>NC_139605.1:75046637-76502430 GCF_964270895.1 Podarcis filfolensis | reverse complement strand
CCTGAACTGTATTATTTCAATCAGTTCTTGGCAAAGTAACTAGTGATTGTTTTACGTTTCACTGATTGCAGGCTCCATGCACTACTATTTATTCTGAAAGGCAACTATTGTATCAGTCATTTCCCTCCTGTCTGAAATTATCCTGAGAATCCATAAGGAAATCTGAACAAACTATTGTGGCTTTCAGAAGACTGTAATTATAATAAAGACTCTTAAGCATTTTCAGACTCCTGAAATCTGAAAAAGGAGTAAAATGCTTGTAGCATGATATAAATCTGTTCTGTTTGGAGAGGCTGCACTGGTCATTAGTGGGATTCACTCCCATGGTTGTTTTTAAAGACAAACATTGTTCCCGATAAATATGGCTATCCTTTGCTGTGAAGAGACTTGATCCCAAGTTCAGGGGATCTTGCTAGGATTTCAGGATCAAACTTGAACGTGGAGTACTAGCTCTCTCAGGCACTTTTGAATATTCCACTTTGTCTCATCAATGATTCCTTGGAATTACAGGTTGTTCTTACTACACATCCAAGCAAGGAAGGGGGGGGGGAAGGGACTTGAGAAAATAAGCCAGACGTGGTATACAAAATGTCAAAGGCATTTAAGGTGGTCAACAAATAGGACTTTGTCTTGTTCTGTTAACATTTCCCTTTACAAAGACTGGTCTCTGTGTTATGACTGCCTTGTGAAAACTGCGTAAAAGAGCCGCCTTACAGTGGCTGCTCCACATGGCAGCTGTAACATGTAGAGTGACTGATCATGTGGGCCACTGCTAGCCCATTAAAATGTCTGGCAGTGCTACGGATGCAATCTACATGTTGAGGCATTCCACACACTGCTGTATGAATCAGCTGCCATGAGGATGTTTCAGGCTACATAGGATAGACTCAAATCTATAGAAGGGTTTGTCATCTGCATTACTTTGTAGTTTTATATTCAGCATGTGCAGAAACCAGCTGCCATGAACAATAGATTTGTGTTTACTTAATTGGCACTGTGGCAGAACCCTTGGAGTAAGTGAAATACTCCTATAGTAAAGATGTGGGGATGAAAAAAAAAAGGATTGTCATAGTCTGGTAAGGCATCTTTCAGTGCATCCTTTGCATTGCAAACTAAAACATAAAGTCATCTGGAGGTAGAGGGTGTCACCTCCACAGGAGATTTCCTTGTGGCCCTTCCCTTGCGTAAGAATGCGCAATAGTCTGCGCATGCAGAATGGGAGTCAAGGTATTGCTGTTCCATGTGCTGGATGGCCAGGGAAGGCTGTTCCAAGTACCAGGATTATCTCGTCTACTGTTGATGAGGTGTTACACAGTGCTTACTTTTCATCTGTTACTTTAAAAAAAAAAAAAGCCTTCATTTCATTTTGCTTTTGCAAGAGTGGCCATGCTACAAATTACAAAAACAACAGTGTGGGAATTAATCATACACAGAAGACAAAACACCATGTTACTATCACCATTGCATTAATATGTGCATAATATCTGTGCGTAAGGCTCAAGCCACGGCAACATTGTGGTGTGCTTTTTTTTTTTTTGGCAATGGAGTCAAGCAGATCCACAATAGTGATAAACACAACCAACATTTCCATGGTCAACCGAAAGGGCTATTAACCGAGCATGCCTGGATAGGAAGGGGGCCTGAGAGCTATAGCTCCTAGATGTGTATCTATCCAGAACCTTTCAAAGACTTGTTTTGTGATTTCTGCGGCAATCTCTTTATTACCTTCACGTCTGGCCATCGTGCAAAGCTTATCAACTATACTCTGTTATTATTCCCTGTGTTTAGGTTCGGAATAATTTTTCCCCAATTTTCTTTTTTACAACTGTAAAAAAAAATCCATAGTAAAAATAACTCACTATATGATACATATACCCAAAACGGTCAGATACTTTATATAATAAAAGATGAAAATAGTCACTTTTCATAATAAAAATAACTTCTATTTTTTGCTTATTTTACAATATACTTAATATTCTCTTCTTCACTTAAAAGTAAATAGGTCCTGTTTTTGATAGCACATCTGAGTCGATACAAAGGGGCAAAGAGGTGGATCAGCTGTTTATAAACACTTTGCACAGCCACATTCCACATGCCTCTCTAGCTCTTCTGTGAAGGAGGAGCCATCCACACACTGGAAGCCATATTTCCGCCTTTTGCTCCTGAGGGCAATGCAGCACTGATCATTCCCACAACTGCCATGACATTCCACTCGAGGCACTTTGACCAGAGAGACGCATGCAATCGAACCTTGTTGCTTCCGAATGAATTCACGGATAATCTCTCCTTGGCACTGATTCTCTGCTAGAACAAACAAATACATGCTTTCAGAGATCTTATCATTTGTTTGAACATCCAGAACATGAATCCAAACCACAGCCCTCTCCTTGGCTTATGCCAAGATCAGATTGCTACAAAGTGCACTTAATACCAGAATATTTTGAAGATATGCTGGTTCTATATATCTATGACAGCAGTTCCCACAACACTACTTTGAATTCCACACATTGTCACAGTAGAAAATGGGATTCTGCATCAAATCACAGCCCAACATGCAGCGCGTCCATTCGCCTTTTCTGGTGGGTGGCGTTGCAGCCATTGGGGCCCCTGCAGTGATCCGGCGGGAGGTGGAGATTGACGCCCCACTTGCTGCCATCTGGGCTGCGTTGCTGGGCAGGGCCCCACCCAGGGGTGGCCCTGCTGACCAATCAGCACTGGTGGGAGGCGTGGCCGCAGATAATTTAAACCGCAGCGTGGCCAGGGAGCGCTCCTCTCTCGTCCTTTGCTGGATAAAGTTGTGGCCTATTTGAACCCATAAACCTAAATACTCGCGTCCCATGTGTACATTATCCACCAGGGAACTATGGGTCTAGATAAAAGTCCCCAACAGAAATCTCTGGTCCATTGCTGTGACACGGGATATAAGAACCAAGTATCTCATACAGGTAAGCAACAGTACTTGGGGGGTGGGAAGTCTTCTGAACATACCACCCATTTCCTGCCCAGCATAGAAGCTGCTAGCACAGAAGAACTAGAATCATACCCCATCTCATATCCCATAGGTGGGTGGGTTTTGTATCAGTGCCTCTTCCCTTTTTCTGTGCAGGACTATCTTAACTTTAGCTCCTATATTTTAAGAGACCAGATGACTATTTTAGTTGGATTAATCATGCATTGAACCATGTGTACTTATTGGCATTATTGGGACTTATCCAACTAGTTCTTTGGGACAGAAGGCATGTAGGAGAGCTATGTTGCTATCTTTTAGGTAGAAAGCTACTACTAGCTGCATGCCGGAGGTTCTTCCTGTTTATTTCCTGGCTACAATAAATTATTTTCCTCATTAAAATCTTTACCAAATTGCAACAAACTGAGAAAAAGAATTTGCTGATGAACTTTGCAGACCGCCCATCCTAGTCATGAGTTGATAATATGTTTCCTTCTCAGTGATTGGACACATATTTAGGGAGGAGTGATCAATGGTAGTCCACATACTTTCCATGCAAAAGTTCCCAGATTTAATTCCTAGCATCCCTACTCCAGGTAGGCCTGGGAAAGGCCCCTATCTGAAACCATGGAGAGGTGCTGGCAGTCAGTATCGATCAGGAGCAGATAACCTCTGGCCTTCCAGAGCTTTCAAGACAGTGATAGCTTGGAGATGCACTGAGTGGCATAGGTTGGCTGGGAGAGATGAGAACACTCCCACAGATTCTTCATGCGCCTGCTATTTGATCATATGTTCATACATTTAAATGTATGAAAGAAACGGATCCTAGTGTTGGTGCTAAGTGGACCCTAGAAAGCAAGTTGCTATCAGTCGAACCACCCAAGATGTGTTTCATCTTTTTTTAAAGTTTGCCATCTCACTATGTGAAATACAGTATTAACATGGTAATTGACTCTGGAATAGAGAAAAATCTGCAGAACTCTTTTTACTTATACTCATGTGTTAATGAACAAAACAGGTAAGGGCAAAGCACATAGCACACAAGTTGCAATTATACCAACCTCTATCACAGCGCTCTCCACTGTAATTTGGATCACATTCACAAGAGGGCTCCCCGTGTGCTGAGATCTTACACTGCCCATGGCTACATTTCAGACCTCGACAGGAGTTGGAGGAATCATTTTTTCTGTCGCAATACATGCCCATGTAACCTTCTACACACTTACATGTGTAAGCAGAGGTGGTGGCTATGCATTTACCATGGAGGCATCTTGGAGGAAAGAAGAAAAAGAGAGAAAGCTAATTTGTGTCTACCACAAGCTGAACAAAAAGGTTCCAGAAATGGAATGAAATTGTAGGTTGATTTTTATGAACGGTTTAATTGTAAGTTTTGAACGGTTTATTCTGTGATGCTTTTCTATATAGAAACTGCTTTGGGATCAGATGGTGAAAAGTGGTGCATAAAAGCCTCAGATAAATGCTGTACAATAAATGTCAACATCCCCAAAGTGTAGATTCTGTGGCTTACAGATGAGGCTTGATATCACAAATGAGTCGTTGGCCTTCTTTTTTTTTTTAACTTATTGGATTTTTCATGGAAAGGATTAATCCAGATTAAATGGGAAAAATGTGAGCTGGTTGCGAAAAACATGCATGTATGAGTAGCACTTAGTCCACAGCAAGCACAAGGAGATTCTATGGAGATTTAGAAACCAGAAAGAACGGTAGTTGTTTTTGTGACTCATATTTTAAATCCACAGTTCTAAATATACAGATGAGAAATAATCTGAAATTTAACTTGCTCTCCATAAAACATACCATTGTGGGGTGGGAGGGGGAGACAGGCGCAGGCTCCCACACATTTTCTCAGCATGTTTGTTGACTGGTGCATAAATATCCCATTCCCCCTGCCCTGTTTTCCATTCAACACAGAGGGAAACTTAGGTTACTTCCAGGCAACCTATTTATCAATCATTTTCCCTAGTTTGTATGCATTGTCTAGAGACCAGACAATGTCAGATATTTATTCAGCATTCATTCTGATTTTCACATGAGAGGAAAACGTTTTCTTAGTGCATCTCTCTGCTCCTTTCCTTATTGCAAAAAAATCCTATTTTAGGAGGTTTGTTGCGAAATAGTGCTAACTCAACCTTAATTACGCAACCTGGATTTGCTTGTATGTGATTGAATCCCACCTGAAAATAGCAACAGTCTGGAAGCACCCTTACTTGCTGTTGTGGCAGGGATCTTTAACTTCTTGGTCACAGAGTGATCCAGTCCAGCCTGGATGACACTCGCAGACAACACTTGTCTTCTCAATAGAGCGACAGATGCCATGTTTGCAAATGTTACAGGACTTGCAACCAGGAAGGACCCCTACTGACTGATGTGGTAGATCTTTGAAATCTTGCAGTTCATTATTAATGCGGACATCATGAATGCATCCATGGAAACCGCTGGTTGTCCTCTCTGTGCCCTGCCGCAGCGAAGACAGCCCTGTGGATGTAGGGATGCCTGCAAGGAACATAGCAAAACACTTTAGGGAATACTTCAGCATCTTCAAGGTATTCTGAGAAATATGTGTCAATGAAACGGGATGGTCATACTGGGGAATTAGGAAGGTGAATAGTAGTAGTTTGCAATGTACATTATATTCCAGTTTACACCCCTCCTGTTCCATCATTTCTTAAGCATGATTGTTTCGTATCTTATTCCGAAGTTTAAGTCACACTGGATTTTCAAATACACATAAATACCTTATGTACAAACAAAACAAATTACAATGGTTAAACTAATAGGTTTGGACACTGTGGCCCAGGTTCAAAACAGTACTCAGCTCAGCTTGTGGAGGTCCCTCCCAAGAGAGATTAGACAAGTGCCCGCGGGAACAGATTTTTGCATTTATTTATTTCTTTTTAAAAAATATATATATAAATGAAGCTGCTAATTGGGGTGAAAGGTTGATTGGGATAGGGACTGTGACACAAAGAAGGAGTTTTAACCCTTTTGCCTCTGCCATTTTCCAAATCTGAATTGTCCCCCTGGAACTATACTTTTCCTTATGGGAAAAATACCTGTTCTGGCAAGGTAATTTGAACTGGAAAAATAATTCCCCCCAGCACTTCAGCCCTGATTCAAATTGTTCCCTACAGTTGCATCTATCATTTAGAAATATATATATATATGCAATTGTGGCTCTTCCATTGTTACATCTGGTTTGATTCTCAGTAACAAACTGTCAAAAACTGAACTTACCTCCAATGTAGAGTGGAGTATCTTCGTCAACAACAGGCTGTTTCTGCATTTTGCCAAGACTCTTGGGAGCTCCTTTATCCACAACCAAATTCAGTGTTTGGTTCAACATTACCAACTCCACACTGTGAAACTGCCCATCATTTACTGTTTCCACACTGAAAGAGTGAGGGGTGGGGGGGAAGGGGAAAAAAAGCGGAAATTAGGAAGGTGTTTAACTATAATATTCAGGTTTCTACTATAGTCGGAGAAGAAATTTGATTCAGTACACATTTAAAGCTGAATCTATCAAATTTGCACTTTCCAAAACAATATGCAAACTGAGGCACAGTGATCCTCTAACAATCTCCAGCTGCGCTCCGGAGGCTTCAGGCGGCTTCAAGACGCACACACATTTCCCCTTACTTTTTGGGAGGGGAAAAGTGTGTCTTATAGAGCGAAAAATACGGTATCAGGAAAATGACATGGGGAGGGCTAAACCATTACAATGGGCCAATCCAATCCCTACCCCACTGCTAATATCTTGTTTAAAAACTGTGAGAAGTTCTTATCAAGGAACTGCACCCGACTTACACCCTTTGTTATTGAGAATCATGGTGACCATGTTTTTCATGTTCTATTCTGTAGCCAGGATTAGAAACCTAAGCTAACATATGAACACAATTATCATAAGAACACACAATTATCTTAATGGTACTGATTTCTGATTACGTGTGTAGAGTAGCCAGGAACTAGCTACTTGGTCTGGAGTAAAAGTCAGCAGCACTAGAGCTGACTGGATTTGGGAGAATAGTCTAAGCCAGGCATAGGCAAACTCGGCCCTCCAGATGTTTTGGGACTACAACTCCCATCATCCCTCACCACTGGTCCTGTTAGCTAGGGATGATGGGAGTTGTAGTCCCAAAACACGTGGAGTTTGCCTATGCCTGATCTAAGCCATGTGGTGATGGTAATAGCAGCACTTATGAAAGCTTACTGTCAAGCTTGCCAGAGAGAAGTGGACTTCCAGCTGAAACCTCAGCGGGATGTGCTGATGTGATAGGGTGAAAAATAACATTTGATTCTTCTCACTGGGGCTATTACATAGGACAGGTCAGGAGAAGACCCGTTGACTCTCAAAACATGTTGGGCTTCACACGCACAACTATTGCATGAGCATATGAACCGGCTGGTATTGTCAGGTGTGTGAACTGGGACTTCCATGTGGTGGTATAAACACAGCCACTCAAATTCTTGTGATGGGAGGAGCTGCTTCTTTGAGCTGAGGCAGCATAATTAATGACCTTTGAACTTTTGAGGTAGAATCAATGTATACAGCAACAGTCTCCCTTCTCCCAACTCAGCCCTCTTATCTGAAGAAGTCAAAACCACAGTCATTTGTCAGAAGATAACACTACAGTATTTAGCACTGCTGGTTTTTATTTCAGGCCAGAGTGCACAGACATAAATCACTGGGTCCTCTGCAGCATATGGCCTTTTGAGATTAAGTTTTAAATGCTCTGATTAACAGGATTATATAGAGGCCCATATGTCTTGGTAGAGCACATAAGAAAGTTTGAATTTTACTTGAATAAAATGGAAGAATATTTCAACTGTTAACATTATTAAAAATTCTAATTTTTAAATAGTTTTCCATTTCAAAAATCTTTTTAGCCCTAACTGGGCTCATATTTCTAAATTTTAGTAACAGAATTATGACAAGATGAAAAGTCACTTTCCCTTGCTTCATTTACCTCCAGTGTGTCCTGTCTTTAATTAGACTTTAAGTCTGTCGTCATAGCCAGTCTTTTTTATAAAAAATTTTGTACTGTCTGTCTAGCAATTTAATGGATGAGGACATCATAACCAATAACAAAAATGTTTTCACCCAAAACTTCTAACAATCAGAAATCTAGGACCCGGTCTAGAAGTCCAAACTGACCTGGATGCCCTGACTATAAAAAACTACACAAATGGGGACACAGGTGGCGCTGTGGTCTAAACCACTGAGCCTCTTGGGCTTCCTGATCACAAGGTTGGCAGTTCGAATCTTCACAACAGGCTAAGCTCCGGTTGCTCTGTCCCACCTCATTCCAACCTAGCAGTTCCAAAGCATACCAGTGTGAGTAGATAAATAGGTACCACTGCACCTGGAAGGTAAACGGCCTTTCCACATGCTCTGGCTTTTGACACGGTGCTCTGTTGCGCCAGAAGCGATTTAGTCATGCTGGCCACATGACCCAGAAAGCTGTCTGTAGACAAACGCCAGCTCTTTCAGCCTGAAAGCAGAGATGAGTGCCGCACCCCAAAGTCGCCTTTGACTGGACTTAACTGTCCAGAGGTCCTTTACCTTTACCATTTACACAAATTAAGCTGTTGGGGTAACCCAGTCAGATGGGTGGGATACAAATTATTATTATTATTATTATTATTATTATTATTATTATTGCTGAAAATGTGGTAATACATAACATGTATTTGAAGATGAACACTCTCAGCAAAGCATTTTACTTATCATCCTTCAGTGTGGATTAAACAACGGACTGCGCCTCATTTTACTGTTTACCACTATTCTGAAGTACACCATCAAATAAAGAAATATGCTGCATTTAAAAAGGAAATGATCAGCTATTTCTGACTCAAGGGTCAGCAGTAGCTATTTTGAAGTACATAGCTTTTACTGCTATTGCCACTGAGATTCTATAAATGATTTTTGATATTGTAGAGGTAACAAAACATTCAACCACCACAAGTGATGGATAATGCCTACCCACCAGAGGGACACTGACCGTTACAAACAAGCAGGAAACTATTAGTGTGAATGTATCATAGCTGCAATCATGGCCTCTGTCCATAGCTTTAACATTACCAGGCAGTAGCACCTGCCTGCCACATGGAAAACATTTTTTTTTTAACTGAGAAAGTGAGATTCAAAAGCAATTTGTGATGAAGCATTGTGGTGGTCTGCCATTCGATATGAAATAGCATTTACTTAAACTTTATTGAAAAAGAGTGGACGATAAGGGCATGATCCAGTCCAAGTTAAGCATGTAATCTCCATTGCATTCAATGGGAAAGCTAAATGCATGGTCAAGCCTATGTGATATAAACCAATGGGACATATAAATGGGACTCTGGTTGGATTGTGCCCCAGAGTTTTAAAGCTGATAATGTATAATTAAAGACCATCCTACTAATGCTCCAAGGAGCACTTGAAAAATTGCATTTTGTTAAATACAATTGCTGTACCCTCAGAAAGACAACTCTGGATTCCAAGAAAGGATTCCCTTTCCAGATGATAAGTGCTTATGTGAATGTTTCTTCCTAGAGAGCCTGGCTTGCTGCTCCTATGGGGGAGTCAACAATCGTCTGAGACAGTTGGAGACAGTGGCTTGGCGAGAGATGAAGGGAAGAAAGCCACAGACACTGAACAGTGCATCACAGTTGGGCCAACAGTGCACACTGACTGTGCCTTGAAGGGAGAAGAGGGCTATTGCCCTGGCGACAGGGTTTTGTTAAAATGGGGGGTCAGTTGTCAACCTGGTGGTTTTCAGACCATTCTCTCAAAACAGTGCATTATGTCAAGGATTTATTTGCACTACATTGCTCTTCCTCTTCAGTTGTGCAACTACCCGAATAAGGCAAATAATTTGTTGAATTAGCTACCAAACTGATGAAGTCAATATCTAGCATAAATCAGAATACTGTCAATGCTAGTGTATGGGTTGTCTTCAGACAGATACAGTCAGTGAAAACTATTGTTGGCATAGGTGATTTTGTCAAGTACACAGTCTTGGGAAATGAAGTTGCATAGTATGGAATTAAGGTGCAGTCTAACATTTGACTTCTAGGTGGCAGTAGAGCATTGCTGAAAGGCAATTTCAGGCAAAGGGTGATGGTGGCTAGTGCTGCTTTCATATTTACACAGTGAACTACCCGATCATCTCAAATCAAAATGTAAACAGCTTGGCAGAAAAATTGAGCTGGGGCAGGATAAAGTACCACGAAACTTAAAGCTTTCTAGGAACTGAGAAGAATGAAGCTGAGCTGTACAATTGTCAAAGGGAAAATGTAATAAGATCCGAACATCTGTAAATGATCTAGGATTGCAAACACATCTAGCACTTTTTCAAGGATTATTTTGATAAGAAATTAAATAAGAAATAGCAATGTGTGTATGTGCGTGTGAGAGAGAGAAAGAGGGGGAATTTAAAATAGGAATTGGATCAGCACCAACTTTGTGTTTGAATTCATAAAGCCAAAGCTTGTCTTAGCAACTTTCTGCCAACCAATTAGAAACAGTCCTCAAGTTTTTACTTTGGGCTAAGTTCCAGTAAAACTATTAAAATGCTGTACAATAAGTGGAATCTGCCTTGTTTGAAACCATTCTTCTGGAATTCACAATATATGCTTTAAAAAACCTCACTGAAATATAAACACACTTCAAAATAGTTGCATTAGATTTGCTTTTTTAAAGGATGTTGTTCTATCTGCCTATAAAATAACCCCTCTCCAACACACACACACACAAACAAAATGTATGGAAAGTAGCTGCCATCAGCAGTTATCACATCCAGCGACCCTATTCCAGTTTTCAGGGAGGTATTGTATTAAACTGATGTGTCAAAACAAATTTGTAATTCATCGACATTTTCATGGAAGAACAGAAATGGGTAACCAGGACTATTATAGAATGAGGGTGGAATTATTTGTTATTATTATTGGTTTATCCGCACACAAATTTCACCCTTCCTTTGTTGTGGACTGATATCCACAACAGGAATTTCTTAAAACAGATACAATATTCAGAAAGAAGCAGAGACTCTGCTCCCTGAAACCCAATTTGAGAACTGAAAGCTGAACGGAATAAATCTATGCTCAAGGTCAGGTTTGTTGGTTTATTCTCATGTAGCCCCCATAACAATACCCAGAAGGCAATGTGGCCTTCGGGCTGAAAAAAGTCCCCCATCCTTGTTAGTATCTTTCAATAAAGTGCACCAGACAAGCAATAAACATGGTCTTGAACAACATGACGTCAACATGCAATGAACTTGTCTCCCTTACAAACATAAACGTTAGTTTCCCTCTGTTGTCTCCTATACCCAGCAATTATTTTCCTGACTAGAGGTTACTAGGATTCTTAGTCTGAGCTAGCTTGCAATAAATAACTATAATGCTTAATAATAATAATAATTTATTATTTGTACCCTGCCCATTTATTATTTGTACCCTGCCCATCTGGCTGGGTTTTCCCAGCCACTGTGGGCGGCTTCCACAAAGACCAAAAATACACTAAGATGTCACACATTAAAAACTTCCCTGAACAGGGCTGCCTTCAGATGTCTTCTGAATGTCAGGTAGTTGTTTATCTCTTTGACATCTGAAGGGAGGGCGTTCCACAGGGTGGGCGCCACTACCAAGAAGGCCCTCTGCCTGGTTCCCTGTAGCTTTGCTTCTCGTAATGAGGGAACCGCCAGAAGGCCCTCGGCGCTGGACCTCAGCATCCCAGCAGAACGATGGGGGTGGAGACGCTCCTTCAGGTATACTGGGCCGAGGCCGTTTAGGGTTTAAAGGTCAACACCAACACTTTGAATTGTGCTCAGAAACGTACTGGGAGCCAACGTAGGTCTTTCAAGACCGGTGTTATGTGGTCTTGGCAGCTGCCCCCAGTCAGCAATCTATACTCTTCAATTGATGCAGTGGTCAGTTACTCGGTTCAAAAAAGAAAGAAAACCCCTCAAATTATATATGATGCTTAGTCAGTTATTCATATGGTATTGCTCCCCACCCCAGGCAAAAAAAGGAGTGGGCGGAATTTTGAGAAGAAAAAGCGAGAGAGATAAGCACTCCTTCTTCCCATTTGAATGTCTGACATAGACTTCAGCAAAGAACCATAAACCTCAGGGACAGCTTTCACATGATTAAATGTCACATGTAATTTGACCCATAGGGAACAGCTATTTGGTAGCAGCTTCTGTTACCAAATATAAGGGAAGAATGACATTCCTATGTAATATTTGCAAGAAACTATTTCCGGCATTTTTACATTCAGGATTGAAAAAGGCGTAAGTGGCTAGGACTTAAATTTGTTTGCATAGTACACATCAATACAGAAATAATGATTAAGACTAAAGGGGAAAAATGTAAATGTATTCAAAAGGAAGTTTTTAATCCAGAAGTGGTTTATAATAACTTTTTCTTGTTCTGAAAAGATGTGCACCTGCTTTATTCACTTGGAGATACTCTGTTGACAGTGATTAGTGCCGGATATAATTAAAAATGTTCCCAGCTTTGAATGGAAAGCAGAAAAATGAAGATATTTAGCTGAAACTGGAAGCTGGGGGAAAAAATCAGTCTGCTGTCTCTTTAGAAACCAGATAGCTAGCCAGGAAATGAAATTGCTTTCCCTTTATTAGTTGGGTGGCAACATGCTGCCCAAGGTTCAACATTTCCAGTACAGCTAAAGGAAATCAAGCAAATAAATAGGATTTCTCAGTTACTTGCCTGGAGATCTAGAGGGCAATGTATGTCTCAAAAAGCTAATGCATCCCAAAAAATTATATGCAAGAACGCTCACATTTTAGCAGCATGCATGTCTGTTTAAGCATACCTTAAATAATGTATTACACAATATCTGTACAGAATAATATGATCTGGAGGGATACCCATTCTAATCTGTTATGTGGTTATATTTTTGCAGGATAATGCTGCAGGGATGAAAGGGGTTAAATCTCATCTCCCTGTGTACTACAGTCCTAAGCCAGATCACTACTGCTTTTGTTAAACAAACAGAATGTCCAGTTAAATCATGTGCTTAATATAATGTGTGGTTATCATTTTAATACTTCTATCCCTTTCTCCAATTCAAATAAATAATCAAGCTACTTAGAAAGGAAAGAGAAATATAATATAAAACCCCAAATCAATACATTAAAAGTAGCATTCATTAACAGAATCAGCGGAGCAAGCACTGCATTTATTTATACATCTATTTAAGTATTCCTGAAGAGAGCAGCTTGAAATGCATACGATTTGCTTTGTTGATAGTTTAACTGATTTGTTATTTCTTGTACCTGAGAGTTTGTTTCATCTAATTTGCATATCTCAAATGAAAACACTTTCCCTCAGGTCTTTCATCCAAGGAGGAATCCCCAAATTTGTTCCAGTAAATTTTCAGTACCCGCTCTATGTTCCATATGAGAGATCTAGGAAAGGGTTATCATTCTGCACACCCATAAAACATTTTGGGCTCCCAGAGGAGTAGCAGCAAGCAAATAACCTTCACAGGCTGCCAACTGGTCTTTTATTATTTGTTTTTGCATTTTATTTTATTATTGCTTGCATTTATTTGTTGCTTACTACATAAAATGCAACTTAACAATTGCCTTAACCAAGAAGCTACTAACTTTTTGGCCAGAGAGTCACATTCAAGTTCGGTCAGTTCTCTGATATTCACATGCCAGCAGTGAACATAGCCAAAGTAGCCACTGAACACAATTTGTTGTTCTTGCACATGCTCACTGCATTAACCACACATGCAGACTGTACCCCCCCACCTTACATACACATACACCCAGCATGCATGCACATCTAACCCCTCTCCCTTTTCACCTGCTCTGAAAGTAAACGGCCAGAGAGGGGGAAAGAGAATTCTTGGCAAGTTACTTCAAATGGTGGGGGGTTTTTTTTGGGGGGGTTAGGTCTGATCCATCCTGCAGGTTGCAGGGTCCCCAGCCCTATGTTAAGAATATAGATACAGTTACACCAAATGAAAGTGTTAAAAGTATAGCACTGGAGTACCATAGTCAATGGATGAAAACTACTGCTGTATAAGAAACCATACATATGAGCCACAAAGCTGGCATCGTGCATTGTGGGGAATTTTTGTTGTTGGGGATGCCATGCAGATCATGACAACCTGAAACCAAAAATGGAGCTTTGGATAGACATTATTACCATTGATCTTCACTGTGTAGTCTCTGTCTGCATTTTTGAAAAGAGGCACTATCAATCTTGTTTGCTAAAAGTGAGAATTAGATTTAGTTGCTATTTAAAATGCACTTATCTTTGTTTTGCTTTTTGATGAATCTCTCTTCTGCTATTACTAGGAATCAGTATATTTGGCACAATTCACGTCTTCAGAGATAATGTGTGCCCATCATTATTTTATTGATGCATTGTATTTTTCTTACTATACATTTTATACTTCTTTTTTTTTGGTACACTGCTCTGATACTTTATATTGTGGGTGATTTATATAAATGTTAGAGCCACCAGCTTTTCCCTGGAAGGGCTGCTGGCTTTCAATTTCAGCCAGTGCAGAATGCAGCAGCCAGACTATTAAGTGGACCACACTATTGTGAACAAATCACTCCAATGTAAAACATTTTCACTGCTTCCCTATTTCCAGGGTCAATTCAAAGTGCTGGTTTTGGTCTTTAAACCCACAAAAGGTATTGGTAGAGGATTATCCAAAGGACTGCCTTCCCACATGGACCTGCCCATCTATTTGTTTCAGAGATTCTTCTTGAGGTTTGTCTACTCTTGTGGGTAAACTGGGTTGCTACCATCAGTGCTGATGCTCAAATTACAGAACTCTTTCTCCCCTATAGGTGTTCACTTGCTGCTTTTTTTACTGTCTTTTATGCACAAGTAACAAACATGTCCTCTTCCTTTATCCCTTAAATGAACTTCAATGGCACTGAAGGTCCTTTTATACCATTTTCATTTGGGCTACTTATTTATTTATTAAAATTATATCCTGCCCTTCCTCCCAAAGGAGTTCAGCTCTATTTTATCTGCTGCTTTTGTTTCCAGTTTCTTCTTGTTGTTTTTATTGTATTTTAGTGCTGCCTTGAGGCCATTTGGCAAGAATCAGTATGGAGAGCCTACAAACAAACAATGTAAGTGTGATATGACAGAGAGAAATATGATGGTTTCTTATGACTGCACCTGTATAGTAGGAAAAGTGGAACCTGCTGAATTTCTGGTCATGATGTAGGGCACATGAGCCATGCTAGGAAAAAAGAAAGAATGATAGCCCTGTTCCATGCAACCGTCTCCTCTGCATATAGTAGGAAAACCAGTTACGTGAAAATGATCAGATTAGTAGCCTGCTTCTGACCTTGGCTGAACAGTGCATCATTCTGCTCTAATTTTAACTGCAGAAAATGCAGTGGCTGAAAATTTAAAACTATCACTAAAGCTTTTTAATACTTACCATAAACAAACTCTCATGGGGAATGGTAAATGGAGTCATTTGTCAGCTGAATTACATTACCTTAAATTGACAATGGATATTTTCCTAAAAGATTTAGGCTGTAAAGTTCCATTTTAAGATGCTTAGCATTCCAGTTACAGTACAGAACAAAACTGTCTAGTGGAGAAAAATAAATGAATATGAAATTCTGTCCTGCAAATGTCAGATGGAATCACAATTGTTATCCTAACTAAAATTCTTAAAAAACATAAAGCAATAAGCAGAGTGCTAAGGAAAAGAATCTGGTCTTCAAATGCAAATTTATTTATTTTTAAATGAAGGAATAAGAGCCCCCCCCCTTTTTAAAAAAAGCCTTATATATAAATTGGGAAAATATCAACACAGGCAGTGTCTTTTGAAAATGTTCGTAATAAAATATCTGCATGTTTTAAAAATCCTAGCTTTAAAATTTCTACCAACTACCCCATATCCCTAGGATGTTTTCTTCTGATAAAACAGCTCAGGTTTGATTGAAATGTTTTCTTTAGTTAATTTCCTTCTCTTTCGAAGTTAGCGATAAATGGCAATATACTTTATGTAATCTCCACTAAAATATATTTACTGACTTCTACCTGACATTATGTTGAGTGCCCAGGAAAACATTAATGCAAACTTTGACATTTCCACTCCAAGTTATAAGGCTGAGGAAATCTGAAATGAATCCCCAAAGAATCTCAGATATTCCACATTGCTTCTGAGCAAACATGAATCAGCAAAATCCAAAGTTGGATTCTTTCTATTGTGCACATTATACAAGGCAGCTGCTGAACACATAGTGCACATACTGAACGATCACAATTCATTCTCATTTGACATCACTCTGTATGCTTAAAGTAGAAAACCATCAGATCAAACTGCTGTGAATATAGCAGAGCTATATGAATGAACATAGTTCTTCCTGGTATTAAGTAAAGAAGAACTATATAATTGTATCTGTGATACAGAGGTGCTGGGTTCAAGACACACTCCTCTAGCCCTAGATGCTGGCTAGGAAAAGCACAAATCAAATATTTGAAGATACCCTTTTCCTTGGCCAACCTGTTTATGAAAGTAGAAAGAAATACCTAGCCCCAGCTAATGAAGCATGTTGAGAGCACACTTGTTCCAAGGCCCTAATATTGATTTCTGAAACTGATCCTAAATGCCCAGTGCCAAGGAGCTCAGTTAAAACACTAGTTCCAGCTGTGAAAGTGATCTGGTCATATAAAAGGTAGTTTCCATATATGGCATGTTCCAGTGGTGGGGACTAACATGTAGGACAATTTCTATTCTACAGTGAAAGAAGCAATACAGTGGTACCTCAGGTAACATACGCTTCAGGTTACATATGCTTCAGGTTACAGACTCCGCTAACCCAGAAATAGTGCTTCAGGTTAAGAACTTTGCTTCAGGATGAGAACAGAAATCATGCTCCGTTGGCGCGTCGGCAGCAGGAGGCCCCATTAGCTAAAGTGGTGCTTTAGGTTAAGAACGGTTTCAGGTTAAGAACAGACCTCCGGAACAAATTAAGTTCTTAACCCCAGGTACCACTGTACCTGGAAAAAATGCACTAGAATAAGAAACTGTAGCAGCACCCTGTTCAACATGTTCTATAGTAAACAGTGACATTGAAATCAGGTTCTGGGGTTGAATTCTTTCTGGAAACCATGTAGAAGGGAAATTGGCTAAAAGAAGTTTAAGCAGTGACGGCTTGTTATGAAGTTCTCGCAACAACAGCAATCTTGAAAAGAACCTTCCACAAACCCTACAACATATTTTAAATTAGTGCACATTGCGCAAGTTATAAAAACATTTTCTCACTTCCCCCCTTTTCTTTTTAAATTCAGGTTCTCTTTGTAGCTGGTGCCAATGTGCTGGCATGGAGGTTCTTCTCTGCCCCCATAGAGCAGTAACTAATTCCAAATGGCTCTGCTTTACCAAGATGGAGGGTAGGTGGTGGTGGAGCAAATTCAAGGCAAAGCACTGACTGGACAGGAGCTGCCATTCTGCTCACATCTTTAAAAAGTCCTTTCCCTTTAAGCAAGAGGCACCAAAAATAAAGGACAGAACTGGCAAAGCAGGAAATAAATCGATTCTTTTACAGCACTAAACCATGGTTTAGTGCTATGTGAACAAGCCATAGCGAGCCTTGCGTTCACAACCTACCTACCTCCTGCTGCATGTCTGGGAATTCCTGAATCTCAGTTTGTCCTTGCACCTCAAGTAGGGACAGTGATATATCAGTAACTTTGATCAGTTTCACAAGCCACCTTCAAACCATGCATTATGAAGCTGGCTTGTTTAAACCAATCATAATTAGTGTAAACTACAATCCCCAGTTGAGATGCAGTAACAAGCTGAGACTCAGAGAAACTTACAATTATATTAGGGTTGTCATATTTCAAAAAGTGAAAATCTGGACACAAACTGGGAAAGTTGTTGAGCTGCTTTTCTTTTCTTTTCTTCAAAATAATAAAGTTTTTGGCAACCCTAAATTATATACACATTACTTTTTATATTTCAATAAAGAATATTTTTTAAAAATTGAAAGTAAACACTGTTAAAGTCCTACTCTTGGCTGTGTGGGAGTTTGGGTGGGTGGCAGGGGATAGCAAGACTTGCTGCAGCTTGTTCACAAAGAAGGAAGCCCTGATGTAGCACTGGATCCAAACACGGCCAATGTGTGCTACTTTCCCCATCCCCCACTCTGGTATTATGCTCTCTAAACTTTAAAATGGGTAAATAATTTTCTAGAAAATCTTCTGCATACTTAATTTCTTTATTGTAAAATATCTTATCATCAGTGATATACGCTTAGGGTCTTGGCTAAACTTCTTGGGATATCTGCTTTGTGTGCAGATTTTCTTTCTCTCTTACTGTGGCACAATTGTAGTCTGGATTGGCTTGATATTATGCCATGGGCGATACTGCTGACTTGCACGCACATTCAATAACTGTACACCTTAAATGAACAGAGTATTGCCTGCGTCTTCTGCCTCATGACACACAAAGATCCCATCACTGGTGGGATGGAACAGCACAGGCAGGATCTCCCCAGTTTTTGAAGCCATAGAATAATAGAATTGTAGAGGTGTGCCCTATCAGCAGAGTCACAACAATACACATTTTTCTTAATAGAACCCAAGATCTACTTCTCTGCAAACATGGCCATTTGCATAATAGGAAGCACAAGGAGCCGGAAATTTCCCCTTCTGGACCCCCCTCCTTCGTGGGTGGGGGTGGGAATCTAATTCACTTAGAAGCTCCTCCCACCTTCCCCTGCCTTTTGACATTCTTCAGCTGTAGCTTTTTCTCCCTCAGCCCAATCTTTTCCTATCGAGCTTGATGCTAATCCCCATTCTGCTATACTCCTTAAACTAATAAAAGATTAGAGTGACATTTCAGAAAGGGCATCACATTAAGCAGCAGCTTTCACCATCTCAACAGATCACACAGTGCAAAACACAGCCAGCGAGCAGGCCATTAATCTTATGGTAATGAGGTGTCATTCTGAATGGAGACCTCCTCCTTGATCAATATGAAGGGCACGGGAATAATGAGGACACTGATGCTTCACGCCACGGGTAACTTTGCCGGGAAGGAGAGGATCCATGAAATGCTGAGATATCAGAAGCAGCCCCTTGTCGCTACAGCATTCTGCTATCAACAATAGGGAGCAGGCACCCGCTCTGATCTGCCACCTCATGTGTTGTCTGCAACTAATGAGCCTTCCCCTATGTTCTAATTAGTGGCATAAAACTGCTGTAACAACTCTGCTTTTGCTATAACATGGAATTAATTAGGATTAGCTACAGAATAAAGAGTCTGTTTTCATGGCTATCCCACCAGACTATAATCACTGGTGAAAGTAACCAACAAACCCCCTTCCGATGGGTAGACAGGCTAGCTCAGACCTAATGATTAGCCTTTCTGTTCCAGTACAGAGCTAGCTGAGGCCAATGCACTGCCTAATTAGTCGATACACCGCCAGCAAAGAAGGAAGCCTACTGAGCTTGCTTCCACTCTGTTGCATACAACACAGTCCCCTAAAAAGAGCAGACGGCACCAAACTGAGCTAATTACCCATCCTGTCTTGTTTCCGGAGTGTTAAAAAATTCACACAAAGAACTGAAGCCTCTGTAAGCAGTTTCCTGTTCCTCTGTACATCAAATTGGTCTTTTTTATGTTTACCATGCAGGGTGATAGGATTTCTTTAAAACAGAAAGATACCATATTTGGATCCTCTGGGGCACTAGAAACTCTCAGAATTAGAGAAAGGAGGTTATGTGCTGAGAACAAACAATGTGTGAAGAATAGACATGAATCATTAAACACTCATACATACCCAGGAGCCCTAACTGGGTTTAATTCTACCATGCATATTACACATGCGTATCATCCACACTTTCCACGCTTATTGTGTGAAATATTTTTGCACTTGGGACAAACACAATGGTTGTGCAAAGTAAGGATGTGCTCTTGGTATTTGTGCAGCCAGAAAAGCATTTCCCCCCCTCTGCCCTTTCCAGCTCAGACTGGCTAAATTTCCCCTGCTTTCAATCCATACATGGTTTGCTTTCCTTGTGCAAGGCATCTATTGCTGTTTTGCCTGTAAGCTTCTTTTTGCACTGTGTGTGTTCTCTGTGACAGTAGCAACAGCTGAACTGTGACAATGCTGGGTGCTTTATTCATTAACAGTTACCTCTGGCTTTAACTCACATGAAGGGACTGGTCTAGGTGGTTCATGGTTGAAACTTCATAATTTCTTCCAGTTTCAAAATACCTTCTGGCCCAATTGTGATTCAACTGAAGGCAATCAGGTTGTGACCTATTCTAAATGTGTGGTGTCAGAATGAGGATTAGAATAGATTGTTTGGATAGATAAAAACTTATAGGAGGAAGTCCATACAGTAATGAAGTGTGGGTCTGTAAATATACTGGTTTTTTGGTTTGTTTTTTGTTTTTTAATTCCCAACAGCATCTTTTCTTATAGCCTGATAAGGTAAATGTGAAATTGTAAGCAGA
The DNA here is from genome assembly GCF_964270895.1 of Podarcis filfolensis. Lineage (NCBI taxonomy): Eukaryota > Metazoa > Chordata > Lepidosauria > Squamata > Lacertidae > Podarcis > Podarcis filfolensis. The sequence continues at coordinate 76,481,989 of NC_139605.1, read as the reverse complement.
GAGAGAGAGAGAATGCAATTTTACTTTTAAAAGGAAATCTTCATTTTCTAATTCTGTAGCCAGTGTACTTACCTGTATATAGTTGTGGGTGGGGCACTCAGCGTGTCATAGATAAGTCTCACGTGACCTTGATACAACTCTAAAGCCAGGGGATCATTGTCTCCTTTGTATAATAAGATGCCATTGTCTTTATCTGTTGCTACCTTTAAATGTCAAAGTAAAAGTGATTAATGGCAATATATATATAAAAAGCAAAGGCATATACATAATATTTATGTATTGTCACTACAACTATTACTTCATGTATAGTTAGTAAATACCAAAACATTTATCTCAAAGCCATTGCACTGTGCTCTTTGGTAAAGAAAATGGTTACTTTCTTTTTTTTACAGTGTGATGGCACTGGTTGTAGCCTGCACCATTAAAAGGAAAGGTGGCAAGCAGACCAGCCAACACAACAATCCTTTATATTCTCGCTACTGCCACCCAGTGCATATCTTGATTTTTCTCTGGCTGCTTTCACTGAACAGCTGTTAGCCTTTCAGATTTTATCGGGCCTAACCTACTCCCTCCTCTGCAGAGAGTGATAAAGCAATTAGGCATGGCATAAATAACAGGTCCACAGACTAATTCCGCCCCCTCCTCCCACAAATTACTATATGCTTTTACTTAAGGTTTTAGGAACCTTTAGTAAGGCAAGAAAGTGATACATAAATAGAGATAAATGCATTCTATACCTATTCTAGACTTTCCCCCTAACCAAGCCAGTATTCAGCAATTTTGGCATCCCTCTGTTCAACTTCCGGGTCTCTTTGTGGTCTCTTCCACATTCCTCCTGTTGCAGTGCCCAACTATGCTCTTATACTTTCCAGTGTTTCAGTTCCCTCCATCTCTTACAGCTTTGTCAACTCCAACTCTTCAAATCTCTGATTCCACAGCTTTCTAACTACCCTATTTCCTTTGCCTTTCCAAACTTTTACCAATCAGAAGGAGAGTAGCTTTCTGGTAAAGTTTTTATTTCCCCTTAATTGTCTGCTTCCTAGGCTGAACCTTAGGCCCTTGTATGCAAAATATCCTGATCAAAACATCCCCTTTTAAACTTCCTATGAGCAACTTCTTGAACAAAACATCCATTTGTGCTTTTAACTTTACTGTGAACTTTTGCCCCCCTGTGCTGGAGAGCCTTTGAAGTAAAAAACCATTTTACAACCCAAGTTTTACAACCGAAACCTAAACTCAAAATGATTGAAAATCCTCTTTCCTTCGCATGTACCATTTTAAGTGTGGCATCTCTAGATATTTCAGTAAGCATCTCTGTGCGCAGTGGGCATTAGGAATCAGATCACAGTTACTGTGCTTATTCTATAAAAGGAGCTTTGCTAGGACAAATGTTCACTGAAAGTTAATAAACAGGATACATACAGTTTCTGTACCACCAGAAACACAACCAGGTAAAATGTACACTAAGAATTACTCATGTCAAACATCTCAGGTCAGTTTTGAAGAGGGAAGCTTTTGAACATATGAAACTTTAAATGTACATTGCAGCCAAGTACTAAATTTATTAAATTTCTATACCGTCCATCCAAGGATCACAAAGACATAATACAGTAAACAAAAGCAATACCCGTCCCCCCAGTTAGGAAATCCTGAGTTTACTTGTTTATATAATTTATAGATAAACCTTTCTGCTTAAGAAGCACACATAATGGCATACATCTTCTCTCATTTTTTTTTACTTTTTTGATAACTTTTTACCCAAAATCTCACATAGCTCAAGGTGCTTGAGAAATAAAATGACAGAATGTAACACAACAAACTTCTAAAAATATTATTCAACTGCCGACTGCAGCCATGAACTGAAGGCTTTAAAATAAGTAAACCACTTACAATGACTTCAGAAAATGGTGCAGTGCCCTACCAGGTCAGGCAAGTCAAGTGGTAGGCTACACCACGCCAAGTCTCCTGTCTGCATCCTTCAGTAGTAACAGCTGATATACAATGGACCATTTCAGAATTAAGACTAAACCACAGTCCATGCATTCAGCAGTTGTGTAAAGCGGTTGTATGCACATACTGACGATTGCTTGTTGAATGCTTGTGTGAGTGGGGGAGGAATTCCAAATGTCATATTTAGCAGGGATTTGGCAAGGTCTCCTCTCATGTGGAGATGCTCTAGTAGTCTTCTAGTATGTTGCCCATGCATTCAGATAACAGGGAAGCGTTTCTACTGAAAACACTTCCACTGCAGGTAGCAGTGGCAGTTAGCATGACTAGTTTCTGCAGCCTTCCCCCTGCATTATTTCAACTTTCCCTGTATTGTGATTAGTTTAGTTCCACACAAGTTTTCAGGCATTTAGCCACTGTGCCCAAAGTTTTATCTATACAAGTCTTCTCCCAACCTTCTTATGTAGCGACATGCTTTAAAAAAGGCCTTTGAGGTTATCAGAAACAAGTATTAGTTCCAATTATTTCTGCAGTAAATGTGCCAGAGTGATTTTTAAATTGCAAGACAAATGGCATTATTTGAAACTGAAATATTCACTTTAAAAAAATAATCAAAGTATTTGCTCAGACTGGTAAGTTGAAAGTGACTTTTTATTTATTTCAGTTCTTTTCATTTGGAAGCACCCCTTAATCCTGTTTTAAGAGATGCTTCATTAAAGCTAATTTTTTACTTGTGTGGCATTAGCTACCAGATGGAGAAGCAATATTTTAACTGCAAAATAAGCTTTGAGAACACCATCTGTGAGAGATCCATGTAGTAAACAAGTCTGGCTTTTATATTATCATTCAAAATCTACTTTTGTCATAAACCTGTTTTCAACATGAAGCCCAAGATGTGGCCTATGTGACTGAATGTGCCTCGGCTCCTAGATCATGGCACGTTTTGCTTTTTTATGCAAGCAAAACCAGAGAGAATGAAGAGGGGTTGAGCAATGTCAAAAAAATAAACAAAATTGTTTCTTCATTTTTTTTGATCCATCGTATTGAGTGAGGAAAGAAATTATGGCTCTCTCCCAGTCCAAGATGCTTAAACTGCATCAGGAGCGTGCGAAAGCATGCAGATTAATTTAATCAGCTTTTAAAGTCATCAGGTGTTCCTTCCAATGATGGTTTAAGTGGGTATTGCTTATCACAGTAAGACTGTTTTCGCTGGTAGTGAATGTAATGTGTGTGCTGGCCTTTGTATAAGTTCTTTGCCACATTATATGGGAACAGAACTGGGTTGACTTACTTGAAGGGAGATGTTTCCTTGAGGGCGGATTTTGGCTTGTGGAAGTTCAACGTAGGAATCCTTTCCAACAAAATTGACGGTAATTAGTTTCTCACACTTCTGGCCAGCAAAACCAGCCAGGCAACGACAGACGGGTTCCTGGTGCACGACAATGCACTGCGCTCCATTTTGGCATTCATAGTAGTCACAAGGGCTTGTCTGGAGCAGAACCATCGGCGGAGGATTTTCACAGAAAAGCCCACTTAAAAAATAAGAAAGTAAGAATGTTATTCTAAACCCACCAGAAGTTTAAAGATATGAAGTTCAGATCTAAATGTGCCGTTGTCAACTCCTGCTGCTCTAGAGTATACAGAAGTGACAAATACTGGGCCAAAACCAAAGAAACATTTCCAGCTCTTGTGTTGGTTTTTTAGGTAATCCTGTGAGTACATAATGGACTATATATATGAGTATATATGTTCACGAGAGCACTTTATAAAACCATATGAGCAGGAAACATTATATATCAATTACTGGTACTTCAATCCTACACCCTGAGTGGAAAATCACCAGTGGTACATGGCTGATGGGGGTGGGGTGGAAATCAGGCTATAAAACACTCATTTAAATTCATATTTAAATCAAAATGTGTGACTGAATTATTTGACTGCTAAATATGCAGATAGATATTCATGTGACATTTGGAAAGGAAAACACCACCAACCTTTCAAAACTATACCATTCACTTCATTAAGTTTTTTTTTTTAAATGAAACAATATATCAGGCACTTGTAAAATTGCAGCAAGGTGGTTTTGAAAGCAAGGCACACCGTAGTCTCTTATAAGAGGTTTGAAAATAAATATTTGTAATCATGTTCTTTGCAATTACCAGCCTTCCGTTTCTAATGAAGTTTCAACTTGTTTTTAATTTGTTATTCCTGTGTGTGTCCATTCTGTCCACATTTTGACTAAAATAGAAACTGACTGGAATTCAAGTCTTTTCAGTGATATCTGCTCCTCTTTTCAGGAGTGGTTTTACTAATAAGAAAAATGTATTCTCTCTTAGGTCACACTTACAGCTAGTGTCTAGTTTAATTGAGCCACAGTCATGCTGCTTACAAGGTAGCTATGTAGGGCTGCTTCCTATCACTAGCAGTGAAACAGACATGTAGTGCTGTTCATGGTTGGTCCTAAATGAAAGTGAGGCACATCTAAGAAAACTGTTGTGTGAGAAATGGTTTTCAGATGTCAGCCACAAAGTAAGTCTGGGTCAGAATGCAAAGAAGTGGTTCTAGATTACTTTTGAGCAATATTTGCATTGTTTTGTCTTTCCCTGTAGTGCCTCCAAGTATTCTTGTTTGAATCCCCCCACCCAATACAATTCGCTTTCCCTTGTGGGATAGGGCCAATGACAAGACACTTCACTGAAAAATCACCAGGGGGAATACGTGCGAAGAGCTACTGTGACCTTCCAACAACAGACTACTTCATTGTCTGACTCTGATCAGAATGCTGATACTGCATGCCCATGAAGCCAGCTGTGCTCACCCATAGTTCTCAAATGCTGCCAGACTGGCACATTAGGCAGGCACAAAGGTGGCAAGGAGCTGTATCATTGACCCCTGGCAATGAACTGTATGAGCAGCTTCCTGAAAAAAACTGAGAAGCAAGTGAGGTTGCCTGGACAGGAGGATCATGCCTCCTCAAGTCTGGACAGGCTGCATGTGCTGCTCTTAACAGGGAAGCCACTCTGAGGACCCCCTTCTACCATCATCATCATCACCATCATCACCAGCAGCAGCAGCAGCAGCAGCAGCAGCAGCAGCAGCAGCAGCAGCAGCAGCTTTTCCTGTTGGAGATCCTAGCAGATTCCTTCTGCAGGCAAAGCAGGAGCTGAAATGCTGAGCCAGGGGGTGCTCCAGGTGTTGTGGGAGGAAACCAACACCTGACAGGTGATTTCCGGACCTCCCCCTGGGCCTGCACTCCTGGTGGGGGCCAGTTTCAGCAACCCTTAGGTATGCCTCTGAGCAGGCAATGTGGCTAAGCTGAGACAGAGAGGAAGATTTATTTCTTTATTTTTCTGCTGGTTGTCCCAAAGTTCTTCTTTTATAACAACTTTCCAAAACCAACCAGACTATTTGCATAGCATAATGAGCGTATCATTAACATGAAAGTCACACCATAGCACACAGAAAATTGAAAGCAGACTATGGTGCATGCCCTCTTTCCAAAGATATTCTATAGGCTTTCCAATTAAGAGGTTTATTCTGTCATTGTTGTAGAAAAGCCCCTTTGATGGATTTGGAGTAAAAGCAAGAAGCTACAAGCAAATGTATGATATTAATACAACCCACACAGTTTAAGAACTGAAAATGTGTGTGAAGATAATACCACAACTTCTCTGAACTAAGCAAAGGAGAGCAAAAAACAAAAACAAAAAGCCCACGGCAAATCTATGCATGTTTCTCAGAACTAAGACCACACTATTTAATGGAGCTGACTCCCAGATAGCATGCATAGGACTGCAGCTTTGCGTAATATAAATGAATAATTAAGAATTCGTCTTTTTTTTTATAAAAAAAAAAGACATTGAACGGAACAATACATCCTAAAATATCCAGGCAATATCCAGACAAAGGTAGCAACAGAGACTGTGCACTATGTTTCACACTGAATGCGCAAGCTTTTTAAAATAGCATTAGCTTGAAGGGCTGGAATCCCTCAATTCAATGGCTTCAATGGAGGATTTCCTCACAATACAAATAGCATCTTCAGAGGAAGGATTTTCCTCAGCACCAAAGCAGGACAGGAAAGGGTTACATTTCCCCTCTGTGCATGATGCAACCCTGGTGATCTATCTTCCAGGTAATGTTATGCATTTCAGGGGGACAGAGGACCGCACATTAAATCCAAAAACTGCATTTAATCTCACAACTTGTCTGGCCCCGTGTCTCTTGTTTTTTTGAAAGTTGAGTTAGAGAAGGAAAGATAGATGGAACTGTGTCTAATGTACCTCCTCATCTAGCAATTTCTTACTGTGAAAAATGACAGTTGATTCTCCTCGGCTTAAAGTGATGTGAAGGAGGAGCTGGGCTTTTAAAACTTACATGCAAAGATATTGCTTTCTTGTTGCTTAAGTCACATTCTAGTATATATGAATCAGTAGCAAGCACAGGTTTCACCAATCTTTCTTGACTGCAACTCTATAAACTATGAAATAGCTTATTAGTGTGAGCGCTTCTGAAATAAATAATATGGCCACTTTCTCCCAGATATTGACTCTGTGTTATTTTTCCCCTTAACTTTTGTATGAACTCTCTTTAGAATTCATGAACCCCTGGTAAGTAGAGTCTGACTTATTAAACCTTCCCTTTAGTAGTCCACCTATTTTTCTGATAGATGTCACTATAGAGGGGAAACATACATTACAACTGCTGAGCTTTGTATAATGCATGTTGTTTTATTTCTTTGTTACATAGCTATTTCAGAAGTTCTCCCGCTGTGACATTTTGCAGCAAGGAGTTTCTTCAGAAATCCTTTAAGTAAGCAGGGATCATACCAAACTGTACAACCTAAGTCTGCAACCACAGGCACTTCATTCAAGTTGGAACCAGATGTCAGGCTCACAAAAGTGCCCTGAAAAAGAATTGTGACATTGGCAACAGCTGCAACAGCCTCAAAGCCTGTCTACAAGTGTGGTGAGACTATAGTTTCACAGCATCTTCATGTTGGTATGATGCCACTAAGTCTTCAGCAAACTGCAGGCTGTTAGCTTTTTTTTTTTTTTTAACAGCACTTTGTTTGGGCTACTCCATCAAAATTTAGGCCGCAGTCCTAAACACACTTACTTGGGATTGGGCCACGTTGAAATTAGCAAAATCAAAAATATACTCATGCCAACTGACATCCAACAGTGTTTCCTGGGGGAACAGCCTTAATAAATTCATAGATATATTTTGTATGTAGGTTTACAAATAACATGTATAATGAGGTCAGGATGAATTTTTGTGGCGTGTAAAAAATAAACAGAAAAGGTTGCTCTAAACATTACATCACCTTCCTGTATCGTGACGATGATGATGATGATGATGATTTATTAAGTTTATATATCGCCTTTCATCCAAAGATCACAGGGTGGTTTAAAACAAAAAACCAGAGAGTACACAAGATAATAACAATAAATAAATAAATAACACACCCCAACACATGAAGCTAGGTCAAACCTGCCCAGGCTTGCACCCCAGGGAGGTCACTTCAGTGCTGCTAACCTATCAGTTTGACTTCATCCCTGGAGGCGCAATCCATTGTCTCGCAAGACAGGTGGATGCCAACAACATCATCATTCTGGGCTGTGAGTGCCTGTATGCTCCTCATGCCATGTTATGTCCACACCAGTCAAAACGATTGGTTTGGACGTATACGGTATATTGGAAGTTTTATGGAGGGAAATATGGTGAAAGAGTTGGAAAGGGTTCTCCCTTTATTTATTTTTAAAATTAGGGTCACAGGGGTATACTGCTAAAACACTCCATTTAAACAACATTTTGCTTTAAAAGAATAGATTGGAAGTGTTGAACTGAGGTTGTGTGGGTTATGTGGGTGCACCAGCAAATATGCCAAGTGTATTCCAACAGTGTATCCTCACAACTCCAACTTCACCACTACTCTACCATCCCCTATTCTGATAAGTGGCAACAAAGCTGCTGTTGGAAGGGCAGGACTCTGGCATCTTCCCACTGCATTTTAGTTACACTTTCATTAAACTAGTATTTCACAAACATTTTAAAAAACCCAACCCCCCCCCACTTTAGATGGGAAAGTGTTTAGTTTGTTTAAACTTGCTTAAACAAAATAAACAGGGCAATAAAATGGTGCTCACCACAGAGGTTATAGCAAATGTGTGTTGAGCTGTGATGCATCTCCCTGCCTGATATGCCACTGCCCATGTCAAAATTGAATCTCTTAATACTGATACTTACTCATCCTTCTCAAAAAAAAGTGAAACTGTCTGTTTCAAATAGATGAGGACCTAAGTGTGCATGAATCATGAATGGTGATTTCACACAAAATACCTAGCTGGAAGTAGCCTGGTACACACATGACAAGATCATTCAGTGTTTTAGCTAAATTGGCTGCAGTTTATTACATTTATCCTAATTTCCATTCCCATAGGCCACCATAAGCAATCCTTCTTTTTCATTGGCACTTAAGACTTTCAAATAACTACACAGCTAATGCCCAAGGCATGTACCACTGCTCTCTTTTGTAAATGAATTGAAATTGATTTTACATGCACGCACATCAGAGAACTCAACTTTGTGGTGCTCACAGTGTTTGCCATTGCTGTCTTTAAAATAATAAAAAAGGGATTCCAAATCCCCAGCAGAGCAGCCTGCCAGGAAAATGCAGAAGGCAAAGTTCGTGTGAAGAATAATAAGTAGAAGTATTTTGTTACCAGAATTTTAAACTTCATTTTAAACTCCCATGCCTAAAGTGTAAAGAGTTCACTACAGAAGAGTTCAGTCTCCTTTGCTCTAAATGTAAGATACAGCTCCAAAGAACAATAAACTGGTTTGTCATTATGAGAACAAGCTCTTTGGGCTGGCATTCTCCTCCACTGCTCCTCTTTCCTCCTCCGGTATGGCCATGAGGAGATGGAAAGATTTCACTTCTGATTTCAGCTAACCACAGTTTAGCATTACATCTGTGCCCTAAACTGTGATTAATCTTATGATTTGTTGAAACAAAATAATTTCATAAAATGAAAGCGGAAGTGAAAGCTTCCAAATGCCTTCTGACAGTCATGCCAAAGGAGCATTGAAGAGGAAGTATACATACAGTGTTGTATTTATAGTGTCTGCAGAAGAGATTTGCTGCCGTCCCTTTCAACAATAAACTATACACGAGTGCTACCCTCCCATCTCACTTTCTCTCAGGAGAAACTGTTGTGAAGTTGTGTCACCTCCCCTTTCACAACAGGGGCGCTGTCCTTGGCTGGTGTGATAAATTTGCTTCTCCCTTCCCACTGCTGGCCCATGAGTCCACCATGGTGGCCATTGGCTCCAGGGCCTGGGCTGAGCTTTTGTGGGAGGTGACTCCACCTCCAATTTGCTGCCCTGGGCAGTTGCCTGGTTTACCCTCTCATAAATACATCTTTGCAATGCTCATTTCATTGTCTTTTTGTTTGGCAAGGTGAGGAACACCACAGGTGAACTAGGAGTGACAGAAAGGGATAAAAATGGAAAATGGACAACTGCAAATCTTCTTATATAAGGCAAAAGCATGAGCACCTAGGACAGCATAAAATACTCAAGCTATTAAAAGTATGGTTTTATTATAATGTATCTATGTTCTATATAAATTCCATATGAATCCTTATTGTAAAAACGTCAAATGATGACGTTCTTTTACTGCTTTTGTTCCTGATGTTTTTAGAGAGTGCCACACTTCCTTTCTATTTGACTAACTTATTTCTATTTTTGGAAAATTCTGGTTTTGATTGTAAGTGGCTTTGAATATTTACCAGAAAGACAGGATATAAATTCTGAAAACAAACATACAAAACATTTATCGTGCTGAAGTCTCTAGACTTTCACAGGCACTGTGCTCCCACTACATTGGTTCCTAAAAACAATGTCCCCCAAACCATCTTTTTTTTGGTGGCATGTTACTTTTAAGCATGGTACATTTCGAGCAACATACTTTAAAATATTGTGCCACCAACAAATGGACACTTTTAGGAACATAGGCGATTTAGGAACTTAGACAAATCTATCCATTAGCCTTTTTCTGTACAACCAGCATAAAGTCAAAGATTTAAGGAGAGAACAGAACAGGAAGCGTGAACAAAGAAATTCATTTCCTTATCTTATCTTTTGTAAGCACTGAGCTTTTGAAAGCATGGCCTTACATCACTTTAAGAATCAATACCTGCTCTTCAGAATGCTAAAAGCAGAGTAATGCAACAGAAGTACATGGTAAGAACAAAAGGAAAGAAGCAATGAAATCGGGAAAACAGTAAATTGCTGTAGGTTCAATGACCAGAAAAAGGTTCACAAATGCTCCTGCATTTCTATTTTATCATAGCTCTTTTTTTCCAGGTGTGACTGCTCTCTTGCTGTGAATGTGTTCTCAAATACAGAAAATATTTGACTGAAAGGAAGCAATATCTAACCCTCCAGGCAATGATTACTGAACTCATTTGGTGAAGTGTCCTTATCTTTGACATACAGTGAAATTTTCAGAAGAGTGGCCTATTGACAGCTGACAGAACTAAACTTGGAAATTGTCAAGACAGAGCTACAGAAATCCTGTACACCAAATGCAAAGCACTTTTATGACAATCAGAATCCAAACACTTAGTGTGATGATGGTAGGAATTCTATGTAACATAAAGCGTAACTTGAACATTCCCAATCAGCCTCTGGGCGTGTTGTTGCCTTACATTTCTTGTGAATGTAGTTTAATGGTGGAGCAACAGAACGTGCTTCCTTCACAACTTTCTGCTTAATACACAGTGGTCTCTGATGGGGATAAAAATGTTGGGGAGAAGCCTTCTGCACATGACTCTTTGTACATTCAAAATGAATGGCTAAACTGGGCTGTACACTGCACGATTAGCAGGCCCTTAACCTGCTACTGCTTTGAACAGTTTTTAAAATTAACATTGAGGGGGATTTTACAAAAAAACAAAGCACCAAACAAATGTTTAAATCAGACAGGCATGCAAGATGCTGGGATAGGAGGGTAGAGAACCTGCCTGAAGTAAAGATGCAGGGTGAATTATTGATAAAGCTGCATTTCCATGGGGTGTATCAACCAAGTCATTTAGAGCAGATCCTTTGAAATTAATGTCATGACTAACTTAGGTCCATTAATTTCAATGGGTCTACTCTGAGTAAACCTTAGTTAACGACAAGTCTATGAATTTTATTACTCTAAGTTGCTTTGATACTCTTTTGAAGAAAAGTACAACAGAGTGAAGACAAAATCAAAGATAAGTTCATGGTTTAATAAACTAACCAGGGTATTTATGTAGTAAAAAACGTGTCTGCCCTACGAGGCCTCAGAAAACGGGAATAAATTATTATTATGCTGATATGCAATGGAAGGTCGTTCCAAATGGAAGTGCTGACACACTAAAGACCCCATTCCAACATCAGGCAGAACAAATCTCCTGATAGGATGGTATCTGCAGGAAGCTCTATCCTGCAGAACACAGTGATCAACTGGGTATGTAGGGGGCAATGACTGGAAGTAACAGCGTGCATGCCAAAAATGGCTTTGTCATACAAGTGGATTGCTAGATGTTGTGCAATTAGCTTCTGAACCATTAAAAATAGTTCCATGAGCCTGTACATTCCAATGTCAGAGTATTATCTGGAGGGAGCCCATGCTACTTTGCTTACCTGAATCCTTGAGGACAAATGCAGGTGTACCCGTTGACAGCATCTACACACAATGCACCATGGCGGCATTTGTGTCCCGCACAGTCATCTTCATCAATTTCACAATGTTTTCCACTGTAGCCAGGCAAGCATTCACATCTGTAACAAGATCAATCAGTGAATCCATAAGCATAAATCAGTGTTCAATTATATCAACAAAAGTGTTTGTGATGTGAAGGTGAAAGTGCTATAGAAACCAAAGCATAAAGGCCACAGCATACCTCAATATATCTGATGAGAAATAAAGAGTGTTAGTATAGTATTTGTTTTTGCAGCCCATAATAGGAGGCTGGGTGAGTACAAATATTGACTTGAATCCTGAGAAGTGCCAATGGAAGGGGGATATCAGAAAGATGACTGTCACAACAACACCTGGCAGCCCTTAATCTCCCCAAAGCTGCTCCTGAAGGTCAGGGAACCTTCTGAAACTGGGTGGACTGTGTCACTGCAGGTTGACGGGGAATTGCATCACAGCCCACTATATCCAGGAGGGTCCTCCATATCTCAGGGGAGGCTTTTCAGGGGCTGCAGAGGAGAAGGAGGCAGAAAGGTCCGCATCCTTTCTGCCGGTGCTATTCATATTAAAGTGACAGGAGTCCTATATTGCATTGCATATATATAATTTAAAGTGTGATGGGGAATCTCTGCCTGCAGGCAAAACATTGCCCGCTAGATATTCAAACTTGAGCAGCATGGCTGATTTCACCAAACCACACCCACTTGCTCGACACCTGACATCATATGTGATGTTAGGTATGGGGCAGGTAGAGATGTGCATTGGCAATGGAAAACAAGTCTTTGGCTCTACCACCCATCAGCAGATGGAAGGTAAATCTGAAACCTGCCAGATCAGGTGTGCAAGCAAGTTTTCCATGGGGAAACACACCCCATTGCAGACACACCCAATGCCTACAGAAAGCTAGATTTGGCTCTACTGTCCGTCAGCTGACTTCAAAGTACCCAATCACAAGGCATCACTATGACATCAGGTGACTGACAGGTGGGCACTCCCACCTGCCTGTCAAATTTTGCTCTCTAAGGTAGATCCTAATAAGGATCTGGCCTGTGGAGCCAAAAAGATCCCCCAATTTCTATTTTAACGTGACAGTAACAAAATAGTGTAAACATTCTTTGTTAAAGCCATTGTAACTAACTGAAGTTAAACCGTATTCTTTAATAAGTAACCATACATACTAACATCACTGTTTATAGTACAGTGGTGCCTCGCAAGACGAAATTAATTCGTTCCGCAAGTTTTTTCTTCTTGCGAGTTTTTCGTCTTGCGAAGCACGGTTTCCCATAGGAATGCATTGAAAATCAATTAATGCGTTCCTATGGAGACCGCCCTCAGACCAGGTCCGGGGACAGTCTGTCCCCGGACCTCTTCTGAAGGCTGGCGGGGGGAGAAGGGCTTTTCTCCCCACCGCCAGCCTTCAGAACAGCCTTCTGAAGGCTGGCGGTGGGAAGAAAAGCCTTTCTCCCGCCGCCAGCCTTCAGAAGAGTTCCCCCAGGGCTGCCTAGGCTGCGGATAGCAGCCTGCTGCCCCGCGCCAGGGGCGCTCTGCTTCAGAGCGCCCCTCGCGCGGGGCAGACATTCGCAGCTTGGGGAGCCCTGCAGGACTTCCCCGCAGGGCTCTCCAAGCTGCGGAAAGCAGCCTGCTGCCCCACACGAGGGGCGCTCTTAAGCAGAGCGCCCCTCGCGCGGGGCAGACCTTCGCAGCTTGGGGAGCCCTGCAGGACTTCCCCGCAGGGCTCTCCAAGCTGCGGAAAGCAGCCTGCTGCCCCACGCGAGGGGCGCTCTGCTTCAGAGCGCCCCTCGCGCAGGGCAGACATTCGCAGCTTGGGGAGCCCTGCAGGACTTCCCCGCAGGGCTCTCCAAGCTGCGGATAGCAGCCTGCTGCCCCACACGAGGGGCGCTCTTAAGCAGAGCGCCCCTCGCGCGGGGCAGACATTCGCAGCTTGGGGAGCCCTGCAGGACTTCCCCGCAGGGCTCTCCAAGCTGCGGAAAGCAGCCTGCTGCCCCGCGCGCCCCTCGTGTGGGGCAGCAGGCTGCTATCCGCAGCTTGGAGAGCCCTGCGGGGAAGTCCTGCAGGGCTCCCCAAGCTGCGAATGTCTGCCCCGCGCGAGGGGCGCTCTGCTTCAGAGCGCCCCTCGCACGGGGCAGCAGGCTGCTATCCGCAGCCTAGGCAGCCCTGGGGGAACTCTTCTGAAGGCTGGCGGCGGGAGAAGGGCTTTTCTTCCCACCGCCAGCCTTCAGAACAGCCTTCTGAATGTTGGCGGTGGGGAGGAAAACCTTCCTCCCACCGCAAGTCTTCAAGACAGGTCCGGGAACAGAGGAGAAGCGCTGCGCGCCTTCTCCTCTGTTCCCGGACCTGTCCTGAAGGCTTGCGGTGGGAGGAGGGCTTTCCTCCCCACCGCCAACATTCAGAAGGCTGTTCTGAATGTTGGCGGTGGGGAGGAAAAACCCTCCTCCCACCGCAAGCTCCGGGAACAGAGGAGAAGCGCTGCGCGCCTTCTCCTCTGTTCCCGGACCTCCCACCGCAAGCCTTCAAGACAGGTCCGGGAACAGAGGAGAAGGCGCGCTGCGCTTCCCCGCTGTCCCCGGAGATTTCCCTATGGGCTTTCGTCTTGCGAAGCAAGCCCATAGGGAAATTCGTCTTGCGAAGCCGCTAAAAAATCGGAAAACCCTTTCGTCTTGCGGGTTTTTCGTTTAGCGAGGCATTCGTCTTGCGGGGCACCACTGTAATAACCATTTAAAGCAAGTTCTTGGTCATTTAAAGCAGGTCTCTCAAATCGTGAAAATATTTAGATAAACTTCATAATTCCCTCAAGGTAGTGTATAGTGAAGCATTGTATCTTATGGAAATGTCAATCACTTAATAAGCCTGCATTTGAACTGTAATTATAATGAAAAGAAGCAATAAATATTTGTTTCTCAGATCTTAATATGAAGATAAAAGAACAAGTTGATGCCATTCCACCACCTTCAGATGGCAACTCATTTCTAGAAAGCAGATTGGAGGATCCAAAGTAACAACAAACATAAGCTATTATATATTTATTACTGTTGTTAAGTTGCTTGTATTAAAGTTGTGTCAGCATTTCCATTATATACCCTATTTTCCGAGGTTTATTACTCAACCATAAAAAATGTGCTCTAGGCTGAAACTTGGCATTCAAGGTCTCAGGCCAGGGGGAGCAAATCTCTCTGGAAATCTAGGCAGTCTCTCAAAATCTTAGACACTATGCTTTGGACTGGCTTGAATGTATTTCAGCCTATAAACCACATTTCAAACCTCCCAGCTGGATGTTGCTGTACAGCTGGAAAATAATAAGCATATCATTCAAACCAGAACAAAAGAGAAACATCCATTACTTCCCCAGTTTAGCATATGTTACATATTTTGGAGATTGTACTTTCGTATACCTCTGAACTCTGGATGTCAACAGCTTATTTAATTCTAATGCTAGCCTCTTTACTTCTAGATTTCCTCCTGCACTGCAAAAAAGACCGGTGCAGAAAGCTGGAAAGAAAGGTGTATTAAGATTAAGAGGAAATATGTGGGATAACTTCATGTCACCTTACTATGTGGTTGCATTTAGTGGCCACAGGAAGTAAGGGCATAAAAGAGACAGAGACTAGACAATCTATAGATATGGAAACTGATTCCTCTTATGTTTCATGGGTGTTTAAATAGTACCCAGGGGAAACAGATTTCTAGTCTTTCAATGTATCTGGATTACTAATTTCTAAATTTGTAGTTTGCATCTGTATGTTATATATTGATACACGAAGGTAGTTTTATACACTTCCATTCCTGTAGCCCAAAGCAAGTTAAGACCCTACATATTTCAGAATCAGACTTGTTTTATATGCAGACACCGTAAGCATTTGAAGCTGTATGAATTGTGCTCACTTTCACAGGATAGGTTGTAATCAAGGTAGGGTGGTCCTGTTTCCTATTTGAAGGACCATTGGGTCAAAGTCTGGTTTAAAGATAAAGAACCACTTGAAGGAAGAGCAAGGGCTTGAAGTTGCCTCTCAACAGTTAGAACCTGGCCAGCAGCAGCCTGAGAGATAACACAGGTCACAGTTTCCCCTACTATGGTGAGATGTAATATATTTCTGATTATTATAATTATTTCTAAATTTGCATCTATACATACAAATAATAAAAATCAGTATGTGCTAATTTTATGCAAATTGATGGCCTAGTCTGTTCTTCTTTTTGAATATGCCTTTTCTATGTTTAAGTAACCACTTAAACCAGATACATGGTCTTTAAAGTGACCAGCAACAAAAATAGTTGATCTTCTCCCTTTCGAATGTGCAAGGAAACGCACTACTCCAGTTACAAGTTATTAATTACTATTACAAAATATTAACTATTATTACAGAGCATAAGCACTTGCTTGATTTGATCAACAGGGAAGCATAAGGCTGGCTCAGATATTAGCTCTTCTACTCCCCTCATTGCAGGTAAGTTGTCACTGGAAGATCTCTCATTTAGTTAATCACAGCTTATTTGTGGGGCGTTGGTGGTGCTGTGGGTTAAACCACAGAGCCTAGGGCTTGCCGATCAGAAGGTTGGTGGTTCGAATCCCCGTGACAGGGTGAGCTCCCGTTGCTCAGTCCCTACTCCTGCCAACCTAGCAGTTCAAAAGCATGTCAAAGTGCAAGTGGATAAATAGGTACCGCTCCGGCGGGAAGGTAAACGGTGTTTCCGTGCGCTGCTCTGGTTCGCCAGAAGCAGCTTAGTAATGCTGGCCACATGACCCGGAAGCTGTATGCCGGCTCCCTCGGCCAGTAAAGCAAGATGAGTGCCGCAACCCCAGAGTCGGCCACAACTGGACCTAATGGTCAGGGTGTTGGGATACTGCCAGGGAGACAGAGGCCATCACTGCCTCCACGTCGTCTCCGGACGTCCATCGATCTCCCGTAGACACGCAGTATCAGCAATTAGCGACACGAGCTCCAGAAATAGATTGCCACATTCCTGAGCTCATGCACACTCTATCAGCAGATAATGCACACAGTGAAAGATGCACAGCAGGAGAGCATATTTACAAGTTTCATTCAGCGTTGATCAGAACAAAAAAACATGACTGGCTGCTTCAGTGTCTTCGACACCAAGAGAGAAAACGAAAGCAACAAAAAACATAAACATCCTGTGAACAGGAAATGCGCAGGCTGTGACACAAACATCCTGCTCCCTTTTAAGGTGGAACGGAAATATCCTAACACAGGGGTCCCTTTACCCTTTACCCAAAGTGAGACCAGTGGCAGGCTTGGAGCTCTCAAATTTCAGTGGCACCCTGTGTGATGCCAAAATTCAGTGCCCCTGCCTCTTACACTCTGTTCTATAGCATTGTTGTGGCATCCCCTGTCGGGTGTGGCCAAACCTAGTGTCGGGTGTGGCCAAACCTTCGCACTATCCTAAAACCGCCTCTGGTGAGAGGGGCAGGGGAGAGGCATAGAGGAAGAGAAGAAGGAACATGACACTCAAAGACTAAATCAATCGCTCCCTTAGGTAGAATGCCAGCAGCCAGGTAACGTTAGAACAGGTCCAAAAGCTCTGATTTAATTCCAAAAATTCTAAATTGGCACAGTTGGATCTATTTTACAACCAAGTAGCTGCAGAAGAACAGCAACTGGGAACGGCTTTTAATATAACCGAAGGATAAATGAAATGTTTTAGCTTTCAAATCCTGGACCTTGAGAGCTGGCATCTTCCTTATTCCCTACACTTCTGAGGCATCTGACTAGAGGAGAAAATTACAGGAATTTTAGGTCAACCAAACCATATCTTCTACCGCCTCTATTGCTGTTTTATTTCCTGTAATTTCAATTTTTTTAATTTTAATGTTATTGCAAGTCACCTTGGAATTTTTAAACTGGAAATGTGGCTTATAATTTTAAATAATGAAAGAATAAATAAAAATGAAATGAATACCTAGGGAACATGTGTTAAAAAATCAGGTAACCTATAGGTTTTCAACAGCATGCAATTCTCCCTCTGCATTTTCTGAACTCAGCAGCCTTTTTGAAGGTGCTACCTGGAACTATTTGGTGGAACACTAAAACCTTCTGCTAAATCCTCCCTAAGGACCTGCCTTTTCAGCATGTCTGAGAGCACTTATCATTATTCACCATTTTCCTATGAATAGTGTATCTCTTTTCTCTTTCTTTTGTCTTACCTCACAATCTAATGATTTCATGCTCTTTTGACAAGTTTGTACACCACCAGCTCTCCATTATAATCTCCATCCACAGCCTATATACCTGATCCTGCACTCATTCACATCACATAAACATCTACAAAACATTAGAAATCCGGAACAAATGTCTGAAGGCACTACTTCAGAATTCTATTGCCGTTCAGAACAATAGTTCTGTAATTAATCATCTCTGGAACAGAAAAAAAGCAAGTTGGAGATCCGGGACTATTCTTTCTCAAAAATGTAGCAAATATATCGCAAAACAGCTCAGCAATGCTTCAGGCACACTGGCATGCAAACGGTATCCATCATAAGATGCTATGGGAGGAAATAGCAGCATTTAATCCTGTTGCTTTATCGATCCCTCTTGTCCTAATATAAAGTGATGTAATAATGAACGATGTGCAGGTCCCTATTCAAAGCTGCTATGGATCACTTTTATGATGTGTATTGGCTATCACAGTAATGATAGAACCACCACTTTTCTTGGAAGAGCTGTATTAAATCAGTGCTTTATTCTGTCAGGTAGTAATTCCAAGCTCCAGAATAATAAAGATTATTTATAACAATACTCTAATACGTACATTCTGGGCAATTGGAACAACAGGTTTATTTCTGTGAGAGATGCATTCAGTTAGTTAACTGTATATACTGCTCTGGACATTTTTGCGGAGAATGACATAGAATTTCTTAAAATAAAAATGAGCAAATTGCAATTAATTATGTAGAGGGGGCAATTATATATATATATATATATAAAATTAAATATATATTTAAATGCCCCCTTTCAATAATCACAGCCATGGAGGCCAAAATACTAAAAGTGATCCAAAATATGTTAGTGCAGCAAAATACTTCAAATTATTGCTTTCACTTCCCCAGGTGCTGATTTCCCCCACCTTGTGTTAGTGCATTTGTTTTGTTACTGCTGAGTAAGTATTCCCCTCCCCCAAGTAACTACTAATTACAGTAGAAACAAATTACCAGATTTCCTTTATCTCCATAAATGGTGACATCATGCTTTGCAGGGATAATTGAAACGGTAAGATTTAACTTACCATTCTTTCTTCGCTTTGAAGAGGATTATAGTTCAAGATTCTCTGTTAAGTGCTACTGTGGAATTCCAAAGCTAGTTTTTGTGGACCTCGCTTTAGAGTCTTGTGCCTTTATTTTTGGAAATTTATTTCCATCTCTCCAACTATATTTCAATCTAGATTACCTTCGGTTTGCCGTTGATTCTATGCCTGCTATGCTCCTGTCAATGCATCTTGTTCCAAAACTAAGAATACTGAATTTGCTATTTCTCCAGCCACCATGGTTCTCCAACAGCAGTGAGTACATGGCATGGTAGGTTATGCATGCTGCCCTCTAGTGCTCAAAGACAGGAAACACAGATCTTTGTCTGTTACTTGCTCTCCTCCTCCTCTCGATCAATTTCCTGTCTTGACTCAGAGCAGGAATGTGTGTGCACTCCCAGTTCTTCTACTCCTCCTCAGGCTTGTATAGCTTGTCATAAAATGGACTGGTCAAAAGGAGGAGAGAAACAAGGAATGGACAAACATATGTGTTATCTGACTTCTGAAACAAGATGGCAGCATTACCCACCACACCATGTGTTTAACACCTCTGAGAAACACCTTTCAGGTGAGAACAGTTCCATTTCCTGATGCTGTTCCTCAGATGCATTCTGTCCGGAGAAAACAAAAAAGAGTGCTCTGACACAGAGCTTGAAAGTGCTGACTGGGCATGGAAAATGTGGACAAAAGTTAAGTGTGACTAAGTCCAGAGACGGAGAGATTTGGTGGCTACAATGATATAAAAGGCAACACTGGCAGCACCAAGAGTGGTGAGATGAGAATGACTGTAAAGGGGATTCCGTGTCAAATTAAAGTGTCAGATTGGAAAGAGCAGGATCAAAGAGCAGACTCCTCTTTTCACTTCACCCTCACATGTGGAATTCCATAGGCATTTCTCGAAAACAACACTCAAGGGAATTTTGTTAATTAGGATGCATGCTCCCCCACGTAGTTTACAATGGCCCATTCTGAAACTATCAATATGTGTTTGCTTACCTGTATTCTTTGTCAAAAGAGATACATTTGGAGTCATGTTTGCAAGGATTTAGCTCTGGGACACAGTGGTTGATCACCTCATCACATAGCTCCCCTGGGGTAGAAACAAATTAAGAGAGCTTTAAAAACAACTCTGATGTGAGACATTGGTTGATTTTCTTGAACTATTATGGAAAAAAGGTTTAGGGACAAATGGCCATTGAAGAATAACAGATTAATGCAAAGGTCTGATGGTGTGCGGACTAAAGAAAAGTGAACCCACAAACTGTTGAACAAGCTGAATCTTGTGGCACAGATTAAGGGCTTATCCACACTTACTGTTCCTCTGTGCTTTCAAGGCGCAGTTCGCTCTCTAAAGCTCCGTGTCAGAGTGATCTTTTCTTCTTCTTCAATGCTTTCCTTGTGAAAACCCAATTTTTACCGCTGAATTGGAGCAAACAGCAATTTGGGGTTTCGGTGGATTGAGTTTTGCTCCAATGCAGCAGTAAAGAGTGGGTTTTTGTGGGGGAAATGCTGGGGCAAAACAATAAGCTGTCAAACATGAACCTGGAAAGTCCGGACATGCATGGAAGTCAGAGCAAAGGTAAGCACGGATGAGCCTTTATTGTGGCCTAAACCTTTGTGGACAAGGTGAAGAGGCATCTGATGAAGTGTTATCAGGCCACAATAAACCTGTTTGCCCAAGGTGCCACAAAAGTAAGTTGTTTTCGTTGCAACACACTGCCACAGCTG
The DNA here is from genome assembly GCF_964270895.1 of Podarcis filfolensis. Classification (NCBI taxonomy): domain Eukaryota; kingdom Metazoa; phylum Chordata; class Lepidosauria; order Squamata; family Lacertidae; genus Podarcis; species Podarcis filfolensis. The sequence continues at coordinate 76,461,303 of NC_139605.1, read as the reverse complement.
CCCTCTTGATTTGGAGCAGCTCACTACCTTACACCAATAATTATATCCATTTCAGTGAACAGGTTTTACAACAGGATAGAGAGTAATATCACATACACTGTTCCTTGCTTTGGTACAACATTAAGCTTTAACTGGTACTTGACCATATGACAAGGTCCCTGGATCCAGCAGCAAAGAGAACTAGTGACTCATTTATTAACATGTGGAGTAACATTATTGCTGCAAAAATGTTTTGAACAAAGCACTAACTTTCATTGAGAGCCAATGTTTTATTTTTCCTGCAAGAATATTGTAAGTTTATTCAAAATGGTAAAAATAGTCTATTTTGTAATGCTAAACAGATTGAAGACTTCATATGATTAATAAACATCTACTAAAAGAGCACAGAACCTCCTGAACCCAAAGAATATGCTGTCTTCTAAGTAATATGGCCCTCAAGGGCAAGGAATAGTTCAGCTGGTTTTAGTTATTACCTGTTCAGTCTAAGGTCTAGTTTTGTATTTTTAACTACTAATAATGAACAGATCCACAATGTTCAAATCCAGCCCTATTTGGTTACACTTCTGTAACTTAGACTTGAGATATTGCCCATGGAGGACGCAAAACCCTTTTTGTATATGTAATATCTAGTTTAATAAACCCTTATAACATATTTGTTCTAGAAGTCTACTGAGCAGTTTGAGTCACAATGTAAAATTGCACAGATAAGTCCTATATATGTAGATAGCCCAACATGCATTTCAAACACATAACTTTCTCTAAATAGCCACAACAAAAAATTCCACTGGCAAAAATGAAGCTGTAAATATGCAAACAGATCAGAGTCAATTCCATATTTTGCTATATATTCAGCTTAATGACAAAACTCATTACTGGAGGGAAAAACCAAACAATAACATCCTACAATATTACTAGTGCTTATGGCTAAAGCACTGTACACTCACAAACCTGCGCTAAGTGTCTGTTGTAAATGATGCCAAAAGAAATTGAACAAAGTCAGAACCACATGGTGTTCCCCTAACTATAAATAATTTATGACACTCACCTTGCTTGAAGGGAGGGGAGCAGTGTTAACTCAAGTCAGATTCAGGGGAATGAGCAAACGAGTATTCAAAAAGTATATGGTTGTGTATAGTTACAGCACAACTCAACCACTTTCATAACTTGCTGCTGGTTCCCAGCAGACACTCCAAAGTGCTAGGCCTATTGCGTATCAACCTGGGATTTTCTTACAAAAGAGGGGAAATCAGTTTGAGGTAGTAGTGGAACAGTTATAAATCCAGCTGACACCTGTTCAGTTCTGCAGAGAATGCCAAACCAGAGAGTTTTCTTTTCTAAATCAGGATAGTGCATATTATCTTGTGTACAGCACCTAGTTGTGTTGGATGCTTCGGTAATAATAATTATTTATACTGTCTGAGCACATGGGGAAAAAACCACAAAGCATGAATTTATGCTGGCATTGCAGATTTGTTATAATGGAACTGCATTCAAATACTAAAACAAATGTTTGGAGACTGGGGAATCCAGGCAATTTTCAGAGCATCACAGCTACAAAGTGGTAGAACCATCTTACCAGGAATTGGCACCTGTCAATAATGGCCCAGGCCTTCTAATAGTTTTAAGGATCTCACTTTTGATATCAAGCCTTGTCAGAGGAATTTGGCCACCCTCCAGGTGCCCGGCTTGAATCCTTGTGACCTCCTGTCTGCGACTCCCGGCAGGATCAAGGGAGGTCTCCAATCGGCGATTCTTCCCAACGTGAAAGAAGAACACACCATTCCTCCCCCTCCTCTCCCAGGGAGGGGAAAGAGACAGACAGAAATATATCTACATGTCTTTATTTCTGTCTTTCCAGTAGTGCAGAGAAATCATGTCTGCACCCTCTCACATCAGCAGCCAGAGAGGGAAATAACTCCACCCATGTACTTCCAGTACAGGGTCATGTGACACTCTGAGCTAACATCCGGTGCTCAGTGCACATAATAGACTGTCCCTTGTTCCCATGGTACAGTCCCAAAACATCAACATCCTGTTTGGCTTTCCAGCCACCTGGAGCACTCAGCAGCATTGCTCCTTTTTCGTAACACTCACAACTGATTATGGAGCTGAGAACTTTGCTAAAGCTGAAATTGAATTTTTCTAGTACCAATGAGTTGTAGTAAATATCTTATATTTTGTCTGTTGGCCAAACATATGAAGCTTAATTTATTCAACAAGTCATCCTTCACTAACAGACAGAACTACTGCCTAAACTACTGGGTCATGACCAATCTCTCCTACATTTAAAATCTTCATTTAAAGAATAAAGAGGCAGGTTCAGATAAATAATTTTATTATATGCCATCATTTTTCTCCACTGATATCATTTATTCCCCGAGCCCACACCAGGCTGGAAATCACTATAATAAATTCAAGTGTAATTAAGAACACAATTCTATACACATTGATTCAATGAAGCTTCCTTCCAAGTAGGTAGAAGATTGTAGTCTCAATGTCATATTTAGTAGCCAACTAATACACTTTTGGAAAAATTACTTTTAGCAAAATTGAAGCAGTGCTACTTACTCCTCAAATTTGTCAAGCCCCAAAGTAATTTCTGAAAGAAAATCTTAAGAATTTTGTATTTTCCCAGACCATATGTCATCCCTATGCCTCTACAAGAAAGCTTCTTCCTGATATTTAAAAGATATGAGCTACCATCTAGTTCCTCACTCTGCCAAACTACAAGACCTAAAGCTGCCATTTTAATTATGCAATAAGCAAGAAATCTAACCTTACTTCTATAATTTCCACAGTAACTGAGCTGCTCACCACATCGTCTCCAATGTGCTTATCCACATGGAACTGTGGGGTAATTTTGGCACATGATTATTAAACCTACAGATTCACAGCATGAAGCTTAATTCTTGTTCCTGAATCACTTCTCAATGACACCACATTTCCTAATCTCAACTTTTGCATGTAAACTAAAACATATAAGCTAGGATTTTTTAATCTATTATTATCAACTCTATTTTATTATATTTTATTTGTAAAGCTTTGAAAATTACAAAATACTGTGTAATACATTTTTAAAAACAGAATTCTCTGCCTCTGGGCTAATTCTTTGCCTCTAGGTATAGATGCCATGTGTCATAAAGTTTTTTTAATTGCATTGCTTGAAATACAAAGTATATTTTGCAGTACCATACCAAACTGAACAAGAAACCTAAAATGTAATTTACTTGACATACCAATTTATATTTTGGCTTGTGCTAGTATCCTCTAATGTACTACTATTTTCATATTTTGCATTTTTAAATGCAACAACCACCCGCCACCCTTCACCCTAACGTTCCAGAGCAGGTTACAACATTAAAACAGTTTAAAGTAGCTTAAATTTAAAATAATATATGTAACGAACTTTATCATGCACTGGATTAATGTGTGAATGGCATTCCTAGTTGCACACTAGGATCCTTTAGCGCTGCTTTGTCTGATTTTTTTATTCGTACAATTTAACTCATAAAATATAATAAATGAGCAATTGGTTACTAAGGGGAAATCAAAGCAACAAGAACAGGAACTGCCTAATCGAGAGACAACTCAGGACTGCCAAAGTCATAAGGAATGAACAGGAAGAAACTACTTATCTACTTAAATTTAAAAAGCAGCAAGGAGGAAGTTTCTAATGAAAGAAACAGCAGCCCTGAAAAGCCTCAACAGCAATTTGTAAATCCATACTGTTATACTGTTATATATGTTACTGGCTGGCATTCGAGAATTTGGGGTTGTTCCATAGCTACACAATTTAGTAATTTTGACAGTGTTCCTTAAGGGCAAAGTACTTTAGTTTCAGTTTCAATTCTGTTATTTGCACAGTAATTGGTAGTTAGGCTCAGGCAGACACCAGTAGAAGCCTAGTTCTCAACTCTGTGCTACTGCCTGGTTCTGGCACTATTAAATATACTGGATTGGCTCATCCTGCAATTACATTTGCAAGACAAAACACTACAACAAATCAGGTCTGTGTTGTTCTGATGAGAACAACACACACACAAAAATAGTAGAATACAATGGACTGGTGATGTCAGTTACATTTCCAGTAAAAACAGAACAAATTATGATGATTCTAAATGAAATGGGTAATGTGCTGGAAGCAACCCATGTTGTAAATTCTGCAAATTTCTTCAAAACAATGCACTGATAATGTAAATAAGAGATATGTAGACTGAAACAGAGCATCTCACATACTAGCAGGATTTTCGTTGTTCGGTATAGCAGATGAAATGTTCTAAGTTCATGTGGAACTTTTCCTTGTCTTTTTTTTTTAATGGGAGAATCTCCACCCGTATGTCAGAATCTGGTTGCCACCAAATTCCTGTAAGCTGGGATGGTGGTGCAAGGTGGATGTTGGAACTGAAAGCGCAAAGGTCAAAAAAGCAGGATGCTGAGGTCTGTTTTGAATCCAGCGCTATGGCTATGGGAGAAGTCAGAAACTCTTGGAATGTAAAGCTGGAGAACCCTTCCCAGTAGACTTCAGTTGCATAGATGTGTAAATAAGCCATATATCATGAAGACACCAGAAGCTCTGTTGTGCCTCATTGTTCGGAAACATAGACTCTGGGTTAAAGCGAGCCTGCAACCCCTAGAATCTCGTGCTGTTCAGAGATTGGGGTGACATGTAACAATATGTTAATACTGACTCATCCTGACCTCCTATGACTCCAGAACTAAGGCAGCTAAACAACAAGCTAACATAGAAACAATCTCCACGGAGCTGGCTTCATTTAATTATTTTGCCAATTTACCACAATGGAATTACCACATCAGAATACATGCCATTTGTTTCATGCCACATTCAATGTTTTAAACCCATAATCTGAATCATATTGTTAACTTGTTCAGTGGAAGGGGAAACTACTGGGTGTACCAACAACTTTTTAAAAAATCCAATTTTTCTTCCAATTTTAATAGCTGATTGGTTAAGGTAAAGCCAAATACCATGTGTTCTGTATTTCCATTGCCTGAATATAGGACACTCCTTACATTTGTTTTTAATATTAATTATAATAAGAAATAGGACATGGAAAATATTTTCAGCTTTATTCAGAAACATCTTGTGCAGAGCCCAAAGCTAGGGGGAAAAAAAATATTGAAAGGCAACTCCCTCCCCAAAAGGGCAGGAATAAAATGAGCATTATACAATTGGCTAACATTTGCAACCACCTAAAGAAAAAAATAGCATAAACTTGCAAAACAGTAGGCACCACACTCATATATTTACTAGGACTTCTGGAAACAATCTTTGGCAAGGTTTTTTCCTTTAGCAATGTATATGCAGTGGGCAATGTTGACATATAAAAGCATTAAAGCAGCTCTGCTACATCAGACCCACAGTTCATGTAGTCCTGCAGCCCAAGGCAAGCAAAATGCTTCAGGGAAACCCACTACTGGGTTATGAAGCCAAAAATCATTATTTAGGGTACATTACTACTATATTATGATTTGGATTTGATATAGAAGAAGAGTTTGGATTTGATATCCCGCTTTATCACTACCCTACGGAGTCTCAAAGCGGCTAACAATCTCCTTTCCCTTCCTCACCCACAACAAACACTCTGTGAGGTGAGTGAGGCTGAGAGACTTCAGAGAAGTGTGACTGGCCCAAGGTCACCCAGCAGCTGCATGTGGAGGTTACACTGCAAAGTAAAGTTTGTGCCACTTCTAGGCACATAATCTTTCCAAGGTATTTCCGTAATCAAACAAGGTCACAAAAAGTAACAAAACAAGAACTCAACGCAGATTAAAAGATTAAGTAACAGAAGAGGTGCTTTATGTCAAAGGCATTTTTATTGGTTTCATATTTAGTCACTAGGGATAAAATCTTGATCATGTTTAAGCCAAAGAGAGTTTTTTCCAGTGGAATTTTGCAGTAATTTTAGCATCTGTCTATCAAATGGCAATATACTCCAGAAGAAACCTACAAACTGCCAGACCATTCTTAACTTTTAGGCATGAGAAACCAGGCATGCTTGATCCTTGCTAGGATGACATAGTTCCCTGAGAACTGAATTGGTACCACTTCAGATATTACTGGTGGTAAAATTGTTCAGCTGTAATATTTTTAAATAAGGTTGAAACAGTATTTGACCCTATCTTTATTCAGCTGTGGGATCATGCTCAGCTGTAATGGGGGGAAGCCTTCCTAGATTATGTTCAAAATTAACCTACATACTGCTTTTAGACAATGTAGGTTTCATATTTCACTGAATTATACCTTACTTTCTCTGATACTTCTCTTTGCCAAGCTAAATTATCCAACCTTTAGTGTATTTCATCTAAATTCCAAGACACTTTTACAATCACTCTCTTTTGAAAAAAAAAATCAAATATACAACTATACAAAGAATATACAAATGAATTCAAAACTCTTTTGAGAGTCAGTACAGGAAATAGCTCTAAGCTGCACACAAGTCACAAGGCAGTAATAAAATTCTGTTTCCCTAGTATGATCAAAATAGATTTTCTTGAAATACAAAGCAATAATCTCTGAACCTAAATATCCATTCATTTCTGAGCAGCACACTTGAAATAATGAAGACGAACATGCAAGCAGGTAAACAAACCCCAGTGAGCTTTGTTATAGACTTAAGTGGAAGATGACTGAAAATCTTCCCCACAGACTGACTTTTTGTGCCAAGAGCTTTAGATTTGAGCTATTCTGAGCAGAGACAGAAGTAACTCAATGAAAGCCACTATCAACGCTGAAATCCCATCCTAAGCCCCTGTTCAAAATTATTTCCAGCGAGTCTGTTGAGATGCAGTATCCCCACCCCACATCAAATGCTTGAAAACACCGTTTTGCTTATTTCAAGTTGAGAGGAAAGATGCTGTTTCGTTTGTGTCATTTTAATAATAATAATAATAATAATAATAATAATAATAATAATAATTTATTATTTATACCCCGCCCATCTGGCTGGGCTTCCCCAGCCACTCTGGGCGGCTTCCAAAAAAAATATTAAAATACTGTACTACATCAAACATTAAAAGCCTCCCTAAACAGGGCCGCCTTCAGATGTCTTCTAAAAGTCTGGTAGTTGTTGTTCTCTTTGACATCTGGTGGGAGGGCATTCCACAGGGAGGGCGCCACTACCGAGAAGGCCCTCTGCCTGGTTCCCTGTAACTTGGCTTCTCGCAGTGAGGGAACCGCCAGAAGGCCCTCGGTGCTGGACCTCAGTGTCCGGGTAGAACAATGAGGGTGGAGACGCTCCTTCAGATATACTGGACCGAGGCCGTTTAGGGCTTTAAAGGTCAGCACCAACACTTTGAATTGTGCTCGGAAACGTATTGGGAGCCAATGTAGGTCTTTCAAGACCGGTGTTATATGGTCTCGGCGGCTGCCTCCAGTCACCAGTCTAGCTGCCGCATTCTGGATTAGTTGTAGTTTCCGGGTCACCTTCAAAGGTAGCCCCACGTAGAGCGCATTGCAGTAGTCCAAGTGGGAGATAACCAGAGCATGAACTACTCTGGCGAGGCAGTCCGCAGGCAGATAGGGTCTCAGCCTACGTACCAGATGGAGATGGTAAACAGCTGCCCTGGACACAGATTTGACCTGTGCCTCCATGGACAGCTGTGAGTCCAAAATGACTCCCAGGTTGCGCACCTGGTCCTTCAGGGGCACAGTTACCCCATTCAGGACCAGGGAATCCTCCACACCTTCTCGCCTCCTGTCCCCCCAAAACAGTACTTCTGTCTTGTCAGGATTCAACCTCAATCTGTTAGCCGCCATCCATCCTCCAACCGCCTCCAGACACTCACACAGGACCTTCAGGGCCTTCACTGGTTCTGATTTAAAAGAGAGGTAGGGCTGGGTATCATCTGCATATTGATGGACACCCAGCTCAAACCCCCTGATGATCTCTCCCAGCGGCTGCATGTAGATGTTGAAAAGCATGGGGGAGAGGACAGAACCCTGAGGCACCCCACAAGTGAGAGCCCAGGGGTCTGAACATTCATCTCCCACCACCACTTTCTGAACACGGCCCAGGAGGAAGGAGCGGAACCACTGTATGAAAGTGCCCCCAGCTCCCAGCCCCTCAAGACGGTCCAGAAGGGTGTTATGGTCGATGGTATCAAACGCCGCTGAGAGATCCAGCAGAACTAGGAAACAGCTCTCACCTTTGTCCCTAGCCCGCCGGAGATCATCAACCAGTGCGACCAAGGCAGTTTCTGTCCCATGATGAGGCCTGAATCCCGACTGGAAGGGATCCAAATGGTCCGCTTCTTCCAGGCTGGAGTTGTTCAGCAACCACTCGCTCAATCACCTTGCCCAAGAATGGAAGATTTGAGACTGGGCGATAGTTGGCCATCGTGGCCGCATCTAAAGATGTTTTTTAAAGAAGCGGTTTAATAACCGCCTCTTTCAGCGGGTCTGGGAAGGCTCCCTCACAGAGGGAAGCATTCACCACCCCACGAAGCCCATCGCTCAGCCCTTTCCAGCTAGCTTTTATAAGCCAGAATGGGCAAGGATCAAGGAGACAGGTGGTTGGTTTCACTCGTCCAAGCAGCCTGTCCACATCCTTGGAGGTAACAGATTGAAATTGATCCCACGCAATTTGACTAGACAGGACTCTAGCACTCTCCCGCCCCGGCCCTGCTCCCACGGTGGAGTCTACCTCTTCCCGAATATGAGCGACTTTATCTGCAAAAAACTTTGCAAAATCATTGCAGGAGATCATGTGGCCCGTACTGGGCCCCGATGTAACAGGTGGTTCCGCTAAATTGTGAACCACCTGAAAAAGTCTCCTGCTGCTGTTTTCTGCAGATGCAGAAATATATATAGAAAGCAAAACTATAAAGTAAAAATAAATGGATAAAAAATAGATATAACACAAAAAGAACTACTGACTCAAAGCATCAGTTACTAACTTCTCCTCTTGGAGCTCCAGCAAGTTTCTGGCAGAAAGATGGTTAAAAGCTACAATTAGTTTTCGTTCAAGTGTAAGGTTTTTTTCCCAGCCAACCATTTACAAAAGCATCCCAAAAGGGCCCCAAACAACATTTTAAGAGTTTGGGAAATTTTAGATTTACTTACCAAGCTGCTCAAACCTGATACTTATTAAATCCCATGATATGTAATACACTCCAGCTTACAAGGAGCCTTTCACTAAGTGTCTGATGCTCAGAGAGTAGCAAGACCAGTTCACATTTTCATGGTTTATAAGAGTGTAGATATTTTCTTACCACTGTACAGTGAATATAAGCAGTTATGATTTGGTGGCTTGTATTCTTAGATCCTTGGGCAAATACTTTATATATTTGCTTACCTGTATAATTAGGGAGGCAGAGGCAGGCATAATTGTTTACTCCATCCATACAAGTTGAGTTGTTCTCGCAATCATTATCTTCACAGTCATCTGGATTACTTTCACATTTTTCACCCTCAAATCCAATAGGGCAGGAGCAACTTTTAGTAGAAGAGTAAACAAGACAGGAAGACTAATTTACATTTCAGACTGAAATAAGTTGGTAGCAGAAACAGCACAAACTAGTTTTGCACGTGTTGACCACTAAAGGTCATCAGTATGGAACAAAGAGGGTTGGCACCCATGAAAGGTCCCCAATATCAACTATTGACAGAATCCAGCAATATCCAGCACTGAAGGTTCCTAATAACCACATCGGAAAACTGACTATAAGCCAGGCTTCAAAATCATTTGCTGGTCGTATGTCAGAAAGCCAATAACAGAGACTCTCTGGACCGGACAGAAATGGGTAAAGCAGATATAAAAGGCCAGAGATTCAGGAGGGAGGGGCAGAATTGCAGTGGGTGATGAGGTAAGTGAACAGGGAAAAAGGTGTCTGTTTTGCAAGCTGAAATGTAGCAGGGAAGAGAAGGCAGGCAGTCTGTTTTATGCTGCAGAGAGTCAGTGTTTGGGCTCTCTTTGAATCGGAGGCTGCAGCAATGGAAGAAACAGGACCCCTTTGGAATGTAATGCTCTGCACTCTATCTAGGCTCAGCTTGTATATATGTGTAAATAAACCATAAATCATAAACCAAAGTCTCTGCTGTCCCTTACTGTACAAAAGAAAACAAAGACTCTGGTAAGCGTGCCTGGTACCCCTGGAATGTTGCACAGCTCAGAGATTGTGGTGGTGTGTAACAATACTAGAGAGCTGTTTTAGTAATCTGCTTGGTTGGGGAGCCTATTTAGGCTGAAAGGTGAGATAAAAGTGAGGTAAAAATACTTTAAAAAACAATAAAAATTGTATGATTAGTAGCTAACATTAATTGCATCTTTTTACATGTGACTGTGAATGCATGTTTGTGTAATAACTGAGAATAGGAATAATTCTGAATTATGTTTTATTTATTTTCTAACTCAAGTCTATAGCAGCTCACCAGCAACAGGCAACACAACAAAAAAAGACTTAGCAATGTTTTGAAGATGTGATTTTGGAACATTTTAAGAAGTTCACTTTTTTATTTTTAAAAATATCCACATACCACAGTTTCACTATAAGAAGCATGAAATTTGTTTGTAGTTATACATACCACAATTAAAAAAAAAAATTGCACTTTAGAGGATAGATTCACTGAAACCCTCCCTCACGCAATATGTAGAAAAGTAACAAGTAAGTTGCCCTCCTTTGCCCTCGATTTGTGAGAACTACCCCTTCTTATGATGCGGAAGCATTAAAAAAATGCAGCCCATCACTTGAGTATATTCTAGGACAGGAGTGGGTAACATATGGCCTTTCAAACGTTCCTCCCATCACTCCCAACCAGAATGGTCAATGGCCGGTAACGATGGGAGCTTTAATTCAGCAAGATCTGCAAGGCCAAATTTAGTCATCCCTGATCTTGAAAGCTACAGTATGTGTTGTGTACACTGGAGTCTGTGTGCTTCCTATGCAAAAAGCCTGAGGTGGGAAAACCGTAAATAAAATATGTAGCTGGATAAAGGAACAAACAAAGAATAAAAAGCAGAGGCAGGCAATTTTGTAGAAGCCAACATTGCTGAGTCAAAAGTATCTGCTTATTTCATATTCATGAACAACAAAAAAGGGGCAAGTGGTCTCTCCTGAGCAAAAGGAACAACTATTCTTTTTAAAGTATAAGGACAAAGTAGTACACAGCTATAAGGCATGACAACACAAAACTTGGATACTTGCAGACCATATGCCCCCAAAATAATAAAAGAACCATAAAAGCAATTTGAACTGATTGTGCAGAAGAGCTCCTGACACTTCTCATCCCACACTCACCACTCATAGGTCATAATAGCTAGAAGGGACAGGGATATATCTTTAGAAGGGATGACTGAAAACAAACTGCTTGAATCAATTCTACTTAAAGCACACTAAATCAGTATGAAATATTTTCTTTGCCTGTCTTTTACCTCATTAGTACCAATAAAAAACGTCCTCTTTCTGACCCTTTGGTGATACTCAGGATCACATGAGGCAGATAAGAGAAGACAGGAAGAGCTGGCACAGCATCTTTTGTAGCCAAGAAAGGGGATGGGGGGAGCAGGATAAAAGAACTCTAATTAAATAAAGTGATCCATTCATCATGTCTCCCGTTTCCATTACAAAACCCCATTTTTCAGGGCTTTATAACTCAGCCATAAAAATGTGCTCTAGGCTGCAACTTGGCACACAAGGTCTCAGTTTGGGAGCACAGATTCATTCTTTCATTTGAAAAGAAAAGAAAAATGAAGAGCCTGTACTAGCTTCTTTTATTGTCTATTTCTGTATGCCACATTCTGACTAGAACAGGTGATGTTTACAATAAACAGTATACTACTAATAAGGACTGGCAATAAGACAACACTGTTCAAATAATATGCATTTCCATCACTAACATACAACATTCAAGCTATAGCTATAAACTCAGGAACCGTATCTTTGTTTAAAAAAGACAGAAAAGGAAGAGAGAACTTTTGAAACCAGAAGTATTATTTATTGGCCTATTTATTTATTTCATCCAGATTGATTAACTGCTAAATAAATACACTGGTACCTTAGGCTACAAACGCTTCGGGTTACAAACTCCGCTAACCTGGAAGTAGTACCTTGGGTTGAGAACTTTGCCCCAGGATGAGAACAGAAATCGTGTGCCGGCAGCAGCAGCGGGAAGCCCCATTAGCTAAAGTGTGCCTCAGGTTAAGAACGGTTTCGGGTTAAGAACGGACCTTCTGAAGGAATTAAGTTTGTAACCCGAGGTACCACTGTAAATAAGCACTAAGCAGTTTAAATATAATACAAGCAGGTCCTGCTTTCTGAACACAGTATGTTCCATGGAAACTGTTCACATAACGAGTCCATGGTTACCATTATTTCCTATGGATATATTTCTAATCTAGGATTTTTTGAATCTCTCTCCCTGTTTTTCAATGGCTGCAGCCAATCAGCAAAAGAAAGACAAAGTAAAAAACTGATTTGTCTCAAGACTCCTACTCTTTGATTCATTCAGTCTAGTTCCCCTCCTCCTTCCATTGTTTCTGCCCAGAAATGGCTGCTGATGGCCAGCAAAACAAGGAAGTAAGGAAGCCATTTGATTGGATAAGTGAATTTGCAGAGCATATAGCAAGGTTTGGGCATAATTTTTAATGTGAGGATAAGTGAATTTTTGGATAGGACCTAAGTATAGTATAAATTATTCCTTAAAGATAGCCATTAATTTATAAAAAATTTTGTTCCAGATGTAGTATTGTAATGTGCTTTTGGAAATGGCAATTGATGCAAAATGTAGTGGCCACGGGGGTGATGGGGCAGTGGATTGAATGCATCTACTGGTAATCCCCATTTTAAAAGTTAATCTGGTTGGCTTGGTGCTAAAAGTCCTGCTCCCATATATACCTGCCCGAGCCTTGAGATGTACAGATGAGGCTTTCCTGGTGGTCCCAATACAGCCTAAAATACACAGCACAAGGCTTTAGGAAAGGACCTTTTCAGTTGTGGCCCCATGCCTGTGGAATTCCTTTGCCACTTAAATGTGTCTAGCTCCTTCATGATGTCTGTGTCAATAATCAAATAAATAAATGATGTAGCTGGGAGAGCTACTGCGAAAATTATGTCTGTTCTGACTGGCATCTCAAGCAAGAGGACTACACTGCATTAAACACAAACCACTCATTTCTTTCTATGTGACACACTAAGACTTCAGGGAGGGCAAACATGATTAGCCTTAAACTAACTGAAAAGACTCAGGGACACGTTTCATTTCATATGCAAGCATAAGCTACAGAAAAATAACTGCCAGAGAAAACATAAAGATTAATCAAATCTGAATGTGTAGTCAGAGAGGTTGGAAACTTGATTAGAGTAGAGGTTAGGAATTAAAACAGGCATGGCCAAACTTGGCCCTCCAGCTGTTTTGGGACTACAATTCTCACCAGCCCTGACCACTGGTCCTGCTAGCTAGGGATGATGGAAGTTGTAGTCCCGAAACAGCTGGAGGGCCAAGTTTGGCCTTGCCTGAATTAAGAGATTGGAGGCCTGTACATATGCCATACGGTAGTACCTCAGGTTAAGAACTTAATTCGTTCTGGAGGTCCGTTCTTAACCTGAAACTGTTCTTAACCTGAGGTACCACTTTAGCTAATGGGGCCTCCCGCCGCTGTGCGAATTCTGTTCTCATCCTGAAGTAAAGTTCTTAACCTGGTACTATTTCTGGGTTAGCAGAGTCTGTAACCTGAAGGGTCTGTAACCTGAAGCGCCTTTAACCCGAGGTACTGCTGTATTAACAACTCAGATTAAGGAAGAGATATTCTCTCCCCAATTCCTGGATGTGATTATATGTTCTACAAAGTTATAGCAGCTGGATCATGCAGTGCTATATTTTATTGATTGGGCTACCAATCTGTAGAGTCCGAGCTTACACAACATCACCGTGTTGGTGGGGTTTGAATTTTTTGAAAGATGCAGGTGTTTTGTTTTTTTGTTGTTATGGAAATTTGTAACATAAATTATAGTGGCAAAATGGAGTTGTGTGTACAAGGCTTTAGAGTGGGAGGTTTCAGGAAGCTGCTGACTACATAAGCCACACTAAGGACCAATTACTATGGCTGCATATTCCTTCCCAGGAAGGGTATTTCTGTTACCATAGTGTAATTGGCTGAAGATTCTTTACACATTTTCCCTACTGAATGGGAACCACACAATCACTTTGTTTAAGTTGTAGTAGCCATGCACTTTTCAAACATATTCATTGGGCCAAACTCTAAACCCTTTGAGGTGCAGAGGAATGTTGTATTTTCACTAAGAAACATGCATCTCAGTCTAGCACAGAACAGCACAGAACTTAATGATAAACTTTTAAAATATTTTTATCTTAGTAGAATTTTTATTTTAACATAAATTTTAATTTTTTTTATCTCAACAGAACTTGAGTATATTAAATGTACTATATTAGCATGCTCTATCAAGTGATTTAGTATTTGAATGAGATGAATGCTGGCCAGATGTACTGCAGTTTACAAATCAGCTGTTGTGTTCAAAACAGCAAATGTTTTAGAGCCCTTTGGCTAAAGAACTACACACACCTGCATATCAACTGGACAGACTCAATAGCCCATAAACACCGAACTCATCCATCAACTGCGGAACATTAACACTGCAAAATCTATTAGTTAAGTTAAAAAAAAACTTAAGTGAACTTTGTATTATTGGAATAATGCAAAGCACATTGGTGCACTTCAGCTGAAGAAAGAACATATACACTCAGCACAGCAGCTATATAGACTTCATCACAGTAGGCAAGTTCCAACTAAAATTAAATATTTGTGAGTAACATATATCTCAATGGATTAGTTAAACACATGCTTAAACCTTTCCCATTCATATCAACAGTACATAAAAATGCTTTTCTGCAGTTTGATTTTATCTGATACTCTTAAGGCTTCAGCAATGATGAAGGGCTGGTATGAAGGTAGGTTTGTATTCATTCTTAGTAAAAACAGCATGGTACTAATATAGCACCTTCCTGATATTTGTGGCACTTATTTCTCACTGGGCAACTTTTGACACAGAAGTGTATAAGTGGATATTAGCTGGAAATCAGTATTTATTCTGATCTATTTATTAATTTTAATTAATTTTAGATATTATTGTCACCCGTATCTCAGAATGCAATGCTGGGATAAATCCCTACAGCCCTGAACACAAAAACACATTCTAAAAATGTAACTGTTAAAATATGTACCAATGGGATCAGAACAATATCAGAAACAATATCAGAAATATCAACCGTTGCTCCTGGAGGAAGCAAATAAAAACAGTGAAATGAGTACATATAGCTTTGTTTGCTGTTCCTTAAACCAGGAATTTACATAAAGAAAAATACAACTTTAGAGTAAACTGTTTACTGTTAAAAATCTGAATTTGATTTTGATTTTGATTCAGTGTTTCATTTTATCCCATGCCCTTTGCTGACACTGTTGTGGCAGCATGTTATAACAGTAGATAGGAGTAGTGGGATCACCTGCTGTTTAGGCCCCTTATGTTACCTACAAACAGCAGGATGAGGAAGGGTGTGAGGATGGAGTTTCAGTCCTAACAGGGTGAATTTCCTGGCTTATGTCACCACCTTCCCATTACTCAAAAGATAATTTTCTTGTCTGTGACTACAGGAACTTGGGAGTTAAATCACTTGGCATTTCATATGGAGAAATACTTTGGCTTAAAATCCCCTCTACAAGAGCAAAGATTTGACAAGTTTGGCAGCTGAGCTTATATATTTATATGTTTCTCTGGGAGGTGAGAGGGGGAGTGAATAGAATATATAATTTCTTTCACAGGCCACACAACAGAAAGTTCCAAGGGGGCCTTCTCTTTTGCACAGGAGATAATAGTCTCTCATCTTGACACACAAGGGTTGTAGGAATGCAGTTCTGCTTCTGCCAGCAGAATCCACACAGTGAATTGAAATAAAACAGAAAAAAAATCAGTGCCAGTAAGTTCAGAATTTAGTGATGTCAGATTCCCCTCTAGGTGGCTTACAGCACATATAAAAAATTGTAAAACACCGGACATTAAACATTTCCCGATATAGGGCTGCCTTCAGATGTCTTCTAAACGTCAGATAGTTGTTTATTCCTTTGACATCTGATGGGAGGGCGTTCCACAGGCTGGGCGCCACTACCGAGAAAGCCCTCTCCCTGGTTCCCTGTAATTTCACTTCTCGCAGTGAGGGAACCGCCAGAAGGCCCTCGGAGCTCCCACCCACCTGTCCCCTAATTTCCAATCCCTTTCTCTTTAAATAGTTCTTGGAGGGAAACAGCTTGCCCAAAATGGCAATGGCATCCTTTTGTCTTGTACACTGCAGTGCAATGTGCTAGGCTCCAAAGGGAGAACACTCCCCGCTCTAGAGCACCACTGGTGTCAGCTGCATCAGATTTTAATCCACACTGTGATGAGGTTGTGGTGCCTAATGTCTCCCTTTTCTTTAAATCACATATTCTTAGTCCCCATAACTTTTATCAAAAACTTTGACAAATGAGTTTCACCAGCATCTCCAGTTCAAACACTTTCCATAACAAGAACCTAACATAGTCTGTCATAACAAGGTAGCCCATTTTAAAGGAAAATATATACACAGTAAAATCAAACTGAGGTGATGATCCAGCTGAAAGTTAAGTATTGTGATTCCAACTGTTTTGAATGGGAGAGTTAAGTATGTGCTTAACACACCCATTCAAAACAATGGAACAAAATGCTTAGGTTTACTTGGTTCATGACTGTGGCGTTTGCCTCCTAGATGGGTCATAAGGAAAGGGTTAAAATGAGTGTGATGTGATTGGCTAGTGAGAATGCAAGAGGGGAGTAAAAGTTAGAGTGGGAGGTTTTGAAAGTTAGTTGAGGTTTGGGAGTTGGAGAAGGAAGAGGGAGGAATAGGCAGTGGGTTGTTCGAGTTGCATTGTGAGAGAGTGAGAGGAATTGTTAGGTTGAAGATAGAAGATAGTTGGAATAATCAGTTTGGAGTTGTTAGGAACTAAGATTAAGAAACTGACAAGAGAAAAATTAACTGAAACTATACGCTTGTTCCTGCATTTAAAAATAAACTTGATTATTTGTTAATGTTAACAACTGTCTGGACTCTGTGTGTCCCTGTGAGAAACGGGGTGGTGGCAGCGAATAAAGCAATCACAGTGGTGGCACAGGGTCAAGAGACCGTCAAACGTCCGGGGGCCCTGTGTGATCGCCACAATGACCTAACACAATTTTATTTTATGGACGCTTTTGTATGATAGCCTTTTCTGTTTCACAATAATGATAGCTAAGTTGCATTATCCACTATCTTTGTTTTAACACAATTTGCTTTCAGTTACCTGAATCCATTGTCTGTAAGATGGCAAGTGCCTCCATTCTGGCAGGGATTCTGAATACAGGCATTAATAGGAGTACTGCAGTCTCGACCCTAACAACAACAACAACAACAACAACAACAAAAAGTCCATGTAAAATGGTTAGTCCTGTTTTATCTTTGATGCAGACGCTGATTCTCATCTCCCTTGCCTGCATTTGAAAATATAGTTATTTTATCACCTAGAGATAGTTGCTTCCTATGTAGTAATGCACTTGTAAAATATCAAACATAAGCAATAAGAAATGAATATATATGAGACATAAGGCAAGATACATAATGTTTGTAACTTAAACAACATCTCAGCAAAGCAGCATTATATACTATTGACTTTTATCTTTGTAGCAGAGTTAATTCATTAAAAATACGAAGCAAGTTAGTGTTTATACCATGGGTAGGCAAACTAAGGCCCAGGGGCCGGATCCGGCCCAATCACCTTCTAAATCTGGCCCGTGGATGGTCCAGGAATCAGCGTGTTTTTACATGAGCAGAATGTGTGCTTTTATTTAAAATGCATCTCTGGGTTATTTGTGGGGCCTGCCTGGTGTTTTTACATGAGTAGAATGTGTGCTTTTATTTAAAATGCATCTCTGGGTTATTTGTGGGGCATAGGAATTCGTTCATATATATTTTTTCAAAATACAGTACGGCCCCCCACAAGGTCTGAGGGACAGTGGACTGCCCCCCTGCTGAAAAAGTTTGCTGACCCCTGTTTATACCTAAAAGCAAACTTTCAGTTGACAAACACCTCTGTCAAGCTGCTTTGCTTAGTGGTCACCTAACTATCCTTGTGGAATCAAAGCTTATTAAACTGTTGTCAGATTGGCATGTTTGCCTATGTAATCAAATGTGTCATTTATGCCGACTAATACACACAAAAGGACACCTGCAACAACCTACACTAAATTAATGAATAAATAAATAAAATTTAAAAGCAAGTCAAGGAGACTGCATTTTGCATACAACACCAGATAAAGCTTAAATTTCTTTGTTCTTCAGATACTTTCAATGTTGTATCTTTAAAGCATAACTTCAAAGGAAGATAAAAGGCTGATTATATCTTAGCTAGAAATATTTTATCTGATTTCTCCAGCATTAAGCAGTGTTAAACTTTGCACCAAGAACAGGGAACTTTCCCCAGTACAAGGGCCACCTTCTGGTGGCTACATCTCAGTGACAGGCACGGCCAGAGGCAAAATGAAGTGAGTAGTGAAGATACAGTAATCTAGATTCTGCACGCACTAACACACTTCTCTCGGTCCTCCATGCAAATAAGTGATAAATATTATCAAAGGACACATTCCAGCTAGGCAAAAACACTTAAGGTGGGGTAGAAAGAAGGGCTGGTGAGGTTGTGTGGCTTGGGAAGACACCCAAGAGTCAGATAGAGAGGCCTGGAAGGCACATCCAGCCCCAGCCCCTGGGTGTGATGTTCCCCACCCTTGTTATACACATGGTTTGACAGTACTGTATATAAATATATAGATTTTGCTTCACTAATGCTTATTGGCATAAAATGATGGGAGGAAACTGACATCCTACTAAGTTGATTGTTCTATCAGGGCAAGCATTTTAGCCAGTTTATGCTGCCACATTTTCACACATTTCATCACCAGTCTACTGAGGACAAAAAGCAGCTTGGATTTGATAAGATCTTTTTTGCTAAAGATAACATTCTGAAACCTTTGCTGGGCAAATGCAAGAATGTGACAGAGTGCATCAGGGAAATTGAATTCATTGTTAAATGGCTGCATTGCTTATAAGAGAAGCAGTGCTTTGAATCTGATGTTTCGGGAATGTGCATTGCATGCAATTTCAACCACCTAAGAAAGGTGTGGAGCTAGAGTACATCTCACAAGGGTGACACAAGAGCTCTCACAGGACTTCTCTGTCTCACCCATAATTGGGAGTAGTTCCCCTTGAGCTATGAATTTCTTACTTGCAAACAAATTCAGTTACAGATATAAAGCAAGCATAAAGTCATTGATTGGCATCTTGACTCTCACAAAGATGAAGTATAAGTTGTAATAATAAATAATACCTGGGGATCTTACAATAGCCACTTGTTGCCCAGTGGCTGCATTGCTAACCTTAGAAGGAAGAAGTGGTACAATCAGCATTCTACACCACTACTTGACATGACTAACATAATTCAAATGCATCTGACTTCCTGTTCGAACACAACTATATCCATTTTACTTTAAAGTTCTCTCAATACTACAGCATATAAATGGCTTTTATTAGTTTCCAAAACATATCAATATTTTGGTAAATATGAAAATGGCCTCATAGAGGTATTTTTGAACCCCCCCTTTCATAAACAACCCTCTTATACCATCTGAAAAGCCACTCCTGAAAACCAGATTAAGTTCAAGAGTGGCCTCTGACACAAGGAGCTGAAATTGAAGAAAAGTAAATAGGGAAAAACTTAGTGAGTGTACAGAACAACATGGACATGTCCAAGGGGCTCTTTGGACCCCCCCCCCCGAGATGTGTTTGAATGGAGGACCATGTCTGTGTGGCACTTTAGATGCACTAAGTGTTTTAGAGTACATGGAGAAGGGTATCAAACTTCAGAAGAGATTAAGCACACATCTTGCATACAGAAATGTCCTAGGGTCAATTTCCTCCCATCTCTAAATCTCAAGAGGCAGGGCTGGGAAAAACCCCTGCCTAAGGCCTTGGAGAGCCACTTGCCAGCCAGAGTAAACAATACTGAGCTAGATGGACCAACTGTCTGTTCCAGTATAATGCAGCTTCGTATGTTTACAATCTTTGCAAGTCCTCAGCACAGCCAAGGACTTTGGGACTTCAACACATCCAACCCCTATCAAGTCTAAGCAGAGTTTTACTCTGGTTTCCCACTCATTTGCACGGTAGAAAGATTTAAAAAGTGGTATTACACCAACTTTATGATCCATTGCTTACAGAAGTTCATTCAATTAATATCGATCTACTTTTTGGGAGTGCTTTTTATGTCTGGTGAGGCACTACAGTGCTCATCAAGGAATATAAATGTCCATGTAGATATCCTCTAAGCCGGCCTTCCACCAACCCAGTGACTTCCAGATGCTTTGGACTCCAACTTCCATCAGCTCCAGCCAGCATGGCCAATGGTGAGGGATGATCAAAGTTCAAAGCTTCTGGATGGCACCAGACTGGGGAAAGCTACTCTAATTTAGCTACAATTGGTCCCCAAGTTCCATGTCTAAGACTTTATCCAATGAATTCTACTCATTTAATTCAATACTCCAGCTTCATTTGTGACTACTTTCATCTGAAGCAACACATGCAGCTGAAGACTTGCTACATCTTCTGTGCTCCAGATAAGGAAATACTTTTTGAGTTGCCTGACTGAAGAATCAATTAAACTCTTTCAGCTCTCTTGCACAACCATTCTTGGATTAGGGGTCCTGCCATCTAACTGATGTAGCAACGCACTCCTCCACACAAGATTTTCTTCACATCGACATCAAACAAGGAATAACAAATGCTGAAAGGGCAGACTCAATACAATTTATCAAGGTAAAGGAAATAGCTTCCAGATGGACAGACGTGTTTGGTGCTGGTTGGTGAGAAGGAAGCAAGGTATTGTTACTGAATTAGCATGACACTCTAGAAGAACAGCTTGGTACAAAAAGAATTATCTTTTCATATGGTTCACATTTGAATTTGTCAAATGACACTTCTGTAAAAAAAATATGTGGCAACAATGTAGGGTTTTCTTGAGGGTTGTAGAAGGCTTCTAATCTCTTTCTCCCATGTCTCTGGTACTAGTTGCTCTTCTACTCCATACTATCTGAATACGGCCCATACAGATGCAACAGTATTTTTACATTAGTATGTACACACACATAATGTCTTCAAAATCTCAAGACGGTATGAAATGAAAAAGTTATGAAATGTGTTAACATTACCCGACATCTGGACAGCAGTTTCCCCAGCTGGGCACTATAGCATTTAAAAGGGAGCCCAGCTGGGGCTCATCCCAAAAAAACACTCATCCCAAAAAATCAGATGCTCCAAATTAATAACCCATACTAATTTCTGCCACCTATGCATCGCTAGCAGAGGTTGTTCATCATAAACACTATCCCCACTGCTGCACTGCATTATTTAAGTAGTCAAAAGGCAAATTAAATTTCCACTGAGAGGTGTGGCCCAGCTGTTATCATACCTTGTAGCCGAACGGGCAAGTACATCGATAAAAATCCAGTGGGTCATTGCTGCAAGTCCCATTATTTTTGCATGGATTGGATAGGCAAGGGTTACACTTGGATACAATACTGATATCAGCAACTCCTAAAAAGAAACAAAAGCACAACTGAAAAATGTGTGTGTACAGTTTATGTAATGAACATTGATTTTTATTGACATAATTTTTTACAGTAAGGAAGAAAAGGCAAAGGACAGTAGAGAAGGGCCTGTTCTTACGGATGAGCTGGATCTTTAACACCAACCTCTTTAACAATAGTGGGTGTGGTCCAGTCTGTAGGGTAGAAAAATGGACCACCAGATAAGGGAGGGAACTCCTTAGGTGTGTTGATAATTATTAGTTTAAATACTATTAAAAGGTAGTGATGGTGAAACCAAAAATTGAAAGACCAAAACTTGTATGTGTTTTGTCGTCTTTGCTGCTACCATGGAACTCTCCTAGCATAATAGCAATGCAGAGGTACAAGCTTTCAGTGGGCCTGATGTCTCTTTCACTGATAGGAAGTATTTGGTTTGCTACTTGCTTCCCTTCAGCCCAGAGCTTATAGTTTAGGGAAATTAGACTTGGAAGCTGCCACAACAGAAACTTATCTCCTGATCTGAAATCTAAGATCCTTTAAGGTGTTTAGAGTTCTTCCCCTTCAGCTCAATGTGGGTTACCACAACTGCAATCAAATATATTGCTTATTTAGAGAGCTGAGCCACCACTCTTGAAATGGAATATAGATTACTGTATGCCTTTCTCTGCATCATAGTAAGAGTAAGAGACCTTCTATGGTTCTTACAGCTTAGCAATAGTATGGCAGCAAAGTAAGATGGGCAGAAAAGCTACAAGGGTGTATAGCATATCTTGTTATTAAGCCTGGCATTTATTTTTCAGTTTTTCAATTCTGAAGCAAAATAGTTGAATGTCATGTTTTCTATTTACAGATAGCAAGTGGTCCCCTTTCAGCTTGAAACCTTTTTGTCTCTTTAACTCCCCATGGTAGTTGAAAAAGGCTACAAATGTAAGCAGTAATTAAAAGCATAAAAATACATTAAAACAAACACACACAGAGACCTCACACATTTTTCCACATATAGAAGGAAGCCTCATAGTTTATTACATAGAGAACTGTGCAATTATGAAAATACATGTGACACTTTTATCTTAGCAAACTGTTTGAAAGGCAGGAAACTTCTTCACTGGATGCAATTACAATCTATTGTGTCTATCCGCAAAAGTGATGGCTATGGAGGCAGCCTATAGCTATGCATGTTTGCCAATATGGAAACAAGAGGATTTCAAAGACTGAGGGGTTCAGGAGCTTTACATTAATGAGCAACGAAAATGCCGGTAATATCTTTGTCATACACGGCCAAACAATAATGAGTGATAATTTATTTTGCATTAAAATGTTTAATCAGTAAAATTTAGAAAGCAAAAACTTTGTGAAACCCTTCGCATGAGAGATGAAAATGTTTAACCAAAGCCAAATGTTTGCAGTCAAATTCTTCGTGTTAAAACAAGGTGAAGCAGTTTTATCTAGAAGGGATTTTTTTGCCATTTTCCTTGGGCATTTAAACTAAAGACAATACAGGTAACTCGCACTTATACCTAATTAACTTAGTGACTGCAGCTTTGTGTGGTGTGGGGAAAAGAAATAAATAGATGAAGAGCAGATGAAACCCACTCTCAATTTATTTATTCTTTCCAGCCATACTACACAGACTTTCAGAAAGTGGTGTGAGGGGTCATCAGCATCCTAGAGCCTTCATCCTACCTTCCCAAAGCCGGGTAAGGCAGCTTCCTATGATGTAGTAAGAAGCCTGGTATATAACAGAGCACACTGCACACTAAGGACTTATACCTACCTTTGCATTGAAAGTGGTGGGTTGGTGTTGTAAGCAACAGCCTGTCTGTCATGTCATCTGGACTGCTGCATCGTGCGATTCCTGGCTCTTTGTAGCCTGCCTTCACCCATTCAGAAAGCCAGCGCAGGTTGCAGTCACAATGCAAAGGGTTGGTACCAAGTGCCCTAAGGTGGGTTAAAATACAGGCGCATATATAACCAATAGTTGTTCAGAGAATCCCTAAAACTATTTTAAACCTGGCGTGCTCTGGTCCATGGGGTCACGAAGAGTCGGACACGACTAAACGACTAAACAACAACAACAAAACTATTTGTCTCATTTTATCAAAATATTTAAACAATAAAACATTTTATGGACATGTGATTAAAAGAACACTTTCTGATGGTCAGCCATTAATCTGTGTCCTTGATGCTGCCTCTTGATATGTTATTTGGCCAGTTTCAGCATCAAAGCATCAATTCTCTTTCTTCCACTGTTCCTCATGTATACTACTGCTCCACAGCTTCAACACAAATTCCCATCTTTCTGCTGTGGAGGAGACTGAATAACTAATAATATCCTAAACGTAGCAGGCATCATCCTTGAGAATTAACAGCTCACACTTGGAGATCAGAACCTAGCCTGCCTTAAAGGCAGCCTTGACCACATTCAGTTTGATAGAAAGAAGCCCACCATACTCAGAGTCACTGCTAATTTGAATGCAGATGAAGCAGAACCATGTCCATCCACAGCAAGTGGGGGAATCATAAAACCTCCCTCCCTAACTCTGGATTAGGAACCCATTATGGTTTGGGAAAAGTAAGACCTTGGTGTTATTCAGGAAAGAGAGGTGGCAATTAACTCTTTCACTTCATGGTCCAATCATGAGTATCTCTCAGAGGATCTGAAGATACTGACTAAGTCCCAGAAGCACACGACCGTAGTGGGAGAAAACATGTTCATTCTTCACAAGCTCTCTCTATTTTGTTTCTCACTGCTCCTCACCATCCCACTACCTGGTCAGTCAACTCATCCTGTAAAGCACAATGGCTTTCATCTCTCTGTAGGGGACATATTGGCCTTAACCAATACTTTACAAAACTCTTCTATGCCTTTTACCAAAAACTTCATTGTAAGACCACTTAAGATTTTACTTTATTGAAACTCTGAATTGATCAGACTCAGAAACTCTGAATAAACTCTTGCAGTTCAAGTGGAATGTTTTGGGAGAATGATCTAAAGGTTAAGGGGTATGATCCCAGTGGCATTATGCTGGTTCTAACAAAGTTTTTACTCCACAGGAGTGCTTAGCTATAGTTCCTGCAGAGGAAAAACATTATGATGGGTTCATCCCCTAGAGAGAAAGTTAAGAAATTATTTACACATACAAAAGTGATCAAAAATTAAGTCTACATGGATACTTTTTCCATTGGAGATAACAAAAATAATTTCTTAAAATGGAGTTCATGCTCAAAAAATGTTTTTTTGGGGAAAGCGGATGGAATACTGACAGATGAAATTCCACTAATGTTGTTAATGTAATTCCAGAGACATGACTAATTAAACAATTCTGCCCTAGACAAATTCATGCTGAGAGTTCATGAGTTGAACTACCGGCAGGGGTTCATCCATCAACATTAAGTAAATGGAACAGCAATCTTTCCTGAAAGGGGACAAATGTACCCCATTTATAAATTCTCACATAAGAAAAATAATTTGGCATACTATATATGAGCTGTTGAACAAGCATGTATCTGGAGTTCCACAAACATACACTTATGAATTGCCCAAATGCTCAGGAAGATCTTGAGATGGAGAATGAGATCAAAGAGACATCTAAAGGAAGAAGAGCTGTAGTAAGGGGTGGCTTAAGATACTGTAAATGTGTGTTCCAGTCAAGAAAAAGAGGTAAAAATTCTCAATGACTCCCCAGAACAATACCTTTAAAGTCCTAAATGGCTTCGGCTCTGTATAGCCAAATGAGCATCTCCTCCCACAGACACTGAAGTCCAGACCCTGAGGTTCAGCTCTGAGGCCTTTTGGCAGTTCCGTCATTGTAAACAAGTGAAGTTACAGAGAACCAGGCAGAGGGCCTTCTTGGTAGTGGTGCCCGCCCTTTGGAAAGCTCTCATCAGATGTCAATTATATGAGTTTCTGTACACATCTGAAGGCAGCACTGTATAGCAAAGCTTTTAATGTACGATGTTTTGCTGTGTTCAGCTGGCTTTTACTGACCAGGGAATAGGTAGGATGAGGGTAGTTAGAATGACAATAAAATGTTTTATTATTTAATATATTGTGAGCTGCCCAAAGCATTTTGGATGAGGTGGGTTTCAAATCAAACCAAACAATAATAAAAATTTGCAATGTACATGCTTTACATTTGGCTGCCTACAATTATGATCTGGTAGATTTAAATGCTTCTAATCATTTCAAAAGGCAAGTGCAGTTTTCCAAGTTGGACAATTCAGCATGAGGCCATAATATTTACAGTTAAAATACATTATAACAAACCCAAACATATTTATGATAGGAGCCTATGTGTGGTAATATATACTCCTACTAATAAAACATGGTTCTGCTAAACTAAAATAATGAAATGACCTTGAATATATTATTCCAAAATAAGGCTTTCAAGCTTTACACTCATTATTTGCAGTAGAGGTTGGATGAAGGAGCTAATTAAGACCTGATATTACAGAAACCTCCTAAATACTGCATTAAAAAGTCTATTCCAAAGACCCAAACCCTATGATCATGGTAGTGATTCCGACGATCTAATTTACTTGAGCCAGAAATTTTAGAACAATGTAAATTTGCCTACGCTATCGGTTTAGACAAATTCATCCCTTTCATATTCTGCTGACATTTTGGCATTAAAATCTTGCATAAAAAATGTGCACAGTATTTTAAAGTATTAAAAACTTGGTGAAAATGTCGTTTAGCCTCAGTCACTGCTTAATGTTTCAAATGTAGCTAGTTTTCAGATTTGCTCTGAAGGCGAAATTTACTCAGTGCTGGTAAGAATAAATGCAACTGCAATGTGACATAGCTGTGCAAATCCTACTTAGCAAAATGATTTGTACAGTGTCACTATTCTACTGAGGGTAACAGTACTTACAGATGGGAAAGTGACACAAGATCATTAAAAGACCCTTCAGGAACGCTGGAAATATCATTGCCATGAAGAGTCCTAAGAGAGAAGGGAATAATACAATGTTAGAATGCAGCTCAACCAAATATTATGTTAAGAAGTGCTGGTGTTTTTAACCACTTTTCGAGGCATATTCAATACATAACTTAGGAAATAACATATTTTGCTGCCTTCACAAATTAAAGATAAGGTGGTTTGAGGAAGATGCTTTTTTATTTAAACCAAGGGAAAAATCACTCATAGATTGTAGACTCTTTCATCAAGCCTTGCATAAGAGGGCAAAGGGATAAAATTTCATATAACAGTGAATACTAAAGGAGGAGTTATGGAGCAAACTATAAACACGTACTTTCAGAAAGGAAGTTAAGGTCTGTGGTGACATCCACCCATTCCATAATATAAAAATATCTGAGATTTTGTCCAACTGGGGAATTATTTCAAGACCTTTGTATCATCAGGAAAACTTACCATTTCTAATTTCTAATCAACAAATCTGTTGCAGATACAATATGGACAATTGGATTGTAAAACCAATTGTCAATATTATATCAAACCAAGATACAGGATATCACAGACTGTCTCTCTGCACCTTCCATTCTGCAGCACAAATTTCAACTGTTAGGTGCAACAGCAATTAATCATTATGCCAGCATTTGCATCTACCAAACTTAGAGTTAACTGGGATAACCACTTAACTGAAACTGTCTTGAAACATGGTTAAGTGTGAACACGTTAGCTTTAACCACATGATCCTGTGACATGATCTCTGTGCTGATTCACAGAATTTACATACATTTGGTTTTTTTTGGCTTTCTCTTGCGGACTGTTTTTTTTTTAAAAAAATAATTTTTATTAACCGGCCAATCAAATCAAATCAAATCACATCACATAAATTCCGCATTACAAAACCGAATTTTAAATTTTGTTGAGGGAACCCATATTTCAAGATCCGAAGGGGGATTCTGATCATTTTCTTGCCACTGCGTTAATGTCCAAATCAGTCCAAACAAAGTTCATAATTCTATCCAGTCTTATCTTGCTGTTTCCACATCACATCTTGTTCATATATTTTCTCTTTTTTCTTTATGATCTCTTCTGATAGTCTCCTTAAGCCGATAAACACCAATAATAATCCTGTGTGAATTTTTCCATTCTTCCAATCCTCAAATCGAGATGGTTTCCATATATCATCGCCTTCATAGATAACAGCGCTCTTTCCATCATTAATTACAGAACTGTCATTCTTAAGTCCCACTGAGGAGTTTCACCCACAGTATAAAAACAGCTCTATTTCTCTATTTCTCCTCTCAGACTTAAGTCCTCCGACAGAACTTCCCAATATGGCGACGGAATTTTTAACTGCGTCATTCCAAAGCCCTTATACATTCCACGCTCTTCTTAAAACATGCTTTGGTTCAAAAGTTTATCTCCACACAGCCTTAAATCCACAGCTTAAGTCCTTAAAACGACATTTCTGACTTGTGAGGGGGGGATTCTTGTTTAATCACATTGAAAAAGAAAGGAAAGATTTTTTCCCCCTCCCCCATCAGTCCCTTTGCCATACCGAGTCTTGGCGTATCTTCTCATGATTTATACTTGTTCCTCCGACTCGTCTTGTTTTATCAGAGATCTCTTCTGTTAGCAGTCTTTACTCCCCCTTTTCCCTTGAAACATGTGCATTCGCTTCATCCAAATTGTTTCTTTTGAAGTTCTTGCAGCTAGTGGCGCGGATCAGAGACGGCGTCCAGGAGCGCCGAAATCCCACAGGAGGGCATTGTGCCTAGTGCCCCCATCCCCACAAATTTGGGGGTGGTATAGGGCACAGCAGGCAAGGGCAGTCCCCCACCACAATCCTGGGGGGGGGGTAGGGAGGCTATTTACTCCCATCACAGCCTCCAATTTACCTCGTGTGGGTCGGAGAGATGTTATTGTCAGCCATCTTCTGATGCGCCCCTAGTGGTCCCTCCCCCTTCTCTTGCGGACTGTTTTAAGCAGATATTAGTTTAACATTTTGGACTTTATTCTTAACAAGAAGAGCAAGAGATAAATATATTATCCTGTGATTCTGTGTTTCTGTTTTTAACTGTGGGCCATTCTGTCAGGAGTCAAGAGCTGTAGCAAATGTAGTCCATTATTAATACCATTTTAACACAATCAATATTATAATTATTGGTACACACAAGTCTTATCTAACATCTCTTTGTACACTCACACTATTAAGTTTTTTTTTTTAGAAACTTAAGCATACTCCTAAAAAACTAACATATGAAGATGTGTTAAGAGGAACCCAGCCTCTGAGCTACAGGACAAGGCTCCCACTGCAATACCTATAACTAAATTTAGAATTAGGCATGTATTTTGATTGATAAGATAGTTTCCCTTTTTAATATTGATAGAGCAAATTTCTGGCAAACAAAACAATTAGGAAAGGAGTGGCTCATGCATGAAAGGGACTCTTTACCTGCACATCAAACCCAGACAGACAATGAGCTATGTATCCTTTCTAGAAAGAAACCTGGATATGCTTTTGCTGATTATTTCTCACTGAGGTTCTCTTGGGAATCCTTATAATAAATAAATGACACTAACAGATTGCACACTGTCGCTCAGAAGCACTTCCCCGCCCCCAGGAGAATTGATTTTTAATAACAATGTAGATGACATGTGGCGAGGGTTGTTGCTGACACCAGAGTTTTGTAGACTATAATAAATCAAATCAATCTGGAGGCTTCCAAATGCACAGAACTCAGAAAGAGAGACACTCATTCATGCATCATTTCACTTTTGCACAGATGTGGAAGAGCTCCCACCCTTTTTCTCACTCCTATTTCTCTTAGAGCAAAAGCCTCTTCCCACTCCTGTTTCTCTTAGAGCAAATGCCTGTTACAAGATATGATGAAGCAAGTCTTCTAAGCAAGCCAGTATCTGCATTTATAAAACTGGGCCTGAGTTTGTACCAGTTTTCTGCCATGTCCTGAAAAAATATAGATAATTTTGATTTGCTCATAACTTAACATTTGCACAATTGCATATAAAAAAGGTTATCATATGCTACTATATCCTAGAATTGAGAACCTTGATAGACCAATAATATACTAGTCAAGACTTCATAGCATTTCTCAAATGATGAGAAAAAGAGTCACCAGCTAATGTACAGAAATTCACTGTGTGTGAAGTTTGCCCTCAGCAAAACAGACCAACATATTGCCTCATCAGCAGGCAGATTACTGGTTTCATCCTGCTGTACACAATCTTCAATTGACCTGCAACTCACCCTTGTCTCCTTTCACATGTCCCCAACAATGCCTATGAATATCTCAGAGTGGCACATTGCCTGGTGTGCCAGAAAGAAGGAGAAAGGAAGCTTTTAGAAACATGTAGGAAGTGCATCCCATGTGCTTCTGGAAGTTTATGCTCCATTTATTACTTGGCAGTGATGAACCTCCTTGCAGAAAATAAGAGCAGCTACTGCAAATATGAATGATCTATTTCCTATAGTCCCTTCTCTATGCCTAGAACTGTACACATACAGAACTGTACTGGAGCCATCCAAGAAGGGAAAGAGAAACTTATAGGTTCAAAATCCTTGCACTTGATCCCAGCCTCTGCCATACTGCATAAGAACATGTATGTTTTAATACAGGGGTTGGGGACCTGTGGCTATTCAGATGTTGCCAGACTTCAGCTCTCATTATCCCTGAGCATTGGGCCAGTCTGCATTTCAAGCATCTTCAAAATTAATAATCATCTTAAAGCTCAAAAGGATCTCGCTCTCTACACAGAAGTCCAACATCCCCCTTGAACAGTGGTTACAGGCTATTTTACATCTCAGTGCAAGTACATTGGAACTAATTGTCTGGAAATGAGCGTGATGTGGTGACTCAAGTGAAAGCCATCTGCTCGTTAAAAATCTTGCTGTTACCTGCAGCCTCTTAAACTATAACCCAGCCACAGTGAACAAGCAATACTTACAACACCCTGAGAGACTTAAGCCCATTGAACGCATGGACTGGGATACACTTCAGCTTGTTGTAGCTCAGGATCCTGGGATAATAAAAGAACACAGGTTGCATTACTTTGTCATTGATTCACTGAGGCAAAAGCAGAACAGAAATCAGAATTCATTAACTTAGAAACATTAAATGCTTAGTTAATGCAACTGATCTCACACTGAACAGCAATTACAGTGTATGCCAGAACTACTAAGTACTTACAGTGTTGATAGCTGTGTCATATTACTGAAGGTGTAATTGGCCAGCATGCTGATGCTGTTGTTGCTTAAGTCACTGAAGAAAAATACACAAAATAAAGGTCATTGATGCAATGAAAATAAGTCTTTTCTTAAAGTTAGGTCAAAGTTCAAGTTGTTTCAAAGCAAATAAATCAACAAGGACCAATTATCTAAGAATGTAATGCTGTAAGAAAACCAAACCAAATACTGTAAAAAGTAGAAAATTTTATTATTGAAATTTCAAACAAAGTTACGCTGGCAACTCCTCCATGTGCCTGGTGCAGAGATTGCCAAACTTTTTTGACCAGTGAGAATGCTTTGAATTTAGAGCAAGTTGTATTGAGGTTGTAATGGGCAGTGTGGCATAACACAAAATTAGAGACCCCTGATAAATTTTTGTTTATCTTGGGAAGTCAGCCTACCCAGGGGTAGTTCTACTGGTCTCGAGTGTGGAGATCATACAATATTGATTTTATATGCACTTACCAATACTTCTGCTGCCTAATAGCAACAGGGAGCATTCCTTAGTACCAGGAAAAATATACAAGGTGGCCACATAAGTTTCTAAGATGACTAGTGAAATATACTTGGAGTCGAGAGTGGATTTCATGCTCTTTATTCAGCTCATAGTGGTGAGGAGGAATGGAAGTTCCCCCAGAATGTCTACATTATTTACACAATGGGCCCCACATGATTGGCTAATTCTGGGATTCTCCTGTAGGCCAATCAGGTTGCGGATTCACTTCCACCTGGAACTGGATTGGGTGGCTCCTGTGGACCAATCAGACTGCTGCATTCTGGATCCTATTGTTCTAGGACCAATCAGACTGCTGCATTTTGGATCCTATTCAACTCAGTACATAACACCTAGAGACTGACTTTATTTTTAAATGGAAGTCCAGCGTAACTGCCCAGGGGCACCAGTGAAAGCCATCATGGATGCCATGCTGCTCACATGTATTTCTGCTGTGAACCGCCCTGAGATCTTCAGATCAAGGGCGGTATAGAAATTTAATAAATAATGTTTGGCAACTCCTGGTACCATAAGTTGTTATGGTAATATATTGCTGTACAGCAACACATAAGATGCCCCAACATGATAGAAAGGAACAGTGCTTTTTTATGGCACTACTCAGTGGTAGGTAGCACCAGCACCATTTTTTTCTAGGGAAAAAGCACTGGAAAGGAAGGGCCGGTTCCAAATTCTGAGATACTTACATTAGTGTCAAGTGTCTGAACAGGGAGAGTTCCTTTGGCACAGCAGGTAAATGGTTTCCTTCCAGATATCTGAAAGCAATATATATTGAAAATAGTTATAGGCTACATCTGCGAATGTCCAACCAGAAACCATCATAATTGTGAGTTTATGTTAAATACTTTAAGCAGGTTTAATTGTAAATGATGGCGGTGAATTCCCAACTACACCAAAATATGTTTCCAGCCAGTTCAATAGGGTCAGGATGTGTATACTGATACAAATATGCATCCAGTTGCATGATTTCAACCACTGCTTATCCAAAAGCCTATTTCTGCATAGTGATAGCCATCATCGAATTAGATGTCTATGTCAGTGTATGTGAAAGCAAAGCCAAAATTCTATTGTTATATTGCAGTGATTGGGGCGGGGGGCTTGTATCTATATAAGACCATTTGGGTTCTTTTAAAACTTCTTTTTCCAGCGTCTTTCTGGAACATGTCAAGTTAAATCAGTTTTGTACTACCTCTGCCAAACACACATTATTTGTTTTGACAGCATCAATTTGCAGTTTGTGTCCTATGGACCCCTTCAAAATCCTGGCTGGTAATAAAGATATAATGTGACATCAAAATTAGTCTAGTTTAACATAAAAATTAGGCTTTTTTAAAGCAATGTAAAAATAAAAGCTATTGGGATGCACCAGACTCCACAACGTTAATTTTATTTTTTAGAACAAAAAAGCACACATAGAGAGCAGTGCCAGTATATGTTTTGTTAGGGGAAACAAACTTGTGACATGTAATTTGGGGAAAGATACAACCCAATAATTAGGCAATTCTTAGTGGGCTATCAGGAAGCCCAGGAGAAAAGGAGAAATCTAAACTGCCTAGGTTCAAAGTTGAGATTATAGTAAGTAATGGAAGTACAGTGGTACCTCCGTTTGTGCACAGGATCCATTTTGGAGCTCCGGTCAGATCCCAAGATGTGTTTATCCGGAGGTGCCGCTTCTGCGCATGCGTGTGGCGCGTAGAGCGCTTCTGCACATGCGAGCACGGCAAAACCCGGAAAAATACTTCCGGGTTAGCCGTGTACGTATCCCGAAGGGTACATAACTGGAGGTGAACGTACGTAGAGGTACCACTGTAGTTCCTTGTAACCCAATCCTCTAATGCAGTAGCCTCAAATCTTTGCTACCACGGACCACCTGAAATTTGCTGAGGCTCTTGGAAGACCAAATTTTCTGTCTAGTGTGGCAATTGTGATTCCATAGAATTTAAATCGAAATACAATAAAATGCAATATAAGAAATAAAAAAAGCAATAAATACCGTACATATTTTAAAATCAGCACTAACTTCCCATGCAATGGAAAGCCACAGACACTGAATGAAGCTTGTGGATGACTGGTGGTCAATGGATCAGAGTTTGGGAATCTCTATTCTAATAGGCAGTGGTGGACTTAGTTCAACAGAAACCTCACCAGTTTATATGTGTTAAAAGTCACAGTTTGCTAGGTTTTTTTGCCCTCGTTTAGTTTGTAAAAGGATTTGAAAGTAAAGTAAAAGAGTGTATCTCTAAAAGAAAGGGTACTAGGAGTAATACTGGAGTAAGTAAATACTGGAGTAAGTAAATATTAGATGTATTGATGGAGTGGCTTGCTTGAATATCCCTTTTCTTCTATCGTAAATCAGTGAGCTTACAGGAAAATACTACTGTTTGCTTTTTTTAAAAGAAAATTAGTGACTACAAAAATAATCTTTTCCAGAAACCTGAAATAAACTCATTTACCTCTTCTAGAGAGCACATTAACAAAGAAGGGGGAGGATCGCTTATGTCCTTGCTATAAGGTTGTGCTTAATTAAAGCTACTAAAAAGAACTCCAAATGCAAATTGACCTCATTAGAATTATTTCTGCCCTCTGACTGCAAACTGCTCATGCAGGCAATATTTCAATAACACATCAGAAGCTGACTCAGTCTAGCTGTGTTAATCCATACAACCATTTACTTTAACTGCTTAGTAAAAATGTAAAATGAATACACAATGACTGATAATAACTGAGGCAGCAATATTTAAGATTTAAATGCAAAGTCAGATATTATTAAATCTGTATTTAAATTTTACAAAATAAATTATTGTAAATGGGTGCCTCGAAAACATAAGTAGGAACAGGCAATTACATTTTTCATGTGATTATACACATGATCTGGCAGTGCCAAATTTTTGCCCTCCAACACATGTATGTTTTTGAAGGGTGTAAGAATGATGCCCCAAGCCTTTTCACTTTGCTCTTTTCAAGCTTGTTCATAGCTGATCTACTGCACCTTCAGCAGCACTTTAAAATTTTAATAGGGTTTCTTTTCCCTTCATGACCACAGCAAATTAGGACCATTCAATGAGTAACGATGTCTCAGAGCCAATCAGATACGGCTATGCGTTGGCATCACTGAGGGCACTGCCTTACTCTGAAGCTATGATATAGCTCTTAGTTATGCCAGAATGCACACTGGAAAGTGCATTAAATCATGCTTCCCATTGAGAGCAGTATAATGCAGATCTGCAGTCAGGTGTGCATTCCAACAGTTCCTAATTTGCCACATGGCACTGAGAAGGTTTCATTGCCAAAGTGCAGCACAGAAAAACAGGGAGCACTGGTTTAGTTGCCAAGGCAAAGGGGAATTGTCTTCTTTTTACCAGCTGAAAATGTCCTACTGAGTGCCCTTAAAAAGTAATTGCAAATTAGAGAGGTGCTTTTTTGAGAAGAACAAAAATGTTCGTGAAACTCTCCCCTGACCCAGTTCAGCTCACCTTTAGATTATACAGTATATTGCCTAAATAACAATTTGTCTTGCTTACTGTGACATGCAAACTGAGCCACTGAAATTTACACACATTTGGGTAAAAGTTGCAATTTCATCAATCTAAATTAATTTGTTATTTTTGAAATAACTGCATACAGAAAGTGTACAGCAACCTCAGGAGAAACAAGGATTCCAGTGCCAATTTTCATCATAGTTGCTTATTGTGAAGCCAATTTTCTGAAACCTGTGAGAATTTCATTACTCTATCCATTGCTTGATAGAGCTGACCATTTGATATTGCTGTTCGGGATTTGAAATGCAGCTTACATATTTTAATGCAGTGACCATTAAAATAGATCAGGGGCAGGCAACCTATGGCCTGGGAGCCGGATGTGGCCCAATTGCCTTCTCGATCTGGCCCGCGGATGGTCCGGGAATCAGCGTGTTTTTACATGAGTAGAATGTGTCCTTTTATTTAAAATGCATCTCTGGGTTATTTGTGGGGCATAGGAATTCGTTCATCCCCCCAAAAAAATATAGTCCGCCCCCCCCCACAAGGTCTGAGGAACGGTGGACCGGCCCACAGCTGAAAAAGGTTGCTCAACCCTGAAACAGATAATCATTTGAGAGAATAATGAAAACACTATAATGAAAAAGTTTTTCAACCACAGTGTGCTATGTGAGGTGCAGTTTTATTTTAATGGAAACCAATACAGGGCCATGCAATATTTCTGTTGAATTGTTTGGTTGCCATTGATGTTAAAGAGGAAATTCTCTCAATTTCAAATTAACAGGTAGTATATAAATAGCAGCTATTATCCAGACAGTACAGGTCTCTAAATCTACAAAGTGATTTCTCTAGCATCCATTCAGCTTCACACTTATGACTTTCATCAGCAGTAATGACAGAATACTGCAGCATCAGTCAGCACTCAGTTTCTAGTAATGCTGTAAACTGCTCAGTTTTCTCTTCTGAATGTGCCAGACCTAACTATATGGATGCAAAAAGGATTCAAAAGAAATTCCTCTGGGAATTCAACTAGACCTAGAAGTATGCTCTAGGATACAGAATTTCAGCATGTGAATCTATAGGGAAAAATGTGATGTATTTCTACATTGCCCTGGGTACACAAATTCATTGGGGGGGGGGGTAGGCAGCTGATCCACAACATTCATTTAAAGCATATTCAGCATAAATTTGAAGCATATGGCTTCTCCCAAAGAATCATGGGAACTGCATCTTGCAACTGCTGTGAGAGGGTGAAACTACACCCCCCACATTGGGGGGAAGTAATGTGCTTTAAATGTGCATTGCATGTGCTTTAAATGTATGGTGTAGATCTGCCCTCAGTTCACTACTGCTGGAGAAAGAGTACTATTTTAAGTATTACTTTAGCATTTTGCTATGGTGAAACTCTACCTGCTGCAGAATGAAATTTTCCATCTGTCTGTGTATCCATTTCAGTGTAACATTATTTAGGACCTGTTGCAGTAAAAGATTTCCTGTTGTATGGATATTCTGGAACTTTATATACAGCTCTAATTTACTAGGTCTTGTTAGATGTATGGCAGGCTTTTTATTAAAATGTAATGTATAAACATGCATGATTACATTTTAATAAAAAGCATTTCAGCTGAACATGTTTGTCACACAGCGGATGCGATTTTCTCTTGGCAAATGGAAGTTTATAAATGCAAGGCTCCACAGCATTCATTAATATGCTACTAAATAAATCCTCCCCTTTATTATTGGAACTATGTCAGAATGCCAGATCAAGCCAGTCAGAGAGAAAGACAGATGGGATGCCAGAGAAACTCTCTCAAACACTGCATCAGCTATCGGCAAAAGCATGCTATCCACACATCAATATTAGTTACAACTCAGAAGTTTAAGATGGAGGAGAAAGAGCTAGAATATTAGATACAGACCCTGTTTAAGAAAGCAGATGCACAAGTACCATTTGCAGAATGAAGCATGAAGCTCAGTCCTTTCTTATTTTGTGACAAATGCTGCTAGCAAAACCACTTCCAGCATTGCTTTCATGAGACATATCATGGAAGTTACACCTCTCTCTCTCTCAAAAAAAAAAAAAAAAAAAAGACAATGGAATGTTGGTGCATTATTTTGGACAGAGATGGAAAGCATCCAAAGGCATATTGGGAGTTTGCACATCTTTCACTGGTCAGCACATGTATTACCTTCTGACATCTTAAAACACAAGTATGACTCTATGCAGGAAGTGGGAATAAACTAACTAAATTTAAAAGTGACTTCCTGAGCACAATTTTCTAATATAGAAAATAAAAACATGAAAATGAAATTAGATTCACTGGTCTCTATGGCAGTAAAAGTGTGCAAACTCCCCCACCTCCCCAC
The DNA here is from genome assembly GCF_964270895.1 of Podarcis filfolensis. Lineage (NCBI taxonomy): Eukaryota > Metazoa > Chordata > Lepidosauria > Squamata > Lacertidae > Podarcis > Podarcis filfolensis. The sequence goes on along the minus strand of NC_139605.1, from coordinate 76,424,139 downwards.
ACAGTACTGATCCCTAGGACTCAAAAACCCAAATGACTTTTAAGGACTTCTAAGAGCATAAGGAGAGCTCTGCCAGCAGTCAACCAGGTGGTCATGACAAGCCTGCAAGCAGCACCCCCCCCCCAGGCCCATTCCTAGCAACTGGTGTTCAAAATAAAACTTGTTCCAGTGGTGGAGGCAGGGCACAGGTATCATGGCCTACAGCCGCTGATAGCCTTATCCTTCATCAATTTGTCTAATCCTCTTTTAAAGCCATCCAAGCTGGTGGCCATTTCTACATCTTGTGGGATTGAATTCCATAGTTTAACTATGCACTATGTGAAGGAATACTTTCTTTAGTTTGTCTTGAATCTTCAAACACTTAGCTTCATTTATATAACTGCATTGTGATATTGACAGTTTCTTTTCAGTCCCTGCCCCAGGAGCTGCTTCCTCTTCCCTGCCTAGGGCCACCAAAAAAGGCCACATGTTGGATTACTGGGTCCCAAACTACAGCTTCCCAACTTATATAATATGGGAAATTCAATAAAATTTCCCTTAGGTTTAACTGGAATAAGAATTAGTTGTTTTGACATTCCACTGGTAACAATTGCACCAGGGCTGGATTTAGATGAAGAGCGGCTCTAGGCTATACCCACTTGTGAGGCCCTTCCCCATCCCCCACCCTCGTGGCTAGAAGAAAATGGAAGAGTGTTATAAACAAAATTGAGTGAAGCCAAGGATGATGACGTGTATTTAAAATTCGGGCGAAGGCTTGGCCAGGGCGGTTGTCCTCTTATATACCTGCTGGGATTGACAAGGCATCTGACCCTCACCTGAATCTCATAACTCTTCTGACAGGTGATTTGGTCTGCAGACACAGTGTGGAAATAAAGGATGAGATTGCCCTCCAGATACCAGTGTTTTTGTTACAATCCCCTTCTCAATTAAGTAATCAATTTTAATTTAGAATTAAAATTCTCAAAACTTTCTTATTTGTTAATTCGAGCAAGTAAACTACTGCTCTCACTTCATTACAAACAGTATTTCTACCTGCAACACACTTGAGCAAACTTGCTCCTCTTCCTTTCACAGATATTTTGTTGCCATTTGCAACTGTAGCTGCCTCTGATTAGTTATCATTTAACTCTTGGGGGAAATAATTAGCATCACACATCATAACTTGATATTGCTGGATAGTTTTGATGAACTGCAAAAGTATTTCTAGTTTGCTTTCTGTTGTCACCCTGGAACTTTTCTTTATTAGTGCCACTTTGTTTTGTATGATTCCTTGCAAATGAAGGAAAACAATTTTTCTGCTTGTATATATTGATAATATAATTTTGGTTACTGAGAACAAACAAGATTGTACAAAAACAAGATTGAGTGCAAGCCTGGCCAGGTCATAGGCATCCTGACTGTGACAAAGGTGACCTGTGTGCTTGCTTGCTTGCTTGCTTGCTTGCTTAACAGCTGTTGGGAACTTCAAGGTCCCTGTTCTCCCTTCTTATGGTCTTTGTACTAGACCTGAAGACTCCAATAGAGAGCATTCCATGTCAAGAAGGAGGGCAAGTGGGTACCCTATCAAATGACAGGGCAAGAGCTACCCAGAGCAGGGCCTTTTCATTGGTGGTGCCCATTGTATACTTCACTCTTCCCAGACCTGTTCTCTTTTGGCCTATATTTTGGAGCTTTAGGAAGACTTTTTTAGGAAGACTTTGGAAGAACTGGTTGAAAAGTCTTATCAGTCGCTGACGTTATGAGCAGATTTTATTTCCTGCTTTTCTGGGCTTCTGGTGCACCAGGGTTTACACCAGCATAATAGAGTTGGCCAGGATGCCAGAAGGGATACAATTTATGAGCTTTCTCCATTATCTGCACAGCAGGGGGTGTTCAGTCAACAGTGCAAAGGCTGAGCTGAAGTGTTCCCTGCTGGTTACCTGCTTTCAGCAATCGGGGTTGCTGTTTGGTAGTACCCAATTGGTTAGCGGTCAGATTCTAGAGCTCCCTATTGGTGGCTCTTAGGTAATTCACAAAATACAGAGTCCATTCATAAAACACAGTGTTCATTCATAAAGCAGTAACATAAATCTCCATTGCTAAATATTGGGTGTATATTTCAGTGGTTGAATATACAGGTTTATGGCCATGCTGTAATGTAGTGCTTATGCCACTGTGAATAAAAGTTGGCTGGGCTCATTGTCTCAGGGTTTGGGAGGGGGTGAGAGGTGACAAAACTGATTTCCAATAAGTGGGCCTCCCTTCATTTCCATAACAAGTCCTTGAGTCTGTACTCTGAATAGTGACACCAGTGACCTAGAAGGTGCAGAGCTTGGACTGACAAGCTCTGCACCTTCTCATCAGGGCTGCACAGTCTCATCAGGGCTGGCCTTAAGGCAATTGGAGCAATTGGGCCAAATTGGGCTCCACATGCTGCTCCTAAGGGGGCCCCTGCACCAGGGCAATCTATATGGATTTTATTTATATCTATAAGATTTTGCAGACTTTGGCTGTGAACTGGGGCTCCACAAAAAAAAAAAAAAAACACAACTAAAGTTAGGCCCCACTTCTTCAAATTGGGCCCCACTGGCTAGCCCTGAGTCTCATAGTTGCTGGGCCTGAGTTGCCCTGCCCTTGCATGAAGTCTTGGGCTTGAAATTTTGGGAGAGGGGAAACTGCGGCACTGGGGAGTGGGCAGGCTGGTGAGGCCCTCTAGATTTAGAGGCCCTATGCTTCAGCCTACTTAACCTATACATAAATCTGAAACTGAGTTGCACCCACGTGATCTATGATAGTCTTGGCAGCCTTAGGAGTAAAACAACAGAGCCTCTGATATTTTCTGCCTTCCACCAATGCAGTGAAGATGACACTTCATGCAGTTCACATGTTGAAAAGGTATTCCTCACATTTCAGTGATATATTCTGCAGACACTAACTCACCTCACATACCACAGAACCAATAAATCACATATTTCAAGCAATTTTGAATTCTAAACATGTTCACATGGAGAAACTAACAGGGAAAACGTCTACCACTTGGCTGTCAATTTCCCCTTTTTAGTGCCTTTCCACAGAAAACCACATTCTAAAATGAGATACAGACAAGAAGCTGCCCTCACCTCTTGCAAATCTACTTTATAATTTAATCTAATTGCCTGTTATTTTAGCCATTTTATTAGAATCAGAGTAAATAATCCCATTTTACTTTCAAATGTTTCTCTTCTTCTTCTTCTTTTTTAAAAAATGTCAACCAGCAGGGATAATTAGCCTATAAATGATTATGTTGGGAATACATTTTCAATAGCTCATTCAAGTGGGCAATTGTGAACATGCTCCCTTCCTGCTGAAAAAGCGGCACAGAACATTCAATATTTAACTTGTTAATTTCACCTGATATATTCAGAAAGAACAAGAAGGTAGCAAAAGACCTAGCTGTCAAAATTACACCATTCTAGATGTCTTTCATTCCTAATGAGGCATTAAAAAAAAAAATCTGTAACCACCACACTTAAAATAAAATGCAAAACTATGCTATAAAGAACTTGGGAGACTGAAAGGCAAAACAACAGTCCCAATCCCAAACTTTGATAATTTTCTATCCAAATACTTGAACTTCAGTAGCTCATATTGAAATTTATACCCATACTCTGAGCCACTATTTTGAATCTGGCGCTGGTTGGTGGGCCTCAGTGTTTTAGTCTTTTAAAAAACTGCCCTTCTGAAGGCTGCCCATCCCAAGCAATTTAATTTATATTGCCAACTCTTTTTTGTTCATGAAATTCTTGAAAATATGGCTTACAGTTCTGTGACATCTTTGGGGACACCTTTAGGCAGGAAACGCAACCCTTTGTTACTGCAGCGAACTACTGAATCCACACAAGTGCATTGTTCTGGACAACGGGGAGAAAAATGACAGCTGTTTTCAGTATTACCTATGAAGAGAGAGAGAAAAGTGCAAAAAGGTAAGGTCAGAAAGAGATGACAGGAACCTGAGATCATTCACTTCTAAAATAACAGCTCACCTCTTATAAAACTGTGATATCTACAGGGCCGTCTTAAGCATATCTGGCACCGTGGTGCAAGGATCCCCCTGGAGCCCCCCACCCCCACGTTTCCCTCCGGGTGGGCAGCAACTAGAGGGCGGCTTCTCCAGCAGGGAGGAGGCTCCGGGCGCGGCATGGCATGGCATGGCAGAGGTGGGCAAGGGCGGCAAGCTGATGCCAGGAGGCACCACATCCAGCCTCCGCCTCTTCCCTGGTGCCCTCCAGAACTTGGTGCCATGGCGCCCTGCACCACTAGCCTCTATGGCTAAGATGTCCCTGGATATCTCGCTAGTAATCATAAATAACTGAGTAAAATTTTAAGTGTCTTCTGAACACTATATGGGGAATAAATGCAAGCTTGCTCAGGCAACATTTCATGCCAAGTGCAGTTTTCTATCTTTCTTCTTCCATAAGCAGATGCCTAAGCTGGATCAAAAGTCTTTCTGTGCCTATAAGGGCACAAGTTGGATTCACCCTCAGTTACACTGCTGAGGCCTGGTTCACACATGCATTTTTGTCACTCTGTTTGTCTATTTAATTACTGTATTCTTCATGATTGGCAGCTGAATGTGTGACTTTGAAAAAAGCATTTAATATGATGTGAAATATGTCAGTTTTTATTTCTTAGTACGGAAAGTATTGATCTGATGTGTAGAGATCTTTCCTATTCCGATTAGTTCAAAAGGGTTCTAGAAGGTTTTTTCTCTTTGTGAAAGAAGGTTTATGTGAGAGAAACAGGAAGAAGGTTTCTGATGTTTGGGTTATTTTTCTGGGAAGCGGCATACAGCTGGTTTAAACTGGTTTTGTTATCCTTTCTGTCAAGGTCAAGTTGACTATAATACTAAGACCAGGAGGAGTCTGGGTCTCACTCACTTTCTGTTTTCTGTCTGTTTTAGTGTTCTGTATCTGTATGCTGTAGTGATACGGTTTAGTCTTATAAGTCTGTAAGTTTTATTGTTTTTTGCTGCAACTGGATTTTTATGGACTGTGCCAATCCTGAATGTAGGATTGTGTCCTGGATTTGTGACCATTTATGCTCATTTGCCTTCAGCACCAGTAAAGCTCTGCTGAATGGAGTACAATTGCCTCTGGTCTGTTTTTTTAGAAACTCTGCCACATGTTTAAGTTTTTTCCTCCTCCGGTGCTGGACGACAAGATAACAAGAAAATTCTATTTGTGGTGGACTATTTGATGATACAATATATTGATGAATATGCAGTTATGAACCAATCTGAAATATCAGTCTTTCCTGTCTATTATTTTGGTGAAAACTAAGTGCTTTACAATATCACGTGCAGCTTGGTATGGATTATATTTATTTGTCAAAGAGAAGACTCTGAATATGCCACATTCCTTTAAAAAAAATTGTAAGGGTTTTTGTTTTTGACAAGTGCAATGAAAAATAAAGGAACAAAATGAGCTAAGCATCCACAATAATTAGAGATCCATCTGTGCATGTATAAAAATATCTAGTATTTCCAACATGGGTGATGATTTCTATAAGACAGAGTTTATAAAACAGATTAAACCTTACAACTAGAGAGCAGGAGGCTAGTGTTACAAAATTAAGCCTTTGAAGTGAAGAACAATAAAGCATGGACTTCTACTCAAACTAGTATGTGGCTTCACAAAGCACCAGGGAAAAAACAAACTGTGGTATCCAAACACATGTCTAGAAATATTTTGTAGAGTATATATTCAATTGGGCCTATAAAAACTGGAATGTTCTGTAATTCAAACAAGGTTGTACTGAACATTGTAACAAAGAATATAGCCTCTGGTGATTATTCACATACTAGATTTTAACTGCTTTTAGGCATGCACATGGGAGACCAAATTCATCAGATTTTTCCTGTCCTCTCAACACTACTAGTACAGAAGTACCTTCTATTTGAACATAAATTTCAACACTTGATAGGAAGGTACAAGAAATAGCTTACATTATGACTGTAAAACTGATAATTTCCATTGATAAAGTAACATTAATGCAGACAAATGAGGAGTTGTAAATGTTAGTTCCAGGTAATCCGTTGGGAGGGCCCTAAGGCTCTCCCCTATGCAACAGGATCTAAATTTACCCTTACTAAGCTTCATGAGAATTGGTCGGATTTTTAAGCATTTTTAAAACACCCCCCCCCCAAAAAAAAACACACAACTTGAACATTAGGAGTTCCAAAACCTAGAAGTTCTATTTTGGTTATTTCTGTATCAGGAAGTTTTTAATGATTGATGTTTTATTATGTTTTACATATGCTGTAAGCCACCCAGAGTGGCTGGGGAAACCCAGACAGATGGGTGGGGCATTATTATTATTATTATTATTATTATTATTATTATTATTATTTCTAGATGCTCAGTTTTAAAGTGCAGATATGTAGTGCCAAGAAACATTACTTAAAATTCATACAGGTGTCCAGTTCAAAAGCAGTTATTTCCTTTACTATCAAATAGACTAGAGAAAACTAGTCCATATGAGGATGTGAGTTCAAGAAAAATTCCACCAAGCAATACATTTGAAGGGGAGAGGTAAGAGCATGTTTATCTATTAATGTGAAAAAATGAGGTGCCTAAGATGGAAGGATTTTGAATTATATTGCCAAAACCCAATTTTGGGATGCATTAGACACTGAGATAGCAATGTTCTCCTATTGACAGGTCAGGTCTTTCAAGCTACTTAAGATATAGCTAATACTACAGATTTCACCAGAAACTGCGCCGGGGCCTCGTTATTCTGTTTCTAGAAACTGTTCTTACCGTCACATGTAAAGTCCTGTGTAGCCACATCCTGAATTGGAATTTCCTTCAAGAAAAATGGTTTCTGGCAACGTGGATTTCCACTGACGATCCTCCTCTTCCTTAACCATTTCCCCAACCATGCCAAGTGGCAGTTGCAGTTAAATGGATTAGACAGCAAATTACTGGATGGGAAATGAGGTAAAATGTAGTGACAGTCATTGCAGAAATCTAGGGATGGATTTTTCAAAAGCAAATTGGCAGTCAGGCAAATGAGGTCTGTTAACTATCTTACAAAGGAAGCTGTATGTCCAATGGCTGCATTTTCTTTTCAAAAATGAGACACTTGAGCAGGAAGCAACTGTTCATCACTCAATGCGCTTTTGTCTATGCTCTACCACTGTTCTCCTGATCAGACACTGACAAATCACAGCCTGCAGGAAAGTAGTCAATCTGTAATATGTTTCAACATGCCACTTACCTGGCTTGTACTAAAGGCCAAACTAAAAATGACATAGAAGATCTGTGAACACGATCTCTTATCAATTTGTTTTTAATTAATTTAAAAAAACAACAGCTACAGTACTGGATCAGTACTGTACTGCTGGGAAAAGGAGACATTCAACCCTTTCCTATGTATTTTCCCGCTTTAAATCACCCCCGAAGCTTCTATTTGCCTCATGGTGATAAAATACAGGTAACCTTTAATATGTGTGTTAAAGAATACTTCAATATAGTTTCAATCCAGCTGTTATACGCTAACAGGAATTCAAGCTAACAAATCATGTTAAGAAATACATTGACTGATGGTGTACAAAAGTCTTCCAAATCCTTTTTGGCTAACACAGGGTTTTTTATTAGTAAAATTGGTTGTACACATCATATATCAAAAGCATAACGGAAATGTGCCATCAAGTAAGGTTAAGAGCAGTGAGTAAGAGACATTTAAAAAAAACACACACAAAAACCTCACAGGTGTAATTCCACTACTAGAGTTCAAGCCCGGCACTATGCAATGCATTAATGCATAAAACTTCAGTGACATTTTTATTGCCAATGGTTGGGAAGGAAGGGATCAGCATACAGCCATACTAAGATCCTGGGATTCTAATGGTTATGTGAAGATAAGCTCAAATACATCACAAGGGGGGCATGTGACTGCCAGACTCAAAAGCCACAACTAAAAAATAAATGTCAACCTGGTCCCTGGATTTCAAATCCCTATACTGGGCCACTTTTAATGTGTGATGTTCTGTTGGGTTGTTGTTGTTTTCTGTATATTATGTTGGAAGCCACCGAGAGTGGCTGGGGCAATGCAGTCAGATAGGCAGGGTACAATAAATAATAATAATAACTATATTATTATTATTCCATCAAGTTAAGCTGAGAAAAAATGATTTTGAACATTCAAGACCCTTTCTTATGCTACTAGGCCAGGGGTTGTCAACCTGGTTCCTACCGCCCACTAGTGGGCGTTTCAGGATTCTAGGTGGGCAGTAGGGGGTTCTACAGCACAAGCTGAATCCTCCTTCCATTGAGTACTGGTGGGGGAGTAAGGAAATTTTACCATCCAGAAAGATGCATTAGTGGGCAGTAGGTATAAAAAGGTTGACTACCCCTGTACTAGGCTACAATGGATTTCTTTGAACAACATGAAAGCCAAACTGTGGCTTACAGGGAACATGCAAACATGCAGGCTCCTAGAGGCATTCACAGCCACTTTGCTCTCCCCTGGTTAATTTTTATTTCTGTGCTGCACTGGGCTAAGCCAAACTTTGGTCATAGCTTGTGCTTAGCAAGGAGAGAGCCTGGGTTTGGACAACTTACTAAGGTAAATATTGGCTTTGCTCAGCACGACAAAGGAGTAAACAGGACCCTTCCAGGAGCACACACATTTACACAGTCTAGGTATGCTACATTTTGGCTTAACTTGTTTTGTGAACTACGGTAGGCCAATAGTTCTTTCCAGTTACAAACTATTTATGAATACAGCAAGTATTTATTTTGAAATATTTCCATATCATACTTGCATTAAAAAGTGTCGAAGTTGGTTTACAAAACATGCTTGCTACAGTTAGAGGTGTGCCAGTTACATTGGAACGTGTGGCGTAGTCTTTAAATGATACTTTACTATCAACTTTACTATCAAACTGATATATTTGAATTTAGTCCCATTAGCTCCAATAGGTCGTAAATCAATTAAAGATGTAAGTAGAACTAGTAACCGAGTTGCATAAAATACAGCTTGACTGACTGCAAAATCTTGGGTAGTATAAATTAGTAGCACAAATTAAGCCTTTGGGAAAATGCATCCATTTAAGGTTACATGGATAATGCCTTTTGCAACTTTAACGTTACGGTGTACCTTTCCCCGATTAATGTAAGCTTATTAGATAAATTGATTATTAGATTTACTCATATCTTGGCAAAGTCAAACCCCTTTCCACAGCACAGTTTAGATGTCTATAACAGGATAATGATGGCCAATGTCACTGAAAGTATTGGACAGTAAAAGAGCTTCACTGTGTAAAATTATTTTCAATGAAAACAACTGAAAATCATCAAAGGGACAATAATGTGCAGCATTATTAAGGCATTGACTGTGATATTAGAGAACAGAATTACAATTTGCAAACAGTGACAGTTAAAAGGTTACACAATTGGATGAGCATATTTTCCTCTCATGAGAGTCACAGTCACTCACACAGAGGTAGGACAGTGAGGCTTCTGGAAAGTTGATTAATATTTCATTTTATTATGGCTTACATAAGAAAAACACAGGTTAACTATTGAAATCCAGGCTGCATACCATGCTGGAAAAAAGTACTCAGCCATATTTTTAGGCAAAACTCAGTGGATTAGAACGGAGTTAGATTCAGTGATGCCAACCTAACAGTGCAATGAAACCTGCTTTTTCAATGGGGCTTTCGGTGTCTCTTCTTCCTGCTCTAGTTCCCATGAGCCCCCAAATTCTGCTTTGCTGAGGGTCAACCCTCTGGAGCAGATTTTGCGGGCGCATGAGGCTGCAGAGGGAGGAGAGGTTGAAGAAGCACCACGATCAGATGCTTGCTTCAGCTATGCTGTGTATCACCCAATGAACTTAAGAAAGATAAGCTATTTATGATTCAGATATGGAGCAATGTCCAAGCTACACTTTAAAGTGAGTATTGTGCCCTTTTAATTCACATGACACACAAACTATGCATAAATATGGTTGCATATGGCTTGGCATGAACAAAATGGCATGAGTACCTCAGAAATGAACCAGCTGTATCTAAATGCTCTAACCGCATGCCTGAAGTAAGCATTTAATTCTCCTTGTTAATGATGACTCTGTTTATAGCCAAAAAGAGAAGTGTAAGGCTGGAATCCTAGCCCTGCTTACCTGGGAATAAGCCCATTTGAATTCAATAGGGACCTACTTTTGAGTAGACATGGTTAGGATTGTGCTGTGATTCTTAAAAAGTACTGTGAGGCGAAAAATAAATAAAACTGATGTTCTGCCAAGTTAAAAACTGGAAAGAAATGTGAGCATTCTAAAGTGGCAATTAAAATAAAGAATGATGAGGCATACAAATAGAACACTTCAAAGGGCCTTAATGGATGCAGAAAAAGCAAACCAGAACAAAACTTGTAAGATTTGTGGAAGAGAGATTAGTGAGAGGCCTGAAGGATCTAAGTCATGAAATTTAAATTCACATGATGCTAGTAGGAGAACCATTTGTTATACAAGTGTTACTGATGCGTAGGTTTGGCAGGAAACACTTTGTTCCATGTTACAAACCACCCAATGATATTTGGATGAAAGTTGGTATACAAATTTCATCATCATCATCACCATCACCACCACCATCATCATCATCATCTTTGGCACAACATATAAGGGATTAGCCTTGTATAAGAATCTGTCACTGCAGTATTCTTGCCCCCCAGCATATAAACATAAACATATGCTGAATTCATTCAGTGCCAGCAATAATCTCCTTTGCAATTTATATAACCTGTTTAGGGGCAACAGGAATGTATCAGAATTGGTCCCAGAACAGATATGAAGCCATTGCTTGAGCCTTTACTTTTATTTTTGAGATATACAATGCATTGCTATACATATCTCCTCAGAAGTAAATCCCATTGAGTTCAATGGGGCTTACTTTCTGGTAAGTAGGTACAGGATTTCAGGATTATGCACCTCGTACATTAGCTCATGTGTACTGGTTAAGAAACTAAGCGATAAATCAGAAATTTCAAAACCTGTCTCTCTTAAGTAAGCTGATGCTTCTTGGTCCAGGGCCCCTGTCTGCAACATGGAACAATTATGCTGACCTCCTAATAACTAAAGGGTTATTCTAAGGACCACAAAGATAAAGTAACTGAAGTTCTTAAACATTCTCATGCAGTATACAAATGCTAAGTAATAGTAGTAGTAGTAATAGTAATAATAATAATAATAATAATAATAATAATAATAATAATAGTAATAATAAACACAACCATAAATCTATTTGAACAGCTGTTGGATAATTTTAAAAAGAAAATATATTGATCTTTCTCGCTTTCATGTGATTAAATTAGTTTTAAAAGCCAAATTCAACACTTAAAGTGACAAAAACAGTAATACTTACATTGTAGATAAAGAAACAAGTGTATTGAAAGCTCCAGGTGTGATAGTAGTGATGCGATTGTCATACAGAGAAAGTAATCTTACTGAGCTCAATCCTGTGAATGTATCATTGTTCACACAACTGATTATGTTGCTTCTGAGCATCCTGAAATGATTTAAACCTAGAATTAGAATTCCTTTATTGAAAGAGGGCAGGTGAAGGAGACACCATATGCGTAGGCGAGGCAATCAAAAGACATAATGTGCTAGATAAATATTAGTAGCTCAGTAGTAAAGCAATGCTTTGCCTGGCATCTCGAAACAGAGCTAGACAGACTGTCTTAAACTCTAGAAAGCTGCTGCCAGTCAATATAGACAGTACTGAGCTAGATGGACCAATGTTCTGACTCGGTGTTAGGCATTTTCCTATGTTTCAAGTGAGGTAGGGAAGGAAAGTTGTGACAGTTATTTTCTAGGGAGCTGCAAGTTGTTATGGGGATTAAGGAAAGAAATGGGAGTGATCCCCTGGTGTTTGGTTTTTATGAGCTTTTCTAATAAAGTTCAGAATTTTTGTTATATTTTCAAAGGGGAGCTGCCCACCACTATTAGTGAAGAGTGCTTCTGTACACACATGGCCAAATTATATATTGGGTGTTATAAAGACAAAAGTCAACTGTAGCCCCTGTTAAAGCCCAGTGTCAAAGATGCAAAAGAAGGCCTTGTCTCTGAGGCACTGGGACTGGGAAGCTGGAGAGCATACATTAAGGCCTTAAAGGAGCCAAAGTCTGCCCACTCAGAAATATAGCTTCAGTTCAAACAAATAATCTTTATTAATACAATTTAAAAATAGTTCTCAGACTTCTGTTATAGGGCAGCCTATAAATAGTTAACATAAGTGAATAAAAAAAATGGCAATGCCTGTAGGCCCAGTGTGCTCATCAAGTGAAATACAGTGAAATATCTGAAACTACAGAGGAGTTTTATGTTGCCAGGTAGTGGTTCACCTCTGTGCGATTTAGATTTACAGACAAATTCTGAACTTGTTTCTGATGTAGAGGAATGAGATGTTTCATTGCAATGGTACACAGGACATACAACAATAGTATAAACATTCTGCCTCTAATGTAGTTTTGTTTAAAAAATACTTATCTAAAAAAATAGTTCAGAACAGTGCTGTTTATCATTATCCATTAGGGGGCTATGATGCTTCTGCAACAGGGGGGAAATGCAGCTCAAAGTAGAAAAGGATTTCTGAGCAGTTTCAGTGCTGGGAAAATGTGGTATATGCACCAACCCTTACTTTGTGATAGGTCTTCAAAACAAGATAACTTCCCTTTGACACTAGGAAACGGTATGCTTGCTCTAGAACATTAGAAATGTCTTGTTCTTATAGGGCAAGGAATTATTAAGACAAGTAGCACAGGTTTGTTAGACAGCTACAGTGGAACCTTGGTTCTCAAACGGCTTAGCTGATGAACAAATCAGCTCCTGAACGCCAAAAACCCAGAAGTAAGTGTTCCAGTTTTCAAACTTTTTTGGAAGCCGAACATGTGATGTGGCTGTCGGCTATTGTTTCCGGGGCACCTGCACCAATCGGAAGCCACGCCTTGGTTTGCAAACATTTCAGAAGTCGAACGGACTTCCGGAACGGATTACATTCGAGAATCCAGGTACTACTGTATTCAGTACTGTCAGAGAGACTTAAATTACCCACCCAAAGATTACAGTGAAACTACTAACAGATTAGATTAGGGATTTAGCACGGATCTATGCATATGCAAAGTATTAAATATTAAGTCTTGTTCCCAAAAAGGCTGCTGTCAAAACCAGGAGCACTGATTTACTACATCAGTGATTCACAGTACAGTGGTACCTCGGGTTAAGTACTTAATTCGTTCCGGAGGTCCGTTCTTAACCTGAAACTGTTCTTAACCTCAAGCACCACTTTAGCTAATGGGGCCTCCTGCTGCCAGCACGCCGCCGGAGCACGATTTCTGTTCTTATCCTGAAGCAAAGTTTTTAACCTGAAGCACTATTTCTGGGTTAGCGGAGTCTGTAACCTGAAGCGCATGTAACCTGAAGCGTATGTAACCCGAGGTAACACTGTATAAGTGATCAATCAGCCAACAGATAACAGTTGTTTCTTTCCTATGTCCCCTTTCCCCACCAAAATAAAAAACATTTTATACTTACAGCGTCTTGAGCCCTGTGAGACCTCTAAACATTCGCCCATGCACAGATTCCAGCTGATTCCCTGTCAACATCAGTTCCTGAACCCCTGCTGCCCCATCAAAAGTGCCTTCACGAATCTCTTTGATCTTGTTGTTACTCAGGTTTCTGAAAGTGGAAACAAATTAGATAGGCAATATTATTTAAGAAGGCTACATGCTTTCTGTAATACAAATACAGACATGCTTGTATGGGACAGTGAAAGGAGCAAACAATCGGTATAACATATATTAAAAGGATAGAAGTCGAGGTATTTCCTGCTGTCAAAGCTGCCCTCATTTTCAACTTTTATCACACCTCCCATTATTTCAAAGATATGCATGACATGAAATCAAGGGACTAGCATACAGTTCCTTGATATGTTTACCAGCATATCTGCCTTTAATTACAGGGCATCACCAATGTAAAGCTGTAATTGGTGACATTGTGCTGGCATAGCAGCAAGGTTGCTTCCATTCTAAGAATCTGTTTTTCTTTGCAGGTTATAACCCTTTATGTTCAATATATATACTATCACACAGGAACACCTGAAGTTTGACTGCGGGTAGAAAATCCAGGAAATCCTGCAATATTAAACCCCAAATTCATCAACTATTTCCATTAATTAAGCTTAGAATTTTTATTTTTATTTTACATAGCAGCTGCAAGTTTTTCCAGTTGACAGGTTCCCAGTCATTTCACCCTGAACCAAGTCAGCATGCATTTCCTGATTAGTAAATCCTGGTATAGAAAATATAATGCCAACAAGGTTAAGGGAGAACCTTGTAGTGTTTTCTGATAGACTAGCTGCAAGCAAGTAATAAAAATTTTACATTGCCACACTAAGAAACAAAAACCAGAAAATTCTCAAACCTAAGTGTTGTACACAAAATGGTAAAATGCGGAACAGGCCTGGTTCACTGAATTACAGTCCTAAAAGATGTGAGGTGAGGTAGAGAAGGAAATATGGAAATAGGAACAAACAAAAATGGAGGAGCGGGGCTTATGTGACAAATAGGTGAGAGAGGAAATGTATTTAAGCCGCTGCTTAAAGATGGACATACATCAGCCAGTCATAAAACTCAGTTTTACTTATAAGAGACAACAATTGCAAATAATTCATTGCGAACATGACAGCAGCACAGATCAGGCTTGTATGGGATGAGAAGACTATAATTTGTAATAGTTATTATTGGGTGAAAGTAATTTTGAAGGCTGGGGTTAGGCTTTGTATGAGTAACTGGTAGCCTGGTTTCTGTCTACTGAACAGCAGAGACAGCCTGGCTGCACAGCTTGTGACCCATCACCCCTCTTGCAGTCTGAGTCAATAAGTGAAGGAAGCAGCGGCAACAATAAAGCACAAAAATAACCACAACAATATGAGCTGCTCCCTCCCCCCATGTCTCTTTAAGCAGCTTCATGCCTTTTTACTTCTATCCATACTATAGAGATTAGAGTTTATGTTTAATGTCAGAGACAGCTTAGAAACAATATTATGACAGATGCATTTCATCTGGTACTGAGCTGTTGTCTGATGAAAAATTTAGTTAAGCATCTCTTTTAAATCTTCAGATAATGCAAGGGCTCTTTTTGCTGCTATCATGTATTCTTGTCTAACGATCAGTGCCACTTAGAGCCACTATTCTCATTACATTTAACAGACACAGGCACATGCTTGTGAAATTTATTTATATGGGCAAATATACAGTAAAAAAACCCCAAGTACATAGGTTAATTGTATCTCTGAGGAGGCTGCAAAATAGTGAGCCTCAAATTGGCAGGGTACCTGTACCTTGTTCAGATACCGATTTGTGTATAGTAATGATCATGTCACACTTGCCCATGCTTTTACAAGCAGTATGAATAATGAGAACATGCCCATACCTGTAAAATCTCACAGGAGGAACAACCTTGACTTTATGCATGCTTTCAGGTTCAGTGACTCAAGTTGGCTAATTAAGATACCTGTTTTTTATTTCTAGATAGTATTTTTCCAACCCAATCTATCCTTTTAAATATTCATTTTTGTTTTATTCTAATGAAAAAACACACACATAATGGCCTGGATCCAAAAAACTTTGAGAGAAAAGTGTACAGTACATATGTCAGTGGTATGCTATGGACTCCTCCACAAGCAACAGCAGTACAGCCTTGCAATGGCCTGGTTAACATGTAACACTAAACCATAATTTAGCTCTGCATGGATGTGCCAAAACAACCCCAAATGAGGTGTCAGGATGCATGCATTGCCCCTCCATCCTTCTTCTACTATGCAAAGGTCGCAAGGTTTTTAGCTGGGGCAATTAGAATAAGACCCACTATTTGACTATTGATTCAAAACCTAAAATGTATTTTATGTAATTGACTTTTTATTTCTGTTCTTTGTATATCATATTGTTGTTTCATTGCTATGGCCAATGGCTGATGCAAATAAAGATTTATTCATTCATTCTTCTACTGTGCAGCCAAGAGGAAGGAGCTTAATTTTACTTTTACTGCTTAACATTAATTTCAAGCTAAAAATGTGGGTTTTAAAAAAATTTGGTCACTTTTCTAAGGCAACTTCAGACTATGGTTTATGAAACTGCCTCATTAAATTACCCAGTATTATGAATCAGGATTCCTTGTTTGAACATAACACTAAGCTGTGATGTATAGCATAAGTGAAATTAAACTTTTCAAAAGTCCTCCACCTGGCATAGTAGGAGGCTCATGCACATAGCGCTAAATCATTATTTAGTGTTACATGCAAAAGCAGTAAATGTGACAGTGGTTGTGTACAGGAGACTAGGTGAGTAAGGAAGATACAGGTTGCAACACAGAATTCTACTGAGTCGTGTTTAGGAAAAAATGTGTAAAATACTTGACTATGCTACCACTCAGTGGATTTGTAACTGGCTGACTGACCGAACCCAAAGGGTGCTCATCAATGGTTCCTCTTCATCCTGGAGAAGAGTGACTAGTGGGGTGCCACAGGGTTCTGTCTTGGGCCCGGTCTTATTCAACATCTTTATCAACGACTTGGATGATGGACTCAAGGGCATCCTGATCAAATTTGCAGATGACACCAAACTGGGAGGGGTGGCTAACACCCCAGAGGACAGGATCACACTTCAAAACGACCTTGACAGATTAGAGAACTGGGCCAAAACAAACAAGATGAATTTTAACAGGGAGAAATGTAAAGTATTGCACTTGGGCAAAAAAAAATGAGAGGCACAAATACAAGATGGGTGACACCTGGCTTGAGAGCAGTACATGGGAAAAGGATCTAGGAGTCTTGGTTGACCACAAACTTGACATGAGCCAACAGTGTGACGCGGCAGCTAAAAAAGCCAATGCAATTCTGGGCTGCATCAATAGGAGTATAGCATCTAGATCAAGGGAAGTAATAGTGCCACTGTATTCTGCTCTGGTCAGACCTCACCTGGAGTACTGTGTCCAGTTCTGGGCACCACAGTTCAAGAAGGACACTGACAAACTGGAACGTGTCCAGAGGAGGGCAACCAAAATGGTCAAAGGCCTGGAAACAATGCCTTATGAGGAACAGCTAAGGGAGCTGGGCATGTTTAGCCTGGAGAAGAGGAGGTTAAGGGGTGATATGATAGCCATGTTCAAATATATAAAAGGATGTCACATAGAGGAGGGAGAAAGGTTGTTTTCTGCTGCTCCAGAGAAGCGGACACGGAGCAATGGATCCAAACTACAAGAAAGAAGATTCCACCTAAACATTAGGAAGAACTTCCTGACAGTAAGAGCTGTTCGACAGTGGAATTTGCTGCCAAGGAATGTGGTAGAGTCTCCTTCTTTGGAGGTCTTTAAGCAGAGGCTTGACAACCATATGTCAGGAGTGCTCTGATGGTGTTTCCTGCTTGGCAGGGGGTTGGACTCGATGGCCCTTGTGGTCTCTTCCAACTCTATGATTCTACTGTGCAAGTACTTTCACAAATAGAGCTTCTCTAGATTAGGGGTGTTTTAAAATGGAAAGCTCTTCCACAAGATGGGAAGCCACACTGCTATGTGGGGAAGAGACTTTCTACAAGAAAGAACTGGAACTGGAATGCCAAAAGCTGCTAAATATTGGATTCAGCATTTAGTGGATGGCTTCCACATGAAACAAATGAAAGTTTCTTGTAGCTGCCAAAGGCTGAGATGATATACCCTTACTTGATGCAAGACATGTTCAGGTGATTAACATTATGGATCAGGTTTGAAATGCCTAATCCAAACTACAATAAATAGCTTCACACAGATGCACGTATTTCATGGCAGGAAACATAATAATGTGCAAAATGTATTTTGTGAATTGACACTAAACTCCCAAGTTCTGCCAACATTTTACGTAACAGTGACACGGGAGAGATTCCCCCACCCCCCAGCTCATGAAATATTTTCCACAAGCAAGCACTCAGCATGCTAGTATTATATTCAGATATTCTTTTCCTCCTAAGCACTTGCAGTTCACATTCATTAGAGGCAAACATCTAATGGCTTTTCAGTATTCATGATGAGCTATCATGTAAATTTGTACCAAGGGACTTCTTAAAAGCAGGCACAGTTGACCCTGAAATCAATTGTGTCAATGAATCCTTTGGGTCCACTTAAGCACATGACTTATTGACAGAACAGACAAAGGCTCCAAGTGAATGCTGCCCCATATATACTGTTATTGCATACCAATAATGCATTTTAAGTTGTCTTATTATCTAGGTATTGCTTTGCCTCCTTTGATACTGTGGACACAGAGAAAATGGGGAAAGCTGGAGAGATTTAATGTTTACAGATATTACCATATTAAAGCTTTAAGGTATAACAGAGATTACTTCTGGCACAGTATAAGTGCCAAAAAATGGATACAGAGGTATCTAGAATACTGTCATATCATTTTCAGCATAAAAGTTGATATCTTCAGACTGGTGTAGATAAATCAATTTAAGTGAACTGAAACTTGAAAAATTTCCTTAACAGTAGTGCCTTATTTCCAGGTGCTCTCCCACAATCTTTTCTTGCCCCTACCACACTAAGGGCTGTGGCTCAGAGGCAGAGCATCTGCTTTGCACTCAGAAGGTCCCAGCAGAATCTCCAGATACAGTTGGGAGAGAAGCTTGCTTGAAGCTCTGGAGAACTTCAGCTAGTCATTACAGACAACACTGCACTAGATGGAGCCAATGGTCTGACTCAGTATAAGGTAGCTTCCTATGTTCCTATCTTAGGACGCTTGCAGAAGCCATTGCAAGGATTCAGCTAGCACAACAAGGATTCACCTGCCTCCCCAATACCTCCCCCAAATCTGCCCTGGAGGGTTCGGGAAGCCCCCAGAACAACACATGGGTTGAAGGAGAGGAGAAATTCTTCTGTCTGACAAGCAGAAGTGCTGGTGCTAATGGAATGACCATAATACCTTAACACAGAAGTCCATCATCTGTTCTGGGCCTACCACTACTGTCACTTTGGCATGCAAGTAATAGTCCTTCTGTAATACTATACGTACAATTAACAAGGATAATTCTAGAATGAGAATAGGTGATTGGGTCCTGGCTGCCTATTCCAATCTGTTAACTGACAGTGGTCAAATGAATGGCATAGCATGAAAGTGCAGGCTCCCGCAGAGATTACTGCCATTTTTGCTCCTCCTCTGCTCCTCCTGCTGCTGCGATGCATATAATGGCTATATAATAATTTTAAAAAGTAACTCTTAGCAAAAGCTACTGTTGTGAATTATTCACTAACTCCCATGTGGAGAAGACAATTGTTCTTACCCATTTTATGGGTGGGGCATTTCTCTGTTTGCTTTTGAAATAATCTGTGAGCATCATGGTGAAAGAGAAGAGAAGTAAGTAAATAAGTTGTGTGACTAATAAACCATTTAATTTGGTTAATTTAATTTGGTTGGAAAGGTGGGTACACGGAGAAAGAGGAGTTTGATACACTAGAGGCATTTTGGATAAACATGAAATTATTTATTATAAATCTTTGTTGAAGTGCTTTTGGGCTTCACACTATTTCACAAAATTGAATTAGTTTCAGAATTCCAATGAGCAGGAGCTGGCAAGAGCAACCCTGATTCACGATTTTTAGGAAATAGTCATGTGCACAAGGAAATGGTTTCTAATTTAAGTCTTTAACACTGCAATATGGAGCACAATATATCCTATTTCTCATGGGGCAAAAAAGCATACAGGTAAGGGAGAGCTTAAAAATGTAATTAAAAAAACTTGAGAGCTTTCTGCTTGGAGGCATCTATGGTGTATCTTAATGAGACTGTTTTATGATGAACTGCAAGGCACTATTACCTCTTGCTACCAGAATACAGGCATCTGAACTGCACCTGTACTCTTCAATTCTTATCCTCTGCCAAGAGTAGGACACAGATAATTTATTGCTTCATAAAACATAAAATGCTAAATAGGAACATGGCTATTCCACACCATATTTATTGAAAAGCAATGCGGCTCTGTCCAACTGTCCCTACTCCTTAAAAATCAAATTGCAAAAAAAGGACAGTTGCAGTTCCAGATTAATAAAATCTCACATGAAATTAAGTGAAAAAAAGAAAATCAAAGTATATGTATATTTTTAAACTAACTACAACATTCAAAAGTTTGTCAGTTTATCCTGACATATTTTCTACATTAGGTTTCTGGGCTCTAAATTAGAGTGATTTTATGGCAGTTTTACAAAGCTATATAAATTCTTCCATTATTTTTGTGAACCAAGATCTACGAAGCTCAATTCGACACATACTAGCTGGACTAGAACTGAGAAAAGCGATCCAAGCCACTCTTGGAACTTGGAACCTTTGCATAGCCTGGAATGAATAGTGAGCACCAGATGTTTCACTATTTGTGGACATGGGAAAAGGGAAAAAGAGACATCAATACATAAATATAACCTCTATGGTTTCCTTTAACTTTGACCCTGGGCATCAGGTACAGGCAATTTAGTATTAGCACATTATTAATTCATTTCAGATGCAAGCTCAACAGCAAGGTCAGACAAGAACCAACTTGCTATACCACGGAATTTAACATAACTTTTAAAACATATACCAAGTTTGATTTCAGTAATACCTTTCTCAAGGATACAAATATTCTGCACAACCCATGATGCAAAATAATGACTGCACCACAAATCAAAACTTTCCTTCACAGGGGTAATTGGAATATATGCTTTACTCTTGGTAGTACAAGTATGCTTTTTGCCATGAGAAAATTTGAGTGGGAAACTAACAGCAGCTGCCCAATTGGTGTGCTATCCACAAAATGAACATATGCCATATTTTAGGCCGTTCTGCACCTAAGACAAATTATGTACAGGCCAAGTCGAAAGCTTCCTTGTTAAAACTATATGCCATCATTTTAAGGCAGTTTTGGGATGACATTGAGACAGAAAGACCAGATAGAAATGATTTTAATAAATGAAAGAACAATGCTTTTTATTATGATTATGTAGTTCAACAGTTTGCTTCCATCTGGTTCAGCAGCAAAATACCTGTTGAAGCAGCAAGCCTTCTTTATGTAGCATCACTTTGAGCAGCCAGGTCCTCCTTTGTATGCTTACCAAAGCACACTGGGCTCAACAGGGCTTTGTAAAGGTAAAGGATCCCTGACAGTTAAGTCCAGTCACAGACGACTCTGGGGTTGCGGTGCTCATCTCGCTTTACAGGCTGAGGGAGCCGACGTTTGTCCGCGGATAGTTTTTCCAGGTCATGTGGCCAGCATGACTAAGCCGCTTCTTGCAAAACCAGAGCAGCGCACGGAAACGCCGTTTACCTTCCCATCGGGGCGGTACCTATTGATCTACTTGCACTTTGACGTGCTTTCGAACTGCTAGGTTGGCAGGAGCTGGGACCGAGCAACGGGAGCTCACCCCGTCACAGGGATTCGAACTGCTGACCTTCCAATCGGCAAGCCCAAAGCTTGGCGGTTTACACCACAGTGCTACCTGCATCCCGTATGCTTACCAAAGCACACTGGGCTCAACTGGGCTTACTCCCTAGTAAATGTGCTAAGGCTTCCTGCCTAAATCATTGTATGTATTAACACATTGGTATTAAAAATAAAAAAGTGATTAACTTACATCTTCCTTAGGCTTGGGAGTTTCTTGAATATTCCAGTAGCTTCCAGTACAGAAATGTCATTATCATGTAAACGCCTTATGAAAAACAACAATAAAAGCATATAAAACACATTAGGCCTCAGATGAACCTACATGTTATGTAAATTTGTCACATGTATATTAACTGCAAAGAGCTATCGTCAGTGTGGGGTAGTGGTTAAGATGCTCAACTAGTGCCGGGGAGGTCCAGATGCAAAATCCCACATAGCTCATAGGATAACCTTAACTCTATCCTCTCTCTCAGTATATGTTACTTTACAGGGTTATTGTGAGAATAAAATGGTGTAGAAGGGACATATAAACTGCCTTGACCTTCTTGGAGGAAAGGCAGAATATAAATGCTACCGTAAACTGCATTTTCACAGCCTTTGAAAATTATGGTGTGTAGTAGGGTAAAGGTAAAGGGACCCCTGACCATTAGGTCCAGTCACGAACGACTCTGGGATTGTGGCACTCATCTCGCTTTATTGGCCGAGGGAGCTGACGTACAGCTTCCGAGTCATGTGGCCAGCATGACTAAGCCGCTTCTGGCGAACCAGAGCAGCACACGGAAACGCCGCTTACCTTCCCGCCGGAGCGGTACCTATTTATCTACTTGCACTTTGACGTGCTTTTGAACTGCTAGGTTGGCAGGAGCAGGGATCGAGCAACAGGAGCTCACCCTGTCGCGGGGATTTGAACTGCCGACCTTCTGATCGGCAAGTCCTGGGCTCTGTGGTTTAACCCACAGTGCCATCCACATCCCATGGTGTGCATTAAGTTTGTATAAATAAATATAACAAAAATAAATAAAAATGCAAAAGCATGATAAAGTGTGTATTTGAGCACTTTAAACTTAATTTAACTTACGTTTAACTTAATTTAAACATAAACTGCCGTATTTGATACACATTAAATGTTCTAATGCAGGCATAGGCAAACTCGGCCCTCCAGATGTTCTGGGACTACAATTCCCATCATCCCTAGCTAACAGGACCAGTGGTCAGGGATGATGGGAGTTGTAGTCCCAAAACATCTGGAGGGCTGAGTTTGCCTATGCCTGTTCTAATATATAAAGCTGTATTTCCTCCAAGGTAGTACCACTAAATATCAGGCCACAATATGGCAATTGCATTACAAGATCCACACATTATAGTTTGATAACTCTGAAAATGTATAAGCTCGGCTAGCAAAGCAGGAAGGAACAACTGAAATATTTTCATAATTGAGCATTATATATTTTTTTGACAAAAGTGCCAGACTTACAGGTCTGTGGTATATTCTGGAAGGTGACTGGGAAGTCGAGTGAGCTTTTGATTAGAACAGTCTACAATTGTTCCCTCGCAGCGGCACTTTTCAGGACAGACAAGGTCCATGAAGCACTCCCCACTGAACTTACTCCTGTAGTCTTCTGAACCTGCAAAACAGAAGTATTTCCAGGTAAATAGCTAGTTATAAAATAACTGTCAGAAGTAAGAGTTGGAGAAGAGAGAATTTCCCTTTACTTAGGGAAGTCCATAAGAATCAGTCCAGACTATGCTCAAAATGTTTTGCATAATTCACTCCAATGTAGTTCCAGAAATCAGGGACCACCTTGTCTCTCAGAGGACTATTCCAGTGTCTTTTCACCATTTGGAAAGTATTTGTTGTGGTATTAATATCCATCATGCTATACCAAATAGCATGTTAGAACAAATACTGACAGAACTATAAGGCATTCAATCCACTTAGAAACAGCATATATGTTTAAAACCAACTAGTTTGCTTTGCAAGGATAAATATTTTAAGAGACAACACTGCAGTTGAAAGTAACGAGACTTGCAAACGTTTCTACTTTAACCATGATTGGTACTGTGTATATTTAGGAAGAATTGCCTACTTCAGCCTGATATTGTACTACAACTCAAACCCCCTTTGACTTGTTTTAATGAAATGCCTTTTTATTTAGTCTCAGCAAATCAATCTTTTCAGCTTTTATTTTCTTTTTTGAAATATTACTTGGAGGTTTAAATGTGATCCTTGTGCTTATGGCAGCCAAAATATTAATGGATATGCAATCAAAGAGTTGGCAGCACAGATCCAATCATGCAATATTTGCCCACTCACTTCATAGTTAATTATGGAAACAACTAAATATTTCTCTGAAATAATTTGTGATGTCCAACCATCCCAACAAACCTAATCATTCTTAACTTTTCCAGGACTCTATAAGCCAGTTGCAATCGGAACAGTGATTTCCCAGTGTCAAATTCATTTATCTGAAAATGATAACTTTCCATAAGAATAATTTTGGGGAGGGAAAGGATTGGAAGGGATAATGGGTGCCAGATCAAGGGGGCCCTGGGTGCCAGGCCACCCACAACGCAGGGCTCCAATGCAACTTCCGGTAGAAACTGGAAGTCACATCAAAGGTCTTGCAAGGCCTGAGAACTGACGTCCCAGGCCCTGCCAAGCCTCTGAACGCAATTTCCGGTAGAAAGAGGAAGTTGTGTTCAGAGGTCTTGTGACATCTTGTACGTAATCTCTGAGAAGCTACAAGGCCTTAGAAGAGCTGCTGCGCCACCGATGCAATGTGACACCATGATGTCACAACATCACAAGTGCCATTGGGCACCTATAACCTGGGGCCCAAGTCAGAGTCCCTGGAAGGGATTGTTCAACGAAACTGCGAGAAGAGTTTGAAATGGTCCTCAGTAAAAACCTGAATCTAAGCTGGCATCTGTGTACAGAGACTTGGATTAATTTTAGCTTTAACGATCCAGTTGGAGAACATCACTAGCACCTGCAATGGCAACAGAACAGAGCTGTACATAAAATATACACATCTTCAAAAATTGCCACACAGAAAGCTCCACATAAACAAGTTTTCTGAAGCCAGAAGGGAAGGGGGAAACACACAGATTTACCTGCTTGAGCTTCTTACAGCTACCTTCTGGCAATCTTGAGAAGGGCATGACTAACTGGCTAGAACCCTGAACAGGATCAGTGTATTTAGTGGACAAGAGACACTGCAACATTTTTTTGCAAGTCCCACTTGCATTATTTCTCAACATCTTTCATCTCTACTGTATCCAGCAAAATTATGACATCTAAATATTTTGTTTATAGCCTAAATTTTGCACCATCAGGCTAAAATCAAACACGTAGGACAGGATTTAAAGATCTGATCAAGGATCATCTTCACATGCACAAGGCTTCTGAGGCACCCATTCATATGTGCTGGGTTAATCAGTGTAATGTTTTTGCTGAAAATGAAGGTGAGAACTGGGTTCGAATCACAGCTAAGTCAGGGATGCACTGAATTGCCTCAGCCAATTAACTCAATTTCTTTAGTTTTTATATATAGGAGTGGAATAGTTTCCTTCCTACTTACTTCAGAAATACTTTGTTTTCTTTAAATCACATAACACCTAATAAGTGCTGCTACAGGGAAAACTAATAAATATTACACCAAATATGAGACTATGATACAGAAAGGAAAATGGGCTACACATTACCTCTTGTAACATAACACCACCATCACGAACGCTGGGTATGTAAAATGAAACGAAACAATTCCCTCTCCTTTTCTCTCACTTTTAGTATGCATGCCTTGGAGCCAAACTAGATGTGACAGGGGAAGTCACATGTATTTATTTATGTGTCTTCCCCATTTATGTATAAAGCAGCAGATGGAGGCTGCTGTTTTTTTACATGAAAAGCTGAGTATGGGTGAGGGAAACGAAATCCTCCTCTGCCGTGCTGTGCTGCTTCATGCAGCCCCTGCCCCCAAATACTCCCAACCTGTCTCACTTTCAGAACTGAGTTGGTTCAAAAGTGCTTCAAACAATGGAGCAAAGTGAGATTAGGCAGGGGAAAGAGAAAGCTGTATTTTCAGCTAAGAAACAGACCCTGCACCCCACCCCCTTATATATAGCTTATTCCCTGAAAACAGGCATGCAAACAATCACACACTGAAGCATGTAAACCATTCAGCTTTGCACTGAATACTTCTTCATCCACTGAATGCCTGGATCTTAAATGTTTTATGGATTTTGGTTTTATGGTTTGAAATTACATTATGAGTTATTTTTATGTTTTTGGTATTTTGTGAGATGCCTAGGGAGGGGAGAGGGCCAGGGAGGCGCAGAGTGGCATACTCTCCATAGCATTCCAAATCCCATTGGCTCCTATCAATGGGGCAGAAGGTGGGAGGGTTTTTCCACTGGTTTTTGCCCACCCCAGGTGATCTGCAAGTCTTAGGATCCAGCAGATTCCAAGCCCCCAGTGCCCCACTCCAAAACATTGTGTGTCATTGTAATACTTCGGCCATTAGCACTGAATCTTTGGATCCTATGCCCAATGATTTGGGATGCTATGGACAGGGCAAGGGCACACTCCTGTTTAGTAAAGGTGATGTAGCAACAGTAAGGAAAAAGAAAGGTTACTGCTTATGTATAAATATATGTGTATATTAAAATTTTAAATATGGATTATCTAGAGGCCATGCAGTGTAAAGTGATAAACACCACATGCCACCATCAAGTACTCCAGGCTACCCATCAACCTGTAAGGCAGCAGCAATCAACTGCCAAAGAGAGGAAATTTACTACTTAACTTGAGCCTTGAGATCACTTGGACAGGTGGCTGCTCTATCATGTTATTCCCATTATAGAAACTAATGTGAAAGCCAGCCATCTGGTTGCATTACCAGTTATAGGTGTCCGTCCATCTCTACATACATTACTTTATCAGCAGGTTCCCATGAGGCTTAAAGTGGATATGGTGCAATTCAAGAGGTACAACATTAAGCATTATGTGCAAATCATAAAAATCAAGGTTGGGGAGCCCTGCAGAGGAGGCTCAGAATATAATATTACCTTGAAAACTTCAGCGTAGCATGAAAATCCTTTTTTTTTTTTTTTTGCAACTTCAATATTCAAATAAAAGCTTTCAATGACCTGGTCCATGAAATCACTTTTAAATACTTTACCGGTACTTCCATTTACACATGTAATAGTTTCAATTGTTATGCTAGTCAAAACAGCTAATTTGAAAGACAATTCTGAAACCAATTTTTGAAATCTACTAAAAATGTAGCTCCATTCCTTCTAATCCCATACTATTCCATTTTTCTTGGTGGCTAGGGAGGGGATGGGAGCAAACTCAAGAAAACTGTCTGATCCACTTACTTTTCAAATGCATGTTAAGCAAATAAGGCAACCTACTGAAGTACTCTCAGTGGAAGGCAACAGCAGAGTGAAAAGGTAACTTCAAGATTCAGCTGGAGGTGAGAAGACCATTTACCAAGTGGCAATTATTTGGAAAGCCAGACATGGCAATCAGATGACCAAATTGATCTCTTAGTCTGCAATATGTTGATTGTCTCCATCATCCTGCCTAATGGTCAGGAACATTTTACCATACTTTCAAAATGTATGAGAAATCAGGGAAAGCAGAGCAATGGACAATGTACATTACTTAGCAGGATTACATAGACAAGGGGTTTTCAGTTTCCTTGGAGACTTAATAGAAATTCTTCAATAAGATGATCAACAATGGGGGGGGGGGCTTTCCATCCACCAAAATCTCTCCCATAACATGCAGTTGCAAGGGGAGTGCTGTGTGTAATTTAGGGCACATTCCAAGTTTATATAGGCAAATGGGGAAGGCCACTGTGCCCTGTGATCTGCCCCAGAATCCTCTGAAAGAGGCACCAGTCCCATTACAGATGCGGATGGATTCTTCAGCAGACAATAGGGAAAGGCTGTTCTAAGGGTACAAACAACAATAAAAAACACCAGCACAGACAGACATTTGTCAAGTGGTTACATACTATACACATTGTAGTGGTACATTACCCAAGATGCCAGCATGGAATGTGCAAATATATTGAAGGGAGGTCCATATATGAGAATCAGGATTCTAACTATGTATTTCCAGTATTCTACCTACTCACTCCAGCCATATGTACTTTTGCTGTTCGTTTTCATATCACAAAAAGTAAATAGAATGTGCTGCGTATACATAATCCATTCATAAAAAGGTAAAGGTAAAGGATCCCTGACAGTTAAGTCCAGGTGCGAATGACTCTGGGGTTGTGGGGCTCATCTCGCTTTACTGGCCGAGGGACCGATGTTTGTTCGCAGACAGTTTTTCCAGGTCATGTGGCCAGCATGACTAAGCTGCTTCTGGCGAAACCAGACCAGTGCATGGAAACTCCGTTTACCTTCCCGCCAGAGTGGTACCTATTTATCTACTTGCACTTTGACGTGCTTTTGAACTGCTAGGTTAGCAGTAGCTGGGACTGAGGAAGAGGAGCTCACCCTGTTGCGGGGATTCGAACTGCCAACCTTCCGATTGGCAAGCCCTAGGCTCAGTGGTTTAGACCACAGTGCCACCCGTGTCACAATCCATTCATACACACATACAAGTTTGCTGGAATAAACATATTTCAAACCTTATGTAACGACAAACTGTTATTCAATATGCAGTAAGTTCATTTGTCAGCTATATTTTCAGGCTGCTGCACCCACACTATCCTATAAACATCCTCTTTGTAAGCTTATCAATTGCTGTAAGGTCCACACATCTCAGCAACCACTCCCTAAGCATTGCAATTGGGGGTTTCAGCAGTGTCTCTCCCAACTATCTTGACACTACTTACTGACTTTTAAACTCAGTTTCACTATATTTGGAAAAGTTGGTTCTGTGACATTAAATAAGGCCAAGAAAAGGATTTGAACCAACTGTGTGACCAAGTACACTTTCAAGCAGAATGGACTAGATGACCCTCGAGATCCCTTGCAATTCTACAATTCTATGATTGAATGCTGATTAGTTCAACACCAATGTTTTCTTAAATAGCTACATTTGACATCCAAACACCCACACCTCTATCCCCAGTGTTACTCTAAAGGGCAGATCATAGCCAAATACTGTGCCTCGCTTACCATCTTCAGCTAACAATGTAATGCTAACATCTTTTACAAAATTTCTCCAGTCATGGAATAATCACTGAAGTTGAAAGGTAATAAATGTAATAAATGCATTAGATGTTCAATTTGTTCATTTAAAGAGGAATTAATGCAACTTGTTGCAGTTATAACTTCTCATACTTTACAGAGCGGTATTCAACTAAGTTGTACTCAGACTGGACCTATTGAAATTAATGGACCTAACAGTCATATTCACAAATTTTATTGAGTCTACTCTGAATACCATACATAATGTTTTGATATTTGTTTATTTCAATATTGCATTTATATCTGGGATTTTTATGAATAATACCTAGAGTTCATGTTTTGATTGAAGACACAGTTTAGAATTTTTCATAAGTGAATAAATAAAGTCACATGCAAGATTTTTGTAAAGTTGATCTCTGATTGCTTTTATCCACTTGAGGATTTTGTTTGTGAGATCTGCAGTAAGCCGTCTAGTTTTATGGAATTTTCTTAACCATAATGATTCTTTTTAAAATCACTTTTCCTGTCAAAACAAGAAAATAGCTCACCTTTTGACGGTTCTGAAAACAGCAGAAGTATCCCAGCATGCCATGCTGCAGGAAAGCATGGAGCCTTCCATGGTGCTTGACAGAACCATGTTCAATTTGTATTGTTCTACCACATGGTTAGATCAAGCACAAAGGAAAATCCCATCAAGTCAGAGTCAGAGTTAGGCAGCCGCCAAAGAGAGAGGAGCGTTGAGAGGAAGCAGCATGGAGAAGCACAAGCTGGAGATTTCATTGTGAGCTGCTGTCCATTTCTCCCATGCATAAAGGAGCTGAAGTTCAAGAAGTCAATACTTATTGCTACAAATGCAACCCCCCCCCGCCCTATAGCACAGATTGTTAGTGCATGAGAATAACGACCAGAAATTTCTGAAGGTGTATGGTAGGAATCCAGTTAAAGGTCTGCAACTGACAGCCTTCAATGAATGTTCAACAGATCATACAAAGTGAGCATGCTCAAATTGTGAACAACATATATACACCACAGTATCTAGTGATTTAATGCAGTAATGTAATACTCTTACTCTTCTTAATAAAGCGTCCAGCCAATACAGTAGTAATTTCTGAAACAATCAGCCTCTTTTAAGACTAATGTATTATTTTCTTATGATTATTTTGATACTCCTAATTATTTGGATAGTGTTTGTTTCCTTTAAAATTCCACCAATGTTAGAGCAAGGGTACAGCATTTTCATATATGCCACTGATAGTTAAGCAGGAAGTTTATTATGTATGTGAAACTGCCCACAATTAAGAGAAGGACCCTCACAGCACAATTCTAAGTACGCCTACATGGAAGTAAACCCAACAGTGTTCAATGGGGCTCAGTCCCATAACAGCAGCCCCACTGCATCTAATCAAAGGCCTATCTAGTCCAGCATCCTACTTCCCACATCATTAAACAAATTTCCTGATCTGAAGACAGTCCGTGTGATCAAGGCCACGTCTACACCAGAGACCGGGATGAACAGTCATTCCATCTTCCTGAGAAACCCTGTAACTGAAGTTCTGTAAGCAAAGTAGGAATCCATAGCAGAGACCTATCAGAATTTTGGGGTTAAGCCATTACAATTATACTGGTATAAAACGGATAAAAAATTGCAATGCAGATATATAGGCCTAAGATTTGAAGACTCTTATGGATGGGGAAAATGCTGCATCAAAATGGAAACCAACACCTGAAGCTAGAACAGAATGTTATATTTGCTTTTTGCTTTTCAGTTTCTATTACATTATTATAATTATTATTAATTTTATCAGATTATTTTATATTACATGATATTTTTTATTTTATTACTTATGCTTTAATTGTGCTCAAGATAGGTTGCATTCATGTTTAGCTGAATTTTCTTTACGATCATGAGAATTTTGTCATTTGAACAGACCTGTAGGAAAACAGACAACCACTACTGTTAGAACTGCTGTTAATCCAGACACCACGGCTTAAAATGTGTTATGTTATAGTCTACTCTAGGAAGCAAGTTTAGTGCAAGTTGGGCTGTTAGCTTCTATTTTTTCTGCCCGCCCAATACCATTCAATGCATACCAAGGGAGAGGGGAGTGACATGGTGCACAAAACAGCACATGCACTTGACACCGCCTTGGACCAATGGCCAATGATATTTGAAATCAGTCGTCACCACTATGAAAACAGTTGTTGAGAACTCAGGCCGTGATCCAAAAGGCCATGAAGACAACCTTTCTTCTACAAATGCTTTTGACAGCTGCTGATAAATGGAGGACAACGTGCTCTGACACAAATAATTATGCTGTAATGATAGAGGTTACAAAAAGTGTCACTAAATATGCTGGTGCCTATGTTGCCTCAGTCTTCCACATTTGTACCAATGCTGCTATCATCAATTTGGATTGAATTACTGAGAGGCAGCATGTGACAGGGAGAGATTTCTGTTGGCAGATGGCTCATTGTCCTACCTTCATTGTTAGTTGTGTTAGTGGTGTGTATGACAACTATCTGGCATTGTAGCAGCTAATTAAATCAGTTAAATAGAACAAGAATCAAATGCTGCAGATACTGGGAAAACACATTTGGTTATCAGAGCTTCAAATGAGAAAAAAAACCTCTTATTGTTATTGCAGGAAAGGGCAAAGCTCTAGTGACTTTCTGTTTCCTTTAAATATCCGTTCATTAGCAGGGAAACCGCAGAACATGGACAGATCAATCAACTGCTAGTCAAATGCGACAGAAAGAGTGGACAAAAAGAAACCTACAAGAGAAAACAAAAAGAGACGTTTCTCCGAGCGGAGTAATATTTCTCATGCCATTGGCAGTGCACACCATAGAGCTGCACACTAATCAAGGAGCCCTGCCAATTCTAAAGCGGCGCAGGACTGCCATTGAGCAAGTACAATCTGCTGCTGGATTCCTTTTGATTTCCCTTTAGAAAACAAATCTGTATAGCAGTTATCTTAATCAAAAGATGCCAAGCGAACAAGCCTGCTGAGAAGGAGGGCCTCTGGTGAAATAGAGTTGGCATGTCTCACTTGATGCTTGGCTGCCACTGGGCAGGTGCAACCGAGGGAGAAGACTGCTTTTATGACTGTTACCAAAAATGGCAGCATTCCCTCTTTTCTGAGAATTCATATTTAATACATAGCAAGGCTGTGGCTAGGGAAAAATGTCCTCATCCACATTCTCCTTTGAATTTTTATAATGGTCCAAGCACAGAGGATTTAAAAGTCATTCGATTAAATCTAATATTTGCAAATACAGGCAGATCAACCTTGCTTCGCGATATATCAGGCAATATGAGAACTTTTCTTCATACAATATAATCTGAGTTTCTTCAATTCAGGATGAGAGACAAAACTACTACATCCCCTTTAAATTAAAAAGCCATCAAAACAAGTAATCTAAAGATCCCATCACCTACATTTCTCCACTATATCCTGTATGAAACAAGTATCTTCAAAAATTAATTGCCTCTCAAAGCAATGCTAAAAACACCATCACATATATGTTTTCATTCACATGCACCATACACTGTTTAAACTTGCAATGGCCAGCTCTCATCATGTACGATGATTATATATACTTTAGAAGTACTGTATATATATTGTTTACTATAATTTCTTGCAAATGCAGGCTGCAATCCTATATCCAATTTACAGAGAGTAAACACCAAATTCAATGAGTCTTAATTGTCAAGAACTACACATGGAAGATTCCAAGCAGAAGTCTATCAAAAGGAAAAATTCACAGTGCAGTCCTATGAATGTCTACTCAGAATTAAGTTTCATTAAGTTTAAGGTAAGTATGCATAGGATTGACTTAGTATGGCTACAATTTTTAACATTGCTGTCTTCATCATAATAGGACTTGTAAAACACTTATTACAGATATGCAAAGCACCGTTGTCTCCTCTCTAAAGATCCCATCAAATATTCTCTGTATAACTATGGACCAGAGCTTCCATGCAATTAGGCCCAAGTATGATTTTCAGACACAACTGACTCCATACCTCCATAATTAAGCCATATCACATGACTTAAGTTTTTGAATTTATGTATTGTTTACACCTACATAACCGCTGACCAAAAGCTAAGCACACAAAGACATAGAATGTGAGTAAAACTTGTTTCCAATTGTATGCAGTTTTCCTTCCCACCAATGAAAATCAATTTCACTAGTTATTATCCAAAATGCATTTTTCTTTCGATTAAAAGAATGATGTATTCCAATCCATTGAAAATAAATTAATAAATTATTGCTTCATTTGACTGAACTTAACTGTAACTTCCCAATGCATGCAGTGCTGAGGTGAACTTGAACCCATATCCAAGCCCACCCCCTGCACCATGTTGACTCTTACTGGTATTGTTTTAACAATCAGTTTCTTTAAATATCAGTACACACTGATTAATTTTTGTGGAACAGATATGGTTTTACAACAAGACATTTGGTCAAAATACCACAAGGTTGTATCAAGCACTGTCTTTCCATTAATGGAATATTCTTTGATTCAATAGAAACTTCAGTGAATGCAAGAGCAAGGGGGGAAATTTGCCCAAATTTCTGCTTCTTCCCCCAACCCCCTCTACTATCCTCCTTTTGTTTTCCCCAACCCTATGGAACACCTTTTGGGGGGGGGGGAGCAGAGGAAGCTCTAAAAGGAAGGTGAAAAACAGCAAAATTAATTGGATACATAAAACTTGAAGTAGATTTAATGTTTTGCAAGCAGAACGCTAACTTATTTATATAATTAATATTCTCTACATAAATATGATTTAGATGCCATAACTTTTACTGTATTGACAAAGGGCAGTTTATGAATGAAGGCTTATTGAGGAAAAGAAGGGTAGATGTCATCTTTCCTCACAAAGAAACTAGTGTCTTCTGCCATCTGCTCTTAGTTGTCAGAAGTGCAATTCATCATAATCCTTTTTTCAGGAGGAAAAGGTAGCAGTACTCATTTTTATGTGAAGGTACTGCAACATATTCCATCAATGACAGCCATTTTTCTTCTCAGTCTAGTTAATGATTTTCTGCCGCATAAAAATCTACCTATACTTGAAGCTCTGAAAGAGGTGGCATATTATACCACTGCTACACATTTAAATCATTTATGTGTAAAGAACATGAGGAAGTAGACAACTAACGTTTACTCAGAGTAGACCCACTGAATTAATGAACAGCACTAAGTTGGGTTCATTAATTTAAATCAGTCTGCTCTGAGAAAAACTTAGCTGTATACCATCCTTACAATGTGAGCAACTAGAATATTACAAAACGGCCCTCTGCACATGCCTAAAAGATGAAACACAGACTAACAGTAATCATTGATTGAGACTTGAAAAAATCCCAATCTGTAATACTCTGAATCAACTGCAGAGCTCTAGACACGAGGTGTGTTAAAATGATCAAACATTACAATAAATTCTTAATATTTCTTTCAATTACATTGTTTTTTGAATGTTTGCAATCTTAAAGGCCAGCTCGACTAATAATTTATTTTATTTATTACAACCATTTGTATATTGCTCAATCAGAATAGTCTCTAAGCGGTTGTCATATAGACATACACTTATTGTATGGCTTCCATAAGAGTTAACCGTTGCTTTTCTTCCTGAATATTTCATCCTTCCATTCAGCCACAATTTTGCAACACAAAGAGACATCATTTGAACATCAAACACTATTAAAACACCATATTTTTAATTCAGGTTGCCTAGTTGTTTATATTATGATGCCAATGTGGCACAGTTCTCATGGGCAACTAGTGGAGATGCTTTTTGCCATTCTCAGTTCTGAATGCTGCTATTGCCTTTAACATTTTGTGAACCTAAGATGGCATAAATTGAGACCTACCAAGCTGGCCTGACATGAAGACCAGCTGGACAGCTAACCTGGGGAGTTGCCCAGTGGAGCTGAAGGGCAACATACTCTGCCATTGGCCAAATCATCATGGTAATAAGAAGACCAACCTGGCTAAATATATCCACTAAAGAAGGAGCAGCTGCAGGGAGCCTGTTTTCCCCCTTCCTGGGAGGAAAAAAACACTCAGTTCCAGCTGCTAGCTGTCCAGTGATCACAGAAGCAAATAGAAAGGACCCTCTGTCCCCATTCACTGTCCTAAAGAACAAGATCCACCGACTACTATTCAAGCAAGAACACCAGAGATGGAAGATCAGCCTGGTCCAAACTGGATATAAATTCTTGTAGTTCGCTACTATATTCTGGCCTTGAAGAACTGATCTCCCTAGCCAACCTTTTCCCTCTACTGCCCTTACCTTGTGTGTCTTATCGTTTTAGTTTGTAAGTCAGGTGGTGGGACCTCTCACTCTCTTGTTTATTTGACTCTCTTTGGGAGACAATAATTGTCTTAAAAGCAGGATAAAAAGAAAGAGGCTTTACTGATCTTCTGGTGAACTGCCATTTATGGCCAGTAGGTTGAATTTGGCAAGTAGGTCGCACAAGTTGCACAGACCTGTGTGGTGCATCCATCTTCCTTCCCTCCTTCCTTCCTTCCTTCCATTCATGTTAAGCCACTGTTTTATAGTTCATCCATAGAGCATAAAACTTGCCAGACATTTTTTTAAAAAAGACTCTCCTCTCCCAATCATCTCATCATTATTATCTCTTTGATTTTATTCTTCAGATGTTGGGCACTCCCCACTCCTGCCCAGGAGCACTTCTAGCCAATTTATTTATTTACTTACTTAAAAGAGGCCTCTGCAACTATCTCCACATCTACTACCTCTGACTGCACCATTGTTACTGAAAAGTCACCTGAGGGGGTTTGTCAAAATAGTTAAAACAAAGCATCCTTTCATTGACTGGCAAAATAAGTCCTCATGACAAACCCTTTATTCAGTTAGTGAGATCTTTTCTTATGAATGAAACATTTAAATTCTTTCATTTCTTAAAGAAGTCATATGACATATTCGGCCACTTGTACCTTATCTCTTTTACAGGCAGTATACAGTCCTGCATTCTTTTAAAATTACATCCTATCTTTGTACCTATATAAATATATAAACCACAAGGCAAGCTAAAGGGTTGCCTCTCTTTTAATGCATAAGGTAAATAGGTTTTCTGGAGGACTAATCCAATTCTCCAAATTTAATTTCAGAAAGATGCTACATAATATCCATTATAGCAAACACTGTCCTACAGATTTGATTAGTGGGCTCTCTGGACCTGCTTATTTCTGAACTGAAAGTGCAGTACAGCCTGGATAAATGAATTACCTGAGCAACGGAACTTCTTGCTCTTGATCTGGCTGATTCGTTTGTTGGCAAGGCGACGTGGGCTGCTGCATCGAGCGCCGCTGGTTTCTATTGGATTATCCTGCAGGTAATCAGCCAGCCACTTCAAATGGCAGTCGCACACAAATGGATTCTGAGCTAAATGCCTGCAAGAGGGATGGGATGTTTAACCAGAAGTGACCTGTGACATTGTACTCCATCATTGTTTCTTACAAACATAAAACTGAAGAATAGAGTAATTGAATCAGCTTCCAATACACCAGGCCTGGCGGAAGCCACATGGAGCTGCACTTGAATGGAAGAAATTCTGTGAACCATCTTATTTTTTAGCCCATTAAGTCTGCAGCGAGCCTTTTCAAGAAGGAAACAAAAATTAATATAGCAAAGCTTGCTTTTAAAGGGCACAGACCTTCTGTCTACAAAAGGCACTGTTTTCATGCCACAATACCCTGCAGTTGAATGCATCTTTTTAGAAATACAAGGATTAAAATAATTCTTATCACAAAACTAAAGCATTGCAGACAACAAATTGCATGTTTGTAAACTAGTGTATTTTTAGCCAGTAAGCAGTTTACAAATGAACTTAAAATGTAAATGTGCTGGTCAGAGCTGTTAAATCCTTATGTAAAATAGATTTACTCCTGAGCATCAATTAAAAATTGATCCTGAACAAAATTGATCCTGAAACTAGAACCCAACTAATATAACAGCAAAAGTGTAGGTAAAATATAACAAGTCAATATTTATTAGAAACTTGAATTGAGTAAGTGGGAAAACATGTCGTGCCACTTGGATTCGATTTCTAATAAGCAAATAGCAAAGAATAAAAATAAAAGAAAGGGACTGGCCCTGCCCCACCATAAAATTTCCTCAAAGGGTTAGGCCAGACTTCCGCAACTTCGGCCCTCCAGATGTTTTGAGACTACAATTCCCATCATCCCTGACCACTGGTCCTGATAGCTAGGGATCATGGGAGTTGTAGGCCAAAAACATATGGAGGGCTGAGGTTAAAGAAGCCTGGATTAGGCAGTTTTGATACAGGTTAAAGTCACCTCAGCTAATTATGTATGACAACACTAACTAATCTTCCTTACTTTAGATTATTTTTCTATTTTTCAATATGTTTGAATCTTTTTATTACAGTGGTACCTCAGGTTAAGTACTTAATTCGTTCCGGAGGTCCATTCTTAACCTGAAACTGTTCTTAACCTGAAGCACCACTTTAGCTAATGGGGTCTCCCACTGCTGCCGCACCGCCGGAGCACGATTTCTGTTCTCATCCTGAAGCAAAGTACTTAACCCAAGGTACTATTTCTGGGTTAGCGGAGACTGTAACCTGAAGCGTATGTAACCTGAAGCGTATGTAACCCAAGGTACCACTGTATATGCAAACCAGTAAAATAAAAAGATATAAATGAATTGAGATTTAGGGAAGAATCAAAGAGGCATTAAAAAAACAAAAACAACCCAGTGCTGTTTTACAGGCCATTTATCCAACAAACAACCTATTAATGTGCTCCAGATCTTCACCTGGATTAACTTGTATTGTGTGGTATGTCTGATTCCAAAGGGCAAAAAGGTCACGAGTCAATGTGGCAAGCTGCTACACATAAATGTGGCAAGCTGCTACACATAAATGACTCATTGCACAAAGCAGCCAGTGTGGTGTAGTGGTTAAGAGCGATAGGGGTGGAGGGAAGTCCAAGGCTCGACAGAGCCGAAAATAAGGTGTTTATTTTTGTATGATTTGGTGGACATAATATGTATAAGTTATTTAAATGAACTTTGTATATATCTATTTGTTTATTTGTGTAAATACCAATAAAAAATTATTTGCAAAAAAAAAAAAGACTCGTAATCTGGTGAACTGGGTTTGCATCTCCACTCCTCCACATGCAGCTGCTGGGTGACCTTGGGCTAGTCACACTTCTTTGAAGTCTCTCAGCCCCACTCACCTCACAGAGAGTTTGTTGTGGGGGAGGAAGGGAAAGGAGAATGTTAGCCGCTTTGAGACTCCTTCGGGTAGTGATAAAGCGGGATATCAAATCCAAACTCTTCTTCCATTTTAAGGAAGGTCCAAGTGGTTTCCTGATCATTTTTTTGTAAAGAGGCCTCTGGCTAGCTTTGGTCACTGAAGACTTGCACTGCATTAATTTCAAGAGTTTAAATTGGTGAGGAAACCAAAAAAGTTTCTGATGGTGCCAAGCAGCTTAGCTTATTCAAAATAAAAGAATTCTCTCACATATGTGATAAATGGCTATCCAAGAAACTGTCAAAAATTGTATATACAACTTATCTAATAAAAATAAAACAATTTTGACTCCTCTTAAGCCTTACAACATGATACCATCATTCACTATAAGAAAGAAAACAAAAATAGATCAAATTGATATATTTTTTGGGGGGGGGACCTCCCATATTTTAACAGCAACTAAATCACCAAAAAGGGATAATATGTAATGTTTAATGGGCAAAAGTGGGAATACAATTTAAATATAAAGATTTTTAGTAGGGACTGATACTGATTATTCTAGTTGTGCAAAGCCATTGAACAATTGTTCCCAACAGAATGTAATACAAGGCCAAGACAAGTGCCAAAAAATCAAATACAGTGGTACCTCAGGTTACAAACACCTTGGGTTACAAACACTCCGGGTTACAGACTCCGCTAACCCGGAAGCAGTACCTTGGGTTAAGAACTTTACCTCAGGATGAGAACAGAAATTGCGCGGCGGCAGGGCAGCAGGCCCCATTAGCTAAAGTGGTACCTCAGGTTAAGAACGGTTTCAGGTTAAGAATGGACCTCCAGAACGAATTAAGTTCGTAACCAGAGGTACCACTGTATGTAGGTTGAATTTTGGTTCCTTATTTTGAAACCACCTTTTAATTAGACAATGACTAACATGTTTAGCAGTGGAACTGCAGTAGTGAAATCGGGACACAAAACACTGGTTAGGTGGATTTCCCACTCTATGCACCTATCCCATCTTTGGTTTCTAGCCTAAATATCTACTTACTATATCCAATTTGTTTGGAGTCTGTTCATATTAGCAACTGCGTAAAATGAACACAATAAACATACAATATACGAAGATATAATATTGTGAATGGAATGGGATGAGGTACAGCAGCAACACAGGCTAGCTGAGCTATCTACCTGCCAGGTATAGTAGTAACCTGGAAAAAGGCAAGGCCCAACAGGAGAGCCAGCCATGACATGTCGTCGTCAGCAGCAGCAGCAGTAGTAAAGTCAATACTATGGAGAAGTTTCTACTGTCACTAGCAATGTATATAAGGGTCACTGTGAACAGCAAACATTCTCTCTCATGCTGTGTTGCAATGAGTGAGTTGTATGACTTAATTCTGACTGTGTCAAAATTCTAATTCTCGCAGCAGGCCAATACATCTGAGCAGCACAAATCTCAACTACCATGGGGTAACACAAGTCTCTACTACCAATGAAGCTGCAGGCGCTGCTGCTGCCACTTGCAGCTATATCTATTCTCGTGTTTTCTTATTATCTTGAATCAGTAAGGAAGGCAAAATATAATATTCTTACCTCTTTAAAAAATTTAAAATTTTGGAAATTTCCCCCTCCCAGCCTTTTATCTATTTTCTTCCCTTTTTCTGTACCTTTCATTCTCTTTTCTATCTGCTCTGTCCATAACACTTTTCTTCCATCTTTTTGTCTGCTTCTTTATTTCTCAACCTCTCAACACTTCAACTGCCCACACCCCTGCGGGTTGGAGCCTTTAGTGCTCTGGCAGGCATAGTGTTACTCAGAACTAAGGAATGGTACAGGATCACAAGATTATGCCATGTCCTCCATATCTGAAAACATTGAGTGTTTGGGATGGATAGTTTTAATGTATCTATGTGTAGCTGTTTGTTTGTTTGTTTGTAAATCACTTTGGGTTGCCTTGGGCAAGATAAAGTGACTAACCAATTTCTTCATCATCATCATCATCATCATCAAAAACAACATTCTTGGATACTCACAGAGTTTGAATTGTTTGGAGAGGGACAAAAAGTCCTTTACTGATAGTCTGCAGCTTATTATCATAGAGAGACAGCAAATTGAGATTATGCAAATCTTGAAAGGTGTTTACTCTCAGGCAGTTGATCTTATTGGCATTCAGAAGCCTGTAAACAAAACAAAAAAATAGTTTTAAAATACAAATATTACTGAGGACTAAACAAAGCTTTTCTGAGCAAGCAATAGAAAAGAATGGTATTAGAAGTGATGCACTGTGGTATATAGGTTTCTCAGGTTACCTCGGCTGCAGTCAAAATAGAATACATGTAAATAGTAGAATATAAAGCATCCCTTAAAAACAACCAACCAACCAACAAACCATTCTGTCTTGCAAGGAGTTGTGTATTAACAAATTTAACATGCTACATTAAGTTTCTTAATGTGACAGGCACATACCACAATATTTCATTTAACCTGCTGGAATTGTCTAGTTATTTCATAGAACTGGGACTATCCCTCTGAGGGCCTTTCCACACATCACTTATGATGGTATAGTTTTAAAAAGTGAATTTGGAGCTGAATGTCTGCACCTGTTATTAGAGAGTGAGAATCCCATGTTAATTGTGTGTAATAAGCAAATTGAGAAAGATTTTGTGGCTTTGGTCACAACCCTTATGTAGCCTTGTGCTCTTTGAAGCAGTAAATGTCAGAGTTATGAGCTTACACAGAGGGAATATAATGCCCAGTGTTCTGGAATTTAAACTTATGGGAGTATAACAGATTAGAAGTGGTTAGAAGAGAGAAACTACTTGTGTTTGTCTAAGCTACAGCTTATTCCTGAACTTCCATCACTATCTGCCATATCTGAATAACTCACAAAGTGATAGCTCAAAAGGGAAGTGCTATGAAGCAGTTGTTTCCAAAAGAACGCCTATCAACTGCTACCTGCTTATGTATAAATATTATCCATCTCACAATGAATATGCACAACAGTACTATATCACAATACTAAAATTCATCTCAAAAGAAAAAGAAAAAAGTCATAATTTGCCAAAGTGATACGCTTTTCAACTAAGCCCTTTTTAAGAATGTGTACTGAAGTGGCAAGCAAATAGATTAGATTATCAACAACCCTTGTGCACAATTAATATTCTCATAACTGATGTAGTAACATGAATACAATTTCAAGTGTTTAAAGAATAACCTGAGCTTCCAAAACAGAATGATAGAAAATAATTGGTTTGAAGAAGAAAAGAAAGACATTACTGTAGCATTTGCCCTCACCAACATTTTAATTTTCTGATCAGAGAAGACAAGCAAGCAAACTATCAGAGAATAACTAGAAGTACAACCTCACAGCCTTACTAAAGAAAATACAGGTTTCTGTCATTATCAGATAAGCTAGAAATCATTTTAAGTACAGTACACTAATAACCAGAAAGAATTGTGAAAAGAAATTTAGACAAAGACCCCTCTTTTCTCTTGCCTGCATTTTTTATCATAGCATCATTAACAATTCTTATAAAATTAACGCAAACAACAAAAATGGATAAAACTAAATGGGGAAAAGCGCAGTAGCAGAATTCAAACTACGTACTATGGGGTAGAATATAGGTACTGGGGGTCTGAAGAAATCCAGGTTCTAACCTGACTCAGTCACTATTCCTCAGTCTATTCTTCATATGGCTATTGTGTCCCTCTGTGGTATCAATTTATTTAACTATCTTATACTAGTGCCTTGTTTACAAAGGTACTCTTAGTACTGGAGTCTTGCATATCAGACTATTTTTTTCACAATGGCTGTCATACTATTTGTATATCACAGGTGTTAACAGCAGTTGAGAGTCCACCTACCACTAAGTGCTACAGCAATTGCTAGCAGTAATTACAGGTTCCGTAGTGCACTGGGAAGTGTTTATATATAATTCAGGTACTAGCAATTACATATATAACAAATCACCTTGAATATGAAGGCAGAAAAAGTTCAACCTAAGGAGCTATGTTAGTTCATGGAAATAAATTGCTTGACTCTGATATACCAATAATAGTTTGGAAGGACTGCTGGTTTTATATTACTAGGCATTGCGAGGAAGTATTCACAGTGAATATGTTTCTTACTGTTGGTCTATTATCAATGGTAATCTTATTACTGTGTGTCATGCAAAGCTAAATTCTCCATATGTTCTCCTCTGATGCATCAGCTCCCACACTGATTCACAGAACTCCAAACCTGCCATAACAAGTGGAGACACTGGGGATCAAAAGTTGCCTCTGCCTCCTGGGTCAGTGAGAGAGTCTACTCAGGCAATGCCACTCATGGGGGCAAGGTATCTAATCCCACAGCATTTTAAAAAATAATAAATAAAAGAAACACATCAATCGGGTTTTGTAAATAAATTGCAGTGCCAAAGCAGAAAGACCTTTAAAGAATAGTCAAAAGAAATTACTTCTTCACACACTGCATAGTTAAACTACCACAAGATGTTGCAATAAGTATTTCCAGTATCGGAACCATTAAGCCTCTGAATGCTGGTTTTTGGGGAACATGAGTGGGTACACTCATGTACTGATTGTGTGCTTCCTGTAGGAACTGTGAGAAGAGGATGCTAGACTAGATGGGTTTTGGGTCAGGTACAGAGGTGC
This sequence comes from Podarcis filfolensis, assembly GCF_964270895.1. NCBI lineage: Eukaryota > Metazoa > Chordata > Lepidosauria > Squamata > Lacertidae > Podarcis > Podarcis filfolensis. The sequence continues at coordinate 76,381,642 of NC_139605.1, read as the reverse complement.
TCTTCCTATGTTATTAAGATGGTAGTGTCACGGACTGGCTGGACACAGAGGAATGGTGGGCACTAGCTAGTGAACCCCCAAGGCTCAGAACCTGGGGATTGTTGGTCAGAGGGAGAACCCTGGGAAGAGTAGCTGCCGGAAGCAGAAGAGGTAACAGGGTTTAGTGAGCAGGGAGAGCCTGTGGCAGAGAGAACACCAGAATCCAAGGCGGAAGCAGGAGAGGAGGGAGCCCAAGAGGCAGAGATGAGTCAGGCTGGTGAAGAAGCCAGGGTACCTCCCCCTCCTGCTGTGCCAAGTTCCCCCTGATGCCCCAGGACCAGATAAGGTATAAAAAGGGATAAGCAGAGACAAGTGTGTCTTTGTTGTCTCAGATTGTGTCAGGGCTAGAGTTAGATGCAGGTCAGCACGAAAGTGATAAGTCACTGATGCCAGTGAACTATTATTCAAGTAAACTAAAGTACAGTTCTGGCCTAGTGGTCTCAGCAACCCTGCGTGATAGTTCTTGCCCTGATGACACAGTTGTGAGGACTGAAGGTCTCTGTTTTCCCACCCCTGTCTAAGGCTCCTCCTTTCCAGTGCTATTCCCATGCAGTCTCAAACTGCATCTGTGAACAACTAATCTCTGTTCTGCTTTCTTCATTTTTGTGTGCGTTCTTGGAGACCAGAGGGGAAGGAAGCTGGTCGCAGCAGGAGGGAGAGACTCTCTTAATTCTTCAGCAGCCTCTTGACTCCCCTCCTTTCCAGCCTCTACTTCAGTCTCAAAGTCTGGACTGCACTGTGTCACAGACTCTTCCTGCTCACTAAACCCTGTTGCTCTTCCAGCTTCTGACACCTCCTCTCCCAGTCTTCTCTCTCTGACCACTGACCATCATCCCACCACCAATCCCCTAACTCTGAGACTTCTTCCCATGGGGGTTTAGCTGGGGTTTCCCAGCTGGTGCCTCTCACCACTCCTCTGCATCCAATCAGTCCATGACAGATTGCTTGGGAAGGACACAGGATGAAGGAGATTTAGGCAGCTGTGGGAAGGAGGGGACCTTCAGTCTCCACAACTGCCTCATCGGGGCAAGATCTACTGAGAAGAGTTGTTGTGCTAATTAGATTTGGCACTGCTCAGCAGACTTACTCTGTGTGTTTTATTCCTGACACCCATTCCTGACAGGTACCTATTAATTCTTTCAAACTATAGATCAGGGTAGGCAACCTAAGGCCCGTGGCCAGATGCGGCCCAACTGCCTTCTCAATCTGACCTGCGAATGGTCCGGGAATCAGCGTGTTTTTACATGAGTAGAATGTGTCCTTTTATTTAAAACGCATCTCTGGATTATTTGTGGGGCCTGCCTGGTGTTTTTACATGAGTAGAAAGTGTGCTTTTATTTAAAATGCATCTCTGGGTTATTTGTGGGGCATAGGAATTGATTCATTTTTTCTTTCCAAAATATAGGCCCACCACATGGTCTGAGGGACGGTGGACCAGCTCACGGCTGAAAAAGGTTGCTGACCCCTGCTATAGATACTAAAAACTGACAGTTCCCTACCCATCACAGGGTTATCTAAATCATGCTAGGAAAGTCCAGCACAGTGAGGCAGTGTCGCACTGTCACCCTGCTGGCAGCGGTGCGTCTCTCACATATAAGGATGGTGTGGGGAGGAGAAGGGTGATAAAGAGACTGGAGCTGCATGGGTGCACTGGAACAACCATGCTCCACTAGTGCACCCAGCCTGTCTGCCCTACAGTAAGCAGCATCAGCACTATCAGAAGGGCAAAGGCATGGCACCATCCCACCACACTGGCTGCTCCTGAATCATGTTTACCACAAATACAAATTCAACAGTCCACAACTGGATTTATTTTTTAGAATACTTAATAGTTTAGAAGACAAATTCCAGAAAGAGTATTAGCAGTGTTTTTCACTGTAGTTTTTCAATGAATGAATAATAGCATACAAAGATCTTGAAATTCAATAAAAAATAAGATGCATAATCCTTTATAGAAACCTAGCAAGATATAAGAAAAACTGAATTCCAATACTGAATCGCACATCCTTTTCTTTCCTGGTACAAACCTTACTTGAAAGAGCCTTCACCTTTTCTTAACAATTACTACTTTCATATGCTACAAATCTTGTGATAAAGCTCAGAAATTATACTGGCTACTTGGATATCTCATTAGACTTTTCTTACCCTTTTGTCTCCAGGCTAATAAGGGGGGGAAAAATCTAATCTACAGCTTTCTAAACGCTAAATTAGATCTAATGAGAGGGCACTTTCCCAACTGTTCAACAGCAGGTTTCAAACCAATGCAAGCTTTTTATGGTTCAGACATCCAGGGATGATGACAACACATTAAAGACAGTTTAAAAGTCAAATTCAATTTATTTAAATAACTTGTATATATATATATATATATATATATATATATATATATATATATATATTCACAAAATGAAAACATTCAAAGCCCACTCCAAGAAGAAAGTTTTTACAATTGCTATTATTAGGCTGGTATCATCAGGTTAGGCTGGAGAAGGCTCCCTACCCCATTCTTAGTTCTTATACTAAAGTAAGAAACACATTACAAAATAAAACAGAGTTGAAACAACATCCTCATCTTTTGCAATCAGAAGCATGTCACATTTCTTATAAAAGACTCTGTCCGCTCCTTTTCTACTGAACACACACGTTAAGCCTGAAGCGTCCAACCAGTTGGTAACAACCATTTGGCCACTAATGCTAAACCATTCTGGCATTTCAGAACCTAACCAGTTTAGTATATATCTATATTTATATCTATGTCCTTAGAGCAGCTCCCTTCAAGTAAAACAGCATGGTGGTTAGTATAATTTATATTTACCTTTATATCCTGCCAGATTAGTTTATGAGTCATATTTGCACTAGGCTCCGCAGTGGGAATGTCAGCATTTATGACTTATCCATTCACAATATTTGGAAAAAAAGTTGCTTCAAATAATTAACAATATATACCTTGTCTACACATTAATCAAATTGGATGGATACCTAATGATACAATTTTTGTATATTTTTATATGTTACTTCTGCTATATATATGTATTTTATTTTATCAAAATAACAATATCTCACTACCCCCTAGCACCACTCAGTCTCATTATAACAATTTATAAAATTACCATTTCATAAAAATAGAAATGAAAAACTATCACCCAAAGGGACAGGATTTTCCACTTCATGCTAAATGCACTTCATGTCCGTCATCTATCACAGATAGTGTTCTTTTTTATCAAAAGCCAGCAGGATGCATAAATAGCAAGAGAGACTCATATATAATTAACTTATCACAACCAGAATACGGAGTTTACATGACAGCAAAAACAATCCTAGCAAGACATCTACACCAGTCATAAGCCTAGAATAAATCTCTGTAACAAATGGGATGTTAGCACATTTAGAATAGTAACCAACTTTGCAACTGCTTCAAAAACTGTTATCTACAATTCTATAGCATTCTTTACTAGCCATACTTTGCTAACAGGAAACAAGAAGGAAGTTGTAGATGCAACCTGTACAGTTACCACCTGTTTCAAACAAAATGACAGCACACCATTTCAGTAAGAACCACCGCTTCCATGTGCTAACATTTGTAGATTGCAATGAAAATAAAAATATGACAAAAGAGGATTATTGGGCATTTGAAATGGTTATTGACTAGCTTGTGGGTACTCCTAGGTCTGGAGTTGTTACTGGAGGTCCACTGCTCTGCATGGACTTGGAGATATGCTGGGAAAGCTCTTCATGTCATTCCATCTCTGAGTGAAATCTGAAGTACCTTAGCTACTCAACAGTAGTACCTTCCTCATTGAATATTCCTCCCTCTGATTTACAACCAACAACACCATTGTTCAGCTTTCACCACAAACTGAAAACCCATCTCTTTTTTTATGCATTTGGAGAGGATTAGGGTTGAAATATTGGGCCACCTGGAATTGTTATAGGAAGCAGATTAAGTTACTGAGGTTGAGACACATCTGATCAATTGAACAGTGTTGTCAAGCACTGGACTATGGAATTCTGGCCTCAAATAACACTTTCAAATAATCTTCACTTATCTCTTTTTCAACATTTTAAAGAAACAAAAGGACCTAATGCATGGCGTTTCTATGAAGACCATAAACCTGAAATGGTAAAGCAATGTCCCTCATACTTTTCTATGCAGAAAAAACCAGCATTTTCCCTTTACTTTCTGACTGCTTATATTGCTATACTACTATGAAATAGCTCTCTATTAGTTATACTAGAATGTACTAGTGATGTTAACGCACAGCTCTTGGGAAAACTGCTAAACAAATTTTCTGTTCTCTCGCTGATTGTACTTGACTAGTAGTTAATGCTTTGTCCCAAAAGAGAATTTCAAGCTAGGACTTCAAGAGGACTTCAAGTTAGACATAAATTACTAATAAACTAAGACTACTGTGCCAATATAATTATGACATTTGAAATTCTGCTGGCTTCACATACCAGTCTTACCACATAGGAATAATGGGCTTCAATTAATTTTCAGTGCACAAAGTAACCAGCCTGCTTCTGCTAGCTGAAATTAGAGCAATAAATATCTATGAAGTTTTATAACAACAAAAGAAGTAAGGATAATACTCACAGCAACTGTAGAGACACGAGCCCATCAAAAAGACCCTTGGGAATCTCTGTGATCTTATTTCCATAGAGCACTCTGAAAAATACGAAGAGGCAAATTAAATAGTGCAAAGGTGCACTACTTACAACGAATCTTATGTTTAGCCACATTAATTTTTCTATCATTCTCCTCTTTATCAAGAGTTAGTTCAGTTAAACTGCTAGCTATCAAGAAGTGTGCATGCACACTTCTTGATAGCTGAAGAAGTGTGCATGCACACGAAAGCTCATACCAAGAACAAACTTAGTTGGTCTTTAAGGTGCTACTGGAAGGAAAAAAATTTTTTTTTGTTTTGTTTTGAATAAAATAAGACTTGCAGGTAAATTAAATGTTTGGAAAAACTTTTGAAAATTGAATAAAGGATTGTTACCTGCTTTATTTATGTCATAAAACATTTTCAAGATCGTGTTTGCTCTGCATCAATTTTTGGTTTATCATTTAGGCTTAGTGGGGTGGTTAAATGGGAGTGAAAATTTCATTTATGTATCTTAGCCTCTCTAGCCTATAAACATATATGAGAAAATAAAGTGACATCAATTTTTGAAAAGCTGAACAAATAAAACTAAAAAAACTGTTTTGGGATCTAAAGTTATCATCAATTGCTCGGGGATACTGATGGATAAGGAAAGAGGATATTACCTCCAAGAGTAAAGTGAATGCACAGGCAATCTTCCCATATACAAACCAAAATTGGAGACAACTTTCATATTTGCATTATGAGGCAGCGGCAACTTACTTCACTTATATTCAATGCAATCCTATGTATGTTTTATCATAAATAAATCACATTGTGCTAAATGGTGCTTACTCCCAAATAAACGTCCGGTATTGAAGAGCAAATAAGAATGTTACTGGGGAAAAGATTTGGGATTTGAATTCGAGGAAAGCAAGAAAAGAATTTGGAGACCTGCTGAAGAAATGTTTGCATTAGGATCTCAGAGCCTGTCCTGTTGAGATGACAATTCCTAAAGGAGACAGCACTGCTCTACTATATTTGGCATTGCACATGCCCATCACCAAACAATTGGCTGTCAACGCAGCTAAGTGTCACAACCCAGAAGCAAAAAGACCACTCACACCATAGTGTGATTTTCAAAATGGATTTTTGCGTATCTCATAACCTTTTTCATTGTGCGCTGGGGGCAGTGAAAAATGGTAAGAAAAAGTATATGGTGGTTGCTTCACAAATGTTCCTTTTTCTTTCTTTTTGTTTTGCTGGATATCAATGCCCAATGTTTTGCTCTATCAGCATTTTCTAGTACATTTTGGCTCATTATTCAGGAGTAGTTTTAAACATTCTATTTAAGTGTTAGATTAGCATAATCTAAAGTCATCTATTTAGCTTTCAAAAAGGATCTGAAATATGTTACAAGTTCCAGAAGGAAATGCTAAGAGTAGTGGTAAAAGCTTAAGAGGCATGCATTGGCTTATGCTAAGAAAAAGTTGAAGGAATGTTAGCTAACAACTGCTCTGGATATTAGATACCGTAAGGAACAAACATTATGTTCCTAGAATAATTGAAGAAATCCTAGCCAAATAATTCAAGGTAAAAATGATTACTGCAATGCTCTATCATCAGAATCATTCAACATCTTCCTTCATCTCTGGCATCCCCACAAAAAACGATAACACACCTTCACTCATTAGGTGATAATGTAGTTGTGAATGACATGCCAAAGGCTGACCACCATGATGTATTTGGATCCAAGCTATCTTTTAAAAATGAGCTGAATCAGAAGGGGAAACAATTTAACATCTTATACATCTCTGAAATAAATTCTCTTGTCAGCCCAAATCTGAGAACTGGTTTGACACATCATGTGAAATGTCTCCAGACAGTCTGGAAAAGGCCTTCTTTGCTGTGGGACAGCCAAATTAAATGTGCAGAAAGCCTACTGGCACCCAGAAGTCTTAGACACAGTGTGCAAAAGATTGAGAGACCTTGGGGACAGTGATATATCATTTCAGTGAAACAGCTGTAACATATCCCAAGCTATAAATATAATGAAAGAAAGAAGAAACTGATGCTCATTTCAAATCCAATACTAATTCACTAAATACCCCACTGAATTAAATGTAATTTATTTTAGTTTTGTTAGCACATTCAGGGCTAGGAGAGAATTCACATAACACAAAGTCTCTTTAGCCCCTACTCTTGATCAACATTTGAAAAAAGCAAGCTAATCCTACATATTTCTTAACTCAAAGATAAAGAAACTCATTATAACAGGGCTTGTTCAAGAAGCAGTATAGATTAGCAAATAAGTTTTAATGGTCATTGCTATTACATAAAAAACCCTGTCCTGGAAATTTCAATATTAAAATCAATTACTGCTATTCAAACCATGAAAATGAGAACAAAGCAGATTTTAGAGAACTGTTAAGTGTTGGATCATTAGACACATTTAGCAGTTGTAGTGAACAAGCTTCAAACTTGCCTATCAGATTAATAGACACAGTTCTGCACCATCATTCACAATTTTGTGATGGGTGGGTGTCTGGTTACAACCTACAGTGATCAGGACATCATGTATCATAAATTAAAAGAAGACATACAATAGTAAATAACAGGACAAGGAACTGTTTAAATGTAACTAAATAATGGAATAATTTTGACTTGAATCCAAAGATCCTACTGTGCAACTCACATGGCAAAGTTTTCCCCTTCCAAGTCTGCAACTCTGGTTGCAGAAAAGCTGCTCTAGAAGGCTGTCCTCTGGCAACAAGTTTCAAGGAATAGAGATTAACTGTTGTTACTACCAACACTGTTTTTGACACTAAGTAAAATAAATATACAAAGAGTATACTTGGTTTTTTAGAGGCCTAAATCTCTAACCTTCATAGGGTATTCATCTATAAAAGGCATCTACGAGTTGCATAAACAATGGCACCTTCAAGTCTGTCTGATCAATTTCCAATTTAAGAAAGATTAGGTTCTTCTCACAAGGTGACAATTGCACTGGGAAAAGGAAAGCATCACCAACCAATACTTGATCTATTTATTTTTAAGACTCTCCAAATCTCCTATCCAAGGTTACCCTCTACTTACAGCGAGGTGAGTGATTTCAAGCCCTGAAAAGCATCTGATGCAATATCCGATATTTGATTCTTGCTGATATCACTGTAAGGATACACAAGGGAAGAAGACAAGGTACTCATGAAAACACAATTTACCAATGCGCCCTAAGCTTTTAAAAATGATTTATCTTTAGATAACAGCAGCACACAGTTCTGCTCCACTTAAAGTTCTTAATCCTGTGGAAAGAGAGATGTGAATTCACCGAACACATAGTGACTATGGTACAATGAACTTCATTTTAAGGGTAGCATCACTACTATCTTAATTATAGCTCATACAACTATACTGACCTTCATATATGGTTCTATATTTTCTATATGAGCAATACATGGCTGAACTAAAAAATCTAGCAGTGGTTAAAAGGATAGCGAGAACTCTCCATCTAGTAAATTCTCTGTTGCATATTTATAAACACAACACATATTTTTTCTAAGAGGGTCATAAAACACAAGGAAACCTGCCTAAATTATTACACTGGAATTCCATTTATATTTCTATAAACCCTGTATATAAATGCAAACACTGAATACATCTGCAATCCTACACACACTTACCTGGGAGTATGTCTGATTGAACTCAGTGGGGTTTACCTCTGGGTGAACATGCATAGGATTGCATAGCATGAAAACCCATTTATAGGTAGGCAGAAAAAGGGAAGGAACTCTCTAAGTTTCTAAGCTCCTTTATCTCATATTTGAACTCACAAAAGAAACATGAATAAAAGAAACAAATAGTATGGTAAAGCAGTATGTGTTGCACTGTGAAAAGCCAATTCTCTCTCCCTGGTACTGGGAGGCTGGGCTTTAACTTACAGGAGTGCTGGAACTATAGGGTGGATAGTTATGCATTGCTAACAAAGAGAAAATCTGCATCAACACAAAAGGATACAAATGTGCATAAAATTTACATATGGAGTATACAGATGCAAATTTAGAAATAATTATTATATTTTAAACAGAAATACAATACATCTCAGTATAGTGAGGAGGACACCAGGTGACTTGTGTAATTCAGTCTACTGACCAATTGCTGCTGTCAGTAGACAACTTCAATGCTCCTGTTCTCTTTTTTAATGAATATTTATTTTTAAACCAGACTTAAACTGGACAACCCTCAAACAGAGAATTGTACCCTGACAACCCTTCAAAAGAGAGGATTGTCCTTAAAGTAGGACACATGGCCAACCTGGTAGAGTCCCTGCAATAAACAGATCATCCCTCATTATAATTGCATTTCTGCCACCCCATTCGCTGTTCCTTAATAAGGATTGATCGTCAATCCCTTTCTCCTTCTTGTGAGTTTAAAAGACTCACTCTTTAAATTCACTTCAGTGGTTAAAAGTTTTTAAACAGAGTGTTGTTAACTGGCATTCAAATTTTCACTAACAGCTTAGAATTATTACAGAACAGAAGCAATTTATTTAGATCCATACAAGTTTGTAAATAAAACTCTTGTTTGGGGATTTAATGAGAATACCACCTTTTGTAACTTTGATTTTCAATTCTACCACTGTAAAACACACACACTTTTTATTCTCTTTGAAATAGGCTCCCTACATATTTGCAATAATTTCAAAGGTTGCATTTATTCTCAGACAACCTTTGAAATCTCTTTACAAAATAAGCAATCTCCACAACCTGTAATTATACTGTATATATTGAGTAGCATATGCGCAGGCCTGATTTTTTGACATACACCTGGTACCACACAATTTTGTAGCTTTTAAACCATTATAATAGTGCAGCAGCAAAGCATGCTATACTATTAACACAGACCCCAGTGTCTGTGATAGCCTGAAATCTGCACCTACAATAACCTCAATATTTTATACTTTGGTTTACAGATTTTAAATTATTAAAAAGTTTTTTTATCTATTATAAGATACAGATTAGCCTTTTCCTGAAATATTTCATGAAATTTCTGTTCTGTAATATTCATATGGAATTGATTTCTAATAATATATTGCCTATGCTGAAAATACAAGAAATGAGGAATAGTTCTGTTTGTTTTGCTGTGCTTGTTTTATCACTTCTGTCATCCTTCTAAAAAGGTTAACCCGGAAGAGAATGCAACCAATTCCATAGAAGAGTCTCTTGGCAGTAGCAGAATTTCTTAGGTGCTGGGTGTGTGTATCAGTCATAGTATATGAGGTACCATATGCAGCCTTATTCATAAAGAGTAGGGTTTCTTTATAATGCTGCAAAGTAGCCCGAGATTGGTAATTTCAGAAAAGCTGAAGCTTTTGAAGTAGCCAGCACCTACATATCTTTTTCTGCAGGTACACCACAATACTATGGCCATTTTCTAGTAAATAAGCCCCACTATAGTCGACAGGGCTTAAGTCCCAGGAAGTTCCAACATTTTAAAAAAATAATAATCTGGAATCTGTTCCATTCACCATCAAGTATGTATTATTGCTTTGAAACCAAATGAAACACCAGCAGGCCTGCTAGTGACTTTCTCTGACATTTTCCTAGTAGATTTGAACATAAACTTAGCCATGCTTTGCCTTCTTTTACTACTGACAGCAATTTAAAGTACGTAATTGTATTGAAGTTGTTGAGTGTTTCCCAGGCTAACACTGGCATAGATGTATTACAAAAAGAACCCCAACCTCACTATACTTACATGGAGATTAAATCTATTTCCTATCAAACATAAAAAGCACAATATTACTATATGTATTTGCAAATTGCTCTTACAAAAACTGTCTTTTCAGCTCTAAGCCAGTTGCTTAAAACTAGAAATAGGAAGAAAAACATAAGCCAGTTTCCTCCAAGAAAATGCATTTCATGATAAGGACAGTAATGTGATAGAAGCAGATAGAGCTGTTATTAATGGCTTAACTGCCATGCATTGTTACCCACACTGTCCTAAATAAAAACATTATTGGTGTCATTCACATGGGCCTTATACCATATGCATTGGTATCAAACTGATAGTGCCACAAATGCATTAGCTGGATCCAGTTCTACATGTTCATGAGATGTTTTCCTATCCTCTTTCATGTCAGCAACTTAGTTATTGTTGTTGCTTTCAGATCAGATCTGGTCCTGAAGTAAAAGCTAGAAGAACATGAACTGGTATGATTGACTGTATTCAAGAACAGCCTATGTGCAGGTGATATTTATTGCCCTCATGATACATGTTGCTCTGGAGGTCCTTCCAGTTGCATAAATAGCAGCTTGCCCATTTGCCTGCCTCACGGGAAAGTAGCTTATCAGCTGCAAGCATTGAAAATATTTTATATACTGTATTAAACTACTTAAAATACTTACATTCTTTTTAATTTCTTGTACTGCGAGAAAGCTCCAGGAGGAATGTTTTTGATAGAATTCTGCTCCAAGCGGCTACAAAGAGAATTAAACACATTAATGCCAAAAAGGCAAAGCCACAGGATAAATCTTTAGTATTTATTTTTAAATATACCTGACACTTAAAACCACAAAAAACAAAACAAATATTTAAATGCTATTAAAACTTCTCAAGATTCTAGGCAAAAGCAAAGCAGACATCATCATCATCATCATCATCATCATCATCATCATGTGTTCTAAAGATGGGGGTGTGGGAGGAGTAGACTATCCCATAAGCTTTCTATAAATAGTAATATGAGTTCATTGTCAATATTACTTTCCCTGTTCTTATTACCAACAGAAGTCTAGCCAGATGTTAAAAACAAATCCAGGAAAATTCCAGAATGGCTCTGAGCTTTTAGCACAAACAAGAATTGTCTTTAATGTAGTCTACAACCATTTATAAACTACTTCAAATAGTTTATGTACAGTGAACTGTGTGAAGAGATGCCCTTGAAGGTACCTTCCAGTCTTACAATTCAATGATTTGTTTTATTCTGCCAAGAAACAGCTACTTTGCCCTTTGGGAGCTTTATTTTTAAGGCTTCAACAACTGTTCAGGTCAAAGGACAAGAGCAATTTCCTTCACTCTCTCTAATAAAACAGCAAAGCCTGAAGAGAGTGCAGAGCATCCTGATGGATTCAAAGATATTTCTCTGAACATTAAGAGCAAGTCCGTGTATGCTCTGGCTTAGACCAGACACTCAACAAAATGGCTGAAAACAGCAAGGAAAAAGAAAGATGCACTTAAGGTGACAAATGATCTTCTAGGGTCAAAACCCCACCTGGAATTCTGTCTTAATCAATCTCAAGGTTCAGCACTTTTTGTCATCTCCTTAGCTGGCACCTGAACACTTCACACACATGGTAAGACCGCAATGCAGGTATGTATATATAAAAAGAGTACCTAACACAGCTTTTCTAAAACCAGATCACATTACTGGGAGCAACAAAACCATATAGAGTAATACTGATTGCTGGTTAAGTAAGACATTCATATCAATGTAGGTTCCAGCTGGTGGAAAAGGGGAAAATGTTACCAAGTTTGGTAATATGAGCAGCTTACTATAATTTTCCCAGTTTGAACAACATCTTAGCTAACAGCTATGTTACTGTGGCCTAATCGTTTGTCAAGACAGCTTTGTTACTGTGGCCTAATCATTTGTAACACAGACAAATCATTAAACCGGACAGAAAAAAGAATGAGGCATCAGTACTGATAATTTTTAGCTGTCAAGTAAGTGGAGTCTACAAATGAGAGAGCCTTGCTCTATTAACAAGCAGTGCTGTGCTCTCTTTTGGAAGTGTCAGAGCTCATCCCTTCCATAGTAGGAAACTGTGAATAACCTGTAGGCCAGATTGGTAAAATAAGTAAGCAAGCTTGTCATGTTCTCTGGTTGCTCCTTTCTGGGTAGCATGGCTAGATGGCCTCTTTTTGGAAGACAATAGCTTCTAAAAGTACATTTTAGAGAAAGTAGGGGATGAAATTAAATACATGTTTTCAGTACATTATGTACTGTAATTGATGCAACAAGGAAGGCAAAGCAGGATCAAAGGGATAGTCTGCTCCAAGTATTTAGCAAAAGACACAAATGTGCATGTATGGATAAGTGGACATGCCACAGTGCCTGATGTGATGATATCAGTGTATTTGGCCTTGCTGAAGCATTTCCAGAGCAGAAACCTAATTGCTCATTGTGCAATGCCAGGATATATTAGGGCTCATTATCTCTTCAGCCTGAAGTTGAATAGAGTGGCTATAGAGTAGCATCCACTCTCTTGCATGCAGCAGGGGCCAGGAGTGATTCAGACATGCACTGTCAACACTTGAGGATTGCAGCATATGTTAATGACTTCCATCACTGAATGGGCTATCATATATCAACCACTGTGGAAAGAACAAAAGTTTTCCGTTGGAAAGCACTGTGTTTGAATTTGCGATCTCAAATGATAACAAATTACCTGTGGTCAATTAAAGCAGAATGTTGGTAAATGGAGTCCACACATGTGCCTTTAAGTCATTATATGATAAGGCATCAAGTAATGTGCATGAGTGTGAACTGGCACAGAGAGAGAAGGCAGGAACCATCACTATAATGTCTGTTCTACCCCTGCTAGCTCACCTTCTGACACCAAACATTCCCATTTTAGTATGTATTAACTATATTTGCCACCTATTGGTGCATCGCTTCTGGTAGCAGCAGAGAGAAAGGTGGTAATTTCCCCAATGTAGCAGAAAAAAAATTAAACAGTTAGAACATGGTGGAGAGAGAATTAAGAGCCAGAAAATGAGTCTGATCCAGCCAACCATGCTACTAGTGAGCAAGTAAAATTATTGGTAACCATAAATAAATTATGTTAGAGGGAAAGTGTACAGAAGGGGTTGGCTACCACTGCTGGGAAGAAAAGAAAATTGATTGGTTACTGATGTCCATATAATCCCCCTTACCCCAAAGAACAAGTAGAAAATTTAAAAATAAATGATTACTGAGACAAATGTGGAGGATGTGGTGGGTTGAATGAAGGCAATGTGAGCGAAATATATAATGTGCAGGAGACAACAGCTGTCATTGTGTACCTTTTCAAAAAGCAAAGTGCTCAGTCTTGCTGCAGAATCCCATTGCCCCAGAGAATCAGCAGTTTGCCCAAGGCAAGTGATTTATGTGAGCCACAATGTCAGGTATATTGCTGGATCCATGCCAAGTGTGCCTTTCTTCCAGTTCTGCATTGATGTATTTATCAAGTAGTAAATGACTACATGGCAACCTACCATGCCTTCGAATACTGTCATATTTCAATATTTAAATTTAAATATGTTTATTAAATTGAAGGCAGGAAATCAATTACAACTTACACAGTTGTAAAATTGTACAGCCTATTAGTAGCTTGATGTAGGCACAGTAAATCCGCTCCTGTCCTAACTTTGAGGGCTCTCTGGCAAGCTCCAAGTTACTAGCTGTCTTTCCAGAACTGTGAAAATGGGACCAGGCAGGTGGAAATATATTTGAGCATATTTGATCCACACTATCACTATGCACAGATTGAGATACTAATATATTTCCTTCCCCAGCCATGTGGGAGGATAGAAGACCAACTAACCAAGTAAGTTAATAATGGCATCACATAAGTATGTCCACATAGGAAAACACAATCCACAAAAGGCATGAGACTGCAGCACTCTAAAATAAAGTTGCACTTTCTAAAGGTGAGTTCAAATGATTTTTTTTTGAAAGGACATATTACTGCACAATGAAATGTCCCTATTGCTATTCATTAGATCCGCCGCCCCCCAATGACAACAACAAAAAATACTCCCAGCAGATGAAATGTAGATGCATACACATTAAATGCAACAATAGTCATATTTGATTTAGATGAAATTCAATTTCAGCATTTGGTAGTACAGCTGCAGCATATCATTCTATCTGTAAGGCAGATTTCAAAGTTCTTTCGATGTTCCCATCATTTAGTCATATGGAGAAACAGTAAGGCACATGTTACTAAAAATCCAACCCCAGACCCCTATTCTCTAAGTCTTAGGCAGAAAGTACTTGAGTGATGTTTTTAAAAAACAGAGGTTTCACATACATTATGATAAACCAAAATTTGCTCTTTTGTGAAAGTAAAATAATTGAACTTTGGAACCTTGGGGTATTGCCATGAATGCCAAGTTCTTCAATTTGCAGCACAAATTCATGAATATTTCTAAACTTCTATCTACATGCTATAGAGTCATATAATCATAGAACTGAAGAGTTAGAAGGGACCCTAAGGGTCATTTAGTCCAACCCCCTTCTATGCAGGAATCTCAACTAAAGCATCCATGACAGATGGCCATTCAACATCTGCTTAAAAACTTCCAAGGAAGGAGAGTCTACCACCTTCCATTCCACTGCAAAGCAGCTCTTAGTGTCAGAAAGTTATCCTGATGTTTAGTCAGAATCTCCTTTCTGTTAACTTGAAACCATTGGTTTGGGTCCTAGTCTCTGAGCAGGAGAAGACAAGCTTGCTCCATCCTCCATGTGACAGCCCTTCGGATATTTGAAAATGGTTATCATCTCTCCTCTCAGTCTCCTCTTATCCAAACATACCCTGTTCCCTCAACCATTCCTCATAAGGCTCGGTTTCCAGACCCCTGATCATCTTGGTCATCCTCCTCTGCACAACTTCTCAATATCCAGCTTAAATTGTGGCACACAGTAGTTCAGGTATGGTCTGACAGAACAGAGCAGTACTACGACTTCCCTTGATTGGGACACAATAGTTATATCAATGCAGCCTAGAATAGCATTAGCTTTTTTTGCTGCTGCATCACACTTGTTGACTCATGTTAAACTTGCAATAGATCATTTTCACATGTACTACTGGCAAGTCAGGTGTCCCCTATCTTATATTTGTGCTGCGGGGTTTTCTCGCCTAAGTACAAAACTTTACATTAGTAGTCCCTATTGAAATTCATTTTGTTAGTTTTGGCCCAGTTCTCTAATCTCTTAAGGTCATCTTGAATCCCGAAATAAGACTGGTGATTGGGAGTCTATTCCAAATTCTAGGCACCACAACCAGAAATATTTATGATATCTACTCACTGTAAATTCCATAACAGAGGGGCAAGGGGAAGAGTTTCAAAGGAGGAGCAATGCTGGATTCATTTACAGTGAGGCATGTGGGTATAGGGCAGCATACTACTACTACTACTACTACTACTACTACTACTACTACTACTGGCTTGTATCAAACAATATTGTCTTGTTACGATGACATCCTCTTCTTGCATGCCCTCTATGCCCTCTCCAAATCTGTTCTGAGGTTCCCTCAATCATCTGGACCAGATCTGAGAAGAGTGTGGGGGACACATGAGGAGCTGATGGGGAGAGGAAGTTCTGTTGCAGAGGCAGACATTCTGCATTAATGGATAACTTCATTGAATAGAACCTGTTCTTTGTAAGTTTATTGGAGATTGCTAGTGTGAATGATCATTGTTTCTCAGTTAATGTCACAATATTAGTACAGGGTGAAAAGATTTGGAATTTACAAATTCCAAAGGCCTCATATTCTTACGCATCCTGGTGCATACTGAAAAACCACATATTATGCATAAAAGCAACTTTTACAATAGAGGTTCAGATTGGAGTATTAATCCCACTTAATCATCCATTTAACACAATGGACTTCTGAATAGGATTGCACTGTAAATTTCGGAATATCCATTGGTAAATGGTTACTGCCATAAACTGATGGTAAAAAATAAAATAAATCAAAAGCAAGCTGCATGTGAGTTTTCTGTCTTTGGCTGGAATAGAGCAGAGAGAGCCAAAGTGGCACTTACATTTCTACAATACTCTCCGGAAGGTTGGCTGGGATTTCTGTTAAGCCCTTTCCTCGACAGTCCACAATATTGTTGCTACAAGTGCAAGCAGATGGGCAGCTGATGGAATTGGCATTGCAGGATGGAGGTTCAGCATGTGAACCTGGGAAAGAAAAGGAATCAATATCAGTATTTTAAAATGTGGTGTTGTGATAATCTGCCATTTATATCAGTGTAAAACAAAGCTTATTTGCCACATTGCTTATGATGACAACAACAACAACAACAACAACAACAACAACAACAACAACAACAACAACAACATCAGTGAGATACTTGAAGATGTATCTCTTTGCCCTGGCCTTTAATACCTGAGATGTGTGTTTTCAGAACCTACCCTATCTTCATTCAATTGACTTTATTGTGTCTTTCCTAAAGGAGCCTGAGAATTAAACTTTGTTAAGAGTGCTGGGGACTGTAGTCTGTGGGAGTAAACTAAAATTCCTAGCAATCTGCTTTACATGTATGGTGTGCTTGCAGCCAAAAAAAGTTGTAAACTTTCTTCACCACAGTGTAGTTCTGAAAATGTAGGATATTGTTTCCCCAAACAAAAATGCAAGTCTTCCGAACTAGGGAGTGGGGGGAACCTTAGCAGGGGAACCCACACCTATTACCCTTTTACATTAAAAATAAGAAAGTACCCAAGTGAGTTACATATTCTATGATTAACACTTTAGACAATGTTCTCTTACAGAGGTTCAAAGTTATCCAGAGCTAAGAACACTAAAAGGGGCCTAAAAACTACTATTCTATCAATCAATAAAAACTTATATTTCAAGTTTAAATGTCTGTTCAACTTCTCCCAGATGCTACCTATGTTTATGTATCATTTCTAACCAGCAACCAAAACAGCTAAGTTGGGAGACTTGAAGAAAGGTTACATGTTCCCAAGTTTCATAACTATAATACCTAGGGACAAAATGCAGACTACTTCCTTCAGTCAGTTAGTCAGTCAGTCAGAATGTACACACAAGCTTACTGTGTGTTAAATTAAACTCCAGCATTACATATACACTTGCTTATTCATTCCATTTGTATGCTAGTCAGTTATAGAGCTCAGAAGGCATTCCCCTGAGAAAAGGCATCCCATTATTTGTTAATTACTCTTTCACATTAATATGATATGAGACTACAATTGAAAAAAGACAATTTAAGTACAGAATTGTTAACACAGATCAGCAGTTCAGAAAAGAGTCTGAACAAATCATAGTGATTTAAAATATATTACACAGTTTACTTGGGGCATGGCTGAACTGGAACTAGCAAGGAGTGGCATTTAAATAGGAGCAACATTAGAATCATTTATTGAGTGCTTACTATGAACATCAGTAGAAAACAACAGAAAAAAACAAAATGATAAATTTATACTACCTGAGCAGACATATTCTTTTTTCTGAACATCAGCAACATTAAATCCTCTCAGATGAACAGGTGCCATGCAGAACGTGAACTGCCCAACTGATCGCCTCTGACGCAGCCAATCAGAAAGCCAAGCCAAGTGGCAGTCGCAGTATAAATAATTAGAATGAAGCCGTCTAGAATGCATAGAAAAAGATTCACATCAGATCTGCAGTCTTCAAAAATGGAGGCATAATAAAACAATCTAGTCTCTATTTTATTATATGCATAGTCTTATCGCAAGCACTGATTTTGAAGCTCAACTGAGGTACACTGTCATATAATAATGTTTGTGTATTCCATGCACTGAGACTTCACAGGTTTTCAGTGATATAATGATGCTGCCATTTGGTAACTTAAGGGTGCGATCCTATACACACTTAATTGGATGAAGTCCTACTGAATGCAATGGTACTTCTGAGTAAATAAGCCATAGGGCTTAAAAATATATATACACACACAAACTAAAACAATGGTTTAAAAAGTGAAGCAAATATCAGAGATTAATGAAACAACCAACAATGTATTTTAGATAGTAATGTTGTAACAAAGCTTTTTTTTTTTTTACACTAGATTGTGAAATTTGTAGTGGATAGAAGAATTCAATATGTTGGGGAAAGTCATCTCAACTTCAATTTCCTACATGCAAAGAGATGCTACCAATATACCTACATCTTAGGTTTAGCAAGAGAGGTGATGAGCGATACACTGAAATTTAGGTAGTTTCTCATTAGCTTCTGAAGCTACCTTGTGTTGTATTGTCTAGAAAAAAGTTCTATATTTGAAAAATGAGGTAGCCAGAATGTGGAAATAATACTTCATCCTTTATTCTATGAGTCATGACAGGAAGACATTAAAGCAAAGTCCCCATGACAATACTGTCATTTCAGTAGGACAGGGTTGGACAGAACACTCATTTTTGACAGACAAACATTACATATTGCACTGACAAAGACAAAGTGCTGCAAAGCACAGTCTAGTCCATCTCTCAAATAAATTAAGAATGTGAGAGAGCCTTATGTTAAGACAGTTGCAATTGGGTTTGTGGTGGCGCCTAAGCCGACAGTCTCTAGATTTGTATGTCTGCTAGTGGCCTACAAGGCTTTTTTCTCCTTTTTCAGCTGGGAAATTTCCAGAATTCACTTACTTACTGTGTCCAGTAAAGCTTAAGTTGCCTGACCTGCAGGGCAGACTATTAAAAGCACACATATCTGGATAATTATTTGTTTTAGTGGCACAAGGAGAGAGACTAGTTTCATTCAGGCAATGTCTTTGTATAGTGAAGTGACTTTTTAGAAATATTTAATGGCTGTTAACCAGTGAAATAGTTTACTAGTGTAATTATATGGTTTTTAACTAATGATAATATTTCAATACATTTGCATATTTCTAAAACTACAACAGAGGTACCTTCTTGAAGACTATGGAAGAACATTATATTATTTTAAATATAAAATAACTTACAATTTAATCAACGCACTCATGAAAATAACATCAAAAGCTAAAGAGTTCCAACAATATCATGGTAAAGCTCTGATTTGAAAGACATGTTAGTCCCAATCCAGAGAAGGTTAGTTATGTACCACTACATTTACAGTTTAATCAACTGTTTACCTATGTAAGAATACTTAATCAGTTTTACTTCAGGTGCAGGCAGCAGAAATAAGAGTGGTGCTTAATTATTGCAAAGTTGTGCCAGCGTCTGTACAAAGCAGTGGTGTAGTGGTAAATTCCGGAGTGCAAGTACTCTTTGTAACAACTCCTATAGTCATGCCTTTTCTAGAATTTTCACCAGTGCAGACATTATAGTTTGAATACTAAGTCAGCTTTTTTTTTCACCCCTCACCCCTGCTTTGCTGAACATTCAGTCTGACGAAGAGTTCTTTCTGATCAGCTCATTGTGTGTGAATTGTATAAAAAATAAGTAGCAATGCAACCCTTAGCCATGCATGCTAATATAACCTAATTTACTTTACTTAGCTTTGGTGGGCTTATCTCCGAGAAATGCTTTGTTTATTTAACATACAGAATATGGTCTAATAGTGCCCCAAGAGTTGACATTAGTGTTCCTCTCGTGAAATAAGTGGCTTCAGTTCACCCGTGCCTGTCTTTGCTCCACCACATCACTGATACAAACACACAATTGTATTCTCACTTACCTGGGAGTGAGCCCCATTGAATGTGATGGGGCTTACTTCTGGGCAGACATGCAGTGTTGCACTGCAAGTCTGCTGACTTGATAAGATAATATTCTGTTATTGTCATTCAGACATATGAAAATACTGATGTAATATTATATTCCCTAAAAAAGGGTCAAACTCAGCCCTCCAGATGTTTTGGGACTACAATTCACATCATCCCTGACCACTGGTCCTGTTAGCTAGGGATGATGGGAGTTGTAGGTCAACAACATCTGGAGGGCCAAGTTTGGCCATACCTTCCCTAAACAATTATATCCTCTAAGAAATTGCTTCAGAGAGTCAATGTTTTGGGAAGTACACAGGACTGAAATGATTCATCATAAAGGAATAACCATCTTCCTCCTCTTCGATCAACCAGACTTAAAGATGTATAAAAGTGCTCCTCTCCCCTTTTACCCCTTTCAGTGACCAAAGTGACTCAAGTTTTGAACTGCAAATACATTATTATTTGTGCTAAAATTGTGCAACGTACAGAGTGCATTCTGGAGAGCAGTCCATGTGGGGGAGGATCTATCAAGCCTTAACCATGTGCCTTTGATAAATAAATAGGTAATTTAAGAGGCCTCTATTACGTGGAGTGTCTGTGAATTGTTGCAAAGTCTTTTTAGTCTGCTTTTAATCTATATGAAAACACAGACAAATATATGTGTAACCATTCATTCATTGGTTACAGCAAGAAAGTCAACATTAAGAAAACAAGGCAAATGAATGCAGGGCAATATTTTGTATAAATATAGCTGTCTCATCAAAAGGGAAACAGATCAATACAAATTAATTCTTGTCAGATCTGAACAAGGATTAAAAAATAAAGTGAAGCAGGATAACAGAAAAAGAATAAATCAACAACCCATAACATAGAATTAATAGATTAACAACCACAAAAATATAATTAAGTGCTACATGTGTATTGCACAATTTATCTTCTTTAGAAGTCGAACTCAAATTAAATATCTTTCTTACACCCTGATCTTAAAATATTAAAAATTGAAATGTCCAAAGGCAGAATAAACCTGTGACTTAATTTGATCTGTAATGTATGTAACAGATGGGGCAAAAAATAAATAAAAATAAAGTATGCAATGGCTATGGTAAACAACTATAAATTCTATGCATTTATGTGGCAGAGAGGAGCAGGTGCTCTGTTACTACATAGGCCCCCCACAGTATTTCCTAACACATGTGCTAAGTGTGATTATATGTCTGCGATATGGATACCCCTAAATGTAGTTTATAGATGGCTCTGAGCAACTACGAGGCAGTGAATGCTTCAGCCATAATGAGAGGCCTGGATAGAAACTAGTGGGTCACTCCTATAATCCATCCAATTTGGACTAAATCATACCCATATGCTTCCCTTCATTTTTCATCAACTGTGCTGTATCAAACATGGACAAGGAAAGCATATAATTGAAATTTTAGAAGTCTCAAAGTGGCAGAAAGCTCTTCCTGGCCATCCTAGCAAAGTAATTTCACCGCTTCAGAAAGAGCATTTCTTTATTACTGTCCCAGTGTTACCAAACAGAATAAAAAAGGAAAGTCTTCTTAAAGTGAATGCCTCTATCAGATAACACACAGCTTAATAACATGGGAAATGTGGGAGATTCATGCAGTACACTTTTACAAGTCCTATTAAATGGGCAATCTTTTCTGTATAAGCACATTGGTTGCAAGAGGACCATTAATATCCACTTGGGTTAACACATTTTTAATAAGGAATGCTAAAAGGGGTAGAAATATTAACTAGCATGTTGAAGAACATTTCTAACAATTTTAGAAATATGAAATCATCTTTCAATAACACTCTAATACAAGGAACCTGGAAATACTATCTGTCCCCACCATGCATGCTTAAATTTATTCATCTGATGGCATTGATGTCTGCAACAAAACAGATGACAAATCAAATGAAAGATCTAACCTTTCTATTATAGTCCAGCCCTTCTATTTTTCATAAAGAGCAGGGCTGCCTAGACGGCTATTGCAAATTATTTGGCAGTATACATGAACTGAAACATGCTACTTAAAATTGATGGAAGTACATTTATAGCACTCAAAAGGGGAATGAATACAAATTCTAGTTTTAAAAAGTGCCCTTTTAGTCACAACCTAAATTAAATTTCCAGAATATCATTTTGGGTTAGCATTATAAAATGTTAAATCTCAAAATTCAATATAAAAGCTTTCCTTTAAATTCCATTTATGACTTCCTTCCCCCCTTTTCCCTTTAATTACAGCAAAAGGGAATTAGTCAATATAAGTCTCCAGGGAGCTACATACAAAGCCATCTCTGAAATTAAACTAAAAGGAAAATGGCAGCAGACACTGTGGTCTGCTTATCACACAGATTGATCGATTTGAAATAACCAAGAGATGACACAAGGGTATTAGAAGGAAAATGCTCAAAAATATAAAATACTTTTTAATTAATTAATGCAAATAATACTTCATGTGAGCATTTGTCTTTAAAAAAGGAAATACTATACATACAACTAAAAACCCACTGTTAAATTTGGCCGTGTGTCAGTACGGGCAAATAACAGTCACTTTGCTGGTATATTGGTTATCAGTGCTTTTTTTCTGGGGGGACGCGAGGGTATGCATACCCCTAAACATTTTGTGAATCTAAGTTTGGCCTCATTGAGGGGCAGTATTTCAATATGAGTAGGAAAATGAGAGTACCCCTAAACATTTTTTTATAGTAAAAAAGCACTGTTGGTTATAATACCAGGTCTTCTACAAATGGATCAGACTTGTACAGCTTGTGATCTACAAAACGAAAAAGTTCCTCAGCAACGAGCTGCAGCTTGCCAGGTGCTCAACAACACTTCTGGATTCTGATTTGTTTTTGTAGTCTGAGATACACAATAAAGCCTGGACATCTATTGATCCCTTGGTATATTGGCATATGTGGCCCTTAGGTTGCTTTTGACTTGGAAGGTCACAACTTTCACAAGCCTAGATTAGCTGGCTTCATAATGAAACACACCGGGAGGGAAATAGGCAAATCCTATGACTGTTGATAATATTTGACTAACCCATAAAAGAGACTTTAGCACTTTTAAAATTAAACAATAAAAGTCTTTCTTTTACAACACAGATGGGAGGCAATGTAATTGCAGATTTTTTTTAAAAAAACGAATTTATTCTAATTAACATAAGATGCAAAGCCTACATATGAAGTAGCCAAAAAGTAGGAGTGTTCATGACACATCATTAGCCAGTTTACTCCATTGTCTTGTAGCACACACTCATTTCAGGCTTAGTAGAGATTGACACCAAACTGATACCTTGGGCAATGACTCTGCCCTCACTACAACAAATTGAGTAACCAAGTTTTCATGTACAATGTTAGTTTCTGCTCCTGATGTGAACAGCTGCAGTGTCCTTGGCCATTTCATGCTTCAATGAAAAGGCCAGAGTGCCTTGAATTCTATATCATAGCCTATTGGGTTGTAGAGTCTCTATTGTAACTGCAGCATGTCAAGGAAAGGATATACATATGTCAGCAAGCCACTGCCACTTTGCTTTTACCTAATTTGCCAAGGTTTCAGAATATTTCAGGAGCAGTTTTCAACACTACACCACTCTCCTAAAGCAGCACAGCAGCTAAGATAGCATGCCGAGAGCCAGGAATTCCTAGGTTCAAAGGCTGTATTGGTAGTAGTTTTAGGCAAACCACTCTTGTTGCTTCAGTCCTCTATCTATGTCACATAAATAATAATATCTTATAGCATTGTTATGAAGTTTACTGAAATAAGCGCTCTTTGAACAGTGCCATTCTATACCCGTGGAATCAGTATGCCCAACTGATTTAGTCACAGGCATGCCTATATAGGACTACACCTTAAATGCTGCTTTTGTTGTTAGTATTAGTACTATGCTATACAACTCTGCCCTAGGATTGCTCAATGTTTCTGCACAGTCTCTCTTGCTGCAATCTCATCCAAGAAATAACTCTCAACCCAGACCCCCTAACTTTCAGGAATGGGTGCCTTATGTATCAAGCTGTACAAGCTTATGGCCTGCACTTTCTTGGCCTGGAATCTCTGCTTCTGTTGCAACTGGAAATGCTAAATAAAGACTGGCCATGAAAACATCATGGTAGCCCTGCTCCTGGTCTCCCCACCAACATCAGCCCACTTCCAGTTATGGCTTCTTCCACATATTTCAATAAAAGAAAAACAAGAACACAGCACTCTTTTTCAGATTAGGCCATTATATTTAATTTATTTAATATGTGCTAAATAACAAATAAAAAAAAATACTGAAATGCTGTGTGTGCTAATTCAAGTGACGTGCATTTCAGAATGGAATACTTACAGGGTCCTGATCTTTGGCATATGGTTGAAGCTGGTGAGAGGAATGCGGGTGATGTTGTTGTTGTTGAGGGTACTATAGAGAAAAGAAAAGAAGCACAATCATTTACATTAGTTTGAAAATGCTATTTACAAAACTAATTACAATTGGTTTGAAAAAAATAGCACAAAAACAATTTCAACATAGTTAAAAAGGTGTTTCTATTGCAAATATGAATAAGTGCATCCGCACAGACACACAATTCTAACTCATATTAGTAAGGTAAAAAAAAAAAAAAAAGCACAACGCTAATTTAGATTGAAATTAAAGCCTTCTGTTGATATCCTCCACTGTGACCGTTTGAAAGTATGGAGTTGGATGTAATGCTTATTTGGCTTCTTAACAAATAATTGTATGGGAAAAATATATAGTTTCCGGAAGGAGCAACTCTATATACAGTGTGCACAGCCTACCAAAGCATGCCTGAATTGTTATCACACAGAAGGGGTGCATAGTGGAAAAAGGGTGGCTAATAGTATTGGCATAGCAAGGAGAAGAGTGTCATCTCATTGCTTCTAGGTCAAGCTGTTATGGGTTTAGGACTAATGGGATTTTACTTTCCACATGAAATTCCACTTCTGTGATGGGTAGATTTTTATAGAGAAAAGGTAGGAGAGCTTTGCATGGTGAACATGAACGAAGGTGTGGGGAAATTGTTTGGCAGGGCTTATGGTACCCCACACTATTCAAATGTATACCTGTACAGCTGTGTCTGATGTGAAAATATAACCACATAATGGGTTTTACCTACCTAGCCACTATAGCTCATATGTACATGCAAATCTATTATTTGGTTTTCTATATCACTGCAAATTGTTCACTTAATTAAAATGTATAATTTACTGAAGGAGCGTCT
Organism: Podarcis filfolensis; assembly: GCF_964270895.1. Lineage (NCBI taxonomy): Eukaryota > Metazoa > Chordata > Lepidosauria > Squamata > Lacertidae > Podarcis > Podarcis filfolensis. The sequence continues at coordinate 76,356,362 of NC_139605.1, read as the reverse complement.
CCACCCCCATCGTTCTGCCCGGACGCTGAGGTCCAGCGCCAAGGGCCTTCTGGCGGTTCCCTCATTGCGAGAAGCAAAGCTACAGGGAACCAGGCAGAGGGCCTTCTCGGTAGTGGCGCCCGCCCTGTGGAACGCCCTTCCAGCAGATGTCAAAGCGATAAACAACTACCTGACATTCAGAAGACATCTTAAGGCAGCCCTGTTCAGGGAAGTTTTTAATGTGTGATATTTTAGCGTTTTTTGATTTCTATGGAAGCCACCCAGAGTGGCTGGGGAAACCCAGCCAGATGGGCGGGGTACAAATAATAAATGATGATGATGATGATGATGATGATGATGATTATTATTATTATTACTGAAGCATCATCTCTTTTGAGCGTAAATATAATAAATACCAGTTGAGGCCATGTTTATTCTGAGGTGCAGAAAGAGCAGCTACTAGTAGATGTTTAAAATGCACTTCTTATAACCCATAAAGCAGAGCTTCTTTGATATGTGTAATGCATGTTGGAAGATAATATACCAGTTTCAGAACAGCTTCGGGACAACTTATCTCCCAGAGTGTTGTTGGAAATTGCATTTTGCTATGACTCTGTATATGCATTCCTGAAACCTGTACATAGCAAAAGCTGAAGCTCTGAAGCTTGAAGTTACGCATGCAACCTATAGTTCAAGGTTCAGTACTGTATTGTCAACAGCCTAGTATTCAGAGAAAGTATAATCCTTATAATTTGGCTACTGAAGCAGGGTTTGGCACTTAAAGGCTGCAATCCTATACCTGGGAGGAGGTCCAATTGAACTCAATGGGGCTTACTTCTGAATAGACATAAATCGGATTACACTGACAAAATGACTTTTGGCAAAGTGATTCTGCACATGGGTTTGTGGAAAAAGTTATAGAACCAAATCAGTTGCACTTTTTTCTGGGGAGGAATCAGTGAACGGAATATCTGATTTCTCTTTGGTCCTGCTTAATTCCTGGAAAATGTATATGGTTATTAAACCTGATCTGGCAGAGTTCTTCAACATGTATGGAATAACAGAGTAACTTTAAAAATAATAATCCCACAAATGCCAAATATTATGTTGAAAGATGACAGGTACTGAAAAGGTCCCTTCAGCAATGAATATTTCTATTTTAACATAAAGTTAGAGAGAAGAGAAAGAAACATAATTCCTGAAATTATGGCCAAAATAAAAATGTAATATAGTATTCCTGTTCTCCTCTCTTAGTAAACCATCTACTCATAAATAAGTCCCAATATTAGCAGCTGGAAACATTAATTATTTTTTCTTCTTGCTGTAAATCACTCAGTAACACTGAAGAACAGTAATGACTGATCAAAATTAGATAGATGCCTAGTGTCATAAACTTTAGGCAACAACTGAGGATGTTTTTAAGCAGACTTTCCCTGAGGTATGACCCAGTCATTTATGGAATATCAATTGTACATCTGTTGAAATGGCTTTATTGGTTTTGGTCTTTGTAGGAATGGTTCTATTGTTTTTTAGAATTGTACTTTTTCTACTGTCCATTATACAACCAGCTACACATGCTATCCCCTTTTATTGAGTAGTCTAACATCATGGCACAATGAAAATATCAGAGTATCTGTCTGTAATGGCTTTAGGGGTTGCTTGTGCGTAAATAGCCGCCGCTCTGGGCTAGGTTGGCTGGTTAAACCATTTCTCGCTGGACAGCCATCCACTCCGTGGCTGTTCAGTCGCTGGCAGAATCCGTCAGTGGGTGTTTCTTAAACCTTTTCCAACATAAAAGTTGTTTGACGCCCAGTCTCCTCCTACTCTCCCTGCGCGGAAGTCTTCTGCGCAGGGAGGGGGTGGGTAGCGGAGGACCTGTGCTCTCCCCGCTGGTGTCCAGTGAAGAGTCCTGGAGCCTGCTCTCTGCTTCCCCCATTGGCCCCCCTCTATCCCTGGTATTGCGCTGATTTTCTTCCCCAACAGGAGACCTGCCTCTCTCCCTGCTTGGCCCCTCTCCAGCATCGCTGTGGAGCCTCGCCTCCTCCTCCTCTAGTTCCGATGGCAGTTCCCTGACACTGTCTGACATTAACCCAGAAGTAACTACAAGGATGGCTGAGTTTTTGTCAATAGGCTCTCTTAGAATGGTGGCTGGCACAATTTAGTGGGAAGAAATCCCAATGAAAATCCTTGTCATTATATATTTTATATGGCTGTTTATTTATATATGTTTTAAATTTTTATATATGGATGTTTTATGATGGCCTATACTTGTAATGTCAAATAAAGGTTTGGCGAAGTAAGTAAGTAAGCCCTTTAGAGATCAGGATTGATTCTGCAAACTCAAAAAGGTTAAAGTTAGCTGAGGACACAAGACACCATATGATTCAGTTCTCCTGCAATTTCCCAGACTGCCTGCATAAGTGTCCCCTCTTTTCTGTGAAACGAATGGGCAAGGCTCCAGAGAGTCTCTGTAGCAACAAATATAAAATTTTAATTGTGAAAGACTGAAGTTGTAATCCTAAATACACCTTCTAACAAATGCCAGTAATGTCCCCTGTGCCCCTAGTTGGATTAAGTAACACAAAAAAATTGCAAGCATACATGAGTACTGCCGTATGACTTTCTAATAATAAGCATTTTACAACATCTTCCTGACATTGGATTTATTCTAAGGCAGGAATAATGGGCTAGAATTAAATTTTACAGCTATGACATCAGAAAAAAACTATGGTATAAAAGTAACATTATTATTTTTATTGTCTATATTAAACAAGGTGACAGGTGACAATATTAATAGATGTGTAATTTTGTGCTGAGTAAAATAAGTTTACAATGAATTTATGGGCACCATTTTATCATATAAACCTTTATTAATAATAGCTAAACATCTGTCCCGTGCTACAGCTTCTGTGACAGAAATAGGTTTGTGTCCTCTTAGCACGAAGGAAAGATTCACTGCAAGTCTTATTCTCAAGGGAAATGGCTTTGCATCAATAAAAAATGCATGATGTTTTCTTGTTACACTGGTTTTGAATGGATATACATTTGGAGAATGTCCTTTCCTCACCAAAGCATTTTAGTTTGTGAATATAATATAGACTCTGATTTTCTGTTACATTTGATTTCTAAAGCCAATTACCACAAACAACTAATCAAATTGACAAATGATATGGTAGATTAAATTTTTGATTAGCGCTTATTCAGCACTAATGAGCATCTAGTGTAATTACCAGGGGGCTGTTAGCCATTCAAGCCTCTGGATAATAAGCACCAGGCTTATTTCTGTATGGCATTTGGCTTTACTACAGCCTTCAGCGTAATTCTAATCGGTAAAGAAATACACAAGCCCAAGGGCTATGCAGTGCAGAGATAATACACAGACTGTGCACTTTTACTTCTTGTCTAACTATTCATCTCTCTGTATCTGTATGTATATGCTGTTTTCTAGGATTACCTGTCATATTTAGAAAGGTGCCCAAAGAAAATTATTGCCATTCTTAGAAGAATGATGCAAGATTTTTTTTTGGGGGGGGGGGCATTTTTCCTTACATTCCTATTTTAAAAAATCAACAACGATCCACTCATTTGCTAATGCTCCCATTCTTACACTTTTACACTTGTGCACATATAGCTCCACAGAGAATAATCTTTAGCATTATGTTTAAGCTTTTTCAAAATAAAAAATAAAAATCACCAATTACACCAATATTGTTGGACTACACGACCCTTGGAATCCCTTCCAACTCTACAATTCTATGATTCTACAAGCATTTTATTTTGCAGCAAGAGATATATAGTATTTTAATAGCCAGCACCCTTTATCTTTTTAAGTCTAGCTATTTGCCTGTTTTTTGACCTGTAATTAATGAAGAATATATATGTGGTAAGTGTGTGTGAGTGTGTGTGTGTGTGTGTGTGTGTGTGTGTGTGTGAGAGAGAGAGAGAGAGAGAGAGAGAGAGAGAGAGAGAGAGAGAGAGAGAGAGAGAACACACAGAAAGAGAGAGATGGATGTAGTTCTGGAACCATGACACAGACCTTTGAGGCTGAATTAGTTACAGCAACAATGGTAGTACTAACAAGTGTTACATTTCCCTCTGTCTCCTTCAATTAGATCACTGCTATACCTCAGTGTCATTTCTGGAAGAGGTGTGTGTAAGTCCACAGAACACTATGTAATTGACTCCAACAGTATTATCTGTGCATCTGGGTGCAAAAGAAGTGTTCCACAACTCGCAGGAACTAACTTTCATGCCTCTTGTCATTTACTACAAAATATTAATTCAGTTTAATATAGTGGAACAAGAATTCTACGCAATGCAATGCTGTATTGATAGTAAAACACTTCTACTTGATATATGTTCACAGATACCCCAGATAACAATGCTGACTTATCTAAAAGGAATATGCAAACCTGACAAACAGCCAGCAGAGACTCTTTATTTGGTACACACAGCACACTGAACCAATGTCTTGTGACCAAAAGCACCACAGTAAAAATAAATGTACATTGATTTTACTGTGGTTTCTTCCCTTAGGACAGCTGTATGGATCTAGATGGTGATGAACTACAACTCCCATCAACCCCTGCTCCTTAACAGCACCACACTGAAGGCTGGAGCACAATATGGATGAAGTATATAGGCATGTTGGTTTATCAATGTGACTGGCTGCTAGGCAGCAGCTGCTCGTTTTTAAAACTGCACTTCTTTGGAGATGTGGTGAAGTTTTTTGGCAGAGGAATAATCTGGGCTGGGATATTGGTCAGCATATGTGATTGGGGCTTATAGGTCACCCCTCATTAACAGTTCAATGCAAAAGCTCTGGTCTAAGCTAGTATGACTGAGAAAAATGAGGGCTGGAAAGGAAATTAACATTTTAAGGACAGTTAATTGAATGGTAAATTGTCTTTTACGAGCCCTAGGTAAGGAATGAAGTCGTGCTGGGGAATTTATTGTGTAAAGAAATAAATAAAAATATTTACAGTACATATGGGTCAAAAATGCAGGATCTGGCTGTCAGAATATAAGATGCCTGCTAGGTCAGACCAAGGTCCATCTAATATAGCAGTTTGTTTTAATAGCCAGATGCTCCTGGAAGCTCACCAGCCAGGCATGAGGGTGATGGCATTCCCCTATCGTTTGTCTCTAGCATCTGGTATATCAGTGGTGTCCCTAAACATTTAGCTATTACAGCTAATAGCCCTTGCTAGACCTATCTTCCATAATTTGTCTAATCCACTTAAAACATCTATCCAAGCAAGCAGCCACCATCACACCTTGCAGGAGGGAATTGAGTAAATTATTAACTGTGTGAAGAAACAACTTTGCTTTATGAGGCTGTGTAAATATATATTTTTTTGTTTATGTCTGCACTCCAGAAACATTAATAGGGAGTAAATGTCCCACCTTTCTGTTTATCATGCCTAATGCAGCTAATGTTGCCACAGGGCTGGCACTGGGACTCAGGCACAAGTATACTAATGCAGATTTAAGCTGAAACTCGAAGCCTCTTGAATCAGGCCAAAAAAGCATACATAAAACACATAGCACCCATAGCAACAAACTTTCATCTTTTGGGTAAGTTAGAAACTTGGGTGTTCTCTGTGAACTTTTGGCAAACCAGATTGTGTAGTGGCAATTCTACAATTAATGTGTTTTAGTACAAAAAAATTTTTTTTGGAGGGGCATACTGTACATCTCCTATACACCACTCACTTTGGCTGCTTTTGTGGATTTTTAGTAACTTTTTACTACATATCCTGGCCTTGCCTTTGACAAAAACTGGCTCTTCTGAATATAGATCATAGGTTAATCAGAAGAACCCAGGGGTTGTGTGAGTTATCTGAGATGGTAACCTTTTAGACCCAGTCACGTAAATAAGGAAATTTGCCAGGTGCACATTTGTTATTTAATCTGTCCTCTCGCGACATAGTTCCCTTTTCATCTAGTCTGAAATTCTACCCCACCCTGCCATCTTATTTTGGAGACAAGAGTATATCAGTGCTTTGTATGCAGATGATGCAATTCTTCTGTCATACACTCAGATGGGAATGTGTAGGTTCATATTGTATAATGGAACTCTTTTAAGTTATAATGATGCTAAAACTAAAACCTTAACTTTTGAGGTAGAGGAAGAAGACACACCAATGGCTATGATGGGATCTGGGCAGAGATTCCCAGACAATTACAAGATATTGATAGGCAGACCACGATGACTCTAGTTATGGTGTGCTTATCCAATATGAAGTACAAAGGTTTTTATATTCTTTCTGGAAAGATGCCCCCTTATTTGTCCCTCATCCATTTATGTGAGCTGAGATTGCTTTTGACAAAATGTAGGTCAATTTTTCAGCAGCTGATTGAGATGAAGGCATCTTACTTTTATTTATTAGTTGCTACTTTGTTAATAGTGTTTTAGAGATTATAATTTCTTTACTGATTATTTGTTAATTATATCATATGATTTATGCTGCACCTGTGTTCTATTATGTTCTTGATATTTCTTGTTTGTAAGCCACTTTGGGATTCATTTGAATGGAAAGTGGCTTGGAAATATAATCAGTCAATCAATCAATCAATCATTATAGGACTTAGAACAAGGTGGGAAGATTTTGCCTAAGCTGGCTGCCTTAAGTAGGACGACCATGGCATGCTTCTTAACAGAGGATCACCTATATTCAGATCTGAGCATTCATTATTTGCAGCCCCTAACAGCAGGCTGTAGTAATGACTCCCCTTTAACTAAAAGTCTGTTTCTATTGGTGAGTACAGATTATTACAAGTCACATAGAACCCCCAAATTTGTTTAAAAGGCTATGGACAAGCTATCCATTTCATCTGAAGATCACATTGCTTACAATAAATCTATTGTTTCGTTTTTGAGAGGGAATGTTTACAGGTTGTGTTTTTTTTTTAAAAAAAATGTATTCTGCATGCACTTATTTTGTTGCTTACCTTTGCTTTGTGACATGTGTATTAGTAAGCGTGTGTATGAGTATGTGTTAGGTCGGGTTGGCAAAAGAGCAATAAAGTATTCATTCACTATTAGGAGATTGGAGTCTCATCAGTTGCAGCCAAAACTTTCAAACAGGGCATTCGCTGTATAAATTTAATTCAAGCACAGCAATGATTACAATATTTCAAAAATTTCTCGATCAATACTTTCCAAGCATCTTTCTTGCTTACAAGGATCAACTAGATTGCTAACATTAACTGTACATAGTAGCCTCCTTCCTATAGACATAGCAACTCCTGAATTGGGATTTTTATCTAGACCATGGCATGTGGTGGAACGGTTAAATATTTTTCCAACACCCCTGTGGTCTGAGCTAAATAAACTACCAAAACAGTTCCTATTTCAAAAGTTCCTATTTAAATAGAAGAAACAGCAAACCACATATTGAACTTAAATTGCACTTCAGCCCTACTTGAACGCCATGCTAATGAGATTAGGGGCTTGACAAAAAATCTCTTCCCCAGTGAGTTCTTTAGATCATTAAGAGCAAAAGGAATGTAAACATGTTTGATTCTTTTAGTTAACATTTTCAAAGCTGACATTTTCTTACTCTGCACCAAAATTGCTATTGCTTCTTGTTGCTCTTAGAACTTTGATCCTTCAAGCGCAATGGAAACTCCATTAAGAGCATCCCAGATATATTTCCCATTCAATTTCATTGCCTTCATTTTTCCAGGGAAAATAAGAGAGTAGGGTGGAAGGGTGAAGCCTTTTCATCAACTCTGCTTTCATGAAGTGACTCATACAAGCAGATTTAAAGATAAAGAATAGCATATTGGAAATAAGAAAAGTCTTTTGAAGTTTCTGATGGTTTCCTGTTTGCTTTGTGCATGTGTGAGAAACACATAAACTCTTACATGATTCAATTTAGCAATATTAGTCCACAACTCTTGTGCAGGGCACAACAGTACAATTCTATTTAGCCAAGTGGCCTGTGGAATACTCAATGTATCACTATCAGTAAGGCGGCATTGAAAATGTCTTCATTTAGAACAGAGAATGAGATTAATTTAATCACACTCATTCTTCAAACCTCAGTTCTAGTTCAAGACCAGGAGAAAGTAAGTACACATCAATACCACAGAGCAGTCCCATCTCCAGAACAAAAGACTGGAGGACACTTATCACTACAGTGGCTGTTTTATGTTAATAAATTCCTTTAATCATTCTTTCTAATGCATGACTGAAAAAAAATCTGTTATTTTCATCCTAAACTATTATATGTTGATTCCAAAACAAGATGTTATATACGCCTGGTTTCATTAGGTTATACAGCAACCACTTACCAAATGATGACTTACCACTGTGTCTACACCAGAGCTTTCCAAACTTTTCATGTTGGTGACAGATTTTTTTGTACATGCATCATTTTGCGACACAGTAATTCAGTTTTACTAGCAAACCGGAGGTTAAACTAACCCCTTTCCAGCCCCAGGAGGAGCACAGGAAGCATTCATGTGACACACCTACACACTGCAGCTGGCACACTAATGTGTCGCAACACACAGTTTGGAAAGCTCTGGTCTACCCAATCATTTGGCAGACTGGTAGTCTGTAATAATTACAGTGTAATGTGCTGCCAAATAAAAAGGAGAAATGTTACCATATCTCTGTACTCCACCAGAAAGCTGAGGAAAAGGGATAGTAGTAAAATTCTCTTCACCATGTGGCATGACGTTTAGAGATGACAAGCTCACAAAGTGGCTCACCACCTGTGCATCACTTTGAGTTACCCAGTTAATAAATAGTTATCTCTATTCACCCATGGTTTCCCAAGAACTCTGTGTATCATAATGCATGTATAGTTATTTAAGGCTCCAGGATTATTGATCAGTTTTACTTATTTGAACATTACAATGCTACTCATTTTGTATCAGTTATGCCCAGTAGTTTGTAACAGCAAACACAATATACATCAATAAAAAAAACAAATACATATATTAAATACATATATTAGGATAAAAGATGGCAGCCCAGACTAATCCAAGAGTGGGAGGAAACCTATAATCAAAATGGAATCATATTGACAAAATGCAGTCAAATAACAAGCAGGCTTGCACGGATACAGAAACGGCAAGAACAGCAATTTTGGTGCATATTATTAGAAAGAACAAAAAAGCCTACATTGTAAAATAGTGACTGAACAGTTTTTGAAATTGTGTAAGATTTATAAAGTACTTAAATTACCAATCTTGGCAGCTTCCAATAAAATTGCTCTAATTTAGTAAAATTATTTTGTGTCTTATTAATAATAATAAATTAATTAGTAGTTGTCCTAATATTACTCCATTATCTCAGTTCACATGAATTTAAGTCTATAGTTCTGTTTTGCTTTGTTTTCTGAAAAAGAAACATGTACCCCTTCCTGGGGAAAAAGAAACAATTATATTATATTCCCACAACTTCTCCGCTATGTAACAAAAAACCAAGCTGACATTACAGTTACCATTTTTCACAGATCACTCTACGTGAGCGTAACATGATTAGATCCCATCTTCTGTATTTGGGAAAATCTGATTTCTGATTCCAGTATAGTACTGGAAATGTCTGCCCAGTGCTTCATTTCTTCTTTGTTATGAAAAAAGAAAGGCTGAAGGTAAATTCTAAGCGCCAAGAAACACTAAAATGCTTGTGTGTTATTTTTTTTAGACTAAGCTTTTGTCATCCAAGAAGTGCAAAATATTCTAGCTCCTGCAAATATTCTATACATCACTGTCTCTAGCAAATGTGAGAAAGCCACTATGACAATACCTTTTTTCAATTAATTAATGTTTTCTCCATAAAGCGCTTACATTTCACTGTCTGAAATGTATTTAAGGATTATGGAAATAATTCTTAAATTTTAGCCAAATTAGCATGGCATGGGATAGAATCCAATGCTGATCCAATTGTAGCATCTGTTACTGTAAAAAAAAGAAGAAAAGGTATTTTTTGACAATTTCCCCCTCAGCTGCACCTCTGCGCTACCTTCTATGCTGTTCTGGAGGGGTTCCCTCAACCCTCTGGAAGAGGTTTTCAGAGATCACAGGGGGAGCTGCAGTAGAAGGAAGAATAAGTGAAAATCACTTTTTCTTTTCTTATGTTAGTGAACATCTCTGCTGCATCAAAATACATTCCATGTGCAGAGTGGCAGCATTTGATTTCATCCTTACTCTTTGTTCTGATTGCTGCAAAATGCAGGATGAACCTTGAGAATTTTCAATCCCTTTTAAAAACTATATAAAACTGATGGCGCTTATGTATGGTAGGGAAAAAATGCTGTGGCTAGTACTCCAAGGTCAAGGTATTAAAACAAAATAAATGCTGGAGTATTCAAGAAGAAAGCAAACTCTATCCCAGAAGAAAACTAAGAAAATAGACTTACCTCTTGCTTTCCTGAAAATTAGGGATAATGATGATGATGATAGATGTATGTTTGAAATGTATACTTAAAACTTACTGTGCCAGGATACCGAGTGTAGAGAATATCTTAGCAGTTTATATTCAGAGTAAGTTAATATATATTTTTAAAATTTCAAAACACACAGGCAAAGAATCATTCATAGCTATTAAGCGTATCCAATTTACCTCTAGAAAATTATCAGGCCAATTCTGGAGGATAGCTGCATAAAGAAACTGGTTGCCTTCTTATGTGCAGCGAAAGACAGTAAGAGTGGTTTTAAGACTTGTTCAGAACAGTTATGACCATATCAGTGAAAGTATTCATCTTCTTCCAGAATTGGCACTGATCCAGCTGCTGCCCTTCAGCCAAATGTCGCATTGCGGCACACAACATACTCCTAATGTTGTGTCTATTCTCTCCATTTGACCGCTAGGGGTGTTTAAGGGCAAACAATGAAGTTTTAAAAGCCCTACTAAAAGCTCTGCTAACAGAATATGAGGACAAGGCAGAGCAAATCTACCCTCTTCAACAGTTTGCTCCTACTTGTAATGACTACGATTCTAGCTCCAGCCCAGAGAATTGTTCAAATTTAACTCTGTCAAGGAGAAGCAATTGGAAATATGCTATTTTGACTCAACCAAGTATGTTACACATGCAGTTTTCTCTCCATGCCAGTACTTTATGTAGTTAAATAATTCATTAAATTATTAATACAACAAGGAAGAAAAAGCCAACATAAATCAAATCTCAACATTTGCAAAATACACTATAACACTGGTGGACAGAAGGATAGCATGTCTCAATGGAGACTCACACATTCAGTCTCAGGGGAAAATATTAAGATCAATAGCATGGCTTTAAGTGCATTGAGTCTTGGAAGGCACGCATATGACACATGTTAACTGCTATCTAATGGTAGTAACAACACTCAAAGTATCATCACAAAGTTTGTCTTTATCCACAAAACTCTGATATTGTATGACTGCCTTAAAATGGTTCAATTTCAAAAGTTGAAAATTTTATTGGTCACTATTACTTTCATAAGTTTATTGCAAAAATGAAGAAATCAGGTACATTTAAGGTGACCGAACATGGAGCCAAACTGAGTCAACCTATCAAAAGCAGATCACTTTATTCTTCTTCTCTTTCTCACACATTCACATATACATAAACAAATAATTCTTGTGAATATTCTGCATTAAAATCTGCACAAAAGACTGCCAGATTTACAAACAGATGAAATATCTATATTAAAGTTTTGGTGGTGTTGTTTTTTAAAATGCAGTTAATTAGAAGCACCCATTTACCCTGCAAGAGAGGCTTCCTTAAGCCTTTCTCCAATAATACTGGTTCTACATATTTAAATATAACCTAAATGTTGAAAAACTTAAATATAGATGCTTAATACTTACTGTGACTATAGATGCTTAATACTCACTTATGTACACCCACAAACAAAAGTTGCAAAAGAGCATTAAATTAATAAATTGTTCCCTATTTCTTAATAAGAAGTAGACACTAACTAAATATTATTTGTCTTAAATTTGGTAAGAAATATTTATTTTATTTTAATATAAGCACTCACGGATAATAGAATACCAGTCCATTAAAAGAAGTCTGTCCCACAAGTTCAAGTCTAAAACTGTTGAGATAAGCGTCTCACCTGCGTTTCAAATGCAATTGCAGAAGCAGTGGTAAGAGATGGCTGTAAGATAACACAACCCACCTGAGTTACACCCAGAAGCAAATAGGCAGACTCTGCAGTTGGGGAAGAGATAAAATAAGCTCCCTTCTACTAACCCCGCCCAGCAGGCAGGCAACCTCATCTTGTTTTGGGAGAATCTGAGTGGTCTTCAAAGATGGTGTCATAGGGACCGCATTGCGGCAGTTCATGGACTACTGCATGGCCAAATGCAAATCTGAAACTGATTAGCCCAAGTATTTCACCAGAAAAATATGAGAGGTCTGGTGGATGACACCATGCAGGGCCTAGAAAGCTAGAATGCAGAAATACTCATAACTAAGAACTCCAAGTCACACTGAGATAATCTCCATTAAATCACAGCTCTTCAGTGATGGCCTCATCTCTGTCTTAATTAAATTGAATCTAAGTTACAGACTACCTTAATTTTGATCCCATTTTTTCATTTTTAAATAAAGCAAATGGACCAAACTATTTAGGCTTCATTAATCTATCTCACACACGTATGACAAATAAAATTGTGCACCAAAATACAAATTTTTCCCGTTGTCCCAAAAAGTAAATTTGTTAGATTCCAGCATAATCAGTATCTAGATGTAGCTGAATAGAGCAGGTAAGTGGAATGGAAATTAGGTCCTACTATAGCCATAGTTTAATCTCATTGATGGTTGGTGTAAATGATATAGTTTTGATTTGGGAAGAATAGAATTATTTCAAAGTACTGAATTTTAATTTTCTGCTTTAATCTACACTATTGCTTTTCTTACAACAGGTACATCAAAGTACAATATATGGCTATACAACCATTTGCAGAAAAATCTGCAAGTAGGAACGCTAGGTAGCTTTAAGTAGCTCTTTCAACTCTTATCCCTGTGACAAGACTGGGATAACTGACAAGACAAACACTGTCCCATAGCAAAAAATGTCTTGTCTCTGATGTAAACAGGTATGGCATGAACCAAAACCACACTGCTGAATTCCTTTTCAGAAGCTGCCTCCACAGGACTTCAAGTACAGTGGTACCTTGGTTTGCAACTGCTATGGATTACAACCGTTTTGGATTACAACTCGTCAAACCCAGAAGTGCGTGTCACTTTTTTTGGACTACAACCCATTTTGTTTGGATTACAACCCATTTTGGGAAGGGAGGCCCCATTGGCGAAAGCGCGCCTTGGGTTACAACCTGTTTTGGTTGACAACTGGACCTCCAGAATGGATTATGGTTCACTGTACTATTCTTCAATCATCTCACCTCTATAGTTCAAACTGTGGGCAGTTAATCTTACACAAAATAATTCCAAAGAGAAAGCTATGGTCAAATACCACGTGAAGTTTCCCTTTAAACAACTCTACCAGATCTCTGTTTGTGTACAAGCGAGATTAATGAAGAAAAAGTATGAGGAGACAACTTCTAACGACAAAAAAATAGTACATGCCTGCAGAACAAATACATGGGTGTGTCTGTTTGCACTATTGTCTAAATGTTCATCAGCTATATTGTTTTAACTCCATCAGTTGTGAGCATACAACAATTTAAAACAGCTCCAGAATATTCTCAAATGAGCACAATATAACAGAAGAGAAGTGTTCTATGAACTTAATTAATTTAAGATTCTCAGACAACGAACAAGATACAGAGCAATATTTTCATCATGAACCTTTTTGTGTAAGATGCCTACATTCCAAAATATTTCAAAATTATGTCCTTTCCCACTTTTATTTGATTTCAGGACATTTCAGACTGAGAGAGAGAAAATTGCTATGTTCCATTTTCTAACACCGTAGATGTCTTGTTTCTAAAGCACTAAAATATCTTGCTTTCTGCCTGTGAAGGATCTTTAGAAACATTTCTAAAACTATCATCCCTGAACAAAATGCATGTGCATTTATTTGCTCAACAGTGCTGAAATTGCATATACTAGCATGTCAATTGTTTTTCATTCCAGTTTTCACTGACACCACGAGAGCTCCTTGGCAGGTCAGAACTTAATATTACATCTAAAGATCACAGTATTTCAAGTCACTGTCATAACAATCTATAAATCACAAAACCACTGATTCCCAATATAGTATGGGCACCAGTATAGTATGGGCATACTTTATGATGCTAATGTAAGGAACGGAGGAGAATGTCCTTACAGCTCAACAATTCAGGTACCTCACAAAACAAAGTTTTTCCTAATAAGTTTGGGTGATTTACCAACACCTAACAATTTTTAAACCTTCCTTTTATATTGTTGTAAACCACTTATAGGGTTTACGGGGGGAGGGGGGTTCCCAGTCAAGTGATATGTATATCAATCTTGTTAACTGACTAAATAAATAACATAGGTAAAGGTAAAGGACCCCTGGATGGTTAAGTCCAGTCAAAGGCGACTATGGGGTTGCGGCACTCATCTCACTTTCAGGCCGAGGGAACCAGTGTTTGTCCACAGACTGCTTTCTGGGTCATGTGGCCAGCATGACTAAACCGCTTCTGGTGCAACGGAACACCGTGACAAAAACCAGAGCGCATGGAAACACCGTTTACCTTCCTGCCACAGCAGTAGCTATTTATCTACTTGCACTGGCGTGCTTTCAAACTGCTAGGTCGGCAGAAGCTGGGACAGAGCAACGGGAGCTTACTCCGTTGCAGAGATTCGAACCGCCGACCTTCCGATCGGCAAGCCCAAGAGGCTCAGTGGTTTAGACCACCTGTGTCCCCTACAAATAGATAACATAGTATCCTAGCCATCCTGGGAGACTTCCAACAACATAAAAAACCATAGTAAAACATTAAACATTAAAAACTTCCCTGTACAGAGTGGTAGGGGATAGCAAAAGTAACAGCATGAAACATGCCATTAAAAGCAATTTGGGAATGAAAGTGTGTGTACGTATGCTTTGCATTTAAAGAATAAACAACAGATATAATTATCTGTAGCACAAAAAGTGGAATTCCACATGGAAGGGCCAGCACAATTTCCGGTAATAGCATACACTAGCCTTCTTCAACCTAGTGCCCTTCATATGTTGAACTGCAACTCACATCATCCCTGAACATTGGCCAGGCTGGCTGGGTTGGATGGGATTTGTAGTCTGGATGGCACAAGATAGGGGAAGGATAGCATATACCATAGAATGTATATGTGCTAGAGAACCTAAATTCTTTCCGCCACAGATTGTGTTTTGGGATGAAACTGTTGTTTTATTGAAATGTTCATCAGTATAATTTGGAATGACACTCGGTGTATGACTGCATTATTACAGCACTAACAGACAGTGGCGTAGCGTGGGGGGTGCAGGGGGGGCGGGCCGCACCGGGCGCAACATCTGGGGTTAGGGCAAATCCATGGGTTAGGGGGCGCAAATCCACGGGTTAGGGGGCGCAAATCCACGGGTTAGGGGGCGCAAATTACTTGCCTTGCCCCGGGTGCTGACAACCGACGCTACGCCACTGCTAACAGAGAACTAATCAAGATACTTACACAGATATCCAAACCCTTCCCTACTACCTTTACAGCCATCAGGGACTTTTCAAGGAAATAAATTTAGTCTATTAAATACAGTCTCTGTTGTCTTGTTCTCTTACTGCTGGTAGATGATATAAAACCTGTCACCTTGATGCCATCTGGCCACTGTTGTTTTTACTCTCATACTTCCAGCATACGTAACAGTCAGGAGATTGTCTCAAGTATCTCCATATGCTCTGTAAGAGAGCTGTATCTTACTAAACACAATTAAAATCCATTTCTTTTTAGCTCCAAGACAGCATTGCTGGTTTCTTGCAGGTAGATACGTGGGTAGAGGTGGACAATCTCCCATAACAGGTTTCTATTCAGTGCACATTGGGGGTTGCTTTTTCCTGAAATGATGTCCTAAAAAGCACAGATCTAAATGACTTCAACATGGCTTCTCATATGTCTAATCTGATTCCAAAAAAGGAAATTGAAACTGCTAGTGCTACATTTTTCTAGCACGTTGCTCCTTTGCTACAATGGGACAGCAACTGATAAGGAAAATTAGTGGATGTTCCAATACTGCTTTCTGCTGGAGTCCATCCAGATTGCTAGTGAGGCGAAGATAGGAGGAACTAGTCATTTCCCTAGAAATCTTTCTGCATGTTGGATCAAAATAATCAGTCAATCAGTGTGTATTTTGATCTTCCAAAACATCAAAATAAATGGGGCAAGGAAGGGACAATCTGATATTTCTCCTATTACATCGGATTTTAAATGAGACAATATCAGTTCTCTAACTGACCAAATTACAAAAATAATAGCTGTAACAAATTGTTGGTTTCTCAGTTGTAGGATAAAAAAACAGTACATTACTGCTACTAGTGACATAATTATAATGTAAATTCATTCTGATCTTCCACACTAACTATACCAGATTTAAACAGGGAATTGTTTTATTGGTGGGATCTAAACGGTGCCCTTGCACCAAAGGAAGGGCTTTTTGTCCAGTGGATTCATCCGCTAATACGGTGAGACATTTTCCACCAATTTCCTCCTTCCCACCCTGCAGCCCCGAGTATCGCCTCTCCCAAGGCAGCTCCAGAGAGTTGGGAGACTATTCAAAACGGTGGAAGATGGAATGAAAGGCTGCAGGGGCAAGGAAAAATTTGTGAAAATTGAATCCGCTTCTTCCATTAGCAGAGCATTCACTGGATCAACCCTCCCCTTTTGTAAATGCAAGGGCACCTATTACATTCTACTCTATATCTAAACTGAGGAGATATATATATATATATATATATATATATATATATATATATATCCTATTGTATGACAGAAGAAGTTGAATTTTCACATTAACTAGAAAATCAGGGTCTTCATTAAATATTCTGCTTATATGGTGCTTATATAGTTAGGAAAGCAACTTGCACAATTCAAATTAATCCTAATTGCCTAAACTGATTATGCTTGGTGGCATAACAGAACAACAAATCATATCCTCTTGCCATTTATAGATTTTCATTAAGCAGTGACATCTCAATTACTTAGAATTATGTCATGATTTTAAACATTGCATCTAATTAGGTATAAATAAATATATATCTCAACAAACTGGCAAGTTGATAAATCAATCAATTTAAATTCAAGTTCTCTAAAGAGTCTTTTTAGGAATGAGATTTAAAGACAAAAACCTGACCACTGCATGTACCATATATTTTTTTGTCACATGTCTGAGGTTCGCTTTACAGATTGGTGTGTGTTACAAAGTACTGTTTTCTAGTCTGCACTGGCAAAGATCTCAAATAGACAGGTAGCATGTTCTAAGGAGCAACAAGTTGAATTCTGACTCATTTCATCACTTCATTTCATTTGAAAGCAGACGCTAGTTCGTATATGCTATGCATATCTGAGATACAAACCTCAAATGTAAATGAGGATGTGAAAAGAAAATGGAGGCAACGTATTTCTACAATGTATACGCTGATTGTAGTACTTTTAGGGCCAAAATAACACAGCAGCTAAAATACACATACTTTAAGGAATAGGGTACGACTAATGAACAACTATTTTCTATTAAATAGAAAATATTAGGATAATTGTTGACACAATGTTATCGCAAATCAAGAACGGTACATGTAACATATGACAAACATGCTATTTCAATAAGGAAAAGATTGAGAAAAAGTTTACTGAGCTATTATGTGTAGTTGAAGTGTCATAATAAATTGAAATCACGAATTCGCTATTTTATTCCAACTGCATTAGCTTACCTTGATTCTACTGAAGACAATGTGTGCAATACCATCAGATTTCAGCCAACAGATCATTGACCAGTGGTTAATTCACCATATTAAGGATTAAGGATCTGGCATTCCAACAAAGTGGAAATATAAAATGTTTTAAACGGGAATACGCAAGAGAAGCGCCGTAAAATGTATACATGCACATACACAGGTACGTGGTCACTCTTATAGATGAACTATGACTGGCATCCCATCTTCCAGTAAAAGCCCTCTGTAAAAATTGCCCTTCTGTATAGAAACATAAGTGATTTGACCATGTAGAGATGTGTCTTTCAATCTAAAACTTTTTAATTTAGAAACTAAAAGTCTTTTGGTAAAAAAAAATCCCCATCTTTATGACTATCTACAATAATTAGTTTTAATTACTATATTGTTCCTATGATTTCCCTCTGAACAATTATTATGTTGCATAAAATACTGCAATAGAATAAATACGGTAACTCAATTTAGGCAGCCAACTTATTCCTTGTGGAAATTTCATTCACTTCTTGTAACAGTAGAGTATACTGCAACTGAAGAAAGTCTTATGTATGACTCAATATTGTGTGTTATGGCAAGGAAAGTAAATGGCAACATACCAACCATTACTAGATATCATAAAATGCTGACACAACAATTCTGGGCTCAACTTATTTGCCATAATGATGATCAGCAATAACACGAAGTCTGATCCACTGTTTAGCTAGCTACTGCAAAGCCCACTACTGTGGTTATTTTTTTCCTGGCCCAAGCGTATCTTCTGTTGAGAATAATATGAGAGTCTTACATATGTTCTATCACATCGACAAAAATGGATGTTTGCCAACTATGAAGCAATGATGCCAATTATAGGATTACATCTAAATTCTTGGCCAATCAGTTTGCTCTATAATCCTAAATATTGGAAGGAAACCTCTTCCCCTGATTTTATTAGTGCGAATTTGAATACTGTAAATCAAATGGCGTAAAATTATAATCATGAAGATTCCACTGAAAAAAAATCAAATTGCATAAGAATATCCACGAGACACATTTTTATGCAACCCATTCTAACGCAGATATGTTGTGCTAATCACTCAAAAAGTTCAGCACTCTTAAGTTACTCGCACAATATGAATGCACAATTTTCTAGTCATAGGTGCCGCAGTAGAAGTTGCTGCATGCCTAGAAAAACACTGTGCGGATAAGCACCAATTCTGTTTATAAAGTGCTTTGAGTGTCATTGGGACTTAACTATCTCATAAATATAGGCAATTGTTCAGTACTCCATAAATTATTCACAATTTTGAATGTTACCATTTCGCATGTTTTTCTAGAAAGTTTAAGATGATTTTAATTCTGACTGACATTTGGTGTCACATAATTCATGTATTCTTCAACTATTCTAAAAATTCAAAAAGAGCGTTTAAAATCAAACTTACTGGACATTTAGAGAACTGAAGATCTTGTGGGAAAGGCAATATATCTTACTATTTAATGTATTTCCGCAGAACCATATTAACTTTTCTGGTAAACAGTTGGGCAAAAACAGAAACATTTTAAAATATATTTTTACTTTTTGGAGGGGTGTTAATAAAATAAATACAAAATGCCTTATTTACCGCCCACATTGGCAATCACAACAATACTAGATACAAATATATCTTTTAAAAAATGACACAGGGAGGACTGCCACTGAGCAGGCACACATCCCTCCAATCACTAATCAGAACTTGAATGAATAAATTCATTCATTAAATAGCAGCGCTCCAATGCCTGAACCACATGTAGAAAACAAGTTTCCAAAACTTATTTCCAAAAGACATTAATGGATTCTAGTTCACAGCAAACGACAGGATTAAAAAATGGGCAGGGCAGCTGGATGTGCAAAAGGGCGTTGTCTCACCATGAGCACATCTAGACTTTAGTTAATAGTGTATGCGACCACAATGTAATTAAAAGGGCAACATGTAAAGATACACGCCTGCCCTGCAAATAAACTATGTGGCCTCTAGGTGACCACAACTTATTTTTTTGAGCCTTAATAAGGCCTAATCCCATTTACCATCACAGCCTGCAAGTTTTGAGCGCATTCATTGATATACTAATGAAGTGACATATCTTTAGAACATCCTTGGTTTGAGGTACAAAGTAAAAACTTAAGACAATAACTTTCTCCACGTCATCTGAAAACTTCTATGTAAGTGACTAACATCAAAATCATTTAGTGTAATTTAAAAAAGGAGTAAGCACAAGGATATAAGATTGTATCCAACAAAATTTTACTCAGAGTATGCCCAATGAAATTAATGGACCTAAGTTAGGCATGTTTATTAATTTTATTGGGTCTGCTTTTAATATGATTAATATTGGGTACATTCCATGATGCTTGCATGTGTGGCTGAGATCAGCCTCTCTTTGCAAAGCACAACTATGTTGTAAGAGCACATTATAACCATTACAAAGGAGACTCTTAATTACAGTGTGCAAAAGACTTTGGTAAGGTGGCCCCAATTTATAAATTTTAGTAATTATTAGAAATACCAGTAATCTGCTTCAGAACAAATAGTTTGAGGAGGTCATATATATTTTAAAATGCATCTTTAAAATTAGAGGTGTTCACATTGCTCATATACTAAATCACAATCCTCACAATGGGATTTCCTCTCAGCCATTGTGTTTTCATGCCAAAGCTCTTCCTTTATGTTTAACAATTATTCTCTCTGACTAGGTCAATTGTAAACTGCTTCCAAATACCACACCACTCAGACCTGTTAGCCACCCTCCTAACCATAAAAATACAGGTTCTAGCTGTTAGTATACAGAAAACAATGTGCTTTAGAACCTATTAAACCCAATCTGCTCGGTACAAAACCCAGTGTGGCTTCTAAGGATCATAGAACCAAAGCCTTCTTTTATGGTTTAATTAACAGTAACATCAAGTCAGCAAGTGAGAAAATTTCTCTTGGCTGGCTACACACTTTAGTGAAAAGAGAGCGAGAGAAAAAGAAAAGATGCAAACACTGAAATAATGGCACTGCAGCATGCATGCATGCACGCACACATGCACGCACACACTCTCTCACTCTCACTCTCTCTCTCTCACACACACACACACACACACATGCACGCACACACAAATAAATCAGAAAGTCAACTCACAGAATCTCCAAGTCACGCAGGGCTCGGAAGGCTCCATCTTCAATGCAGCTGATCTGATTGTTGTCCAGTTGCCTGCAGGAAGGAAGGAAAAGTATGAAGGCTTGCCTGGTAACCACGCTGCCTTGGAGCACCATGTTCTAAGCTTCCCTGTCACTAAGGTGTCCCTCCACCCCCTTGCAGTCTTTGCTTGTCACCAGGAGGAAGCTTGCCTGTAGTCTGCCACGCTGCTCTGTCTCTTCTCACTGACTGAAAGAGCTGCATACTACAGCACACTGAAGCCTGTCAGGTCTCAGTAAATATTAATTGCGCTCCCCCCCTCTAAGGCAGAAGGGAATAATTTCATTACATTAGGGCATCCAATCCATTATGAGCTTTTACCGTCATGTCACTGAAACAATTTCATTAAGCTAAAGGCCTGTAAATCATTGGAGGTCACCATGCTGCCCCCAGTGACCTCACAGAATGCTGTTTTCCCCCTTTTACTGGAAGTTGTAGTCCTCCGTCCTGACAGTACTAAATCTCAAGGCTTTATCTGCCCAAGAGCTTCAAGGGTGTATGGGGAATATACCAATTCCAAATTAGACTCAACTAATCTAATTTTATAGTCTTTTTATTATTCCAAGCACCAAATGTCTGTGGTGGTTCAATGTTTTTTCTGCATTGTTACTGGCCCCATCTGGTAGGCCTGTCTATTGAAACATTTCTGACCACCATACACAGAATCACTACAAGTATATCAAGCAAGACAGATCTAATCAAGGAATTAAATGTAAAAATACACACACCAGGAGTGAATTCTTTTCCTTAGGCACTTTAGAATATGCTGGGTAAATGCAGGGATTATCAAATAACATAAAGATGCAAGGAAGAAAATGGCTTATAACGCTGATTTCAAGATCTCAGTTTATATCGCTGATTATAAAATCTCAGCAGGTGTTTCCACACTACCAATTCAATACAGATCTTTGCCCAATTCAATATAGAATGTCGTTCACTGACACAAAAAATGTTTGCACACAGGGGTTGAGGATAGACTTGGCCCAGGCACAGCTACATCTGTTCATATTTCTGGACTAGGCTACACACACACACACACACACACAGAAAATTATTATGCTGAGCTTTGAACTTTTCTAAGGTTTTTTTGGATACATCTAGAAATCTTGCTGCTCCTCCAAGCCTGCTGATACTTCTTTCATATGCATGCGTGGTGTTGTTTTGGCTTTATAAAGATCACCGCTTCCATGCTAGTAGCATACAACACAGCTGTAGTGTATTTTGCTACTTACAGCGAGTCTGAGCAAACCTTTATACTTTGTCAGAATTTCAAAACAAAGAAGAAGAAAAATCAAATACAAATTAGAAGAAAAATCAAGTACAAATTAGATTTTGTTAACAAAGATAGCTAATTAGGTAAGGATATTTTTTCTAACATGAAATTTGTTTTTAAGCTTGCGATCCTAAAATGTGTGCCCATTTGTGTATGTCTGGACATATGAGGCTGGTTCTATTCACTTCTATGGTCCGCCAGGTTGAAGCTGGTAGGACAGAAGCAAGTGTGAAGGAATGTTTTCACATTCCTTCACCAATTTTTGTTGCTGCTGTGTGTGTGGTTTTTCATAAGTTGTTCATGCTTTTGAGGCGGGAAAGATTTAGACATGCTAAGAAGTGTGTCTAAATTTCCTGCCACTTGGGGTCATGCCATGGGACTGGAAGGGTTTTAAATCCTTCCGATCCAAGCTGCTTCCCGAAATGTCTCCAGCAAGCCCCCAGTCCCGACAATGCCAGCGTTGGAATTCCTAAGGAACCTGGACCACGTTACTAAATAGGCTTTGACTTCATAGTTTGCAAAATAATAGAATATACTTAAATCCCACTCAAGTCATAACTGAAATCTCTCAACATTTCACAGGAGGAAACAAAGACAAACTTATACTTAAACTGTTTTAGGCTGAAACACATCCGCAGACTGAATACTGATGATTGTTGGAGATGTACAGATACTTGGCTGACCTTTTTTTTAAAAAAAGTAAGTCAAATAACTGTATTAGGGGATACTGGATAGGTATAAAAACACCTTCAAAACTTTTGTAATTGTTAATTAAGATACCTAAACAATATTGCTCATGTTTCATTTATTGTTGTTTTGACTACCATGGTAGTCCTCAGAAAATAATAATAATAACAATACACACACACATACACACAAACACACAAACTCTTAAACATATATTGTCAGTACAAAGGATTTGGAATTAGTAAT
Source organism: Podarcis filfolensis (assembly GCF_964270895.1). Classification (NCBI taxonomy): domain Eukaryota; kingdom Metazoa; phylum Chordata; class Lepidosauria; order Squamata; family Lacertidae; genus Podarcis; species Podarcis filfolensis. The sequence goes on along the minus strand of NC_139605.1, from coordinate 76,333,158 downwards.
GAATCAGCTAACTGTTGGAAGAAGGCAATTTCTCCACCCTTGCCAGATTGGCTTTTTGTAGCATGAGACGGCATTACACATTAACATAGTGTACATGGCTACAAAACAATAAACTGAAAATCCTTTTGTAGATCGTTGGGGTTGTAGCACACTGTGCATCTTCAATCATGGAAGGATCCTTGATCTAGAGGGCACTTCTGTGAAGGGAAAGAAGGCAAAGCATTTTTCACTCCTCCTTCCTTCTTCAGCCTCCTGTGTCCCGACCCCAAACCTTGTCTAGTGGGTTGGGGAACTCTCTGGAGCATCACATGAGAGTACAGGCAAAAAACAACAACCCTCCTTTTCTTTTCTTCTCACAGAAGCGCCCCCCCCTCCGCCGCAAAGAACCTTTCATAAGTGAAGGTACATAGCCAGATACAAACATTGGTCTTTATCTGTAAACTTTTAAAATGATAAATTAAAGTCCTTTCCACCATTTTTATAATGTTGGTGTTTGTTATATATTCTCTTTGCTATAAAATATTGAAAATACAGACAGACATATAACACAGCTCTACTTTTGACTCAAGGGTCAAGGCCTGAGCTGCTTCTTCCACCGTCTCTCTCACTCCCCCCTTCCCACAACACATTGCTGATGGCTCTTCTCTGCCTTGCTGATTATATTTGTATTAATGTACTCTGCAATTGTTGTTGCTGTTAATTCTATTTATATACCGCCCCCCTTTATCAAAATATCCCAAGGTGGTGTACAACATCAAGAAAATATTTTATGGAACATAATAATAAAAACATACAACACAAAACAGCCTATTCTGCTCTGGATTTAGATGTGATGTGTGCATCAGCACACTGCCCATAACACTTTCCTTTTCCTTTTTAGATTTAACACTGTTTACTCTTTTATTGGCACATTTGTCTTTTTTTTTTTTAAAGCAAATTATTCTATAAGTACAAACAAACACACTGTGAACTGGAATGTTGCATTTTTTCATTTCACAATGGAGTTAGATGCAACTTATCGAACAGTTGCAATTCAAACACATTCAGCAACATAATCAGGTGTATGTAAGAAGCAGAACTGCACAGGGTCACATCTGCCTCTTCCAAGCACTGACTCTCATGCTACTGTCATATGAACATTTACTTAGCAGTAAGTCTCATTGATCTGAATGGAATTTACTTTGGAGCAGACAAGTATAGCTTTACAGTTTCAGATATTTAGCTTTTTAGGTACACTGGGTAAATCTGAAGAATTCTAATACATGTGGGTGCATGCTAGTAATAATTTAAATAGGCACTAGACTACAGATTCTCCCCTCGCCTATGAATTTCAATAAAAATGTATTTAAAAAAATAGGAGCTGTTTCTAGTAAATAAGGATAACTGAAGCATTTGCAACTGGGGATTGGCAAATTTGCCAATTTTGGCTTCTCTCAAGTTTCTCATTTTTCAGCTCTTAAGTTCAGTTTTCCACATCGGTTTACACTTCATTTAAGGGCTACATGAATATTCAGCAGCATTTCATTGTGAATTTCTCCTAATATGCACATCTTTGTGTGCAGTTTTGCTTGAGATATGCATTCTTTCCATTAAACTGCTGTTGTATGCTATTTTCCATAGCGTGTATTTTATACACCCCCTACCCTTGTATATGCATCACTTGGCTGTAGAAATGTGTTGCAAAATCCAAAAATGCACAAATTTTGAAAGATAATATGGGTTTGAATATTGTTTAAGAAAGTACAAAATAGGTAAATTCACCTTTAATTGGAATGGAATAAAATTTCTGCCCCATCCCTAGGCAGTAACTGACGACAGGATGGAATTCAACAGCCTTAGATATTAAGTTCCTCAACTTCTAGTGCACCTTTTGATGAGTGGGATAAAATAGGCATGAAGCGTTAAACCTAAATCCGTCCTTCCCTTGACGCACTTTAAGTAAAATATATTAAAGCAGTCACTTAGCATCTGCAAGGTTCTCTGAGGAAAGAAAGCTCTATGTGCTCTCCCACTATTTTACATACAGAGAGCACAAACAACAGGGGGGAAGGCTGTCTTCTTTTATGTCACCTTCCCAGAGGTATGTGACTGACTATTCAGTTTCATTCAGCTTTTTTAAAGTTATGATTATTTTTACAAAATCAGTTAGACATAATAAGAGCTGGACACCATTAGAAGCAATGCTGGATCAGATAGATCCCTCATCTGATACAGTAGAGATATTTTTATATTCTTAACTTGCAGGTAGCCTCAGGGAAGAGCCAGGAACAGCGGGAGATGAAAGCAGGTTGATTTGGGTAGTCCCCCCCCCCCACCTTTTGCCCTCCACTGCCATTTCAGGCTCTGCACTTGAAATGATCCCGTTTAAGTCTATTAATATTTTAGGAGAAATCTAATGTACTAGCCTAACATGCACCTAGACAAACTGTGTTTGTTTTATATGAGTGCTATACTCGCATTCTGAAGTCTTTCCATCCAGCTTTTCTTAGGTGCAGCCAGCACTAACTATAAGCCTTAGGCTGTATCATGCAACTGCTGAGAGATTTGAACACTTTTTACACAATCTCTTTGTGTACATGCTATGGGAGGAGTACGACCAAGGTGGCAAGCTCTGCACCTGAGGTATTTGGGGATGGAGAGTGGAAGGTTATCTACTTTTGCATGCAGAAGGTCCGCGGTTCAACCCCTGTCATCTCCAGGTATGATGTGAAACATCCTGCCTGAAACCCTGGAGAGCTACTGCTAGTTTGTGCCAAAAAGCCAAGCTTGATGGATCAGTAGAATGACTCAGTACAAAGCATCCTCCTATGCTCTTCTGCACTTTCAACAGACTTTCAGAACAGCTCCTATGTACATACAAAGTCTCTCTTGCGACTGAACATGGTACGAGAAAATCTTTTATATAACACATATATAAAATGCGCACTACAGTATTTCTCACACATTTTTATACTTCCTTTCACATCAGTCCTCAGTTAGCGTACACCAGATTTTAAGAATAATTCATCAACACTAAAATCACACACACACACACACACACACACACACATACACACTGCAGCTAATATCCCAGGGCTCAGTTAAAAACATAACAATCTACTGGAATTAAACACCAGCAAAGGCCTGGGAGCATAAATATGTTTATAATAGTTTCCAAAAATCATTTGTGTTGGTGCCTGCCTGAACCCAGACTCTTATGAAGTTTCTTTAGAGAAAGCAGACACTGTTCTAGATACAGCCTAAATCTGCAACAGTTCAGGATTTATGTAAGCCCATGTTTCAGAATTTAAAGGACAAGAGGAATGCACAGACATATCTAATCGGTTAAAAAAAATTGGGAGAAGGAATTCATTGCAGAGATTTCTGATGAAAAATGTGGCTGTGCATACAAACAGAAGGTAATAAACTTAATTAAAGTAAACCTCAAACAGTATTTTTTATAAAATAACGCAAAATAGTATTATACTCTAAATAAATTACTTAAAGGAACAGCATCAGATATCGGTTGGAGGCTTAGAAAAGTTAAAGGTACATTTTTCCATATTTGGTGGGATTGTTGCTTAATTAAAATAATTATGGGGAGAAATAATTAAAGAACAAGCTGGTTGTCAATTGCAAGTGAACCCAGTAACAATGCTTTTGAGTTATGCAAAGCATCAGGTAGACAGTAATGCAGTTTTTGGCTATTCATAGGTTCACAGCAAAGGCATGGACAACAGACACAATACTTTCAACAGACCAATGGAAGAGGAAAATCTGGGACTTACAAAATAAGGTTATACAAACAATTGTGGGACAGAATTCAATAAGACACATTTCAGCAAAAAAGAAGACTTCTTATATTCCCTACTATCAACATCATACAAGGGTTTCAGTTTTGATGGATATTCTAAGTATAATGTTATATATGGATTACATTTATTTTGTTGTAATTGTAGCCTTTAATTCCCCCCCCCAATACTTTCATTTATTTATTTAACATATCTTCTCTTTCCGTCCCAAATGAGCCCCAGTGTCAGGGGCTGTCTGGACACTGAGGAGTTGTGGCTGGATACAGATGACAGGGCACTGGGAGAAGGTGGAGTTGGAGATTGGCTTAGAAGAAGAGATCCATGATCTGAGGAACCCGTAACAGCCAGGTGGCAAGAGTCAGAAGCAGGCTAAGCTGTAGGATTGGAAAATGAAGGACAGATGCTGGAGGAGGGAGAGAGAGGTCAGGCTGGTGTAGAGTCTAGGGCTTCCACACGTCCTCCTCCTCCTGCCTCCACACCTCCTGCGTCACTGTCTCCCAGGACCAGAAGAGGACTGAAGCGGGAGGAACAGACACCGGTTGAACGCAGGCTGAGTCTTAGACCGCTTGCTCACAGCTCAGCTGGGGAAGATATATAAACTGAGAATGGGGGTGGTGCCTTCCGGTTGCTGCAACTGCCTCATCAGCTGCACACTTAGAAGTAGCTGAGATTTGTAGGACTGATTGACATGCCTTCGCCTATCTTCTAAGTGTACTTTTGACAATAAAGAGTTAATATCTTCCTCTGGACCTTCCTTGCCTGACAGCACCGGGGAGGAAAACAGCAAGAGATAAAACAATAAAATCATCTCAAAAACAATTCCAATAAAAATTCAGGCAGGCAACAGGATGTCAGAGGTTCTAGAGCAGGGGTCAGCAAACTTTTTCAGCAGGGGGCCGGTACACTGTCCCTCAGACCTCGTGGGGGGCCGGACTATTTTTTGTGGGGGGAATGAACAAATTCCTATGCCCCACAACTAACCCAGAGATGCATTTTAAATAAAAGCACACATTCTACTCATGTAAAAACACTAGGCAGGCCCACAAATAACCCAGAGATGCATTTTAAATAAAAGGACACATTATACTCATGTAAAAACACGCTGATTCCTGGACTGTCCATGGGCTGGATTTAGAAGGCGAATGAGCCGGATCCGGGCCCCGGGCCTTAGTTTGCCCACCCATGTTCTAGAGCCCTGTATAGCAAGTTATAAATGTTTAGCAGCCAACAAAAACCCTTGAATAAGCTTCATTTAAATATCTAAAGCAATAGATCATTATTCCTTTTGCCACAGGACATTTCTTGTGTTACTTTTCAACAGGTTTTTTTCCACATAAATTGCATGAAAAAACATTTACAAATCTCTGAAACTGTAAACTTTGCAGGAAATCAATTCAAATCATTCTATCCATATAAAATAAATGAAAAGGGGGAAACCCTCATATCAAACACAATCATAATACAACATGTTTGTTTGTGTGTAATTAGAATTGTAATCTGTCAATAAATTCTATGGATCCTAGAACAGAATATACTTTATTCCCACTTCTTCTATACTTTGGTGCACTTTTAGTGCTAGTAAAATTATCATAACCAATGTGACTAATACGTTAAGTGCAAATATTTCTCATTTCTCTGTTATATTTCTGTGTTTAATCATCTAAATGCAATATCCATTCAGAATGATGTAGCAGATTTTTGTCAGCAGTGGAAAGTTCACTGAACTTACAAAATATTCAAAACACACTTTCCCCAGTTTTATATAAATGACAGCATAACTATTAAATGTGTGAATTAGAATGCAGTTGGATTTTGCCTTCTTCCTAGTAAGAATGCAATAACTGCATTGATACACCTTAAAGAATCCATTATAGTATATTTTAAGTTAAATATTGTAACTTTAAAAACAAAAAACCTTGAAGCTTATATTATCCTGAAACCAGATTTAGAAGGGCTGGAGAGAAAGCTATGGTTCTAATCTAGGGGATGCCTGCCATATTCTGAGCTGCAAGGGGAATTTAAAGAACAAAAGGATAAAAAGCATAACAGGTAAGATTTCCATATTGACTGCTATTCTACCCATTCAGTTTAGTTGCTTTCCTACCCTACAGTACTCTACATACTATTTTGTGAACTATATACTATTTTGTGAAGTTATCCGAATACTGGATGTTATCAAAATACCATCATGCCAACACAAGAGGGCAGAATTTGCAGACTTGGGGAATTCTAAAGTTAGCTAATTCTAAAGTAAACTAATTTGCTTTGGGTATTTTTTTGCGGGGGAGCTAAAAGGGGTGGGGGGATAACTAAAAGCAAGCCACTGAAAACTGAGCATGCTCAGTCATCACAGAAATCTGACTGACTGGGGAGAGTGGCAGGAAAACTGGCACTGGAGGAGGGAGAATAAAATTGAGCATCTTAAAGAGAGCATGGCTTGGTGGCAGGCAACCTTAATAGGGCCATTCTACCCTGTAATGTGTTGCAAGTCCCACATGTACTAGTTACATACTAGCCATTGTCTCAGTCATGGGCATTGTAGTACTCACTAGATGGCTTTAGGCAGGAAGCTTTCTCTGACACTTTCCGGCAACTATAACATGGTAATAATACTACCAACCTATCTTAAAGAGGGTTTTTTTGTAATGCTTGCAACAATAAAATATATGTCAAATGCACTAAGCATTCTAAGTAATTGATAAATGCCAAAAATAAATTGTATTAATGAAATAAATGTTATAAAATGAGTACTGTAGGTATCACAAAAGTTTCCACCTCCTTCCTAGTTTGGGAAGGATCACTTGACACTCACCTACATTTACCAGAACTATGCCTTAGCTGCAGGCTACTGCAAAGATCTAACAGGCTCTTACCAACTTTGCAAGAATGCCTGCACGCACACATATGTGCATGTATGTGCACACTCACATTTATTTTAATTTGTATGGCTTGAAAACTTGCTGTTTCTTTAGACTGAGAATGGCCTTGAGTTATATTGGAAGTAAATATTATGAAAAATACAGATCCGAATTTAATGATCATATTAAAATCTTAAATCTCCCTCATTCCCTTCCCCACTTTTCAGTTTCAGGATTTTTACAACATCCTTGTTTCATTTTGCTCAATTGCTGACGTAATGAACACTGCATACCAAACACATAAAAGACCATCTCCATAGCAATTGGTGAAGGTTTTATTGGTTTCCCTAGTTACTCTTGACTGATAACCATCTGTTGTTCTCCACTGCCCAGTGGGGAAGAGTAAATATGAGAAGGGAGGGGAAGTAGTCATTAGGGCCTTTCTCAAAGAGATGTTAAGTGTCCCAACCACGTTTCAGCCTTTGATAGCAAATCCTGCAACTTATACATCTCATACTATGTCTCACTCTTCTCCCATTTGTTGTTTTCTCAACTGTCAAATTCTAAGCGCATCAAGAGTTTACAGATTTTTGCTTAAGGAACTGCAAAGCACCATGTACTTCAATGGTGCTGTATATAATGACAATATTACAATATCTAGCTTAAGATCCAAACCACTTGAAAAGGGGGGTTAATTTGACATTGTTCAAACTGAAATTCCTTTTCATATGCTGTGTGGAATTTTCTACTCTAAAAAATCATTAAACAATCCTCTCAGAACCAAAACTGTGAATGTTCAACTTTGTATCAGATATTGGATCTTGACTTATAAAAATAATAATTTAAATTGGAGGAAGATGGCTGCTTGGGAAGAGAATTGACTTTTGAAGCCATTAATTAAACTACAGGACAGTCTGATCTGATTTTATCGCTTGTATAGGCATATTTAATAATTCGGATTTGCTCCCACTAGATAAATGCTGCCACAGTTATACACTGGCTCCTAAAAGAAGCATTCCTCTTGAGAACTCAGCTTCTGATTTGTTTCAGTAACTAAGAAAACAATATTTAAAAATGATCCTATTGACCAAATGAAGACCAAATCTTTTGGGTTAACCTGGGTTAGCCTGCTTGAATTCCAACAGTGGGATTCAACTAACGATTCCCATTAGCAGAAGCCCTCTGCACTGGTTTCTGCTTGTATAACAGTTCTTCCCTCACTCTATTGAAATTGGCTTGGGAGGCCAGAACAGTGCACAGGGTAAGGAGAAGAGGGATTGTTCCATTCAGCAAACTGAAATGCTTGCCCTGACAGCCTTAGTGTGATGTTGAATTCCTCCCCATTTGTTTGTAATGCAGTAACACTCTTGGAGCACTGAGACAACAGAATGAAGTTTGGTACACACATTCAAGGCAAAATTTCAATTTAAAACCCCAGCTCAACTCCCTCATAATATTTTCAAAGTGAGAACATGTGTGTGTGTGTGTGTGTGTGTGTGTGTGTGTGTGTGTGTACGTCCATGTAGGTCAAACATTGGTTAAAACATGAAGCATAGAATTTTATTCTGAAAATTGCATCCCACAGTCTTAAAGCTGAAGAAAATTACTGCATTATCCCTCTTGGCTTGAATATAGTGCAGCATGTCTACTGGATAACACTGAAATGTAGACTTTCAGGATAACTTTCTTCGTTTCAAATATGAACCTCAATTCATTTTCGAGGGATGCAGGAAACATGAAATGCACAATTTAGTGTGAGAACATACTTGAAGATTGAGACAAACGAATTAAAGTTGGCAGACACATTCAAGACGCTTTTCTACATTCCAAAATTTTCGACATTTTCTACACTGCAGCCTTTTCCAAAGAATGATATTGCATATGGATTATAATGTGACACTGAAGAAAGACTGTTTGTAAACTTTGATTTTACTAGTTCATATTCAGGGATGGGAACCTATAGCTCTCCAGCTGTGGTTGGATTCCAACGCTCATCAGCCACAAACAGCTTGGCTAATGGTCAGAAAGAAGGGGCGCTGTAGTCCAACAACATTTAGAATGCCACAGTTTTCCTATCCCTGCCATACATTAAGTAACAGAACCTTTCATAATAAAACGGATTGGGATTTTCATAATGTGGATTGGGCTGGGTCAACACTTTCACTTTCAACAGACCTAGTGAAATCAATGACACTTAAATTAGCCATTACTAACTGAAATCTCATAAATTTCAAAGGATTTACTTAAAGTATGACCAAATTTAGATCAAAGCCAGTGGAATTCTACTTAGAATACTCTTAAAAGCACTTTACATCCACTTTAAAAATCTCAATGTACTTTAGAAATCAAAGTTTCTGATGTGAATTGATATTTACTATCCATCAATTCGGAAACCTCTCAGAGCTTCCAAATAAATAATAATGAACTGCACCTCCTCTAACTATTGGAAGAAAACCTAACAGCCTTATACCTAGCAGAGTGTAACGGGGTGGGTGGGGTGGATATAGGACTTAAGGGTTCTCTACTCAGTTTTCAGTTCCAAACTGATACATGTTTCAAATGATTATCAATTCACATTCAAAAAACACTTTCTGGGCATTTACATTTTGCAGAAGGAAAAAAAGGATTCCTAAGGCTGCAATTCTATACTGTACACATATACCTGAAGTAGCAGCGCATGCAGTGAGGCAGAGCAGCAGAGCAGTCCTCCTGACACTGTTGTCACTGAAACTCATTTGGATGGGAATGGGGCAGAGCGGTGGTGAGGATGGAGGTGCACATGTGCGCTGGCAGAGTCAGTCAGATGCTCCTACCATTCTGCTTGTCAGCTTGGCCTTGCCATCGCCCTGTCCCATCCTGATAAGCCTCAGTGACAGTACCAAAATGGCTCCGCTGGTGCATTCACACCACATTAAATTCACTGCCATCTTGCTCTTCACCTCCTGGTACGTAGCAGCAACATGAATGGCGGGGGAGGGGGGCAGGTGAGCGGCAGCACCCCACCCACTACTGACTTTAACCCTAATTTTAGATTCCTTCATGTTTCTGCATTTCCCTGGAAGCTGCTGCTATTAACTACAGAGGGAGGAACATGGTGGTATTCTGCACCTAACAGCAGCAATAGAGAGGACAGGATTTTCCATTCAGGAATTAGGGCTAGTGAAAGGGATAAAGCCAACCTTTCATAGTGCTCTAACCACAACCCAAACTACTTCCCTCCCACAGCAACTTTTAGAAGAAGAAGAGTTTGGATTTGATACCCCGCCTTTCACTCCCCTTTGGAAGTCTCAAAGTGGGTAACATTTTCCTTTCCCTTCCTCCCCCACAACAAACACTCTGTGAGGTGAGTGGGGCTGAGAGACTTCAGAGAAGTGTGACTGGCCCAAGGTCACCCAGCAGCTGCAGGTGGAGGAGCGGAGACACGAACCCGGTTCCCCAGATTACGAGTCCACCGCTCTTAACCACTACACCACGCTGGCTCTCTCTATTATTTATTTATATCTATTATTTATTTTTAGGAAAATAAAAAGACATTGTGAAGTTTGATTATGCATCCCTGCCTCATCAGATGTCAAATATCCAGTATGCCTTGTACTGAATCAAACCACCGGTCCACCTCACACAGTACTGCCTCCACTGACTGGCAGCAGCTCTCCAAACAAAGATCTCTTCTGACAGCCCTACCTTGAGATGCCAGGAATTAAATCCGGGGCCTTTTGCATGCAAAGCATGTGAGCTGCCGCTGAGCTATGCTATACCCCACCCCTGCCATTGCAGGAAGCATAGGTTTTTAAATGTTTAAAACACAGACATAATACCTGAGCAGTTAAGCTTCCTATTTTTTTTCATCCCCTCCATCCCTCCTAAAAAATATTGCTTGAGGATTTTTTCATTTTTGTTTTAATTTCCACTAACAGATAGTCAGACATTTGAGATACAGACCACCCGCTTTACTTTTTCTTATATAGTCTTCATATATACAAAATGAGTACAACAGGAACACATAAATGTACAAATCCAACATCTCCCAAAAGAAGACTGTAACTTAATCTATTGTTCTGGTTTACACTGTAATAAATTTGTTAGCTTTGAGGATGCCACAAGAGTCTGTTGTTGTTTTTTTAACTAAAATGTAATCTAGCTTTACTAATTGCCACTAGCCCTGCATTTAGAAAGCTAATGTGTCAGAGAAACAGTTCTAGCCTAGACTTCTCCCTGCATACTAGTTTTTCTGAACTGATACAGCTCTCAGGATGGCTGTGCCTTATACTTCTACTCTATATACAGATCAGTTCTAAGTCTAAGAAATATTCTATGGCCGACATCATTAGACTACATGAGTTCATTGCTTATATGCATATGTAGAAAACAATTTCCCAACCATTTTGCCCCACCTTTATCAATTATGTCACAGAGCTATATTCCTAAAATCATTTCCACTTTGTCGAAAAAGGGGGTGCTGAGCAGACACAAATATTGCCTGAAAATCCTGCTCTCTCACTGAGTTTAAGTGAAGGGGTCACACTGGCATAATTCTGCAGCATCTTGCTGAACAGTATTAATAGCCCTTCACGATTGGTTCAGTCCATGGTTAAATTATATGTGTTCTGCTGTTTTGGCCAACACTACATGTTGACCCTCCCCCCTCCCAACAATCCCCAGAGAACAGAGTAACTCAGTACAAAAGGTTTGCATTAAATGTAATGAAACAAATGACAAAATCAATAAACCAGGAACTATGAGGCTATCATAAAAATGATGTAAACCCAGAGTTCACAATGGTTATAGAGCTATTTAAAATTGTAATTAAAACCAGCACAATTTTTTCCTTAGGATAAAAGCCTCCTTGACAGCCCCAAATATATGCTACAGGAAATCTTCAACAAATATATCCGAAGTTGGCATGAAGTCAGCATAAATTAGTCAAGGATCACCTCTAAGTGTACATTTTTGAGTCAAAGGGATAAAAAATTGAGAATGTTGGATTTTACATGATTTTTGAATCTCACTGCCATCTATTTAGCAAAGCTACACAACATACGGCACAGACCAAATTAATTTAGTTAAATGTTCCAATCAAGTGCTTGACAAGGAGATTTTGTTTAATATCAATGGCAATAAATTTTGCTAAAGGTCAGCTTTACCCTCATGTATTTATCTATCCTTACTATTCAACCTTTGACTTCTTTTGCTGCCCAGTTTTGGTTTAGCTGAATGAAACATTAAACACAGTCATGCAACGTTTAGTCATATGAATTATACTTAGTTGTGGAAACTATTCCTCTGAGCTAAAGTGACATTTTTCAGGCACCATTCCATTATAAACATTTGACTCCAACATCAAACAAGGAAGGTAAAGAATGTCCCATTCAAGGTCATAGTTGAGCAGGTTAACATAACTGATGACAACAACTCAACAATAGCCAATGACCTTACAAAACCTCCCCTTCCCATTCTCCAAGTATAAAACTGAGGTCAATACAGTTGCACTTAGGACACAAAGGAAAGCTGAGTATCAGTCCTGAGCACAAAAATCTCTGATCATAGGTCTGCTAAAAAGAGAAACATACCAAAATGTGTATATAACTCTGTAGTAAACATTTCCACAATGAGAATAAGTAACAGCAAAATCTGTTGAAGATAATACTGTCGGCATACATAAGAAAGTTTCTTTAAACATAGGACATACTTGGATGAAATTGCTTAATTACATAAGCAATGTCAAATATAGCATGAAAAGAATTAAAATATACAGTGCAATCCTGTGAATGCCTACTCAGAAGCAAGGCCCACTGAGTTCAATTGGATTAACACACAGGTAAATAACACAGAGATTAACACACAGTCTAAATAAGATTTTAAATTGTGACTGCTCCAATTATTTAGATTTGCTACTGATAAAATTTCATCTCTAATCTATACATGTTAGGGTGTCCTACTCTATAGAGGGCAGTCCTCTATTTGACTGTTTTCACTTTTTGAAAGTATGTTTGATCCAAGTCTGCTTTAAAGTACCAGAAGGAAGGGTCATCAATACTTAGCACCTGGACAGCAGTGGCCACCTACGGTGAGATGTTTCTATTTAAACTATAGCAACAATTTCTAAATTTGGATCCATGCATAAAAATTAATATGCACAAAGGTTATGCATATCATCTATGCCATTTCCCCCTTTTCTTAGTGATGCATCTGTTCTTCTTTGGTGATGTGTAAATGGCAATCCTAATTATTTGTAGCTTTATTTTAATATCGTCAAAGTTATCATTTAACCCTTTATTGACCTGGTGTTCTGCTGGGATAAGAGTGACTGGGCAAAGACTAAGGCCAGTGCTGGAGTGGGGCGGGGTGAAAAGTCTGGCTTTTAAGTGAATTGTTGCTGAAAGATCGACCCTGACTAGCAAAGCCTACACCCAGAAACAGAAAAGGAATGCAAATGTTTCTTCTGCCCAACATTCCAAAGCAATCTTTTAAGCATACTTCCATAGATTTCACTGACTGCACCCAGCTGCATAACTTTAATTGCAGGAAAGTGTTCCAGATGCAGAGGCCAGAATTCTAGCCACTTTTTGTACCAGGCACTGGAATCTAAGTCTGGATGGAAATCAAATTACATTCTCGGTTATTTAGTTTGCAAATTAGAATATATTCTTCTTCACGGACTATATTCATTAGAATATAGTCTTCTTCATGGTGATCCAACCTGTACCCTATCCTAGTTACTGCAATTAAGCCAAGTGGGATTGTTTTCACTTGGGGAATTATCTCCTCAGATTGCCACCATTAAGTACATATACAATGGGCAGGGCGCAATCTATGTGTCAATTAGTTTCCCGTGCATTTCTTCCTATAAGAGCTCATATGCAGAAAGGGCAAAGGTCACAAAATCTGGAACCAGTATGAGCCAAACTGTAGTTATGGGTCATGTCTGAATCAGGCTGGATCTTCATCAAGCAGCTATACTGCCTTTGTTAACAGATGAAGCCAAATCAGTGTCAGATCCATGAAGCAGTGACTGAATTTGAACCAAGGTCCTGAGGTTCTGCAAGTGCTGCAAAGCAGAGTTGCTCTTGGTCCAAACTCTACTAATGCCTTGTCTTGATTCCACTCCTGTGCATAGACAGGCTTGATCATCTCCTTGCTCCCCTTCATTTTCCTCCACCTACCCTTTGCTCTTAGTCTATATGCAACCTTATAATATGCTGCTTCCTGGAAACAAAAGAAAAAGATGAAGAAAATAGCGGTGTGTAAATGTAAACAATATGCTTTTACTGCAGTTGTATGCATGGAGACTTTATTACAGTGAGGCATGGGAACTAAAGGGTTGGAGCAAAGGTTTTACAGAAAAGTAGAAGATATTAGGAAGAAGTGACATCACACAAGTGTTTTAAAAAGTATATCCAAGTATAAGGGGAAGAAAGGGGTGGAGTCATTTGAGGGAGCAGGAGAAGGCTGAGGGTAATAGAACTGGATGAATGATGGTCATGGGCAGGGATGTACTGGGATAAAATAGCAGGGAAATAAACAGAGAAAGGCAATGGTGACCTTTCTGCTGAATTGAGGAACATGTGGTCACACTGATGAGAGTGATGAATGATCCTGGCAGCAGAATGCTGGATGGAAGCAAGGGAGATGAGGTGATATAAAGGAAGAGCAGAGAGGAGAATATTGTAGTGGTCAAGGTGAGGGATGACCAGGGTGACAAAGATAAAGCACCATATTTCTGCACTGCTGCAAAAGGAGAAGCCATAGTCTTGGAAACTGGAAGAAGAAGAAGAAGAAGAAGAAGAAGAAGAAGAAGAAGAAGAAGAAGCAGCAGCTTTATACCTGTACAACAAGTTATTGGAATACTTTATTGTCACTTGTACAACTTGTATGCTCTCTTGTATGCTCTCTTAGTCTTAATTCCCCTTGTTTACTGACGCACACCCACCAAACCCGAAAGTCAGTTGCCCTGTTGTTATCTTTTCATTCAGCAGCCTAACAGCCCACGGATAGAAGCTGTTCTTTACCCTGTTGGTGTGACTACTCATGCTTCTATATCTTCTGCCTGAGGGCACGAGATCAAGAAAGTGCCGGCCAGGGTGTGAATCATCCCTGAGAATTTTCCTCACTCTCCTGAGGCAATGTTCTTCCGCTATTTCATCCAGTGGACAGCCTATAATATCTTGTGCTGTATTCACCATCCTCTGTAGGCACTTCCTATTAGATGATGTCCAACCACCGTACCACACCATGATGCAGTATGAAAGGACACTTTCTATTGTTAACCTATAGAAGGAGATCATCAAATGTTGATTGACATCGTTCTTCCACAATACTCTGAGGAGATGGAGTCTCTGTTGGTGACATTTTCAGTGGATATGAGGCAAAATGGAGTTGGGAGAAAATATGATAATTTTAGGGTCTGACATGTTGATTTTGTGAACAGTGAAGCATTACACTGGAAATATCCAACCAAGTCATTTGGAAGGTTTGGACAAAAAGAGGGTAAAAATACTCAGTAGAGAGGTAGAACTGGATGACATCTATGTATAGATTGTCTGGAAAGTCATGGGATTTGATGAGGTCACTGAGGGATAACATGTAAAGAGCTGCAGAGAGCTGCAGAGAGCCAATAACAAGTTATTGAAAAATCCCAATAGACAGAGGGAAACCTGTGGAAGATTTCCCAATAATAATAATAATAATAATAATAATAATAATAATAATAATTAGAAGGGATGCTTGGATGGGTAGGGACTAGGGAGAGAACCAAATGAGGACAAAATCATGGAGACATATCATAAAGAAAGTAAAGCAATATAAAATGATCCATTGTGTTGAAGCAACCCAAAGAGGTCAAGGAGCGTGATCAGATTTTGCTCTTAAATTATCTTATTTGATTATCAGTGAACTGCAGAAGATGGAAGCCAGACTGGAGGGAGTCAAGAGCAGAAATAGAAAAGACCAAGTTGAAACAGAAGGAGCAAGGCAGAAGAGGCCAACAACCACATGAGTATGTCTGGGAGTTCCTAAGATACTGTAGACATATCTGTAATTCCAGCTCAAGGTTAGGTGCATTTTTATGTCTCCTGCTGGATACCCAGAACCAGGTGTCACAGTTTGGAGTGACAGCTTCAGCAGTTCTAAGGTGAAGTTCCAATGGTACCCTTGAAGCTCTGGGCAGGGTTCAGGCTGGAGACTCCATAAAATCAGAGCTCAAATGACATTTCAGCATTTTCAGAGTGAATCTTCAATATGAACTACAGCTCTTTCTCAGTATGCCTCTTCATTTAAAAGGACCCAGCCTGTTGAATCTGATGGAGCAGTGGACAAGGGCTGTGGTTTCACCATGGCTTCTGAGTTGGAGGCCAAAGACAATACAACTTCCTTGGACTGGAGAGGCATTGACACAACAGGCTCCACTAGAACCAGTGCCTCTGATTCAGTATGTACATCTGTGGCTGGCCTAGAGGGCAATTTCCTCTCTCTGACTTCATTGCCTGAAGAAGTGGAGTTTGAGCCCATGGTTACAACTGTCATGCTTTTTATAACCTATTTGCAACTGCTCAACTTTCTGTAGCCTCTCTTTCTGTGAGTAGTTTTGTGCTATCTCCAGCTGCTTCTCCAAGGTTTCCTGCCCCATATGCTGCTGCTGTAAACCACTGACAAGGTTACTCTGTCAATGGAAGAATATAGCTTCCTGGCCACTGGAGTGAAGATTGCCCTTTTTAAAAAGCTTTCTTGTTAGGGGTGTTACGGCATCCAAGCAGTTTATGATCAAATTCCTGAAATTTTTACTGCACATGCTGAGAACAGGGATGTTTCACTTCCAACAAAGATTTTCAGATGCAGCAGCAAGGCAGTATCAGAAAAGGTAGTCTCAGTGTACATATTATCTCTGTTCTGGGTTTACTGTGGTATGAATCTTGGCCTTGCAGATGCATTGTTTAAAACCACAGTATCATCATCCTTTGTGCTTCTTCTGATTAGATGTTTCACAATTCCAGAAACTGTGAACAGGAATCAAATGGGGATAAGATTTGGAGAGCGAGCGAGCAAGAGGGCTCCATAATGCTGGAAACAAGCAGCAGAAGGCCAAGAAAGCAACTTTTCTTATCCCAAGAAGCTTAAAGCAGTTTACAAAAGATTCTTGTAAGAAAAGTGTTTTAAAGTCAAGTATCAGGTGAGATGTCCCAGCTTGAAGTGTCTCCCACTGGTAGGTATAGACAGGGTCTCTGAGAGGAATTATCAGGGGGTACAAAGTTTCTTTTGTGCCCCTTCCATTCTCAATTAGTCATTCTGTTTCTACCCACTATAGGTTTATGCCGTGAGGTGCAGCCTATAAAATCAAAAGGGATATGGAAGACAAGAGGGGTTGAGTGGAGCGTTCTGCTGATTTCCTGCATTTAAGGCCTTATGCTCTCATACTCCTTCCATGATAAATATAAATAAATATAGGTAGACACTTGTCTGACAACACGAGGAATATAATTAACATTTTGGAGAAGTTGCAAGTGAACATTAATACTAAAGCAGTTTTAATCTTTGTAGATGCAGAGAAAGCCTTTGATAATATTTCTTGGAGTTTCATGAAGAAAAATCTTCAGGGGATGGGGGTTGGTCAAGGGTTTGAAAATGGTATAAGTGCAATTTACTCAGAACAAAAGGCTAAACTAATAGTTAACAACGTGGTGACAGAGGAATTTAAGATAGAGAAAGGTACACGACAAGGCTGCCCAATTTCCCCATTGCTTTTTATTTCGGTCCTGGAGGTTTTGCTAAATATGATTAGAAGGGACCGCCTGATTAAAGGTATACAGGTCGGAGCCAAACAGTACAAACTGAAAGCTTTTGCAGATGACTTAGTACTGACGTTACAGGAGCCAGAATCTAGTACTAAAAGAGTATTAGAATTGATTCAAGAATTTGGTCATGTGGCAGGATTTAAGTTGAACAAGTTAAAAACTAAAGTTCTTGAGAAAAACTTAACACCGTTTGAGAAAGAGAGGTTTCTGATTTGAACATCTTTGTTTATGCTACAATACAGAAGGAGAAAGAATTCACATTGGAACATCCTTTTATATTGCAATGCAGATCAGATCATCAGGACACATTAATATTAGTATAAAAAGGTAGATAAACTTACTATTTATTTTTTAAAAAGAGCTTTACTGACCTTTTGTGTAGCATTTGGAAACGGATAAGCAAGTCTGTACTCGGTTAACAAGTTCAACAGATCTAATGGCTTTAACTGTACATTTACAAAATTAGCTTTATGTACTGAGGGTGAACGTTGCATTTCTTTTCCAAAATTATCACCACCAAGGTCAGCAGGATATTGCTATGATAAAGATAAAGTTTTTCTCTCCACATCACTTTCAGATATGGAAAGATAGTTCCACAAGAAATCAGATATTTCTGCCAACTGCTTAACGGCATTGAAGTGGACACTTAATCCTGTTACAACATTGTCTACCAAAATGTGAAGAACACACTTATGAAGTATCTGTGTCATTCATTTCTTCCAAGTTAGCCTCTGTCAGGTGTCACGCAGCCATGACCTCTTGACCTTAATTCCATCACATCTACGGGAGAGTTTTATTTCTATATTTTGGTTTGACACAACCAAATTGGCTTCATTCCACATTCATTTCCAGTTGTTTTGAAGTTTTGTCTGTGATTGCTACTTCAACATCCAGTGTGGTATCCCTAGCTTGGATGACCCTGTTGCAAATATCTATGCCAGCTAATATTTTGTACCACATGACTAACATTAACACAGACAAAAGATATCGCATAAAAAAACACACCATGGACTTCATTTCTTGTTTTGGCTGCCAAATTTAGTTCTAGGAGGTCTTTCAGTGCTAATTTAATGTCAGGCAAGTGAGCTGTAAAAGTCTTTACACATTCAACACTATATGCCCATCCTGTTTCAGACATACCATGAAGAGAACCAATACAGTTTTGTAGTAATTCCCACCACTTAGGGCTGCAACTGAACAGATGGGAAACAGTTTGAATTGTTCTGGGAAAGGTTATTGCTTCAAGTATGCATTCAGCAGCCGCACTTCCACATAAGTTGAGTGTGTGACAACTGCAAGGTAAAAAAACGGCTGTCGAATGTTGTTCTTATATTTTTGCAGGTGCACTGTTGTGTTTTTCCAGCCATACATATTTGTATTATTATTATTATTATTATTATTATTATTATTATTATTATTATTTATACCCCACCCATCTGGCTGGGTTTCCTCAGCCATTATTATAGGCATGAGCTCTTACAATCATTGAAAGGAATAGCATGTGCTTTCAGTGTATCAATCTGCAAATTTAAAAAATCTTTATTGAATCACAACCCTTGATTCTTTTAAAAGTACTTATCTCAAAATAAATGTTGCTTGTTCAATATGGGAAGAATCTGGTGTTGATGTCAACTCCCAGATAACAGGTGCCTTTCTAGTTCTCACCAAGCTAGGTAATATTCTCTGTGACTATTGCCTTTCTCATGTTTTGGGGTCATGTGGGGAAGTTTCTACCACTTAGAATGCCAGGTTTCAGTAGATCCCAGTGCAGACACAGAAGTGTTAGTCTCTTGACTGTCTTGTGCCAAAATAATTGATATAGAAAGTAATATAAAGCTTGTTTCTGTTGACTCCAGACAAGCCACTCTCTTATATGTAGCTCTCCATTAGCGCTATTAAACTTCAGTTTGCTTTCTGGGAAAACTTCATTGCAGTAACAGGAAGTACCCTTAAAACTGTTAGGGGGGGAACCATATGTCTCACCCTTGAAAGACTAACCAGAGTATCCCAATAGCTCCCTGCTGCCCCAAGATTCCCAAGCATTGCAATTAAAGGCTGAAAAATCGTAGAGTTTGAAGGGATCCCAAGGGTCATCTAATCCACCCTCCTGCAATACAGGAATCCTCAGTTGAAGCATCCATGACAGATGGCCATCCAACCTCTGCTTAAAAACCTCCAAGGAAGGAGAATCCACAACCTCCCAAGGGAGTCCATTTCACTGTCGAACAACTCTTACTGTCAGAAAGTTCTTTCTGGTGTTTTGTTGGAATCTCCTTTTTTGTAACTTGAAGGCATTGGCTCAGGTCCTACCTTTCAGAGCAGGAGAAAACAAGTTTACTCCATCTTCCATGTGACGGCCCTTAAGATAACTGAAGATGGCTATAATGTCTCCTCTTTTCGAGGCTAAACATACTCAGCTCCTTCAAACATTCAATTATTAGTTTGTAAAACTGTTACTTTGATTGTTTTATGTTCCAGAATATGCTTTTGAGACCAACATTAGAGGCCTGAAAACCTCTTTACACTGTAAGCGGATGAAGAAATTAAAAGTAAAAGATTGCAGTAAAATCTTATTTAGAAGATTGCTTTATGCAGAGGAGGAGTCATCCTCAGACCAACGTGAGGAACGTGTATTTCAATCAATCATAGTTTTTAATGATGTAATTATGAAATAGGTGCTTTTAGTATTCATAATTAGGTGTTGAACAGATGGTGAAGGATGAGATTAATCCATTCATTAAATTAACTTATGCTAGAAGTAATTTTTCTTATAGGAAGTTTCAACTTGGTGACATAATTTTAATAGTATAGTAATAGGCCTAGCGATTGAATTGCTGTGAAAGTTAAAGTGACAGGCAAAGGGTTATTTCCTGAATTCATTAAGATCTACAACTGATTTAATACCACTAGAAGGAGTAACAGGCTTCTTTAACCTACAGTATTGCTTAAAACTAGGCAACGTATATGAGGTGACATATGTGACTTCTATTAAAGCTTCCAGAAATCTGTCCTATGTTTCCATAAAGCACAGTTTTATTGTATATTGGAATCTGTGAACGATCTCCTCCCATAAATACCTGAGTGAGAACTCTACAGCACTTCAGCGACCCAGCTGCAGTAACTTGGCAGAAGAGAAAGGGCACCCATTTGTGGCACCCAGAATGTACAATTGGCTCCTGAGGCAGGTACGCCTAACCCCATCTCTGACTGTCTTTCAGTGGATAGTGAAGACAATTTTATTCCATCATGCATTTAGATAAATACTAACTTGTTCACAATGCTTTCACTACTGCTATTATAACAATTTGCTGTTTGTTTTAATTGTAGTTACATTGGTCTTGTTTCTAAATTGTGAACTGACTTTAACAGAGATAAGCTGTCGTTATTAATAATGAATACTACAATGCTCAAGGAATGTCAACATTATAATACACTAATTTATTCTGGGGAATTTCAAAAATTATTAAAGTATATTTGCAGTCTATAGTACGTTAAGAAATATTTTCACAAATTGGTATCCGGCACTAGATTTATTTTTAGCAACACATATATAAAACCTAAGTAGTATAGTGAAGACAGGAGTGCCTGGCGTGCTTTGGTCCATGGAGTCACAAAGAGTTGGACACGACTAAACGACTAAACAACAACAAGTAGTATAGTTGAAAAATGCACTATTTTGGAACAAATAATCCCTGCTCTGAGTTATTTTTTAAAAAATGAAAGGCACATTATAGATATAAAAAGAAATGCCCTCCAGTTTAAATTTGTGAATATATTAAAACTAAAAATACAGAGAGAAGATTACCATGTAATTTAACATCAGGCACACAGAACATTTAAGAGATGGAATAATAAAAAGAATCAACACTAGAATTGCCTGTATACGTCATAGTAAACCAGTTAAGAGTTGGAATGGAACTTTCCAGTTGACAATTTAGCTGTTTGCAAGGTGTTAGACAAGTCACTCTAGCTCAGCAACAATTGTCTTTTGAAAAATGTGGAAAGTAATATTTGCCTACTTTTATGGGGCTATTGTAAAAACTACTAAAATAAAGTCATTTTGAAAATTTAGAAAACAAGATACAAAATACTATTACAGCTATTACTACTTGAACAGAGGAGGGCAGCATACAGTTCACTAGGCTGAATTTGCAGTTCAGAGCACTTCTGCACTTATGGGATTACGAGTCAACTACATTATTCACTTATACCATCAAGTGATGTGATGTTCCACTAACAGTACAATCTTATAATATTTCTATTCCGAAGTAAGTCCTATTGAGTTCCATGGGACTTACTACCAGGTAAGTGAGTGTAGTACTGCAGCCCTGTAGCCACAGGATGAGCTAGCCCAATACATCATACTACCTCAGGTGGAAAATCCTAAAGGTTTCATTAAAATACTATATGTTCCAATTACAATAAACATACAATATAAAGCTAAACAAATTATCAGTCTGCTCCCTTTGATGAAACATCTGCTGTCTCAGGCAATTGACCTGTGAAAGACAATGGAATCTTGGAAGAGTGTGCTTATGTTTAATGCAAATGTGAGAGCATGGAAGTGGACCAGTGATTTCTAGGCATGGAAACCATTTCCATGTATGCCTCTGGTCCTCAAATATGTAAGAGCAGTAGCATATAATAATTCATATTCAGCCCAAGTTCTATTGTAGATGTGACTTACAAATTCTTCACATCAGTAATGCCTCGAAAAGCCTTTCTTGGGATGCCTTGAATCTGGTTTTCACTTAAGTCCCTAAAGAAAAGAAAATACACACTTATTAGGGACAAATAAACAAAAAACACACAATGACAGAGAGAAATGCTCACAGCTGTAGACAACTTAGAGATGGATAGAAATAGTTGCACATTTACTGTATTTCAGCAGGTTAAGTGTTGAAGTGATTTCTGGGAAGGGTCTAAAATTTCCATGAACTGTGGATACTGTATATGGCTATTATGGGATGACATAGCTAATGGAACTGCAGATTCTTATTCCTATGTGTTTGGATTAAATATTATACAAAATTTAGGATGTGAACTGTAGGGAGAACACACCTGGGATAGCATAGAAATACAACAAATACAACAGATAAAGTAATGTGTAGTGCAATCCTATAGATGTTTACTCTGAAGCAAGCCGTACTGAGTTCAATTAGATTTGCTCCTCGGTATATGTACATAGGACTTACTAAAAGAGCGTACTGTAGCCTTACAGAACAAATCTCTCAGTAACCCCTAGTCTCACTGCTCTTTGAGATACAATGAGTACAGAACGAAGTGGGAGCAAAGTGATTAAAACTGTTTCAATAAATACAAATTAAGAGTCTTAGGAATTTCAGTATGTTCCAAGAAGAAAGAGAAAAGTATTAAGTATGAGAAAAGTAAATATCATGGAATTGTGGAGTTGGAAGGGACCCTGAGGGTCATCTACTCCAACCCCCTGCAATGCGGGAATCTCAACTGAAGCATTCCAAGACAGATGGCCAACCAACCTCTACTTAAAAACCTCCAAGGAAGGCGAGCCCACCACTTCTTGTGGGGCTATGTTCTACGAATGAAAAGCTCTTACTGTCAGAAAGTTATTTCTGTTGTTTGGTTGGAATCTACTTTCTTGTAACTTGAATCCATTTGTTCTGGTCCTAGCCTCCAGAGCAGGAGAAAATCCTCATGTGACAGCCCTTTAGATATTTGACGATGGCTATCATATCTCCTTTCAGCCTCCCCTTTAATAAAATCTCAGCATTCCCCTCTACTTAATATTTGTGGCCTAATACATACATAAACTGTAGTTCATAAAAAGAACAAAACAGTTACCCAAGAGCATTGCAAACTTAAGCAAATTGCTCTTATTAACATCCAAAGGAAACCTTTGTTTTTAATAAAATAATTGGACAGCCTCTGGCTAATTAAACAATTTATGGCCTTTTAAACTTGGAGTATTATTGTTTTGTTTGTTATTATGTTATGCATTTTGTGCTTTTATATTGTACACTGGCCTGTGATCTTCAGATGAAGGGTGGTATAGAAAAATAAAAATTAAAAAATGGGATAGAGCATGGACTTTAAGGACACTAATACCCGACCAAGCTTAGTAAACCGTTTTTTTAAGGGATGTACAAATTGTTCATGCTAAGGCCAGACTGCTCAACTGGGTAGTATTCATTATAATGCATCCCATGCAATCCCCCGCCCACCTTTAAAGTAAATGCTGCATTGTAAGGTGAACCTCTATCAAATTGATTTTATTGAAAAACAAGCATTGTGACTCTGAATGAGAGCACCACACAGAAAACCCACACTGACATCTTAGGTCAAGCTGTGTCACCCAGGGCTTTCTTCTGTTTTCCATCAGGATGATGGTCCATTCGACCCCCACCCTAAATGTCTTTGTCAGACTAATTCAATTTATGCTAGTCATCTAGTCTACACCAATTCCTCTTGGTAGCAAAATTGTTCTCTCAGACAGACACACAAATGGCCATGCAGAATACTATATTGTTTTCTAAAAGACATGTTTCACTTTCCAAAATTATTCAACAGTGACTAGTAAGGTATCTTCCTCTTCCATTCTTTCCCTTCTCTTCATCAGTGCTTAATACCAAAATAATAAATGCTTTGCGGCAGATCTTTATTCTGTGTTACAAAGGGAAATGTGGGGTGGGAGAAGTCAATTTTTAAAGACAAACGTACAGTACTATGGTATGATACATACTACTTAGAGAGAAAGCAACTGGTTTAAAATAGAAACATCAATTGAGAGTTACCAATGATAACAAAATGAGATAAATGAAGCAAGCATTCACCCTAAGCAGAACACAAGAAAATCAAATTTGTCCTTGAAAAATGTGCATTTTATATTACTGCAAGCAGAGTGAAAAGGTAGCAAACTTGTGATTTAAAGCAATGTTTCTAGTATTCTAGCATACCAAGATAATTTATATTATTGATGTCTCTTTTATCCCTCTACTCTGTCTTTTCTACAGCTATCCAAGAACGCAAGAGATTGCAGGAAATTAATCTCGCTCAGGAAAAAAAAATCTGCTTGTAACTTACATTCACTTTATCTTCTATTGAGGTACTATTCTCTGGCTAACAGGGCACCCTCTACAAATCTCCAGGATTGTGTGCCGATTTCATAAATAAATCTCATAGTCTGACAACCTGACATTGTCAAGGTGTTGTTGCAGCAATGTAGAGGTTTCAGCTGCAAGCTGCATTTATGTAGCTGCCCATTCACTATTACAAGTATGCACTCTTGTGTATGTTTTGAAGTTTTTGATCTTGTGTTTGATACCAGCATTCCAAATCACTCTTAAAGACTTTCTAGGACCAAATCAGCTGCCATCAGATTCACCCAACGCACAAAAGTATCTTTGGCCATATTAACAGCTTTCCGTTTTCTGAAACATGCGGTCAGTTTCTTAAATATTTTTTCTTAAGGCCACTAAGGAAGCAGTATCCAACCACAATATATAGCTATTTGTTCAACTGTTCAACATTTGTGATACTATTACTATTTCAATTTATAATCCTAATACACATTAGGATGAGAATGTCCTTTAAAGAAATTGAGGGATTTTCTGTGGAGGTGTTAAATGTTAATCTGTAAAAAATCTTAGAATACTGATAAGGGGTAATATAAAGGCCAAGGATAAAGCTTCAGTCCAGCTATTTCATTCTTTTATTTCTTTACAGAGAGATAGAACTTATCCAACATCCATGCACAAGACTGAGATTTGACATCAGTAAAACAAACAGCAGGGTTATCATATTAGGTATGAATAGTCTTCACACTGATTAGCTACAAAATCAGTGCTAGAAGCGCTAAAATAAATGCCTGCTTTTCTAATTTCAAAAAAGAGTGGCTATTATTGCTTTGCACCAGTACACACTGGGCACAATCCTTCAGTATAATTAGCCGAAGAAGAAAATATTTAAGTTTGTATTAAGAATGTAACATATTGCAGGCAGAGCAATATGATCAACAACTTTGACATACACACCCACTCCAGCCCTTCCACCATCCTTTCATTTGTTGAACACCAAGACTGAGGAGGAATTCGGGAAAGTTTAAAATATGTTGTGATATTACTTGGTCATAAGAGAAGTATCATATTTCAGTTTAGTTCCTAAATTTATTTTTGTTTTTTTAAAATATCTATATTTCCCCCAGCAGAAACAGCAATTAAGGCGCACAGGTAATTAGATGCTGCTTTTGCATACAACACTAACAGCAGGTTGTATACAACAGTGCCTTTCCATTCATGGAATGCTCTTTGATTCATTGGAGGCATCTATGAATGGAAGGGAGACCATTTTTGCCACAGCCTTGTACGCAGCCTCCCTTTTGCTGCAAATAATTTGGGCACTCTCTAGAACTGTGTGGGATTGCTGGGATGGGGGGAACAGAAAGACCAAACTTGCAAAATACCCTCCCTTCTCTTCTGCTTACAGAAGCCTGGATGAAAGAGCCTTCTGTGAATGGAATTCTAGTATTGGACACAATCCAGCAATACTAACATTCCCTTGGGGCCTGAATAGAAAGAACATCAATGAAACAGATCCCAGCCAATGCAAGACTTACTTACAGGATTATAACTTGGCATATGTGACTTCTGAACAATAAAATCTTCAGCCTTGTTACAGTCATATGTATATCTACCAACAGGAGATACAGTAAATTGACCGAAACTAGAAACTGGGTGATTTATTTGCTGCTCTGCTGGGAACTACTCCACTTTAAAAATTACAATTTTTTTTAAAAAATAATAATAATCAGGAGGTTATCTGAACTGAAGAAGTCTTATAAAGATAAGGAAAATGTTTATAATAATAATAATGCAACATTGTGATCAAGTAATTTTAAAACATTATAAAATAAAATGTCCTTGAACTTTTTGAAGTTATTCCCATTATGCAAACATCCTTCTACCCCTCCCCCAATACTGTCTATGATACACCTTGTCAGCTTCTCTGTAGTGTTAACTTGGCAGGCAACTCTTACACAGTGCAAAAAAACAAATTACCAAACATGACTACTTATCTTACCACTGTGAAGTTTGTGTATAACCTTAATTAATATACTGAAATGCTCCCATTCCATAGGTATGACTCTATTTTCAAGCCCATTTTATTTTGCTTGGAAGAAATGTGTAAACAGCTTGTATACCAGAAGCATTCGCGATGTCACAAATATGACCCAAGCATGAGATAGAACTGCTCTTTTGCTTTGTTTAATTGCAGTCTTCAACAATAAACATTAACACAACCTTTAAACACATTAATAGCAAGACAAAATGATTTCCCCCAACTCACCATACAGTTATCAACATCTATAGCCTTTTTGTCCACCGCCTTGGTCTCTGTAAGTACTAGTAGCACTAACTTTGCAACAATAGTGACTGTGCAAAGCAACCACTAAAATAGGATATAATTATTTATGACATCTGGTGTCACAATGTCCTGCTTTCACCCTAAAGAGCATTGATTAAAATATAATGAAATCTCTCACAGGATTGTTATATCTTCTGCATTCAATGTCAACACCTTTCTCTCTTGACATATAACTTTGTGGGAGGGGGAGCAACACATGGAAATACATAGGCAATTATGGTCTATGCAACGGTGGTGAAAAAACAAATATATACTAAAGAAAATATATATGAAATACCTTACGGATACGTGAAACAAGCCTTGGCCCTACAGCATACCACAAAGATTGTACAGTGTGATTATTATCAGGCTTCTCACTTAATAGCACACAACTAGGCAAAAAAAAATAAAAAAGTATGGGTGTGTTCTTGCTATTTAAAAGCATTAAAGTGTCTTCTGACATTCCAAGGTTTATTCCTGGAGAAGACAAGGGCAGAACTCCGATTAATCAGCAAATGTCTTGGCTCAGCACTCTGTAAGAATATTTATTTACATAATAGCACTCCCAAAAATTAACTGGACTCTCTTCTGAGTTGCCATCAAACATGTTATTGGATTGCAGATTGACAATGTCAGCTCATACAATTAAATTAAGTATAGAAGAGTAGCTGATGGCTGATGGGGTGGGCGGGAGGAGACCACATGGTTAATAGGCTCATATAAAAGTTCACATCTTCCAGTTTTTGTTTACTTACTGCTAGGAACAACGTAAGGGAGAAAAAGTGGTCCCAAGACAATTAACTATTATCACATCTGGGGGGGGGGTTGGAGTGGGGAGGAACTGTAGCTCTACCATAATGTATCTGTCTAAAGTCTATTCTACATGTAAAAGTCTGGAAAAATATCTATTCCAGCTAATGTGTTTGTTTAAAGATAGCACATGCCTGAAATCCTTGATGTATGAAAAGCCAAGTGGTCTGCTGCCAACATTAGAAAGTCTTAAAAATCTAATTGTGGAAGGAATATAGTTTCCAGCAGCCGCTTAAAGTGAGTAGTTCACTTCAGTAAACATTTCTAAGCAAGGTTTTACACTACCACTCTCCCCGCCTGCATTCAAAGGCACTTCATTATGGGAGAACTATCAACACAGACCAAAACAAATACATCAATGGAAAGAAACTTGTCTCAAACTGTTGAAGCAGACAAGAGCTATAGGTTACAATGTCTACAACTAATGTCAGAGCGATACATTTAACTTATTCAGATCATAAAAGAATACATTATCCCAGAGCACTTATCTACTAAAATCTATTAAGGTTTTTAAAAGAAGTAAAGTAATTTTCTGGTGTCCTTTGAAGGAGCAGGCATACTTCATGTATCTTGCCAAACTATCGTTACAGAAGCTTACCTATGTTTTGATATGATGTTTAAATTGAAAACCATTGTTTGGAATCATACTGAAAATCAAAATAATAAACAATGGTCTGATGACTGCACAGAACAGGCCTTTTAAGATCAATGCCATGATTTGCAGTATTACTTTTTTGTGCAAATTATATATTAATTTATATTATTTTGATTTGTTATGGCTACTTTTTCATGTACACTTATTTTTTTTAAAAAAATAAGGCATACAGAGCATGACTGAAGGACTGTGCATGGATGTCGTGGAAAGGCTCATGACACTTTAAGCAATAGGTTAGCTCTTGGGAGTCAAATTCACAAACTTACTTAAAGACAACGTGCACATTAAAATTCCCTGCCTTAACTATCATCTCCTACTTCACAAACAGAACTTAAAAGGCATAAATTTTAAATGCCTTAAGTATGCATAAGGATAATTGATTGCACATTCCTTGAAAAAATGCAGACATAAAGAAGAGATTCTAATTTTCTAGCAGAAAAGAGAATCTGATAAGATTCCATTTGTGACCTGGTGCTTAAAGCTATAGTTACATTGCCAATTCAGTACACACTTCAACAATTTCAGGAACAAGTATTACTGTTTAACGAGGATACTTGCTGTATTATATTATTATTTTTATTTAAATTTCTATACCACCTTTCATCCGAAGATCACAGGGTGGTTAATTTTATTCCATTAGTTTCAATGCATCAAGAGTTCTAGCCTGCTACATGTAGTGCTCTCTGTCGCATGTTCTCTCTCTATCTCCCTGTAACATATCCAGAAAGGATTAAATGCAAATACCTTCTATAAATTATTAGGAATATTGTTGCAGGGAAATGTACTTTAAAACATTATGGTTTGCTATGAAAATTTAATGTGTATGCACAAGATAGAGGCTTCATTTTATAAGAAGTTACTATTTGCAAACAAAAAAATTAACTATATGTCAGCAACTTTGAAATATCTATAAACTAAAACATGTGTCAAATTTGATAGTTAAGTACACATTAATTTTTCAACAGCCTTCACAACATAAATAGAAACAACACATCACACCATTATCAGGTAAATGTTTGTTAAGTTTATTACAGGGCTTATGAGAACTGGGGACAGACCACCAGCATACTGTTTTCCCCAGTGCAACATTTATTTTAATCCTTGTTAGACACCAGGCATCTATACTAAAGTGTTAGAATAAATAGTTAAGAAAGGTGTTAAAGATATAGAACAGAGCAAGGGTATTTCCGAACAAGCTCTCATGCATAATACAGCTTTCTATGCAGTGAACTTCTGCAAGTCTACACTTAAAAACTGCAAGCATCTTCAAAATGCGAGAATAAAATTTCCAAGCACATAGTTAATGTTCAAATGGCAGAATATATTGATTCTCTGCCCATCTCTGAGTATCTTAAGTTTACCCAGAAGACTATTTGATTTAATTAAGTTGGTGCTTTATTAATATATATATTCCTCTATTGATCATAAGAGAAGCTGACGCATGTTTGAGTCAGGCATACATCAGATCCATTTAATGGACCTCCACTTAGGAGAGTGGTTGGCTCTAAATCAAGGTAAATGGGAGCAAGTGCTCCTTTGGGATGGCATGGCTTAGCTGAATCTATAACATTTTTACAGGGGTTTTTTTTCTTTTAAAGTGGAAAGCATATGGAAATTAGATATGAAAATAGTCTCTCCTTGCACGTTTCAATTAAGCATGTCAATACCTTAATTAAATTGCTCAACTTAATGAGATTTATACCAATGAGTGTGTTTTATACTTATAATAGCTTTTTTGGCTGCTGTTCAGGATGTCAAATAAATTGTGAGAACTGGGATTAAAAAGTAGAAATTGACATTCTGAACTAAAGCCAGTAATTCTTCTAAACTCTTTCTCTTCATTCATGTGATTTTGGAGAATTAATGAACCTTGTAATAACTTTGCTTTTTTAAAAAACAACACTATTTTATCCAGTTCATCTTTATCATCAGTTTCTCTGCTAAAATAGAATCACTGTTACAAGGTATACTTTAACCTATATAATTAGGCTCATCCCCCTTTATATTGTGCTTCTTTTCCTTTCTGAAGATTTATTTCCTGATGAATAGTAAACTGTACCACTCCCACACCATCATTTAGAACTTACATTAAAAAGTATGGGAAAACTGAAGACTTTTTGAACTATATGTTTTATTTTTCAGTCGTCTCAAAATATTTCTCACATCTTTACACTGAGATGGTTTGCACATTACATTAAACCATGGATAACTTTAAACAAAATAAAAATAAAGCATGGTTTAAACGTTTCTAAGATTCTCCTCTCCTGCCGTGGCAGGGAGGAAACAAACCAGAGCCTGGCTTTCTGTTATATATGAACCAGTACTCATGGTTGGTTGCCTTCAAATAAACTGCAACCAGGAAGTCAAGTAATTCAGCCCACTCACCATAAAAATCAGGCAATTAACCTACCTATCTAAGTAATCCCACATATAGTTCTTAGAACCCTCATCCAATGTATTTCATATTTAATGTTTCAATATTTCATATTGATATTTCAACCATGTCCACCCTTTCTTGCCCATCTTTCTAATCCCAGTGCCTTCTTCTTGCTAACATTTTGATCAAAAGTCATTTTTCTCCGAGTGCTCTTCTCTCTATTTTGATGAGCACTATCAAATTTGGCAATCAGCTCTTCACTATCTGTCAACAACATGAAAACGGTTTTATTTTTTAACTAATTGAAAGAAGCAATTGCTTTATACATATTTCACTTATGAATTGCTATCATTCATTATCTTTTTCATTGTGTCTGTTAAGGATGTAAGAGTTTATGAAGAAATGAATTGGGAACGTTATCATCTGCCTTTAAGACTGGAGCAGCGGGGATGTATGTGCGGGGAAATTTATGTGAGACGGTTTTAAGCAGAATTTGTCTAGGTGTTTAATTCCTTAAAAATAACGTGTTAGAAATGTTGCATTGTTTTCTCTTGCAATTTTTTGTTTTAAAATGATAAGCTGCCAGAACCTTATGGGACAAAAAGTTGACTATGCTGACTATGTTTATTTTCAAATCAGGTGGTTGTTCTTGTCCTAAGTACGTGTACACACACACACACACACACACACACACACACACTGGCCTCTGTTGGATGAATTCATTCATGTGGACAGGATTATATTCAGGAGGGAAGAAAAATATTAAGTGGAAAAGAGCCAACAGAATCAATCAACAAAATTAAGAAAATCTAGGGGGCTGCGCCAATGTTTCCTCCATGTTTACAATCAACACAACATATGAGAAGTCACACCTCTATGCTGTACTGCTTGGAAGGGTCACAGTTGGCAGCCTGGTCCAATCAAAATGCTAAGAACACAGACACTGTGGGGAAAATGTGTACATTTCCTAGATAGTGCACAGACAGCTTCCATATTTGCGTACAACCTATTTTGACTGCAATTGTTTCAACCATGAATAAAAAACCCCACCATGTTGCATTATTGTTGGTTCTTTCAATTGCTACCTTTACAACTGCTTGGGTTAGGTTTTTACCATAATGGTCAAAATTAGACTGCAATTGTAAAATATTAATCTACTGTCTACTGTTATTATTATCAACTTGAAAAAGCAGTCCATCACAGAAGAAAGCTCTAATCACACAAATTAATTTTTGCTAATTTTGTCGGACCATTAAGTTAATTACTTCAATAAACACCTGACAGCAGCACTAGCCCCTGACAGTGAGCAATGAATGAAATCAGTTTTCTGCATTAGTACATTAATGAAATGATAGTTGAGATATTATAGCAGCACAGAACTGGTCAGGATAAATTTATTTTCAAGTAGAGCAAGCAATCTGAACTATCTCAACCTAAAATGATTTTTACTCAGTCGCTGTTTTCTAAAAATAGCATGCTCATTTCTAGGACAAATAAAACCCCCAATATGAAGAAGAACTTTAAGATAAGATAATGACTAATTCAGTTAATATTCATTATTCTATTTTTCATCCATGAAGGCTTTTTTATGTTTGAGGAGTATCATAAGGTGGACATTAGGCAGACTATCATTTCAGTGTACATGATAAACCCCTTAAATTTTCTGCTGTTATAAACCATGCAAAAGGAATGCTTTATTCTCAGTGCAAGACCTTTGTTTAGTATCCAAGATTAGAATAAGAAAATATTATAGTTTAATATTTCGATACTTTAAAATTTAATATTGCCAGGATTTTTTAAATAAAAAATAGTGTTGTTCTCATGGAATTAAGCAAATAAACCATCTAATAACTGTCGTATACTACTTAGTTGCATTTTCCCCCACCTATGCAGTCTTCTAATTTATATAATTACACATTAGTGACTACCTAAGAAAAGCTGACATTGTAGAAAGAGGATTTCAAATTTACTGGAAAAGTTGTTGCATTTAGGATGGCAATATGACATATTTTACATAATAGTTATTCCCTATCTAATTTTTATTATACATGCAACAGTTGCATATCTGCACAGAATACAGAGAGAATATGAATACGACAAGAAATATGATACCAATTTCATGCACATTTTTAAATTAATACGATATACGATATCTTTATTGTCATTGTCCCATACAGAACAATGAAAATGGAAATCTACATAAAACATTCAAAAACCCCTAAAAACTCTGAAACCCCATTTTAAAATACAATATACTATAAAATGGGACCTACTTCTGAGTCATTATGTTTAGGAATACACCGTAAATTTCTGTCATACTTTACACTGTATGCTTGTATCTATGTTAATAATCATATCCATATTAACACTAAAAAAACTCTGATAAGCGTATTAATTATAAAATTTGTATACACAAGTAACTGAAGAAGAAATGGTTTCTTAGGGCTTCTTTGGGTTCTCAGTTTGCTACTATAAATAACCAACAGCAGAATTCCATGCATGTCAACTCAGAAGTCTCATTTCTTAAAAAGCATTTCAACTGATCCTATGGAACAAAAGCTGATACCAACACTTAACGTATAACATCATTAATTTGGATGTTTACATGGCAGTTTATTTAGTTCCCACATTTTCCCCTAAATGTGAAGTTCTGCATTATATTTGCTCTTTCACACAATATGCCCTTTTAAAATTTAACTCTTTTGTGGGTGTGTTATTGGACTGTTGTTTTTATTCTGATTATGTATTTTGTGGTTTTATATTTTGATTTTATTCTGTGAACCGTCATGAGACCTCCAGGTATAGGCCAGTGTATAAATTAAATCAATCGATCAAGCCACTTTAGGAACAATAGTGGAATATAGTGTGAGTTTAGTGCTCAATTTCGTGTTATTTGCTTCCAGAAATTATCCATTTGCTAATAATATATAAATAAACACTAAACTTGTACTATAGTCCACTAAATTCTACTATAATTCTGGAAGTCCCTTTTATGTCATGTGATAAGATATAATGTGAAAATTAACAGGGAAGCATCATGAAAATGGAATAAGCTGCCATGTGCATGCAGCCCAAACATGTAACTACATGTCTACTCAGAAGTAAATCCCACTGAGTTTGATGGGACTTATATCTAGGTCTTATCACAAGCTAAAATGTAGTAAACTTAAGAAGAGATCTGAGCTACAAATGAAGCAAATTTTGACACCATTCTAGGCTATCCTATCTCAGTACAAATGTGTTGGTTGTTGTTGGCATATGTCTGTCTTGACAGACAATGGAGTGCGTCTCTGGAGGTAAAGCCAAAGTGGAGCACCAAAGTGACCTCCCTGGGGCACAAGCTTGGCCAGTATTTATGAAGGTCCTGGGCTACCCAGACAACAAGACTCGCCTCTTGGCCTCACTGATACGGTCCAAAGGAAAACAGAGCAATACATTTGACACCAGCTTGGCTGCAGGAGTTGCCAGAAGGAGGCATGCAAGGTGCCATCCAACTGCCTCAGAGTCTTTATTCTTCTTAGCCTTTTCTTCTGTCAAAGATACACCGCAAGGCAGTGGGTATGGATTTTCCCTCATGGTTTACTCCTAAAGTCTTTCTCATAGATAGTATAGCCGCAAGGCAGCGGAAGTTTAGGGTCAGAGTTTTCCTTCTCCCAGATGGGCTACAGACCCAGGTTGATGAGCCCCATCTGCCCCTCACTTCCCTCCACAGCATGAACAGAAACGATCTAGTTGGATCCACTATTAGTTTCATTCGCTCTATCTGCTGGAGCCTGTCTTTGCATCGAGGAGAAGTCCCTAACTCACCGAGGGTTTGAGGCCCATCAGCTATCCTCACCTAGTTTAGCTGGTCAGTTGTAGGCATTCCTGGGGTGCGGCCACTGTCACATGCTTACATCTTCTAGGAGCCACAGGTGAGAGCTGAATGCAGGATGGAGACCAAATGTGGACAAACTACCCCAGAAAGGGCACGTCGTGCCTCCCACCCCATACTAATGTGTGGGTAAGAGAAAGAAATTAGGTAAGTGAGTGTTTGTTCAGTTTTATGAATTTTCCAAGAACTAAAGAGCTACTTTAGAGACTTGGTCATAATCAGGATTTTTTAATTTTACTTTTTTGTTCAACTGTATGCCCCAATGTTACATCACAAACAGATTTTTGAAAGTCCACCCAGTTTCAAAAGTGGGGTTCTCTGTGGCATTCTGGACTGCAGTTAAGGAGAGAACTCCAAAACCCTCTTTAGTTGTATGGAACTATTTTCACTGTTCTTTGCATGCTGGCCATAGTGCTCACTGGGCACTTTCCACATATCAGATTAAACTACTTATCTACCATTGAGAAAACTGAGTTTCTTTGCTAGTGAACTATGTTAAATATTTTCAAAGTTGATCATCTGATTTCTTACTGAACCAGCAGTGACAATAATCTTCAAAATAATTATATCAACCAGCATTAAAAGAAACTGTATTTCAGTGTCCTGAAATGTTGTTCATATAAAATACACAGGCTAAGGTAGCACAGGTAAACCAAGGTTATGACTAAGGATAGAGCTATAGAATAAAAGCATTTGCACATGTCATTTCAATGTCTTGCTTTTGTATATTTCTGAAGGGTTTCAAGTCAAACACAACTGCTTGGTCCCCCCACCCCCACCCCCCCAAAGTTAAATCTGGTTTTCATTTCCTTATTTGACCGAGTTCTCTCATAACACTCTGGCAAAGGGAAATTGTGTATGCCATTTCTCTATTGAATTGGAGCAGGATTATTGAATTATATACACACACACACACTGTATAGATTTTTCAGACTCAAAATAAAAAATAGCTCTGTAGTAAGCTGTCATTTGAGTTACAGTAAAAAAATAAAGAAATGCTGCTGTTTGGCAAAATTAAACCTGCTCAATAAAAAAAAGAATAGTGAGAATGCTTAAAGCATCTGTGTCAAACACTCACCTTGCTGGAATTGCCTCACAGAATTCAACAAGGCCATTACTGTATTCTCTGAAGGTAGGGTTAAAGGTAGGATCTTGACATCTACAGAGGACCTAAGTTCCTGTAGTGCAGACACATCTTCACATGAGTATAGTAAGGGCCAAGCTAGGTGTTAAGGGAAGTGGTGAGCGCCCTTAATGTTACGCAAATCCACTGTGTGTGTGTGTGTTGTGGGGGGATCCAAATCGGTCCTTTCAACCATGCTATTTGTCTACCCAGAATCACTACTTACAGCAGCCCTGTGCACATTTCAGAGACAAAAAGCCATTTTGGGGGGTGAGTTTTGGTGAGAAAATGGAGTGTTCCTGGTAGCAATCCGGATTCTATCCAACCCCACTTGTGGTTTTTTGTTTAGAAAAGAGAGAAGAGTAGTGCACTTAAATGTCATGCTTACTGTAAGTCTGCTTACCTATCTCAAGGGACAGCAGCGTTGCAGGCTGGTCGTCACTACCCAGAACACTCCCCTGGCAAGGATAGCACCGGCTATCCTTCAGCCAGTGGGAATCCTTATTGGGCTTCCTAACCAGCTAGGGAACTAGATCATAGCCACCTGCTTATTTTGCCAATGGCAGGCAACTCCAGGGACGTACACTCCTCAGGCAGGGCTTTTAGGCTCCACTTGGGTCTGCACCTCGAGCATTTAAAGAGGCCTGGCATCATCCTCCAGGGCAGTTCCTTGTCAGGTCATCCACCCACTTTCTTCATGTTTTTTTGTTCCTGTTATGTTAATGAACTTGCTCTGGACAAATGTTGGTCACCAAATGTTGGGGCCAGGCAGGAAATTGTCCTTCAGACCAATTGGCTCTGTCTGGGGTTTTTGCCTACCTCAAATCAGTTGTTACAACTTTGGCAGTTTAGGCTTTGGGTTGGCCTTAGTCTCGGTGAAGAGGAGGTTATAAGCCTCTGTCTGCCTCTCCAACAAAAAGGGGTATCCCATTAAAGGAATCCAGGAGGAGGTGCTTCTGTCCAGATGTCCAGTTGGGGAATAGGGCCATAGCACTCCTCAGGGTGGGGCTCCCACAGGAGGTAATCGTACTTGGTATATGTCATAGGTCCTCCTTGCCTCAGGAGCAACCCCCTCTGAGGGATTGCTAATGGTTTTGCCAAACCCATTGCATCTGTAATCAATAAAAGTTGTGGCCTTATTTGACCCCAAACCCATACATTCTTATCATGAATGAGCCAGCTCCCAGGGAAGGTGTGCAGACAGCTGAGAACCTGGTCTCCTGACAATTCTGTCCCCTCTGGTTCTTGTCCTAGATTGGGAGGCAGAGGGGGTGGTAGCACCTGGGCACACATTTACTTTGGCTCTTACTGTTCCATGTTTGCTGTCTGACAACATATGCCTCTCATCCTGAGAAATGGCTGCAGATGGTTCTTAGACCCTATTTCTGTCCAATTAAGAAACTGAGAAAACTTTGGACAAATGCAGGGCTTCAAGAGTGAGGTCTCAAATTAAACAATGGTGCTTCGGAATAGATTCTCTGGTCCAATACGTTTTGGACTATGTTGGTAATTCATCAGGAAAGAATACACTGAGATTACAATAAGCTTCAGAGTCACCAATCTTAGCCTTGTATGGAAATAACAAAACAGATTTACCTGCTTATTCTTTGAAAATATTCCCTGATGAATAAGTGCTGGAGTTCAAAATATATTAGAAGCCAAGAGACTTACTCTGTGGTGCATTTGCAAACATCTTTCCATTCTTTTCACAAGAGTTAAAGGCACAATGTTGCTCTTACGTTTACATACATTGGGAAAATATTTAACGTTTTAAAAAATGGAGAGGGTTAAATAGTTAACAGCTAGTTAGCAGCTACTAAAATCTACCATTTTAAAAGACTGGAGATATTTAGGCAGTACTGATGACTAGTTAGCAGCTGCTAATATCAACTGTTGTTTCCGACACTCAAAAAGAAAAAAACTGTTCTTTTGCACTAAAACTGCTGTTTCATCTTATTTTGTTCAAGCAACTAATGCAAATGCTGTTATGCACCATTCTTGCACAGCATGGAACAGGAAATGTCCTATGATCTGGGGGTATGCATCATTTGCTGCATGCTGTGAAAGAAACCTCAAATGCTGCCCTTCATTATCTCTAATGGAATCTCAAGGTCAATGGCCAGTCATAAATGTCCACTTTAAATAAAATATTAGAAGTTCCCTGTCCAATGCCTTTTTATACTGGTTTCTAGGGAGACTAGAAAGGGGTTTAGCTCTTTTAAAAATTATCATACATTTGAGGACTGAACACAGAGATTGATTTACCTCAAATGTACATTTCATATCAGGAAAATGAATAAATTTTTGGCAGAGAATTTCCAGGGCATAACACAAGCAACTCCTACCAAACATAGTGAAAAACAGCAACATTTGCTCCCCCTAAGTGAATCTTTCAAGCCTGACTCAATCACCTATATATCGCCAGCCCTTATCTCCAGAGAAGCAAAGGAAATTGTAATGGTTTGACAAGGGGACAGAATAAAGCATGGGGACGACCCACGATGGATTAAAAGGTAGATTTATTCAAGGCTTTATTAAAACCGTGCCCAAACTGGAAACACCTAAATTAAGCTTATGCTAACAGCATTGGGTCAGCGTAGCATAACTGCTAAGTCTGAGCCATCATAGACTACAAAGACTGGATGGCCCCAGTAGCTTTTGGTGTAGGATTACAGTTTGTCTGAGAGAAGCAACAGAGGGGGAAAGTCCTTTTGCAATAAGTTTGGAAAGGTGAACCCCATTCAGCCTTGGTAACCTTCAAGGGAGCAGGAACTGGAACTCTAGACATGGAAGGTTGTGATTCCTTTAGTCTTGCCACAACTTCAGCAGCAGCAGGGAAACAGCTCTTCAGGGGGAGCCCCACCCTTTTGGTTTCTACCTTAGTTACAAGGTAGCTAAGACTTTGCATAATAAAGATTGCCTTGAGCTGAGAGGGAAAGTATTTTAGGTGCTGCCTGTGAGCTCATAAATTTCTTGCCAGCGGGCCTTGGCTGAGCAGGTGAAGGAGCTTGTAAAACGGGGCAAGAATTCAGCTGAGAGTTGGTGCAGGACAGCCTGTTTTATTCAATTGAGCATGCAAGGTATGAGCAGGGGCTGGCTGAGGGGTGGACTTGTCTTTGGGGTGGGGAGCAGCTCAGAGACCAGGGGTGGCTGCGGCGGCTTCCTGGAGGATTCCCAAGGAGAGGAGAGGAAAGGAAAGGAGAGGAGTGGAGGCTGAGGGAACATTCCACAAGGGAGAGTATTCTAAAAAGGATGAGAGGCTGCCAGCGCTGCAGGCAAGGGTGACATAACTGGGTTTCTGAGCGCCACAGGGGTGCCACAAAAAGAATGTTGGTCAAGGGAGCTGTGGACTCGAAAAGACTGAAAACCTCTGCCATAAAACCATCCTCATCCGAGGATGAAAGAGAGAGAAAAAGCTGGGAGGGATCTGTGAACTTAAATCATCCCTTGAGCTGGAGAAAATGAAAGGAAAGCCTCTGGAGAAGAGGAGGGCCGCAAGTGGCCAGGGGAGGGTTGGCAATGTCTTACCCTTTCCCCTAACAGATGCCTTCTGCTTGATTCAGCCTCCCTTTGTCTGGCTTCTCCTAGCATGCTGGTGTGCTGTTGCTGTCTCCAAGACTTGATCAACATTTTTCTTCTTCTGTTTAGCCATGGAAGACTTCTCAGGGGCAGTGGGGCCCATGAATAACTGGACCTGCTGGACTTCCATCATGCTGGTAAAGGACTTAGACCATGTAGGCCAGGAAGACAACAGATAGAATTATGTATATTAGAAGGGAAAAGGGAGCTCAGAAGACTGTGAGTAGACTCACTGGAGCGACAAACCCTGAGGCTGTGGGACTGAGAAAAATAGAACGCCGGAGTGACTGGTGAGGCCATAGACAGGGCGAAGGAGCTTCCCTTTTCCTATTCCTTTAAAGCAGGGGTCAGCAACCTTTTTCAGCCTTGGGCTGGTCCACCGTCCCTCAGACCATGTGGTGGGCCGGACTATATTTTGAAGGGGAAAAAATGAACGAATTCCTATGCCCCACAAATAACCCAGAGATGCATTTTAAATAAAAGGACACATTCTACTCATGTAAAAACATGCTGATTCCCAGACCGTCCGGGGGCCGGATTGAGAAGGCGATTGGGCCGTACGTGGCCTACAGGCCTTAGGTTGCCTACCCCTGTTTTAAAGGTTCAAATGCTTCTTCCTCTCTTTCTTGCCCGACAGAACAGGCAAAAAAACAACCACCGCCAAGCCGTGTGTGTGTGTGTGTGTGTGTGTGTGAGAGAGAGAGAGAGAGAGAGAGAGAGAGAGAGAGAGAGAGAGACAGGCAGACAGACAGACAGACAGACAGACAGACTGAGAAACCAAAAGAGTAGGGGAAAAGAACACAGGGAATCTGAGGCAATTTTTTTGTCTTTTTCTATTAAAAAAAAGGAAAGGAAAGGAGACTAAGGGAAACTGCTATCAGTGGAGCCAAGAAGAGATCTGAAGAAAAAAAGTAAATATAGTGAAGAAAGGTAAGTAAACATGACAGAAAAAAGGAGCAAAGCAAAGGTGAGCTGCTTGTAAGAGGAAGGAGAGAAAAACTGACAGGAGTGAATCATATCCCTGAAGAATTTTCCTTCTGCCTTGTTATCAAGACAGATACAAAGCCCAACCCACCAACACTGCAACATTCCCCTGAAATTTATCAGGGACACATTTATTCTCCCCCCTCTCACATAAGTTATTAGTGCTTTTTTCTGGGGGGACACTGGCATACACATACCCCTAAATATTTTGTGAATCTTAGTTTAGCCTTATTGAGGAGCAGTATTTCAATATGAGTAGGAAAATGAGAGTACCCCTAAACATTTTCTTAGACAAAAAAAAAGAAAAAGCGCTGAATTATCATACTGGATCTGGTGCCTGACCACCTGCTGGTAATTACTAAGATTTTCCAAATCTTCTCAGTCTTTCTTCTTGAAATTTGGTTTTATAGTGTATGGCATACAATGCTAAGGTCTTGTTTGTCTACTTTAAATGCAGCAGAGCAGGATGTTCATAAACCTGTTTACCGCCCTGCTGGAAAGACAGTGCTAACAATAACTTATGACTGCTGACTGTGATCCATGCTGTCCAGCTATATGCGCACCTCTGATCCCCCTCTGTGTCCTCCCCATGAAGCAGCCATGAAGAGCTGTCATCATGTCAGTGCAATAATTTGGCTGCTGTAGGTGCAGCTGCAGAGCTAATGTTTGACAACTTCCTTTGGCAGCACAGCCCTGCTCTAAACAAGCTTATTGTTTCATCTTTTACAGAGAAGCTTTTTGCAATTCTGAGAGATCAGTCCTAGGGGACACAAGCTGAGCAACCCCTGCTGGAACTTTACAAACACACAGAAAGCTGTCAAACAATTAAACCACACCTCCACTGTCAAAGGCTCAGAGCTCTCTTTTCTTTCAAGCCTACTACTGAGAGAGCTGCTGCTTAACAAAGGTACTTCAGGGATCTGACAAAGCGGCAACCTTCAAGCTTTTCCTGATACAGAACAAGTGTACATTGCTAAAGGAGTTCACATGATACGCAGCACACCATAAATATTTATTTGCCATGACAACTAAACTGAACCAAGGCCAGAATCTTTATTCATACTCCAAATAAGCCACTAATCTGAATGAACATAATAACATCAACGTGCTCCCTAGTAACTACCCAAAAGCTGCCTGCTTAAATCAGTAATAGTTCCCACCCCAAAAGTTTACATCTTATATGAGGATGAGAAGAGGGAGCATTAAAGCTTCCACCTTATATCTAACTTCCCAAGTCCCAGGTAGGTGACCAGCTGGGAAAGCCTAGGGGATCAGATAGACAACACCAAGCTATACCAGCCCTAGGAGGTTGCTCCACAGCAATCCATCATCCTGAGCCCATCTCTGCCTAGCTACATTCCCTTCCTCCTAACATTTACTCATAAGTTCTACTGTAGTCTGTGGGGCTTGCTTCCAGGTAAGGGTGCATAGGTCTGCAGTCTAAATCTGTATCAAGCATATACAAAGTGTGATTTGAAAAACAAAACAACAACATCGCTCCATCATAACATAAGAACATAAGCATTTTCTTGATATACCAGCCTAAGGTACATCAGAGTTTGCAATAGGAATAGTGGGTGCAGTATGAATACAAAATCTTCAGTTAGCAAAGCACAGGCTACAGTAGCTATTCTTTGACTACATGCTCATGATCTGTTACAAGGCAAAAGAGAGAGAAAGATAGACCCTTCTATAATTCATTGGTAAATGTGGTAAAATGAGAAAGGGGGAGGGAGGAATGAAGAACAAAGAAAATTAGTTCATTTTATTGCTAATCGGGGGAAATCCTCTAGTCTTACAGCAACAGTCACATTAGTCCTGTCCCTATCATAGACTTCCACAGGAAACTAATTACTGGCAGCAATTTCCACTTAGATTACATATAAGAAGCAGTTTGAAATTTAAAAAGAAATGGGTAGGCATCATGAGAATGTTTTGCGTAAGTCTGCGAAGCCAAAATAGCTGTCAACTCTCTTCTTACAGCACATCTCTCACAAGCCATGGCACATACATACATACATAAAA
This sequence comes from Podarcis filfolensis, assembly GCF_964270895.1. NCBI lineage: Eukaryota > Metazoa > Chordata > Lepidosauria > Squamata > Lacertidae > Podarcis > Podarcis filfolensis. The sequence goes on along the minus strand of NC_139605.1, from coordinate 76,290,917 downwards.
TGTATGCTAAACTACAGGGTGTAAGAAAGCCAATGGTAACAGTTCCAAACTTGTATCACTGAACCTTTTAAAACTATTCATCACTGCATCAGATTTTATCTTTTTTTACTTCTAAGTTGGAAAAACTGTCATTGGAAAGTGCTCAGTAACAAAAACAAAAGCAAAAACCATAAATCCAGTGTATTATTAACAGAGTTCATTATTAACAGCCAAACAAAATACAAACAGAGAATTTGTAAATGGATGGAAACATATGGATTACAGATCATGCTGTCTGGAACGGACACTTTGCAAAACACAGTGCAACAGATATCTATGGCAGATAAAAATGTTGTGCATTATTTTAAGCAGCTACAAACTACAAGCAGTGGGAAGACACAGTATTTTATTTTTTTCTACTTTATTTTATATTGTCATGCAGGCAATCAAATTCATCTGATGCATGTGTCAGGTCAAGTTGTTGAAAGCTTTCACCCAGTGGATTTGTACATACAGTGGAACCTTGGGTTGTGAACATGATCCATACGGGAGGCACGCTTGCAACCCTCAATGTTCACAACCTGCAGCGCCACCTCTGTGCATGCACAGGTCACGATTCAGCACTTCTGTGCACATGCAAAGCGCGATTTAGCATTTCTGTGCATGCGCGAACGCCAAAACCCGGAAGTAACCCGTTCCAGTACTTTCAGGTTCGGCGTGGTGCGCAACCCAAAATCACATAACCTGAAGCGTCTGTAACCCGAGGTACCACTCTACATACATTCATGCATCCATACATAATTTTATTTGGATGCTGCCTTTCCAGAGTTTGAACCATGTTCAAGGCAGCTTACGACATGAAAAAAATGCATAACTACAACACAACATAAGCAATAAATAATACATTTCAGAATGTCTGCAAATGATTCTCTTCTTGCTTTTGCAATCTTAATTGATTTCTTTGTATCAATTATGCTCATTGAGTAATGAAATATATATAAAGTAAAAGTGAGAAATAACAATTTTTTTGCTAAATCAGAGAGTTTTGTGGTGTGTTTTTGTTGTTGCGATTGTTGTCCAGACCATGGCTGCTGTTTGCCTCTGGATGGACGCTGCTGTAGGCAAATTTCCTCCCAGAACAAAAAAAGAACAAAAGTATTTGCCTTCCCCATGACTAAAGAAAGAAAAAACAAGCACACATGACACAATTGCCATGATACCACATCTCGCATGGGAAAGCCCGTGGGGTGCTGTGGCAAGAGTGGTGGACTTGAATATGAGAAACTGAAACCCATCCTACTGGTGCAGCAATAAAACGCTAGCACATTTGCAAACCTACGCCGGGTTCAGTATGGTTTCAAATTGGATGAAAGACCGCATGTTGAGATTTCTGCATTGCAGGAGTTGGACTAGATGACTCTCGAGGCCTTCCAACTCTATAGTTCTATAATTATATGATTCATTTCCACTCAGCTGTGAAGTTCATGGGTGGCTTCCCTTAACTTTAAGCCATGTTTTGACCTTCAGTGAGGAAGACACAACTCTCATAAATAAACTGGGTGAGATCATACAATCTGATAAATTCCATGGAAAAAATTCTGCTGAGCATGGTAGAAGCCTGGAATGACAGCATTCGGGATTAATCAAGACTTTCCCTCACCCACTCTCCCTTATCTATCGTCACCAACAAAAACAGGTTTGTCTGAATTATAAAAGCATAATAGTCTGCATTGCCCAGAACACAGAGCGTTTCACCATAATTACTGTGGTAAGGGAAAATAGGGATATGCACTCTTATTTGGTTTCATTTTTCATTTCCAAGCTTTCATTCTGGCACAATACTTGGGTAGCAACCTAAGTGCTTCAAAATGACACGTTGTTCTATATAATCTCAGTAATTAGTAAGGTTAAATTGACATACTTAGAGGCATCCAAAATTCCCCAAGGGAAGTGAGGTAAGTAAATACAAAGTATAATTACTGAAGTGGTCCTGTATGTACTGCTCTGGAACTTGATATTTTATTTGTGCTACCTATGCTTTTAGTAGCAAAAATGATTAAAGAGTAGAAAAATTAAATAATCTAGCAAAAGCAAAGTGCTATGTAAATCATCTTGAAAGTTTTTGTTTATGCCTCTCTGCAACAAGCTTTGCTTTCCGCACTGGCAGCAATCAGCAGGTAACATTATGGGCAGGCTTGTAACACAGAACCGTTTGAAACTAAAGCTTCACTTTATTCACACAAATACAAAAGCTACTTTATATCTCAGCTTAGCCTTTTAAAAAAAAGCAAGGTAGGTAAGAACCATTCTGGCATGTAAGATTAAATAAGTGCCTGAATCATTCCACTTACTCTCAACCTAGCATCCCTGATTAAAGCTATCCTCTAATTAACACACAATAAACTTACATATAACAATATTTAAGCAGAGTGTAGCCTACGTTGACTTTAGATACCTCAGTTATAAGACCCAGTGAGGAAAGTAATCCATATCCAAAATAAAACATATAGGAAAGGGGTGTAGCACACTGAAGGGGACCTGGTAATTTATAGCTGTCCTCTCACTGCAGTAGCAAGGGGAAGGACACTCAGTTAAAAAGACAGAGGTACAAGGCTTGGTAAAAGCTTTACATCCTTTCCCAGGAAGAAAACTATGACAAGGACAGAGCCATTTTGGGACAAAGAATGGCTAAAGAATAAGCTTGCTTCCATAAATGCTGTCCAAAAGATTTTGCTCCAATTGCCAGTTTGACTAGTATTGCCATAGCAAAGGGGAAGGGCATTCTGGTAGTTGTCACCAGTCAGAAGTACAAGGGCTTCTGGGTTGTGCTTTATGTTTGACTGAAATGTAGCCAGCGGTGTTGTTAAAACAAACAAAGCTGATTTTGCGCCCCCTTTCTTGTGATTTATTCAGAGTCAGATCAACACAGAATTAGAAATATGTAAATGCAGACAGGACAAACATTCCATTCATTCATTCTGATTATTTGATTCATTGTAGGGAGCAAAACAAGAATATTTGTGGTGTCATTGAACAGGCCTGTGCTGACTAAGGAAGTTAGGGTGGGAGATTTTGTTTTGTTTTGGTGTATTATCATCTGTTATGAAGCTTGACAATGGGTTATCTCACAAAAAGCATACTGTGCTTTTTTTCATGCTGTTCCAGAGGGTCCCAACCCTCCATAGCAACTTTTCTGGAGGTGCTGGTAAGGTCAAATCACCTCCCCAGTCCTTCCTCCAACATGAGCAAAACTCTGCAAAGCACAACTCTGGATCCAACCCATTATGTGTAATTAGATGACCTTACAGAATATGGGCAGAATATCATAATCTAAGATGACCTACATCTTTTATATTTTAACATGGAAGTTGAATAATATTGAAGCCAACAGGGTTCTCCAATAGAAGCTCATTTCCAGTTTGAGAGCAGCCTTAGTTCCATTTGACACAGCAGATGTAAAGCCTTGTTGAGAGAGTGCAAGATAAATAGGTTAAATAAACTTCAGACATATAATGATGGCACTCCAGTTTGAAAGCATGACTTAAAATAAAGCTGCAGGCTGATTCTACTTCTAACTTGTCCTCAGCTCCACAACAAGGAAAACTTACTATTGTTCAAATACTATAGTAGCACAGAGAATATACTGTATACAAAATGAGGATGATTCATAAAATCAAAGATGCATAAAAGTTCAAGGTGCCCATATATTCTAAAAGGATGTGTGGTGGTGGTGAAATATTCATTTTCAGGGCAGGATACAAAATAATACAACAAACAATACAAACAAACAAACAAACAAACAAACAAACAACAGAATAAAACAGATGTCAATGTAATCAAAACCACAAATTAAAAGCTTGAGAAAGTAAAAGAGCCTTTGCCCGGGTGAAAAAGTCAATAAAATAGGTGCCTAATAAGCCTCCCTGAGGAGAACATTCTATTATATTGTTGTTATTTGCTTACAATAAAACAGAATATAAATTGTAATGCATAAATAAAATGAAAATAAGCAGGATGCCACACCAGAGAAGGCCACCTTCCCAGTTACTACCCACCTCACTTCAGATAGGAGAACCTTTCGTATAACCATCTCCTGTTTTGGGCTTTATAACTGTGGAAGCATTTAAGAGTGAAGTTTTCATCAGTGAGCCTAATCAGCAGTCTACTGGTTTTCCAAGAATACCAAAGCAACGTATTTGCAGTCAATGACACATTAGAATAGTCTTATCTGGATGTCACCAAAGCACGGCCACACTACCCCTGTCCAATAGGGGTCACAATTGCTTCACCAACCTTAGCTTGGTAGAAAAGGCATTATGTGCCACTGAGGCTCCCATCGAAAAGCTGAATCTACGGGCACCCACCAAACTGGACAATTTTATCCTTTAAGGCAGGGGCAGCTGCCAAGATCCCAAATTTGGCTGTGGCAGCAAAAGGGGATGGGAAACAGACACAGGGCTGGGAAACTTCCCCTTTCCAATAATCAGACTGATTGTTTGATGAGTGGACAGGTGCTATAACCCATGCCCTTGTCAGGTAACTTTCATGAATCATCTGAGGAGCAGGGCTGCCTGCTTCTGTGTGTATGTGTGTCCTGTGTATGCCTGTGTCTCATGGGCAGTCACACTCATCACTAAAATGTAGTCTTCAGGGGGTTGGCCAAAGGTGAATGTGGTTTCAGGCCAAAAGAGGATAGTCACCCTTGTTATTGAGGGAGTGAAACCCCACCCAAAAGAGATTAAACACCACCCACCCAGACAAACAAACCACCCACCAACAGTATTTCTATCTTCTCTAGACAGAGTTTCAGGGTTTGGTTTTTTTTTATTGAGACTGCATTCTTTTAAAAAGCTATTTATTAAGAAAATATGTTTACTGCTTAAAGAACATTGTATAATTTGAACACGTCCAATAAGGAGTAACATAAGCAATTTGAGCTATACAAATCTATTTGAGGATTAGCAATGTTTAAAGTTCCTGCCATTTTCAAGTGGGTTGCAACTGAAGAGGTAATTTATGGAATAGTTTCTGCCCATTAAGTATTAGCAAATGGCCTCTCCATCCTCAGAGTACTAAGCAATATTCCTGAAGCAATGAGGTAACATTTACCGGTAGGTCTTTCTGCGCAAGGATGCATTCAAGCATTTTTACTAAATCAAAAAATGTCTGTCACTTATCCAAGGTCAGAAAACAATACCCAAGGATAAAGCAAATCGCTAGTTAAATGGGTGTCACATGGCATCTCACATGGAACGTTCAGAAAAAATAGCAGTTGCATTCAACACAACCCAGTAGTTTGCAAGAGTTTAGCTGGCACTGAAAAAAATAAGAAACAATAGATTTCTTGGTGTATTAATATTATTCAGCAGCAGGAGCAGGAGCAGCAGCAGCAGTAGTAATAATAATAATAATAATAATAAATTTTATTTATACCCTGCCCTCCCCAGCCAAGACCGGGCTCAGGGCGGCTAACAACCAATAATAAAAACAAGTTGATTAAAATACAACTAAAAAAAAAAAGATTAAAATATAAAATTAAAACATTAAGATGCAGCCTTAATGTTTTTAGCATGATCACTGCTTTCCATATACACCATTAAAACTCTTTATACATTTGAGCTCAAAATGATACTCTGTTTTATCTCAGTATTTCTGATTTAATTCAGTTCACAGGCTTGGCAATCAAGAGCTAAAGCTGTAGACCTCACAGTTAGCACCACAAGGCAACTGGCATATAATCTGAATTTTCATTTTCTTCTCCCCATGAGAGAGACCATGCACTGACAGGAACTTTAGTACATCGGCTTTCTCCCAGCTCTCCAATCTATCTGCTTACTATAACCACTTTATTTGCCTGAACACTCATTTCCTATTTACACAGTGTTGAGGTGAAGGCCATCAAGCCTATCTATATTGCCCTGAATTATTATTGTTCCACGTGACTACTGACGCATGGTAGCACAAAGTATATTATAGCTTTTTCAGTGGTTGTACTAATACTTTTTTGTCTTCTTTTATGCACACTAGGGGTGGGGGAAGAATAGCATTAGAATTTGTTAAGAAGATTACATGACCAATGGGTGGGGGAATGAAGCCACTACAATGTTCAGAGCACTGTAGAATATGATGTTGTTACTAAAATGGTAAAGTGTGGTTGGTAACCATTAAAGCAGTAAATTATAGTTATTATTATCTCTGTCAGGGTTGGGAGACTAAGCCAGCCAGGCAAGTTGTTGAGTCTTTGGGCTTTTTAAAGCATTTTTATTTAAAAATCGCCCTAGTTGCCATATGTCCACCTGGACGCCATTTTGAAAGTCTGATTTCTGGATGTGTCCGGGGAAACTCAGACACATGGCAGCCCTACACATAATGTCCTCAGCTGTGAGATACTCTATAATTCTACCCAGTTCTTTTTTTCCTTAAAAAATGTTTAGGGGTACTCTCATTTTCCTACTCATATTGAAATACTGCCCCTCAATGAGGCCAAACTTAGATTCAGAAAATGTTTAGGGGGTATGCATACCCTCAGGAAAAAAGCACTGATTCTACCCAAAAAATGGCCAACTCATATGTTGCCAAGCTAGTGTGAGACATGCTTCAGTTTAAAAGCTCTACAGTGGTACCTCAGCTTACAAACACCTCGGGTTACAGACACTTCGGGTTACAGACTCCGCTAACCCGGAAGTAGTACCTCGGGTTAAGAACTTTACCTCAGGATGAGAACAGAAACTGTGCAGCTGCGCGGCGGCAGCAGAAAGCCCCATTAGCTAAAGTGGTACCTCAGGTTAAGAACGGTTTCAGGTTAAGAACAGACCTCTGGAACGAATTAAGTTCGTAACCAGGGATACCACTGTACTGGGTAAAAAGCAAACTGTGAATGCATCCACAGTTTCTCCCCACACTTGTGTATTGTTTCTTTGGATCAACAGGCATAAAGTTTCTTCAAAAATAATATGAACCCTTACTTGTAAATATTATTTTAAAGTAATTATGCTAAGGTATTTATTTTCTATATAGCAGTTTATTTTAGCTAAAATTGAGCTCTAAATGTAAGGAGAATAGCAAAAACTGGCTACAGTTTGAAAAATTCTGGATGAGAAAACTTTTTATATATGCCTACATGCTCTAACAGACCATCATTTTAAACAGGATTTTCCATGCACTTTTTATATAGTTACCAGTATTTCTGCAATCATTTAAGAACAAAAGTAAAATTTCTGTATCGAGCTTCTGAACACAGAAGAAATGTTCTTTTAGCAAAGCTATTGTAAAAAGACAGTTCTTTTCATGTGTGACTATCAATATCACCCAGAACACATTTACTTGGAAGTATGTGCCTTTAATTCCAGTAGCATCCTGCCAGCATCTAATTTGTCTAAATCCTGCAAATCAATTCTGTACGCTATAAATACACTATGAAAAAAGAATAAAAGCTGTAACAAGAGGTTAAGTTTTGCTGGATTAAGGAGTTCTATTTTGCTCCATTTTTTAAAAGGCTATTTACAAAACTTTTCATTTTTGTCCTTCTGTGCTTCAGTGGTAGGGTGAGAATCAACTACAAAATAAACATTAGCATGCATCTAGGCATCCAGGTTAATTAAATATAAGGCTAGCTGAGCACACAGAAAGGGCATCAACCCAGAACCTTAGCAGCACATCCAACCAAATGAATTGCTAAACTCTGACCTGTTTTCTTTGATTTAAGTAAATCATCTCCTCAGTTACACTGAAAGATCACGGCCACTTCGCACAATCACACAAAATTAGCAGTGAATTCAACAACAAATGTACATGGAGTCTGTAAAATATTCCACATGACATTTTAAAATAATTTTCTCTAATTTGATATTTTGAATGTTATTTCTAAGGAATTAATGAGCAATTCTGTCAGACTATAGAGCTGTCTTGATGGAAAATATTTAACATATTGATTCAGATTGCTTCCAACAGCAGTTTAAACTCAAGTTTAAAATGGAATTATATCTATCTATATCTATCATCTATCTATCTATCATCTATCTATCTATCTATCTATCTATCTATCTATCTATCTATCATCTATCTATCTATCATCTATCTATCTATATCTACCCACCTACCTATCTATCTACCATGTGTTATTCAGATAGCGAACACAATCACCCCAAAGCAATGAAAAAGCAAGCAAGTGTCCTAACAGTTTTAAAAGTTTCCCTCTGATTTCCAATACTTGAGGCTTTTGAATTTCCACCTTGCTGCAATTTAGGAGTTTCTTTTATCATACTGATGTATACACGAAACCATGGAGGGTAACCCATCAAATGTACATGGGGAGTGCATGAGCTGTTTCTAAAGTCATGCCAAGTCCTAGAACCCTTCTTTGATTCTTCTTTCCTTCCTTCCTTCTTTCCTTTCTCTCTCTCTCTCTCTTACCTGTCTGTATAATTAGCTGATTTAAAGAAAGCAATAAGGTGGGATGAAGAAGGACATGAAGAGCGGTATTAGGGGAAGAAGGAGGGAGCACATACATCTGGGAAAGGAGCATACTGTTCACCTATGAGCTAACTATGTTTTTTTTTATAAATCCATTAAAATTACAAATATTGATTCCAATTTGCTTATTAGCAATTGTGGCCTCTTTAATGTGAAATTTATTACCACTTGAGATTAGGTATGTTCTAACAATCTAACAGTTAAGTCAAACATTTATAATAGGTATGTTCTAACAATCTAACAGTTAAGTCAAACGTTTATAATCTTTTTTTTTTTAACCCAACCTTTTTCTGAATGAAATTTCCAATTGCCGCCTGCTGATTGTCTTCTGGTGTTGTGTTATTTTTGGTGTATATTTTGCAAGTTATTTTTGATTTACTATACACTATTCTGTTATATCATAATGTGAGCAACTTATAAATCTTTAAAAATAACATAATATTTAATTCTCAGATACAACCTGCTGAGGGGACCAAATTTAATGTCCTTTTTTATATATGATCTGATAAGAGGCAATGTTTGCCCACAATTTTTATATAACTACTCACTTTCCCACATTCTACTATATATTATCTGGGATGTGAATGGGGTATATTCAAAAGAGATGTGCACTGTGAGAAAATTATGGCCGAAGCCAAATGAATATCATATCAAAAAAAGAACATTATTTTTATTCCCAGTTATCTAAATGGCTTTCACTATAATCTTAGGTAAATCATCTACCTTTCCTGCACTTCAGCCTTACCTAGTAAAATGCTTTAAAAACTGAGGACAACAGAAGTGCTAAATGCAGGCAATTAATTATAACTCTTAAAAAAAGCTATAAAACTCTCACTCTTTGACAGAAGTAATATTACACTGAGGCAATACAGATCCATATTAATCACATGGTAACATGAACCATTATGCTTATCTACTTAACATGTTGTGATTAGAAAGTTTGTTGGGGGGGGGGATTCAAATAAAAAGGTACTTTAACAAACCTGTACCCTGACAGTGTAAGCACGGAGAGACAAGTAATAAGATTTGATTCTCATATATCTGAAATGTTTTTATTTATATATTTTCTCTCATTTAAGGAATTCAGGAACTCAAATTGCAGCTTTCAGCTTAATGAAAACCTGAATTCTCACGTTCTTAACCCGTACTATTTCTAAATTAGTTAATGCAATTATTCTGCTCTAATTTTTAAAAATTGTTATTAACATTTAATTATCATGACCTGTAATGGTTTAATTTATTACATGATGATCACATGGAATAATACATGTTGTGAGGTACAGTAGTCAGTCCCTGGTGGTTATAATTCAGAATTCACTATAAATGACAAGGCAATATCCTCCAATTTCACAGGGGTAATCAGAAGTACTGTACAGTGGTACCTCAAGTTACAAGCGCCTCAGATTACAAACGCTTCAGGTTACAAACTCCGCTAACCTGGAAGAGTTGAGAACTTTGCCGCAGGATGAGAACGGAAATCGTATGCCGGTGGCACAATGGCAGCAAGAGGTCCCATTAGCGAAAGCACGCCTCTAGTTAAGAACCGTTTCAGGTTAAGAACGGACCTCTGGAACGAATTAAGTTCGTAACTAGAGGTACCACTGTACTGTGAAAAGAAAGGCAGCATTGCACTGGAATCTAGCTTGTAGCTGGAAACAATTACAAACTGCTGGAAAATGAGAGACTACCAAAGGAAAACCGCAACAACAAAACACAGGCCCGCAAATCTTTCTTATATCCAGTACAACTCTGCTTCTGAACTTGTTTGAGCAGTGTTTAAATTTCACTGCTTCCGTTTCTCATACTCTCATGACATAATGTCCCCAAAAGCAAGTTCATCCCATGTCTGCAGTGCTAGATTTGTAAAATGAAGTGCTTAAGCCTGTCTGAAAACTGTATGTTCTGACCTAGAATTCCATACCTAGCCCACTGTTGTCTACTTATACTGGCTGACAGTAGCTCTCCAAGATTACAAGCAGGGGTTTTTTTAAAGTCCTACTTGAAGATGCTGTGGATTGAACCTGATACCTTTTGCATGCAAAGAGTGCACTCTACCACTAAGCTGCAGTCCTTCCTCAACATCTAATGGTGATTTTCACATGTGAGTGAGCCATCTCACATTAAATATTATTGGTGCAACTACAAAGCTTTTCAGCGCATTCCATTTAGGGATGAAATCTGAATAGGTGTGTGATCTAAACCTGAGAAATTTCAACTGAAGAAACCTGGGGTCAGGGGGAAATATTTTGAAAAACATAAGCATGTCTTAGGAAACAAATAAAGAAAAATGTAAAAAAATTGTATCACAGGAAGAAAAATGGTGTGGTTGCACACAGCAATGATTTTTTTGTAAATACCTACTAGTATTCAAAGAACTGTGGTAAGGTAGCTGCTATACCTTAAATAATTATACCTCAAATAATTACAGATTTTCACAGAGCACTGACTCATGAAACAAAGTCCACCTTACTTTACATATGGTAAGCATGAGAAACATTTGTACCTTCTTTGTAACTGAAACCTTTTCCTCAATATGGGTCTTTAATGCAGGCCTGTTAATAACATGAAGGTATTCCACAACTGGGGATTCTGAAGTCTCTGCTACAACTTCAGTATTATCACTCTCTGATATGCTTGGTCTGATGTCAAGTGGTTATATAACTGTCTAAATTATATCCTCATGGACTAGGGCTAATGGATCAGGGTAAGGTTCAACCATTTTGACCCCCAGCTCATTGGCATTCCTGGCTTTTTCTGGGTACAACATACAAGGATACAATTCTGGATTGTATAAACAGCTGTAGAAGGAAGTAAATCTGTCTCCCTAGATCTGTGAGTTTGTGGCCGCTGAATCAACCTTATGGTCCCTGCAAGTGTGCAAACTGCTGTTTAAGTTCATCCCTGTGTCTGCAGTGCTTCATTTGCAAAATGAAGTGCTTAAGCCCGTCTGAAAACTATGTGTTCTGACCTAGAATTCTATACCCCTAATTCAAAATTGTACAAGGGTTAATTGTGGTTACTTAGGGACAAGGGAAAAGCAATCTATAAATGCCCTTTATATAATTGCTTCATCTATTCCAAGGCACCAAGCTCAAACACGGCTCCAAGCATTTGAGCCAATGGACAAAATGCTAAACATCCCACACTGTGAGACAAATCTCTTATTACATAAGTCTTGAGGCAGTAAAAAGAAAATGTATAATTACAATGTAGCAACAGATATAATTAACTGATCATGTAAACCAACCATGGAGGTTGCAGCCTTGCTGTTTGACAGGGTTCCCGTGCTTTCAACAACCAGAATGAGGCATAAATACAACTGCATCTCCATGCTGGGAAAGGCTTGTTTGTCTAATGTTTCCATCACACTGCTAAAGGCTAAATAAAGAAATAAAGCAACACAGTGAACAGTAAGCAGCATATTGCTTATCTAAGTAAGCCTCACGAATTCCTACATAAAAGGAATTAAGAAAACTACTCTGGTAGATAAAGAGAAATTGTTCTGATTCATTTTTTAAAAGGATTTGTGTGAGTTGAACAATACAATATGTTTTGTTTGCTTTGCAATTAAAATATTACTGGTGTGTTGCCTGGCGTTGAATTTTCCCCACCCGCCATACTAAGGAAAACAAACTGAACATCGAAACCAGTTACCTACTTTTCCAGCCAGACCTTTGAAGGAAATAATGACAGTTGCTGCTGTAGCCATATGTTGTTTAAGTTTTATTACTTGTTTAATTATTGTCTATTAATGGTTTTATTCTTTGGTAACTGCAGTTTTATTGTTTTAACATATATAGTGTTAATCACCCTGTGATCTTAAATGATGGACAATTTAAAAATGGAATATAAAAATGGAATATAATAGAGTAATAAATATTACATTTTAAATAAACAGCTGTTTCTGTATCTTACTGATCACTTATTTAGTAGCTAAAGCACTTTGCTACAAACTAAACCCAAAGGAATGAAACACTGACTTTCTTAAAATAATGAATGATGCACATGATTTTTTCCAAAAATTTAAAGAACCAAATCCAACTATTTTACATTATCTCCCAAGTGCCACAATGGCGAAATTCCTATAAGCTTTCCCAGATTGCATGCTTAATTCTTACTTTGCCATGCCTAGCTTTTATTCTACATTTAATCTCTTTATAATGAGCTTAATCCCATTAGCTGCGAAGAACAGCTAAATGTCAAAGTAATTGGATAATAGCCTTAGATTTTGTAATTATTTCATTATATCAGTAGGCTCTCTGTAGAGCTGTTCGCCTACCCTCTGGCATCAAAGTAAAACAAGCTTGCAACTCGGCTTTTACATGTCAGTAATCCAGCTAACATCAACACAACACATGGTTTTCTAGGATTGTTAACTGAAGTATGGAAGTATTCGAAAAAGCTGCAATGAAGCGCAGTCACACAAGTAGTCGCCAGCTGCTATTCTGAATATCACAATCTTATTTCAGACTCTTGTATTAGGGAACCTCATATTCTACCCTAACATTCACTTCCAGTTGGCAGCAGTTTATAATGTTTACAGTTGAAAGTATACATCTGATTTGCATCCCCAATCGTTGTCCTAAAACTGTCACTGTGATCTCACAGTTGAAATTCCACCTCTGATTCAAGTCAATGTAAAAAAGTACTGCCATGCAAGCTACAGCAGACTTATCGTGAAATCTCCAAAGTTTATTTTCATGTTATTTCCCCCCTATGGGCTGCATACAAAGGTTATGAAAGTTGCAGGATTAAAAACAATATTAAAATATATGCTATGTATTTCATGGCACTTGTTCTCAGTTCCTGTAGAACGAACACTTTGAATGTTCTGTCAAGTCAGGTATTTGTGCTCCTGTGCAATCTTAAAATTGCTTAAGAATTACTGCAAAGAACAGTTGAATTAAATGTTGGGCATGATTTAAAGAGTCACAGAGAGGGGAGCATTCACATGAATGAATCTAGCCAGATGAATGTTATTTCCCCTTCATTTACATGGAGCAACAGTGACATCCAGGGGAAAAAGAGTGTGCTCACAGGTGAACTGTTTCATTAAAACATATTTTATTATTCAACTGTGCTAAGATTTTGTATGGTTGTGTAATATATTCATCCCCACTAGGCAGCTCAGGATAAAAGTCATTTGAGCTGTTTTTTGCTTGCATCACAGTAAGGGTACTTTGCCCCCTTCCCCTGCACTAGTAGCATGACAGGATTCAGCTGGGCTAGGTTCTCTGTTGTGGTGACTCAATTCAAATAAGTTTTGATTCAAAGAATCAGGCACCGCATTGTTCATTTCTATAGCAGCATAATAGCCTCCTTCTGGTCCTCCTAAGGGCATGAGCCACTAATTATATTTCACACATAGTTATCCTCTTAATGTTACTAAAGAGGTACAGATTTCAGAATTGTGGTTCTAAGGTCTGGAAACTTGAATGGAAGAAATTCTCAGATAATCAAGCTGCATGCTATTTATTCATGCCACGGAAGACATATAACTCATCCCCAAACACCCACATTTGGTTTTATATGATCAAATCGATGCTTTCAGTTACACCATTTTACAGCAAATAAATGTACACAAGAAACATTAAAATGTATAGTTTAAAAGAAGTTGTATGCTCGCCCCCAGAATAACTGTAAAAGACATTTTTACACTTGACAATAAAACCAGGTTGCAAACTTTTATTTAAAATCCAATACTAGGAAGTTCTGTACATAGTCAAAGTGTCAGCTGGAGAGGAAATAGCTCTCCCCTTCCCAGTATAACAGATTACTAGCTAATTTTCCTTTGGACCATATATTACCAGCACTGATGTTTCCTTGTTAAAAAAATAATAATCACCCTAATACCACATTTAATTAAATTCAGTTACTTTGTGTGTGATGGGGCAGAAGAATACTTTTTCTATACTTCTCCATTACGTATGTCCAAAACAGGAAATCTGTATATGTGCATGTTACTAAACAGAAATGTGTGAACTACTCCCATGTCAAGAAGAAAACTGAAGTGGATGGCAAAGAACTGAGACAGGGAGCACAAAAGATTTGCACATCTTTTCCCTCTTCTGAATCATAAGAATGCAGTTTTGAACATTCTCAGACAGGAAGACAAACATGGCACAGGTGTTGCAGGTCACTGCAGCAGCTCCTTTGCCGTCTGTGTCCCTTGGTCCAGTGTGCACTGTGAGATAAAACTCTGGGCTTCTCCCTCAAACATCCCATAGACTCCTCTTAATTGTTGTTTTAAAGAAAGCCCTGTGTGGCTTTGTTTCTCAGGACGCCTGAAGCCAATAACTCAGGGGGTTATCAGGGAAAACTATTACGATGCACAATAAAAACCCATGGAGCAACAAACTATTACTTTATCAGGCAGAGGGAGACTCCTTCCAGAGATTGCTTAGGCTTGCACACAGCTTTTATGGCTTGCACCCAGAGGTTCATAAGAATCCTATATATATCATTAATTATCCAAAAACAGTTTTAGCACATTGGCTGAGGGAACCACTCCTGCAGGTGTTACCCTGTTATCTGAAAAAGGGTTGCTCAGCATTAGCAATTGGTACTGTAAGGAAGTAACCTTTATTTAATAACCCTCACCCTATCCAGCCTGCTGTGGGCTTGCTGCCACCATTTAAAGCGATGCTTCCGCTGCACTTGTGGGGATACAACCTCCAACTCTACTCACCTCATAAAGAGCTCTTCTGTTGTATACCAAGCTTGGTAGAAATGTTTATTTTATGAAGTTATAGCTCTTGTGAGAACACAGCAGGCAAAACCAAAGAAGTGTCTCTACTAGATTTAACAAAGTGTTCATTTGCCAAACACACTCTCCCCTTACCCCTTGCTACATTCAACGCTCCCCATTACTTGAAAGCGGGGATTCAGGGTATTTTTATCCCTTTGTTTGAAATGAGCCATTTCGGCAGTTGTATGCTAATAGACTGTAAGCTTATATGTGCCCTCTAGATAGAGCACTTTATATATCATTATTTCCCAGCTAGAGCACAGTTCTGGGTATAGCAAAACAATGATTATCATTTTTAAAATATATTTGCTAATTACTTTTCTCACAGAGTGATCCAAAGTGACTTACATTACAAACAATTGGGAACAATAAAAAAAAATCCTAAAAACGCAAATATACCATTAAAATTCAGGAGTAACAAATTCTACACCACTAAGACAGAACACAATGCTACCCTTCATATTAAGGTCCAAAGCCTTAAAAAGTATTTACCTGGCGCCTATAGACAGATAAAAGATGGTGCTGGATGTGCCTTTCTAGGGTGATTATTCCACAAGTGGTGTGTGTGTTTCACTGCCACAACGGAAAAGGCCTGATCTCATGTGGCCACATTATGAACCTGCCATGAAGGGGTAACCTAAATGTCAGGGAACTGCCATCGGAGCTAGAGGCGGAGGCAAGACTCCACAGCAGGGAGAGAGGCAGCTCTTCGGCTGGGGAAGGAAATCAGCGTAACACCAGGGATAAAGGGGGGCCGATGGGGGAAGCGGAGAGGGGCTCCAGGACTCCTTGCAGGAGACCAGCGAGGAGAGCACGGGTCCTCCGCTGCCCACACCCACCCTGCGCAGAAGACTTCCGTGCAGGGAGAGTAGGCGGCGACTTGGCGTCAAAGAACTTCTGTGCTGGAAGAGGTTCAAGAAACGCCCACTGACGGATTCTGCTAGCGACTGAAACAGCCACAAAGTGAATGGCTGTCCAGAAAAGGTTTAACCAGGCAACCTAGCCTAGAGTGGCGGTAACTTACGCACGAGCAACCCCTAAAACCATTACACTAAAGAATTATGCTGAAGACAGAATCTGTGGGATCAGTTGAGGAGTGTTCTCATTTTTCAGAACGAAAAGCTTGCAAATGCTTTCCTCGCCTAGATGTCAACACTTGTGTCAAGGCTGTGGTTTCTCTGTCGCCATTTCAAATTCTCCTGAGCAGTGAATGCATCTAGTGGCCTTGATTGCAGAAGCCTTGTCTCTGTGTCTCCAAACAGGCTTTGCTCTTGTGTCCATGATTATCTGCGGGGTCTGGATGGACTTTGCAGCTCAGGTTGGGGCTCCAGGAACACACTATTCACTTGTAGCCCTGTTTTGATGATGACCACAAGGTCTGGGTTGGTCCACATGAGAAGAAGCAGTCCTTGAGGTCCTGAGCCATATAAGGCTCTTTAGGTCCAAATCTGCACTTTGAACTGAGCCAAGAAACTAATTAGCAACTTAGTTGGTAACCAGTGCAGTCATGCCAGAATTTGTGCTCTATGTTCAGACCACCATCCTCCGGACAACAATCTGGCTGCCAAATTCTGCAACATCTGCAGTTTATGGCCAACATATACCACATGAAAGTAGTTCTACCTATAGGTTACCAGAGCACAGACAATGGAAGTAAAGACTGTCCCTGTCCAGATAGGGGTGCAGTTGGGCCACCAGTTGAAGTTGATGGAGGGTGTTCCATGCCACCAAGGCCTCATGAGCCTTCAGGGACAGTATGGATCCAGAACTGCCCCCAAGGCATTACTTGAAGCAAGACATTTCTCATGTCATATTTTAAAATCAAGACTTAATACAACTCTCTAAGAACAATTTAAAATAGAGACCAGATCACAGAAGATATACCTATGGGAAGGGAAATCCAGAATCGAGAGCTGCCACAGAAAACTCATTCTTGGGCCTCCACCCACTCCCCCAAATTGTTCTTCCTCCTTCATTCATCTGCTTGCTTTGAGGCCTTATTTTGGTCTGTATAAAAGTGTTTTGGAAATATAAATAAAAAGCCAATTTAAAACTGCTTGGATTTCCATTTTAATTCATTACGCTCAGTTGGTTAGATCATGGTACCAATAATGCCAAGGTTGCAGGTTCAATCCCCACATGGGACAGCAGCTTATTCCTGCATTGCAGTGGGTTGGACTAGATGATCCTCAGGGTCCCTTCCAACTCTGCAATTCTACTCCTACAATTCTATGATTTCGTTCAACAGGCAGAAGTTTAACAGGATGCAATGTTTGTTAGAGTCAGACTTGCTCACAAAATAGATAGCCAATTAAATGTAAATTAGGGACTATATTAAGGGGAAGCCAGAAAATAAAAACTTTATACGGGGAAACTATTGTATAGCAGAATTATCATGAATTTACGAGCCACTGAAGACATGCTTGTTTATATGTTTGACATACATTCCTGAAACACAGCACCTTTGAAAGTAGGCAAATTCATCACATGTGAAAACCTATGACAATTATTGCTTTCACTTGCCTTAAAAATGCTTTTAGCAATGATAAATTATTTAATTTACGTGGAATATTACATGCAAAGAGTGGATAGTGGATGCTCACGCTACCATATGAGCCCAACTTTGATTTATCTCTAACTAAATAAAAAAACTCCAATTTTTTTCTTATGATTCCAAATATTACAGCTGTAACAACTTTATTACTGACTCTTTATGTATGTTTACATTTCTAGCTAATTGTTGGCATTGCAGCCACATCTGGTACCATTTTGCTTAACTTGCCTTATTATTCCTTTCAGCAGACTCCCCTAGTAAGCTGTTCAAGGATCTCTAAAAGCCCAGGGAGCTTCCTCTCCCCCTAACCCGCCCCCCCCCACTTTAAGTGTCTCACACTTTTGTAACCTTTCACTAAACAGCTAAAAGGCCCTTGTGTTACACTTCTCCTCTTCCCTCCCTTGCCCTGTGCTGAAAGATGCTGAGTCTGCGTTTTCGCCATTCTAAGTTTTAAATATAAATTTTGTTCTTCTACAAACCCCAAATTTGTCTCATTAACCTTGATCATCAGCATGTTTATAGGTACCTTTATACAATCAACAGTCTTTCCTAAGAAATGAAGATTTTTCCAGCTTCCCTTTATCGCAATTAACATTGCTCTAACAGTATGCTACTGAAATGATGATCATTATTATGTTTAGTGACATTAATACAAAGATCCAATTAAGAGGCCCAGTTTATGTTACAATTAGCCAAATTGCTGCTCTATTTTACCATCTTTTACATCATTTTAACATCGCTCAGTTTCTTTTAGGCCAGGAATAGGTAAACTTGGCCATCCAGATGTTTTTGGACTACAACTCCCATCATCCCTAGCTAACATGACCAGTGGTCAGGGATGATGGGAACTATAGTCCCAAAACATCTGGAGGGCCGTTTGCCTATGCCTGTTTTAGGCAGATTGATAAATTTAAGGCCAGCATTTATTGCACAGTATGACAAGATAGACCTGTTATATTCATTTATTAGCAGTCAACTAACCATCAGCTACCAATCAGCTAGCTGTGAAGCATGCAATCATTTCTAAACAGGAGGCTTCATTGAGGGGATTGACCAAGAGGTTAAAAAAAAAATAGAACATTTCCCTTGTTTCAGGTGGGGTAGCATTGTCACTAGAAACCAGGAAAGTCTTTTTTTCTAGAAAGATATCTCACTGCACCTCCCCTTGCCACCTCTGAGCAGCAAGGCAGGTGGGTTGAGAGGTAGAGAAGCAGTTGCAGAAAACAGAGAGAATTTTTAATGCTCTGTGTTCTAGCTGTTCAGAGGGCTCTCACAATCTGTGCAAGGACAAAAGCAACACATTTTGATTTTTTACAATTGCATGGTGCAATTGGGCCTATATCCTCCATCAGTCCTCACTCCATGCCTCACTTTTCTCTCAGCAATGCAATGGCAGGTAAATTAAGAATGACAAAGCATTTAAAGAAGTGGAGAGAGACATTCTTTCCCAAATGATAAAGCATAAGTCCTACTTATTTTGTATTTCCCTGTTATGGACTGGCAGAGGAGTGATGGGAGGCATCAGCTATGGAATCCCCAAGGGAAGAAAGCTCAAAGCCAGGGGATTAGTGGTGGGATGACAATGTGTGGAGAAGACTGTAAATGGCTTAAACCAGGCTTCCTCAACCTCAGCCCTCCAGGTGTTTTTGGCCTACAACTCCCATGATCCCTAGCTAGCAGGACCAGTGGGCAGGGATGATGGGAACTGTAGTCTCAAAACATCTGGAGGGCCGAGGTTGAGGAAGCCTGGCTTAAACCCTGACATAAAAACCTGAATGATATAATAACTGGAGTATATTTGAACCTCTGAAACTTAAATTTTAACCTAGCTCAGTGCTTGTAGCTGATTGGGTGATCTTGAGCAAGTTGCCACCCAAGGTGCTTCAGGTATGGAAGAAAAGTCCTTCTGGAACAGACTAAGAGCCTTTCCAGTCCAGCAACCTGTTTACTACAGAGGCCGACCAACTACCTATGGGAGGCCCATAAGCAGGACATGAGGGCAATAGCAGGGCTGTGCTGCTAACCTGGCTTCCCAACACCATGCATTGCTGCTGATTACTGAGAAGGAGAGGGGAAGTGGCAAGGCAGTAGGGACCTCAGTGCTGGTACAGTGCTGTTGGATTGGCTCTGCCACTGCCTTGTCCCTCCTTCTCTAGGTAACTGACTGCATGGTGTTGGGAAGCCAGGTCAGCAACATAGCCCCACAAGCTGCTACTGGGACCATCCAACACTCACAATGTAAGCTTTTCACTTACCAGTAAATGAAACCTTGACTGAAGGTGGATATTCAAATATTTTGACTAGACATGCATACATACACAGATGCAAAAGAAGATAATTTTGTTTGATGGCATGATGCTAACCTTTGCTTATCTAGGCCCACAGTTCACTCTTAAGAGGAAATTGGGGGACATTTTGTAGATTTAATTTAAAAAGTTAAGAATTAGTGGCTTCCCTTGTGGCAGATTACTTTAATGGACGACAAACCTCCTTGTTAAAATAAGTGACTTAAGTATACAGCATGGCAACAAAATTTTATTGACTTAAATGATGCCCAGAACTCGGTTGACCTGATGGTTCATGCCCTTTCTGTCTAAGTTTGGGTATTTTAAATAACTTCTATGTATCCAGCACATGAACACAAATATTGTTCCATAGCAAAAGTTGGATTGTGCAGCATAATACAGTATCTGGAATCCATTTTAAACATGTTCATACAGGATGATATCACAAGCATCTTAAAATGTTCAACATATGGTAATCGTTTTCTACATTCCTCACCCAGGGTGCATGAAACTTTACAGCATCTTGATAATTTCAGTAAAGGAACTAAAGAAAGATTTAAAACCATGATTAAGAAAGCCCCCAAAATGAGTATCCATTAACTTTGGACTTATTTTCCCCTAAGATCATTAAAGAAACGCACTGAAGATACAGTAAACGTTTTTATAGCTAAAATGTTTTGAAGATAGCACTTTACCGGTGCAGAAATGTAGACAAAGCACCCACAATTAGTCATTATAATGACAATCCTCTTTCAGCAAACACTTGCATGTTGCACGAACATCTAAAAATTGGCATACAAACTAAGTGAACAGATGCAACTACTAAAGTAGCTACTCAAGCTTTTTCTAGTACTCTGTCATGTTGAGCAAAGACCTTTTTTGTGAATTGGAGTGCTGCCTCCTCCATATGAGATGTAAGCATTTCCAAGCCCTTCTGTATGATGTACATGTTGAGAAGCCATTCATCTTCCCTTTCTTAACACTTTGGCGCTATGAGCAGTTCATCTGATTTCATTTTCAACTTTGACACCACTTACTATAATTTAGATTCCTCTGGGAAACCAACTCATGTATAAATGGATTCACACATGCACACACACCACCTGAAAAACAGTCCAGGTGTTTCTTGTATCAAGTTTTTGTTATACCGTGATTTAAACCTCCCAGGTAAAGCCATTTTCACTCATCAGATTTCATTTGGCAGTGTATTCCAAATACCACACCACTTCTGCTTTTTCTGATCTGAAAAGTAACATTGTCATTCATTGACAAGATGTGTCATTGGTTTTAAATTTGTGAGACAAGAGTTAACCTCCATTTCAGGAAAGTGTGTTAAACAGAGTACAAATGCTTTCTTCTGCTTCCCATTTCAAATCATCCCATGGCACACAGTGGACCATTGTTAGTGTGAGAAGTCAAGATTCCTTTGGACAACTCCCTTCTCACCTTGGGAACAAAAAGTGATGACTTACATGACAAGAGAAGACTTATGGTCCTTGAAATAAATGATGAGATATGCCCTTTGGACTAATCTTTCTTCAGGAGGACACTAAGTTAAACCACATGTAGTGTTTTGTCTGACAGTTATAAAGTAATACTTTGTAATCATTATCAACTGATATGCAACTAAAAATAAATCCACCCTGTTCAGTTCTTTGGGTGGTCATTACTACATTTTTGCCTAGGCTCTAAGCAAAAATCACAAATTCAAGTTCTCTAGGTAACCAGTTCTCACATTTCAAATAAGATATGATATACAATTAAAGTGATTACCTTAACATATAAAGTGTGGAAGAATGCCCTTGGTTTCCTTCATCCATGTGTGATATAATTTTGCTTTCTTGCTTTTTCATGTTTTCATGTTGTTTTACCCTCCCACTGGAAACAATGGGACTTTAAAAAGTAATGGAGATATTTGTAATAGCAATTCCTGCCCCCAACTGAAGTCAATTAAAACTTCATTATTTTAACGCACTAGAACATGTCAAATCCTGTTGGAAAACTCCATGTGGTATGATAAGATGGAAGCATGATTATCATGCTGAATTAATAGTTTAAACAAATATTATTTGTCGACAAATAAAAAAAATACAAAAGACATGAAGTTTAATCTTAAGTAATAATGCAAGTAATGATGTAAAGTTGTTTGAGACACTCATATGGGCTATGAAAGAGCCGAGGAAAATATTACTGCAAAATGTGACAAGAAGCAGCTAAATGACTTTGCAGTACCTACTATTCCAAGGTTGTGTGCCAGAAAATAAAGGAAAGAGGTAATTTAATACAAAGAACAAATCTGGGGATAAACCAACCAAAACAAAATTTATTTCTATAGTGGCATTCGCATTGTGAGATCAGGAAAGGGGTTTAAAAGGTATTGTAAAGAAGTCAGCCAACCTGTACGAGGCATCCAGCATAGCAGACAACTCTGATACTTAATATATTTTTTCCAAACAAAAACTTCTCTTAAGGATATAAAATGGGTTTGCCTACCTCATCTGTTTAGGAAAAGTATCATTGTGTTTCCTGAAAACCAATAATTTGGTCATGATGTCAAGAAAGCTTGAGGAAACACAAGCATTTTCAAGTGAAATGAGGTAGAATAGTGTAGGAAGGGGGGTGGTGGTGGCTTGCTTCTAATGTTTCAAGGACCAATGAAGCTCTATGGCAGAGCACATGATTTGCAGGTTCATTTCCTGGCATCTCCT
Organism: Podarcis filfolensis; assembly: GCF_964270895.1. Taxonomy (NCBI): domain Eukaryota; kingdom Metazoa; phylum Chordata; class Lepidosauria; order Squamata; family Lacertidae; genus Podarcis; species Podarcis filfolensis. The sequence goes on along the minus strand of NC_139605.1, from coordinate 76,268,171 downwards.
GTTTAAAGTTCTCAAATAGCATGGCTCTAAAAGACCTCTGTCCAAGACTCTGGAAAACTGCTCTCTGTCATTGTTGACGGTAGTGGGCTATACGTACTATTAGTTTTATTCATACTAAGACACTCCTTTTTATCCTAGTGTGGCATAGATGGAAGGAACAAATTTAAAAGTACCAACAGCAGGGCAACATTTGCAATAGGTATTTCTTACTAAGACCCAAAGCGTAAAATGTTTTGTGCCTGGATATTATCTACAGGTGGATGCTTGTGGAATCCCAATAGACTACCAACCACAGCAAAGAAAAGCAGTGCTCCTACACCACTTCTAGGGCTTATCTTTCAGGAATGAACAAAGTCATGCTAATATTGTGCCCTCAATTCACATTAATTCAAGGCAGTCCAAAGTGACACCATGACTGACAGAGGGGCCAGAAAACCAACCTATCCATATGATGTCAGGCATGGGAAAATTCAAGTTATGGCTAAGATCAGAGATAAGCTTCTGCTTGCTCTTTAAAAGGCAGCAGATAGATTACTTCCAATCCCGGTGATTTGAAATAACGCGTCATCTGAAAGATGGGGTGAGGGCAGAGAAAGAGAGAGAAAGGATGAGGAAAGACTGCAGTTCAGTGGTTCAGCATAAATTCATAGGCAGAAGTTCCAAGGTTCAATCCCTGGTATTTCCAGACTGGGCTGGGAAAGACTTCTGTCTGGCCAAGAGAGCCGCTGCCAGTGTCACTCGTAGTTAATCAGATGGATCGATGGTCTGATTCAGTTTAAGGTAGCTTCCTATGTTTGCTCTGCCTTTCCTATATGGCATCCTGAGTCATAACCAACTAGATATCTGGTTACTACTCTATGAATTGCCCCATTCTTGTGGAAGACTCCTTTCCCACCAATCTGCAGCAACCTCTGCTCCCTACAGACATTAATTATTAAGGTAAATGGTGGGAAACAAAAGGATAAGAGGTTTCTGCTCAAGAGCTGGCAGTACCAAGTAACTGGGTACGAAAAGGAGGACAGATTGTAAATTCTAATGTGAAGAGCACAGCCTCAGATGCTACAGGAAGTGAGTATACCTCCAGTATACCTTACATCAGTTTTCAAAGATTGCCTACTCCTACACCAACAGATGATGGTCTACAAAAGATAGCATTTGCCTATTTTGTATCTATTGAGTTCATTAATATATTAATCGTATGCTTCAGTGTGAGTGGCATTTATTCCTAGTCTTTTTGACAGAGTTTGCCCCACCAAAAGAACTCAGACACATTTGTGAAATATTCAGTAACCTTCACATGGTAAACAAAGTATGTACTCTTTTTTAAAAATATATTTTTATTAGTTTATATATATATATTCCAAACAAAACATAACATCTCCTCTCATCTTATACAACAGTTTGGCTATAAGCCTAGGACTTCCATCAACCACATCTAATGATTTTCAACCTTCATCACTTAGCCTTGCATTTCATTATTTTCACTATTACTTTTAATAGTCCATTACTTAAAATCCATTCTCATAAATTTCCCCTGCAATATTTCATATAGTTCTCCTTACAAAACTTCTTGTAATCCTACAAGCGTCGTCAATTGATTACAATTGTTTTTCAAATAGTTCGCATATTTACTCCAATCTTTCAAGAATTTCTGGCCCCGCCAGTTTCGAATTCTCCCTGTCATCTTATCCAGCTCTTCCTGCTTCCATTTCTGTGCCAATAATACTCTTGCTGCCGTTTTCGCATTTAAAAACAATTTATCTTGTCTAACAAAGGATGTATTCTTATCAGAGATGTATCAGAACATCATATGCAGAAGGTGCCTGGATATATGCTATATTGATTATGAGATAGGATTTATTACCTTGGTGGTGGTGGGGAGAACATAAAAGTAAGGTGTTGTCAGTCAGATGGATGAGTTTAATCCCATTGGTACCTGATTAGCACCGTGAACATGTGCTCCGAAAATGAAACACTTGCAAGCCGCAACAGGTGAGCCCTTGATTTTTATCTCTGTAATTTCTATCAGATTTTCATAAAAGGTGACAAAGGTGGTATTTGGGTCAGATTGCTTTCCTAACACAGTTTAGGATGTTTACTTGTCTCCATGAATCATTCCAGAAGAACAAAGCAAGGTCTACAGCTTAAAGTCAAGGGTCTAAAAATGCAATCCTATGCACATACAGTACAGGGCAAGCTTCACTGATCAAAATGAGACTTCATGCCTATGGCTGTCCTATAAAAGCTGTTAAAAAGAAACTTGGGAAGGTCTTTTATGCTTGAACTTTATGAAAACTTTGTCAGCCTGCTTTGGGTTTTATTTTCTCTGTACAAAAAAATTTGAAGAGTTACTTTGACTATTAGTTTGTCTATAAATATATATAGTAGCTTCCAGAGGACCTATTTATTGAATATTCATCTTGATTTGTTTGCAGAAAGTTTGTGGAACGTTAGGTGGCATTGGCTATTTATTAAACATTCATTCTCATTTGGTCACAGTGAGGTTATGCAACAGTGCATCAAACAATTATTATTCCACACTTTCTTTGCACTTTCCTGTCATGTTCCTTATTTCAAAAAGTCCAATTTTGGAGAGAAGCAAGTTTGTTGAGCAAGAATGACAAATCAATTTTAATTGTGCAACTTGATTCTCCAGTATGTGATTGAATCACACCCCAAAATAATGACAGTCTAGAAATACCCTCTGTGTGAGAGAGGAAGGGGGGAGGGCTTTAGTCAATGGGCAATCTAAAAATGAAAATGAATGAATGAATGAATATTGGTTATCTAGAAACCAGTTCTGTGCTGAGATTAATCCTCTGATTTCTCCAAAGCTTTCTTCCTCTGCAAAGGGGGCTTCCATTTTTCTGTTCACTTTCAGGCCACTTAAGAATTTATTTAACATATTGGTGGGTGTGGGGGTTTGAGCTTACCTTAACATTGCAAGCTACCCAAGGGTGATATTTGTGTTTTTCTTTACATTAAACACTTATCCAGCACTCTGCAGCCTCCTAGGCTCCTTATACTCTCTAATCTGACAAGGCCCTATGGGAAAATTTGCCTCATAATGTCCCCTGGGCTTTAACTGAACCATGGGCACCCCAGAGGTCTAAATTGCACATACCACTGATTAGATCAGGCACCCCCCAAACTTGGCCCTCCAGATGTTTTGGGACTACAATTCCCATCACCCCTGACCACTGGTCCTGTTAGCTAGGGATGATGGGATTTGTAGCCCCAAAACATCTGAAAGGCCGAGTTTGGGGATGCCTGGATTAGATGATCTGTTGCTGTTTCACTGAGGAGATCATTTGCAAAATGAAAGGTAGAGTATTTATGCTTGTGCTACAAGAATTATTGCACAAAGGCAAGGAAAGTGGTGCATCAAATGTATTGGACAGAGAGTCAAAGTTTTCTTGTTTTCCCAAATGACTAAGAAAGTGCCTAAACCTTAGTATACATAATCAGCTTAGAATGTGCTAAATAAATAATACAGAGCTTTAATGAAATGACACTTCTGTAGCAGCTGCACTTTCAACACAATATAATTACTTCAAGAGCATAAGAGAATCTACTACTAATTTTCTCCATCTGTTGCAACCTACTTTTCCATACTGGTTTTGTCATTAAAACCCATATTTCCCACTATTTACTTGGTGAAACTAACCAAGTTTTATAAGCAGACCAGAAAATTAGCCAATGAAAACAAGGCAATTTCTGAACACACATTTTTTGTTAAAATTTAACACAACAAACAAAAAATAGGGTAATGCAGGTGCAGGTTTCATTAACTGCAAAGTGTCTCTCCAATTCCCAAACAATGCATGGAAATAGTTATTTACTCTCATTGATTTACAATCTTGAAAAACAGGGTTTTTTTGGGGGGGGATTAATAATAAATTGCACCTGTTATAGATACAATATTAGTGCCAGAGATGAATGTTTTATCAGGTCAGCATAGAAAATAAAATTTACCAGAAGATCTAACATGGTGTGACCGGGCCATGATGCATCTGGTGCCAATTCCTGAAAATAGTCCATTTTTTAAATAAATAAATAAATAAATATTTGTTTTACTGTTCCATACTTTATATATCCTATGCTGGGCTTGGTAAACTTGCTATCTGAGATCAAATTTTGTATATATGTAGATATATAATAACAGGATACAGTATTTTGAGAAGAAACACCACTATGTAAGAGCTCTTTTTACTTGCACTGAATTATATGACAGTGCACTGTTCTGGATTTGTCTTTATTACATCATTGCTTTCATTTGGAAACGCGAGGATATTTAGGTAAGGTTTCACAACATGGCCAAACATTACTCAGACAACCACACTGTATGCCACTTACAATGCTAGAAAGGGAATGTCTTGCTCAAGACATTCGAAGATGAATCTGCGTACAGGGGGGAGGTTCAAAATGTATCCACATGGTGCTCAGAGAACAATCTGCACCTAAACACTGGCAAGACAAAGGAGATGGCGTTGGACTTTCGGAGGAAGAGAGGGGAGCTAGCCCCGTTGTATATCGGGGGTGGGGGGAGGGCTGTGTGGAGAGAGTCTCTTCCTTTAAATTCCTGGGAGTCCATCTTAGTGAAGACCTTACTTGGAAGGTCAATACAGCCCAGGTGGTTAGGTAGGCCCAACAGAGACTTCATTTCCTCAGGGTCTTGTGAAAGAACAATGATAGACAGCAACTGATGATTTCCTTCTATCGGTCCACGATAGAAAGTGTTCTCTCATACTGTATTACAGTGTGGTATGCTGGTGTTTTTTTTTTTTAAGAAATATTTATTAAAGTTTTACAAAAACATAAATACAAAAACATATAATAAAAGAGAAAAGAAAAATAAAGATAAAAGCACAGAAAAAATAAGAAAAATTAAAAACAATTCCATTTTTCATAACTTAAAACTCATTTGCTTGTTTCTTTGACCTCCTCACACCTCCCCTTCTTGTATTCCCATTTGAATAATCAAATCAGCAAATCCTTACCCTCTTTCATTTATCTTAGCTCTATATCTTAACATTTTATAACTCTGTATTTTCATCCATTATCAATTCATTTTTGCATATTCTTATTAACTTTGTTGCTAATACCACTTATTTCCAATCCAGCATCATTTTAACATTCATTGATTTTACAGTGTTTCTGCAAATAATCTTTAAATTTCTTCCAATCTTCTTCCACCAACTCTTCTCCCAGGTCTCGGATTCTGCCAGTCATTTCCGCCAATTCCATAAAGTCCATCACTTTCATCTGCCACTCTTCCAGGGTGGGTAGATCTTGTGTCTTCCAATACTTTGCAATAAGTATTCTTGCTGCTGTTGTTGCATACATAAAAAACGTTCTATCCTTCTTTGGCACCAATTGGCCGACTATGCCCAGGAGAAAGGCCTCTGGCTTCTTCAGAAAGGTATATTTAAATACCTTTTTCATTTCATTATAGATCATCTCCCAGAAAGCCTTAATCTTTGGGCACGTCCACCAAAGGTGAAAGAATGTACCTTCATTCTCTTTACATTTCCAACATTTGTTATCGGGCAGATGATATATTTTTGCAAGCTTGACTGGTGTCATGTACCACCTATATATCATTTTCATAATATTCTCTCTCAAGGCATTACATGCCGTAAATTTCATACCGGTGGTCCACAACTGTTCCCAGTCAGCAAACATAATGTTATGTCCAACATCTTGTGCCCATTTAATCATAGCAGATTTAACCGTTTCATCCTGCGTATTCCATTTTAACAGCGAGTTATACATTCTTGAAAGTATCTTAGTTTTGGGATCTAACAGTTCTGTTTCCAATTTTGATTTTTCCACCTGGAAGCCAATTTTTTTGTCCAAATTATAGGCCTCTCTTATTTGATAATAATGAAGCCAGTCTTGCACTTTATCTTTTAATTTCTCGAAACTCTGCAATTTCAATTTATCTCCTTCTTGTTCTAATATTTCCCAATATTTCGGCCATTTGGCCTCCATATTGAGCTTTTTCTGAGCCTTCGCTTCCATTGGTGACAACCACCTTGGGGTTTTATTTTCCAGTAAGTCTTTGTATCTTATCCAGACATTAAACAATGCTTTCCTGACAATATGGTTTTTAAATGCTTTATGTGCTTTCACCTTGTCATACCACAAATATGCATGCCACCCAAAAACGTTATTAAAACCTTCTAAGTCCAAAATGTCCATGTTCTCAAGAAGCAGCCAGTCTTTCAACCAGCAGAATGCTGCTGATTCATAGTAAAGTTTAAGGTCTGGCAGGGCAAATCCGCCTCTTTCCTTTGCATCAGTTAATATTTTAAATTTTATTCTGGGCTTCTTGCCCTGCCAGACAAATCTAGAAATATCTCTCTGCCACTTCTTGAAACAGTCCATCTTGTCCAAAATTTGCAATGATTGAAATAAAAATAACATTTTTGGCAATACATTCATCTTTATAGCTGCAATTCGACCCAACAAGGAAAGCTTCAAATTTGTCCATATTTCTAAGTCTTTTTTCACTTCTGTCCAACATTTCTCATAGTTATCTTTAAATAAGTTTAAGTTCTTAGCAGTCATATTAACCCCCAAATATTTAACTTTCTTAGCTAATGTTAAACCAGTCTCCTTCTGAAACCTCTCTTTCTCAATCGGTTTTAAGTTTTTCTCAAGAACTTTAGTTTTTGACTTGTTCAGTTTAAATCCTGCCACATGACCAAATTCTTGAATCAGTTCTAATACTCTCTTCGTACTGGATTCTGGCTCCTGTAACGTCAAAACTAGGTCATCTGCAAAAGCTTTCAATTTATATTGTTTGGCTCCGACCTGAATACCTTGAATCAGACGGTCCCTTACAGTGTGGTATGCTGGTTTGACAGCCATGGACAGAAAGTCCCTACAGAGGGTGGTGATTATTTGTGTCTGTCTTTCTGTGCCTGGACTGACATTTATAGGAAGGAAGCGTGGGAGAACTGAGGCAAATACTAGTGACAAATGATGAAGCTCTAGGCCTTATTGACAAATTTAAAATTAACAAATCACTGGATCCAGATGGAATCTACCAAAGAATTCTCAAAGAACTCAAATGTGAAATTGCCACTGTGGTCCAATTCAACAGGGTTCTTCTTATATTCTAAAGCATTCTGCAGTTCTGTGTTATCTGATGCAGGGCTGGATTCAGGTTTGATGAGGCCCTAAGCTACTGAAGGTAATGGGGCCCTTTATATGTCCAGCTGTCCTTTGTCAACAACAAATTGCCGCTGTTTTTTGTGTTGAATATATGCTATATGGTATCTAAAGCCATTAGCACATGACAAAATATGTATTTTATCAAAGTAATTGGTTCAACTGAAATACAGTTAAGAAGAAGTATATTAATAGTGAAATTTGCAGCAAGAGGGGAGCAAGAGAGTGGGGCCCTAAGCAATAGCTTGTTTCGCTTATACGTAAATCTGGCACTGATCTGATGCCATCCGTTAGCAATCTATGCCAGTCAAGTTATGCTGGCTGCTAAACATGCAGCACTGGAACCAAGTGAGAAAAAGATTATGTTTCTACTTGAGCATACAACTTAGGATTTTAGTATTTAGTAACACATTTAAAATATAATTCTAACCACATTGGTCTGCAAAAGAAAGAAAGAAAAAGGAAGGAAGGAAGGAAGGATTCAGAACTTCTTTTGGCACCTTAAAGCCTAACAAACGGTTTTATGTGCCCTCACCTGCCCATTGAATCTGAATCTAAGAAACCCACTACCTGTGTTAATTAGCGTACAAAAGCTGGGATATTTAAGCTCTGTTTATCATTGACTGTAATTTTTACATCTCATTGCCATTCAACTCCCACCTTATAATTTTATTCTTAGTATACCAGCAAATTAAGATTTAACTTTGCGCATCTGATGAAGTAGTTGTCAGTTTTTAAGGTGCCACACAATAGTGGTTGATAGTACCCTCCTATGGAATATAATCTTTACAAAAAGTGTGCTCATAATGACCATATAATGAAATAAATTAAAAACAAGGAACCCCACCCCCAATAAAACTAATGTAAGATTTGAAGTAAGGTAATATAAGCTGCATGTCGGATCAGCCAATTTTTATGAGGAAGGGAAAGAGAGCCAGTTTTGCTATTGAGAACTCACAAGAAAACTCACGTGAAACTGCTTCCCCTTTCTGCTTTCCCCATATTTTTAAAGTCCAACAATTAAAATGTGTCTCATTCATCAAGTAGCTGAAGAAGTTTTTGGCAGCATCCTCACTGTCTTAACACTATCATTTGAATTACATTTACGTTTACAACATATGAGCTCAAAAACCCCTTAGATTTAGTTTTCCCATGTTATACAAGAGAGCTATAACTTGTGTTCTCCTGCAGCAGAACATATCAGGTTTCAGCCAGGGAGAGTTTTGCTTCAATGAATTGTGGAAAGTAATTTTATTTCAAAATGTCCCATTCTTACCGGGGTTTAAGCTGAAGACATCACGTAGCAACCTAAGTCACATTTTCTATAATTTTTTTAAATCGCTAAATGACATTTTTATGCCAAATATGTTTCTACTGAAACAAAATTGATTGTACTCAGTTGGAGGCTTTTCTGACCACCCTGGCTATTTCCAAAGCACAGCCAGTGGGCCATGTGGAATCCAACTCCCAAGTATGCCAACATGCCTAGGGTATGCCAGAGCTTTGCTGCCTATGCTTAGGGCTATTAGCACAAATGAGCACTCTTGTGGATTGCGCCTTTGATCTTTTCACATTTTCACATTCCACTGGAAGCACACAGCTAGCAAATTCTGGCTTTGGAATTTATACTGAACAATCCCCAGTCCCTCTTGCTTTTTATCTCCACCCTGGAACAAATCTACCAGCACAAGCCAGAGTTTAAAAACACTTCAGAGTGCCCTATTTACTTTGGCAACTAGATCACATTCATCAAGTTTTGGAACTTGCTAAAACAAAACAAAACAAAACGACATGCATGGCTGAAATTTCTTTTCTTCACTGCAATCAATTAGGACATCAATACACCTGAATAACTGGCAAAGTAAAACAACTAACAGACAACTTAAGGAGTCCACACCAGGTACAGTCTTTCTAGGTTAACCTTTCCAGACAAAGTTTATATTGTTCAAGCAATGTTCAGTTGCCACCTAGCTGCTGCAAAAACACATTCTGCTCAGGAGGGGCAGGCCATGCTGCACTGTTGCTGTTTACCAGAATGGTGGTAAAGCTGGGGCCAACCTAGTGCTGATGCTATGTCCATGCTGCTACCCTGCCCCATCACCTCTGGAAATGTGGACTCACTTGGTCTTGCAAAGTTCCCCAGGGCAGTGGTTTTCAACCAGTGTGCCGTGGCACCCTGGGGTGCCTTGAATGATGGTCAGGGGTGCTGCAGGCAACACTGGTCTCTTTCTCTCTGTCCTCCCCCTAGTCCTTGGATGCCCTCTTGTGTCTCTGCCTCCCCAAAGGCTTGCGCAGCTGTATGTTGCAGCAGCCCTTGCTACAAGCTCCCCAGGCAAATGGTGCCTCTGGGGCTGGGCAGGAGAAGCTTCCCGGGCCCCTGTGGGGTAGTGTGGGGAGGCATCTCTCTTTTGGACGGGGTGGGGGGCAGCTCAGAGACCAGGGGCAGCAGCAGTGACTGCCCAGCGGACTCCCAAGGAGAGAAGGCTGAGGGAACACTCCACAAGGGAGGATGAGAGGCTGCCAGTTCTGCAGGTGAGGGGTGACATAACTGGGCTCCTGAGCCCCACAGGAGTGCTGCAAAAAGAATGTAGTTAGTCAGAGGAGCTGTGGACCAAAAAAAGGTTGAAAACCTTTGCCCTACGGGCTCAAACGACACAGCCTCATGAATCTTCACACTCCTCCATGTGAAACCATGTGAAAAGTGTTAGGTGTCCAGGACCTGGACAAAGAAAATACAGGGAAAGTGGTAATGTTCAGTGGTAAATGGTAATGATAGTTTCAGCACTATTTTTCATACTTTTAAAAGAGGTTGCATACTTCCCAATATCACTATTCAAATGTGTAAATACACATCAATTACTTTAAAATATGCAAAGAAATGTCAAACCACTGTCAAGTGAGACTGCTCCCCTCCAAAGCATTGCATCACCATTTGGTGAACCTATTTCCAGTTTTGTAAATGTATTTTTTTCCCTGATGGCTATAAAGGCCTCTGCAACACGGGTTGCAAATCCTTCTAAGCAAGAAACAAAACAAAACAAGGCCAGAACAATGATAGGTGGTGGTGAAATGCCATGCCACTGATGAACACTCAAAGCTAGCATAGAGCCTAAGTAACATCGTTTGAAAATGTTTAGATTTTTAAACACATCACAGAAAAATGTGCTGACAGGTTATGGTGCCCTCTGCTGGTGCTCACAAGGCATTCTGACAGTCTTGTTCTTGGCACACTAAATTCAGCAACTTACTGCATTAAATAAGTATTTCGTTTAGCCACCTTCTGTAGGGTTGTTCACATTCATAGGTTGCAGGAAAACGGAACAAATGTAGACAGCTGTAATTCATGTAGCCGTTGGAATTTAGGTTTCGCAAGCAAGAGGAGAAAATGGCAAAATGAAAATTCACGATAAAATACCAGAAAGGCATGGATAGGGTTCGGACTAACACAGTGCAAAGTGGAATGCTTAGTTTTGCATTTAAAAAGTGGCATGAAACTGGGAAGTCACATCAGAGAAATCTTTTAGTTGATATGCTGTAATATATAGACTCAGTTTACACACACACCTGAGACAAGATTGACTAAAGCCAAACCAGCTATGAACAGAAACCAAACAGCTAATCCAGGCAATGTCACATCTGTGATACGACTGCTATGGTTTCAGGCAGTATTGAGCCCTACAGGCTTCAAAGGAAGAGCTACTCTGGTTCCAAAAATGCACTTAGGATTAGATCCATAGTAGTTGAGGGCTCCACTTGCACAAGGAGCTTCTGTACACCCACCCTCCCAACTACAGCTCCTCACTCCCCACTCTGAGAGATTGGGGGACCTGAAGGAAAAGCTCCTTACGTAGCCCAAGAGCTGCATCTAGAAGTTGGTTCCCCCTGTACGCCTGCAAAAGGGTGTTCCATTCATGGAGTGGGGTGCTTAAGTCTTCTGAATGTACATACAAACAATAAACTAATATCAAGGTATCTCAAAGGTGCAAGTGAACATGAACTGATATAAATGAATATATGTCATTACATCTAGGACATTGCTACGGCAGGTCTGTTACACAGTCCTACATAAAGAACAGCTCAGGGTGTGCTGTACAGTGGTACCTCGGGTTGCATACGCTTCAGGTTGCATACGCTTCAGGTTACAGACTCCGCTAACCCAGAAATAGTGCTTCAGGTTAAGAACTTTGCTTCAGGATGAGAACAGAAATCGTGCTCCGGCGGTGCAGTGGCAGCGGGAGGCCCCATTAGCTAAAGTAGTGCTTCCGGTTAAGAACAGTTTCAGGTTGAGTACGGACCTCCAGAACGAATTAAGTACTTAACCCGAGGCACCAAAGCACAGGCCCATTGCTTTAGCATGTCCTAACAATCTTTCTAGCGTACAACATCATTTCTTACCTTAAGTGTGATCTTCCATAAGCTTATCTCCTAATGTTATGCAAAATATTGAACTGGTTTTGCATTGTTCAGCACATCTGCTACAAAGTGTCCCTCATGGCCATTCTTTTCTGAGTCAAATTCACATATATCCAGATCTCCTTCTGTAATATTTCTTTCAGTGCAGCTATTCTAATGTATTGTCTTTGGTATCTATGGAGACTGGCAGAAACTAAGGTCCAGGCATCCAAGTGTACTGTCATTCAAGTGTAAAACGATATTTTCTACCACCCACACTGCTAAATTAAGGACCCAGTACAAATTAAAGTTAATAAATCTTTGGAAAAACAAACCTGACCTTGTGAAATATTAACTAATGTTTTCATAATTATTCCAATTATGGCAGTTTCTAATAAGTTGGTGATGACGGCATAGAGCGCAGGATATAATAGAAATACAATCCTATTATTTAGTGATACATATACTGCATTGTCTGCTTCCCCCAAATCTGATGGACAATTGTGGTAGTAGAATTCCATTCAACTACGGCTTGGATTTGGCCACAAGTGACTATGTCAAAGAAATTTTAGCAGGATAGCTTCCAAATTAAACAGAGCTGTATCACATTCAGGCAACCAGAATCGCCCATTTTCTAGAGCCAATTTTCATATTCCTATCTCTTAGGAGGGCAAGATTAATGGTCTCTTAGGATAACACAACAAACCGCCATGCACTCTTAGAATTGACAGTTCCTTCTGATATCTGCGGCTTTTCTCTGAACATAATGCTGCAGGAGAACAGGTACTGTCAAAGGAAAATATTGCTGTTTGCAATGCTGTTGCCACTAAAGGTGCATGGTGGATGTGCAGCAGGAGCACCAGGGACCTCTCCTGACAAGCAGCATCCATTTCCTGGGACTGCAAAGCAATGTTAAGGATAAGCTGGTGAATGATGGAAGCCAGCAACTGCTGACTATATTATCTGCCACAGCTGGAGGGTAAAAAAATATACAGAGAAGGCCTTGAATATATGAGGTACCTTGCTGAGTAAGTGATAAGTGCTAGTCCTGTGATGGGATGGGGTGGACATGAACATTATTTTTACAGTTTGCTCATTTGTATTTTATCAATATGATATGAACACATTGATAACAAATACTTCAAATGCTTCAAATACTAACTTAGCTGCCCTTTTAGTTTTCTATTGCCAGTGTCCCTTCTAAGTGTCACATCTTTCCCAAGTGTCTTTGAATGTTCAGTATAGCATATTGTTCTGTACTTATATGGCTTAATCATTATTTCATATTTTGTTTTTCCATAAATTGGAAATAGAGTCTAGGCAATAAGAATTTCCGAAAGTTCATTTGGCCATTCCCATGGCATGGCTTAACTGGTGAGTAATATTCACCATAATGGTCATATCCCATATTGTTGGACCATAAGGTGATTCTTCAAAACCTTGCAAAAAATTGCAAGGTCATAATTGAGGATAGTCTTAACTATATTCAATATTGAGGAGCATTAAAAGTAGATTTATTTATTTATTTTATTTCATAAAAAAATATACACCGTTCGATGGTAAAAAAAACTTCAAAATTGTTTACAAAAGATAAAATAATAAAATTGAGAAAAATTAACAACCTTACTTTAAAACATACAAAAATTAAAATACTAAAATGTATTAAAATTACCTCAACTATTTAAGCATTTGAGTAGCAAATGCTCATTTTATATAAAGTAGACTTGATAATTTGGGATGTGGTTTGTGATACTTTTTATTGCCAAGTATTTTGGATTTTTTAATTGTCTGTTAATAAGGTAGGTGTAAGATATATATAGTTTGTTAATATAACATGTTTCCATGAAAACTGTTAAGTTTTGATGTAGATAACTTATAATACCACAGCAGACAATAGTACTATATTTTCATTATTTCACAAAAAATCTTTAGTTGAAATCTCACCTTGGTTGAAATGATTATCACCTGTTACCAGACACTGTCATCTGCTGTTCTACAGAGGTACCTATAGAGGTATCGGATAGTCCTGTTTAGCTGACCAGTGGCCAGCGAACTCACAGGTTCAATTCACATTGGCTGCAACAGGATAGGAATGATGTCCTCCCAGATAGATCCTGGATCATGTATATCTATGAATTTGGCCCTGTCTAGCAGCCTTTAGACCATGTCACAAGATCTTGAGGCTGTAGATGTATCCACTGCTACCACGAAGGCCTTAAGATTGAGATGGAAAAGCAGTGGCCCTGCTTTTGGACTCCAACTCTCCTCCACTGCAGTTAGCATGGTCAGAGAATGGTGGGAATTGTCCAGAAACATCTGAAGGACCATAGCTAGTATGGCGGAAGTAAAAGCCCTGCCACCTATGCTGTAACAGTTATATGGAAGACAGGACCAGGCACATAGGTTTAATTCATATGTATACACAAGGTATCAAATGTGGTGACAGTGATAATAATACAACAAACCAACAACACCACAAACTGGCTTATATAGACTGGATAAATGAACCGTTCAACAAGTAGTGTAAGTCCAATCACGGAACGGTAGCACACTGGAGAATATGAAAAAGTTTTTCAAAGCTGTTTTTCAAAGCTTGAACCAGATGAGATGTTCTCCAATGGGTCTCGAGTTGGAAACACAAAACCGTGTACATGGATCAATCACGGGAAGGCAAATCAAAGTATAACGTTTACTGTACATGTAACTTGTTAAGATCCACTCCATGATTACAGTATCTCCAGGCTTTGTTTTGCACATGGCACCTTAGAATGTTTGTTGTTTGAATCATTACAAGCCTGTCTCTATTCTAGCTATTATTCTAGTAAATTTGGTTTTATACTTACAAGCCAGTTTGTGGTGGTGTTGTTTTGTTTTATTAATTCATATGTAACCATTCAAGCTATAGCGATATTTTCTGATATTCTGTCATATACCAATGAAGCAACAGACCCACCCCATTCTTCTCTTCCTGATTGCCATCTTATTTACTGTACAGCTCAAAATTAGCTGCATGAGAAACAGTGGGTTGTTCTAGGTGTGTAACAGCATAGAATCATTTCACTTTGATGTAGCAGTGCATGATTACACAGTAAGAGCCAGGCCCACTATGCTTTGAGTTGAAGCTCATGCGCTTCTGTAAATCAAGCTTAAATCTTAAATCTTGTAATCCATGCAGAACTCTGCAAGCAAATGGAGGCAAAGAATGCAGGATGGCCTGACTGCAAGTTTGAGGCATTTTTAGTACCTGCTTTACTGAAGAGCCAGAAACTTATTTCATAAAAGAAAATCTGAAGATGGAGCCTTACACTCATGGTGCTCTGTTTTATTTTGTATTAAAATAAGAACACTTAAAAAAAAAATGATCGTGTTTTTACCACACTCTGTTTACATGACAAAATCCTGTTCTGAATTTCTCAGGGTAGATACAAGCAAGCAATCTAATATCAGGTCCTAAACAAGATAAGGAGAAATTTATCTTTATTAAATTATATAGAAGAGGGTCAAAGATTTAAATCCTCTGCCTCTCATTATTAGACTTCAGATGACAGATTCATTCCAGAGCACAGAAGGAAATATATTATCCCAAAACAGGATATGAAGTTTGCTCCCAGTAGACTATTTTCTGTTAAGTAAATTTACCATCTAATCTTTTAACTGTCTCCCCTGCAGTCCTGTCCAAGACTTTTCTATGATCTTTAAATCCACCCTGTACATAGCACTGCCTTCTGGGCCAAACATTACTAGAGCACTGATGGAGGATGAACCTAACTGGAAATCAAGAAGAGGGGGTAGAAGTGGGAGTTGAAGGGCCACAGCTGTAATCTAGCCACTAATGAAGACAATATGCATAGAATTTCCTAAGGGAAATGGATAGACAGAAAGAGTAAGGATGTAGTCAGCCTCGTGTAAGGATAGAAGTATTACTAGCCGTCATTTTAAAAACAGCTGTGTTGGATTAGATCAACAAACAACATTAATTGAGCAACATTAAAGGAGCCATTAAATTGGCAAAATATGCTTACTGACATTTTTCATAGGAAGTGTAATTTCAGATAAGAATGAACTATCACATGGCGGTAGCCCACATCAGAGGACAGTCAACATTAGCTCCAAGGTGACACTCCACCCATGGGACCCACTACCATTGCTTTGACTTCAATGATGACCAATTTAAGGGTCTCATTCTGAAGATGATTCAGAAATTGCGATTAGTCCAAAATACAATTGGAATGGTGTTGACTGGTCATTATGATCACATAAAACTTGAGTGTTCTCAACTTCTCTGGCTCCCAGTTCATATCTAGGCTCAAATAAAAAAATCTGCTTTTGACATTAGCACCCTTCACTGCTTGAGACCAGGATACCTGAAAGACTGCTTGTCTCTACACACACCTGCCTATAAACAGAATGTCACTGGATGCCCATACTATCTGAGGTGCTACAGGGACCAGTACCCAGTGGTGGCACCCCAACTGTGGAATCCTCTTCCCTCAAGAAGGATCACTTAGCACCTACTCTGATGTAATTTTAGCATCAGGGAAATAATTTGTTTTCATTTTCCCAGACTTCCCCCCTTGATCTGTGCTTTTATGCTGTTTTGCATTTGTTTTCAGTTTTACTGACTGCTTTCCTACTGCATTTTTATACAATGTTGTTTGAATGAGTTGTTTGTTTTGCTTTTTACTTGTTTCATTTGTAATTTTAAATTCTAAGAACCTGTTGAGGCAAATGTTATAAATCCCTAAATAACTTTTTTTAAAAGAGGAGGATCACTGGAAGGTAGCCTTAAATTATGAAAGTAGTTCTCCAAATACTTTGCACTGATCCAGCACATGGAAGAGTTGTATTTTATAACCAAAATAATCATGTTGAGCTGCTATATTATTCAAAGTGATCTAGTCAGAATCCTAAGAGTCAACAGCTTTACCATATTCTACCTTTAAAATAATGTTTCTCTGAGCCTAGAGTCACAGCCCAAGATCAGAAGACGTCATGTGATACCTTACATTAAGCTGTATTATCTCGCATGTATAGCTGCAGGGGCCACAAATACAGCGGGTCTCCAGATCTATCAAGCCTTTTTGTTGATATCAGCAGGGTTGGCTGAAAGTTCTGTGCTACTATGGAAGCTGATTGCTGCTGGACTGGAGACATCCTGGGAATCTCAGAGGATTCTGCGACACATTTTCAGTACACAGAGCCAATTTATACCGGAATAAGCAACAGAGCATGTGGCATACAAGCTGCTTGCTTTGGTATGAGTGGAGCTCTTTGAATTGCACCATCTCAAGCAGCTGTGTAAGCTCCATATATGATCATGCTGATTCTGTACATAAGCACCTAGCAGCTGGAAACAACTGCCACCCAATATAACCAGTAACTCAATAAAACCAGTAACCATAACCAACTGAGTGAAAATCTACTAGTACATCTTTCAGGGAAATTCCTGTTGACTACAACAGTCCATGAACACAAAAATAGCATGAAGAAGTGCTTCACCTGAGCCCTTAAAAAAAACCAAAAAACATACACCACAGAACCAGTTCTTTAAAGGGGTGAGGTAGCAGTTCATAGACCAGCTCACATCATTTGTTAGGTTACATTTAAAGCTTTGTTTTGCCCTTGGCCTCCTTTTATTTTGTGCTTAACCTCTGCAGTGCCTTCTTAGGATTTTCCTTGTTGAAGTTGCTTTGTACTTTTTAATCTGATACTCTGAAAATTGTAATTGCAATTGGCTTGCTTTTCACCAAGGGAGTGCACTGTGAATATTAAATTTAGGGTAACAATACTCAAGGGTATGTCTCTTGTTTCTTCAGCTGGAACTCTTTTAATGCAAGTGTTTGTAACTTAAGGTTTAAATAGAAACCTCCAATTTCCCTACAATTGAGATTCCACGGGACCTTTTATAGGACATAACTCACAGGTTCAGAAGGGCTGGGCAGGACAGTTTCTGTTTATGGGAGGTCTGTGTGGTCTTGAACAAGATTGTGTTTCTTCTCAACCATTCTTCATGAAGAGCTTAGGTTTTTTGGTACTTTAAAAAAAAGTATGTTTCCCAGTTTGCCTATGCCATATTGCCCAAGTTACAAGTAGAACAAACAATGACCTTTCAAACTAGGGATTTGTTTGGACTGAGAAAACAAAAAGGTAACTCTCTCCTAAAATGCCACTCTTTTAAGTTGAGGATGCCCTATATTCATTTGCTACACATTGCAAAGTTCTAAGATTAAGCTATAGAAAACAAATTTCACAGCGTAATCCCTGCACAATTTTTCCATCATGTTTTATTGGACTATGTCATACTTCAGATTCACATTCCAAATTTGGCCGCTTGGAAACTGTAGCTAAACAGGAGACAGGAAAGCTTAATCTTATATCACACTTTATGAAAGGTCAAGAAAAAAATCAGTCTTAATCTGACTCTCACACGTATCTTATGAAAGTCAATGAAAATTTCACAAAATTCAGTGGTGGTGGTGAACAAACATGTGAAGGAAGATGCCATTGGCCCATGCAGACCTATATTGTCCACTATGAAGTTTTGCATGGATATGGTCTAGCAATGAGTTATGGCCCTTCTAATGTTCACTCCATTTATCTCTAGCTTTGATCAGTCATACAAACAACATGGAATATATGCACAATCTGCTAAAAATTTAGCATGTGAATTTGACCTTTATATGACCATGCACAAACACAGTTTTCACTGACAGTAGTCTCCCTAAACTACATCTGCTAAACTGACACAAACCCATAATCACTTCATTTGCACCCACTTTGAGCTGTGGTCCTGCCTGCCAGCATTACTCCTTCTTCTACTAAATCATTGCCTTGTCTCCTTTAGACTCACCATTGCTCCCTAGATCCTACTGTCACAACCTATTTCCCATTCCTCAGATTTTCAAATAACTAGAATAAGAACAATTAGTTTAATATTTAATATAACTAGTCAATCTTTGACCTTTAAGAACATAGAGATTTTTTTCCTTTAAATTATGTGATATAGAAATCAAATGAATAATAATAATAACTATAGTAACAATAACAATAACATCGGCATCAGATGCAGCAAGCCTCTGAATTCCAGTTGCTGGGGATCATGAGTGAGGGAGTGCTATTGCACTTGCGTTCCTGCTTGTGGACTTCCCATAGACCACTGTGAGACCAGACTGCTGGACAGGATGTGTCATTGGTCTAATCTAGCAAGGCTCTTATGTAATGTTCTAAACTCAAAAAGCTAAACAAGTTAATGACAACAAATGGTGTGGCTAGCAAAACATAACTCTGCTCTGATGTCATGGCTTAAATTCAACTAAAAATGTAAGCTTCACGAGAAAGCTATTATTTATGAAGAGCCTGTTATGCAGAGCATGCTGTACAGATATATCAATGTTATGTTCCTATCCTGAGAAGGGCAACTGGACAACTACACACAATCCACAAAGAATTAATATGTGTGTATCTGACAAACTTATCTAAGGATTTGTTAGAAAAGGAAATCAAATCAGCTACATGCAAACCTCAAGGAACGAAATAAATCTGATTTGTAAACTAAATGTATGAGGAGTATGTTTGCCATCTTATCAGTTGTGGGAAATGGATACCAGCTGTTGGATAATGTAGTGGGGGGGGAGGTTGTGAAGACTCCATGATGATAAAACACTTTGCACAACAGAGAGAAACTAACCACTGCAACTTCCCAGTGGAACATATTCCTATTCAATAACAGGAGGCTGTTTTCTGTTACTTCAGTTCAATGATTATTCACATAAAGATGTGACATTCAATGTACAGTCATACCTCGGGATGAATACACTTCTGGTTAGGCAAATTCGGGTTGTGCTCCGTGGCGTCCTGGAAGTAAAGGAGCGTGTTACTTCCGGGTTTCGCCGCGCGCATGCGCAGACCGTCAAAATGACGTCACGCACATGCACAGAAGTGCCAAAACGTGACCTGCGCACACGCAGACACAGGTTACGTTCGCTTCGGGATGCGAATGGGGCTCCAGAACGGATCCCGTTCGCATCCTGAGGTACCACTGTATTTGTTGATCCTTCTTTTGAAGCACTTATATATTAGAGAAAAATACAAGCAATACTTTGTCTCAAAGATGTGCCGAACAGCATGCCAACTAACAGTGCAATCCTAACAGTGTCTACTCAGCAGGGCTTACTCAAAGGCAAGTGGAGATAGCCTATAAGTTATGTCTGATTAGACTCCAGTTTTAAACCTCTCACCAGTCCATCATACACAAGTCATAAGCTTCATCCTGAATCCACAAAGCAAGAAACAACTTGTATATCACTTCAGGAAACGGATTGAAGGTTATCTTTGTCACTAAAATACAGCTCTAGATCATGACATTTTGAAAAAATGAAGTAGGAGATCAACTGAGTCCAACTGAAATTTGTGGAAATACTCCTACTTGCCCTAATCAAGAGACTCTCATTATATCCCACATATGTGAACAGGATGCAGAACACTAGATCTACCCTTTTATCCTGTTTTACTCTATTCGATTTAGAAATAAAGCCCTTCTTTTTAAAAAACTAAAAGCTGATCCTTCTGAGAACAATAAAAAGTTCAACATTATATAGCTAATTATTCTGCTATATAATTAACTTTATGGAAAGCCTACAATATTAAGAGCTGAAACTATGCAACATCTAATGCATAAAGCAGTGTTATGCTGAGTATAACATTGCAAACAAATTGGCTGATTCAGCAGACAAAGACAGAAAAGGATATTTGTTCTGACTTATTAAGAATTGCAAAGCCAGAGACTACATAGCGTTAGAAATATTTTAAAGCAATCACAACAATAAAATGTAATGAAAATATTAGTAACCACATTTGTAAGCAACCACAAGTTGTTGCTGTTTTCTAAACACCCAGTAAATCAGCAGTTCATGACAATGGATTAAACCAACCAACCATGTGCAATTAGATGTGACAAGTAATATTACAACCTTCCTCACTTATTTTATTTTTTGCCTCTTCTTAGATGAATGTACTCATTAACTAACACTAAAGATTATGAAGCCAAGTTATAAATGTTTTCATGCTGTATGTGGTGTAGCATCCAGTTCTGGATACAGATGCTAACAAGGAGTTGGGTAATCTCTGGACAGAGGCTGTAGATATAACTAAAAATTGGGCTGATCCCCAAAGAGAACTTGCTTCTGGCAAGAAACAAAGAGAAACAGATAGCCAAGAGGAAGGTGATGCACCTATAAAATTTACAGTGTTGAAGACAACTAGCAAGTGCGCCTTACCTTCCTACACTGCATTAGAAGTGCTGATTTTTCTGGAAGTCTGCTCTACTGAAACAGTGTTACATGTGACTTGTTGGGGTTTAATTTGGATATTAATTCTATGGGAAGCATTGTAGCACAGATGCATACCCTCATTCCATTGTATATCTAAATGCAGGTGTCACTTAGCTGTATGATACTATTTTCAATAGGATGTGCATTTGGACAAGCATCTCAGCACAAGTCATCATATTAACTTAACACCAGCATGGTTTCAGTTTTTGTTCTCTCATCAACATGACATCAGCCCCCTTGCTAATTGTTTTGCACCCTTTCACAAAGGGGTGTGAAAAATCACTCTTGGGGAAAGAATGCAAAACAGGAGGATGAAAATATGCTTCAAACCTGAGACCAAAGACCCTTTGGCTTCAACAAGCACATTATGATTTCTAACCTCACATAATAATTTCCAAGGTATAATTCATTTTGAGACCCTTTAGGAAAGGGAGAGCCAAGACAGACGACACAAGAAGTAGCCATTATGCATCTTAGAAAGGTTATTACACTGCAGGTCATGTCTGTGCCTACTATATCATCATAGGTTCCCTACTACTTTAAAAACTCTTTCCAACACCTCCTCAAGGGTTCATAAACATTGTATAAAACATATTTGATCACCTGAAACAACCCTGCTGGATGACACTTTGTAGACACAATGGTTTTAAAGGAAAGAAGCCTTATTAGCTACCATATCTGACACAGAATAATTCAGTTAAGGCACATTCAAATGCCTTTGTCTCTAGTCTCTCTTCCTAAAGTATCTTGAGGGAGAAATGGGCTAATGAAGTTGTAGGACAGGATACTTGAGGAAAACTATGTTGATGACAGAAGTCAGCCTGCCTTTCAACATATTATTTGACAAAGAAGCTATCAAGGTCAGTGGAAACACCCAGTGGCGTAGCGTGGGTTGTCAGAATCCGGGGCAAGGCAAGTAATTTGCACCCCTAACCCGTGGATTTGCGCCCCCTAACCTGTGGATTTGCGCCCCCTAACCCTAACCCCCAGATGTTGCGCCCGGTGCGGCCGGCCCCCCTGCACCCCCCACGCTACGCCACTGGAAACACCCCCTCAGCCACCCCAAAGTACATTCAGCTCCATAAGTCCAAAACATTATATCCAAAAATAAATACCTTAGACCCCAAAGACCTGGAGGTAGTTCAAAACAAATGTATATGCTCTATCCTTGGTCTCCTGAGTATTACTCCTGGCTCTCCTACTTACAGCAAAATGAGGATAACACTATTGCCTCTAAAGCAAAGCACTGCTTCAATAACTGCTTTCTACATATTCAGGCTTTTGAACTATTACAATTTGCCATGATTGTGCCTAGAGGAACAACTCCACAAAAGAAATTTGCTAGTTTAAAGTGTTCATTGTTGCAAAAAACAAACAAACAAGCAAACAAACAGGCTTTTCTGTCATTATGTGATTGCATTATATTGACTGAAAGTAAAATTGTAAAATCTAATAGAAATATTTTTTAAAAAACAAAATGTTCATTGTTGTCGTTGCAATTCTCTCCACTTGTGTGGATTTTCAGGGTTAGTCAGTGTGGGCAGATGTAATGCAAAATGCTTTGGTAAGTGCAAGATCCAAGACACAAACACACAACCGGGTTTATCATTACTAAAACCCCAAGTTCTGTTGTATTAGTGCTCTGTTGGGAAACCCAGCCAGATGGGTGGTGTATAAATATTATTATCATCATCATCATTATTATTATTAGGTTTCTGCCTTGGCTAAAGCATGTTCTTGAGAAGCTAGGTAAAGAAACTGAAATTAATGATAAATGATTCTGTTGTCTAATATATATAAGGAGACCTTAAGAAAACACCCATCTATGGTTCTTAAACTATCTGAACTGAATTAATGCTTCCTAACAACCTGAATGTAGCTAAAGCATTCACTGTTGTGAGACTTGAAATGTTCCTGTAACTTATTGTACGATAATGTCTATACCATGACAGACTACAAAGAACATTGTTACCCAAATAAAACAAATAAAGACTTAATGTGTTGAAATCTGGTCTATTAATGTTTTGCATAAAACAAAATTTCAACAGTTAAAAATGCACTTATGACCTTGGAAACTCTCTCTGAACTTGGCTAGAACCAAGAAAGCCTCTTTCAGCTTCATGGCTTCCAACTATGCCCACAATAAATTTGGCAAGAAAGAGGCATGAACTATCCATGAATCTCATCTTTGTGGCTGAGGTTAAATTGAAGCTCCTTGTCATATTTTATGACATTGTTGTTTATGTGCCAAGTTAAGAAAGATCAAGTTGTGCTATTTTTGGACAGAACTGGTTTTCTTTCTGTGGCTCAGAAATTAGGGTGCATACTAGCCAGCAAATGCATGAAAATTAATCATGTCGTCTTTGGCCTAGGTTGCCAATGGTACTAGGGAATCATTTTTCAAAATCAAACAGCGAAATAAGTGCTCCTTACAATTAGCTCTGATTAATACTTGGTTGCCTAAAGAATGCTTAAACTGGAAATACATTTATTGGATTGTTAATATGCTTAATCTCTAGCTATATTTTAAACCAGAATCTTTGTTCTGTAGGCCTGTTTAGGCCCACCATACATCTTCATTCACCCCACGGTACAGTTTTGCCCAAACCACACCCACCTGTCCATCACCTGACACAAACCCTACAACACAAACTTAAAGTAAGTGTGATATTGATTCTAAATATACTCCCAATACTTCCTTTCCATCCGCTGGTACAATATGACTTTTTTTTTTTTAGGAGGAGGGGCTTTTTCTGTTGCCCTACAGTGACAGAAAAGAGCCTTCAAATTAAAAAAAAAAGAACAGGAAGAACCGGGGAGTATTTTTGAAAATAATTCATGTTGCACACACAGCTGCTGCCAGTGATACTGCTCACAATTTCTACACCACTAAATGGCAAAGCAAGCACAGTGAGCAAATACATAGCAGAACTATTTATTTTTTGTATAGCACTTCTTACAATCCTTTAGAGGCCTATGAAGAGAAATGGTTGAATGGACCTTTATATGCATAGAAAACATAACTTAAATTATGTGGAATGTCTATTTAAATAACATCATTTTTTCTGAGATAAGTGACCACTTGAGTAATAATACAACTGGAGTACTCACAGCTGTTCGGCTCTACTAAGATGACAACAGGAAAGGGTTTGGACATTTTTGGAATGACAAGCATAAATATAACTTAGAATCATATGATTTCCCCCCCTACTAATTGAATATATATTTGCAAATATTTAAGAAATTCATTTTTTCTAAAGAGGGTAAGGTTTCAGAAAACCAACTTCTTGTTCTCTAATCGGAGCACCCTACCTCAGCCCCTTCAAAATTATTTTACTTTTTTATTAAAATTATTTGTATTCTGCTTTTAATTTCAAATAAATACCAAGGTGGTTTACAAAATAATAAAACATTTTTAAAAAATCAAGAGTGAAACTTTTAAAAATCTTTTATTTGTGACAATCAGTGAAAGAGAAGCCAGCTGTGTTGTTTTTAGACAGTTATTGCCGTTTTTTAATTAGTGGAACACAAACCACTTGCATAATCATTCAAGCTTTTCTATTTTGGCATCTAAACCTCCCAAAAATAAACCCTATGGGTTTTTAAAGTTGCAGCGAAATTTTCTGGTTGACAAATCTGACTTAAAAGAGTCCTCAACATGCCAGCAACCAAACATGGAGACAAAAATGCATTTTATCAACTAATGCTTCAGTTCTGAAATAAACTGAAGAGAAGAAGCCTGGTTACCAATAACATTGTGACCTAAAACCTGAAAAAAAGATAAATGTCAATGTATTTCAAGTTTAAAATAGTTTCCATAGGTACTGTTACCATATGAACTCAGAGAAAATGAGACCAGCTTCCAAAAAAAATTGTTTCCAGAGCATTTCCTTCAGTGAGCTCATTAGGAAATGTTCCATTTAAAAACTTGTAGCGGAAACAAGGAACTGCTTTATAGATTAGTTTAATTAGGTTTTTCGTTTTCTTTTGTACATTTTATACAGTCCCATGCTCTGCAGAGATTTCAAACAGTTTAAAATGAGGCTATTGGAAAAGCCTAATAAGGCAATATATATAGCCTGTCTTCAGGAACATAAACGGATCACTAACATAATTTGCCAATTAAAATCAAATTTCTAAAATAAAAGTAACCCGTAGCAAATAAAGAATGCAATAACCACAACCAAAATGTTGGTATTAGCCAAACTTCAAGGTCCTACAGTCAAATACAGCCCAAATAATTTATACAGGCCACATACTGTCTGGTCATGTAATATCGTACAATTTTGAGCTTGGATCCAGAGCTCTGCCAGATTCACATATGTAGCACACAGATCCTGTTTATAACATCTTCCCTATTCATTTAAATGGATAGCTCTGGGCATGCAACTGGTCATGTAACCAGAGCTGTTTATTTAATCAAAGTGAGTGAGAAAAACTACAAGGTGTATTCAGAACCATTCATGCAGAACATCAGGTGGTAAGTACTTCGGAATTGTGCTTAACCAACTGATTGGATTAATCACTTACAAGTACTTTTGATTAACTAAGAAGGTGCCCCAATTCATCAAGGGTGTAATTTTTTAAAAATGCATTATTTTTAATATAAAAGCAGCACATAGCAAGCAAGCACTGCCTTAAAGGCAATAATGCTTCTTCTAAAATGATGTATGTTGTAACACATATGTGCTTTATTTAGAAAGTCAAATATGTTACTTGCTTGATAAGCAATAGTTTTTACTCGTATCTTACTACAGCTGGGTGACAGTCCTAAAAGTTAGAAGAATGTACAGAAGTCCCCAGTAGCAGCTCACCATTCTTCACCAACTGAATGTGGCCTTTCTATCTTTTAACCCAAACTCCTTGTAATATGCTCTATTGCAAGTGCAATATTGTATTCTACCTGGTAATAGTTCGAGCACTTATAACTTACTACCCCCCTCTATTCCATATATAAAGCATATGGAGATATGAAGCTGCCTTATAGCTGTGTGCAGCCTTTGGTCTATCCAGACGCATACTATCATGACCAGCTCTCCAAGCCCTCAGGCAAACGTTTTCCTAGACCTGCAGGATAATATTCTTTAACTGGAGATGGTAGGGACTGAACACAGAGCCTCTGATACATAAAGGAAAAGAAGCAAACTTTTGTTACCATTTAATGAAGCAAAATTGCCAGAATACAAGCAACTTGCTTCAGCTCTGAAAGTAAGTCCACAAAAAGACTACTGTCACCTGCTGGCTGCATTTTTGTGTGCTAAGCGAAGAGGAGGGTCCAAGTGCTAACTCTCCCTTTGTCAGCTGACTCACTCATCTATACGGAATTCCATGTGCCTAGTTGCAAGGAATTCCTTCTCACTTTTGCTATAAGCTGTCTTACTTGAGTATTCCATTAAAAATTTGCCTGCAACAAATAATTTTAGTAGCCGTGACCATGGTTTTATTGTATTCCTGTACCCGATGATTTTTATGGTTATTGTTGTTCTTTTTTCTTGTTTTTTTCTTTTTGTTCTCCTTCTTGTTCTTTGTTCTTTGTTCTCCTATGGCTAGTGCAATAAAAAGTTTAATTGAAAATTAAAATTTTGCCACATAACTAAGCCCAGTTAATACAGCTTATTCATTTGTCTCATTTTGTATGCTGTGCCCAAGATCTTCCAACCAACATTGTAAAATTGAATTATTTACTGGTCCTTTTCAGGGTTTACAAACAGAAATCCACTCTTTTATTAAGTATTTATTTTAAGGCCTTCCCATATTTCTCGCTTTGAGCAGAAAGTATTTCATACATAGCTGTCAAATTTTTCCTTTTCTTGTGAGGAATCCTATTCGGAATAAGGGAATTTCCCTCTAAAAAAGGGAAAAGTTGACAGCTATGATTTCATAGCATATTGGACTTTTATTCTTTGGCAAAAGGAAAACACAGCAACAGCTTACAAATAGCCAGCAGGTGGCTCCATATTACACATCCCAATTTCAGTGTTCCTTTTCTCACTCATATTAACAGCAATTTAGACACTAGTTCTTCGGCAAATCTGTTAGCGATCCTTTTAATAAGAAGCAAATAATAACAACAAAGATGGATCGAACAGAGTAAAGTAGAACTGTCAACTTTGTAGCTCAACAATATCCCTTATTCTTCTAGCATGTTCTGTTGTAAAGCACATATATTCTCACAAAAGGTAAAAATTTGCTAGTGCTACTACACTCCGTTTTGTATATTGTCAATGTTCATGTCAAAAGCTGCCTTGAGAAAAACTTTATTAACTTACAAAGAAATAACACTTAAAGGAATACTGGCTTGAATTATAGTTCCAGGGAACGTAATTCTGCTTGGAGGAATCTCATGCTTGAGGAAGGGTCCACTGCACTCCTTTAAAATCTGCAAATCTGCTCCAGGGAGTTGGTGTACCTTCTGGAACTCTGTGGGAAGTGGAATGGAATTGGGATGGGGGGGCGCTCACTCTGTTCCTTTACCACAAGCTCTCTGTGAGCAATGGAACTTTGGATCCAAATTTTTTTAGGGTTCAAGCTTAATGGAAACAAACAAGTAAGACGGAGAAATATAAATTCCCAGCAAAGAGCCCCCAAGTTCATGGTACGCTCAAGAAGAATCAGAGAGTTTATTAGGAATGTGACACCCCCAGCAATTTCAGGGATGTTCAAGATTGACACAATTTATACCTTTTCAGACTCAGAATTGTTTTTCCATAATAGCAAATTTGGCTGCATCCATCAGGGATGCTCAAAATTCTTTCAGTTATATCAAACATTTAAAGTTTTGCCACCCTAGTGCTGAATCCTCACCTACACTCCACAAATAGTTCCAGCAGTAGAGTAGTAGACTCTTTGCTTTTTTCAGTTTGGTCCACAAAATACCTTCCGCAAAATTATTTTTTTTCATTACAGAAGCATTTATTTCATAACAGAAAAACAAATCTGAAATAAATATATGGCTAAACAAAACTATAAAGAACAAGTTAGACTCCCACTAAGTTCTGTGAAATACACACCCTTACCGTATATTAGCTAAAAAGAGCCAATGAATTTTAATGTTCCTTTAAAGTCTGTAGTTAATCAATTACTCTGCCCAAGCAGACACTAATTCTGAAAACTCTGCTACTGAAATCTACATTCCTCTTCTGTAACAAGTGCCTTCAGCGGGTGCTCTCTTGGCAACAGTTAAGAGAAGATGACTTTAATGGAGCCTTAGTGATGTGTGTGCTTATTCAGTTTTATTCAACACATTGGCACAAATCCACTTACCACAAACACTTAAAACAGGCAACGAGGGATAGCTGAAAATAATGCAGATGGACAGTTAAGCCATTATGATCTTAAATGCCTTAATGATACCCAAGGGGGATGAAGGCTTCTCTCCCCTTTTCAGGATATGTACTACTATTTTCAGTTGTAGCACCAAAATATAGCCTCCCAATTGCACCCAACTATAGCCTCCCAATAGACGTTTGCTTAGCACCTTTTCCCGACTGTTTCTAGACATATTTAATAATTTAAACAGGCTGTGTGAAATCCAGAGCTGCTGTTTCACTTGCATAATGGCTTGGAATCAACAGAGTTAGAGAACAGTTAGAGAAAGAGAGATGATCTTTGACAATTCCTCTTCTTGCTGCAGTTACCTATGGCCCCTAGAATCTGTTCTAGGGGGTTTATGGACCCTCCAGAACAGCATGGAATTTGGTGCAGGGTGCCTGCAGGGCAAAAGGGACAGAGTGGCAACTGATACAGGTCCATGGGGCAGAAGCAGGAGGGCCAGATAAATCACTGCAGTACCATGGACAGATCATGGGGTGTAAGGAGCAGAGTTGTCACTCCAAATGATGAAGTATATTCTTCCAAACCCTGACTGCCATTCCCAGGCTCCACCCAAGGCTTGAAGAATGGATATCCTTACATGGACAGACCTTGGACCTGAAGTCTAGTCATATGGCTTCTTTCCTGTACTTTCCTCCTGGTGCATTTTCTGTGCCATTCCTAATACAGCTGCTGAGCAGGTGTTTGTTATACTGGGACTTGATTCCTCATGGATTTTGTGCTAAGGAGTTGTTTTTTCTAGGGTCCTGTTTCACAGGCAGCTACAAGGCTGTCAGTCTCAGGCCCAAGAACAGGAAGTGTGTTTCACTGCTCTGCTGGGGATGCAAAGAAGACAGATGTATGGACCTGTTTCCCTCTGCTGCTCAGAACTGAGGCCAAGACAGAGAGTCTTGTCTTCCCTCATCTACTGTCTGCCCAACAGCCTGATTTGGATCACATCTTCTTTCTGTAGTGCATTGAACTCAACCACTAGCCTATTTTGACCACACCTTTTGTCTCTGATGCTGCTAAAAAAGGTAAAGGAACCCCTGACCATTAGGTCCAGTCGTGACCGACTCTGGGGTTGCAGCGCTCATCTCGCTTTATTGGTACAGCTTCCAGGTCATGTGGCCAGCATGACTAAGCTACTTCTGGCGAACCAGAGCAGTGCACGGAAATGCCGTTTACCTTCCCGCTGGAGCGGTACCTATTTATCTACTTGCACTTTGACGTGCTTTCAAACTGCTAGGTTGGCAGGAGCTGGGACTGAGCAACGGGAGCTCACCCTGTTGTGGGGATTCGAACCGCTGACCTTCTGATCGGCAAGTCCTAGGCTCTGTGGTTTAACCCACAGCGCCGCCCACGTCCCTTGATGCTGATAGGCTATAATAAAAGGTGGTATATCAATACATTCCATAGGCAAATGTGTCTATACATCTATTTAACAATGCTGCAGTGTATTTTGAAATTGTTTGGAAAGTAAGCAGAGTTCTATTAGCTCTGCTGCGATCAAATCAAAATCCATCAAACAATGTCTGAAAAAGAAAGTACTAATTAACTCACAGACATTCATCAGTTTAGCAGAGACAGACCAAGTGCCCAAAATAAGGAAAAGGAACAATGACAACTCACTGTACACATTTCTTGTCTCATGCTGTCATCTTTAGAAAATTAATTGCTTGTTCTGGCCTCAGGCCTTAAGTTGCTCTCCCAAAAATCAAAGAAAACTTGGACATGGAAAATCAGGCTGCACCAACAGGGAACTTTCCTTCTGCCAGATATAACAAGAATAAATACTGAAGCTGCCTCACATTCCAAAAATGAAATAATATTTTCATTTTGACTGATAACACAACACCCCAAAGCCTGACAGCCCACATAGCACACAGTCTTGGGGGGCAAGTTTTGTAGTGTTGTGGCACATCTATGTCTGGGAAACAACTTATTCATACAATTTAGACACCCTGAAGCTAATTTACCCACTAGCAGAATGTTGTAAATCAGGGCAGTCTATCAACTGTGTACTTTCTTGACTATTAGCAAGACCGAACTTTTAAATTCATTTCTTTTCCCCTGCCCCCCCCATCAACTATAGCTATCCTATTACATTAGAATAATCTCTGTTGGAACCAGTTACCAACATGGGAAAATGTCTGGAATTCTAACTTTATACAAGGTCTGGAATAGCATATTAATCACTGTGGATATTTATTTTCCAAAACACTAGTATGAATTTATGTGCTTCATGCTATTAATTTGTGATTAGTTTCTCAAAATAATCAGCTTCTGGTACCGTATCACGTTGTTGAATTTAAAACGGATTTTGATAAATAATTGCTAATTCATTCTCTGAATTTCCATGTGAGCCTACTTCCTCAAAAGACAGTATTGCATTATGAGTAGACCAACCTATGACTCTTTATTGCATCACTTATTATCATCATCATCATCATCATCATCATCATCATCATCACATTTGTTAGATGTCTGCTACTATAAAAGCATAGCATACAACAAAACAAGTGAACAAAGATTAAACACAAGCAGAACTAAAACAACAAAAAAATAATCCCACCTCCTCTCCGCTCCAGCCGCTAGATTTTTTACAAATCATCTAAATAATTCATGGAAGCACAATGGTCTTGTCAGGTCACCATACTATTATATGATGACTAAAGTCAGCATATTAAAAACAAGTGCCAATCTACTCTACATGCATCCCCTTTCAATCATACTTCATTATAAGCCTAATATTTTTGGCTCTTTCCTAACACAGCTGGACGAGCTCACAAGTTTAATTTAAACATGATACCTCTAACTGAATTGGACAGTAGATTTGTCCAGGTTTTAGAGCCTTGTCATGTAACACCTTCTATTTTTCACTTCTGAACTTGGACATCCAAACCCGGCAAAGAACATATAAAACCTGTTCCTAGTATTTTAAAGACTAATCGATCCAACAAAAATATCAATATAGTGTGCTCTAATTTCATTACTAGCCCTAGACTTTGACCAAGCAAACCAAATTATGCAAGCTAAGTGTTATTTTTGCTTACAGAGATTAACATTTCTGCATGAATCAGGAAATTGATATATTCACAGTACCTACCTAATGTATAGATCCATGATGGCAGGAATAACTCTAAACAGTGCTAACTGATGCTCATTGGGATTGGTAAGGTGGAAGGTATGGTGACAAACAGGAGGTGGAACCAAAGTCAATGACAGGAGAAGCCAACTACTAATTCCACTGTCAGAAGTGGGATTCATGTTTCCTATAAGAGAGGGCCTATAAGAGAGTAAAAACGGAGGGAAGAATAGTGATGTTCCTTGAGTAGCTTGAAAGAGTCAAGTGGTGACAAATCAAGCAGCATAGCTGCCGGCAGAGGGGTTGAGAAGCTTCCATGGAGAGGCTAGTGTGACTCCTTGTGAGGTAAGGGCCCTGCCAGATGAGATGCTACAATGAGTTGAAAGCGACCCAGGAGCCCAGCTGCAAGGTACTCAGATGGAAGGGGTGGTTGAAGAGATTCAGAGTGTGGATGAGCAGCTGAGGGGCTGGGACTGCGAAGAGATGCAATCGGTAGCTGAAGACAAGGGGGAAGACAATGCCTTGGAGAAGGATGAGCTTGCTGAAGCTGAGGAGATGCTGCTAATGGAATTCACCACTCCCTTGGTGCCTGTTATGGAAAGGGGAGTGGAGGAGGAAAAGCCAGCAAAGGAGGAGAAAAGTGCCTCCATGGAGGACAAACTGCAGGATGGAGGTGAAAAGCTGCTGCAAATAAATCTCTTCACGCCATGTGTGCCAATGGTGCAGGAGGAGATGCAATAAATGTGTGCATAAGAAGGAATTGGTGCCTGCGGAGGTGCCAGAAGAATGGTGCAGCAGGAGGAACTGGATTAATAGTGCATTAAAAGCAGCCCTCTCAATGCTGCAATGGGAAACCTGGAAAAATGTGACAGGGCATGTTCAAAGGTTGCATGCAAGACCTTGAGCGTCTTCCAGGTATGCTACTGTCTAGTGTTTTTTGCTACTATTATTTCATTAAGGTTAATTGTTTATTTTTTACATCTTATTCCAGGAGTAGTATATAACATTTAATGCAAGGCTTTGAAATCATGAATGAATCAGAACATAATCAAGAAAACTTCTTTTTTAAAAAAGTCTTTTGTCTTTTGGCTCTGATTCCTTAAGTCATGTCAGAATTGTGTTTTAATGTTTCTCCCTGTAGCTATAGGGACTATAAAGTCAAATCTTAGTTTCAAATAACTAACTTAAGTAAATAATTTTTTAAGGAATCAAAATGTAATGATTTACAATTACATCTGAGCAATGGTTCTCTCATATGGTTTAGATCCACTATGCTAAACAAAAAACAAAGAAACTGCAGTCCTACTTAGTAAAGAATACTTTATTGTAACGCTCTTAGAATCAGAAATAATATTTGCCATGTCTACATCTAAATACAGAAAACAAAGAAAAAATAAAACTTATTTCACTGTCCCATTTCTCGGCATGTTTTGACAAAATGATTGACCACTAGCTCTACATATCTACAAGATGCATTTCTGAAGTGAATTTTAAGAGTGGATATACCAGAACTGCTGTATTTCATTCAGCTTTGGAGAACATGACAAACGAACCAAACTTTAGCTTTCAATTCTTTTAGAACCTCACCTTACCTCAATAGAATTAATCTATCCTGGAAAGGTGCTTAGCCTAAATAAACTCATCAACATCTAATTAGCTTCCAGATGGGAATTCCTCTCCACCCACCAAGTCTTGGCTGAGAACATACAGAAGAAGCCTCCAGCAATCTTGGTGCTTTTCCCAGACATCTCCAAAAGTCAGCAGTGAGATCAGGAAGACACATCGCAAAGCATCAAGGAACCTGCCTTAGCCAATTGCATAAGGACACTGACTGCCCCATTTTGAGGTTAATCTAGTCAGTTTATGAACTTCACCAGCTGGCATCTGACAAATTTCTGAAAATACCTGAATATTAGTGGGCACTATAAGTAAATTATTATCATGCCATGAAAGAACACTTTATAGAGACAGCAATAAAAACTCTCATCTCTAAACTGTATTGTTAGATCATCAGCATAGGATAATAAATACAGTATTTCTAAAAAGACTTCTTTCAGGTGTTTTGTTTCCAGTCTTTAAATATAGAGAGGAAAACAGCAGCAGAAAGAGGCACATTAACAGCACAATCCTGTCTCACCTTGAACACAGAAAAAGAAGAGCAGCCTATACATATAATTAAAAGGCTAGAATCACAAAAGTCTCCTTGTGCATATACAGTACAGTACAGTACAGTACAGTACAAGAGCTCTTACTTCTATGGGATGTCACTTTAAATTATAATTGTGTTTGTTTTTTAATGTATGCTTTAATGTTTGTTTATATACAGTGGTAACTCAGGTTACAAACGCTTCAGGTTACAGACTCCCTAACCTGGAAGTAGTACCTCGGGTTAAGAACTTTACTTCAGGATGAGAACAGAAATCGTGCGGCAGTGGCGTGGCAGCAGCAACAGGCCCCATTAGCTAAAGTGGTATCTCAGGTTAAGAACAGTTTCAGGTTAAGAACGGACCTCCAGAACGAATTAAGTTCTTAACCAGAGGTACCACTGTAGTACTTAAATACCATTATGGTTAACCACCTTGCAGTGTGAAAACGTGTTTATCAATTCATATTAATGAACAATGAAGCCTTTCATTTTGATGGCACAATTGCCAGCGACCCAGCAACAGCTGTATGTATGGTACAAGGCTAAAAATGGGTGGATTACGGAAAGATTAACCAGGATCCTATTCACCATCTCAAGATCAAAACAAAAAGATGATTTACCAGGTCCCAACCCTGAAAAAGAAGCAATAAGCTTCAAAAACGCAACCACAGTGATACCTCTGGATACGCACACCTCTGGTTGCGTATCCTTCATGATGCGAACGCAGCAAACCCTGAAGTATTTTTCCAGGTTTTGCTGCATGCGCAAAAGCGCTCTACACGACGAGCGCATGTGCAGAAGCAGCACCTCCGGTTGCGAATTCCTCGGGATCTGACCGGAGCTCTGGAACGGATCCCGTGCACAGCCAGAGGTACCACTGTAGATGTTACTCAAGTGGAAGGCTAAGTTGCTACAGCTTCCTGCACTCACATTCACTACCACAGGTATTATAGTCACCCACTGAAGACAGCTTTAAAAAGCAGATTGGACAAATTCATGAAATATAAGGTTATAAGTGGCTAATAGTCATGATGGCTATATTACTTTCAGTATCAGTGGCAACATGCATCTGAGTATTAGTGGCTGAGGAACATCAATACAAAAGTATTATTGTGATCATGTCTTGCTTACGGGCTTCCCAAAGTGATCTGGTTCACCATTGTGAGAACATAATGCTGGATTAGATAGGCCTTTGGTATGATCCAGCAGGGTTCTAATTACATTCTTATCTACCTTCCATCCTCTCCGAGCAATCAAACGGGACTACATATTAGTTAGCCTTACTGCAGGTGGACGAGGGAGTGAAATAATAGGAATGGGGGAAGAATGGGCAGGAGAAGCCAACCTCCAGTTTTAATGATTCCTTTAACATAAATACTCTTTCTCCAGGTTGGAGTCTGGTAACCCTAAACATAAGACAGTTAAGTAAAACTACACCATTGTAACTATCGAACAGCTCTAGCTGCAAACCAGAGAACACTCATGTTCTCAGAAGGCATCTATCCAGTGCTCCAGAAATGACAAAGAGCTCAACACGGCATAATTCAGAAGGCAAGAGGACAGTGGCAGTACTGTCAACAA
The DNA here is from genome assembly GCF_964270895.1 of Podarcis filfolensis. Taxonomy (NCBI): domain Eukaryota; kingdom Metazoa; phylum Chordata; class Lepidosauria; order Squamata; family Lacertidae; genus Podarcis; species Podarcis filfolensis. The sequence goes on along the minus strand of NC_139605.1, from coordinate 76,233,145 downwards.
CTGTGAATGCTGAATCACCAGGTGTGTCCCAGTGTGTCACTGCTACCACAAACTCACTAAAACTGTTAATTAGCCATAATGGTTAAACTTGATTTATGTACAATTAAAGCCAAACTATGCACAAAATAGCAGTAGACACATAGAGGGAAATAATGTAATGTGTAAAACACTGCACTCCTGCTGTGCAAACATTTTCAAGCAGAGCAACCCTAAGCATGTTTATTCAGTCCCACTGAGTTCAGTGAGATTTACTCCCCAATAAGTATGCATTTATAGGCTTGCAGCCTTAGCAATAGACCTAAAGTAAATATCTGTGAGACGAACTTCTGAAAACCTAAATTGCTTTTGTCCTATTGTAAGGTTGAGATAGAGGGTCTCAAATATAAGAGAGATTGAACAGCAGAAATAGAACGTAAGGCCAGATTCTTATTTTCTTTAATTCACATAGACAGCAAATCTGAACATAGTTACTGGGAATTGAGTCCCATGGAACTCAGTGGGACTTATTTCTAAATCATACATGCATAAGACGGTTCTGTGAGGATGCATGCAATAATTTAAATGCTCCAGTTTCTAATCATTTAGACACTTCCCTGCTCCAACATGATGCAGCCTATATTGCATTTACTCTGTCTTGCTTTGCCATGGCCATAGCTTCCTTTTAGTATTTTTCCATTTCTGACTCCACATTTCAACTTCTATCAGTGCTGAAGATCTCACAAAATCCACAGTAGTGAAATAGGATCAATGCTATTCACTACTTGCAACAATTTTCCAGAATCATAGGTGCTCCGCTAATAATGAATAGCAGGGAAACAAACAAACAAACTTATTTCAGGCAGGAAACAGAGAATTATCTTTCTCTTAAAAGAAAACAAGATACCATGTACAGCCCATTTTGTGTGGTCAGAACAGGAGAAGCTCACTGAAAAAGCTTCATGTCTCATTACACTTGAAGCTGCTCGCCTGAGACTAGAGGGAAAGGTTCGCTTTGGACACCACAGGGGCTGGTTTCTGCAATCTTCCATCAAAATGAAAATGTAAACATGAGAGGAAGCCTGTAAGCATTCACCTCTGAGAGGCAACAGAGGAATGCAAAGGAGCTCACAGGCCAGGAGCAAAAGAACTAAACACATATGAAGCAGAATTTCATCATGCTTCTCCCGTGCAGTCATGCTGCACAGTGCTTCCCATCAAAACGGGCTGCAATTTCAAACTTCCACCAGAACTAATTTTAGTGCCAAGGCTTATTTGCAGTGCTATCTGTGATGGCATGTTAGTAGTTGCACAGCTCATTGTTTTCCTGTACAAGAATTCAGACAAATTCAAGAATAAGTAGACCACCCTGGTAAAAGTAATCTACCATTTCTAGCTAGAAGTACTTTAATTTTGAAGTGTTTACAGCACATGGTGATTTGAAGAGTAGTCAAGGAGTCTTCCCCGAGTTTTCCTGCATTGCAGAGACACAAGGTCTGGCTCACTGTACTATGGTGATGTGCAAGAAGGGCTGTTCAATGGAAAAGGGCAACTGAAATTTTGCAGGTTTCAGACTGTAGAATGACTACCTATGCAGACACAATTTAGATGGGTGCAGATCTGGCAAGGAGTAATGTAGAGAATGAGGCTTGATAAAAAGGGCAGGCAAAGAAGACAGAAACTAGAAGTTAGTAGGATAAACTGGCTTTAATAATCCATGTTTTGATAACGTCCCATTTGATTTACTGCAGTGTATTTATAAGTTGGCTTTCCTTTGAAGACTGAATCCTTAGCTGGTGCAGAATGTAGTGATGAGGGCATTAAACTGGGTCTAAATGGTGTGAGTATATCATGCTTGTCTTTTTACGGCGACACAGACTTTCAGTTTGTTTCCAGGCCCAATTCAAAGTGCTGGTTTTGACCTGCAAAGCTCTACACATTCTGGAACTCTAGTAACGAAAAGCAGATTCTTTCTATACATACATATCAATCCCCTGCAGTCACTGGCAGAGTACCTTCTTAGGCTTGCCGATCAGAAGGTTGGTGGTTCGAATCCGCACAACGGGGTGAGCTTCTGTTGCTCTGTCCCAGCTCCTACCAACCTAGCAGTTCGAAAGCACACCAGTGCAAGTAGATAAATAGATACCGCTGTGGCTGGAAGGTAAACGGCGTTTCCATGCGCTTTGGTTTCCGTCATGGTGTTCCGTTGCACCTGAAGCAGTTTAGTCATGCTGGCCACATGACACGGAAAGCTGTCTGTGGACAAACGCCGGCTCCTATGCAAGGTATAGATCTACAGGAATACATTTTTACATATAAATTTATAGGAATTCATTCCAACTTGCAGGAAGGTTAGTCACACACAACACATGTTCCTCTAAACTCAATTGTGCTAAGACAGGCATAGGCAACCTTGGCCCTCCAGATGTTTTGGGACTACAACTCCCATGACCCCTAGCTAACAGGACCAGTAGTCAGAGATGATGGGAATTATAGCCCCAAAACATCTGGAGGGCCGAGGTTGCCTATGCCTATGCTAAGATATCCACAACACTAAAAGGACTTTAAGAAACCCAACCCTTACCCCCCTCCCACACCTTCCTATCATTAGCAAGTAGGGCAGAACAAATCTTGCTCATGTCTTCTTTAGTGGGTTGGCCAGTACGTGAAATTGAAAGAAGAATATACCAAGATAGTATTACTTCCCTTATATGTCAATCAATGCACTAATGTTCACTCGGTGACTAGAACACTGGAATGTAGAAGTAGTCTTGTTTCTTATCCAGGGGCGAAACTAGGCTTTATTTTACCCGGTTCAAAGACGTAGCTCCCCCCCCCCATGTGCATTTGCCTCAATGGTGCCCTTCTGGTGGCTTCATCCAGGGCAAAAAAAACCTGGCTAGCGCCCCCCCCCCCCCGACACTGTCTTATCAAACATCTAGGGGAAATATTGCTTGAACATTTTCACTCATATCTCTTGAAGGACAAGAGCTAAAGATTTACTCAACCAGAAGCTGCAAATACTGGTTGTCTAACATCATAAGCAGACACCAGGTCATAAGCATGCCTAGAATCCAAGCACGACTCCACAAGGCAACAAAATCATTGGCCTCAGTGTTGAGACATCCACGCTAATTTATACGAAAGACTAAAGAAACTGCAGTTTTTACATCAGTTGATCACACATACCATGGAGTAAATCCAACCGAGCACAGTGGGACTGTCTTCCAAGTAAACATGCATAGAATTGTACTGTTAGTAAAATGAAAGCAGCAGTAGCTGGAGATTCTGCTTTTTATAGATTTGTTTTGCAGAAAGACTGCAATATCTAACAAAGAACTTACTACCTGACCTTCTCTTGCTCATAAAAAAATCCTTACATCTGCAACACACTTGTACAGAAAATTGGAGGGGGGTGGGCTTCACTATCCAGTAAGAAGCAAAGCAGAATTTTGAGGCTTAAATACGATAGCAATTTAAAGATAAATCCCTTTTTCCATACACAAAGCCAAGTCAACGATGTTGATACAAACAGATCAATCAAGTCTCTTAATTATGTGTTTATTGTGTAAGACTGTTCAGTTTTGAAAGATGGCACTACAGCATTAATATGGGAGAGATGTTAATCACTGTCTCTGATTGTTTGTCTAATATGTGGTTTTGAATTCTCTCTCTCTCTCCATATATATACAAGCACAAGCTGTTTCCCTGTTTCCCCTTTCCCCTGCACATTCCCAATAGTTGAGGGTTCTTTTCCTTCATACTGCATAGTCAAACCTCTAAAATCCATCAGCTATCTTCTATCCAAATATCAAGCTAATTACATTAGGTAATTTGTTGAAAGAAACTGGTAAAAGAATTTAATTCCTCTAAGTAAATTTTAAAAGCTTTTGAAGTTTGCCTTATTTCTTGGCCAAGATTTAGAAATGACTTTTTCTGATTTATGTTACTTTAAAGATATGCTCTTAAAAGCTATTCTTATCTTAACAAAATAAGAGCTTCAAGCAAAATGTTGCGTGCCAAGAGCAGTTTCCAGCCCATCCTCCAAAAAAGGCCAATATTAAAGTTTTTGGTATAGATTTATTCAAGTCTTTCATTTGCATTATTGGAAAGGAAAGTCCAGGTGGAGAAGGGCAACACTTCTTGCTGCACTCCAGTTCCAACAGGATGCATGGATTGGGTGGAACACTGGTGGTTCTTGAGGGGGTGCAGGGAGGCACCGTCAGTGGTGTCCTCCCAGTGCTGGGCACCACTCATCAAGGTGAGAATGGAGCAAAGCAGTGTCAAGCTTGGAGGAGCTCCAGGTTGGCAGCACTGACCCTGCAGATGCAGACATACCTGAAAGCTGTTGTCCTCCAACCTGCTTCATTCAAATCCCAATGAGCACAGTGCTGTCATCAGAACACCTAATGAGCCATTGGTGGGATGGAGTCCCTGTTCCAGCAATTGGTTTAGTGTGCAGCTAAACGCATTACTGTACAGTGGTACCTCAGGTTACAGACGCTTCAGGTTACTGACTCCGCTAACCCAGAAATAGTACCTCAGGTTAAGAACTTTGCTTCAGGATGAGAACAGAAATCGTGCAGCGGCGGCACAGCGGCAGCGGGAAGCCCCATTAGCTAAAGTGGTGCCTCAGGTTAAGACCAGTTTCAGGTTAAGAATGGACCTCCAGAATGAATTAAGTTCTTAACCCGAGGTACCAATGTATTAGGAATCCTGCCAGTTTTTGTTTTGTTTTTTTTAACTTAGCAAACATCAGGTGCAGAGAATCCCATTTTTTATTGGGAATTCAGGGTGTGCAAGTGTGCATTGCTAAAACCCTGATGATCAACCAGCAGCTATTAGCCCTGGATAAAAACTTTGTTCCCAAGGTTAATAGCAGGTTTTCCCTCCTTCCATCAGGATAACAGCATATAAGTGTGCTATGTGGCCCGTGTGCTTTTTATTTTATTTTAAAGGAACAGCAGATGTGGTCCCTAAAAACACATTTAGTATATAGTTTGGCTCTAAGATGAAAAATTCCAAGAGGCGGTTTACAAAAAAATCACTGAAAGCTGCTTCTCATGTTGTTGCTATTATGCACTCTGAGTATAATCCCACCATATTCTTTTATGAGACTGATAAGTGGCAATCATTCCCAACAGTCATTGCTTGGTAGCATCCAGGACCAGAGGATAAACCTCAGAGGCAGGCAAGATCTCCCATTGCCACATCAGTTTAACACAAACACTTAGCAGCAAAGATGAACTGCAGACCTTTGAATTTAAGTTATCCTGGCCTTTCCAAGTCAAGAGAAGTTTAATATTTTTTTGTGAACTGCCAAGTAATGCCTCCCAGAAAACCACACACACTTCAACATAATAAGCAGCCTCTGCACAGCATCTTTTCTTTGAGACTGAATTACACACCTCACCCACCGGCAGGGTGGTCTATTCGCAAAAATGCTGAAGTCTTTTTGGCAGTGCAGCCACTGTGGTTGAATGCCTGGTGTGTAGATAAACATTAGGAATTCAACAGCAATTCAAACTCTGAATAGCCAGAAGCTGAAAATTTTGGCTGAAAAGTGAGCAAAGATAAACAAACAGTCTCCTTCTTTCCTACTATTTGCTGAACACATGTACAGCTCCTCCACCCATGCCATTGTCCATGTCTCAATATGCAGCCATCCCAAGATATGCCTCATCTTGAGCATGACGTGGGATAGAAGCCTATTCAGTTGAGATGAGCCATGTGATCAAGGCATAGCTGCAATTTACACATACAGACTGAGACAAACTACTTATCTGTCTGTCATCACCCGAAAGCTATGCAAGTGATTACAGAGGCATTTCAGGCCTGATTACAAGAGCTTCCACAGGTAGTCTTTTTTATTTTTTTAAACAGGAGCTTATGATAGCCTTGCTGAATCACAACAAGGATCTATGGGAGCTTTAAGATTAACCTGGTACCCCCTCCAAATGTTTTGGACTACAAGTCCTGCCATTCCCAACAGTGGGCTGTGCTGGCTGTGCTGATGAGATTTGCAGCACAAAACACCTGGAGGGCATCAGGTCAGGTAAGGGTGGTCTACAGGTAGCATGGTACCCTTCAGATGGCACCAATGGAGTACAAATCCCATCAGAATAAGCAAGCATGGCTAAGGGTTAGGGCTGATGGAAGCCAGAGTCCAGCAGCATATGAAGTGCACCATGATGGATAATCCTACAGCAAAGCTGAGGGATCTTCTGGCCTGGGAATCAAATGCAGTCCTCCAGGTCTCTCTATCGGATCCTCAGAACTCTCCCAAGGCCACCTCCCACACTTCCCAGGCCATGTCATCCAATAGCTCTATTTCACATCTTCCTTGAGTGTTTTTGCCTGGCTGGAATGTATACCTGAACTCTGATAACGTCTCTTGCTTGCCTGGATGGAAGACAGAAACGGGTGTGTGAGTATATGTAGAAACTAGCTTACTGCACAGAGGTAAAATGTACATTTGTTGCCCTGCCCACCACTGGCATGTGGCCCCTGGAAAGTTGCCCAGAAGGGAATGTGGTTCTTGGGCTAAAAGAGATCCCGTCTCCCCCATCCCCGTCCTATCCTGTTTCCAAAAGCAGCCAGACTCTTGAGATGCCCACAATCAGGGCAAAAAGCCAACAACCCTTTCCCTCCAAATTATAGTTCATGTAATCATAGCTAACAACCACTGATAAATCTGTCCTCTATGGAATTGTCTAATCCTTTTAAAATAAGGCTTTATGTGACCCCAGCAATAGCAGCTTTATAGACTGTGAGGTACAAGCAGTTCCTTCGGTCAAACCATTCACACAATATGTTTTGCACAGGTTGTTCTCACTCAAAGAGGATTAGCCCCAGCACAATTGCTGGATGAGTATGTGACCCATATGGGTTCCTTCAAAGTCGTTGTGCTTAAAGGCTACTTTTATGTGAAGCTGTGATGAAGGCTGACTACGGAACCACAGGTGCATGTAATCTTATATACCCCAAAGCCTTACAAAGTCCAATCCTACATATGCTTATTAGGAATCAAGTTCATATGTGTTCAATGGAACCTCCTCCCAAGTAAGCATGCATAGCATTACTGTCTAAATCTGAGCACAAGGATCAAATGTTGGGGTTCTTATTCAAAGTCTGGATACCAAGTTATTTGGGAATCTAAGAATAAGGCGTGGGAAAAACCACTTAAGCCTAAGGCAATCCCCTTTGCAACTAACGCTGGTTTCTGTGTTCTCCAACTTGCACAACTGAGCACGACACTTAATTTTTTTTAAAAAAAACCCAGAACAAAACCAAAACAAAGAACAAAACAAGAAGTGGAACTGAGCAGTCAGGCAGTCTGTTTAGGAAAGTGGATCCAGTCCTTTGAGATCCCCAATGGCAAAACACTTGACACTTATTAACCTAAAGATACTTAATTAAAAAGAAAGAGGCAAATGTTGCCTTTGATTTTTATGCCAAAGAAAGCATACTAAACAGCCATCTTAGCACCACTCTGACTAGCACATTATGCTGTTCAGCTAAAAGTTCAATACTGTCACCTTTGGCTTTGAAGTGTTACAGGCAGCTTTGTATTTTTTTTAAAAAAAACCCACAAGAAAACTTCAACATGGGCAAATAGGTACCGATAACAATAAACTTAACAGACCAGCAGGTCGCTCATATGCATATTAACTCAGAAGTAAATCCAACTGAGCTGAGATGTACACCTGAGCTTGCATAGGATTGCAACCATAGGCTTTTTCCCCCTCATACAATATCAAAATACAAGAACAAGTTTTCAAATATTTGAAAGTAAGATGAGAATAATGTTAGGAATTCTTGCTAAATTGGTTTGATATAATATAATTTTGTAAGCTTCTAAGGCTCTTTTTCCTGTTCTAGCAAAACCAATTTTGGAAGGCAAGTTAATGGAAACCAATAGAGTCTCACACTGAAAAATAACACAGTGTTAACAAAACACAGCTACTCTTTCAGCATAGGCCTTATATTTTGGTATGTTTATAGACACATGCCATCATACATGCATGACTTAAGTACCATGCTCACAGTAAAACTGTCTTCTTTAAAATTTAATTTGAATAATGTGCTGATATAAGCTGACAGATAGGCCTTGAGTTCATAATACAAATCCTGTTTAAGGTGTCTGAAAACTGAATCATAATGCTGACCAAGCATCTCTGAGGCCATAACCTGTAGCTTTATGCCAAAATATTTATGATACCCAACAAACTCCTGACAGATCTTACCTAACTTCTCTTTTTAAAACTTCTAGAAGGAGATTTTAAATCTCCCAAGGCAACTTTTCCTACTTGTTCATTTGCTCTTAACTCTGGGAAACCAATTCAAACTGCTGTGATGTCACAGAAGCCCAGAAGGGAAAGGTAGAAGGCAAAGAGCAGGAACACATAAGACCAATGGAATGCAAGAAGCAGGAGACCAAGAATAGGGAAGTGGAAGAGGCAGAATACTAAAGAAGTAAAATGTTCCAGCAGCTGCGAATCTGGCTGTCTAGCTGTTTCATACTGGACTGTAGCTGATGGTGGGAAGCAATACTAAAAGGCGCTTTTCTCATCTCTTGGTGACCAGTTGTTTTGCGGGGTGAGGTAAGAGTCTGAGAAGCTCACCACAGCATGCTTCTGTGTGCTGTTAGTGGAAAGGGTCAGAATAAGTAAGGATAACTAAGTTTTTATGAACAACAACAATGAATATTTTTATAGACTACATTTTACTCCTTCCTATTTGCTGCCAGGAAGGACTTGCTGCTGCGAGAATATAATGTGTGAAAAGGCCCAGTATCCACTTCCCAAAAGTCTGGTCCTATTCATATGCTCCTGGTCCTATTCATATGCCATTTTCCCATCACTGCAATCCAAACTTATGCCCCCAGAAATCTTCTTCACATTATTGTTGCCCTCCTCTTAGCCATACACCAAGAGGTAGGAGAACAGTCAGCTCCTATGGCTGCCTCATTCATACACTCATTTGGAATTGCAGTGTGAAGAAGTGGGCTTCCATGCCACTATGTATGTGTATCAGTGTCGGTCCTGACAACAATTAGGCTGTCTTCAAATGTCTTCAATGTCTTGAATGCCTTCAAATATTGTTCTCAGATTCTAAGGTTCTGTTTACTCAGACACACATACACAGTTAAATTACTTCAGTAGCTAGCAACAAAGAAGGTTGGATGTTCTCAGAGTGTTATACATTTGTCCAATGTAAAGTTGTGGTTTCACAATAAAACATTTGCATCAGCATTAGAAAAACAGAGACACTGCCAGTCATGTGTTTAGGAAGGAAAGGCCAATTTACAACCATCAAAATAATTACCCTTTCAAAACAAGTTGCTGCACGGGAATAGTTTGGCTTAGTTTCCTCTATACACAACAGGAGAAGTATCTCACCCTAATGTAACAATGATGGCGCTGTTAACATGACTTTAAGATGTTGCATGTAGCTTGGGGACTTTTTCCTTTACAGTTTAAGCAAGTCTGATTAGTACATGGATGACGGGACAATAAACTGGAATCATCTCGGAAAGGCAGAGTGGTATTCAATCTATCATGCAGGTGGTTACAGCTAGATATACATAGTTTGAGATATACTTCTCATCTATATTTTTCACTTGAGAAGTCTTGGTGACCTCAATGTTTTGGACTACATCTCTCATCAGCTAGCATGACCAGTGGTCAGGGATGATGGTAGTTGCCAAAACCTCTGGAGCACATAAAGCTAGTCACTTTATTGAAGAGCCCAATTTAGATCTGTAAGCTATGCTAGCCTGGCATTGGTGCAGCAAAATAGGTTGTGAAGCTGCCTGCTTTTTTGTAGGAACCAGCAGGGCTGAGAATGTGGTGAAGAATCTGCTGTTCCATGCCCTGAGTCCCAGCTAGGACTGTACTGATATTCTTGGATTTGCAACGGACACAGGAAATCATAGAGTGCAAGTCACTGAATCCTCCTCTGAAACTTACTACAAAAATCCTCCACACAACTACAACAAGACACTCAACCTTTTCTGCTGCAAGTTTGCCCAGTATTGGAACTAATTGAAATTTCCTAAGGACAAAACATTGGGGAGCACCCTTGGAACATCTGTTACCATTCGGGATGTATGGTGGTAATTTTACAAAGGCAGGATTCAAACATCTCTATCATGTATTGTTTAAAACCGATTTAGAGCCTGGCGGGGGGGGGGGGGGGGAGCTGGCAAGAGATCGAAGAGAAGTGCTAGCTTAAAATGTGAAAGAAAAGTCCCCACTAACATTTCATTACTGAGAGAAAGGTGTGAAAGCAGATGTAATTCCAGCAAGACAAAATACCACAGATTACTTAATTTGTTGTTTGTTTTATGTTACAGAAGAATACACAAAGGCTTTCCATTTTTCAATAAAGCCATGGTCTTTTCAAATTAAAATGTTAAGCATGGATTAAATACACTAAAGGTTAAATCACAGCCTGGAATGTTGTTTGCTTACTATTAAGTACAAAGTAAATATTATGGTGTAACTAAATGTTCCATAATTACTTCCTTCGTTTATTTAATTCCAATAAAAAACCTTAACCTGAAAGTCCTTTATCTGACGATTATTCTTTGTACCATTCCTTAATGGCTTAAATGCTGTTTTATGTTGCTTAGAAATTACCAACTATTCATATACAGTACTAATTTCTAGTAGCAGAAACACACTGATACACACAGGTGTAAGAGTCATGAATTAAAACACTACCTAGACATGGAGTTGCTTTTGCATAATTAAAACTGTTTTGTATTGTTTACAGATCTCAAGAAATAATTCCAGTGTTAAATCATTTATTGGATTTATATACCGCCCTATACCCGGAGGTCTCAGGGCGGTTCACAGAATAAAATCAAAAAATAAAACCACAAAATACATAACCAAAATAAAAACAACAACCCAATGGTTCCTCCTCTTAGCGTTTTGTAGTTGCAGGAAGGCAGCACAAAGCAACCCAGGCTATTCTAGTGGGAGAGCTGACTTAATATGAAGGCTATGGAGGTTCTTATTTTTCCACGCCTCACTTTAACTTTTAAAAGCTGCTACCTTCCATCTTTCCCAGAGCCAGCAGCCTTTAAAAGATAAAAGAAAAGGGAAGAAGACTTCCCTATGCTGCCAAATGACACTGACAAAGCTATCCCAAATCACTGCATGCAAATGATAAGATGAGTTATGTGTTTGTGGCCATTTCAGTCCACCTCAATGAGAAAACAACAATTCTGTTGCTGAGATTCCGGGGGGTCCAGGCATGTACCCAGGGTTTGTGTTTCCTTTTGGGAATGAGGCACAGAGGAAAACTGTGGTGTCTTTAGGATATATGGTTTATTTACACACCTATACAACCTGAAGGCTTCACAGCATTAACACCCCAAAAGGGTCTTGTTTCTCCCGTAAACACAGCCTTGGATTCAAGCAGAGATCCAGCATAGCTCTCTCTGTTTTTCTAGCCTGCCGCATTTGCATCCAACTTCTAGCTCACATAACTCCTAACTCTCACCTCTGGCTTTATTCCATCTTACTATCTGTGTGTTGAGGTAGAAGCCCCACCCATTTGTGTCTTCCACAGAGCCCCTTCCTTTGTTCTCCTTACACCTCACCAGGAGGCTATCCTGGTCTGATTAGCTTATAACGCTTGCTGGATTCAGAGATTAGAACTACGACACTCAGTTTAATACCCGAAGCCTTGATTAAATTCTAATGCTTGCTGGATCCAAAGATTAAAGGGTTACAGCACCCAAAAATTCAACAATACGCTTGTAACCCAGAGTGGAACTACTTTTTACATAGTGTAAAAGTTGGGATACTCCCTCTCCTCCATCATGCATATAATAATAATAATAATAATAATAATAATAATAATAATAATAATTTATTATATATACCCAGCCCATCTGGCTGAGTTTTCGCAGCCACTCTGGGCGGCTCCCAATCAAATATTAAAAGCAATACAGCATTAAATATTAAAAACTTCCCTAAACAGGGCTGCCTTCAGATGTCTTTTAAAATTAGGATAGCTGCTTATTTCCTTGACATCTGATGGGAGGGCGTTCCACAGGGCGGGCGCCACTCCCGAGAAGGCCCTCTGTCTGGATGTTAAGGTCATATGAGTTGACCATGCCTGGTCAAATAAACTCACAACTTATGCAATTTCTCTTCTTCCAAAAAGGAGGTGGAGAACAAGGAAATAAATTATATGAATTGTCTCTCCATGAGATTAGAAGCATTACATTGACTCTGTGGTGAAGGAGATAGAGTGTTCTTGTGTTTCCAACACAAACAAAGAATCAGTATCCCAAGTAAGATGAATTGTAGAAAATTCAAACTTAACTACTGCTTGTCAGCTCTCCTTAGCCAGGTTATGCTGTCTCTGCAGCTTACTTCCATAGCAGCTCTGTGTTTGGGTTCAACAAAAATTGTTGATAAACACAGATGTTGTGGTGGGGTATTTATTTTCCAGCAGTGTTGTGCTATTAGCACTAGTGACACTCAAGCCATCCTCAACATTTTCCTAACCATTAATATGATAAACCAGGTTTGATTACTTAGGAAGTGTTATGGGAAACACAAGTTGAAATAAACAGGATGCTCCATATCTCCTTGATCTCACTGAAAAACCACATTCTAAGACTGTAGGTGTGTGTTTCCCCTGCTATGTAAACTCCTACTTTTTTTGACAACTTCATTTCCTCCACTCTTCAGCAACCCAGACAGATAAGTATTTAATGTACAGCATGATTGTGATTAAATTTTCAAAGGCATTCTTCATCTGGATTGCAGCTGGTATAGCATCTCAATTACAGCTGCATCATACCACCAGGGGTCCATTATTGACATGTTGAGCCTTAGATGAAGGTGCTAGATTTAAACATTTCCAAAGAGCTATCAAATCTGACCACAATCAGTTGTTTCCTCTTTTCCTAGTCTAGGCAAACCCTTAACTGGGAAGCTTATTTGGTACATTAAATAGTGCCTAGCTTCCATGCTTTATTTTCACATTAGGCTTTCCAGCATAAAAGTAAAGCAAGTTATAACCGCAAATGGGTTGATTTTTTAAATTGAAGCTGTATTCCCATTATGCATACTATTTGGTTTTCTGGCCAGCAGTGACCATCAAGCTTGGCAGGCCTTGGTCCAGAGTCCAGGGGCCCTGCAGAGGCTACCATCAATGCCCCAGCACTGACCTGGTCCCTCCTCAGTGCCTGACACCAGTTTACAGATGCCAGCCTCTTCCTTCCAACATATATTTGTTTATTCAAGGTGGCGACCAGTATGTGGTGAAATACGGTACTGAGGAAGACAACATATATCACATAATTTCTATCTGAAGATGTTTTTAGGAGTACAGTGGTACCTCGGGTTACAGACACTTCAGGTTATAGACTCCACTAACCCGGAAGTAATACCTTGGGTTAAGAACTTTAACTCAGGATGAGAACAGAAATCGCGTGGCGGCAGTGGGAGGCCCCATTAGCTAAAGTGGTACCTCAGGTTATGAACAGTTTCAGGTTAAGAACGGACCTCCAGAACGAATTAAGTTCTTAACCCGAGGTACCACTGTAGTTCTTATCATGTCATATAGGTGGTGCAAAACTAACAACCACTTATTAAGATGAAAAACAATCACACTGAAAAACCTTTATTCCATTTTGATACTTTGCTGAATAAGTTTTAAAAATTCATGAATACAGTTTTGAGGGATTACATGGCCTTTGTCACAACCTGGAAACTGTACTTGACATAAACTTTATGGATGCAGGTGGCAGGGTTCATGAGATAGTGAATATTTTGAAGAATGGCTCTCACAGACTCAGGCCAAACTTTTCATTCCAAACATCTTCTGTTTCATTCGAATGCAACTTGCCATTGCCTATGCTGTGATAGGACTAATTAAAAGTACATATGATATTAGAGCAAATCTTCAACAACTACCCAGTACTACTAACAAGTTCCAACTGAACATTTTTGAATATTTTATGAGTAAACAGTATGAATGAGGGCCAATTGGTGCCAAGGAAAGATAGGACGTTCTTTATGTATGCTACAACAGCAGCAAGAGTTCTTTTAGCAAAGTATTGGAAGACACAAGAACTACCCACGCTGGAAGAGTGGCAGACGAAGGTGATAGACTATATGGGACTGGCTGAGATGACTGGCAGAATCCGCGACCAAGGGAAAGAGACGGTGGAAGAAGATTGGAAGAAATTTAAAGTTTATCTTAAGAACTGTTGTAAAATTAATGAGTGCTAAAATGTCATGGGTAGTGTAAAACAGAATTGCAGTGACAAATAATTGGGTAAGAGAAAAAGGGTTAAAGAAAGTGAATTATAAGTAATTGAAATTAGGGGTTGCTGGAAAAGTTTAAAACAAGGATGCAGAAAAGGGAGGTATGGGGAAGTCGTTGAAATAAGGTTTAAGAAAAAGAGGTTATGAAATTATACGTGTTTATATGTTTGTTTGTTTATGTGTTGTTAGTTGTTAGTTGTATTGTGTTATATTATATGTTGGAAAATCAATAAAAATTTATTATAAAAAAAAACAGTATGAATGAGGAAAACATAAATGGATAAGTCCCAAAGGACTGAAAGTAAGAGACCGAAGGGAATATCTCTCTCATTTATAGCAGTTCTTCTTTTCCACTCATTATCTCTCAAAATCCAAGCACACTCAAATATTTACTTTTCACATTTATTGAGAACTTTTTATCTTGCAAACCACCTTTTTTAAAAAAAAATAATATCAAGACGAGTCTGTACTGCTCTGCACCATGAAACAGTTAGCATTCCATTAATACCTCAAGTGTTGAAGCAATCCCACCTGTTTATAATTTCCCATCAGTTTGCCTGATACATATCCAACTGTAGAAACTATATCAAAATGCGTAATATATGGAGACAGAAGGAAAGTGCCTAACAAGATGAAATCTTGCATAGAATAGAATGCTTCTGTATCATAGTGAAATATAAGGTATAATTAATTGTTCCAACTGTTATTTGACTTCCAGAATCAATAGGTCAATTGTGCAGTTCAGGCCACATCAAACCAAAGATGTTAAAACTGTGCTTGCCATGATATCTGAATCAACAATAGTATAGCTGTGGGCCAGTGGCGTAGCGTGGGTTGTCAGCACCCGGGGCAAGGCAAGTAATTTGCGCCCCCTAACCCGTGGATTTGCGCCCCCTAACCCTAACCCCCAGGTGTTGCACCCGGTGCGGCCGGCCCCCCTGCACCCCCCACGCTACGCCACTGCTGTGGGCATTACTCCACCTCCAGAAGCTGCTCCACCACAGAGACAGGAGTAAACTGGTTAAGCAGCATGCTGAAATGAAAACAGCAAAGCACTTCTAAACCATGTTCTGCCTGTTTAAATTTTTAAGTTGACAATATCCCTTCCCACTCATAGTCAATCTGGGTTACATTGAAAATGGTCTCATTCTCCAGTGCACCTGCTCCTCCACCATCTCTGCCAGTTTCCTGAATTCCACAAGCAGAACTCCTTACCTTGGGAAAGGCAAGGGAGTGCTGGGTGGTGGAGGGTAGGGCAGTGAGTCAGGAGAAGCCCCTTTGGCATTCACTTCAGTAACACTGTCAGCAGCAAATGATAAACTTGTTTTACTACAAGTCCTATGACCCCGCAGGAAATGATGAACAGATTGTGTTAATAGCTGCAGAGGAGAGGTCTCTCCTGTCCTATGTCAGTTTATTATCCACCCCTTTCCAAAATAACTTTTTTTTAAACAATGGGAGGAACTTGCAGGAAAAGAAGGGCAGCAGAGAAAGCAGGCCAGGTTAGAGAAAATAGGGTTGTTCAAGCAGCCCAACTGATAATGAGGGTCTGGTAAGCAGGTGCTTGCCCATTCCAAATGATTTGGGTTCTAAATTATCATTATTTATTATTAGTGCAAACCCTGGTTGGGTCAGATGCCTAAACTAAGCCATATCTCAACTGTGTTAGGGTAGTATGATTACTGTGATATGAATGTTCACTACAAACTACTTCCTGCATTACTTCACCCACATTACATGTATTGAGTGCTGCACATGGATGAAATGCTTGCAGGCAAAAGGATGAAATTAGAGGCAACTGTCTACTTTGCTTAACTGTTGGCTGAATTGCTATGATGCCACAGAAATCTGAAGGGACCAGTGGGAATGCAGAAGATGATGGACTGGAAGGGAGTGTATTAAAAGAGGAGTGGGTTGGTCTGTACATATTGTGTTGCAGGACAAGAGAAAGATAAAGCAATAGACCAGAAACAGGGGTGTGGGGAGCAGACAAAAACGTGCGTCTAGAAGAGCAGTGGAGAAAGTATATGGCCTGAGGGAAATAAGGTGAAGAGCAAAGTGAAAATTGCAGGTGGAAAGAACCTGAAGCTGGAGGCAGCTTTACACAGGGTCAAAAGAAGCCAAAGAGGCTTGCCTGGAGCCTTCATTACGTATCTTTAGGTGCCAGGCGAAAACATCTCTCTTCAATCAGGCATTTAGCTGATTAACATCCTATAGCCTTTAAATATGTTTGTAGGAGGGAGGTTATTGGTTTCTTTTGCTTTTGCTTTGTTTACTTATGTATTTTGTGTTTTCACTTTGTATTTTTATGTTGTGAACTGCCTTGTGATCTTTGGATGAATCAGTAAATCCCCTTTAGTGGATGTTTTATTTAAGATACGTGTACTGAATTTTGCAAGAATTTGAGAGATTTGGATTTTCGGCGGGGGGGGGGGAATGTAGTACTTTAACCTCAAAATTCCCAGTTATTTTTTCAAAGACGATTTGGGGGAAAGAAACATATCCCTGATGAAGATTACTCACACACACTCTTACAACATATATTATGTACTTTAGTTTCAAATGTGTCTGCAGGCCAAGAGGGAAAAGGACTGAATGATATATGAAGAACAACACATTACTTGCTGCTACTTCTTTTTTTCCTGGGAAGGAATTTCTTTTCTCTTTTAAATATGTAGATTATACTCAATTTAGGAAAGGAGAAAAAGCAATGCGGCTCTCCTACTTCAAACAATTCTATTTCAGGACAGTGCTTTTATAAATAAATAAATAAAAATCCATATGGCAATATGAAAAAGCAGTAAATGAAATTCTGGCCCAAAGACTTTTGATTCCTCCTTTCCTCCCTGAGGAAAAGCAATGAATGCCAGATGTTCTAGTGAAATGTCTTCATATCTTCCACTGTAGCCGATCTGTCTCAGACAGCCACAATGCATTTTATTTATTATTACACAGGGGTCAAGAGGTGTTCAGCAGATTTATATGAAAGTTGCAGACATTTTCAGACTCCCCTCCCCCACACTTTATTCATCGTGGCCAATTAAACAAGCATTAAAACTGCTCATTGTTCCCCCTTTAAGTCTTATACTATGAGCTCATCAATACCAACAAAGCATCCCATTTTCTAGCTGCCTGTAGTATCACAAAATGAAGTTGCAGCAGGGCTAATATCAAGGCAATAGTGCTTAAAATGAAGAAAGAAGAATATACAAGGTGGGGGGGAGGGAGTGGGGGGGGAGAGATGGCCTCTGTCAACAATCACAAGGCACTACAGAATTGCTAAGCAGACCAGCCTAAGAGGCATTGTTTTCTTCATGCCTCCTTCACCATTCTTAATAATGATCATGTCACAGAACAACTGATGTTAAATGAGATTGTGCTGAATCAAGAAAAGATTTCCCCTGCAGTGTCAACTCTGCTTGCAGTGTTTTCTCACATATCACTATTAAGACAGCAACCAGGTAACTTTGCTGTGCCCTGTCTAAGTGGCCATCCTTTCCTCTTTTATTTCTTTTGGTTTAAGGAAAGCCTGTCAATCTCCTTGTTTAAAAAATGCCTCTGGCAAACATTTTCCACACGACAAATCCTCCAAATGTCAGCTTTAGCAGGTGAATAGCTTATAGTGCTAAAGGACTCCCGAAAGAGACAGGTTAGCAATCACTGTCAACACAATGATTAATGATTATATACATCTGAACTATTTCTCAGTTCTGGTGACAGAGAACCTACTGGCTGAAAAAAACTATACATTTTTAATGGGACAAATGTAGCTTCTGCTCCTGTGCTTGCTTTACATTAATTTAGTTTACCATCTTCCCAAAAATCTCATCAAGGGCATTTAGAAACAAAGCACAGCACTTCAAAAGAGCACTTCAAGGTCAGTTTTGATGAAAAAGGACGTTTTATCGCTTCCAGAAAATACTCAGACTTGTACTTTGTGACATATCTGGGGGAAAGGCATTCCAAATAAGAACATAGGGGTGAAAAGCCTGAATTAGGTTGGAACAATTACAGTACAGAGTACTAGTATAGATGCTGGAATACCAATGAATATCATTTTGTTGATCCATCTGCTTCCGCAATGCCATGCTGTGTGGAAGGCCCTAATTTTGTTTGGCGCAGAATGTAACAGCAGCAAATATTGAGGGGGAAAATATTTTCACCTCAACAGTGCATCACTCTATGATATTTGACTTCTTAATTGCAGCAAAACTGTATATAAAAATGGTTGGCATTAAAATATGATTCAAGTTTATTTGTGAGTAATTAATCTGTATTCAGATATACAGTAAACACTCAGGGCTTAATACATGTATACTTCCTTTTCTGAAAGAGGAAGAAGAAACAAATCTATAAAAAATTGTTTTTATCGATTTTGTGATAAAACTGAAAGCCTCCATCAACAGACTAAGGAGTATCCAAACACCAACCACACACAGTGGATTTCTGGACATTTCCCAGAGGCTTCTGTTAAGTATTGGCATGGTTTTAAATATAAATAGTGCTTGCATTGACATCAGTACTTAATCAGATTCCAGGGACAAATTCAAATTTGGAACACTTTGTATTTGGACAAGTAACTTGGCTCTCAAGGCTGTTTATTTCTTGAGCTTAGTTTTACTTATTTTTGACAGCTAATGGAAGGATTGATTGCTTGGCAAATTAGAAGAACTACAACATATACAGCCAGCTCCCACAACTACATTGAGGAAACAATTTGTTTCCCCAATATATATAAATTCAATAAAAACAAACAAACAGTTTGTTTGTTTGTTTGTTTGTTTGTTTTTATTGAGTTTACATACCACCCTATACCCTAAAGTCTCAGGGTGGTTCACAGAATAATATATTTGGTCTTGTGTTTTGAACAATACCATACCAGCTCAAATTTGCTTTGGGGAAGAGCTTTGGAGCTCTATGATTGTAACCCCAACAGCAAATCTATTTAGGCTAAGAAGAGTCAAAGGATATCTTCCAATTTAACCACAGTTTACAGCCAATCTCTTCAAATGGCAGCCTGTGATCATGTCCTGCAAGCCTGCAGTTAAGTTGAGAATAGACAGGTGAAGTCCATTTTGACACATTCTTTAAGAGTTATCTTCCCATTCTCACACACTCCCAATAGCTTAATCTACTTCTGCCAAACTACAAGAGCCTCAGGGATGCAATTTTCCCAAGCTCCTACATAAGTGTTGCCAATAGTTTGGCTAAATAAGGAGACCAGTGTGGGTGGGTGGGTGTGGGTGTGGGTGGGTGTGTACGTGCAAGCTGGCTTCTGTGCATGCATTGCTTGTGGGATCAGAACCTGGGGTCATCCAAGTACACATCCAAGTACATACACTTTACATCTACATGACATTGTTGTTAATGGAGTGAACATTCAGAGACAGATCCAAGTGCATGTACAGATGCAGATCATGGTGCATATTCCATCAAAATGCAGATCATGCATAGACAGCACTGAATGAATATTCAATTTTGCACCTGTGATTCCTGATCCAACGTGGATTTCCTTACGGCTCACCCACACTTCCTTTTGTGACATTTTTCTAGGCACAGGTCCAGGATTTTCATGCCCATGTCCAAACTGTTTAGGGTTTTGTTTTGTTTCGCTTTTGCCCCACCACTTTCCCCAGAAAACCATATTTTACTGCTCAATTTGAGCAAACAGCAATCGAATCAAGTTTTCCATGGACTGACGATTGCTCCAATTCAGCAGTAAAATGTAGGTTTACTCAGGGAAAGTGACATACCTGGAAATACCAGACCTGGGCCTAGAAAGTGTGGCACAAAAGAAAGTGTGGGTGAACCCTTAGATGCACTGGGACATATGAGAATACAATGAGAAATCACTTTGTCCTCTTTACCCTATCCTTTTTTTCCACTTCCATGAAAATTGTTTCTAGGCCCACGCCCAATTTTAAGATAAAAACAATGGTATTATAGTAAAAGGGGTGGGGGTGCAACAAAATACCCAGACTACTACTGATTTCCATGGGTCTGCAGTTGCTAAGCTGTTGTTGTTACTGCTCCAAATAGGCAATAGAGATGCACAAAACTGCCATCGATGGGCGGAGTAAACTCACAATTATGCTCCCTCTGGCTTAGATAGTTTACAAAGGGGATTAAACAAATTCACAGGAGGATAGCTGTATCAGGATCTACGATAGCTACCGTAAATGCAATCACGGGATGGGAGTCAAACAGGGAGAGCTGTTGCCTTTTTCCTGCACTTGTGGGCTTCCTGGAAGCATCTGGCCGGTGAAGGAGACAGGATACTTGATTTGATAGCCTTTCTGTCTGGTTCAGCAAAGGCTTTTCTCATGTTCTTATATAGCAGTGATATGACTAAAGGAACATGGCTATAAAACATTGGCAAGCTTTCATTCCCCTTTAAAAGTTACAAGGTGCTGGAAATCTGGTAAACACCTTTCTCTTCTAGCCCCCTAGTATGAAACTCCAAATATCAGGGTCATACTCCCTGTCCCTGCTTTTTTCTTTTTTCTTTTTTGGGGGGGCGGGGGCCAAGAGGCACATTTCCTTTCAGAATCAAGGTCCGTCTGGAAGCACCTTGTTCAGAGGCACAGGGGACTAATGTTGAAATGAATTTGACTCCAGAAATAGCATGAGTCGTTGAGGGGGCCAAAGCACGAGCATGCAATTGAGATCCTCAGCCAAAACCACAGAAATTTCAGTATGCATGAATGAGAGCTTACACAGAAAAATGAAACTATTATCAAGTTACCAACGCACTCAACCAGTTTTTCACTTCAACAAATCTAGACACAGAACCAGCTAGCTATCTCTGCTTTTGGACTTGTTGGGAATTGCCAAGTCTTTGGGACTAGCACAACTCACATTGCAGGTGGTATTTCAACTGGTGGCATTTCCCCACTTCTGTTATTTTGGATATTTATTTCCATGTTTTTAAACACCTGGGTTTTTTGGGCGGGAGACCTCTCTTGTTCCCAGCCCCTTTGAAAATTCAGTGGTACCTCGGGTTACATACGCTTCAGGTTACAGACTCCGCTAACCCAGAAATAGTACCTAGGGTTAAGAACTTTGCTTCAGGATGAGTACAGAAATCGTGCTCCGGCGGTGTGGCAGCAGCGGGAGGCCCCATTAGCTAAAGTGGTGCTTCAGGTTAAGAACAGTTTCAGGTTAAGAACTGACCTCCAGAACGAATTAAGTACATAACCAGAGGTACCACTGTAGATGTGAAGGTTAAGTCATGGTCCACACTTGAAACAGAAATTTCTATCCTGAAGCTCCATATCTATCTTCTGAAATCCCAGTGTTAATTGTATTCTTTAGCTGTTGTTTCCTGGTTGCTTTGGAAATGGATGATGGGAATCAAACCAAGGTATGTACTTGGAACAGAGAATGCTGACCTGAATGTACACATTTAACTTTCTTCTTAATGCCTCATTCTTCAAGTGGTATCATGTCCTCACATAGAATATCAGTCTTAGTGTTTCATCTCATCCTGTGGCTCCAGCAGCTGTAGTGACAGTAGCTGCTTCTTGTCCTGGCAGATCCTTGGGAAGTGTAGTAACTGCAGCCACCATAAGTAACTGGAGGGAGGGGGAGAGAAATTTGCTGCTTCAGTGGCTCCTACTGCAACAGCTAAGTAAGGAGGTTTGCAGAGGTTCCAGTAGAGATGGAGGGTTCATAGGTGAGTCAGTGGAAGGCACTGAACTCACACAAAGCAGACTGGGGAGAAACGGATTCACATTCTAGATCCCATCTAGAATGGGATCTTCCTCAAAGTGCCATCCCCGAAGGGACAATACTCTTTGGTGTTTCCCATTCAGTGGCAGCCCAGCTGAGGGCAGCCATGCCCCCAGGGCAGGCAGGCAGGCTTTATGGAGGTGCCCCAGCAACTGGTGCATGCCTAGCTAAGCCCGTCATTCATTATATTTCCCCTGCTATCTGAAAACAGATTTATTTAATTTGTATCCCATCTTCAAAAAAAACAAAAACAACAACACTCCATTAAAGAAATCCCAGAGCAGTTTACACATTCAAATAAATAATAAACACCAAATCTACAAATACAATTAAGTTTGTGGAACTAGCTGGTATTCAAACCTTAAACAGAGAATTGCACCATAAATGTTTTATCCTAATGCCTCAACGTTTAATAGACTTATCACATTTCATGCAAACGTAATGCCAAATTGTTCTTTACTACTAAAAGAAAAGCCTCACTTTGCTTGGCCAATTTAATAGAACAACTGAGGCTACAATCCTATGCACATATACTTCAGATTAAGTTCCACTGAGATCACTGGGGATTACTTCTAAGTAAATATCTATAGAATTGGTTTGTTCAATTCTCAAACAGAAAAGACATATCAGATCTTATGACAAAACAGAATAATATTTTAAAGTAAAAGTTACCACAAATTAAGCAGACATGATTCCATTAACAGGTCCTCAAATTTATGCAGTGTTTGAACCTCATCTTTTTGGAAGTTTAAAAAGCTGTGCTTTAATATTAAGAAGCAAACAGCCGGAAAACTCCACTGTTTAAAAAGTTCTCTCATCAATCTTCCATACCAAGCTTCTTGACACATTCCACATTTTAACCAACTCTGAGTGACTAATTGTAGGGCAATAATGAGTATTTGGACCTTTGTAAGACCTTTCAACAAATGTTCATTTTCCAAAGACTAACCATGAGCCTTGAAAATTAAAACTAATAGGTTAAGCTGAAAGCAATTAAAGACTTCTTGTCATAGCATGAGCACCATCAGGACAGTGTTTCAGCTTTCAAGATATTTACCAAATGCACCTGGTATGGATTTTAAGAACCTCTGATTTAAGAAAGCTTTATACTAACTAACAGCAGAATTAAAATTATTCTAAGCTGAACAGTTGCTGTTCATGAAACTAAAAAATAAAAATAAAAATACAGATTAATGCAGCAGAAATTTGTCCAGATTATTATTTTTTATCAGATAACACAATGACTTACTGTGCTATAAACACCGCAAATGCAATTTGTTACTGGCAGGAGTTGCACAGGAAGAATTCGAATCAGGCTTCTCAAAAATATAGATGTGCATGTGTTGGTAGCAATTCTCAAACGTGCTTTCTAATGCCTTTATCCTAAATGTTTTACTGGTATATTGGGCACCAAAACCATGAACAACACCACTGTAACGCTAGTAACTTTTATTATCTCTCTTAAACAAGAACAGGACAGCCAAAGTAAACACTCAACTCTACTCAGATCCCATGTTCGGTGCCACCTGGAGACTAACCATAATGATACAGTCCACAAACTGACATTGTGCTGCTGCTGTAATTGTCCATGTGCCTTTTCTGAAATTTTTTAATATAGTAAAATAGTATACAAGTAACTGTGTAAAATGAATGACTAGTGATGAGACCGGAATAATAATAACTTCCCCACTCTTGAGGTTGCATTAACACTCAGGCCTTCTAACTAGGTTTTTTATTTTTTAAAAAAATAACACTTTGGAGTGGTTTTTCTCCACCTTGCTGCTTCCCTGCCTGGGGCAGGGTGAGACATGAGATAAGAGCATTTCAGAGACTACTGCCACACCCCAGGGCTGGGATGCTGCCGAGCTCTCCCTGGCAACTTTCTTGCCAGCAGCAAAAATGGCCAAGAAGTTTCTCCACACCACTACTTTTCTACATTGACTCAGTAGAGAAAAAGTACTGAAATTCAAGACACTGACTCTTTGCTTCCCTGCTTTTCCTTCTTCTCACCACGGCACTGGTAGGCAGTTGACCTGCCCGTCACATTATCTATATAGCTTTAGAAATTCTATCTAGCTAGCTAGCTAGCTAGCTAGCTATATTTATTTTACCGCCTTTCATCCATAGACCTAAAGGCAGTTCACAACATAAAAGTACAATATAAAACACAAAGTATGTAATAAAAACAAGACCCAAAAAACCCAATAACCCCCCTACCTCCTCTTTAAAAGGGGCATATTGTGTTAATTGGGCAAAGACCCGGTTGAAGAGGAATGTTTTTGCCTGCCACCTCCTTGGGGAGAGCATTCAGATTATAGTCATTTTGGTCACCTGCATATATACTTACACTCAGCATATATTCTCACCTTACCTTTTAAAACCAAGCCCATTCGTGACTTCTACAAATGCAGAATTTGAGACTGAATTTAAATGAAGTGCGCTTCTGATAAGGCCCGGTTTTTACCCTTCATGGTTGCAGGGATATGTTCAGTAGTGGCAAGTGTGACAGGGTGGAACCAACCTCTGGACACACTTCACTACTGCCTACTTGGATGCTGATGGGACATTGGGAAGGGCAGGTTGGTGCCATGGAAGTGCACCGGTTGTTGCTCCAACCTGTGCTTTTAACACCATCACCCTGCCCCTGCTCCAGCCTAGCCCTATCCAGGTGCAACATTGTGGGATGTAAAACTGCAGTCAAGTACAACATTCCTACAGTGGACATGTTAGAGGATGTTTTGTACCACTCAGGAGAAGACTTCCTGTTTCCTCCTGATCTGGGACAGATTTCCACTACACGTGACTTGAAGAGGGTGTGGTCTGTTGTACTAGCCTCCATGTTCTGATCGGTGTGTGTTCTCCATTTTGTATGTTGCTGTGTGTTTGGAGAAGTGACTGCTCAGTCGCAGTCACTTGGGACTAACTTCTTTATGGAATAGTTCTAGTTGTTATGTAACCTAAGCCTGCCTTCAGGGATATGTCTGTGAACCTGAATTAATATGTGAGTAAACTACTTTTATATTAACGTTAATCAGATTCTTGTGTTTATTCTTTTTAAGAGGGATTAGAAGGGATTTTACCAGGAAGGAATCTTTAATAGTAAGACTCAGATGAGTCAGCAACAAGCTGATTGCTGTGTAATTTAAAAAGGGGAATATTTGGAACTCTGCTAGAATGTGGAACTTGCTAGTGCAAGTTAGGAAGGATATGATTAAATAATATATCCTCTCCTGCCTCCCTAATCATCCGCACAAATACTGCAGCTGGGAGAGCAGATCTGCTTCACCATAAATGCTACTGCTGGATATGTTTGAAAACCAAAATCTGCACACTGGTATAGATTGGAATAGTTCATATCATAATTTGCAAAGATCAAACTTACCAAGTATCCTTATTTCTGTTTAAGGGGAGCCCCACATACAGTTTTACCAGGAGGTCTGAAAGGGCAGACTTAAATGAAGGCAAATTACAGTGTCCTGGTTTGACAGCCCTATCCCAGGATGGGCAATATGTACAAAGCAAAAGCTTCATATTCTAGATGCCCCAAATGTTTCATTCAAAACCCATAAGCCTTGATTTTCCATGTAACTACTAGTCTATGCTTTTTGCAAACCTTCAACCATCCTGTGAAGTGGGCTCTAATATGTTAACCATGACAGCATGGAAATGAAAAGCAGACAATTGGGTGGAAATTTAACTCCCCCCAAAGTGCTAGCCTGATATACATTTTCCTTTAGTCATTGTGTCTGCAATATGGAATTAAGATGCTTTTTTAAAAAAAGTTGCTTGTGAAAAACTCCGTTCCTGAAAGTACAATCTCAGCATAATGGCTTTGCTGGGGGATGGGGAGGCAGAACAGCTTTTGAAGGGTGTTAAGCATGCATTTCTCTCAGGGCCTCTGTACTGAATGTTATGAAATAGTACCAAAAAAATTCATGCCTACACAGCTAGATGCATTCAAAGTCCAGTTCTTCATGAAACAGGCTTTTCTGCTATCTATTCAGACATTTTCTAACGTATATTGAAATTCCTTCAAATCAAAATATGCTGCCAGTCAAGAGGTATTAGTATGTTTGTAAACAGTGCACTAAAATAATAACATATGGTTAATAACATATGGTAAAAGTAATGCTTTCCGCAAAAATATAAGCAAATAATTTACATTCCATCTGGAAGCTACAGCAAAAGAATAGTACTACAGGCAAATCCTGATTTAGGCACATCTGAATGACACGCGATTGAGCATGGACTCACAGTGGAGAACCCAGAAGTAATAATAATAATAATAATTTATTATTTATATCCAGCCCATCTGGCTGAGTTTCCCCAGCCAGTCTGGGCGGCTCCCAATCAAATATTAAAAACACAATGCAGCATTAAACATTAAAAACTTCCCTAAACAGGGCTGACTTCAGATGTCTTTTAAAAGTGGGATAGCTGCTTATTTCCTTGATATCTGATGGGAAGGCGTTCCACAGGGCAGGCCCAAAACATCATAAAGAGGTCATGAAAAGGGGCGTGGCAAGGGGAGGTGGAGTGGGCTTATGTGTGTGGGGTCCAGAACGGAACCCCCACCGAAACGAGGATTGCCTTCATAGTACAACTAACAAAATGCTCATCTGACCCCAGGAACCCACCTAGAAGGAGGTATGCCCAGAGAGGCCTAGCTCCATTGGGAATCTGGGAAGCCACACTGCCCAACAAAGGATGATGGGAGTGGAGGTGCTCTACCCTAGTTAGCATGGGTGGGCCTGTCTCTTTGCTGTCGTATTTTGAGACGGGGAAGCAAGTCAGGCATGAAGGCCAGGCTATATGAGAGAAGGGAGAATCCCTTCACCCAGTCTTGACTAAACTTTGCAGCCCGCTTCCTCAAAGGGAGGCAAGTCAGGTGCAAAAGGAGATAAATTTGCTTTGGGCGGAATCAAAGTCTGCCTGTACACTTTGCACACCAAAAAAAGAGAAAGTAAAAGAAAGAAAAAGTTGGCTTCTCATAAACAAAAAGGGGAAAAAAGACTTTTTATGTACATAAAACCAATGCATCTGGATAAGACAGAAATGTTTGCATCATATATGTATTTGATTAAGCAGATTTTCACAGTATTTTTTAAAAATATCTTGGCCAATTTTCCTAGACGTTAGTATATGTTCAGTTAGACTAGAAAGAGATACTGAAAGAAAGTAGCCTAAAATTTATGGCAAGAGGTTACCAAGACATGCTTGCTTCACAAAATGGATATGTAAGTCATTATTTTATTCAAAGCACCATGTGAGCCTCCAAACACATTGCAAATTGAGTTCTGTGTTCCTTGACTCAGCCTCACATTCCTGACCTTCTCCTTTGGGATGAAGAGTAATGTAGGCTCTCACTGCTATTCCTCATTCTTACATATGTGAAAAACTTCTAAGCAGTCTTAAATCATTGTTAGGCTCCCACATTTCTGCTGTGCAGTCTGCTTCCATGGAATCCTTGAAACATTGCTTCCCAGGATGCACCAGTTATGCTGGATACTTCAGAGGAAAGAAACAGACATTCTTCACTTGTTAAAAAATATGGGTCTCCAGTGATTTTGTGCTGTCTTCCTCTCTTGTTTGAATTAAACTTGATGGTCTTTAACAGATATTTCTTCATGGGATATTTTAACCAGGACATCACCACTATTTTGAGGGAATCTGTAATTGTTGGAATTAATTACATCACACAGGGAATTGCATCACACAGGACAAGTGTGATACTCTAGGAACTGAATCTCTTTTAGTATTATGATTATGGCTTCATTCATGCATCACAGTAAGTCATGATTCATGGTTATAAGCCAGAAACGAATGCTGATGTGGCCTGTAAGTTATATGTATTTTCAACAGGACTTCATTGATAAGGGTGCAAGTCATTCTAGACTTTCTTTGAAATGCTAGATCTGTCCCGTCCCCCCCTTTTTGCTCAATGATCTTGTTTGGATACTTCAAAGACATTTATGTTTGTTATGTCCCTAGCTCTTAACTAATCCAGAATCCTGTCTAAAAATTGTACGTTTTATAATTAAGAGTTGCTCAGGCATTCTCCATCCCATCTTCACCATCAACAGAACTAACAACTATCATTTGGACTACAAGAACAGGGTGTGAAAAGACTCTATCTCTGCAGAAAAGATTAAAGAGGGCAAGGTCTTTGAAGCAGTGAGGCAAAAGTGAAGCAAATACAAGTAAGGCAGAGCAGAGACAAGTGGACAATGCGAGACAGGTCTGCAGAAAGGACCAGAAGAACAATAGCAGCACATTCCCATTATTTTTTCAGGTCAGAAGTCTGAATTGCAGGGTTTTTAGGGATCATATCATGGTACCTGCTCTACCTCCATTCTCTTGATGTTGTTTTCATTTTGACTGTTAGTTTAAATATTGTATTGGTATCTGAATTTTTACATACGATGCCGGGTAATCTAGGTTTAGAATATATCTCTATTTTCTAAATGGGTGGAGATGGCTT
Organism: Podarcis filfolensis; assembly: GCF_964270895.1. Taxonomy (NCBI): domain Eukaryota; kingdom Metazoa; phylum Chordata; class Lepidosauria; order Squamata; family Lacertidae; genus Podarcis; species Podarcis filfolensis. Next base: position 76,204,657 of record NC_139605.1, on the reverse strand, counting down.
TGCTGTCCTGTGTGATGACCTTAATATTCCCTGCACTTGGTGATAGCACACTGGCTAAACTACCTAACAACTGCTGTGGGTTCTATTGCAAATATATCCAAGTTACAAATATTTACAGCATTTTTTTAGTAGTACCGTTTGTTTTGTGTGTCTCCCCCCAGCCTAAAAACAAACAGGTCACTATTCTACACCACTTCCATGTTCAAATCTTTGAAAAGCTCAAGAGATTTCCAGCCTGCAAGCTGGATGAGGATATTATTATCACTACCCAAACGATTTTAGCTTAATTCTAAAACAAGCACCTGAACATACCTATAACTATAAATTCACTGGCTCTAAAGCTACCATTTAACCAAAACATGAAAAGTAAAAAGGAATTCATTTGTTTTAAGTTCTCATATGCTTCAGAATCCCTGTAGAAATGCATCTGCAAAGTCATAGCACATTTTCCATTTTATATCACTTAAGAAAGAGAGATCATCAGATTTCTCACATCTGATACAAATCGGAATAGATTTCCTTGATTTTGAAATGCTTAGGTTTTTTTTTGTACTGCTGGAGAGATAAAGTCTTAATAATGGAGCCTATGGCTGGTACAAACATGAAAAGGTCACAACCCACCCACCCACTCCAGTATCTTAGGGACAGACAATGATTAGGCGCACCTATATGCTGTGCAGAAAGCAAGTATATAGTGCATAACTATAGTCATGTTAGCTAAAGCAATTAGAGTGATAAGTCTGCTCTTCTTATGAAGGGTTAAAACTATCCAAAGCTAAAGCCTCATAAATCTGACTTTCATCTACTTGTTGAATTTGGTGACTGTTTGGGGTGGCAGTATGATATATAGCAACCATCCACAATCCATGTGCAGGTGTAGACACTGCTGGGTAAGGTGTTGTGTGTGAGTAAACCCTTGTTCAAAAGCAAGGTTTATTGTAGCCTTCCTGGCATAATGATTAGCTGCAGCCTTTGCCCTCCACCAGGCATGTATGGTTTTGCTTTTTGACAAGAGAGAGATGTGAGATGCACTGCTATATTTTTCAGCTCTGTCAAAGGAGCTAATGCAGTATTTCTAGCTGCAAAGCAGCCCAGCAAGGAAGGAGGTTTGGGATACATTTTGCTGAAAGTGCATATAAAATGTTTTGTTGCAACTATTTCCATACACATACAAAAAAAAAAAAGAGAGAAGTTAATGTGAACAGCTCCAGATCACTGTATGTCCAGTTCTTTGAGGTATTTAACATACCTCCAAGAAAGCTCTGTTAGTTGGCATGGTTACATTACAAAATACAGCCATTACAGATTGTGCTAGACAAACAACACCCGCTCTAACAGATAATACATACCTAGGATCAAGGACTCTTCAATATTGGCAGTTGGGCTGACCGGCCCTGGCCTGCACAAAAAGGGAAACTGGCACTCCAACTGCCTAACATCCCTTTTCCCTTTCCCTTCTGTTAATTCTTGTTCTGCCATCTACCCAACAAGGGAGAACAGCAGGTCCAGTTTGTCAGCAAGGATAAGGGATATTATATTTCATGTAAATGGAACATACCAAACCACAAGAGGTAGTGGTCAATTACAGAAGGAATCTGACAGAGCAATGAAGGACATAGACACTTGCCAGAATCGGTCAGAAGGCACACAGTTTCATTAATAGAGTGCAGTAATTGCACTTGAAATAATAAAAGAACCAAGTTAACTGTTTGCAAACCCTATAAAACACCATGAGCCTACATTAAATAATACTTAAATGGGTCAACCTCAGTTTTTTCATTCTCCATTTCCAAAACTTTTAGTCATTCAGTATTTTTTTTGCTTTTATTATGGCAGGTTGTGGCATCAAATAGTTAAGTGCGAAATGCATAGCTTTAACCACTTTAACTGCATCTCTACGGCATGTCACTTGAAAAGCCATGGAATTAATATTTTTATTTCAAGACTCAAAAGGTATGTAGTCTTGTCATTTTCAAGGAATACTTTATTCATTTCACTCCTGTACTGTTCGTAAATAAGCACCATTCATTCCCTGAAAGGAAAGCAATGGAGAATTTTATCTCAGTTTCTCACAATAAGCTATGCATATGCCACATTTAGCTTATGTTTTAGTGACCCTAATACAGGCAAAAAAACTGTGAGGCATAAGAAAGATTTATCAGCTTTAAAAGCCAGTCTTCCATGGGTTGTATACTGTAAATTCTGCACCATTATTGAAATTCCTCAAGCCCACACAGCATCAGAATTATTATGATCCTTCTTCAAAGCTGTTCTTTGAAAATTTCCAGTGCTACATATTTCCGCCTTCTTTCCCACCCTCTGCTCACTTCTCTTCAGCACTTTATAGTTGTAAGCTAGCCAGGACTGCATGCCAAGATGGGGCTCAAAGGAGGGGTTTATAAAGGAGGAACCCTTCCAAATGGAAGCAGAAATGGCATTTCATTTTAACAGTTGCGATATTCCTTTTGTTTTAGGCTTAATTTCTCTCTATCCTTATGCACCATGTCCTTATTTGGTTACAAAGAGCTCCAAAAGGATCACTGCTTAAAATTCTGACTTTTACTACAAAAACAACATGATTTGTTTTAAGTAACTACCTTATTGCCCTAGTAGATTCATTCAGCCATGGAGTGCATAAGTCTATTTCAGTGCAACAAATCTAGTATAGTTCCTTTCCCCCATGCTATGTTTCTTTAATGGAAGTCCTTTCATTTGATGCTTGCAAATCTGTGGGCCTATTGTATCCAGCGACCTGGGACATCCAACACAAACCACTGTAGTTTATTTGAAGAATATTTTATAACCAGAAAGAAACAAGATAGCATTGTTGCCTCTAGACACCTTTAAAGTGTTCAAGTCATTAAAATATATCCTAAAGTTTAAAAAATAGCAGACAAAAGGACACATCTGAATTACTCATTGATCTTGCTGGAGTTGACTTCATTCCATCTTTTGCGTAGGGGCTAGTTCATACATTTCCTATATGCACAGCATGAATGGTACCAGGAACACAGCAATGTGGGAGAAATAATATCTAACTTGGTACATGTTGAGATGCAGACTAGAGGCAATTCAAATGAGCCCAGTGATCCGCTGACCTCACCTGAATTGCTGCCTCACAATGGGAGCAATTTTTCTGGATGAACCAAGCCAGATGCTATATCTGTTATGAGGTTCCTCCTTAAGGCTGTTCCACATGGAGCAATGTACAAGTGATTGTCTCTACTGGTTTATAGGACTGATATCCAGGTGACAATACAACAGTGGTTGCAAAGACATTATTACTTCATGCCCTTACACTGATTATACCCACCGCCAGCTTATTTATTTCTATATCTCCCCACACCTGCTCCCCAAGTGTGGAATAAAATGTGGGGATACTGAGTGGACTGTTGCACCCTCCCTGCAATGAATGCTTCCCTACCACTATAAGTTCAGGAAACCTAAGATCGGTTGTGGGCACAAGTAGTTTTAGGTCCGCGTGTGGACAAGCCTCATGTCACCTAATTTTAACTTCTATACATTACCGTGATATAACTGAGAATAAAACTAGTTAAAGAACACAGAACTCTTAATAAACTCTTAATATATTGTTCGACCTTATTCTGAAAACAGGAAACGGTAATAAAGATTGCAGCATGCTATACCTTGAAAGAAGAAATCAAGTTTATTTTATAGAGTGCTCTTAATTGTGTTACCTACTTAAAATGAAACATCCGCCCAGACATATTTTCCACAGCAGTAACCTGCCCTTGGACTTAGATCACAGATATTAAAAACTAATTTCTGTTGATCTAATTTCTGCTGATTAAGAGGGAATACAGAGACAGACAGGCGCGTACACACACACACACACACACACACACACACACACACCATTTTCTTATATGGAAACACAATAAAAATGAAGGTGTTCATATTTCCCAAACTGATGTTAATGTAGTGAAGATAAATCCAAGAGGCTGCAACTGGTAAAAAAAAACACCACAACGCTGTTAATTAAAACCAAATTACGGTTGACAGGAGATGTAATGTGTAATTGACAATTAACATTTCCCTTTAGGTAATTTTTAAACCTAGAGAGAGCCTTGCAACCATTCCAGCGGTACTTGCCCATTTCTAATTTCAGCCTTGCAAACTGACAGATCCAGATACTAACTAGACCTTGTAACACTCAAGCTGACATCCAGCTTTCACTATATTTTACAGATGTTGACAAGATAGTCTTAGTCTTCCTATGCTGGCTGACTCCATGTTTGCTTTTAGTTGGTTACCAATAGCAAAAATGAGGAATACTGTTTGAATAGAAGGAAGGAAGAAAACACACACACCACCTATCCACTTATTCACTTGCTTGGAAGAATAACCTTAAGTTTGGTGTTGACTTGTTAATTGCTGCAAGGCAAAAGCAGCCACAGGCCACAATGAAACTGCAAGGAATGTTCAGGCTAGATTCAAATAAGTTAAGGTCAGGCCAGTGACACTTGAAAAGAAAGCAATTTTCTACTCCTTCTAAAATTCCTTTTTTCTCCTTTCTCCAAATATTTGTGAAAAAGCAGAGCCTAGAGTTCAGTGCAGCATTTTGTTAACTTGTAAATTGGTTGAGGATACCAACCTTCAAGATAACGTACTAAATACATACTATGCGTGTATCACAAACAATGCATTTAATATAACTTGTAGCTTAGTTCTCAGTAATAAAAACTATTGAATTTCTACATAACTTACTCCCATGCATTCATATTTCTGAAGAGAGCCTAATACATAGTTCAGCTGTGTTATGAGAACAAGGCATACAAAGGAAGAAGGAACTTCTGGCTGTAATTTCCAACAAATCTGTTTCTAATTTTTTGCCAAATATAAGAAAATGCAGTTTCTGCAAACCATAGTTTCTTCCCAATTAAGAATAAGATCCAACTGTGGTCTGGAATTGTGGTTTGACAGTAAACTAACTTCTTTAATTAGTAAGTTGACATTTCATATTTATTTATTTCATAAATTTTACATCTGAGAGTTCAGAGGATGACAACACAACAACATGCCTTTTCTGCAGTGGCTCCCTGTTTGTAGAATGCTCTCCCCAGGGAGGCTCAGAAAGCACCTTCATTATACACCTTTAGACGCCAGGTGAAAACGTTCCTCTTCAACCAGGCCTTTGGCTAATTACTATCCTATACCCTTTTAAATGGGACGCTGGTGGCGCCGTGGATTAAACCACAGAGCCTAGGACTTGCCAATCAGAAGGTCGGTGGTTCAGATCCCTGCGACGGGGTGAGTTCCCGTTCCTTGGTCCCTGCTCCTGCCAATCTAGCAGTTCGAAAGCACGTCAAAGTGCAAGTAGATTAATAGGTACCACTCCGGTGGGAAGGTAAACGGCGTTTCCATGCGCTGCTCTGGTTCGCCAGAAGCGGCTTAGTCATGCTGGCCACATGACCCGGAAGCTGTACGCCAGCTCCCTTGGCCAATAAAGCGAGATGAGCGCCGCAACCCCAGAGTTGGTCACGACTGGACCTAATAGTCAGGAGTCCCTTTACCTTTTAGCCTTTTAAATATGTTTATGGGGTGGGGGTTGTTATTTTGTTTTGTGCTTGTTCTTTTTTGTTATGTATTTTGTGTTTTGATCTTATGAACTGCCCTAAGAGCTACGGATGAAGGGTGGTATACAATTTAAAATAATAATAATAATAATAATAATAATAATAATAATAATAATAATACACTGCTTGAATGTAAAAACAAACAAACCTCAAAACAGTTTACAAAGAGAATAAAACTATAAAATTATTAGTAAAGACCATAAAAACTAGTATAACATCCAGAAAAAATTAAAACCTTCATTAAAATAAAAACACACATCAACATACTACATATCTGGGTAAGGTAAAGGTAAAGGTACCCCTGACCGTTAGGTCCAGTCGCGGATGACTCTGGGGTTGCATGCTCATCTTGCTCTATAGGCCGAGGAAGCCAGCGTTTGTCCACAGACAGCTTCTGGGTCATGTGGCCAGTATGACCAAGCCGCTTCTGCCGAACCAGAGCAGCACACGGAAATGCCGTTTACCTTCCCACCAGAGCGGTACCTATTTATCTACTTGCATTTTGACATGCTTTCAAACTGTTAGGTGGGCAGGAGCTGGGACTGAACAACGGGAGCTCACCCTGTCACAGGGATTCGTACTGCCAACCTTCCGATCAGCAAGCCCTAGGCTCAGTGATTTAGACCACAGCGCCACCCGCATCCCTACATATCTGGGTAGGTTTATCTAAACAAAGAAAATTTTTTTTAGCAGGCTCTGAAAAGAGTCCAGTGAAGGCGCCCGTGTGATGTCAATAGGCTAGAAGTTCTAAAGTATAACTGCTGCCAGATGAAAAAATATATTTCTTACAAATGCAGAATGGATATGATGTGGCAGCTGTAACAATGACAGTTCCACATATTCAGACAAATGGGAAACTATGATTTGCTACTTACTAGAAGTAGTAGCTTCTAATCTACTGCCATGATGCAGATAGAGTAAGGGGCATGCATACCTGAGGCTTGTACATGTACTATTGTCTTGAGTCAAGTCTTACAGAGCATACCTAATCCCTGAAAGACAGCAGTACAGCAGAGCAGAATGGTGAATCTGCCATCACCCTGAGGTCCTGTCACCTGCTCTGGCCAAAGTGAAAGACAGTAGGATCTATCCCATGTTTTTTGCCATGCCAGCTCCAGGCTGAAGGGACTGAAGATTGGTTCAGGCACTCCACCCTTGCCCTGAAATACCCCATTTTGGAGCTTCCACAACTGGCAGCAGTAGGTTCCTGCCTATAGCAGCACAGATCAGGGGTTGAGGACTGCACCATTTATTAATACTGATTCCATACTTATCTACCCCTATTGCTGCTCGTAAGACATTTATTATATTTACATATTACACTGAGAGAAAATCCACTATCTGCCACCATAAAAACAGACCTTCAGATTCCTTCATTTTTCTTAGGATATATGAAGTGCAAAAAATGTACAAAAAAAGCAGATTGCTATTATAACTTCTTTTAACATAAATAATTATTTAAATGTGACAGTTTGACAGGACGCAAAGAATTGGATTCAGCTGCTTCACAGTCAAATATATAAAACAGACTTTAGTCACTGTGTCAATGTAAATTTCATGCTACTAAGTAGATTTCACAATATATTAAACAAATACATTTATATAAAACAGGAAACAAGAACTTATTTGCTCATAAGAAACTTGCTGTGATTGTGAGAAGAGGGTTTAAATTAATAAAATGCATAGCTGAGGATATGCCATACTGAGCTTTAACTGACGCTAACCAACCAACAGGATATTGCTCTTGTGATCTTCTTGTCTTCAAAGTGGTGGCTTCTCATCTCTGTTTACTGATTCAAAGTTTAATTAGCCATCTATATGGACTCAATCTGTGCACAGCAGGGAAGACCAAACACTGTCAGAGTTGGTCTAATAGATCACACTCTATTGGAAAACACAGAGCTCATCTTACAGCTTCCAATCTTTATTGGCAGAGCTGGCATTCCTGAAGCATACCACAGATAATTAGTCTTTCTGATCCAGATAGACAATCTCTCCTCACCATTCACCCCATCTGTTTCATATGGCTTTTGTGATATAACTAGAATATTATGCACACACATGCCTGCACACACTTCTTGTTCCAAGACAATGCACATGAAGGGCATGCTATAGAATTTCTACTCCGAGAATATAGCACGTGTGTGAATTACTTTGGCCCTTTCATAGAACATGTAAGATCTTCTTACGCTGAACACAATACTCACAGCTAATAGGAAATTACTACCTGGCATCAAAGGGCATGCTTATTGGAGTACTGTGGTGCTGGACACAAGAATTCATTCCAGTAGTAACCATCTTTAGATATAATAAAAACACTTTGGAGGGCAATCTCAAAGCGTGCAACTATAGATACTATGACCTGAGAATTGTCTACATTGAACAAGCTGTATTACAATTATTTATTTCATTATTATTTATTTATTAGATTTGCCCTTCATCTGAAGATCACAGATTGGTTCACAACTTAAAATAAAATAAAATAAGATGAGAACACAAAATACATAATGAAAGCAAGAACGAAAACAAACCAATAACCACCTTCCCACATTACAAGACCATATTTTACAAGTGGAAAAACACACGGATGTTTTTGGGAGAGACTGTGACTCAGTGGTAGAGGACATGCTTTGTGGGCCGAGTTGCAGTAAGCCTGAGGTTGCTGGGGTAGGGCCATAGGAAGCAATCAAACCTTTTGGAATTGAAATGGCCACAACTTTATTGATTAGGCACTGGGTATGTCCCCTGGAACAGCCAACCCGCTTGCTGGCTGATAACTTTGTCAAGGTCAATCTTGGCTTAAGGATCCCCATATGACACACATCAAATAAGGGCAACCCCTTCCAGGATTCCAATTGGGGAGTTCCATGACCCCTTAGCCCCCATCTGGGCATACAGAAAGAATCCTTTCCTTTGGACCACTTAGCCTGGGTATCCTGATACTTTGAACTGGAGGGGAAGGTAAGGTTCCCCCCATCCAGCGATTAGACTAAGGATGCAACCCAATGCCCTTTTCCACCATCAAGTTGTGACAATTGCTGCAAGGTAGACAAAGCCCCCAAAGTGGCCTAATTGGTCTGCTGGAAAATTCCTCCCTGGGCCTGAATAAGGCAACTGTGTCACTCCATAGCAAGGTCATCCACACACACTGCCTGCCTACCTTCAGGTGAGGGCAAATTTCTACAGGGTGGGAGGGTATGTGTCCGATGCCAACTGTATTGCTGGAAGGCGGTGCAGTTGGCTTTTATGATTTGAGATGGACCTGAGTGGAAACAGGCTTACCTGGGTCCATCTCCAAGTTCCTGCCCCACAGTCTGGCTTCTGATTGGCCAATTTAAATTCAAAGAGATAGGGAAGTCCCATCACTCCCTGTGGCCGGCTGGGGTTGATGAGGATGGTGGAGGTTTTTGTCCGCCTGCCCCCAGCCGCACTGGACTGCAACTGCTGCTAGCATGGAGAAGAGTAAGAGGTCTTTGATTCCCAGTAGGGGAAAGATCCTGCCTGAAACTCTGCTGAGTCACTGATAATCAGTTCAGACAATACTGAGCTAGATAGATCATTGCTTTTCACTAACTAGAAGGCAGCTTCAGTTGTTCAAGCTGGCATACAGAAGCAGTACTTGAACTCTGGCTCTCACACTAGACCGCACTTATCTGTTCATCTAAGACAGGGAGATTCTCTTAGGAGAATTAGAAGTTGAAGGATTGGAACTAATTATTGGCTATAAAACAGAAGCGACTTGGCAGATGGGTAGAGCCCCTATGCTAGCTTCGCAGCAAGTAGGCTGCTGTTGCTTACCAGGAAGGAAAGAGGTAAGATTGGCACAGTTCAAATGCAGATATGAGTGCCAGATTGGCACAGAAAGAAGAGCCATCTCACTGGTCCTTATCTCCTCCCCAGTAAGCAACAATGACCCACCTGTTGGGAAGCTAGTTTAGCGGCTCCACCCCACCCAGTGAGCTGCTGCTTCTATAAACCATGCATTGTAGCAATGGGGAGAGTGTTTCTGGACAAAAAAATTATGAAGTGTAAAGTAATTTAAAAACACAGTCCTTTGTTTCTAAATGTAACTGGCCCACTTAACAGTTTTTACATAGTTTATGTTCACAGTGAAATCGTTAAATCATAGTCTTTAAGGAGTATAAAATAAAATAATGGCAATATAAGCTTATCTCTATCCTGAATTAACAGCAAGCATTGTAATTTGCTGCCTTCCTATATACACTAATGTGTTAATTGTGTGTATTTGGATAAAACCTTCAATTTGCTTTGTTTGGATTAAAAGGTCAAATCAGTTTCCACAGTGACTCAAACACCAAAGTCGGTCTTGCTTAACATTCCAGTTAATAGTGTTTACACTTATGATAAAATCTTTCAACAACATACAACAGCTTTTGTGGTTAACGAAAACAAGACTTGTATTAAACAAGTGGGAACTAGTCATAGGTTTGTAACACTGCAAGAAGCTGATCTTTGCGCCCAAACAGGATTCTCAACACTTAAATCAATTTAACAGATCATCCTAACGTCTGGATTACGGTTTTCTACAACCAAAGACGAGGAGACATGAATTTGCCCTTTGGCAGGAGAATCCCTTTGACAAGCAGTAATTTTAGAAAGTTAATTTGTCTGTACTACTGTCAGACACAGTTCCATGCTGGGAGCTGAGTGAGGTGTGGCACAGATGAAGCAAAGTGAATGCAGTTGGTAGCCAGCACAAGGAATCACAAGATCAGGCTCCTAGTTTATTTGTTAAAAAATTATACTGCTTAATATAATAAAAATCTCCAAATCAGCAGCGATATTGTATACGATCTCCTGTTATCTGCTCAATTCCTTGCACTGTTAATGAAGTCCATTTATGTCTTAACATCTTGCCTGACAGTCTTTATGTGTTTCAAGATCTTCTCCTGTAAGACTGCTTGCTGCTGTTCAGATGTCAAGCTTGCTGTTCACCTGTCAAAAATTCTTCTGCTACAATCTGGTTTACTAAAGATGCCTCTGTTCTGGGCCTAGTTGCTGTCTGGGTTAAGACATGTCCTGCTTGCAGAACCAAATACCGTATTTTTCGCTCGATAACACGCACCTGACCATAACACGCACATCGTTTTTAGAGGAGGAAAACAAGGGAAAAAACATTCTGAATGAAACAGTGGATGTATCATTTTTGTGCTTCATGCTGTGGCCACAGACATGTGATCTGATGGTGAATTTGGGGTGACCCAATGCAAAAATCCTGAGAATCCCTGTGGATCCATGCTTTGTAACCACGTTTTTGCACCATTGCAGCCCCAGGCAACAGTGGGTGTGTGATTTTGGGGGGGGGCAGGCTGTAGCCATGGACATGCTATGTGCTCTGATGGTGAATTTGGGGTGACCCAATGCAAAGATCCTGAGGATCCATGTTTTGTAACCACGTTTTTGCACCATTGCAGCCCCAGGCAACAGTGGGTGCGTGATTTGGGGGGGGGCAGGCTGTAGCCATGGACATGCTATGTGATCTGATGGTGAATTTGGGGTGACCCAATGCAAAGATCCTGAGGATCCATGTGGATCCATGCTTTTTAACCACATTTTTGCACCATTGCAGCCCCAGGCAACAGTGCGTGTGTGATTTTTGGGGGGCAGGCTGTAGCCATGGACATGCTATGTGATCTGATGGTGAATTTGGGGTGACCCAATGCAAAGATCCTGAGGATCCATGTGGATCCATGCTTTTTAACCACATTTTAAGTGGGGAAGGAAGGAAAAATACAGAATGGACAAGGAGCACGAGAGAGGTGTGCAGAGAAGCAGCTGGCTAAGAATGCAGGAGAGGGGTATAACGGGAGGGAGGAAAGGAAGGCAAAAGTTTTCCCTCACCTACCCACCCAAGCCAGCCAGCGCTCTCTCTCTCTCTCTCTCTCTCTCTCTCTCTCTCTCTCTCCCTCCCTCCCTCCCTCCCTCCCTCCCTCCCTCCTGCATGTTTTCAGCAGCACCGGAGCACAGAGACCTCTGCTTGCCTGGAGGGGAGGGGCTTTCCCTGCTCTTTGTTCCGTTTGAGCAAACACAGCAAGGAAACAGAGGAGGGTGGGCAGTAAGACCCTGAGGCAGAATGCAGGAAAGCAGCCACTTCCTCTTTTCAGGTTTCCCTTCTCCGAGACGCGCGATTTGATTTTTGCCTGATTTTTTTTGCCATTTGGCTCCAGGGACCACACATTCGCTCAATAACACGCACAGACATTTCCCCTTCCTTTTTAGGAGAAAAAATCTGCGTGTTATAGAGGGAAAAATACGGTAATACTTCATTGATTTGGATTTCCACAGTGTGTTTTTTCAGGGGGTACTCAAGGGTACACAGTAACAGCACCTCTTTTTGTTGTTGCTAAAAAGTGGGGGGAAAGCACTGTACTTGCCTGAAATCACCTTTTGGCTTCTGATGCTCACTGTGTGCATCTTGGTTCAAACTCCTTGGTAGGGATGGGACCTTATCTAATTTGCACTTCCTAAAACAATACATGAATTAAAGCAAAGCTATCCTTTGAAATTTGCACTTCTTGTTATTTTCCAATTGAGTTCTCAACCACAACATGTGTACCAAACTATATGTTAGCAGAAAATGTGAATAAAAATGCAAATGTTAATGAAAATAACATACAATTATTTTATTAGGATAAATTGCTTGCAAACACGTGTATATTGGGCAAAATTACATATAAAATTTGTATATTAGGATAAATTTGCATTAAAAGGCAGGTAAACATTTTTTAAAAAATCACAAATTGATGCAGAAATGTGGTGAACTGAAATTAAATATAAGAAACACAGAGAAACTGAAATTGACAGAGTCATTTATCTTTAGTTCTTAGTATGTCTGATTTGGCTGGAATAAACTGTTAAAAGAACAGAACTCAGATCTCAAGAATCCATCTTGTCTGGTCCTGTAACTATATTTCTCTACCTACCCTTCTTCCTCCTTCTCCTCCTCCTCCTCCTCCTCGTGTTGTTGTCAATTGTGCAGTTTATTTGATGCTATACATTTCTTGGTAGCAAGGATCAGTCTAACTTTTCCAATGTAACTCTGTTAAGATGTCATGTTCACTGATGGTGTAGTATAAAATGGTAACACTAACAGTGACCAAAATAATGGAGGAGAGTTGGAGCCTACATAACTGCATGATAGCACTAGAGATTGGCTTTATTATATATAGGTCAGTAAGGATATGACTCATGTAAAGTACACCTGGTCTGCATCATCTACACTGAAAACATCTGGGGAATCTGTCTAGGTTGACCATACTGCTTTGAATAGGAGCAGATTGCTTTAGTTATCCAATTACAGAAAGGGGGGGATGTTAACAACCAACTGGATCAAACATCAGAACTGGTGCTATGGGTGGAGCTTGTTGTGTCCATATTTCCTTTCCTCTACCATTCCAATTCACACCCCTTCAAGGATAAATTTTCAACACACCAAGCCAGATGACACCACTGGCTAATGTCCTAAATAGTAACAAGCTGGGTGTGGGAATCATAATACAGCTCATACAGCAAATGCTCTGTCCAATCATTAAAAAACAACAATGAATTGTACATATTACATTGTGGCCTATTGCTGAGAAATAAGAAAATAAGAAATCAAATAAGAAAAACAAATAAGAAAACAAGTGCTAGCTTTGGCAGCACATATACTGAAACTGGAACGATATTTATTTGGCCCCTGCACAAATAAGAAAATAATTCAGTTGCTGGGCTTGCCTGATTTGCACTACAAAGTGGCTGGTTTGCACTACAAAGCCCTGCTACATACATGCATACAATGCATACATCCCATTATCTGTCAGTAGCTTTGTTTAATTATCACATTCGAAACCCCCAAACCATGGTTTACAGGGTCAAAAACTGTGATGAAAGCTTGCATACAACCTGTTCCCCTTTTTTCCTCTAATCTTGTGTGCTGATTGATTCCTCCCACTCCTAGTTTAAACATAAGACCATAGAGTTGGTAGGGATCTCATAGGCCATCTAGTCTTGAATATGGTTAAAAGGTGTCCTCATCAGGCTAAACGTACCCAGGTCTACAACTTTTTCTCAGAGGACTTGGTCGCAAGGCCCCACATTATCCTTGCCACCCACATTTCAGTTTGTTCATCTGAAACATCATAATTTAGAATTGGACACAGTAATCCAAGTGACATCTCAATTGGGCAAAATGTGGACAGGGCTAGCTAGGACTGCCTCCAAATCCAAACTATGGCTTGAAGCATCAGATTCATTATGTCCAAACCAGGCCTGTGGCTATACACCATTTGCCATAATGAAGCTCTATGGAAAAATACCTTCTTTCTTGACATAGCCTATTAATTCAATCTGACTCTCTTTTAAACATCTGCTGATATGTTATGTACTTTCCTAGCTTTGTTTATATAAAATACATTCTGTATATTGGATGGCAAGAGAGCAAGAAAGAAAACTGATACATTATGCTTCCAGGGAATAGTTCATCAAATTTGTAGGCTTTACAAAGATGCATGATCTACCGCCAATGTGCCATATGCAGCCTTCAAGGCATATCTGTGTGGCCAAAGAAACCTTGTTAAATTCCCATTTTGATTTAAAAGGAAGCAAGAATCCTACTAAGGTGGGAGCTTATTTATTTCATTCTTGATTTTGTGCAGTATGGAAAATTATGACAATTGCATCAGCTGACAAGAGAACATCAAATCATATTTTCTTCACTATATTCAGACTTGATTCACAAGTGACAGCAAATCTTCCTAGTGGTCAACCAACCACCACACAAGCCGAGTTTATGCCATTGCTTTCATGTAAGAAAAACAAATTGATTTCCAAGCCCATTTAATCATTTCATAGTTTCAGTATTTGGTACTAGTTGCAAACCATGGGTCACATTGTCCTCAGATGGCTGAAGAAAACCAATAGGTCCAGTTTGCTGCATTCATATAGTTTACCTAATTGTTATGCAAATAGTATGCAAATTAGGAAAGTCATCTTGTTTGTGACACCTTTCCTTTGTGTTCCACAACTTCAAACTAATCGCCTGTAAAAAATGTTCTAGCATAATTTGCACCTGCTCACCACCTAGCAGGCTTAAGGATTAGTAAACCAAATGATGATATATATGAACATAATAAAGAAATGGCTTTTTTTCAGCAAGCGAAATCTGTGACTGTTTCACAGACACTATGGAAATAGATAAATTTTATTTTGTGTCAACCCTACTTATCTAATCCAGCTGTCATAAATTCCTTTGGCACCTCTAATGTTTTTACAGTGAGCTAAAGCACACAGTTTTAAGTTCTAAGTAAATGATTTAATAGTTTGCAACCCTCTCCTCCCCCTACCAAATTCTTTCTTCATTCCACAGCAGCTTGAAGAGAAGCTGGACAGCCAGATAGACTTTTTGGATTTGTTCCTGATCTGGATTAGTACTTAACTCTCATGTATGATAAATGGCCACACTTCGCCTCCATGCATATTTCAGACAGATAATCTGGATAATATACATCAGCTACCATTAAATTATGACTTTGGTGACAAGCCCAAAGCATGAAGACTCACTAACATTTTTGAAAGTCATTGGCCATGTTGCATTAACACTGCTTTTGAGAGCTAACCATGAGCAAGGGCCATGGGGTGTGTGGAAGAGCAGAAGGAGTGAATAAAATCCCTCTTTTTACCACCATCACCTGGAAGGAAATGTGGCAGTAGGATTGCTCCTGGCAGCCAGTTACCTTTTGCAAACTAGCAAAGACAAAAATTATATAATGCAAACATAATCTCTCTCTCATGCACACATGTGCAAACCTCTGTAACAAACTTTTATGCAACACTATTTGGGAATATATCCATTTCTAAAATGTAGGACAGTTCTAAATTCAGCTTAGAACAAAACATTATGTTGATTGTTATTAGGAAAACAGTAGGGGAGAAGGTAGCAGGTAGCAGGGGGGTGTTTACATAATTTTTGCCCCCAGATGTACTCCAAAACTAAGGAAAACCAGCAAGGGCAAAACCGCTCTAGGGACAGGAAGAAGATGTGTAGGAGAACATTGAAGGGGTTATTACCTTTTCCACCCACTTATCTGCTGCAGCAGCTATGCTCCTGGGTTTCCACCATCTTGGCAAACTGGGGCTGAATTTATCAAGGTAACATCAAGTTCCATCTTTAGAGCTGGCAGGTTTTATTTTAAACATGTAACCTGAAACTCACAAGCCTTTTTATTGTATAGTCTTAGAAACAAAAGTGTCTCATTTCTGAAAAGTCTAGACCTAACTAAGTCTTTCCCCCTCCCAATGATCTATATTGCAACCAAGAAACCTCATGAATTAACCTCATGAATTAACCTGATATAGCGGTATGTGTGTTCTGGACATCAAATTGACTTAAATAATAATCATTCTTTTTATATTTGGTATGCAAGTTAAAAATGTTATCTAGCAGAGTTTTTAAATATATGGCCCAATCAAAAAGTTAAAAATTGTGGACATTTACAATTAGCTTTATAGAGGCTGGCTCATTTCCCCAGACAACTACTTTCCTAGATCTGTATTCTCTGGGATTGTATGTAAGCCTATAACCAGCCAGCTCTAAATTCTGTTAAATCACAGTAATGTAAAGTGTAAATGATTACTAAAAAATGAGTTCGTCTTCTTGTGCTGCTCTGTCTCTGTTTTGCTGAAGTTTTGGCACCCGCTAGCCAAGACAAGGGACCCTTAGCTGTGAAGCTATTTAAGCTACAAACAAGTGCAAGTGCCTAGGTCTGCAGTAGAAATTTTGATAAATTTTAGAGCAGCTGGATTTCTCTTCCCATAATATCTGCAATCCATAGCGGGGATATTTCCAAGGCATGCTAGCTACCTACCACACTATTTTTCTGGAGCAGGCTGAAATCTACCTGCATATACACACCCTTTTTCTAGTATCAAAATCACTCTGATCCAACTTGTATCAGGCTTCCACACCAAATTCTCACTAGAGCATATTTCATTTTCAGTCTTAAATAAAACTTAAACCTTTGAAGAACCAGCTTAAAAATTCCCATACACAGTGGTACCTTGGTTGTCGAACAGCTTGGCTCCTGAACAAACCGGCTCCCGAATGCGGCAAACCTGGAAGTGAGTGTTCCAGTTTGCGAACTTTTTTTGAAAGCCGAACATCCATGGCTCCTGCAGCCAATCGGAAGCCGTGCCTTGGTTTTCAAACAGTTCCAGGAGTCGAATGGACTCCTGGAATGGATTAATTTCGACAACCAAGGTACCACTGTATAGCACATATAGATATGGGCAGTCATCGAAGCCCAGCATTTGACTCCCTTTCAGGCAGAACTACAATACTGCAAAACCACACTTAAAAATGGTTGGCATTTAAAACATCTTAGGCCCTGCCAACAAACATCTTCAGTTGAGAAACAGAGACAGCTTAGTTTAAGTGTTTAGAATGTGAGACTAGGGGGACCCAGATTCAAATCATCATTCATCCCTGGGTCGGTTACTCTCAGCTGAACATACCTCATAGGGTTATTTTGTGAGATTAAAAAGGTGGTGGAGAAAGGAACACTGAGTATGCCACCCTGAATCTTTCGAGGAAGGGTAAAATATAAATGAACAAAAGAAAGAAGCAATGAAAAGAGAACAAGCCTGGGAAATCCTGGCTAATCTGAACTTCAGAAGAATATTCTTTCCATGCCTTCAAAAGATGAATGACTAACTAATCCTAGTGTCGCATTTAATGATATGGTAGGCAGGGATGCCAAGAGCATGAATCTAATGAAATATTCTGTTCCTCCTGCATTTTAGCATTTCAGCAGCATATATTCCTTTTGCGCACCTTATAGTCAAATGATTAATGAAATACAGTTCAATGAGTATGCATTGTTCTAAGCTCTTCCATTTCCCTGACGAAAACATTATGTACCAAAAGAAAAATTAAAAACAGAAATTTAGTTAAAATTAAATATAATCAGCATGATAATATTGTTGCATGCCACCCAATCTCCAAGCGGTGTGAGATTTCAGGGGTTCCAGGTGCTTACCTAGAGTTTGTGTCTTTATTATGTAAGGTAGCATTTCTCAAACTTGGGTCTCCAGCTGTTTCTGTTTAACTACAACTCCCATCATCCCATCATCCCTAGCTAGGACCAGTGGTCAGGGATGATGGGAACTATAGTTCAACAACAGCTGGGGACCCAAGTTTAAGAAACTGATATATGGTTCAGTTACAACCTGAGCCTATGATGGAGGGGTCAGCATCAACACCCACCCATTTGCCATCTCACATAGATTTCCTTTCCTCTGTTCTTCTTAATGGTTCATCGCCCATGAGGCTAGCCTGGCTATTCCAAGATTTAGAAGCCTTGATTAAATTTTAATACTTGCTTGATCCAGGAATTAATGGGATCTGGTATACAGACCCCAAACTCATAACAATGTATGTTTTTTCTTATTTTTTAAAAATATGTATTATTACATCAAGCCTATTCAATTACAGTGATACCTCGGGATAAGAACTTAATTCATTCTGGAAGTCCGTTCTTAACCTGAAACTGTTCTTAACCTGAGGTACCACTTTAGCGAATGGGGCCTCACGCAGCCGCCACACAATTTCTGTTCTCATCCTGAAGCAAAGTTCTTAACCCGAAGTACTATTTCTGGGTTAGCGGAGTCTGTAACCTGAAGCGTCTGTAACCTGAAGTGTCTGTAACCCGAAGTACCACTGTATAGACTCCAATGCATCATTTAAAAACAGCAACAGAATACCCATCTAGCCTTTATCTGAGAGTTGTACATAATGTTGACAGTTAACAACTCCTTGAACCAGCGTTAAATAGTCCCCATAAGTACGAATTGCAGCTTCCATTCCATCCATTCATTCTTGTTTGTGTTCTGCTAGGAAAACTAGACTTTAGCACTCTGCTGCCTAAGCTCAGATATACCATACTATGAATGAAAGATGCAGGCCCATAAGTGGAGACTTCAGTAGCATGCAAATACCACAAAGCAGGGGTTGGATACAAAAAGCTCCACAGAGGTTAACCATTATCCTTACTAACAAATAATCAATTATGTCAACACTGTACAGAAAACATATGGCTGCCTTGGATTATGTCACTCTATCATTTCCACCATGAACTCAGCAAAGAAGCCCCTGAAAAAGTGTAACTCTCTTTTTTTTAGGATTCATCTTTCCATTCAGTTTCACTAGTTGGTATCTTTACCCTCTAATTCTCAGAACTACAGTGGTACCTCAGGTTACATACGCTTCAGGTTACAAACTCCGCTAACCCAGAAATACTACCTCGGGTTAAGAACTTTGCTTCAGGATGAGAACAGAAATTGTGCAGCGGCGGCGCAGAGGCAGCAGGAGGTCCCATTAGCTAAAGTGGTGCTTCAGGTTAAGAACAGTTTCAATTAAGAACGGACCTCCGGAACGAATTAAGTACTTAACCCGAGGTACTACTGTACCTTTACTTCACTTAATAACAACAACAACAACAACAACAACAACAACAACAACAACAACAACAACAACAACAACAAAACAACAACAACACAATCTACTCAGATGGAAGTTCATTTGAGTGCATTGGGGATTGTTGTTGTTGTTTAGTCGTTTAGTCGTGTCTGACTCTTCGTGACCCCATGGACCAGAGCACGCCAGGCACTCCTGTCTTCCACTGCCTCCCGCAGTTTGGTCAGACTCATGTTTGTAGCTTCGAGAACACTGTCCAACCATCTCATCCTCTGTCGTCCCCTTCTCCTTGTGCCCTCCATTGGGGATTACTCCCAGGTAAGTAAATACAGGACTGCAGTCTAAATTAAGCACACACACAAATTAACTAATTAGGCCCATGTACATATTGGCATTGGGAACTCAAGGGTGGCCAAGTTACATTAGGACCAAGGAGGACTGGATTCAAGTCCTACTCTTACTTTGTTAGGGTCATCTGGATTTGATTATTTAATTATTCAAGGAATTTATACCCTGTTCTTTAACCAAAATGTCTTTCAGGTTACAAAAAATCAGTACTAAGACTAACCATGCTCTCAGGCTCACAATTCAAAAAAGAAATGACATACAAGGGAAGGAGGAGGGAAGAGCAAACTCAAGCTACAATTCTTACAATGCAGTTATATAGTTATGTATATATAGTTATATACCGTATTTTTTGCTCTATAAGACTCACTTTTTCCCTCCTAAAAAGTAAGGGGAAATGTGTGTGCGTCTTATGGAGTGAATGCAGGATGCACAGCTATCCCAGAAGCCCGAACAGCAAGAGGGATTGCTGCTTTCACTGCGCAGCGATCCCTCTTGCTATTCTGGCTTCTGAGATTCAGAATATTTTTTTTCTTGTTTTCCTCCTCCAAAAACTAGGTGCGTCTTGTGGTCTGGTGCGTCTTATAGAGCGAAAAATACGGTAGTTATGTCTATGCATATTAGAACCTTCTAGAAGAGCTGGTTGCCTTGCCCTGTTCCAGAAGAACTTACACTCACAGACACACAGATCAGATCCAGGACAGAACTGGTGACAATGCCCAGGCCATACGTTCAAATTCAGCCGTAGTGTGCAGAGTGTGGTGGGCTGCATGAAGTACTACCAAACTGTAACAATTCTTTCCCCCAGTATTGTCCGCTCTGACATTACTACAGCACCTGTTCCCTTCCCACACACTGCCTACAGTTTCATCAAAAAGAATAACTATGGCAAGCTCAACACAGGCATGATAATGTCACCATAAGCAAAAAACACAAATGCAATATTGCAAAATTCCATTCCCATCTGTATTTGAGCATGTGTATCCAAACTGCTGAAAAAAATGTACTGGGAGACAGCAAATAATTTCTGGTGCCATTATGTTTGCAGCTAAACCAAGAACCAGTTTGTTAGAAATTCAATGGGGCTTAAGTGGATATAGGACTGCACCCTCAGGATCGAAAGCAAGGTCAAGAGAACTGCAAATGTAACTTCACTGCCCACTTCTAGTAATTTAGGAATATTTAAATATAAGCTTAAGAACCAAGGGTTCAACTACTCCAAAGTACTTACTCAATCAGATACAATGACATTTTTTATGCCATCATTTATTAATGTTTATAAATGAGGGTTAAAAAAACAACCCACTGGTGAATTTGATAATAGCAGATGGTTAAATTTGTTTGGTCAATATTTAACATGCGATTTAAATCAGGAGCGATTTGAAATAAAGTACGAAGACAACACGAAAAACTAAACATTTTTGGCCCGAATTTCTTTCTTACATCCTATTTGTCACCTGCCAGCAGGTTAGTCTGATGATAAATATACTGTACTGAAGCCAGTTGATTCAGAGTTTAATACAAAGCTCCAATCCTGGGGATCTGCTGAAATATAGATTGGGGGGGGGATGTTATGGATGGTGGTGGTTGGGAACTGAAAACTTGCCTTTAGACCATGGGTAGGCAAACTAACGCCTGGGGGCCAGATCCGGCCTAATTGCCTTCTAAATCTAGCCCGTGGATGGTCTGGGAATCAGCATGTTTTTACATGAGTAGAATGTGTCCTTTTATTTAAAATGCATCTCTGGGTTATTTGTGGGGCCTGCCTGGTGTTTTTACATGAGTAGAATGTGTGCTTTTATTTAAAATGCATCTCTGGGTTATTTGTGGGGCATAGGAATTCGTTCATCCCCCCCCCAAAAAAAATATAGTCCGCCCCCCCCCAAGGTCTGAGGGACAGTGGACCGGCCCCTGCTGAAAAGGTTTGCTGACCCCTACTTTAGACACTAACAATGATGTCCAGAAGCAATGAACTCTAGGAGGTGAAAGGAGTAGAGATGTGTTTCCTGTGATGTTGAGTGAAAGAGAAAGGACAGCAATCTTCAATCTACCTGCCCTCCAGTGGTCTCAATGGAGGGAAATTAAAGCTCTCTTCCTGTGCCCTTGCTGGAAATTCCAGCTAAACTGTCTTCAGTTCCCAAAAGTAAGAGATGATCCTGGATATTTCCGGCAAGCAGTGAGTAGGATACAACATTATTTAGTTATTAAGTTTACATTTACAGGGTAGTTTACATTTGTGTATTGCATACAAAATACACAAAAATACAGATACTTTAATTAGCCAAAGGCCAAGGAAAAGAGAAATATTTTTGCATGGCATCTAAAGATACAGTATGTAACAAAGGCAACATATCTCCCATTCCCTGGGAGAAAAATTCCACAAGCGAGAAGCCACCATAGAAAAGGCCTGCAGTCATACTTCAGACCTGTCATGGAGGAGGCACACAGATAAGGTCCTCAGATGTTTTTTGTAGGGGTGAAGGTATGTAAACAAGCTGAATGCTATGCGTATATGTGAATAAAAATGATGCGTATATGACAATAAAATATTAAATGAGCAAAACTTCACAGTCTTGGTTAATTAGAATAATGGAACATACTTTAAAAATGTTGGTTTCTACTTTAGATTCACTTGCTAAAATTAATTCAGGAAAAATATTCAAATTCAAAATTCACATTGCATTATACAGCAGCACATACCTTGTCATAAATCAAAGGCATAAGAGACTAACGTTACCAAGCACAAGGCTACCAATGTTGGATATGCAGACATGAGAACAATATTATGTGCCATAACTTAAAACCTCATACTATATTTAATGTCTAGTTATGCATCAGCGCAAGCAAAAGCTTGGAGCAGCAATTGAACCCTAGAAATTATAGCCTGAGCAAGCCAGAAAGAGGCAGTAGGGGGTGTTGCCTTTTATAAACTTGTTGACTGAACAAAGCAAGGAACAAGTGATTATGGTTTAAAACGCAGAGAATGTTCTCATGGTTTCTGAGTACAGTGGTACCTCGGGTTAAGTACTTAATTCGTTCCGGAGGTCCATTCTTAACCTGAAACTGTTCTTAACCTGAAGCACCACTTTAGCTAATGTGGCCTCCTGTTGCTGCTGCTGCGCCGCCGCTGCACGATTTCTGTTCTCATCCTGAAGCAAAGTTCTTAACCCAAGGTAATATTTCTGGTTTAGCAGAGTCTGTAACCTGAAGCGTATGTAACCCGAGGTACCACTGTACAATAGAAGGAATGTGTGTGGTCAACTATGAATCATTAAGTATATTGAGTAATAATGACACTAGCTCATAGTATATAGTGAATGAAACAAATAACTACAGGAGCAAAGCTTCTATTTGAGATAATAATGGGGAGCGATCATAGCTCAGTGGTAGAGCATCTGCTTTCCATACAGAAGGTCTCCATCCCTGGCATCTCCAAGTAGGGCTAGGAGAGAACCCTGATTGAAACCCTGGAGAGCCACTGCCAGTCCGTGTTGACAATACTGTGATAGAAGGACCAGTGGTCCGACTCAGTATAAGACAACCTCCCAATAAGCAGGAAAATGACAGCAACTACTCCTTGCACAGATATTCATACTTAATAACATGCTGTGCTGGACTAAGGAAGAATAAAGATTTCAGCACCTTGTATGGATTCACCTTTTCCTACAGTGTAGAATCAGTCAGTGCTTTGACTTCATATTAAGTTGCTAAATTGGTTTTTTTTATGTGTGTGGTTGTGTTGTGTTATTATTTCTTACAGATAAAGGCAATCATGCTGAACTGTGTTTGGCATAACTGCAATAAAACACTAGCTTATTTTTGAGACACCTTTCACTTTCTTTTTCTAAACTTTTAGATGCTTTCTTTTTGTGTGTGCTTTCATTAAATTGGATAAGCAACATTAATTACACCTTTTGCAAATTTACATATTCATATACACATATTTAATACAGCTGGACCTTCTGCATAGGTCTAGTTTTAAATTTGTGCCCATGAACTTTCATGAAGTTTATTTTAACTTCTGTTCCAGTAATATAGTCTTTAAGTCACACACTTTCAATTTTATGAGAATCACTTTATCAGCATAATTTTCTAGATAGCACACTTTTAACAGAGACATGTTTTATTTAATTCTGTATACTAATTCTGCATAAACTTCAGCTTCTCAAATCATTTTGCTGCCAAATGATACTACTTGTTCTTTAACACTTCATTATGTTACTAACATTACATGCTCTTACACTTAAATATCCAAAAGTTAGTTCGGAGCTCATTATGTTTTGACCTTCTTGTCTAGGCACATTTGTTGGCCACAGCTGTATGTAGTAAACTGTCTCTAGAAAGATTGATCTAAGTTTACTGTCTTCTCCATAAAAGTGAATCTTGATGGATAAGCACTATGGTGATTATTCATTTTATATAGCTTTTTTTTTAAAGTGCAAAGAAGTTTACAATCTTCATCTTGTTTGCCCTTGAAATCACCCCTCAAGTTGGTACTTTTTAAAAAAAAAATATGGAGCTGAGGCTGAGAAAATGTGACTTTCCCAAGACCACCTGCTAATTCCATGCTTTAGGTGACATTAGACCACGAGTCACATTGATCTTTATTCAAATGTTCAGCAAAATGCTTGAGGGCATAAACTGGAGGGCAATGCCAGCCACATCCTTAATATCCCCATATGCCTCATCTCCTCAACTCCTCAACTCCTGACTGTCATGTGATCAGCACAAAAGCCTGAAGGGAGATTCCAGGCATCTTAGAAGCCTCCCCTCAACTGTTTGCTCTGCATTATCGCAGGGAGACTTCTAGTTCTTGTGCAGGGCTTTCACTGACTGGACTCATTAGCTGAAGTAAAAACAGTGTTGCACACTTCCCCACAATGGTGCAATTAGACTACAGGATTGTTCCACCTATGACTTAAAAATTTTGTGGAGTTTTTTCTCTTTCCATCCGAGGTGGTTAGAAGTGTAACCAAATCTTATACAGTGGTACCTCGGGTTACAGACGCTTCAGGTTACATACGCTTCAGGTTACAGACTCCACTAACCCAGAAATAGTACCTCGGGTACTATAGTACCTGAACTTTGCTTCAGGATGAGAACAGAAATCATGCTCCGGCGGCAGCGGGAGGCCCCATTAGCTAAAGTGGTGCTTCAGGTTAAGAACAGTTTCAGGTTAAGAACAGACCTCCAGAACGAATTAAGTTCTTAACCAGAGGTACTACTGTATTTGAGGTGATACAAAACCTCTGTTGGGTCTCTTTTACACAAGGAAGTTATCAGCTGACATTCTAGACGAAGCTACCTTCAGAGTTAGCAATGAAGACAATATCCTTTCACACACACCTTGACAAAATAGGAGTGTAATAAAACCAACAAGCCATAAGCAAACAACAAATCTCAAGGTGCAGTTCTAACAGGCGCCAGTCCTGTCAAAAACAGGATTTCTTTACAGAAGAATTACAGATAGCATTTCCCTTAAAAAACAAGTGCTTCCCAAGAAGTGGAAATTAAAAGGCTACAGTAAAGAGCCTCAGGAAGTCACTTCCTCTGCCTGCGTTGGTGAACAGCTCTCAGCAATTACTATGCATGGCTTCTGCCACATGTCATTAAGATATGCCTGTTATTGTTTTTATAAAAAGATGGAGGTGGAATTCAGCACATGATTATAATTAAAAACAACTGCTGCCTTGAGTGCACGTGGTGAAAGATAAACTTTAAAATAATAAACTCAAATACATGCCATTTGTTAACTAAGCTTGACCTAATACTAAGCCTTGAAAGAACCAAGACCATACATAGAGGGCCTGATACGTGAGTCTTTGTTTCATAGTCTAGCTAATTCCAGAATGCGGTAATTGTGTTCACCTTCATAGCCACCTTTTCAGAATCTGGACTTAAAAGGCAGTCTACATCCAAAGATCATTTCCTGGGCCCCATTTCCTTCCTACCATCTAGATCTAGGGTAAAATCACCTTGGTTTGATAAAGGAAAAAGGTAATGTTTTCTGAAAGTTCTCTCCCAGCTTAAAATGTTAATACACATGGATAATATAATCTCCAACATTTCTCCAATGAAAATAGGGACATCCTGTGCATGACCCTTGAGAAGAGGGTTTTTAAAAAATATATAGAAGGGGGGCAGCTAACACATAAAATATTTTCAAGAAATACAAATTGACCAAACTAGATTTGAATGACCAAACCAACTCAAAGTCTGCTTGGTTGGGGCTGTCTGGTCACATTTTTCACATCAAGAGAGAGTTTTAACAGAAATTAAGGGGTTAACATTAAAGAAGTTCTACAAAGCAGCTCATTTCATACAACTAACCTATACATGTGCAGAACCTCAGAGGAGATGGAGCAGAAGAATAACTGTTGATGAAAGTGTTTGATTTGTAATACAACCAAACATTAAAGACCAGCAAATTTCTTTACTAAAACAGGGAGTTACTGATTTCAGATCCTGTTTTGTAAACAAAGTTTTATGTAATTTATGTAATTCTTTATAGCAAAGCTAAACAACAAAAAAGCAGCATGTTATGCAGACTGACTGCTTTAAAACTAGAACATAAAATGAATGTTGTTGGTAGTATAATTTTGTGCTCAGATTGTATTACATGCTTGAAATTACAAAAACAGAAGGCTCAAGCCATCATCTTGGATTCTGAACATAGACTGCCTATTTCGTTGCTCCTTCAGCTATCATTATTTCAACCACTGAAATTAAAACAAGGCACTACAAGCCTGAAGGAGTATTTTTGGAGGTCTTACGCTTTCCATCTGTAAGAAGTTGTGTATACATATACATATTTTAAAAT
Source organism: Podarcis filfolensis (assembly GCF_964270895.1). Taxonomy (NCBI): domain Eukaryota; kingdom Metazoa; phylum Chordata; class Lepidosauria; order Squamata; family Lacertidae; genus Podarcis; species Podarcis filfolensis. The sequence continues at coordinate 76,178,424 of NC_139605.1, read as the reverse complement.
AAAAAGTGCATCTGATTATCAATTAGAGAAATCTGCATACACTATATTGTATAAGTAAACTTTAAAGTCTAGTTACGAAAATAACATGTTTCTCCCATCAAAGTTCAAAAGCACTCGCACAAAATGACCTAGAATGGCAATTACCTATCTGATGTTCCTTCTCCCCCCCCCCCCACCTCAGTTCTGCGGAGCTGTGTGATTGGTTTTTCATGTTCTACTTACATCTTAACTAACAATGGAACATAGTTTATTGATTAGACTCACCAGTGAGCTTTAAAAAAAGAAAAAGAAGGAAAAAAACCATAGAAACAAATGTCTATTCATGCAAGATAGAGAAGGATCAAGGTGCCTTGGCTCCTCAGTACAAAACACAAGCAAGATGATGGTTATCAATCTAATCCCCAGCATACCTTTTTGAAACACCCCATTATACATACATCTGGCTTTAATGATGCAGTAACCACTTCTAAGAGTAAAAAGCCAGGGCTACTATTCAAAAGCAACACTCTTGTGACGATTAAGCTGTCTGTTACCTGCCTCCTCTTTGCAAAAGGCAAATTGACAACGTGACTTCCTCTCGGTTTCTAGGCTGGGAATTTTTACCAGGTGCATTCTTTCCATACCAATCAATCAAGTGAAGAAATTAAAGCTGCAAACCAGTTTCTAAAGTACACTGAGTGCAGCTATTCTGCATTTCCACTACTGGCTGAGTCTGAGCCAGGATCTCGTGAGCTCTGAATGTGTTTGATACACTGGCCTTTTCTCTTTAAGAGAAGTAATTTCTACAGAAAGTTACTAATTTTTTTTTTTTTTTGTTATTTTCATTTTAATCAATCATTAGGGATATACCACTCCTTGGCCTTGTCTTTAGCTTTGCGGTGCCTTAAACACTGCTGTTGAAACTGCATACAGGAAAGTCACTTTAGGGCGATTTACCATCTGACTTGTGTGCATTCCACAAGCCTACTGAAGCCTGGAAAATTGGGGTAATTTGGACTGGTGCTTGTCCAGCATCATGAAAGAGAACAATTGAGCGAAGTCAGGAATTCAAATTTAATATGACTTAAATGTAAGGATCAATCTTATTTGTCTGCTTATCTGTTCCTTAATGGAAGGTTAAAGGGAAAACAACTAGCCAAATATTTTTAAAGTGCAATGCTTCTATTATCTCAAAATCTATCAATGGCAGCAAGAAATAAATGTTCACAAGGCTTTTAAAAAGCCGTTTCCCAGCAAAAAAAAGAGAGAAAGATACCCTATGACCATTTTTTTGGTATGTTAATATATGCACAACAAAAACTTAAATTAACACCCTTTCCCTCTTTATGGGACATTAATATTACATCAACAGTTGATCAGATTTCAACATTTAAAATTCAGGCTTGCAGGGTTGTTGTTTTTCTATACACACATTAAAGAGTAAGAATTCCACTCACCAAAAAATTGTACATATACCCAAATCGAGTCAGATTTCTCTAACCCTGAAACAATCTACACCAAACTCAGCACAGTATCTGTAGGTATAAATCACAAGTGGCAAATGAATATTAACTCATCAGGAACAGTTAACTGGATATGATATTCACAAAGTTTGTGATAAAAAGTGTTTTGTGAAAGGATTAAGATATGCCTTTATGCAGGTTCATGGAAAGGAAGTTCAGAGCTAACAAAATGGTACGGACAGCATTTAGCTGTATCCGACTACAGATAGCAATTTCAGTTTCTGACTTTAAAACCCACCATGTTCTAAATGCTAAATTTATAGGGCAGGATTATTTAATGGGCTCAGCCTATACAAGGAATTCTACTAGCACAACAGGGCTTCTCCCCCTTCCTGCCTCCTGAAGTTGACTTGGGGGTGGGGGTCAGGAGAGCTCCAGAACAGCACACAGGGGGAGGAGAAGGCAGATCATTCCAACAGACAAGAAGAAATGTTTGAATTGATGGAGTGATCTGCTTAGCACTATGCTGAATTCCTCCCAGATTTTAATTATTGTGGCATGTGACCCACTGAATGCAAGACAGGACTGGTTGTTATTCACTGCTGCAGCAAATAGTAGACTGAGGAAAAACTCACAACAATATTATGGAGGTAGGTTAGTAATAAAGTATTATTTATAGACTGTTCCAATGCCTTGTTTTCAAGCACAATAATAATACTAATATAATTTCCTGTTATATTATATCAGCAGCATCATCATCAGGAACTACAGAAGAAAAAATGACTTGCCTCAAACACCCTAGAAAACACATATCTAAAACAGAATTTCCCCAATTCCACTTCAGTATCATCACCCCAAATCCATTCCCTTCCTAGGGTTATTTTCCTAAATATTTTTTTATATGTCTGCAAAACTCAGGATTTTTGCTAAACATGATGATAACTTCCTCCTGCACATAGGTGTCCTTTTGGCTACATAAGCAATGACATTCATAGCCTGAGTATTGGAAATGGAGTATTGGAAATGGAGCATTGGAAATGAAGTATTGAGTATTGGAAATGGAGGGGGAAAGCAGAATTCTACAATAAACGGTTGCAGTGTATGTGTTACCTGTGCCAATGGGTGGCAGCGGCGGCGGCAGCGGGTGTGTGTGTGTGTGTGTTCTAAATGAATAAAATAAATTCTAACTAGTTGATATTTTTTCATAACACAGTATACACATCTCAGAACAAAACAACCCCAGCCTCTTTTCTTGCTCTCACCTTGGAACTATAATACTTGCTTTCTGGAACTTGAAACTTTATCTCTCTTTTCTCACTTTCCATAATATGCTGTTTTCTGAAGCTCAATAATAAAGTTGAAACAATTCAGAACTCTGATTTTGCAGCTTTTTCTTGACTCTTTGATTCACTTTCCCCCCAGTTGATGCACATTATACTCTAGAAAGCAGCTTTTTAAAGAACTTTTATATATTATTATAAATAATTTTAGCTTTTCTTTGAAAGATTGCCTCAGCAGAGCTGCAAATGCTTTGGAAGAATCAGTACAGTACTAGTATTCCCTTTTAAATTATTGTTGCACGCTCCAGCATATAGTATACTGTACAAGATCAAGCTTTCCATAGAGATGCCTTTGACTTCATCTACTTTACCTCAGTCTAAGTGCTGAACTAATGCTGTCTGGGCTTCTTGTTAAACATAACTCGTCATACATGGGTTAATTATTTACAGTCAAATAGGGTGGCGCTGTGGGTTAAACCACAGAGCCTAGGGCTTGCCAATCAGAAGGTTGGCGGTTCGTATCCCTGCGACAGGGTGAGCTCCCGTTGCTCAGTCCCAGCTCCTGTCAACCTAGCAGTTCAAAAGTACATCAAAGTGCAAGTAGATAAATAGGTACCGCTCCGGTGGGAAGGTAAACGGCGTTTCTGTGCGCTGCTCTGGTTCGCCAGAAGCAGCTTAGTCATGCTGGCCACATGCTGTACGCCAGCTCCCTCGGCTAGTAAAGCAAGATAAGCGTCGCAACCCCAGAGTCGTCCGCGACTGGACCTAGTGGTCAGGGGTCCCTTTACCTATTCCTTATAAATAAATTACTTCTATTTATTACTTACATATATATATATTAGGTTCTACAAAAGAGGACAGTCTGATGGTAGCAACACGTCAATATCCACTTTGCCTCCTATGAAATGGGGATCAAGTTTCTGCATGTTCAGGTTGTTTTACACCAATTTCCCCCACAATGAAATATCTACAGGAACTGAAGACAGCAGTTTCAGAAAATGTAATTGTAATACCATCTCAAACGACAGCATCAAAGAACCACGGTCATGTAAGCCCACACTAATCCTTTTGTTACAGAACGGAAAGCTTTTATTTGCAGTCTTCAGTAGCAGGAACTCTCTCTTAGAGACAGAACAGAGGCAAAGCAGATAACTTCCCGAGTTCATTCTTAGTTCTATAACTCAGTGGCCTTTAGCTTCATTTTATTTATTTATTTTAAAAAGAGGGCATATTCTAATATAATTAGCTGATTTACAAAAATGCACCCATTTTAGTTGATAACATTGATAGTCCCTTTACCACGTTTTCATGGTTGAAACTGCTTATTTGTAAGCTGAAACTTACAAATGTAAGGTATCTGTTCCCTGTTTATATATAAGGTTCCTTGTTTATTTATAATGAGAAAATAATAGGTTTAGATTAGCCTTATAAAGAATATAGAATTGTTATCTTGTTATTTGGGAAGCATTAACAGTAGCATGCTTGTGACATGTAATAAAAACACAGCATGTTGTTTCCTGGTAATTATCAATGGATTCAGCAGTTCTATATTTCTTGAGCTTCTGACATTTTTTACTTTTTGAAATAGTATATATATATTCTATGTTGTGAACTGCTTCAAGATTTTCTTAAAAGTGGTGTAAAATATTTTAAATAAATAATCATATAACTCATTGTGATATAATTTCTTTGTGAGATATTAAGAAACTACAGTTTTGCACTGTACTGCTGTAATTTGATGTCACATATTATACAAAAAAAAATCCCGTTTAAATGCTCTTCTTTCTCACACATTTACCCAGTCTTCTGCATATACAGAACAATAAGTTTATGAAACAAAACATATATTCAATAACTGAGGCAATTTAAAAATGCTCATTCAAAACACCACCACTATGCAAGAAAAGAAACAAGAACCAGAAACTTAAACTAGAAAGTTGCATGATGTAATTTTTACTCCCTACTTGGAAGTCAAATGAGAAATACATTCTGGCTCTGGTAATACATCACAAACCCTTTCCTGAGTGCTAGAAAAGTTCCCAAAATGTTATTATGCCACATCTGCCTTGCAAAGAAAGTCACTTCATTCAACCTCAGCTAACTTCCAGTTAAATGTTGATCTGTAAAGATAAATATCCTGAGAAGTTGTGCCAGACAATTCAGACCAGTGAGTTTTTCTACTCTACCCCTACCCCCACCACCGCACCCACTGCCCCAGGGCTCCAGTCTCTGGTGCCTTGATTTCTTTAGGCTGTCTTGGCCCACCAGTTTTCTGAGAATGTTCCCACAGACTTTTCTACTTTACCCTTAGAGATCCACTCCACAGTCTAATCAGTTTTTGTGTTGGTTTCGCATGCACCCCAAAGTTGTACCATACCCAGGTGCTTGAGGCAGGAATGCCAATTGTGAGTTACTTAATCCTGAGATGCTATAATGTTAGCCAGTTGCTTCGTGTATTCTCTAACAGTGCAAACCTACGCATGCTTATGCAGAAGTATTTCCAGGTAAGTGGATGTAGGCTTACAGACTATTTGAAATGTTTTAACAGATTCATCAGAACTGCACAGGGTGAAGCACACTTAGGACCAATTTGCATGCCTCAAAGAAGCAGAAAAAGTACAGCTGTCTCACATTTCCCTCCCCACTTTTATCTGTCTATCAAAAATACAAGTCAGCTCTAAGATAGACCACAGCGAAGAGGTACTAAAAGCCTATTCCAAAGCAAACCATCACAGCCTGCAAACTAAAGTTGAACTTCTTCTCATGCCCATGCAGCTGTAATAAACGCATGGCGTAAAACAGAAAATTGGAGATGGACACTGCTAGGGTCCATAGGCTAACAGTCTTTTGACAAACACATCACAGCAGCAGAAGCATCTGCAAATATTGTTGGTGTGTAGCAATGCATTCCCATTGCCTTTCCCTTTGCCTTGCACATTCAGATCACCTGCATTGCAGAAAAGAAGAATCTGACTGAGCTTGACCTTAGGAATTTTTTCAAGGGGCATTCTATATGGTAGCTATAACCTTAAAAATGTGGTAACCTGCCAAAAACAAGCAAATCAGAATAATAGGCAACAATACAACAAACTTTAAGAATTGCTGAGTTATATATTCTAATTACAAGGAATACAGAGAGAGAATGCATGCGCACAGTGGTGGTACATCAAATTATAAATGTAACATGCCTTGGCATCATAATTATATAAATATACTCAAGACTGAATATCTATCATTTATCATGTCTTTGCCTATGGCCTGTCAGAAGACTGTTAGAGTGCTGATGTTAAAGAACGGCTGATTCCATTATTAATACCATTTCAAGATAACTCAGAAAGACACCCTCATCTAAACTCTGCAAACAGTACCACAGCAGAGTTTATGGCTGAATACATAACTGAAGCACAATTTCAACACTCTTTCAATTGTATCAATGGTCTTCTATTACATAAATGGATTTATTGGGGGTAAATGAGGCATCTACTTACCATGTTAATAAGCAAACAAATCTCAATGATATTTTTTGGAAATACTTGTTAGTATGATATGAGCAAGCAAATCTGAGTTATAGCTTTCAGAAATATGTAATTATTTATAGCAGAAGGTTAAGCATATGAAGCACAAGATGTTCATCATCTTCAATGTGATTTTGACATAAGAACTCACCAGGGGCAGTGCGTAGGATGAATACCATATTAACCAAGCCAAGGAACAGGCATGCGATCTCCCACACATATACGAGCAAATCATAGAAATGAATAGACTAATATTTCTTAAATTTTACAAGTTAGGGTAAAATCAAGTCCTGCACCATCTCCTTGCTTAGCTAATCCACAGTTCTGTTGGCTTTTCCCACTGGGTGGACTGCTCAGATTAATGCCTCTCAGCTCTATATAGGATTCTGATGGCCCCTCTGTTAAGTCTGCCTGACTTTGTGGTTCCTCTGCTTATTTAAATACTTTAAGGGAAGGGATGCCCCTCTTCTTATGGCCATACCAGCCCCTCAAGTATTCTATCTTTCCTTCCTTCTGAGGCCTAGAATTTATTTTATGTCATAAAATTTATATACTGGTTGCTTCTTTTTTTAAAAAAGAACAATCCACACACCCTCAAAGCAGCTCGGGGGGGGGGGGCAAAAGCTGCTAAAAACAGGTATCTAAAACATTCAAATGTTGGTGCTGATATCTACAGACAAAAATCCAGCCTTAATCTGGGTAGGATGGGAAGGTCCCTCTCTCCTATTCTCCATGTTTATGGGCTGGACAGTGCTTCAAAGATTTTAGTACCTTTGCTAACCTAGCAGTTCGAAAGCACGTCAAAGTGCAAGTAGATAAATAGGAACCACTCCTGTGGGAAGGTAAACGGCGTTTCCGTGCGCTGCTCTGGTTCGCCAGAAGCAGCTTAGTCATGCTAGCCACATGACCCGGGAGCTGTACACTGGCTCCCTCGGCCAATAAAGCGAGATGAGCGCCGCAACCCCAGAGTCGGTCACGAATGGACCTAATGGTCAGGGGTCCCTTTACCTTTTTACATGTCAGTATACAGCAAGTCCCCACATTTAACCTGTGCACATTCAGCTTTACGTTGCATGGCCATTAAAAAAAAAAAGGTACAGAAAGGGGGTAGAGTTCCAGGAAGAATATTTGGCAATCCCACCTACCAATGAACCCAATGGGTTTTGACCATACACAATTTTGGCTTTAAGCGCTATCTCTGGAATGTAACCACCATGTAAGTTGCAGGCTTATTGTACCACAAAAAACAGCTCTTGCATTAGTGTCTCAATAGAAAACGTGTTGCTATGGAGAAGCAAACATACACAAATGCAAAGATCAGAATTGACTGAAGCACACACACAAAGGGACACATCTCTTGTTTATGTTGTTGTTTTTCTGCACCTCATAAGGCATTTATGAGGGTAGGAAACAGTCACAGAAGTACGGTATGTATTATTTGCAGGGCAAGTTGTCAAAAGAGAAAGCAGCTGAATAATCAGAAAAGGCTACCTTCCATCCTGTCATTAGAGAAGGAAAACTATGCAAACTTATTACAGAATTTAAATGTCAAAATAATTTGTACAGCCCAATTGCCATTTAGATGAAGGATTAGATCAACACCAGATAATATCTACCCAAATTAGCCAACAAGCTGTTCAGACTTCAACATGCAGCAGCCTCGGTCTCAGTGCTTAAGGAACTATAATTCTTCATTGCTATGTTTCTGGTATATTCAACAGAGATATTTCTTTGAAAGCACCACATTTCACACTAGATAACAGTCTCAGTTTCCCTGAAGAACAAGAGCAAGATTGTGTGCTGCTTTTCCATGAATTAACCATACGGCTGCTGTGACATTTAAAGCTCTGATTTGTACAAATATTCCCCCACAGATTCTGCACCCCATTACAACATCTTCATAAGGCGAACTCCCAGAAAAAATGGCTGTCTGGGAGTCCCAATTCTATGGGGAAAGCTCATGAAATCAATTCTGCCTATAGACCTTTAAATGTCACAGAAAGATGAGCCCAAGGAAGAAGAAAAGATCCCTGCTGAGTCAGTTGCCACATCTGCAGTGGCGGTACCACAGTCCAGCAGAAAGCAGGTCAGCCATTCCTTCCTTTGACAGGTCTCCATAGTTATATAAAGAGAAAGGCATCTGAGTCCTGCTGCTGGGGAGAAAGTATTCTGCCATGATTTGGGACACTTTACACACATACAACTTCCCTGACCCTGAAGAGGTACACCAGGGTTCACCTGAAAATAACTTTTTTATTTGCCTGCCCTTGGCTTTCCTATTTAGCATCTCTTTTGATATGATTTCTAAATCTGTTTAATTGCAAAACACTCAAATACTGATGACTGGGAGAAAGTGTAATTTAAAATGTTAAAGTAGTGATCTGCAGGGCAAACTCTTTCACTTCAAACAGTTTTTATTTCCTCAATTATTTCTTTACCATGAGGAAAAACTCCTGATAAGCTCATGGCTTCAGTCTTTTGACTGATTCTTCAAAGTAAGGCTCATACTTGGTTAGCTCATCTCCATAGTTTTGTTCAGAATGTGACTCTTAATTCTATAAAGCCTTAATCTCGTTTAAGCAAAGATTAGCCTTATTTGACCTTTCACCACGAAATAAACTTTTTAAATTAATCATGTGAAACTGATTAAAACAATATCATATAAATCAGAATCATTAACAACATCCTATAAGTAAAAATACCACTGTTAAAAAGATAACTTCTGGTAATAATCAATTGCAAGATAACCCTTGATTTGTCTTTTGATTTTCTACGTTTTACTATAGCTTTTTCAGATTTATGAAAAAGGAAATGGAAAAACCAATGGGCTTGGGGGATTTGGGAGGCGGGTACACGCATGCTCAGGAGGGTGCTGTGCCCAAGAAGTGGAAGCGCCGCAGCAGAGCGAGGCGAAGATCAGGTAGGAGTTGGGGTCCTGCCTCTGCGCAGGCTGGCAGTGGCTTGGGCGCACACCATGGCCGCTGCCAGCTCGAGCCAGGGAAAGAGGTGTACAGGGACAGTGCCCATGAGCCTCTTTCCCTGGCTCAGGGCTATCCTCTTTTTTGCTCTTCAAGATATGGCAACGCTATATGTATGTATTATCTTTCTTATTCACAGAAACATACATACACAACAAGGGAAACACTAAAATCAATATGAAAAGTTAGAACCAAACAAGATACAGTGGTACCTTGGGTTACATATGCTTCAGGTTACATACGCTTCAGGTTACAGACTCTGCTAACCCATAAATAGTGCTTCAGGTTAAGAACTTTGCTTCAGGATGAGAGCAGAAATTGTGCTCCGGCGGCGCAGCAGCAACAGGAGGCCCCATTAGCTAAAGTGGTGCTTCAGGTTAAGAACAATTTCAGGTTAAGTACGGACCTCTGGAACGAATTAAGTACTTAACCTGAGGTACAACTGTATGATGCAGGAGATGCAAAATCACTTTTTGTTTTGCTTTCTTATACTCACTAGCAGCCTCACGTGGCTTCTTTGAAGAGAAACAGCTCGGGGGGGGGGGGGACCTATTTAAACCTTTCCTCCTGCCTGATTTTCCACACACATCTCCTGAAGCTCAGTGGGAGGAAGTATACAGGTACATACAGTTAACTATGTTTTCCTATACTTGCCATGCAGAGCGAACAACTTTGGGGTTGGAATTTAGAGTGAGGAAACTGTGTGACGAGAAAAGGAATACACACAGTCAGTGGCGTAGTGTGGGTTGTCAGCACCCGGGGGAAGGCAAGTAATTTGCGCCCCCTAACCCGTGGATTTTAGCAGGGGGCAGAGAGCTGCGAGTGTGAGCGCACCCCCCCAGATGTTGCGCCCGGTGCGGCCGGCCTCCCCTGCACCCCCCACGCTACGCCACTGCACACAGTTCACATATAAACCCAGTACAAATTCCCCAATCCAGCTGAACAGAGATGTGAATTAGTGTGAGAGAGAGATGGAGTGGGAATCAAACAAATGTGGACACTTTAAAACCAATTGGGCTTAATTCTACAAATTAGGGCCATTGATAAAACAGTATATCATACAGATATCATATCATGGTGTAAGAACATGAAGATAAGCTCTGAATACATGGAGAGCCATGTTACACCTCATTCCAGTTGGCTTAGCATGCCGTATTTACACTGCTACAAAGTAATCTCTGAACAACGTTCCTGGACATTTTTGGAATGCGTTGCTTGCCCCTCTTCTTCTTAAGCTTATGTAGGACACACCCAAATGCTAACAATGTAAAGAACAATTACTGTTTTGCTGTTCAAGTTTTTTTATTCTAGCATTTGAAATATCTTTTTTTATTAAACTGAGCATGGATCTTTAAAAGCAACTCACATAATTAGAAGACCATGTGTATACCTTCAGTATTCAAATCCTTATGTTGTAAGATAATGCATGCAATATTTAGAATGACCTCAACATTAGATTGCAAAGATGAAGTTTAGAAGTGTACAGCAGACAGTAGTTCTCCTGCTGAGAAGGCAGATTGCAATGTGCAAAGTCGCCACTATTGTGGAAAAGGTAGCTAAAATGAAAGAAAGGTTTAGTATTTGAATAGAAACAGATTACACACACACACACACACACACACACACACACACACACACAATGACAACAGCATGCTAGTTCTGGCACCACACCCACACAGTCTGGTGTGCCAACTAAGGTCCACGTTACACAAGACTATTTTTCTCCGGAGAGAGAAGGAAAAAGCATACATACTACATACACACAGTCACATGTGATGAATGCAGATGAGATTATGTACATGTGGTATAAATACTTTTTCCTACTTGAAAGTCTGTTTTATACTTCAAAGACAATGACCACAAAGGAAAGTAAAACACTGTTATACATTCCTGCTACATCTGGAGAGAAGTAGACTGGGATACAATATTGTACAAGTACTATGTAGTAATTTTATATTGGTCAGGCAGCCATTTATCATGAAAATTCTTGATAGAGCCGGTTTGCATTTGTAGCCCAACGTGTCCTATATTTAAGTAGGGAATCTATATAAACTATTTGTTCCTTTGTCTGCCTACTGCCAGCACACTTACAAAAAACCTTGTCAGGCAAACAACAGCCATCAGGACAACAGAAGCTAAACAAACATCATTTTACCAGCATTACAGTATGTTGACAACGTCTCAGTGTGAGCTCTTCACACAAGAGTGTCTTGATGGAGTGACAAAGCAGCATGATGCTATATTTTCACACTTTCCCAGAGCAGTTGGAATTCTAAATAAAAATTGGTGGTACAGGAAGAATACTCAAGGGTACAGTCTTTAAAGTGATGACACCAAGCTGGATATGAGAAAAGACCAGTGCAGTGATCTACAAGACCATGGAGAGAAGAAAAAGCACAAGGTTTTCAGAAGGAAAATGACCATAATTCAGGCTTTAGCAAAATGCAATCTGGCCATTATTTTCAATCATACATTGGAACTGAGATCAATGGAACGGAACGTAAAATACTCACTTTAAAATTTCCCTCACACTCAAATTGCTTTGTTTGCCCTCTGTGATGCTGTCTTGCAGCCAAATTCAACTGGCTATGTAAAGAACTGGCATCATAATCATACGTACTTTCTATGATCCACAAATGGCTGGAATAGTTTATGATGAAGTGAGTCCACCATTAGTATATCTAGTCAGTGGTATAGCCATGCTTAGAGCTTAGAAAACTTCTAGATGCAAGTTAACAGCAATGTCTAGAACTTAATTTACCTAATTTATCAGGTGAATCCTTATCTGGAAAAGAGGGGTGTGGTGGCCATATTAGCTGCTTTTGTTACCTCTTTGTTAATCTGCCCTTGTGGAACCTCTGAAAGCTTTGATGGATACAGAACCCTGTTTGATGAGTACTAAATATTGTGATTGTATAACTTCTGTCTTCGGGTTCTGCAGTGCCACCAATTTGCTTCTGGAATAATACAAGGTGCTGGTCTTTAACCTTTGGATCTCTAAACAGTGTGGAATCAAGCCTATACATCTTTTCTTATAGAGTGACCATCTCATGTCCTTAGGTTGCTGGAAGAGTCCCTGTTCTCAATCTTCTATTGGGCCTGGGAAAAGGGGGGGGGGGGTTGGCTATTGCTATACTGGGTTTTGCAGAATTCCTTTTCCACTGATGCCTATATTCAATTTTTTGAAAATATTCAAGGAAAGGTTAAGCTCTTCTTTTTAAAGAAAGCCTTCCATTTGTTGTTCCTGTTATTCTAACTCGGGTTTTTTTTGTTGTTAAAAGTTTATATTGTCTTGAACTGTTTTATTATTTTAAAATACAGTGGTACCTTAGGTTACAGACGCTTCAGGCTACGCGATTTCGGGTTGTGCACCACGCTGAACCCGGAAGTACCGGAACGGGTTACTTCCGGGTTTCAGCGCTCGCGCATGCGCAGAAATACTAAATCGTGCTTTGCGCATGCGCAGAAGCACCGAATCAGGACCCGCTCGTGCACAGACACGCCGCTGTGGGTTGCGAATGTGCTTTCCGCATGGATCACGTTCGCAACCCATGGTTCCACTGTAATGAATTCATTTACGAAATGTGGTTTCATAATTGTAATAATAAATATTACAATAGATTAGTCTAATTGCCAGTTTCTCTTATCATGCCCACAATACAGATAATTTATGATAATGAAAAGATGGATGTTAAGAACTATTCTGTATCCTCTGAAGGCACCTCACAGCTCTTAGCCAAGATTTTGTCTTTCAAACTAATGCTCGTATTCTTCCCACTGCTCTAAGATTCTAAAGCAATGCCCATTAATATTTGAATAAAATAAGGCAAAGTTGTTGTTTCTTCTTCTTCTGTCAAATGGAAATGTACTTATTTGCTCACAGCTCTCCAGTAATTTCTGTGAATGCTTTAAGAGTGCTGTAATGATGGCATGCCCCTAACATCAATAAGCTGTAATCAAACAGTCAACTCTCCCCCCACCCCCCGTGAATGAAATATGGCAGCAATTTGACATCCCAGCAGTGCTTTGCTCTCCTGAACCCTGGCAGTGACCCAAGAGATTTGCACTCCACTGCTAATCAGAGAACTAGCCAAGGCCATTTCCCACGACATAGCTGAAATTCTCCTGCTGCTTACCTTGTCTGATTCAGTTACCAAGCCACGCCAAAGCTATTCGCTGTATTCCTGATTGTCAATCATGGCACTTTTCCACTAGACACTCCCTGTGCTGCACACTCCAACCTTGCTAAGAGATGCTGTGGGACAACTCAGCTATTTCTCCATGTCCACTGCGGCCTAGTATCATTAAGTGACTTTGATCAGGAGAGAAACTATCCCACCAAAAGCAGACAAATAGGAAGGAGCACAAGCAATTGAGAATTAAGCTGAAGCTCAAGTCCTAGTGCTGGAAGATATGTGTGTATACACAGGTATGATGTTCACATTGGTGTATTTACTGCTGGAAATTCCAACCTAACAATGGGACACCCCTACAACAATAACAACATGTAGAAAAGCCCCTATTTATTTATTTATTCGGTTATGTCAATCTCTACACCACCCTTCAATATACTCGCAGGGCAGTTTCAAACAATGAGTGAAATTATACAATTAAAAAATAAAATACAGCAGTAAAACGATGATGATTAAAAAGTTAAAGCTGTGCACAAAGCTGCAACAGTCAAACCATCACATTATTAACACTTAAAAGGTCTGAGAGAATTAAAGAAGGTCTTTGCAAGCACCAAAAGGATAGCAAAGTAGGCATCAGGTGAGCCTCCTGGGTGAGAGATTTTCAAAAATAGTATACCACAGCTGACAAGGTCCTCTCCCCCAGGTAATCACCCACCTTTAGGTTTCATTTGATAGTATATATGATAGTCTTCATGATGCATTTGTTATGGTGAAAAACCATAGGAGGCAGAGAACCTGTATCTGATCCTGAGTCCTGATACCAAGCACCAGGATATTGTGAGAGAAGGATTCAGATGGTGCGTGAACATCCAGCTGTGACCAACAGAGAAATCAGACCTACAACCAACAAGCCAGAGTGGGAAGGGCAATAATCTCTCATTCTATAATGGCTCCCACATCTCAGTTACTCCTTGCTCTGAGCAAACCAAACTGGATCTCTCTTAAAACTGGTTGTGGGCTTCTGTTATCCCCCAACCTCTTGCCTCAGCTTCACCTGAGCCACGTCTTGCCTGAAGTTAGGTCTGAGAATCATGAGATCATAATATACGTCTTACAGTGGGTCCAATGGAGTTCACTCACACAATAGATTAAGTATTAATAAAAAAAGCAAACAATATGGTTGGACCTTGAACTCAAGGAAACAGCTCTGAGCATGTTCAGAACAAATGTATTGGCTATTGGATCTACCAGAATAGATCTGCTAGTGTGGCTGGATTGCCATCAGGACAACAGGGGGGAAGGAAAAACTGCACAAGCAGGGATAATACCCAGGAGCTCCATTAACATACAGATTTAATATTGCAATGTCCCGTCCCATCCAGCCCCTGAAACAGATGGGTGGGAACTCCCAGACATAGCATTACATTTGGACCAAGACTGAGTAGTACAGAGAACTGACTGGTCAGACAATAGGAGACTGACAGAAAAGTATCTAGGACTCTCTCTACATTGAAATGAATTGTGGCAGGATGTGTTGGGAGGAAAATAGTGTGGCTTTCAGATTTTGAGGGAAACTTTTTTACTAATTCCTTCACAATTCATTTGATAGGCCTAAGTCCTGGTTTTCTGGATGGATCAGCCTCCACTGACTTTCACTGGGGAGAAGGAGAAATGAGGAAAGGAAACAATACAACAAACTAAAATACTATAAATCAACAATAGCATGTCATTATTTGTAATCATGTTTCAAAAGTAGCCTGTCAATAAACAATGTTTACTAACAACT
Organism: Podarcis filfolensis; assembly: GCF_964270895.1. Taxonomy (NCBI): domain Eukaryota; kingdom Metazoa; phylum Chordata; class Lepidosauria; order Squamata; family Lacertidae; genus Podarcis; species Podarcis filfolensis. The sequence continues at coordinate 76,163,290 of NC_139605.1, read as the reverse complement.
TGGGTGCCCATCAGCTACATGGGACCCTAATTCTGCACATACTTGTGCATACCTATAAATCTACCACTGTTTATGATGAAAATGTTATTTATTTATTAAGATCTCTTTTGGGCTTTCCAACCAGAACCCCCAAAGCAGTGCACAACATGCATAAAAATACAGGCATTCCACTTAAAATCTCACTCTTGAAACAAAGATATTTATATTTAAAATAAAATGTAATTGCTTATAAAACCTTCCCCATGTTCATTATAAAACCCTCAATTGCTTATATAAATGAGGTATCCATGATTTTACAATTCAATTTGAGCCCTGGCAGATAACCAATTCACAATAGTTTAAAAACAAAAACAAAACACCATCCTTTTATTTCTCTGGATTAGTCAAATTAGGATTAGCAGATCAGTGTCTCTGGAAGAAATGCTGTCTGTTCCATTTAGAGTAGCACTCAGATCACATGCCAGAAATGGCACTTAACTTTCTGACATAATTTATTTTCTTTATGCAGTTTTATCTAACAATTCATTCACACATTGTTAAGAAGGTTCCCAAATGAAACTCTTAAAACACATCTATGGGACAAAAAGAGAAAGCATATAACACAAGGACACTGAGACTTGATCCTACCAAATCAAAAAGTCAAGAGGTAGGGTACATTAGCTAAAGCATTTAAATAGTTTTACATTTCAATGGTAATTTTATTGGCAATCTCTTGTTTATCAGTACTGTAGTGGGGATCATTCCATAGTTTTTTGTTTTAATTTTTTTGCAGTGCAAATATATATTTAATATGAAAACTTGCCTATTTAGTTCACCAACTACAAAGCCCTTTAATCAATCAACTACCAGAAAGTCTTTTGAACTGTGTGTCACACAATTCCCCCCCCCCCCCCGTCAGTTACCTAAGAGCCAATCACAAAACCACAGCATGTACTAATTCCATCATCAGAAGTTTCCATGGAAGTACAAGAGAAGGAGGGAATGAACTATTAGAAATAGCCTTTTATGTGCTGTCACAGAAAGGTGAACTTACTCAGGAAATAAGTAATCACTGATGTTTCATCAGGGTATATTTGTACCTTCTTTGGGGATAGATAGATAGCATATCTATCTATCATCTATATATACATACATACATGCACATCCACACACAGTTATTAACCCAGCATCTTCCACAGCCAACCTATTGGAATATTTTTCCCTAAACAAAATTATGTGAACAGTCATTTCTAGAATTACAGATACATTCCAAACTCAGTTTATGTAGCAACGAGTATATTTATGTATTGACCTATAAACCAGTGTGTAACTGACATAACATCTTCAGCTACACAAACTTCTTCCTCAGCATTTGTTCCCAGACACAGGACTCAAGGCAGCTTACAGATAAAACAGGAACAGGAAACAATTATATACTACATGTTAATATCCATGTTCTACCTCCTCAATCATTTTCAAGAGGGCTACAGTGAGCAAGCAAACACTATGCAGGTACAGTACTCTCAAATTCTGTCAAAACAAATCTCCCTGAAGTCAAGAACAACTTGAGTTGATGCTTCCTAGATTTAGCTATGAGAAATGATCTACTCAGTTTTCTCCAAGGGTTGTGAAAAGGATGGGGGTGGATGAGGATTTAGGAAGTGTTTTAAAGCCACAAATAAGGAGCTTAATATAAATAAGAAAAGAGGCAGCTGCTAAACTGACCTGCTATGCTGTTAATCACAAGTTGCACACATGGACACATCCATCAAACTTATAATAGTTGGTAGACCGTTTACTTCTTGATCCCAAAAATATTCATACATAAGAAGGACATGTGAAAATCAACTATTATCTCACTACTCCATTAATATGGGATTCCTAAGGGACGTGGGTGGCGCTGTGGGTAAAACCTCAGCGCCTAGGACTTGCCGATCGCATGGTCAGCGGTTCAAATCCCCGCAGTGGGGTGCGCTCCCGTTGCTGCGTCCCAGCGCCTGCCAACCTAGCAGTTCGAAAGCACCCCCGGGTGCAAGTAGATAAATAGGGACCGTTTACTAGCGGGAAGGTAAACGGCGTTTCCGTGTGCTGTTCTGGCTCGCCAGATGCAGCTTGTCACGCTGGCCACGTGACCCGGAAGTGTCTGCGGACAGCGCTGGCTCCCGGCCTCTAGAGTGAGATGAGCGCACAACCCTAGAGTTTGTCAAGACTGGCCCATACGGGCAGGGGTACCTTTACCTTTAAGGCCTGCTTATGTGAGAACTTGAATTCCCAATTTTCTTAATCCTTGCTATAGCTGAACTGTTTAAAATGGCATAGCTAGCTTCCCTATGTTATTCTTTAGATTTCAGTAGAAGACTTATGATTTTGCAGTTTCCTATTCATCTGGAATCTGAACAGCTGATTTGCAATATAAAATGGCTATACAATAAATTAAGGTTTTGTGCAGACATGTTATCTATGGTTGATTTTCTTTAACCATTGTGTCAGATGGCAGTGGTTGTTCTCATGAGTAACCAGGCAGGACTCCGACCTGTCTTTTACAGGTTTTATTTGGTGCAAAACTATTTACAGTGCAGAACCACAAGTTCATGTCTGCCTCAATCGCTAGCAGAATCCAGGAGTGGTCCCTTCCAGGTCCTCCCCCAACACAAGAACTTAGTCACCCCCAGCCGTTTCCTTCCTTCTTTGCGTTTTAACCCTCTGCGCAAGGTGGGCGAAGGAAGAGGCATGTTTCCCTCCTGGCCAGCCTGGCAAGGAGCAGTGCTGAGGCTCCTAGCAGCATCCTCTAGCCCTTTCCCCTCCTTTCCCCTGGAGGTGTGGCTTTCCCCACCCTCAGACTGACAAGGTGCGGCGCTGGGGCTCCCAGCAGCATCCTCTGGTCCCTTCCCCTCTTCCCCACTGGAGGTGTGGCTTTCTCCACCGCAGGAAGAGGAACTGCTTCACAAGATTTTCAGAGGTTCCCTGTATCCCAACGGCCCCTCTGCCTCCCTTCCCTGTTCCGATGGCAGTCCCCTGACACATGGCTAAGTATTACATCACCTAAATGAAGGTTAGGGGATTAGTTTGCAAATCAGGATGTGAAACATGGTTTCATTGTACATCTGTCACCTTAACCATGGTTAAGACAACAGACCATGGCTAGTACTAACCACTGTGAAACATTCAACTTCTTTTGGCTGAAGTTAGTAACAATATATATGCTCCACTTGTTGACAGAAACAAAAGCATTTTAGAGTGAACACATTTTAGGAAATGATTAGCAAACATCTTTTATCCACATATTTTTTTACATGCTAGTATAAGATGGAAATTCACCATCAACTGCAAATAGGCCTTTTTCCTATCTTCAGAAATTATTTTCTGGATGTTTCTGAACTAAACTGCTTTCAGGTCCTTGGTTTGAAGAAATCCATTATCAGGCAACAGTCTGAGATTGTGCTTTCAGCTGGTTCTAGTCACAGTGATGGATGTCTCTCTTGTGGCCTATGTTGAATCTGGCTATGAAGTTCATTCACATCTTACACGCAAAGCTCTGCAAATAGTACAGACATACTAAATTGGATATACTAGAAGCTTTCTTAGCCAGCTTCAGATTCCTTGCTATATACTATAAAGCAATCTAGCATGGCTATCTTCTACATTTTTAGTACTAAATTTGTATTTTGCAACTATTTTCATCCAAATGTATATCATAACAAACAGGCAGAAATTTGTCTGAGTTTTTCATGTTTCAATGATTTTAAATTTCTTCCCCTGCATTCACTTCAAATAAAATATTCTACAGTATGAGCCTCCTGGAAACAACCTGATACCAGACAATATATATATATATTACTGGTGTGAACTAGAATAGTTCCCTTGCACAAGTGATTACGTCCTTTCCTCACACAAATTACTGGTATTACAAACTACAGTGTAAAATTCACATGAAGCAACAGAAACGTAGATGGCACATGGGTTTCCCCACTTTTCTGAAAAGTCCCTTGTGAAGTACACTCCCCACCCCCATTCCATTCACAGCATGCTTAGAATAGTGTTTTGTTTTTGTTTTTTACCTGGGGCTATATACTGTTTTGAGTACATGTTCCATTGACCAATATTTGTAGAAACTTTCAAAATACAGTCGTACCTTGGTTCTCGAATGCCTTGGTACTCATACGTTTTGGTTTTCGAATGTTTTTCAGAAGCCAAATGTCCAACGCTGCTTCTGCTTGAGTGCAGGAAGCTACTGCAGCCAACCAGAAGACGTTCCTTGGTTTTCAAATGTTTCGGGAGTCAAACGGACTTCTAGAACGGATTACGTTCAAGAACCAAGGTACGACTGTATAAAACTGATCAATATTTGTTCAGGTTATAGGTATTGGTTATAGGTATTGGTGGTGTGTAGGACTTTCCAAAATGATGCCTGGTGATATTTAAATGCCAATCTATTAAAGAAAGATAAAATCCACACACACCCCAGAAAACTAGTGTTCAGGTTACCAATTAGCAAATTATTTATTACATTTGTGTCTTCTTCCCTCCCTCAAACAAATTCAAGGCAACTATATGGGAATATCAAATTTTATCTAAGCACAAATAAGTGATATTTCTTAGAGTAATAAGTAGTTAGCCTAGAGTGCATAAATGCTCTGGGCAGCTTACCACTGGTAAGGCCATTAAAAAAAAACAAACCACCATTCTGGCAAGAGCTTCTGCCCTTCTCGAAGAGCCCAGAAATAGACAAGAACTGTCCCAGACTTCACAGTGAGCCTCTGAGAGATTCAGGAAGCAATGAAACTATTTTCTGAGCCTCTCTGAAGTCAGCACTAGGTCAAAAAAAACAACAACCACCCCCCACACACAAAAAAGCACATGCCAGCCTCCAGGGAAAGGAGCATGCTCAGAACTAGAGAGCAGTACAGGAACTTACTTGAAGGCGCTCAAACACCTTCACAGATCAGCATGGCCTCAAAATTAAGTTCCTGCTACTTTTAAGGACAGTCCGAAAACTGAACTAAATGTCAGAAGAATGTAAAAAAATGGAAAATGGAAATCCTTCTCCTCACCTGCACCTGGGATTTGGTATTATCATGCATTGTTGTATATTTCAGAATATTACATGTTTCTTATATTTTATTTTATTTTTTAAAAAAGAATTACCTTGCCCCTAGAAGCAAGGGCTAGGTCAATAGCAAACACATATTTTGACTAGCTACCAAGGACAGAAGAGCACATTACAAATGCACAAGTGCACACTTAATTTTTGGTTTAAATGCACATGGAAAAATGAATGGTATTAATACAAATAGATGTTTGAAAACACCTGTTACAGGATTGGCTGCTGTGCATGGACATGTGAATGTTCACTGGAAAACCTTGTTTGATGCTACACAAGTCTATGAATTCGTCTGTGTGGAGATTTAAACCCAGGTATTCTTGTACCAGTGCTACAGTCTATGAACAGTTTACACTTGCTTTCAGTTACTGCACAATCTGGTATCTACATTAAGTATGATTTTCAGAAGAAAATTCTAACCACTAAATGGGCAGAAGAAGACGACAAAAAGAGAGAAAATATTTTTTGTTCTGTTCTGTTAAGAGAATTAAGAGTTCTCTTTCTGAACATTGTGAAGACATTTCCTATACAACAAAATCCTTGCTAGTTATCAGTGGTGTGTTGTTGGTTTTTTTAAAAAAACAACACAAAACAAAACAAAATCAACCAGTCTATTTGAAACTCATGATTATCCCTTTACATTCACTGTTGCTTCTCTTTCCATTTTGCCACATTAGAAAAAAAGGGAAACATCTGCACATATTAGTTTTGAGTAGCTAACTTCACACAGGGGAGACTGGAAATCCAGGATGGAACCTCGATTATTCACTTTCTGACATCCCCTCATTTGTTTCCTACTCATTTCAGATAATTTGTTAACGTTCCTTTCATACTTCAAGAAAATAAACAGAGCCCTCTGCCTCACTTGGAGTAGACTGAACCGAAAGGTGCCATAAGGATTTGCAACCAGAGTCACTTTTCCAGACATGATTTTGTTCAAATTATGCCATTTAGAGTCAGCACGCAATGCAAGCAATAAAAATAGCTCCAGCTTGATAAATGGTACAAGAGCCTCTCAGCAGTCTGTAGTTCTCACCTCTGACCTAGTGAACATCCTTTCAAACCTGAAGTGCCCCCAGGAGAACTGGTGTTCCTTGTAATTATTTACCATCTTCTGAGCAGACCTGCTGGGATCTGTACACAGTAAAGCCGCAATTCCTGAATGAGCCAAAACCATAGCAACCTCTGCTTAATATGGTCATGTTCATTTTGCCCTGGCAGTGCTTAATCATTTGAGCTCGTTTACAAGGTGAGCCACTTGCGCCTGCTCTCACATGAGAGGGGACCTTTAATTTAAGGGCACATTCTCACAAGGCACTTGCCTCACAAGGTTAGCTTTCTCTCTCTAAATAACTGCACAGTGCGAAAAAGGCTCTCGTCTGCATCAGATCCCAAGTAATGTCAAGGCACACTTCAAGGTGCTGTTTTTATATATTTAGCCCTAAGCAGTTAGGGCACAGATATTAGGAACAGCCCTGTCCCACCACGTTCACAACAAGTACACAACTAGGCTTCAGAAGAAATTTCTTTTTTGCTTTATTGTAATGTTAAAAGTAGATACAAAGGGGAGAGATATAGCAGGGTATGTAAAAGTGCCTCTGTGCAAGCTGTGCGTCATTTGAGCCAAGGAGCTTTCCAGAGACAAGTTACGGGAGAGACAAGCTTCTTGTTCCCAAGGTGCTAGAAGCTAGATCTTTCCTACAGTTCTCTGGGACCTTTACAAATAATAGTCTTGACAGGCTTTTGTGCAGTTCCTTCTAATAACCAGGACAATGTTTAATAGACATCATTTCAAGGGGGCACTTGATTGGAAATGCATGTTTGAAATTAGAAATGCTCTTTAAAAAAATAAGAAGAGCAAAACTAAATCAATTGTTTCAGCTCACCGCTAATTTAAAGGAAGGACCTGCTGTTTTTCTGCATAGTCTTATTTATTCCTCTTCTAGCTCTTGTTGGGTTTGAAGGTCTTGGGCTTGATTGGAGCTAGCTTTCTAAAAGGAAGGTTTATGGGGTAATTTTTAATCAGTTTTAACATAATTTTCCAATTTTATCTTGCTAGTTTTATTGGGGTTTTTTATTTGCTTTAAAGTAATTGCTACCTACTTTAAGACATAAGGTTGAAAGAGAATTGAAGGTGTAGGAAATATTGCCCCAAACTGTCAACTTCGCCAGTTGAAGTTTGACTTCACTTTTGTTTCCCCATCTCACAACCACAATCTAATCCATCTTCACCTACATTCTACCAAATTATTCTTAAACCTATGGGAAATGTATTGCACAATAATCAGTGAGCTATCATGGTGAACTGTTATCAAAACCCAACAATAACAACAGGAATATGTCAAACTAGACACAATTAAAAAGCAGTTAGATGAACCACATGGGAGCAAAAAGAAGCACCACACCAATGATAGACATTTTTGTTTGTATAACTGTGCATACACATAAAAGAAAGTACCTCTGGTACTTCTCAATTAATTCAAAGAATTCCTTACAACAGAAGAGTGGGCGCTGGTGTTCACTGGGACTAGTAAGGTGGAAGACAGAGGGAAAAATAGTAGGTGGGGCCAGAGCAAAGGACAGAAAGATCCAACTAATTCTAGTTTTGTTCTACCCTCCTGCCTGCTGAGTTCTACAAGGACAACACTGAGACTAAAGAAGAGGTGGTGGAGGAGGAAGAAGCTGACAGTCAACACCACTTCCTGGGCTGGTTGTAAGTAAGAGGGCATAACAGAATAATGTACTTAATGGTCACTAGCACAAGTGACTTAAAAAAGAAGACTTGTTAGTCCAAAAGTAAAACCAACCTACTTTAGGCGGGTTACTCCCAGGTAAATGATATCTACCTTAGTCAAACCAAAAGAGGATCATCAACACTATGACATGTTAAATCATGATTAGAAATTTCATGCCATCCTTTACTATTTAGGTTCCATCAAATTCCCATAACCTGGCCAAAACCAAGATGAAGAAGGATGTTGACACAGTAGTTCTGGTATTACGCTGCTAAACTTAAGGAAACCAAGTAAAGGCCTCAGAGGATCCTGCCTCCTTTCACAAAAGTCCTCTGAGCTTCTTGTTGCTGCCAGAGGCAGATTTAGGGGAGCACAACCAGTTCACCTGCATTGGGCACAAAGCTGAGAGGGCACTGCAGGAGGCGTCACAAAAATGATGACCAACGGAAGGTGAGAGGAGTTGTGTGTACTGAACTTTGGCATTGTACAGGTTGCCACTGAAATTTTAAAGCCCAAAGTCTGCCACTGCTGCTATGCTCGTGCTGGTACAAACAACAATACATCATATACAGATGTTCTGTTAGCCTGATATAGTAATTAAAACTTGATGCAGTCATTCAGAAGGAACTATTAAGTTCAAACTGATGCTTGTTGATGGCTCACCATCACCACCAAAAAACCAGAAAAACAATTTGAGCATTACCCAAGGAGGAAGTATGTGCAAGGAGAAAAGCTTACTAGTCTTCCCGCAAGTTGTATGGTTGGCAGGGCTCAACTGTTCAAGGTACAAGTTTTGGTTTTTCAAATATCAATGAAACTTGATATCCATTGTTAGATGGAAATCATAAATGTTAACTTTGTTTTGATCACATAACTAAACAATGAACACTGTCTAGCCCACTAACTTCTTTATTACTTATATGTGGATGCAGCGATCTGAATGTCTATTTCAAGAATCATTTTCTAGAAGTGGTATAGATTGAAACAGAAGTGATTCAGTTACAAGTACCTCAATTCAGACATTTCTATCTCCCTCCCCTCTCCCTCTTCTTCCTGACCTTTTAAAAATGCTTTGCCTTTTATATTGGGGGCAGGAAAGTATAAGTAAAGTATCATAAAACTTTAATAAAATGACCTTGGAAGAAAAAGCAAACATGCAATGTATGAACTCCAGACTCCTCCTCCTGGCAAGAAAGGATAGAATAAGGCATGCATCAAACTCCTTTAACAAGATGCTTGTTCCATTTTAAGGTTGAGTCTCCTGTATATTCCTACCAGTAATATCAAACAGATGTTACAAGGGACCATAGAAATAATTATAGATGTTGCAGACATATTCTGTATTGAAAGATACTATAATTTGATTGCTTCCTTATAACTTTGGCTTTTACAGAGCTGTCCAAGTGGTTTATTTGTTTCATTTATACCTTCAGAGGATGCATACCTTCCTCATAGTTATGTAAGTTGCTGGAGAAAATACCAAGGCACAACATATTTGTATTCAGCTACATTTGAAAATTTGAAGTTCTTAATTAAATAGCTACTGGAAGTATAAGTAATGAAAAGCCCATGTTTGAAGGAGTTGACACTAAAATCCAGGGAAACTTTGTCTCAGTAGACAAGAGAGTTGTTACCTTTTAGTGCTTCATTCTTGTACAGTAAAAATATTTGCAAAGCTTAACTTCACATTTTTTTGTGAAAATGAAGTTATCTTCTTGTAGGAAATACCTGGCATTCTTCAAACAACCTTTATCATCTTTGCTATAGTTAACTTTGGCTAGAAACAAAAGATCAACTTATTGACTGGCACAGAGGACAGGAAAAAGGTGAATGCTGAATGCTGGCTGATTGCTAGGTCTATTAATATTCTGAGAGCCATGCATATGCTGTGACTGCCAGATTATCAACAGCATTTTTAATTTAAGCTTTTATAGTGAATGGGATTCTTTTGCAAACGTACCTTTTCATAAACTTGGAAAAACCTTTTTGTATGTGAGCTATCAGAGTAAAGTCTTTCAGAATGTCGGGGGCAGAAAATGTTCCAACACATCTATCCTAACCACCCCACACCTAGTGCTAATGACTGGGGAGGATGGTGCACAATCACCTCTCCACTAGTCCCTGTCAGAAGAGTATATCACTGCTGACCAGGGTGCTGTGGGGAGTGGGACTGTTCTGCCACAGGAGAGACTTCTGCTCCACTCAAGCGGACAGTAAGCTACCACCAGTCGTAGACTGTGAAAATACCCTGAAAAAGAGTGTTTCTGGGAAGGCTGAGAGGTAGGGTCCTGGTTGCTTTGGGAAACTCTGTGGATTTCCTGGGGGACTTTGTGCCCTTCCCCCCATCTGGAGCTGGCCTAGCTCCACTAGAAGAAAACAATGTGTGCATCCCATCCTGTCCTGTCCCGTTCCGTTCCGTCCCTTCCCCATCCCATTCCCTCTGGCCTGCAGCAGCCAGCAGGGCTTTCCATGTGGTAAAGAATCCGCCACTCCTTCCCATCCCCTCACTAGGGCTGCTTTTCCCATTTCTCTTATAAATCACTGTACTGTAAATTTAAGTTAGGCGAGGCTGCAAATTCAATGGCTTGACCATTCTTGCTTAAGAAGAAGAAGAAGAAGAGTTTGGATTTGATATCCCGCCTTTCACTCCCTTTCAGGAGTCTCAAAGCGGCTAACATTCTCCTTTCCCTTCCTCCCCCACAACAAACACTCTGTGAGGTGAGTGGGGCTGAGAGACTTCAAAGAAGTGTGACTGGCCCAAGGTCACCCAGCAGCTGCATGTGGAGGAGCGGAGACGCGAACCCGGTTCCCCAGATTACGAGACTACCGCTCTTAACCACTACACCACACTGGCTCTTAAATTCAAGTTAACCCATATCTTGCAAATATTTCAAGACACGTGACAAGTGACAATCATCACAGAGACATAAGAGATATTTCCATCAAGAAACGTAAGTGATTACAGCACAGCTGTAATCACAGCATGAATATACCAAAACCACTCTCTTTGTGGTTACCAACTTCTCAGACTCCTCCTGTATAGAATATATTGAAAAGGAGTTGTAACATCAGCAACCTTCAATTTCTAAATAAATCTACAGCACCAGTAAAAGGAGAAGGAAATGTTTCTCAAATTTGTTACTTGAATATGTTTTTCAGCAAAGAGTTTGTACAATAAACCAAGACACAGCTCAAAATCCACTTCAAGAAGGCATCATACCAAAACCTCACAGCCAAAATTGCTGACTAAAGAACCAAACAAAGCACTTATACTATGCCAAAAATAAAAACTATACTTACAGTCTGGTCAGTTTCAGCGTGTTCTGAAAAAGCAGCTCTGGAAGAACTTGAAGTTTATTTCTGTTCAGCCGCCTAAATAAAGAATGACCAAAGTTAACAAAGATTATTTGGAGACTCTTCCAGGACAGCAAATGTTATGAACAATAAAGGTTTACAAATGGTACTCTACACACAGAATCTTTCAGGGTTTGTTTTTTTTAAGAGTCTGATCTTTGGGGGGACGGGGACAATTGCAGTAAACCTTGAACCCAAGCTTTCTTTTCAAATTTTAACTTTTGTGTCTAAGAAGCCTTTCTCTGCCTGTTGCCACACTCCTATCCCGAGAAAATATGACAGAGGGCACAGGGCAAAGAGAGGGATCCTGTTGAACTGAAAACTCCAGGTTTTTTGAGTATTCAACAGGAAAATTTGAAAACCCACATGGCTTTTGAAGCAAACCCAGGATCACACACTGCTAATTACAACTGGTTTCTAAGTATGGAAACCCTGCTTTTTTGAAACTTTAAAGATGCCCTCATTTATACCGTGCTAAGATATATTGGAGATCTTGAAGGATCCAATTCCAGCATTGTTCGTATCTATGACTGTATTCACATCTGCAATATAGTTTTCACCTTCTACCATTACATTGTGCTTGTTCCATTACTCCAAACACTTCTTTCCTTTTTGTTCCATTTCCAAGGAGTTACATCAGAGCATGCTACGATGCTCAAGTCCGGATTTATTCAGTTGCAGGCAGAATAGCACATAGTGTATAAAAAGACACTTCTCTTTCCACTAAGCATCTAGGTTCTGAAATAGGCATACCATTTATATTATTGCTCCTTTGTTATATTACCAAACTATTTCTTTCTCAGCCTTTAATTTCCTATGTTATGGTTCATTTAAAAACCCTATGCAGAAGAAGTGAGCCATATAGTACAAACTCCAAGAGCTTCTTTAGACACACCAGTTACACTTTATGACTGATTTGAGATTTGTGAAAATCACTCATACTAAGCCCTTAGATAACTGCTGAAACCCACAGATACAGCAGGACTAAAGCCACAGTTATTCTCTCTTTACACATAGGACCTTAAGGAAGTCGAGGCTCTAGGAACCAGCATCACCTCATCACTGTTCTCTCCCTGATAACAAGATTCCACAGATATAATTTCTATACACTATCCTGGGCACTTCATCTAAGTACATCACAACCTTAATAGGATCTAACAGAAGAAAACAAAATACATTAATATACAGTATCAGTTAACAAACTGGGAGTGTGATTGAGGAAGGGCAGCCCATGTTTGTGTTAGTATCGTTAACAGCAACAAAAAAATGTTATAATATTTTGTGTTCCTTAGCTTCTAATCCACCAGTTTTTCAAAAGAGATGTGGAATTTAGCAGCTGGGCCAGCAGTGCTTTCTTTAGACGTAAAGCTGAGACTTATTATTGGGAACATTTGGGTGTAACTTTGTCATTGTTTAGTTTTGCTCAAGTTATATGAGCTAATCAAATTTATTTGAGACAGCTGCATTTTTTTCTATATATGTTACAGTTAATGTGTGAATTTAGCTAATAACAATTAGTGTGTAAAATGAACCATCCAACTCCAACCATTTTGTACATCAGCTAGTTATTTTGTATATTATTTTGTATAAATTGCTAGCTATTGCTTAGAAAAGTACTAGATTACAGTCATACCTCGGGTTGAAGTTGCTTCAGGTTGAGTGCTTTCGGGTTACACTCCGTGGCGACTCCGAAGTAACGGAACGTGTTACTTCCGGGTTTCGCCATTCGCGCAGACGGTCAAATTGACGTCACACGCATGTGCGGAAGTGGCCAATCGCAACCCATGGACGTGGGTTGCATTCGCTTCAGGATGTGAACAGGGCTCCGGAACGGATCCTGTTCGTATCCAGAGGTACCACTGTACTATTAATGTGAGCAAAATAAAAATATACTGGAAGACTACATCTGTTTATATTTGGATTCTTTATGCAAAATATGTTTATAGACAACATTTTCAATAAAGTTTTCTGAACAAGGAAAATTTTTATTTCACTAAGTTCTGAAAGGAAAAGCAATGAATGCAATCTGTTTAGTGCTACTCTGAATTTAACACATGGTTTATTGAACATAGGCACTGAAGGAAAACATAAAAAACAGTTGAAATAAATAAAAAAATTGTCCAGTAGCACCTTAGTTGGTCTCTAAGGTGCTACTGGACAATTTATTTATTTTTTTTAATTTCAACTGCATCAGACCAACACGGCTACCTTCCTGAATAAAAAAAGGTTGTGAACCCAGCTCCCATTTTATAAGAGACCATAGGAGAGGAAGTGTTTGAATATGGAAACAAGGCTCAGATGAAGTAGAAAGGAGCCGATCACATTGGCTGGCCACTACAAGACAGAGTCCTACATGGTTAAGGGACCATGGGTGAATTCCTGATCCACCTGACCCTTTCTTCCTCTTCCCAAGGTAGACTACAGGTCTTAATAAGATACTGCCTTCCTTTTCCTTGGGACATCTTTCTCTCTATATACACAAGAAAGGATTATATTGTCTTATACATGGCCTGAGTGAAATGTGAAAACAATACTTAAAATATATACTTAAATTTTCTTCCTCCCTAGAATCTGTTTCTGACATTTAATCTGCTTCTGAAGAAACCTTTAACTCTGAAAGTCCAGGTCAACTGATAACTTGTGTCATATCCAATAAGCATTATCAAAACATTGTGTCACTAGTATCTTCATATGGTTTACATATATTTAAATATGATATATTCTTGATAACTTTCATGAACCAAAATAAAAGCACTTGCCACGACTCAGAAACAGAGAGGGTCTGACCAGCCAGGTTAGGAGGACCAGTGGTGTAAGCTGTGAGTGTTCTAGATGCAGGCCTCAACACTGAACTGAGCCTGACAGCCAGAGGCCCATATCCATAGTTTCTCATGCACTCAACCAAAATCTACCAAAAGCAGAGGTAGGTATCAATCATGATACTAATAATCAAGATACCCATAAAGCCTTGTTTGGTCTTTGGTGGTGGGCTAGGATGGCCATAGGCAAACTTGGCCCTCCAGATGTTTTGAGATTACAATTCCCACCATCCCTGACCACTGGTCCTGTTAGCTAGGGACTGTGGGAGTTGTACTCCCAAAACATCTGGAGGGCCAAATTTGCCTAGGCCTGGGCTAGCACTTCCTTCTTACAGTGCCAACACTAACTGAGGTTAGGAGATCTATGATGTGCCAGAGAATATTCCAGTAATGGCACCCCAGTTGTGGAACACCCTCCCTCCTCATGATGATTCCTCCTCTATCTATTTCCTGGCACCACCAGAAGACAAGTTCTCTTCCTCCAGGCTTTTAAATAGGGTTTCTGAATATATTGGGTGTACATGACAAATTGATCTGTCAGTAACAGGTGTTGATTGTATTTTACTGTTATGTTGTAGTGGTCTGCCCCAAGATCACTCTACTACATAAATTAAACTAAACTGGAGAGCTAGAACATTTTAGCAACATTTTCTGTTTCCCTTATGCAATCCCAAACCAGACATGGCATTAAGGTCAAGCTGGACGTGACATTAATTATGTGAATGCAATTAACATACATATTTTTTTTTGTTCTGTAAATAGTAGCTGCTGGGAAGCCTGTGCTATCTCAGGACCATGGAGAGTGGGGACCGATAATAAGTTGCCTCTCCAAAGCTATTTACATTTCAAGTGAAGCTCACATAATTAGAGTTACTTCCCAGCAGCCTCTATTTAAACAACAAAAAAGCATGCACATTAATTATATTAATGCATTTAACTTCACTTCTTCTTTGACCTCAGTGGAGTTCTATCAGAGTACAGAAGCACAGGAGCTCTACTCTGATATTCCTTGCCGATTTGGTTTGGAATTATCTTTAGCATTCCCCTACTATTTTCATCATGGTCCTTGTGACTACCCAAATCTGTCCCCATACTAGATTTTTTTAAATACAGTTTTATTTTATATGCTTGCAAATCTGACGGCTTGTTAACACACAGTGGCAAGTTTTAATCTGTTCAGCACTAGCTACTTCATAGCTGGTTTGAACCAAATAGTTCTATGGAAGAGCTAGTCTGAGACTTTCAACTACATGAAGAATCTTCCTTTCAACTACATGAAGAATCAAGTTTTAAATGCCAAGTATATCAGACATTATATAAACAGAAAAACCACAATATGAATAACACAAATATATTCAAATAACTGACATATTACTGCTAACCCCTTATGTTGGAAATCCATTAACAAAAACTTACCTAATGTTTTGTTCAGAACTTGATTGCTTTGATCATTTGGCCAATTAAACTCTATTTGTAAAGGTATTTTAGCAGTTATAATTGACAACTCTTATTTGCTTCTAAAACAGAATCCACTTAGAAAGCGAATTATGCAATTTCTTAGTACTGTATATGTCCTTTGTTAGGATCATCCTACTCGTGTGTAGGACCCTGGCAGAGACACATGCCTGACTGGCATGTTCTCTCCCTCCTGGTCGGTCATTCGGGAGCTTCAAAAGCTTTCTTCAGCCCAAACATCACAGCAACTGATACCAAAAGGCATCAGCACGCTTAAGGAACCTACGTAACAAACTCAGTAGCTCAGCATTTTGGCTAATCTACTTTATTTACATATAATACACTAAGAGCATTCTGAATTAGCTCCTTCCTCTTTCTCATCAGACAGCAAAGGGGGGGGGGAGACAATACTCCCACATCACAGAACACAGTAAAAAAAATTCTGTCTCTATCCCTTCCCATTATGTGGAATGAAAACATACACCACCATGTGATAGAAAACAACCCCATGACTGCAAACACAGAGCAAGAATCCTCACCCTCATTTAGATCTCTCCCTCAAGCAAAATAGATTTTTAGGTGTACCTCACAAATCTGTTTTTACTTTCAACTGTAGGACAGATGATCACTTAAAACAATAATAAAAATGGCCAACCTGTTAATTATACCCTGTGATTCTTTTATATCTTCCAAGTGTTTTATTAGCTGGGTTGTTAAATTTTATAAAACTTTCCATTTTCTTTACACAAATATATATATATATATATATATATATATATATATATATATATATATATATAAAAATATAATTACCCAGAGACAGAGAGACAGACAGAGTCATGTATGACTAATGAAATAAATGTTTTCAACTTTACTAGAAAACACAATGAATGGCATATATGGTCTCAAGTAAGGCCTATAACTCAGTGGTAGTGCATCTGTTTTGCATACAGGAGGTTCCAGGTTCGATCCCTGGCATTTCCAAAAAGGCTGAAAAGGTCCCTTGTCTGGAATCCTGTAGAAGTACTGTCAGTCTGCTAGATAGACCAATGATTTGACTCTGCATAAGGCAGCTTCCTGTGTTCCTATGATGTGTTTCCCAGAAGTCAGAAGAACCTGAAGATGGAGACGCAGAAATCTGAAGTACAGAAAGCAGAGGGTGCTGCTCTGATGTCCAGTCAAAGGCTAAAGGTCAGGCTCCAGGTATTTATCAAGGGGCTTCATTCTCAACAATGAATATACTTTTAAGAACCAGTAAGTTCTTGTGCCTTTCTCCTTCTGTGGTTTGCCAGAAACCAGAAGGGGATAAGCATCATGGCATATCACAGCAGAGAGATTGAGCCCAATGGCTCTTAAAAATTTGTTTACATAGTGTAAACCTGGTTGCACAATACTGTACATCTGAACTAGCTCGGAACCCACTAACTGTAGGGGACACTGTTCAATTCAACCCCACAGATGCAGACAATGTGGCACACTGCTGCCAAGACTGTAATTGGATAAACTATTCCAGCATTCTCATGCCATAATAACAGCCAATTCAAATTTTCATGTGAAACAGGAGCAGCTGCTGCAGATTTTAGTTAATATCTGGAGAGCGAATGAGAGTAAACAAAGCAAAGATGAACATAAATAATACTGAGAAAAGAGGAGTGACAATACCATTGGTCAATGAGAGCTGAATAGGCTCATTATTGATGGACTTTGCCCATCATTTGTCAGTTAGGATCAAAGTCTAATGATACTCTTTATAGTGAAGGGTGGAGAAGAAATCTTAAATATAAATAAACTAACAAACGTACTTTACTCTTGCATCTAGCCAGGAAACAAAATCATCTATGAAGATTTATTGAGAAACTGTAGGCTATTTTAAAGGCATCCACCTTTCTTGACATCTTTTCTGTCCCAACAAGAAAAAATGTCATTCAACCATGACAGGCAATGCAGCTACAATCACACCTAAAGGTGTGTCCTTGCTATGTTAACAACAGGGTTGAAAATATACCTAAGAAAAGGTGACACAGCTAAACTCTCATTAAGCTCTTTTTAAGAGTGCTGCAGACAAATTCTAGAGTTGGGGGTGAGCAGAGAGGGAGCCAAGTTTGCTGACAACATGAAATTGTACAGGGCGGTTAAAGCAAAATGGGATTGTAAAGATCTCCAAAAATTACCTCTCTGAACTTGGTGAATGGATAGTAAAATGGCAAATGCAATTTCAATGTAAAAAGGTGTCAAGTGGTGCATGCTGGGGCATAAAAAATATATTCCACATATATGCTTATGGTTTCTAAATGGGGGTGGCTGATAAGGAACAGCCTTGGGATTGTAGTGGATACCCGATTCATTGCAACTGTGAAAAAAGTGAATTCCATCCTAGGGATCATTAGGAAGGAATTGAAAATAGAACTGTGGCTCTACAAATCTATGCAACTCCCCTTTGAGGAAAGGTTCCAATGTTTGGAGCTTTCTAGTATTGAGAAAACATGAGTGATAGAGGTGTACAGTGGTACCTCGGGTTACATATGCTTCAGGTTACATATGCTTCAGGTTACATACTCCGCTAACCCAGAAATAGTGCTTCAGGTTAAGAACTTTGCTTCGGGATGAGAACAGAAATCGTGCTCCGGCAGCGCGGCAGCAGTAGGAGGCCCCATTAGCTAAAGTGGTGCTTCAGGTTAAGAACAGTTTCAAGTTAAGTATGGACCTCCGGAACAAATTAAGTACTTAACCCGAGGTACCACTGTATAAACATATGTACGGTGCGGTGAAAGTGGATAGAGAATTTTTTCTTCTTCTTCTTTCAAAGCACTAGAACTCAGAAACATCCAAATAAGCTGAATGCTGGAAGACTCGGGAAAGATAAAATAATAAAGTATTTCTTCACACAATGCAGAGTTTAAAGAATAAATCAGCTCCCGCAAGAGGGAATGATGACCACCAATTTGGATGGCTTTAAATCAGGGGTGGGGGACATTTTCTGGCCAGAGGTCATATCTTTATGTCCCACACTTCTAGCAGGCCAGAGTTGGCAAGTGGGAAGGGCCATCCACCTGTCAATCACCTGGCATCATAGTAACACCAGATGATGCTTTCGTTTGAAACCCTCTGTTACTGAAATTTCGAAGCAAACCACAAGGCTTTCAAATAGCCCTTTGTAAGTATCCTAATGCAGATGAGGTCATCTGTGGCTACTAGCCATCATGGCTATGTTTTACCGTTGCTGTTGAAGGCAGTATGCCTCAGGATACCAGCTGGATACCATCCTGTGCTTTTATGTGATAGTCAAGACAGAAGAGGGTGCAAATAAAGAGGACCTAACATTCCACTAATGCATTTAGAAGTACAAACATTAACATACATGTCACAGAACTACAAAATTGTTTAAGCAAAGAATATACAGAAACAACTAAAGTAATAGTTCCAGAAGCTTTAGTTCTATGCTGTGCTTTCTTCATTCACAACTGTAATCCTTGGTCTGGAAGCATAGGAATTGTGGTTTTAAATCCTCTGGTCTATTTAAACATGACCTTTTTTGTTTTTCCTTGAGTTCTTATGGGTCACTGACCTACTATGCAAATGTTTTTGATGAAATCGGGATGGCTTATTATTCTATTAGTTAAAATAAGCTTCTGTGTTTTTCAGGCCTGTGCAGATGCACCCATGCAAACCAAAATAATTTATCAAAATATGTTCCTTGTGGTCTTTCTAGCTGCCCTTTTCCTGAATTTGGCTTCCTCCTGTGAAGGCCTGTTGACAGAGCTGCTAATGGCTTCCTCTGTAGAAGAGGCGCCAAATTTTTAAGTGTTTAGGAAGGAGCAAAGTCCACTCTCATCAGTAAAGGGAGATCAAAAAAGGTTCCATGTTGCAGAGTGTAGTTATTGCTTACTGAAGACAGACATGCTGTATCATGAATGGGGCTCAGTATTACTGTTCTGTCATTCATATTAGCAGACCAATAATGCTGAACAGGCAACACTGATTAAGGATTTCATTCCAATTCATATATCACAGAGCCCAACAAACAAAGTGCAAAAAGATATAATAGCTGCTGGAAGTTCCATTGCATTTCTATCCCAAGTTGTATAGTTGTTCAATTCAAGACATTTTCTTGTTCATATTAATAAACCACTTCTAAAAGGCAGCAGCTGACACTAGCCAGGGAGGTTTAATTACCAACTGCTTCAAGCCTTTTAAAAATGAAACAAATGCCCCCCACCCACAAAATAATTAAATAAAAACCTTGGTTTTCTCCTTTACTTCTTCATGCATTGTGTGACATTTCTCCCTGTGAATAGGAACACATCTTTTATATCTAACCACTAACCACACATAGTATAAAACATGCTAATTTGATTACCGTATTTTTTGCCCTATAGGACGCACTTTTTCCCCTCCAAAAATGAAGGGGAAATTTGTGTGCGTCCTATGGGGCGAATGCAGGCTTTCGCTGAAGCCTGCAGAGCGAGAGGGGTCGGTGCGCACCGACCCCTTTCGCTCTCCAGGCTTCGCGGACCTCTCCGCAAGCAGCGGGAGCGCTCCCGCTGCTTGCGGAGAGTTGCCAGCATGCCGAAGCTTGCGCGCGCTGAGATCAGAGAGCTGCCTGTTTGGGGGCTGGGGTCAGGGGAAGCTCGGGTCTCCCTCGCCCCAGCCCCGCGCCTGGGGGGGAAATAATTTTTTCCCCTTTATTTCCCCCCAAAAAACTAGGTGCGCCTTACGGGACGGTGCGTCCTATAGGGCGAAAAATACGGCAAGTCATAACTAGACTGTCCAGCATGGTACTGAATTTCTTAAGTAAATGTGTGTGTTAAAGTGCCTATCTACATCCTTAATATATTTGGAATCATTCCAACCCAGTTCCCGATGCCATGAACCCCTGGTCTAGTTCATAGGTAATGCTTACTTATGGTTCCCTTGATCACCCAAACATGGTCCACTGGCTTAACCATGGTTTATAAGCCACAAACCATGCTGGTAATTCATAGTTTGTAAAGCTTGCTTTACGTTAACTCAACACTCATTAATTATTGTATTGCAAGCCAGCCTCATCCAAAATCTGTAGAGCTGCAAGTAAAGTAGAAACTACAACATAGCCATCTTCCGGACATCTCTCCTTGCCAATAAGCTTGAGGGGGAACCCACATCTGTGAGTCAGCATCACTAGCCAATGATAACTTGAGGTTTAATCATGGTTTATTATCCAAATCATGGAAATACAAGCTGCGGCTTGGTGTCACATGCCAACTAGGCTACTGAATAATCAGAAATGCGTGTATAATGCAGATTGTTGTGGACAAAACTTAAGATGCTTGTTGAAAACTTAATACTCTGTCCATTCTCAGTGCTGGTGTATAAGTGGCTATCAACACTAATACTTCATTACTATTATATTAGTGCATTACTCTTTTCCATTAGACTATTTACCAGTGGACAAATGTTTGGGTTTTTTTTAACCTGTCTGGCAATTCTCCTTAGTTAAGTTTCTAGACACTGCATGGCTCTAAAGCTGTGGTAGGACCATCAGCCTAATTTTGCATGCAGAGAAAGGGAGAGAGAGAAACTATACAGTGTTGTAAATTCTGTCCACTTTTTGCTCTGGCTGTGACCATCATGAGATGCAGTCTCTGACAGATTTTTCCCATAGAAAATGTTTCCTACTCTTGCTCTAAGGGAACATTAAGAAGATAATCTAATTAGATCATTTTAGATTTGTTCCAATGTAATGGATAATAGGAAGCTGCCTTAGACAGAATTAGACCATTGGTCTGTCTTGCTCAATATTGTCTATAAGTGAGCAGCAGCAGATCTCCAGGGTTTCAGCCCTAGCAGAATATGCCAGCTATTAATTAATTAATTAATTAGATGCTAGCAGCTTTATACCTGTTGGAATTCCAAGAAACCAAAAAAACAGTGCAGTTTTCAAATCAGTAGTTAAAATCAGTTTAGTTTTGAACGATTCAGTCCACCATCTTGATTCAAACTGGTGTCCAACTGTATCCAAACTATTGTATATCAACTGTTCCTATGTTGGGAATTGGTGCCCTCTCCTCCCCATAGTGATCTGACAGGAAAAGGTAGCAGGCTTCTCATATACTGTTCATGGATCCAAATGCAATCAAAGCCTAACAGTTTGTATTTATACTTCCATAAGAATATTTCCAAAAGCTCAAATAGAAAGAAGCTAAATCAGAACAAGTCTTTAGTTAACTGGATGTTACACAAGTAATCTTTGTCCACTGCACTTAGTTTTAATCAGTATCAGCCACAGGATAAAATTTGAATCTTAAAAGAATTGTTACCCTAAAGCATAAATTCAACATGACCTAAGTAATATGAAACATCTGAACAAACATTTATTTACCCCAATTCACCAACTTTTTATCCACTAATCAGGAAACTATTCACAAAGAATTTCAGAACATTCCTTTTGAATGAGGAAAATATACTTTGACGCAGCCCAAATTTATCTCCCACCCTCCTCTCCCTGTAAATATTGCATAAAAAATGAACTGTCCATTTCCAGTGCAGTCATCTCGAATTTGCCAATGGCTACCTTTCCACTCAGAGTAAAGCCTTTTTAAAAAGTCCACCATGAAAGCAGCTCAAAACAGTCAAAATAACTTATCTGAAACATGAAAATGGGATTCTGTAACTAGATCTTCCCCAATATACAGAATTGGCTTACACTGGAGTACAGCTTCCGGAAGACTGGGAGTGGAAGTTAGTTTCCATGTGTACAAACTACATTCCAACATATGAACTAAGCACCCAAATCAACAACCTGCACTATGTACACTACATGGAGCCAATAATATATTGATTTTTTTACAGCCTATAATAGACTTTTAAACTGGCCCTTCTCCTTTAATAAGAATAACAAGTTTTCAGCTATTCACATCTCTGCAATTGTGAAGCTCTACTATACTTGCCTACACAGTACTGGGCATAACTGATTTCAGAGCAGCCACCGCCACCTCTGACTAAACAGCAGTTTTCCTATGGTGCAACCTTTTCCAAGGCCACATTTTATTTGCACTTAGTAATTTCAACCACCCTAAGTATTTTGCTGTCTATTAAAGTAAATCATTGCATTATGGTTTGAGAACTTATATGCATCCAAATGCTTAATCTAAGTTACAGTTTTTAGGAAGCGTAAATCTTCAAAGTAACATAACTTGAAAGCTGTCAACAAGTGTGTTTTTGGCCTGAATACAATCTATAGACCTTTTCATATATTCAAAATTTACATGCAGGAACCATAACAAGCAATAAATTTCAAAGAAAAATGTCTATATTTTTAGTTTGTAGTTTTAGCTCTACTTTGATGTGTCGGCAAGTGAAATACTATTAAAACAACATTCATTTGGCATTGAAGTTTCATGCCTTTTGAATAACCACAAATGAAGCAAGTATTATTTCCAGTGATATTTTATTGCAATATTAATGACTATTTGGCCAGAGAGAGTCTAGCTGTCATAACAGCTACTTTATTAAAAAGGGCTAATAATATTTTTTCATCTAATATAACAGATCAAACTACAAGTGTAATTAAATATTTTCAACAAGAGTAAAAAAGAAATTGTATGAATAAAATTCCGTTTTAAAATGCGGCCTAATGTTCAATACTGAACTCTGCAAACTGCATTAGTGAAAAGGCAATCCCATTCAGTCACACTTTCCATGACATGTGAACACTTGCAGGGATTGGCCACATTTTATTAGAGCTCATTTACACAACCATTTGAGCTTTTGGCAACTGTGGGCTTTGTCAGGCTATGCTACTGGAGGTTGGGCCAGATGGTGTTATTCACCACATGCTAAGCTGAGCCTACACTGCCTTTTGGTATTCAGCTGCCAACTGTAGATTTTCAGTAACGGCAATTGAACACCATAAGCCAGTCTGAACTCTGACCATATCAGCACATGGCTCCTATCTGTCCTCTCTGATGAAAAGAACCACTACAACTACACCCCACAGCTTTCTCACTATATTAAGATGCAAGGTTTAATACATTGTGCATTAAGGGGGGGGGGGAGAATGCAATACTTCTCAACTTTTCTCCTCAAACCTCTTCTTCCTGTACACTTTGCTTATCCACTGAGTGTTCTCTCTACTCTGTTGCAGCCAAACCATGTTGCTTCTCCATTTACAATTTTGCAGAAATTCAGCCCTTTCTCTCTGTCACCTTGGCAAAAACTCTCATTCATGCCCTGCTCATCTATTATCTCAGCTTATGCAATCTTCTCTCTGGTGTTCTGTTTTCTCAACTTTATACCCTCACATATATCCAGCACTCTGCCAAAATCATTCATTCCCTGGCCATCTGATCACCTTAAATCCCTATGCACTGGCTTCCTGTCGATTCCTGGATCTAGCACAACCTGCTTTGCCTTTATTTTCAAAGTCCTACACAGCTTCCCTGACCATCTCTCCTGATGGTCTTATAGCCTGAGATATCACTGTGCGTTAGAGTTCCTTCTCCAGATTCTTCAATTACCCAAAGATCTCCATCCATTCTCCCTTTCTGCCATGTATACTTAGAACTGTCTGGCAGAACAACTTCACATCTCTCCTTAAAGCCCACCTTTGTATTAACCTCCCTACTTCTTAAGGAACAGCTGATGGAGTTGGTTATGTTTAGCCTGAAGAAGAGGTGGTATGATAGCCATCTTCAAATAACTGAATGGCTGTCACACAGAAGATGGCACAAGCTTCTTTTCTGCTGCTCCAGAGGGCAGGGTCTGAGCCAATGGATTCAAATTACACAAAAAGCAATTCCAACTAAGCATTAGGAATGCCTTTATGAAAGTAAGAGCTGTTTGACAGTGGAACAAACTACCTAAGAAGGTGGTGGACTCTCCTTCATTGGAGGTTTTTAAGCAGGGGTTGGATGGTCATCTGTCAGTGATTATTTAGCTGTGATTCACGCATTGCAGTAGGTTGGACTAGATGACACTTTGGGATCTTTCCAGCTCTACAATTCTAGGATGCCTATGCCCTTCAGGAACTCGGCATGCAACTCAGTTAAAGCATGTGCAACTGAAATATCTGTATTATCTAACTCTGTTGATTCCCCTGTGTTGAATTTTAGATTGTAAGATTCTTGTAAGAAACTATTCTTTTGTACTCTGTAAAATGTCATGCACACTGGTGGCGCTATTATGGTTATTATTCAGTGCTTTTCATAGATCACAAAATAGCAATCATAACTTGTTTATTCAGTTTTAACAGCTTGAATATATTCCATCCTCAAGCTCAAACCATTTCCCCACCCCCCAGAGTGAGACAGCTGCTATGTTAACATGTATAGTGATACCTCGGTTTAAGAACAGTCCTGTTTAAGAACGATTCGGTTTACGAACTCCACAAAACTGAAAATAGTGTCCCAGTTTGAGAACTTTACCTCGGTCTAAGAATGGAATCCGAATGGTGGAAGAGCACCAGCAGTGGGAGGCCACATTAGGGAAAGCGCACCTCAGTTTAAGAACGGTTTCAGTTTAAGAACGGACTTCAGGAACGGATTAAGTTCGTAAACCGAGGTATCACTATGTGATATGTCACCCCTACCCCACCCTCCATCACATCAAGATAGCTTTACCATCTCTCAACTGTACAATTTAGATGGTTTAGCAAGAGAGAATACTTACAGCCGTTCAAGTTGCTTTAGATCCTGAAATGCTCCACGTTCTATTACACTAATTAGATTCTCTTCCAAATGCCTATTTTAGAAAAAAAAAGATATTTGTTGATGTTAAAAATATAAGCAATCTTCAAATTACTCAAATTGCCTATGTAAAAAATAAATACATCACAAAGGTTAGCTTCCCACTCTCTCCAAAACAAATGTTTATTATATTCAGCTAGCCTTCATCCCAAAGGGATCTCAAGGCAGCGAATAGCAAACCACTAAAATACAATGTTGCAAAACATTCACATTAAAATAGAACTATTAAACAATCTAAAAACCAGTCATATTAACTAGGGAAACAGAGAAGATACCAACTCATCCCTCCCCAAATGAAAACAATTCCTGCTTAAAAATGAGTTTATCCATTAGTTTCTTTTCTTATCTATCATATGACAATGACACTGACTAATAAGGGCATAGAAATTAGATGTGGCATAGGGGAAGGGCGGTGACAGAATTCCTTGCGTCAACTTATATGTTTGGTAGAAGACAGTAGTAGGTTAAAAAGGTTGCAATCCTATGCATTACCCAGAAATAGACGACAATGAACACAGTAGAACTTGCTTATGAGTAAACATATATAGGATTATGCGGTACAGGGTGTAGTAATCATCAGCTCTACTTAGCTACTGAATGACATGTGCATCAAGTGTTAATCAGGCTTGAAGTATTGTTATCAACTTAACAGAAAACCATACCAATTGAAAAACTCTATATAAGAGCTATCAGCTGATTTATATCTGTCTGTGTTAGATCTGTAATGTCTCTTTCATGCATGCAAGTTATTACTGCGGTCTTTGAGTGACTAACAGCCATGTACAAACTTGGCCTCAGGCTGCAATTCTAAATACCAGAATTCAGCTGAGTTCAACATGACTTATTTGACTAACCATATTCGGGGGGGGGGGACTTGTTAAAATCACACATTTTATTAGTGAGCATTTTATGGTTTGCTAACACATTTGCACACAGATATTTCTACCACAGCATAACTTCAATAAATCAGACCATTGTCTGTTGTTGTTTTTCTGTTGGTGTCACTTATGAAATGTCACTTAGGCAGTAATGCTATTCACACTTTTTCTGGGTGTGAACTCGCTGAACTGAGCCGGCTTTTACTATTTAGGACTGCACTGCTTAAGTCTAAGTCAATATCCTACAGAACTCTACAGAACTTCCTGCTTACTAATTTAGTAAAGTCAATTTACAAGCAAGCGAAACGATACAATAGACTTATCAAAATCAAGTGTGGAAAGTGCAATGTACCTTTGAAAAGTGTACTTTTAGCATATAAATTCAATACAGTGTATGCAGCACAGCTGTGTATCAGCTTGAAGACTGACAACACAGAGGGAATTTTATTGCTTGTGGTTGATAGCTGCTGAATACTAAAATAAAAGGAACTGCTTTAGGGAGACCCCCCCCCATACTCACAGAACACGAAGATTCTTAAGCCCAGCAAAGTCCACCTTTGTAATCCTTGTAATGTTGTTTCTGTCTAAGTCACTGCAAAAGAAAAAGTAAATTCATGTTTGACAAAAGCACCTGCTAGGCATTTCAACAATTTAAGAAATAACTATCTGTCTGAGAGGGAGAGAGCGCACCTAGGAAGACAAGATTAATTTATTCATGCCACAAGGCATTTAGCAAGTTTGTAAAGACTGGTGTGCCAGACAAGACCAATTGGTACTTGAATAATGTCAGCAGCTTGCTGCAGGCAATACTACTACTAGAGCTATTACTGTATTTCCCTTTTCACAACTCCAGTGTTGGCTCTATCAGTCTTTTCCAGAACAACCACAGATGGCTACTCAACTGAAGTTAATTAACTATATGAAAGTCAGGGCACTGTTGCAAGCCAAAATAATAATAATAATACTTTTCCCAGTACTGAGCCGGAGCTGAACCAAATTTAAATGTCACTATCACACCGAACTAGTACTGGTCCGTTCTGCAGAGAAGCATGTCTGGTTTCCAGGGCAGAGCAAATTGGTAGTGCATGGTTGCCTATACTATTGAGAAGAGTAATACTTTTCTAAATACCGGCACACATGGAATTTTGCATAATTTGACATTTTATATTTATTTTAATGTATAGGCAGTACATTAAAAAAAACCTCTCTTGGTGTTAACACTGAGATTTTCATGTATGCTTTTAAAAAGCAAAATCCAGGCTGTGATAGTTTCAAATATTAGCTTTCCCTATCTAATACTATACACTGCAGTCCTGTTGTCTATTACATAATAATGCATTTTTCCTGTCCCTGTATTATGATAAAATCTGCATCATAAACAGTAATCATGAATGAAGATGCTACTTGACAACATGCATACAAAATGATTTTATGTACACATTTTAAACTGATTTGTATTATTCAGAATCTAAATTTCCTTGATGCACAATTTGTTTTCTTCACATTTTCTGCTTCAGTTTAAACATTGTCTGTCATATCTCCACTTGTAGAATCAGTATTTCATGAAGCTCATGGTAATTGATTTTTAATCTATGTGTAATTTTTAATTAATATCCCATCCTGTAGATAAACATATTACCTTGCTGCTTGTAAATACTAAAACATAAAATGGGCACATAATAAAAAATGATAAAATTTAATCTTAAACATGTTTATTAAGAAGTTCCAGTATGATATTCAAGGTTAATCCCAGTTAACCACCCACAGACTTGTAGCCTTAATGTACAACTTTTGAATAATTTTAGCAAATCCATTACAACTTTTGAATAATTTTAGCAAATCCATGAGCCTGATTGGCATGACATGCTATATTTTTTTTTCCCAAACATGGAGTCAATTGTTCCAGTGGAATTTTATCCTTAACAGATATGGCATTCTAGGCCCCTTCTCTCCTGTGAATTTTCATTTGTTTAAAACCATCATTAACTGGATTGTCAGGTATTCAGGTGAAATTATTACACAGGTGGGAAACCTGTAGACTCCAACTCAGTTCAGCCTGCATAGACAATGATAAGGATGGTGTTAAGTTATAGGGCCTAACTTGCTCACTAGAAGATCAATTTCATGTAAAGGAGCTGGAACAAGAGAGAAAGCTATTTTCTACAAGGCCCACCCTCAAGTCTTTCCTGCCCACACCCACAAGGATACTTAAACCCTCAAGTGAGTTTAAACTTTCCCCTTTTTCCAGCATACACTTTCAATCTAAGTATATTTATTTATTTATTGTCCTGTAAAAGCAAGAACCTAAGAAGCAAATGCTAACAAAGACATAAAACATATGCTTTGGAAACACATGCAAATGAGTCCATCAGTCCTCCACTTGAGATTTGTTTGCAGTAAACTTAAAGAAAAATTAAAAAATCACAATGTACCACCAACATCCACTTCCTGCTCAAACAGGCAACATCCTTGAACTAACTGGCTCATCTCCCTGGCCCGCTGGCCCTGTGAGGAGAGAGAGACTTGGCAACCCTACAGGCCAACACAGTGAAAGGCCTATTATTAAACATTCAGTAGCAATTTGCGTATACAAAGTACTCATGTTTCATGGAGCTTTAAGAGAAAGCAACAAAACAGTATTTTGGCAGCCTCTTCCTTTTCCAGCCTGGTAGTCAACTGTTCTCCTCCTTAAACACTTCTCCATATTTTCAACTTTGTTACTTGCCACATATCACCACCCTCTGAAATTTGAAGTCTAAGTGCAGCACTTAGCTGCACTGAAATACCCACCTCCACCATTAACTCTGTCCCCTCCCACACCTTTGTTTTACCCCACACCCTTTAGCTATGTGACTTGTACCATCAGCTGTCCACAAATACGTAAAAGCTTCCTACTGTTTCCCTCACAATTGCCTGTGTATCAGGAAATTGTTGTTTCTGTGTACCTTGTACCGCTCTCTAGCCCCTGGGAGCCTTTGTGATAGCTCCGAGAGGATTTTCTTGTCTTGGGTTGAAGCATAAAAGGGTGGGGATTACTATGTATTAATTTTACTGGGTTTGAATGTGAAGTTATAATATCTTTTTACTTGCTATATTGGTGAACCTGATTGGTGACATTTTGATGCATACCAAATGAACTGTTAATGGCTGGGGTTTTTAGTGTAATGTTTTCAGGTATACTTTTTATACTATGTATTGTTACTGTACCACAGTATTTAGATGGTTTTTGTTTCTTATGTGAACTGCTCTGAGCACAGACATAAAATGTGATATATAAATTGAGTATGACCATGGCCATTGCAACAGGCCATACAGGTGTCTTATCTGGTATAGTAGAATTCCAGGAGCTGCAGCCTAATCTAGAAAATTCTTTGGTGAGATCATAATCCTCCACTTTAACTCAATAGGTTAGGTAAACAGTCCAAGGTGTGAGGTAAATTGTTCCTCATTCATCACAATTGAATGGACTATAAGTCTCTTTCTTCACACCACTCACTTTCCAGTACAGAACAGGGAAAAGAGGACACAGGTAGGAAAAGCCTCAAGAAGGAAAGAATCATCCCACACTTACGTTTGATACAAAAATTTGGCACTGAACAAATTATTCTCTTGGCCAACCAAGAGTTTGAACTTTTCCTGGGTCCCACAAACTTGCCAATTAACTGTGCCACAACTTCCTATCTGTGGCCTGCTGCTGCAGTTAAAAGCTAGTTACTGCCCTCAGTCTGCAGTTAACTTTTACTTCTTCTCTCACTCCTAATCACATCCTCCTCCCCTACCAGATCTTCCCAGAACCTTAAGCCTTCAAATATATTCAGCTGCCATCTGCACTATACATTTAAAGCAGTAACATCCCACTTAAAACAGTCATGGCTTACTCCCCCAAATCCTGGGAAGGATACCAAGAGTTGTTAGGAGAATCCTATTCTCATAGAGCTATGATTCCAAGAGTTCCCTGGGAGGAGCGATGGATTGCTAAACTACTCTGTGAATTTTAGCTCGGTGAGGAGAAAAAGGATCTCCTAACAACTCTCAGGGCTCTTAAACCACAGTTCCCATCATTATTTTGGGGAGGCCATTACTGTTTAAAGTGGTATGATACTGCTTTCAATGTATAGTACAGATGGGATCTTGGTCATTTTTTCAGATCAATAAAAAGTATATCCCATCCCCACCCCCCGCAGTTCTAATAACACTTCTCTGTTGCTTGGTATCACCATATGTACTTGGTTTCCTGCCTCAAATCTGTGGTTCTAAGAGAGGAAGAAGACCCTCTGAGAGCTTTTGCGGGGGGGGGGGTATTCCCACAAATGGGGACACAGCTGCTTTAATTATGCCCTTATTTATTTATTACATTTGTACCAGTTTTGCCTTCGTAGAGCTAAGAACAGCCACATATGGCTCCCAGATGGTATTCTGCCCAGGCCAGATCCACTTAGCTTCAGCAGGAGATTAGAGTCACATGTTTCAGCTGAAATAATGCAAGTCAAGAGGCGGTATCTGGTCAACCTGGCACTTCCCTCTTGACTTTATCTTAACATAAGAAACGGGCTCAATATGAAGACCTGTATGTCACCTGACAACAATCCATCTGGACCTCCTTAATCTTACATTCGAGACATACATATTGAGACAACCACTGGACTAGAGAATGCCTCATACTGCCCTCTGCTGGTTACAGTTCTCTCAAGAGCACAAAATGTACATTTTCAGCAACTTGGAACTTAACTGAACTTTTACTGGGCCATTTAAGGGGAGATGAAAACACAGATTAGAGTAATATTTTGTGTGAATTAGTGGGACCCACGTTATGTTATACATTGAAGCCAGGGTGCTAAATCCTAATTTCAATGTTACAGGACTGACAGTTCGTGGAAATAGCCAGTTTTACTATAATTGCGGCTTTGAAAAAGTGTACTTTTTGGTAATGGCCAAGAAAATGAAAAAAAAATTAAAGGCATTTTTATCAACATGTAAAATATGCTATTACAATCACAGTACTGAGTTTTGAAAAACTAGCAACAAGACAGATGTTAGAAGATACTGAATGTCTGTTGTAAAGGAAGTACCCTCATCTTCAGAGAGGGAGCACCATTACCACACAGCTACTACTGAGAAGTCTCTGTTTACAGTCACAGTACATTGGACAATGCCCACTGATGGGACCATGAGCAGGGCCTTCCTCACTGATCTCAGAGCAAGGATCAGGAGGTATTGAGGAAGGTACTCAGGCCCGGAGCCACTTAGGGCTCTGTACACCACTATCAACACCTTGACTTGCCAAAAAGTTGAGTGTCTCCATTAGCAGTGATGCAGCAACAAGTTACAACAAAAGAGTACATACCGATATATGCCTACATTGTTGATGTTTCCCTTCACTATTACAGTTGTGGGGAAACAGATTGTTGTTAATGAGAAGAAAGTTAAACCAAAACACAATTATCACTAAAGCAGCTGAAAAAACACTGCTAGCTATAGATGCCAAAAATGATACCAAAATGTTGACATAAATATATGGTACACATTGAATAGAGAAGGCGTTTCAAAAGCACAATGAAAGTTACAAACAACCCATAGTAATAGTAAGTAGAAGGAGCAATGTTAGAGATACGTGCAGAATTTTAGAAAGCAGTGAGGAAGTGCAAGTTAGTCAAGTTGTTCAACAAAATGTGTGCTGAGCAGAAGATCATTTTCAAAGTATTATCATGTATTTAATTCAGTATATGAAAGAAGAGATATTACTGAGATATTACTGCTCAAATGCTGTATCCTTCAAACACATGGTAATAGGTTTTGCCGGTATTTGCTAAGGAAAATATACACAGATGGCCATCAGTAAGCTGTCATCTTTAAAAGAAGGTGAAGAAGCAGTTATAAAGCAAGAAGGGAACATGTTGAGAAGGGATATTCTGCAGTTAAAGGATGTTACACCATTAACAATGGACTTCAGACCATATAATTTCCATTTACCTGAGTTTTGAATCCTCATTTTACATCACAGTTGCAGGGGACAACATGAGAGGATAGTGGCATCAGCTTCCGAACAGATGGTTCAAAGGAAATTTTCTTACTAAGAAAGACACTTGGGGCTGTATCCAGTGGTGCCCTTCAATTCATGGAATATACTTTGACCTAGTGTTGCTCTCCACTAATAAGAGAAGAGGGAATGTGATTTCTCACCAATTTCCCCCTTTCTCCCTGCAGCTTCTCTCAGCACCTTCTAGAGCAGTTCTGGAGATTCTTCCCTACCCCAAGGAACAGACTGGGGGAGGGAAACAGCTGACTCCCTTCCTCTTCTCTTAGCAGAATCTTCTGCTATATCAAAGACTGAGTGAAAAAGCATCACTGAATTCAATGACATTCTCAGTTCTTCAAGCCCAGTTCTTCAAGCTCACTTTATCACATTGTGATAAAATGTATGCAACAAACTGCTGAAGCACAAATTACTCAATAATTACATGGGTTAGAAAATTTTCCCTTTTAAATGGAACTGTAAATAATGAGTTTAACAATTTATCAACACTTTATGTGCTAGATTTGCTATTTCTGTATATTTAGAATGCCAGCTATTTCCAGTAAAAGCAGCTTTGAATAGCCAGGAAACATTAACATTTGTTTTAGCATTCCAAAAAACAATTATGAAATGAGTCTCATACATTCATAACCTGCATGACCTGTGGCCCTGCTTCTCTCTCAGCAAATATGGCAACAGTTGTTACTCCCTACAACATATACTATTGGTTGTGTTCTTCCATTGTACCTGCTAGCAACCTCCCTCCCTATAGTTCTGAATTCCATAAACTCCAACTAAGGTTTAATCTTGATCATTTTTAACTAAAACAATCAAGAGCTTATTTATTAATAGAACATTCCCAATACAACAGCCAATCCTCATAATTGACTTCAATAGAATAGTTCCAAGTGAAAGAAGTTCTGTAAATAACTAGAAGCTCTTTCCTCACCTCAGTAGGTTTATACTGAAATAATTACCTATTAGGCAAACTGACGTTCACATTACCTATACTGTTTGACATCTACATGAAACCGCTGAGTGGGGTCATCCAGAGGGGTTTGGAGTATGTTTTCAGCAATATGCTGATGACACACAGCTCTATTTCTCCTTTACATCTGCAGGTGTGGCAGTGGAGGTGCCTCAGCAATAGACGGATGAGAGCCAACAAACTGAAGCTCAAACCAGATTAAAGTGGTACCTCGGGTTAAGTACTTAATTCGTTCCAAAGGTCCGTTCTTAACCTGAAACTGTTCTTAACCTGAAGCACCACTTTAGATAATGGGGCCTCCCGCTGCTGCTGCTGCGCCGCCGCTGCACGATTTCTGTTCTCATCCTGAAGCAAAGTTCTTAACCTGAGGTAATATTTCTGGGTTAGCGGAGTCTGTAACCTGAAGTGTATGTAACCTGAAGCATATGTAACCCGAGGTACCACTGTAGACTGTTCCACGCTAATGGTGGATTGTGCCCAGCTATAGTCACACC
Organism: Podarcis filfolensis; assembly: GCF_964270895.1. Taxonomy (NCBI): domain Eukaryota; kingdom Metazoa; phylum Chordata; class Lepidosauria; order Squamata; family Lacertidae; genus Podarcis; species Podarcis filfolensis. The sequence continues at coordinate 76,129,752 of NC_139605.1, read as the reverse complement.
CTTTGTGTTCCTCCCACCAGCAAAAGTTGGTGTTAGAAGCATTTGTACAGGGATGGGGAAGGAACAAAAACCTTTGTGGGGGCAGTGCAGCCAAAAGCAGCTTCCAAGCCAGGCCTGGCTACATTTCCTCCAAGTTCCCTGGCAGGAGGCCCAATAGGCTTGGGTCTGATTTGGATGAGTGTGGACCATGCAAAGCAGACCAGAAAAGAGACTGCTTACAGCCAATCAGTTTAAAGGGAAAACCCCTACAGGCACAATATGAGCTCAGCTGCTGGATTTTAAATGATTCCTGGGGCTAATGTAGAAGAACTAGTGGATTCAGTCAGCCAGAGTGTTTATTCAGTTCACTTTGTCTAACGCAACATGCAGATGATACACATTCTTGACCATTATGATGAGCAGCTTTTCTTCATTATGAGTAGCTAGTAATGTTAAGTACATGCAGCAGCAAAATTCCACTTCAAATGTGACTTTTAAAGACACTGGAGTATTACAAGAGTACATTCAAAGTAAAATCTGATACACACACACTACCCCCCCAAAAAAGAACCCACTTTCGATGCAGCTTTTCAAACTCAACTGTAAAACAACAACAACAACAATTCTTGAACTTTGGAAAAACTATTGCTATACCCTGCCAAAACGTAATATTTATAACCTCAAGATCCAGCCTTTTATGCCTCCTTTAGCCAACTCCTACAGCCAAGCTGGTGCCCAATGCATCATCTGGGCACCCCAGGACCTCCATACACAGTGCGCTGGCTTGCACCTTGGAGAGGTCGCTTTGGTGCTGCTAATGCAACAAAAACAGCACAGGAGGCAGCAGTTACAAGTTACCGATCTCTGCAGCCACAGGAGGTGCTGTGATTCTCCAGAGGTCTCCAGACAGAAGCCTCCAAGGGCCAGCCCACCAATTCAACAAGCCAAAAACCAGTTCATTTCTGTAGGCTGGGTTTTCTCCCGCCAGCTACTAACAACCACCATTGTGGCACTTAGATCTTGGCCATTTCAAGGTGGAGAAGGGAGGAACAAGCATTTTGTGGTTTCCAAGTAATCACAGGGCACATTTGTCAGCTATATATAGTTTAGCATGTCATTGGTTGCTAGGACACCACAGAGAGCTTACCTTCCCCTCCCCTGAACTAAGAGAATAGCCATATGACACAAGATGAAGAACAGCAGAGACACCTGTCAACTGTCGGAAATTGGCCCAACATAAAGGGAAAGAGATGGCCACACCCAAAACCACTACCGAGAGCACAGAAATTTGGCCTACTCCAAAACCAAGCCAAGTTACTGATCCAAATAATGATCCTGTCATCATAAATATCTATGGTACTCTTTTCTTTTTCTTTTAAAAAAGGAGTGTTTAATGTTTAACTTTGAAGTAAACAAAATGCTACATTGTCATTGCTAAGCTATGGGCAATGAAAAACTGGCACATGACCTTCTGGCCATAACAGCTTTCGGTACGATTTTTTCCAACCCAAACAACAAACCAGACTTATTTATGTTGGCACTGTTGGCGGGTGGGGGGGGGAGACAGAAATGTACTTCGGGGTTCATGAATGATGCAGTAATGTAGCCCTCTGTGATGGGGATGAGGAAGCAGGCATTACACTCTCCCTTTGGGAGAGACTGAGCAGTTAAATTATTCTTCAGCTGTGTGGCTAGCAGGATGTATTCTGGCTTTTAACAGTGGTAGCTTAGCAACAGGAAAAGGACAAAGTACCCCTGCCTATTGGAAGACTTTGCATTACTGTGGCTTCCAATCACCAGCCGCACATTGAACATTAACAAGGGTATCAAATCAGGCACCCAAGAAGCCAGACCAATGTACCATATTTTCCATGCACTGCTAATGCAACTGGTGGAAGAAGGCACTTCAGTTTGGTAACTCATCAATTTGCCAGGCAGCACTATAGGATCCCAGACAGGAGTTAGGGAACATTTGAAACATCCTACCTCCACCCTGTTGCAGTCTAACCAAAGCCTCACTGAAACTCCATTGGTTGGCTTCCAGGAGCCCTAGAAGGAAGGGCACCACACAGGAAGTGCTAAGCTCACTGTAGAAAAGCCAGTTACCTCCAGCCCCAATCCTCCCTTGTAAATCAAGCCAAAGATCACATCCCTTTGCTTGGGAACCCACCCAGAACCACCCCTTCTTTAATAAAGTAGTCAATGCCCAAGCCTATAACTGCTTGGACACACCAGCCCTTCCTTCTCTTGGTGCTCCTGAGTTGCACTTCTATACTCTCCAGTCCCCTTTCCCCCAGAGTCTTCTTTCCTTTCAGGTATTTGTAAAACAGAGTGGAAGGGTAGGTAACAGCGGCGCCTCTCCTCTCCAACCCCATTGTCCTCCCTGTGACACTGCAACTATCCTCCTTCTCCCTCCACTTTTGTTCAAGCTGCATTTAGACGGCACAGTTGTGTTACCAACTCACCCCCACAACCAGGAGCAAGACTGTACAGCTGTGAGGTCAAGGACATGCTCACAGAGCCAATCCAGCACTTCCACCGGTGCACCCGGCCTGCACAACCCCAACTTTCCCACCAAGCTGACCTGCCTCCCTACTCATGCTGGAAAACAGCAGCACCATTGCTGTCAGGAGGGCAATGGTGTGGCACCGCCTCACCGCTCTGGATGTTCCTGCCAACAACCCCTTCTTCCCTCTGCCCCCCAATCTCTCTCCCTTCTGGGAAAGTCTCATAACTGAACCATTGATTGCTGCTTTAGTTTTCTTTCCATCAAAATAGGTATTTTCTAGAAAAGCCCTGACTTTGAGGACACTCCTCCACTGAGACTAAAAAAATCTGATCATCCACACCTAGCTCCTTGGTATTTTGATTAGCGGGTAGGACAAGGCTCCACCAGCTTGAAATCAGGCTGTTCTTGGGTGGAACAGGACCAAGGCTGCATTTCATCAGCACTTAATTTTCGTTTTCTTTTTCCACGCATACACTTATGCTCAAAGTGTCTTGCAACAAGGACAACAGCAATACGCCACAAATCAGCATTTGCAAGAACCATTTCCTAACAGCAACATAATGGCAAATGCAACAGCATACAAAAAAACAACACTTGTATACTATAAATGTAGCAGCATTACACATCTTTGCAGTAGGAAAAAATAACAAGGGATTATGAACCATTTCGCCACGGTCCTAGATATTCTAGCCACTGCTTGGATGTCTACTGCAAATTAGCCAAGCATCAAATCAGTATGACCAAATGTCAAGGCTTCCCTCAGTTTCCCCAAAGGATCACTGCATCTTTGGTAGCAGCAGTTCAGGCACCACTGAGGCTTCCAAAGACAGGGGCTGGGGTAGCTGGAAACACTCCTCCCTTGAGGTTACTTAAAGTAAACAGCGTTTCCGTGCACTTTGGCACTTGCCATGGTGTCCGATTGCGCCAGAAGCGGTTTAGTCATACTGGCCACATGACCCAGATGAGTGCGGCATCCCACAGTCAAGTTTGACTGGACTTAACCATCCAGGGGTCCTTTGCCTTTACCTTTCTACCCACAGTCCATCGCCTGCAGCAGATTTGCATAAGGCTTCCAAAGGCAGGGAGAAGGGTCACCTTAGGAAGAGCTTTCCCCCTCACACACCATTTGAGCAAAATGTCCACTTCATTTTTGTGTTGCATAAGGGCTTATTCCCCAACACAAGGAGAAGTAGCGTGGAAATGTGTTTAGAGACTTGTGTCCTAAGCAAGCATGGTAGCAAACTTGTTTTCTTTGTGATATATTCAATACATGCAGCCAAGCAAAGCCACTGGTATAACAGGCAGTTTTTTGGGAGGAGGCAACAACAGTGGAATGCAGTGATTTCAGATAGAAACATAAACACAGACTACAATGGCATGGAATGCCTACTTAACATAAACACCAATCATGTGAGTTCAGAGCTTAGCTCCTTTGGAGGAAGCTTTACCCATAAACATGCTGCATTAGCCATTTAATGTGAAGCATATTTGAGTAAAATGTGGGCTTGTGTGTGTGTGTGTGTGTGTGTGTTTTAATTTAGTATGACTTTCTACAAACAGGAATGTTACAAGCATGTGAGCCAACCCCGATACAAAAACAGGTTTGAATTGCTTCACCACTCCATCCTTCTGCAAGAGTAATTATATTAACGACTGCCAGTCATTTAGAACACTGTTGCTCTCCCAAATCCAATACTGGTCTTAATAAAAATTTAAAAGTGGCATAATTTGGAAGATATAACCTTCCCAAACAAATGAATTACATTTTTTCACCCGTCATATGTTACTGAACAATTCAAAAAGTTGAAAATCAATTTCATCCCACTCATTATCTCCTGCTGTTAACAATACACATATCAAAGATGTCAGATTTCATCTGAATTTAAACATTGTATTAATTTATGCTTTTTTTAAAAAAAGAAAAAGCTCTCTCTTCACTTGATTTTCAGATGAACTGGCAGCTCCCTTGTTACTCCAGGAAAAAAGTGGACATCAGCCCAGCCTTCCCCAGTGGCCAAGAGCTGCCAAGAGCTCCAGATTCCAAAGTTCTTATCTCCCAGTTGTTATGCTGATGTATCCACCCTTCTCTACAAGTGGGTCCTGTCCAACACTACTACTCAGCAGATGTCCATTTGTGCAATGGAACTTTCCACTCATCTCCACTCTGGAGCAGATTTTGAGGGTGAGCAGGGAGAGGAGAGGCAGGGGAAAGTCCCGTTGCATGAATGGAACTCTGCATATGCAACACTAGATTCAACACAGGAGGTTTCCATACTGGAGTGTGGAGCACTGTCCAGCTGTGTATGGCGGGGAACACCTCACAATGTTCCTTTATGAGTATGAAGCACACCCTTAAAATTTCCTCCTATTATTTATATAATCGTTCCCCAGGGCGGTTCACCGGGCACCTTCATTGTATGTTTTTGGGCACCAGGCAAAAACATTCCTCTTCAACTCTACCTTTTCAACATTCCTCTTCAACCAGGCTGATTAATACTCTACAGCTTTTTTAATGTGTCTGTGGGAAGCGGGAGTTATTATTTTACTGTTTTATTTTTAATATATAAAAATATATACAGGGAGGTATATAAATCAAATGATCAAACAAACAAATATAATAATAATAATTATCCAATGATAAAAGAGTTGAAAGTCAGGGAAGTCATTATTATCATTGTTGGCTTCACTTCAACTCGCAAAACTTCTACGTTATTCTCTAAACAGGTAAAAAAAAGGATCGGCAGTTGAAAATGAATTCAGGGATGGTTGACACAGGACAGTGTAAACCAGCATGAATTTCATGATCAATCATTTAAGCTTTGCCACATCTCTCTACCTCCGTTCACATCTTAGAGCTCTTCCATTGGTTAGAAAACCTCAAAACCCATCAAACCACTGGTTGGAACCAACAGCAGCCAGAGAAGGTTTGGGATCCGGGGGGGGAGAGATCTTACAATTATATCCCACTGTCCTTTCATCATAGAACCACTGAGGGGGCACAAAACTGAGGGTTCCCTGGATGTCTCTGGCACTGGCAAGACCTAGACCTGCTTAGCTTCAGCACAGTGGAAGCCTCATGTTTAATAACCATACCATGGGTTAGCAATGGAAGGAGGATGAGAAGGAAGCAGAAGCTTCTGTCCTACACAAACCCATGCTCCTCAGCAGCTTTGGACATCTTTTCAAAGTGTTACTTCATTGTCTGTTCTGGAAGTATCAATCTCCCATGCAGTAGCTGTTGGGGGTTAAAGACACACTGTTGTTTTTAAAAGGTAATAACAATGGATTGCTGTGGGACAGCAGTGGTGACAGGAACAACAACTACTTCTTTCTTTCCAACTGTTTTGTTACAGTTCAAAATTTTACTATTTTAAATTATAATTTAAAATGCATCAACAGCTTTTAAAGCACGGGCTTTACTATGTATAAATCAAGACCCTCCTTTTGTTAGCCCATTGGATAATACGTAGGTCGAGGGCCGATTTGAGTCAGCAATACACCAACTAAGGGTCAATATTTTCTGGGCAAATATTTAGGAGACAAGTCAATTGTTCATTCATTGTACTCTGGAGAGAGCAGGGTTGAGCCATCACCCCAAATTCACATGAATTAAGTGTCTCCCAGGCAACTGAACTGCCACAGCTACTGAAAATGTTGCTTCACAACACTGTGGACTCATGTCCAGTAGCCCTTATTCCCGTAAGAAAGGAAGCATAAAATATCACACAGCTTCCTTGAACGGTACTGAACCCAATCCAATCATCTTCAGCAGAAGGCAGCTGGCAAAGCTTGTAGAGCAGCCTTCTGCCCAACCGAGTGGGATGGTTTTATTTCCCCAGCTACCATTCCAGTAATTCTGCAAAGGCTTTTCTTTCACACAGAGTGGCATAAAATATATCAAAGGTTCAAAATGAACACCCCAGGAGTGGGTATATGAGATTCCAGAGATGTTTACAAACAAAAAGTAAAATGTAGAAAATAAAATTAACAATAAAAAAATCAAATGAGCTGTGTATTAACCACTGTTCTATATCCTGAGCCAGAATTGTGATTGGGAAACTGTTGCAAGGCTATGAATATACTAGCAATGAACTTGTGGTTTTAATCCTAGCACGTCAGCGGACCTGATCCTTCCTGCATCTGATCATGATTTTGGCCATCTCAGGAATATTTCTGCTTTAATTATTCCACAGCATCTTGTTGGCTGGTTTCTCTCCTCCTCCCTCTAAAAGGGTCCTTTCCACACACCACAAAGTTCTCCTTTCAGTTTATCAGGTTCCTTCCTACAACTCAAAAGCTGGTATCCCTGCTTTTATCCTGTGTATCAGGCACGGATTAAAGAAATTAATCTTCTGCATGGAGATGGACTGATAAAAAAATGCAAACCTACTCTAGAAATATACTTTTGCTTCTATAGTTACAGAATATCGTTACCCAAGTACTGCCTATTATTTCTTTTATTTTATTATTCAGTCATAACCCATAATTTTCAGGGTTCCTATTACTCATAGCTATCGTTTTAAAGATGGTTAAAAAACACCCTACTTTGTTCCAGACAAGCTGAGCACTCAAGACACACATTTTCCCAGCTCAAAACAAGTTCCTAAGATTATTTAGCAAGGAACTGCTGTAGGAAGAGGATGATAGATTATGAAAAGATTCTTAATTAAGGTCAGCAGTTTGTTGACTTCTAAATTGTTCTAATAAGAACCAGAACCACCACTGCGTTTGCCAGGAGAACATGAGGACACTTTTAAACTCCCACCCATCCTTCCAGATGCATTCTCATGTTAATATTTTCCCATTTGCTTTTCAAATCCCACTTGCACTGTTTTTATTACATTGGTGTTTCAACATATTTGTGCCATTAAGCCATATTAAGCGTTCTGCTTTCAACCATTATTCTTAAGGGCTTGGCACTGTGTGTCAGAATATCTTTTGTTCCAGCCTTCCCCATCATATAATAGCTATTTCCTGAAACTTGCATGGTGGGCCTATCTTCCATCACTTGGGATTGAAAAATATATTTAAGCATATCTATATTTTCTTTGCAAGTGAATCAGTGGTTTGGGAAACAAAATATTTCAAAATACATCACCACCTCCACACCAACTGTGGAATGTTTTATATCCTGCCACAAGAGAGCATAGAAACCAGATATTACTAAAATAAAGTTGAGTCACATTATTGACCTGGGCCAGTTACCTTCAGTCAGCCTAACCTACCTCACAAGGCTGTTGAGAGGATAAACTGAGGAAAGAGAGAACCATGTACACTACCTTGAGCTTCTTGCAGGTGTGATATAAATGAAATAATAAATACACATATGCTTTTTGAGGAAAATAGCAATCCTGTCTGGAAGCAAATATATTCTGGTGATTCCCCACACAGAGAACCTAGGGCGCCTCAGATGTTGACAGAATACAACTCCCATAATCCTCAGCAAAGCATGGAAAACAGTCAGGGATGATGAAACTTGTAGTCCAACAACATCCAAAGGGGCACAGTTTCTGTCATAAAGGGTTGACAAAAGACCTAATTCCTTGAAGGAAATTTATGCTTGGCATGTGCAGTGAAACCAGTGGTATCAACACTGCTCACTAATCTCGGTAATACCACCTCCAACAAAATTACAGTGGTACCTTGGGTTACAAACGCTTCGGGTTACAAACTCTGCTAACCCGGAAGTAGTACCTCGGGCTGCGAACTTTGCCCCAGGATGAGAACGGAAATCGCATGGTGGCAGCGGGAGACCCCATTAGCGAAAGCGTGCCTCAGGTTAAGAACAGTTTCAGGTTAAGAACAGACCTCCGGAACTAATTAAGTTCATAACTCGAGGTACCACTGTAATTAAGAAAGCCAGCATTATTTTTGCTGTCATTGCCCAGGAGCTGTAGTCACATCTTCTGTTTGTTTCCCTCTCCCTTCCTTCTTGTAGGAACCAGGATTCTAGATGTTGCTACTCAGACGGTGATAAATAAAAGGAGGAAAGAGGCAGAAATAAGCAAAGCTGCCTCATCTCAAAATTCTGCAGCAAATGTAAAGCCAGCAGGGAATCTCCAGGTTGCAACCCAACTTCCCTATACTCCTGAAGGTCATCCTGGATCTCTTTTGTAGGGCGATCCATCTTCCTTCAGCTGTGACTCTCTGTGAGGAATTCAGCATAGCGCTATGGCAATTGTTGGATCAGTGCAAATATTTCAGCTTGCTAGATTGAATGACCCCTCCTCTCCCCCTGATGCACTGTTATGGGGGTTCTCCCAATGCCCCCCAAGCAAATATGGGGGGCACAGAGGGCACAGAGCAGGGGAGAGGGGTAAAGCCCCGTTACACTCCCAGAAGTTCTTGCACAGGCTTCCACTAGCAGGACTCTTTAGTTGAATCTGGTAATATACTTGTTATTCCATCTGCGGAGGATGATTGCGTAGCTCTACATTTTCTTGAGTTTCTATATGCTGCCTCACTATGATTTTTAACAAGTGTCAGCTTAATCCTATAACTCGAAGGTGGCTAACCTAGGCCCTCCAAATGTTACTGGACAACTCCCATCACCCTCGACCATTACACACACTGGCTGGGGCTGATGGGAGCTGGAATGCAACAACATATGACTATAGTAGCAGGTGTTCATTCCTAATCTACCTACTTAGCACACAGCTGACATTTTAACACTGCCAGTTGTGTGGAGAGACAAACTCCCAGTGTTCCAGTGATGCTCCCTTTGGGGCCAAAACACAAGAATTGAGTATTCTCCTGCCCCAATCTTAGGTTGAATTCCTAATGGCTAGCAAACAGGTCGAACCATTCCCACGGCTGTAGGAGGAACCAGCCAGAAAGCTGGTGCATCTCTGGAAGGAGTTGCCATGGAAAGGAATTACATAAGCCATGGCAAGGAAAAGGGATGAAATAAAATCTCTTCATTGATGCAGTCTGCCAGCTTGGCTGCTCAACACAGCAAAAGTTAAAACGCTACAACCACTGTGATGATGCAGAAGAAGACTGTGGTGGCTCATTATGTGTGGAGGAATGACTTTAGGGTTTTTAGTTGCTAAAATGAAAATGAAAACCTGCAATTATCTGCCCATCCTTAGGTTTTTCTCTCGCTTGGAAGGCCATCCGAGGCCCACAAAGGAAGTAACCCTTGGCATCAATTTTGTCAATATTCCTAGCCCTGACCAGATTTTTCTCTAAAGAAATTCTTTTTCCTCTAAGTGAAACAACACCCAGATAATTGATACCATTCTGTGTGAAGACTTAAAGCCAATTTGGTTGGCATTATCCATGTGCAGCTTCAGCTGTGCTGTTACAATGAGTTACCTTCACCACATACATGTGTATGTGCGCGTGTATACACACATTAATAGCAAGCTCAGTTCTCCATGGCTTGGCTGGCTTGCACTCTGAACAGGAACACTCCACACTACAAGAGCTTGTTGCAGCTCCCATTAATTAGTTTAAAAGTTTTTGCATTCATCAGTATGGCAAAAGAAAAAGAAAAAAAGATTTCCTTACTCTTAGTTCTTCATATTGCAATGACATTTTGCTCTCTGAAGCTGAGTTGTGCACAAGTCTTCTGCTCGCTACTCATTCTCTCCCCAAGCTACCACTTCCCTCTTCCCTTCTTATGTGCCACAACTGAAGCCTCCCTGAGCTAATTAATTATAGTTTCTTGTTACATCCATACTGGGAAATTATTGTTGCCAGGCTCAGAGCAAACCAGGTTCTTAAACTAACTTCAAGCTGTGGTTTACAATGCTACTTTGGATGTTTCCAGATGGGGGCTTAATTTGCAAACAAGTCATTATAAACAGCTTTTTTTACTTATTGGATTTCCCCCGGAAAAGGTAAATCAAGATTAAATGGGAGGGAAATATGGACTGGCATTTTGATGTCGATGACATCATGTGGACTTCACACACACACAAAAACCTTACATGCATGAGGAGAACCAACACCACAATAAACACCCGTCTGGAAGCACCCTTTGTTCTAATCCTGGTATTCCCAGTTTAGACATCAGACAAAACTATGGTTAATTAACCCTGAAATTCTTCAGCTGAAGCATGAAAAGAAGAGAGGAGGGAAGGAGAAATTCAAAGATATGGTGCATATCTTGGATTAATCAACTGAGATACGAGCATCTGAATGAAGTCTAGCTTTCTGCCTAACCTACTCACATGGTTGTTGTGGAGATAAAAATGGGGTGGGGAGCAGAACTATGCTCCTGGGAGAACAGGTGGGATACAATAATAATAATAGTACCATGTACATGCTGCTGTAGTAATTGAACTTTTGTGGTGAATAGAGCCCTTATAACACCTTAAGCACCTGTATATCAGTTGCACTGGTGCAGAAAACATTAGCTGCATTAAGATGCAATACCTATAGGACTGATTGCATCCATATGATTAACTAATATATTTGCCATGTTTTAAAATTGTTACCAAGCCACTAGACAACTGGATTCTTGCTTATACTGTTGAAATGCAAACCAAGCATTTCACTGTTTTTTGTTTGTTTGTTTGTTTTGTTATTGGCCATTTACAGCAGATATCCGCCCCCCCCCCCCGCCTCCCTTGAAGGCTACTGCTTAGGCAAAATGCAAGTATTTTACCAACTCTCAATTGAGAAGCTGTTAGGAGACCAGAGGCTGTCAGGAGCGGTCTGAGCAGACCTACAAGTGTTTTACGTGCACCTCAGCCTGTGATAACACTTAATTTTTAATCAAGCTAGCAGTAAAACATGCCGCTGTCTCACTTTTGGGATAGATAGGATAAAAGGCCTGCAGTTTACAACAGAGTTTGCGAAGTGAATCCATTTACTTATTTGCTTGCCGACTTGCTTCCACATTTGAGAGTGTTCAGACCGATAACACTTCAAGCAATCTGAGCAGTAGATAACAGCATAAGCCTTACAAGTACCAAAACATCCTGGGCCTACTTTTGGAATCAAGGCTCAAATTTCTCCATATTTCAACATGTTCTAACTGAGAATATTCAGAATGAGAGATGGGCTGGACTAACCCACAATTATTGGCACCTCTTGCTTCCAGGTAGCCTCGTTTGCATTCCCCATTAAACAACAGTTAAAGACAAACTATGGTTTAATGAGAACATTAACGTGTGTGAGTCTATGCTGCTTGGTTTCGCTCCGTTCCTCCACTGCTTCTACTGTGCTCCTGGAAACCAACTAGTGTAGAGAGTTAATCTTAATAAATACTTTTCAGCAAAAACCAACCAACCACCAAGGTCTGATCCAGCCATTTTGGGGGAGATACTGGAGCTAACTAAACTCCACAAATCAGGCTATAAACACAAAATGTTCCCGATGTCAGGAGAACTTTATTCATTCCATCCAAGAATGCATTTAAGCATTTATGTAACACAACACTCCAAACCTCATAAAAACTTCACGGTCAGCATGCCTGAGCCCGACTATTCAAACTGTACATGCTCAGAACCTGTGTTCAGCAAGTAGATTATCTTTGTTTGGAGAGGCACACGCAGCACACACAAATCCTGTAGTGTGAAATCATTATTAATTTATTATCTCAGAAACACTTCGCTTGAAGAAACACATTGCTTTGTGTGAGCACTGTCTACAGCAGGGTGCTACGTATGCAGGTTTCTTTCCAAGCAGAAGACAGAGAGGAATATGGAGGGGGGGGAGGGAGGCCCATTTGGTCACACCAAGCTGCAGGATGAATTCAACATAGGATCGCTCCATCAGTGTAAGCATTTCTGCTTGCCTAATGGAGTGGTCTGCCCACTCTTCTACACTGCTCCCTGGTGCACTGTTCTGGGAGGTACGGTATCCCAGTGGGGTAGTAAGCGAAGCAGAGGAGGGAAGCCCCATGGCACCAGCAGAAGTCCTTGTATAGGCTTCTGCTGGTGGAACTTGTTAGCTGAATCCCACCCTTTAATGACAGCCAATTCCCCATGGTGTAATCTGGGTACCTTAGGGATGGGCTTCTCGCACATGTATTAAGATCAGAAGCCGCTTTCTGGGTGCCCTTACTTTTAGAGAAGAGGGGTGACCATAAATAGGGCCTTTTCAGTTGTGGTGTACCAACAGTGCAAATCTCTCCTGGTACTGACTTTGATTTCTTTTGGGTGCTAGGAGAGGAGCTTATTTTTAGACATTGTATAACCTATCTTCTGCATGTCTAGTCAGAAGTAAGTCCTTCAGAATGATGCTCAAATAATTGCTATAGGATTGCAGCCTTGATATTTTATTTGGTTTTTATACTGGGATTTCTGGCTGCTCAAATGGCTTAATTTATTGCTTGAAATCCACTACGTAATTCCATGCAGATTTTGATCCAGTGGCGGTGTCCAATGGAGGGAACGGCCATAGCTCAGTGGCAGAACATCTGCCTTGCATGCAGAATGTCCCAGGTCCAATCCCTGGCATCTCCAGGAAGGGCTGGGAGAGAACCCTCCCTAAAAGCCTGGGCTGCTGTTGCCAGTCAGGGTAGACAATACTGAGGTAGGTGGACCAATGATCTGACTCAGTATAAGGCAGCTTCCTATGTTCCTGGCTGCTAAGCAAAGAGGAAGGGGGTGATTTTCTATGTCCCCCTCTTCCTGCTACAGCCCTACCCCCACGTTACCTTTCACACTATTTTAGAGGGTTTCCCCAAGCCGAACAATGGATTTTCCACAGAGGTCTGCAATAGGAGGGCAACTAAGTGATAATTCCCCCCCCCCCATCTTCGTGGGCACCTCCAGTAGATTAAATGCCATCCCAATCAGATTTGCCACTAGATTGTTTTATCACTATTTACTGTTTTCTTGTTGTTTTAACAATTCTAAGTCACACTGGGAGAGTCCCTTGGGACTTAAAAAGCAAGTTATTAAATAAACTAAGCTAAACCAACAAAAACTACTGCAGGAAATCCATGAATACCAGAAATACATAGGTGGGGACAATCACATATGCCCTTTCTACCCAATCAAGAGCCACAGTGGCAAAGGCACAGGCAACTCGGTCACCCTTGTAGTTCTTGTATTCACACACAAATTATAATTATCAGCAGTGTGGGGTAACAGAACAGGAAAGCAGCTCCCATCTACATGTTAGAAAAGTAAAAGAAAGAGAGAGAGAGAGAGAGAGAGAGAGAGAGAGAGAGAGAGAGACACTGTCAGACTGTCTGTCTGTCTGTCTGACTAACAGAGCACAAGAACCCTCCAACTCAGGGGTCAGCAACCTTCCCTGGGCTGGACTATATTTTGAAGGGGGGGAAACGATCAAATTCTTATGCCCCACAAATAACCCTGAGATGCATTTTAAATAAAACGACACATTCTGCTCATGTAAAAACACGCTGATTTCCGGACCATCCGCGGGCCGGATTGAGAAGGCGATTGGCCCGCATCTGGCCCCCGGGCCTTAGGTTTCCTACCCCTGTTCCAACTGGTAACAGATACAGGCCTTGCTGTGTTTCCCTGATTGGGGTGTGGGGGACTGTGGGGTTACTTATGGCTGCTGCATCTCCAGCCTCTGTTTTAGAACTTTTTCCACACAAGGGTGAAATCAACACACATATAAAAACCATTCTGAAAATGCTTTTTAAAAGACTTTTTTAAAAAAATACATTGAAGTGTCCCATTATATATTGCACTTAAAACATTTTATTCGCAGCTGCGTAACTGAGTCCAAGGGCTCTTGCATGTTTCTAAGGTGATGGTCTTCAGCAATCAGCTGAAAGTCGAATTAAAACCGTGGCACACACACCACAATATGACACTCTGTTCCCCACAACAACCTGCAGTGCTCCTTCTCACAGACAAGATACTATTTAATCAAAAGTAAATTCTATTCAGGACTTACTACTTAGAAATTGTGTTTAGGATTACAGGCCACAAAGATCTCTCCATTTGGGGTGTTTTGAATCAATTTCTGGTTCTCCCAGGTAGTGGCCCTTTATTTAGCTCAGTTCAGAAAATGAATTAAAGAGTTGGTAACCAGGAGAAGGAGCCACTGGAAAACACATGAGGTGGGAGAGACCGTTGCCAACTGTGGACTGCAATCAGGAAATGAATAATTAAAGGATGCTTTAAGCCATAAAGAATAGGGAGATGTTTACTGAAATCAACCCTTTGAACAAGCTGTCCTTCCACACCTTAGTTCTGAAATGGGGAGGAAAATGTGGTACCAATCCATATTCAGTCCCATCAGTGCAGACTTCATTCCATGCTGCTCCCCTGGGAGAACAAACGAAGCCCATGCAGAATGAGAGCCTCACAAAAAACAGGAATCTACTGTACTTTTTCTTAGGTATCCACTTTGTCTCACTTCTGCATGTAAGCACCAAATGAACATCCCGGAGTAGCCACCTTGAGCACCAAAGACACATATTTTAAGTTGATAAAAGAGATGCATATAAAATTAAACTCTCAGCACATCCTCAGGTCATTTGAGGCTCTGTGCGTGCGCATGCGTCTGTGGTGGTATATCTGAAAGTCAACTCTGATGCCGACTGCTCTGCTCAAATTAAATTTGACAGACAAAAGAAGGCTCATAAGAATTATTATTAATTCTTGGTCACATGCAACTTGGCAAAATGCCTTCAGAGTTGTCTGTGATACAGGACTATTTGTTCTTCAGCAGCAAAGGGCAGACAGTAAACAATATTTTTTTTAAGATGGCATGTTTCAGTTTTACCAAGAACCCACAGCTGGGCTATGGGCAGCACGTCTGCGTTGTTTTAAAAGTGACCCATCAACATTTCCGCAGGAAGATTAAAAGTCAGATACATCATATTGGCATTAGATATATCCAAGACTTTATTTCCCAGTCAGTGTAACTCATACTATACAGTGTGTGTGTGTGTGTGCGCGCGCGCCTCCTTAAGAGAAGCTGCACTTCTCACAAAGCTTAACATTTTTAATGGACAGTACTACCTATTTAAACTTATTTTAAGGGACTGTTAGGGCAAGCAAGTCTCCATTATTAGGGGTGCTTTTTAAAGTTCCCACACTCTGTGAACAGGAAGTGCATAATGAATTATGGCTTTTAGCAGCACATCTTAATCCAACTAAGAAAATGAAGACCATACATGCTCTAACTATGCAGCAGCAGAACCTGCTCATGTGAAAGGTATTTGCGAACATCCTTGGGGGTGGGGAGGAAGCGGCTAAAAAACACACAGAGTTAACCTAAATTCTTTTTCATCTGACTTTTTCCTTTCTTGAGGTTTAAGAAGAAAATAGTTTTCTGTGGGTTCTTGCAGTGCAGATGGTAGGCACTCTTGTGTGTTTACTATGTGAATCATCGTAAGTATTTTTTGTTTTAACCACCATTTGTGTCCTCTGTATTTAGTCTTCCTGATGCTAGAAGGATGTATCACTAAGGAATTTCTGCATTGTTTATTTAGGCTTATGTGTGACATTGCTAACATCACCATAGCTCTGTGAGAATTGCAAGAGACACTGAGAGGCAAGCCTAAAGTAGGCCGTGTATTGCAAAATGCAGCAATCCTTGCTATCTGACAGTTACTGTGCTTTATAGCAATTGCTAGCAGCTTTTGATCAAACAGAACCACAGGCCACTTAATATAGGCACATCAACAGTTTCACCTTTGCCAAGTGGTATCCCCACAGGCACCAGTGTGCCCACCAGCACCCTCCAAAAGGTCTCAGTAAAAATCCACAATACAGGACTCACTGTTTTCTCTTCCTGCTCACTATCTGGCTCAGCCTCTCTTGCAGTGTACACATCCCTTTAAACTTGTCCGCAAGTACAGATTGTATGCTAGTATTGGAAGCCCACTATGCCATCTGTTCTAAACAGAGAAGAGGTGCAAAGAGCTTCTCTCTGTGAGATAGCATAGCAGTGCCCACCTGGGGTGACTGGTGGGAGGCATCTCAGCACTATTTTGTGGTCCTCTCTTAGAGATGCGGCAGCTAATATGCCACACACCCCAACACATCCGTTTTGTGAATAGCTCTCAGGGCACTTTCTCAAAAATCCAACTGTGCCAGCTAGCCGAAAAAGCATTAGTAGGCTGTAGCTTAGTGGAAAGTCCCATGTGTGGGGCATACAGTGCAGGGGGGCAAATATTTCAACTGGCAAATCAATAGAAAAGGTAAGCCATTTCCAATGCTTCCACCAGGTCAAACCCGTGCTAAAGATTGGTCACGGAGCTTCATACACACTCCAGTGTCTTTTCTCCCAAGCAGGCCTGTCAACGTGCAACTCACCAAAGCCCTATCCTGTAGCAGGGGAAGCAACATGTTTTAGGCTGCAGAAAATGGTGTCTGGATGGGGAAGCAAACCCTAGCCAGCCAGGTGCAGGGAGGGAAGAGTTTTATTCCACTTCTGGGTTACAGCCAATTGTGTCCATGCATAAGCAAAATGGGCTTCTTCTCAAGCAGCAGAACCTCCCCTTTCTCTTCATGACCCTCTAAATCTGCTGTGGAGGGTTAGGGGACACATAGAGAGGACAGGAAGGGAATGTTCCATTTAGCAAGCAGAGTTCCACTCCCACAAACCACCTTGAGTCAGTCTTGCAACCCAGACATGGAGTGCATATCTTTAAATCCAAATTCTGTGGATTTTCCTACTTGAGCTTTCCCCAGTACAGTTGCCTGCCCCTTGTTCACCTGCTGCTTCAGTCTCCAGACATGTGGTGAGGAAGGTGGGAGGGGAGGAGACTGCGAACTGAGGAGGGAAAGAAGATCCATGGCAGCCCCACCATCTTCTGCACTGGGGTAGCTATGTGTACGCATCTGGTGTCCCATTTGCAAGGTGGCAACCTACCCACAGTGGTTTAGGGTGCTGGACTAGGCCCTGGGGGCCAAGCGTTCAAATCCCTAGTCAGCCATGAAAGTCACTGGATAACACTAGGCTAGTCGCAGTCTCTCAGCCTAACCTCCCTCACAGGGTTGTTGTGAGGACAAAATGGGGAGGAAGAAAACATGTGCACCACCTTGAGGTTCTTGGAGGAAAGGTGGAATATAAATGTAACACTGCACATAAATTAGTAAAGAACTTTTAACCTTAGTAACGCTTTGCAGTCTTCTGCTGAAGGGACAATTTTCTGGGATAACTATGAAGGGGCTTAAAACTGTTTCTAGTGATTCTAGTTTAGACTAGATCAAGGAATAGGGAACCTGTGGCCCTCCAGATTTTGTTGGACTCCAAGCCCCATCACCCATTGGCCATGCTGGCTAAAGCTGATGGGTGTTTGTTCCTACAACATCTGGAGGGACACATCCCTGCTGGACTTGGAGACTCAATAAAGTAATCTGAAGTACTCATAAACAATTTCTATGTAATATAACTTCCTGAGGTACTCTTCAAGTTAGAGCATTACAGAACTATCTAACTGAGAATTAAAAGGCTTTGGCTTGATTTCTTGAGGATCTAATTGCCACTAACAAAGACATTTTCTTAATATATTGCTGCAGATATTATGACAAAACAAGCAGCTCATTTTTCTTGCTCCTGGTTGGAAAGCAAAGTAGAGAAACAGCCCGAGACTTGTCCCAGTCAGCAACACTTTCGGCACAAAATTCATTTTAAATGCTTACCAATGATCACAAACAAGGTTGAAAGAAACCAGTTTCAGCTGTGACATCTGATTTCAAGCTCCCCAAATTCTGCATTTGTGGCACAAACATCAGGAAAAGAACTTCTGCTACAAGTACAGATTTCATAAGCACACAAACCCAAGGGCTAAATCTTAAAAACTGTTTGCATTGCAATATATGTGACTGCCAGAGCAAGTTATTTCTTAAATGTCTGTTTCATCTTTTTTAAATGTTCTGACAAAGTAGTGATTCCCAGAGTATGAAGTTTGTCTCTATTAGTTAGTTCTGCTCACTGATTCACCCCCAACACACTTACACTGCAACTCAGGTTCAGCCCCCTCACCCCAAAGTCAAATGATCAGGCATGAAGGCCTTACACATTTCCAGGGGTAGCCAAGACGGCACACTACAAATGTTGTCAGACTACAACTCCCATCAGGTCCAGCCAGCATGACCAATGATCAGGGCTGATGAGAGTTGTAATCCAACAATTTTTGGAGGCCACCATGTTAACTACTCTACACTATGCTATTTCCCAGTGACATTTGTTTTAGATTGACTGTGGTCATAATCTCAGGGTTCTTTCCAATCACACTCTACAATTTCCTACACCAATAACCCCCATCCCATATCTGCATGTGGCCAAGAGACTGCCCATGTTTACTTGGAAAATAAGTCCTACCTGAGTTCAATGTGACATACTCCAAAGTAAAGCATGCATAGGAATGGAACCTAATTTAGGTTTTATTTCTAAGAAAGAATGGATTTATTTGACCATAAGCAGCAAGCTAAATTGTAGGTTTAAGAGGTCTGGATGCAATCACACACATATATATATCACTTAACTAAGTTCAGACAAGTCTAAATCTGAAATATATTTACAATTCCTGCTTTAGCTTGGGAAAAACAGAATCGTAATGATACTTGAGGGTTTAAATGTGATTTCCAAAACACAAGCTCATATGTATTAACAGCAAAAGGAACGGCAAAAAGCTGGCTCATATTAAGTCCTCGCAGTAAAAGTCATTCTCATTTTGTTGGTGAATTCTTTGCTTTCTTGGCTTATGTGGGGCTTTTCACATGATACACTGACGTGAAACTTTATCAGGTTTTGCTTTTCTCATATCTCACTCTGGCAAAGTCTTGATTGCTCTTACTATTTGCACACTGAGGAGCGCACAGATAATTTAAAATGTGAGGGTATTATTTTACTCTTAAGACATTTACAGCCCAATCCTAGTCATGCTTACTCCGCAGTAAGTCCCACTGAGTGCAACAAGGCATATTCCCTTGTATGTGAACTGCATTGCCTGGACTCAAATCCGATAGAGAAAGTTAAGGTGGCAATCTTATAAACCCTTTCCTGGAAGTAAGCTCCATTGAAAACAATAAAACTTACTTCTCAGTACAAATGTATAGAACTGCACTGCATACTACTTTAATCAAGCTGGAGTATTTAAGCAGCTGGTGTGCAGGCTTCTATTCCATGTCTTCTGGCATATTAAAAATGGCAAACTAGTAGAGGGTTTAGCAGCACACAACTAAAAGGCATGCAGAACTAAATACAACTCTGCTACATCAATTCCTACATTTTGATTCACAACATTGTTCCACAAATGCATCAAGTTTTCGCTATGGACTAAAAATTATTGCTTTTTCAGACCTGTTATCCCCAAGGGCCACAAGCAATACCTGTCATACCAATGTGGAACTTTCTCCAAAGTACCAGCTTGTGATAGTGGTGCCTGTCCCAACTGACTGATGGAAAAAGAAGCAGGATGCAGGGAGGACCAGGGAAGTAGGTATTTAATCTTATATGTACCTAGATTTGGTCAGGATTTTTCTCACCAAAAAGGGGAATAGTTTGCAATTGGGTTGGGGAGCTCTTGGAACACCTGCCTCCAAGAGGAAAAAAAGACTTTGGCTAAAGCTGTATTGTCCTGGCACAAAACTAGGTACATCTCCATTAACTTTGCACAGGCGCACAGAAAGCATGAGAGGTGCCTAATTCTGGCCACAGGTCCATACTACCAACTAAAACATTCAACATTTGGTGATAAATTGTAGTTCTGAAGGTTTATTCAGACTCATATTTCAAAGTGTAAACATGGTGTGATTACTAAGATGACAACATTACTAAGATCATAACAGTGTGGGGTCATAATTTTCAGTATACTGTACACCATATTTTCAAATGTTTTTTGACCCTATCAAATGTCACTGTTGATTGAAGCTCAACATCTGGAACCAAAAGGATTCAGCTCCAAAAGAAAAATTTTGACACTCATTTTCAATGTTATGTTTTCTTTTTTCATAAGGGTAGAGTGAAATTATTAGAGAACTTCAAATGCAAGGTTCTGTCGAGATCCGTCTGCTAGCCTTTTTCCTTTGAAGATGTTCATAAATCAAGTTTAAGCTTTTAGAATCTCAGTCACTAGCCATGTGAAGACATATTTAAGCCATACTTCAGTTCATTTATTACTGGCTCCAGATAGTGAAACGGTACGAAGGTGATCTGAAGTGTTCAGTTCTGCACGCTTCCAGCTGCATAACTGACACCTCAATACTGAACACATGTACTTAGACCTAAATCCACTTAATTCACAATGGAACTTATTTGTAAGGATTTCACAGGGTCAGCAAAGCTGTGCCTTCATTAGGACCGATATTCACCGTGCAAGCATGAGCATTAGCTGGTCCTAAAGATGGTATTTAAATACTTAGAATCATAGAATCATAGAGTTGGAAGAGACCACAAGGGCCATCGAGTCCAACCCCCTGCCAAGCAGGAAACACCATCAGAGCACTGATACTTGAGGGCATATTAATGACCCTATGGGATTTTGCTATAATGAACCAATGGCCTATCTGTTTTTTTAAAAAAATTCCAAGAATTTTAGATTAAAGTTTTAGCGACATTAAATTACTTGATTCAAAGAGGGCAATGGGGTGCACAAACAAAAGCAACTAGGCATTTAAGTATTTGGAAAGTAATACAGAACAGTAACTAGGAATATATAAAAAATCTGTGTTAGTCTGCCATAGCAGAAATACAGTTTTCGACACCTTCAAGAAACACTGTGGCATAGACTAGTGGATTTGATGCATGAAGTGTTGTGTTGGCAGATTTCATATACGTAGATAGATACATAGATAATATATATAGAGAGAGAGATTATGAATGATTAATACACACACACAGTTTATCCATTTTGTAAACACAAGTGTTAAAGACCTACTCCCGGCATTTTATGATTCTTAAGCCTCACTGTTTACATTTTTAAAACTGTACCCATGTGTAATAGGAATGGGTTCTTGTACGCATCCTTAGCCAACAGAGGATATAACATGTTGAGCATCCAATGTAGTGTCATTAGTTCATGAAAGTTTGTGCCACAATGACTCTGTTAAGTCTTTAAGGTGCCATAAGGCTCTTTCACTTCTGAGGAATATGTAGGCCTTTTCATTTGTGGCTATATGGCTGGTTTCATAATCCTACTAAATGCTAAATGAAAACTAATCACGCATTAGATCAGGGATGAGATGACTATTTCCTGAACTGCTTTAGTGAATCTATCAAGACACGGGAAAGGTAAGGTTCCAGTCACTTAACACATCCCATTTATGTTTGGATTTCTTTATTTGAAGATCTTTTGGGCCCATCTGTCCCCAAATCCACTAGGCACACACACACACACACACACACACACACAGAGAGAGAGAGAGAGAGAGAGTTATGTAATGCGCGTGGAAAACCAGCTGTAGAAACAGGCAGAGGCTGAACTAGTCACAGACTGTTCGGGTTAGCCTTGCAGGCAACCAGAAACCAGCCTAGGCTTAAAGGACCCTACATATTGACCATGGCAGTCAGATGCCCCCTCCAATTGCAACCAAGCAGAAGCACCTTGAGCGAATGTGGATGTGCAAATGTCAGTAAGCCAGCGCAAAGTCTGATGAGACATTCCAGTGAGCATCATGTGGAAAAATGCCAAGCATACTTGTTGCATGTGGTTCTCCCACCACACACTCCCTCTTTTCCTTCCTGAGCATTTACACACAATGGCTAAGCTGCTATGCAATTAGAAAAGAAACCCACAAAGGCTCTTTATAAGGCTCTCTCTTCCTGGAGTGCTTTGAGCTCTGTTGCTTGCCAGGAAGTTAAGAGGAGCAGCCCGGCACCTCCCCGTGGCTCACAATCCCCAGGAACTTCAGTGCCCTGAAGCTGCCAGTGGCCAGCGGTCCAACCCGGCGAAAGCACCACTCTCCCCGTTTCTATCTTAGGCTATCTTATTTTAACAGCTGTGTCTAATCTACGCCCGGCAGGAGCAGTCTCCTTCTCGGCAACCTGGCGGGCAAAGCAGCCTCCCCCTCCTCCGGCTGGTACTCACAGTCTCTCCGCATTCCTGGGAATGCCTCGGGGCACCGCTCGGAGTCCCAGTCCGTGGCAATCCACATTGGATCCGGAGCAGGTACATTTACTCGGGCATCCTTCGGTCCGCTGCCACAGCGCGATGCTCCACATCCCCAAGAGGAGCAGCCCAAGGCGCCCCCAGCTCGTTCTCCCTGCGCCCAGCATGCTCGCCTTCTCCTCCGGGCAAAAGTGGGGAGGGAGAAAAAGAGAACCCCACCAAAAAAGCGCCTCGGATCCCAACCAGCAGCCCTCGAGGGCGCCACGCAGCGATCTCAGAGCAGCCGAGGGAAGCCCGGCGGTGCGGGAGGCATCTCTTTCCGAGTCCCCGGACGGATCGTCGCGTTGCCTTTCAAGCCCAGGCGGAAAGCGCACAGGATCAAAACGGGCGGGCGGGTGGACGAGAGGGGGCCGGTCCGTTGCTTAAGCCACAACCTGCCCGATCCTGCTCTGCCTCGCAGTCCAGGTAACCGGTTGCTGGAGAAGGAGCCACGGAGCTCAGCAGCCCAGGAGCGCAGTCGGAAGCGCCTGGCGGGAAGCCCAGCCTGTCCCCTGGAGACCGCGGCAGCAGCAGCAGCGCCCAGGTCCCGGGATCAGAGCCGCCGGAGCTGGGAGCAATCCAGGGGCGCTCGCAGCCGGCCGCCTCTCCATGGACTGGGCAAGGCGAAGCAGGCGGGCGCCGGAGCCGGAGGAGCCGCCCCCCTCCCCTCCCCAAAATAACACCTTCGGCGCGGATTGGCGGCCGCGCCGCTGACGTCACCAAACTTCGGAACTTTGGCAGGGAAGGTCGGGCGAAAGTTTTGGAAGGAGGGAGGGGCGGGCAGAGCGGAGCCTTCCGCGCAGGGCGTCCTCTTCAGCGTCGCGCTAGAGGAGCTGCAGCAGGATACCTCGCGAAGCTTGGGCTCCATGCGCCAGGCTCACTCACGGCCGAGGGGGAAAGAGTGCCTCTGAGCATAAGCAAAGCGCCTTTCTTTTTCCGCCGTGACGCCTCACACAGCAGCCAGGCTTTCCGGCTCTTTCATTTCTCCTTTTAAAAACTAGCACGAACCCGCTGTATCGTCAAGGCTGAGGTAAATTATTCCTTCCCAAAAATATTTCCGTGGTATTACAGCTATTTGAGATAGGATTCAGGCCTGAAACCTGAGGAATTATAATTATTAGAGAATTAATTTATTTGTACAGGTATTTATTTTCCACCAAAGAATAAACTTTCGGCTTTTTATTGGATCCTCTCTAGGGCTTTGATTTTTTTCCCCAGAAGCACAGGAGTGTACAGCCATGAGAACCATGTAACTCATTTTGCCAACCAGGTTTAATTGGCCAGACTACTTTCACCACCAGAAATATGGGGGGGGGGGACTTTCTGTGTGCAGGAAGGGTTGCACATTTTTACCCAGTTCTATGGGCATGGCCGAGAGGGGGCAGGGAAGCAGCTGCCCCCCCATCAAGTAAAACAATAGAAATACTTAACTGACCAATTGTGTTGATACTGCCCCCCTAACAGTCCTCTCCCCCACCCCCCCCCACCCCGCTAACAAAAATCCTGGCTACGCCCATACCCAGTTCTGTTAGAAACTACACTGCTAGGACTGGAGAATAAGGCATCTGAGCATATGCAGTGGGAAGTATGTTCAGTGCGCTGTGTTTCCATTTCAAATAAGCATACATAGGAATGCGAGGGTTGTGACTGTGCAGCCTGATCCTGTGCAGAGTTCCTATGCTCTGCATTTGCCTTCCCATATCTGGTTGGACACTGTGAGAACAGCCTTTGGCCTTATACATCAGGTCTCTTCTTAATTTCTCAGAGTTTAGGTACCCTTATTGGGGGGTGGGGTGGTTGTTGTTAGGTATGCCAAACAATGGGGAGGAAAAGACCCTTAGTGGTTGCTGGGCAAGCCACTATGTCTCAGCCACAGCCCTTCATCTGCAAGTCATAAAATAATAATAGTGACCTACCTTACAAGGTAAGCATATGGATAACTGGCGTAACTTACACTGTTTGCTCTTTTAAAAAAAGTGCAGTATGAATAAATCAAAATGTCTTTGTTGCTAAAGTCATCATAGGCAGCCCTCATGCGGAGCAGGACTGAAAAGGCAACCCCAGTCAGGACTGACCTCTGACACTTATAAATTAAGCACAGTTAATTACGAAGCAATCTGATTCCCTGTTCTCTTCATCCTTGTTCCCAGTTTTCTGAAAAGTGGGTGACCTGGTCCTGGGAGATCCAAGGAGCAACCCCTACCTTGAAACTACCGGTACATGCCACCTGAAATGTTTTGGCTACTACTGTAGAAATAAGATCTCCACTCTCCCCACCACTGCAACCACACAGTTTTAGGTTGTCTTCATTTCCTTTAAATACCTGTGAAGGTCTTACATTCCTGAATCTTTGTTTGGAGGAACCATAGTCTTAGGTGCTTTTCAGTGAGAACCAAAGCAGTAAAGAATACATTTCTGTGACAAAGCAGTTGGATTTCAAAAGGCAAGCTCTGCTGTGTTTACTTTGCCCACTTGGTGATCAAAACTCAGTGGGTCACAGAAACTGGAAGCAGAAACCTAGGCAGTTGGATCGAGCTCTGTGGTTGGCCACAGGTAATAAATTAAATACAAAGGAAATTAGAAGCATTCCTCTAGGCACTAGAAAGTGACAATTGCACATTTGTGTGTTTGCCATATTATGGAGACCGTATCTGATTTCACAGAGAACACATTTATTAGCAAGATTTGTTTCATTGGACAGAAGGAATTACATAACTTTTAAAAAGTTATCTTTTCATCATTATCTCTCTGAGCATTACTTGGTTCTAGGACAGTGGTTAAAAACAAACTAAGTCACACTCTGAGTAGATTCCATTACTTAAGACTATTGCTTTTAGTGGGTCTACTATGACTAACCTTGGATATCACCCAGTCATTTTTGCTTGCTCTTTTGTCATTCTTTCTATTGTTTCTTTACATAGCTACTACATTACAACACCATTAGTATGCATGAGGCATTGCGGAATACAAGTGGACAGATTCCTCCTTCAAGAATCTTATGGTGACCTATGATTTACCATTTCTCATTCCATTGAAACCTCCAGAATCACTCTTCTTGGAGCAAAAGCTGCAGTCCTATGCACACTCCCATCAAACTCCATGGGGCTTACTTCTGAGTAGACATATAAGGATAGCTGTATAAGATTTAAATGTCCCACCTGACTTCTATGGAAGATGCACAAAAGTCTTTAGTACATGTTCCCCCTGCTTTGGTGGATATTTTTTCATAGACCACTAAGTTTTCCAGAGCCACACATTTATAGACAGCAACACAGGGGAAAGCCACCCAGCAAGTTAGTCTTTTATTCAAAATTCTCAAGTTCCAGAACTTCCAGTGAAATCACATTTTTCTTCTTTTTTCCTCACTCTTGTACTACCCTCTGGTGGTAGAAATGCTTTCTCTTTTTAACCAGACTTAACTTTTCTAATACAGTAGCTAGTCACCTACTCAGGGCAAGCAATGTTCTTCCCAGCTTCTCCCAGACTATAACTTCTTTCTGTCCCTTTGCCTGGTGGTGAATCAAGTTAGGGAGATTTTCTAATCCCAAAATACATGGCTATAACTTTATATGAATAGACACATTTATACACTACTGATGTTTCAAGAAATGCAATCTAGCTATTGAATGCTTGATAGGGGTATGGGAGACTTCCAAACGGGGTATTAGGAAGCACAACATGAGTGGTTGGCACAGTTCCTTGTAAAAAGAGAAGTGGTTTTGTTTTTTTAAATGATACTGCCAGGTGCATCCAAGGTAAAAACATTATGCACCCAGCAAAAGAAAATGAGAACCAGAGCATTAGGAATTCTCTGTCGTTCTCCGTTTTATTTCTGAATTTTTGTAGAGTGCTGTGCATACAGTGTGCCACAACATCCAGTCATTTCCTGCCCTTCTACTTTGTCAATGAATATTTCCCCAAGGAGCTTCCAATCTAAACCAGAGATGGGGAACCTATAGTCCTCTTTTGGCCATATAATCTTTTGAGTGAACATGACACATACCTGAAAACAAAAGGGAGCGTGGATGGGGCAGAGCCCCCAGCAAGTGGTCCATATCAGTTAACTTACAATACATGATCTCTGAAACACTGGGCTTCCTTTGGACCCTCTCTATTCCCTTCCCCTCCCAGGAAAGTCTGGCTTTAGAACTGAAGAGAGAATAGCCTTGGATGTTATTCCAAGTGGGTCATGCCCTCAGCCATAATAAGGAGCATTAGAGAATCAGTTAAATGCTTTTAAAAATAGTTTAGGGTGGTTGCCCACTAATGGTCTTTCAAAAAGAGCAATTTTATTGTCCCACACAGGCAGTAAGCCGTATCTCATCTACTTAATGTGAGACGGCCGTGAGTTGCATTGAACAACATGTTTTGTGGATGGCCAAGGACCTGTGCCAGGAAATGTATTTTTTGCTTGCATCTAAATATGGCTGCCTTTTAAACCCACCTTAAAGTCATTCTTATTTAATTTCTCTAAGTGCAACACCCAAAAAAATTTCTCAAGTAATTAAATCACACCCAACAGGTTCTGTTGAATTGCTCAATCAGTTATTGTCTTCAAGCCCATATCTTGGCCAGCAATTAGTTCTTCCCACCCCTTCTTAGCCTGTTCAGTTAATTGCATTTCAGTAGCTTTAAAGCTGAGGTAATGAACTGGGAAACTAAAGTTAAACAAACACTTAAAATATTAAAGACTAATCACATCTTCCTGTTTAAATGTAAGCTAAGTCAGCTTCCACTTGTGTACTTAAGGATAAAGATAATGTACCTGGGTTCATCTGGTCTTCAGGTTAGGTTTGCTTTTCCTACAGACTCTGGATATTTACATAGTTGGAAGCAGTGAAGTACCTGTAAGTTAATAATGTGAAGTTTCAGCATCAGGATGTGATAAACACAAGTGGCGCTTCATTTCTGAAAGAAGAATTGCCAAGGCCAAAACCTGCCTACACCTTATGCCCTCTGGCCTGGCGCCTTTTATCTGTGGTCCTCAATGCATCGGCTGGTTGTGATTATTCAAGCAAAACATTATTTATCCATCAAGCAGCATACTTCTTCATGATTGCTACATATGTTTGAGAAGCAAGTGTCGACATAAAGTCCTGGTGATCCTTTACACCGCAGCTGTGCTGCCTGGGGCAGTTGGGAGTCGTAGCCCAAAATATTTGAAGTGTACCAGGTGGGCAGAAGCTGCCTTGGGCAAATTAAATCATGGGCATCAGTTGTGTGTGTCATGTAGAGTTGCAGAGGTGGTGGCTGCATGTGATTTTAAACAAGATGAATGAAAGAAAAATACTGAACTGTAAGACCACTTATATGTAAATGCAATAAATAAAGAATACAATAACTAATGACCAAATGAGACAGACTGACCAATGAATCTAAATTATTTCTGACCATTCAACATGAGGTTTCTTGAGCTGATGTTAAAGGTCACTGCTTGATATACAGAGATAGATGCAGGGCTAGTGTATATGTCCGAACAACATTTGGTGAAAAGGAAGGATTTAACAAATTTAACAAATAAGTTTTTAAAATGCAATTATCTCTCCCTTGAATTTGGGCATGCATCCTTAAATACAACTACTAATACCCTCAGGTCATTCCAGATGACACATTTGCATTTAAAACCTCATCTCTGTGTTGGTGGAACATATGTCAACTTGGAACAGGAAAGCATTCAGGTGCTTGCCAGGAAAACAGGAATGCTCCATTGCCAACTGGCCCAAGGAATATACTCCTTAGGAATGAAATCCTCTTCATCTAACTTTCTCTTTCTTTCTTCTAGATCCATCTTTCTTTTCTTACTTCTTTTTCATATTTAATTCTTTTCTGTTCCTGTGTCATAGTTTGACAATTGACAATTTATTATTCATTCCTCCTCTTCTCCCTTTATATCTCTCATATTATTTCTGTACCAAGGAATTTCTGAAATACTACTACTATTGTAGTTTCTACTTGGGTATCTGTAACTGAGTCCAAAAAATGAAAGTGACCTAAAATGAACAGCTTCCTGTTTAGAGGGCCTGGGATAAGAGCCATTCTGGTGCCAAAGCAAGGGTGAGTACCGTTTGTGTATGCCTACTGGGGAGGACAGAGAACTGTTTGGGATCTTAATCATTGGCAGTGCTGGCCCATGAAATTTTGCTGTCTGAAGTAGAAGCCAAATAGGAACATCAAAACCTTCCTTATACTGAGTCAGACCATTGATTCCATCTAGATCAGTATGACTGACTGGCAATGACTGTCCAGGTTTTCAGACAGAGGACATTCCCAGTCCCACCTAGTGGTAGCAGGGATTGAACCTAGGATCTTCTGCATGCAAAACAGATGCTCTACCTCTGAGCTATGGCACTTCCAATCATCCCCTCCTCTCCCTGATAGGACCAGCACTTGAAAAGTCTTGTTGCACCATTAAAGACACCAGTTACTTTCTCTGCATCCACATTCATGATGCTGCCTGGAAAAAACCACTTCACCCTGTTGCGTGACAGGCCAGTCTTAGGTGCTGGCAGAAACATCATATATTATTACCTTGGGGTTTTGTGTGTGTGTGTATGTGTGTTGCTTTCCTTTTGTTCACTGTCTTAACAAGAAGATTGACTGGATATATTTTGGACACACACTTCTCATACTTTTCCCTTGACATACTCCTTTTCAAAAGACTCTTGCTTTTTCAAGATTGGCTGTCAAGATACCAGTTGAACCTTTCACACAATTATGTATGGCAATTCAACTTCTAATAAGTACCTTTCCTTTCCCCCCTGATAACCTCTATTGGACCTCATGTTGCTTGCACTGCTTGTCATGTCTGATTGTGTATGTTTTAACCCTCAGGGATAGCTTTCTTTCACCCACCGCTTTCTCTTTTACCACAGATGGGATTAGCTTTCCTAGATTAATATGGAAAATATTCCACCCCACCTGCATTGTGACAGAGATGAGAATGAATGTAAGAGGAAAAAGTCACCCTTCTCTGCTGTGTGTTAGCTAGAATCTGTGAAGCTCCAAGGACTATATTAACATTTGAAATGTGGTCTCTCCTTTCATGATGGCTTTTGACATGAACTTCATGTACAAATACAGAAGTACAGGAAGCATGAGTGAGTCACAGTCCTCAGACCTGTAGTATGGTGGGCATTTAAAGTAGATGAGAAAGAAACTTAGGCTGTATAACCCGGAAGGCATGGAAGTTAGTCCATCTGTTAATGGAAGTAACCCTATGAAGTAGCCAATGTCATTACCATCTGGTAGAAGTGGTTTGCTTTGTTTCATTTGCAGGAAAAACCTTAATACATTTTTAGAAATGTATATGTAAGGAGAAGTTAGCTCAAACAAAGCAAGCTCATTTAGCTCTACCATCCAGCATTTCAAGGACCTGAACATTAAGTACTTCAAATGAAATACAGACCTGACTTGAGGCAAGGGAAACTTACCTTGGTTTTTAGTAGAACCACATTTGTCTCTCGGGCACACGGGATATGTTTGCTTTTATGCCTGCAAAACAAATAGAGATCCCATTTAAATCACTTCTGAGCCCCAAGTGGTGATGTTTGCAACTTTGTTTGTGCGGGGTCCCATGGTTTGAGAAAATATTTTCTTTGGCTTTCAGTCCTGCACTGAATTATACTTGATGCCCATTAATATCAATAGAATTGCAGTGTGCAGAGCCGAACAGAGGAATATAGCCATTGTTAATTTCTATTTATGGGGCTATATACCCTTGAGCTTCATGCAGAGTTCCTCAAGATGTGATACTCACTGGTGATAGTCAACAGAGACATCTGTCTTCATCAGATTTGATTTTACATCCTGCCACATTCTTTAATGCTGTTTCAGGGAGTTTTTTTTTTAATGGTTCGAAACAGATTGGTACAATAAAATTGCTTAACAATAAGCAACCTGAATAACAAGTAAATAAGCAGTGATTCGTTAAAAAAATGGTTAGGTAAGTCTGAGATAAAATTCATGACTTCCAGACTTCTAATAAATACAGAACTGCAGCCTGACAAGCCTCTTGAGAGGGCATTCTACAATGCAGATGCCACCATTAACAATGTGGCTACTAGACATAATGGCTGTGTGCCAGCTCCAGTATTGGAGACAGTGAATACCAGTTGCAGGGGAACATGAGTGGGGAAAGTGCTGATAAGCTCATGTCCCACTTGTGGGCTTCCCCTAGGAATCTGATTGGCCACCTTGAGAACAGGATGCTGGACTAGATGGGCCTTTGGCCAGATCAAGAAGGGCTCCTCTTATGTTCTTACCCTTCATTCCAGCCATCCAAAATCAGACAATACTGGCACTCAAACAGGGGCCCAACTTCTGAACTCAATGTGTGGACAAGTTCATTCAGGAAGAGGCCTAGTTCAAGGTAGATTGACCTTAAGCACTTCAAATTGTGCCAAGAATGTTAACTGTAGACCTTTCAGCACAGGTGTTGCATGCTCTGTTCAGGACAAATCCAATGGGATAGAGCCACAGTTGCCCTAAATGGCCTCGGCCCTGTATACCTGAAGGAGCGTCTCCATCCCCATCGTTCAGCCCAGACACCAAGGGCCTTCTGGCGGTTCCCACACTGTGAAGTGAAGCCACAGGAAGCCAGGCAGAGGACCTTCCTGGTAATGGTGCCCATGCTGTGGAATGCCCTCCCATCAGATGCTAAGGAGATGAGTAATTATATAACATTTAGGAAACGATCTGAAGGCAGCCCAGAAAGGGAAGCTCTGTAAGGTTTACTATGTTTTTTTATATGCTGGAAGCCACCCAGTCAGATGGGTGGGGTACAAATAAGTAGTAGTAGTATAGCAATAACCACTGAGACCTTTCTGGGAGAAAGGTACCATAGTCTGCATTACAGCAAGCAGCTCAGAGGTTAGGAGAATCAATGCAGCTACACACACAGACACAATCTATCTCCCTGTGAAGGCGGTCCTTTATGTAATGATATTTTAATCTAATTCAGTTTTGGATACATTCCCTTTGCCCAATCTGTATATTTATTTTAAATGTATACCCTGTAATATAATAAAAAAAATCTCTGAGTGGTTTACGTAAACTAAAATCCCCACAAACACTCAATACAACTTCCTAAAAAAAATTAGATTAAAAAACAACAACTGTATATTGCAGATAAAACTGAGTAGTGTACAAAACAAAAATAAAAATAAAGCTTCAGTGTTTGGGAAAGAGTGGGTACACATAAGTTTTAAAAAGGTGTTTAAAGGTCATTACTGTCTCCGCAAACCACTTGAGGGGGGAATTTCACTTTTCACTGGTGACAACCTGCCGGCTGTCTCCTTAGAAAATCTCAAAGATCAGCTAGGTCTGTACCAGGACAGACACTCTGCTAGGCATCTTGGTCCAAAGTTGCTTAGGGCAGTAAATGTCAACAATGAAACCTTGAACGTGGCTCAGCAGCTAATAGCCAGCCAGTGCAGATCTTCCAACACTGGTGTGAAATGTGTAAAGCTGGATGTTCCACCTGGCAGCTGCATTTTGCACCAACTGCCACTTCTTAATCAGGTGCAAGAGAGGCCCCACTTACAACGCATTACAGTAGTCTAATCATGAGTTACCAATGTAACTCCTGTCCAGGAATTGCCATAGGTGATGCACCAACTAAAGTTGGCAATGGGCACTCTGAGTCAGCTGGATTTCTCTAGTAAACAGCAATGGATCTAGGAGCACCCCCCAAACCCTGGGACTCAAACCAACATACCTTTCAAGTTACCTTGAGCACTGTCACTCTGGGCTCTTTGAGGATGCATCGTGACTTGAATTCAAATGACTCTGTATTGCATACTTACATCAGTTCTGAGATTGCAGTAGCACACTGTAATTACCACACATTCATGGCCCACTCTTCCAATCATCTGCCGTTCTGACTCCTCACTTTCTTATTAAAACATAGAAATTATGTCCTCAATATTATCTTCTGAGTTTCAAGCTTAAAAATGTACCCTTTCTCTGAATTTATAGCAACAACCTCTTCTCATTGTTCAGATTCTGCATATTTTACCCAAAGTATTGTGCCCTTGTTTTTACACAGGATGCTAGCCAGATCTCAATAGCTATCTTAATGTAGCTGTATCATTCTTTTGTGATATGGCCATCTGTTTTGGGGGTGTTTGTTTTTTGTTCCTTTCATCTAATGTCATGCTTTAGACATGCAAAAATGGATGGTT
Source organism: Podarcis filfolensis (assembly GCF_964270895.1). Classification (NCBI taxonomy): domain Eukaryota; kingdom Metazoa; phylum Chordata; class Lepidosauria; order Squamata; family Lacertidae; genus Podarcis; species Podarcis filfolensis. Next base: position 76,097,099 of record NC_139605.1, on the reverse strand, counting down.
ATAAAATTCTGCTTTAAGCACACTTAAAGACTACAAGACTGCTAAATAATCTGGTTAATATTATGGCGCTGGCTCCTTGGGAGCATTTCTTATGTACCGTAACTAGATTGAACCAACAAACTCTGGCATCACAAGATCTTGGACCTGAACATGACCACATTAATGCGGTCTTAGTTTGTCTTAACATAGTAAGGTTTGTCCCCTATCGATGGTGGGATCTGGAATGTATATTCTACTCGAGCCTTCTCTACAAGCTAGTCTGTTTCCAGATAGAGTAATGGGTACATCACCATTCAGTTTCTTTCAATGGTGATAAAGTGCAAGAGGAAGGCAAGTAAGTGGTTATTTTACAGCAATCTTCAACAACTTGGTGCCCTCTAGATGTTTTGGACCATAATTCCCATCAGTCCTATATATTACAGTCATGCCAGCAGGGGCTGATGGGAGTTGTAGTCAAAAAATCTGGAAGACACCAGGTTGGCAAAGGCTGTGTTGCAGTGCTACATTTCATTCTTCTCTAACTACATTTATCTTTTCTATCAGTTCACATTCTATCCTTCAAATGCACGGGAAGATATCTTCAAAATATGTTCAGTTTCCCAACATACTTTTGGCTTCCTAATATCTGTTGATTTCTACTTCCTTGTGATTTTTGTTTATTTTTCCATAGCAACTTTTCCATAAATATGTTCACCATTGCTGCTTTCTATAGATCTGTATTCACAAATGTATGATTGTTTTCCTCAAACTGGCAAAAATCAATCACAGAATGCAGCCAAATATTTTGCAGAAAGAAACACTACAGAAGTGAAAATAAAACATATAGTTGAACATTACGGCTGAATTGTATTCCACACTTATATGACTAAAACCCAATTTTCAAAAAAAAAAAAAAAAACCCAACACCCCACAAACTTGTCTATTTACGCAGGAAAGTAGCATGAGAAGAAGCAGTGGTGAGGAGAGGGGAAGCAGAGCAGTTGGTGTGGGAGTCGAGAGGGGGGGAGAAGGCACAAAATGGGAAAGTGAAAATGGGAAATTCATGGACGTCTTCCCACCCTGCCCCTGGAGGTGCTATAGGAGCGTTTGCAGGCAAGCCACTGAGCTATGGCCTCTCCCCTTAAAGAGCACTGCAAGAATGCTCTACAGCATTCTCCCCCTTAAATACAGCTGCAATTATTTTTGCTCTCTTAATGTTACTGTGCAATGAATAGCTAACTTCCCTGTGTGGAACTGTGTTCCATGCTGTTTTATGCTACTCTCCTAATAAGGTTACATACTCATCAATAGCCAATTTGTTTGACACAGGAAATGGTTCATAGCACAGAACCTAATTAAAGGACCTATGAATTTTGATGCAATACTGAGGGAGTGGAGACAAAACAGAAAGTTGGAAGTTCTCCAGAAAGACTTCCATGAAACAGATGTAAAATGGTCATTGATATGATGTAGTCCACTAAACTGACTGTAGGGACACAATTTATCAGATTATTTTCTATTGTTACACCTCATGCTAACTCTGGCCCCTATACTCTCATGGGAATAGAGTTAGACATCTGGCTAATGTAATAGTCATCAAATATTCTGTGCTTGCCCTCTTTTTCCAAATACATTCTGCCTTCCATATCTCCAACCCAACAGTAACCCAGATTTTGCTGTACTACAATTTCCAACAGTTCCAGACAGCATGGCTATTGTTCAGGGATGATGGAGACGATAAACCAATGACATTTGGAGAGCCAATCTGACACCAACTGTCTGTTTGATGGGTGAGTGCTCAAAACAGCTTTGCCCATCTTGGTGTCCAATTTGCCTATGCTGGGTGAAGTTGATGGGAGATGTCGTCCAAACCATCTGAAGGGCTTTAGGCTGGGGAAGGTTTCCCCTTTGTGCAAGACTCCAGCAATATAGAAAAAGGCTGTAGAATGCCCTGTTTTACCAATCCTGGCAGCAGTAAATAGTCCTACAGCAATTAGCACATGTATTTTTATTTTATTTTAAGATTCACTATTTCCAGAGAAACACAGAAACCAATTTTCAGTGTCTTCAAAATTTCCAGGAACTTTGCATTATGAATTGCATTTGCCAGCTAAACTCTACTGATTTCAGTACCAGATATGTAATTAGAAAGGAGCCCCTGCTTCTAACAAAATGGAATTACTTCACCCACAAGATATTCTTTCAGTACATAAGGATTACAAACCTATTTGTTCAGCTCTTCTAGTCACTCATGGTGGAAGCAAACTAGTGATTCTTAAATGCTGGCTTTCTTCCCAGATGCCACATCAGATGCTTGACATGATTTTTATGTTAACCCTATGTCAAGTGACAGCTTGCTTTTAGGACCGAAATGTTCTGTGGAGATGTGAAAAAGAAGCCACACTTTCATTAACAGATACACACACGCACACACCAGCAGTATTAATTACATCCAGTGAAGGACAAATAAGGATAGGAACCACAATAGCATCTTTCCTTTGTATGTTAGGCACTTTAAAAACAATGGCTAAAGAGAAACAGATGAGTTTCTATTCTTGCTCCAGCCAGCAGTTTATCCATGCAAGAATAAATTCAAATAACATCTAGAGGATAGCTATGAAGCCAGGTCATAATGTTTGTCTTTTGGAGATGAGCAAGACCTAAATTCAATCCTCCATTAGATCAGATTGCAACCTTTTAGGTGGTCTCCATCTTGCATAAAATATGTTGGCCAACGTCAAGCACAGAGAATGTCGGTGAGTTCAGTTGTGGTTTTTAGGTTTATGAGCTACACAACCACGGAACACTTGTTATGTTAAACCCTAACTTTCCCATGAAGGTCTTTTTTCATCTCCACAATCTCCCACAATGAAGACCAAATCTATGTGTACTGTTGTACAATTGTACAGATGTTTGCTCTGAAATAAATCCTACTGTGTTCAATGGGGCATACAGTACTTCCAGGTAAGTAGATAAATGATTGCCAGCTAAATAGACAAAACTGCAGTTATTCACATTAATATAGTTGCCTTTCTTTCCCTTCCCTTCCTTGTTTTCTTGTGAGGAACTTCAGGTAGTTGGGGGCATGTTGTTTGTTTATGTTGACAAAGTAGCTGTTGATAAGCAACAGTTCCACAAATTTGAATACTTGTAAAGTTTCCTGCCACCTTTTGCTTTATTTCACCAAGAATATAATAAGAACAAAGGAATTAGGATGTGAGCTTGCTCTTTTCTACTCATAAAGAACACAATTCATTGAGACAGATCTGGTTTTCTTACTTGTTGCATTTAAGAGAGTCTCAATTCCAGCTGGGGCTCTTACCGAAAAAGTGCAGTGACCGAGCCACGGGTAGCGCAAGGCTCTTTGGTGTCACAGAAGTTGTGGCCTTAGGGAAATCTGCAAGGCACAGAAGGCGTGGAGCATCGCCAGCCTCACCACACAGCCTTCTCAGGGAGTTGCAGTCTAATGCACACCTGTGTCTCTGACTTTCGGAAAATTAAGTGCTATGTGGTGGGTCTGGCTTGCTTTTGCTTTTAGTTGCAGTGGTGCAAATACATTGTATTTGCAGTGAAAACAGATGTGCTGTGTTGGACTTGTTGCTTTAAATTCTAAATGTCTTTCTGTAGGCCATTGTATATTTTCTAAGAGAGAGAGGCAGGGGGTAGGGAGAGAAATCAATGTCATTTAGTTTGATGGTTTTCTCCAGTGGTTCTGTTTAATGCAACAGGTTTCCTGAAGGATTCTCTAATGTTTGTTCAAGCATTTGACATCTGCCTTTCAATCTGAAAGGCCAACCATTCTGCCCCTATCCCCAATAACTAGGTTCCCTCCCATCTAAACGTTTTATGCATATATCTTACTTTCCTGCAAAGTTTGACAGTGCTGCCTTTTTAAATTATTTCTTTCTTTATATGTGCAGTAAAGTTTATTTCAAATTTTATGTACCAGGGACAAAGTCATTACCAGTAACAAAAGGGTTGGAAGTTCATCAGTTTTAGGCAGCATGTACACAAGGGAAAGTTCATTCATGCAACACTGATGTCACTCTATTTATGTAATGTTGGTAGACAGATACTTATAATGGGCATTGTACAGTCGCATTTGCAAGGCAATCTCATCTTTAACCCAAAAGCAGATCCCCCTGACTTTAATGGTGCTTACTTCCTGGTAAGCATTTTTGGGATTATTTCAGGGATTATTTCACATATGCATATTCATAATGTGGAATGTCATCATGATTTTCAGTTCTTACTGCTAGCACAGAAACGTGTAATGTTTGGGCTGGTGGATGGTGATATCAAGGTATTGTTTTTGTGATAGTCACTCATATGCACAGCAAGTCATAACTTGAGAAACTTAATATAAATATTAAGATTTATACTGGGAGGATGGATAGCAAAAATAAAACAAAAACCTCATCACAGAATATAGTTATCTTTGCAGTGGACACTTCAGGTAAGTTCTAACTGAATATATTTTATTACCTCACCATTACAAATTTGGCTTGTTTGGTACATAGTCATAGGTCATGGGAAAATTATGTAGGAGACCAGATTTCATAAACAGATTTGTATTACGAAAATACCTGCAAAAACACAGCGTTCAAGTGGTAATGTGCACAAAACTGAGGTCCTGTTTATATTTTACTTGGAGTAACCTACATATTGCTATTCTTTGCTACCGCGCAACTTCTCCTAACATCTGCAACTTGTGCCCAAGTGGTTAGGTTGGATTATGTGGTTATGTATGATACTACTGATGCCTGCCACATTAGGCACTGAGCGCATGATTTTCTGTGGCTTTTAACATCTGACTTTGTTAAAGCTCTGACATTTTATTATTTTTCATGTTAATGATTGGATACTTTAGTCAACTGTCTTTAACTTGCCACTGTTCTGAGGATCTTTCAGCATTATAAAGTAGAATATAAATTATAAAAAAACGCAATAAGTAAAATCACACTTATGGGCATACTACAGATAGCTTTAAGGCATGCAGTGACTTTACACAGATTCAAGAAGCTATAGGTGGCCTTTCTGCTACCCCAAATCATGTAAGCAGAGCCTCTTACTTGTAAGTAGAAAGAGATATTTATTCAGGCAAATAACAGTACAGGCTCAAAAGCAGACCCAAAGCAGGGCAAGAAGTTCACAAGTGGGAAGAAGCAACGGAGATGCCTCCATAAGTTTCCATGCCCTGGCCACCAAGCTTTTCAAGGTAAGGCATGGCATGCTCATGAGAGCAAATCTCAGCTCGTGAGACTTGCTCACTTTGCAGGAATGTGAGGATTGCAAAATTCTGGTTGGGTGGGTGGGTTTGCAGTGAAGGCAGTGCCTCATTCTAAGTGGCAAGGCTTCATCTTCCTGTTCAGGCTGTTCAGTCACTGCCACATCCAGTTCTGCCACCCCACTTTGCTTCTCACAGCACTCTAGGCTCTCTGCTCCTCAGGAACAGGTGGGGGTGGGGGAGCTGGCATCCCTGCTCACCATTCTGAAGTTTGGGTAGAAAGGGGAGATTGCCCTTTCTCCAAACCAGGTTCCCACCATATGGTTTCCCCTCAATTTCTTCCTCCTCTTTTTCCTCCTCCTGCACCAGAACCTGCCTATCCAATCCCAATCCCAATCCCGCCAGAACTGTGGGACTCATGACATCATGAGGCTTGATACAGAGCAGCCTTTGGTACATGTGAACTACACTGGGCAGAGTCAATTTTGTAACATTTCTTGGAATTTTCCTCAAGACTTATTGAATGAGAAGACATGGCAGTGGACAGCAAATGCTGGAGTTGGAAGGGACCCCACGTGTCATCTAGTCCAACCCCCTGCAATGCAGGAATCTCAGCTAAAGCACCCACGGCAGATGGCCATCCCACCTCTGTTTAAAAACCTCCAAGGAAGGAGAGTCCACCACCTCTCATGGGAGTCTGTTCCACAGCTGAACAGCTCTTACTGTCAGAAAGTTTTTTTCTGAATGTTTAGTCAGAATCTCCTTTCCTGCAACTTGAAGCCATTGGTTCTAATCCTACCCTCCAGAGCAGGAGAAAACAAGCATGCTCCCTCCTCCATGTGACAGCCCTTAAGATATTTGAAGATGGCTATCATATCTCCTCTCAGTCTCCTATTTTCCAGGCTAAACATACCCAGCTCCTTCAAGTGCTCCTCATAAGGCTTAGTTTCCAGACCCTTGATCATCTTGGTTGCCCTCCTCTGCACACATTCCAGCTTGCAAACATCCTTCTTAAATTGTGGTGCCCGGAATTGGACACAGTATTCCAAGTGTGGTCAGACTAAGGCAGAATAGAGTGGTACTATGACTTCCATTGACTGGGACACTATACTTATATTGATGCAGCCTACAATAGCATTCACTTTTTTTTTTGCTGCTGCATCACACTTGTTGACTCATGTTAAGTTTGTGGTCTACTAAGACCCCTAGATCCTTTTCACATGTACTGCTAGTAAGCCAGGTGTCCCCCATTCTATATTTGTGCATCTGGTTCTTTCTGTCTAAGTCCAGAACCTTACATTTGTCCCTATTGAAATTCATTTTGTTAGCTTACGCCTACTTCTCCAATCTGTTAAGGTCATTTGGAATTCTGATTCCGTTTTCTGTGGCATTAGCTACCCCTCCCAGTTTGGTGTCATCTGCAAATTTGTTGAGGATCCCCTCAATTCATTCATCCAAGTCATTTATAAAGATATTGAACAACAACAGGCCCAGGACAGAACCCGGTGGCACCTTGTTTTCTCCTTAAAAAAAGGCAAAATGAAAAAGCTTTTTTTAAAAGAAAGAAAGAAAGAAAGGAAGGAAGGAAGGAAGGAAGGGGGCTAAAAATAACAAACACCATTTTTATGAGATCATTAAGAAGTTAAGATTTTAAATGCACCTAAGTTATTTTCCTCTATAGTTAGCACAGAGCTCCATATCCCTGTGTATGTGTGATCTGCCATTACATTTGTTTGTAGTGGCTGGATGCCTTGGTGCCACATCAATTTCTTTCATCAATTTCACAGATAGGTTTTACAAAACCATCATGTCCTCTCAATAAAGTAATAAAAGTAGCTGTGATAGGATGTGGGATTAGGAGTTGGAGCACCTTCTTCTGTGGAAAGCATCTGAGGCTTTTCCATGCTGGGCGATGTGATAGAAAGTGGATGGATAGAAATCTCTTTCCCATGATACTAGAATTGGGGCTGTCCAATTAAATTGATTGGCAGCTGATTCTGGATTTAGGGGAAAAGAGCACTTTCCTCAGACAGCACATTCTTAACTCATGGAATATATTGCTGCAAAGATGTGGCGGTGGCAACCAGCAGATGGCATTTAAAAAGGATTAAACAGAGTCATCTAAGATAGGTCTGTAATTCTCTCCATTTCCGATGTTCAGGCTGTCAGAGCCTGTAATAATGTAGCCAAAATGGCACGATGCACCACACACATGAGTAAGGTATCCGCAAGCTTGGAAGAGCACCAAAGTTTGTGGAAGTACAAAAAAACATTTAGCAAAGAACCCCAAAGAGGGGAGGAATAAGCTGAGGAGCACTGAGTGTGCTCAGTTGCCATGGTACACTGCCTGGCTGTTGGGGAGGACAGCAGAAAACAGGGAGGGGAGATGGAACCAAGGTGCTAGAATCCCAGGCAGGGAACAAGTCACACTAGAGCACTTTGGTCATGGCAGCCGAATGAAACCCCCATGTACAGAGGCATAGCTCTGAACACCAGGGAGCAGTGTCAAACAACAGGGGATATTGATCACTTTCATGCCTTGCTGAAAACAGAATGCTTGACTACATAAACCATGGTCTGATGCAACAAGGCAGATCTTGGTTAACTTTGGTTGGTGTGTACAAAATGTTCACAATTTTAATTTGCACATTTTGTGCATCAGGAAGAACAGGAAGTATGTAATTTACTAAAGATGTGTCTTATAAAATTGGAAACTATTTATCTGCAGAAAATAACATACCGAGCAGTTCAGGTTACAAGATATGCATGTTTATACAGCACAAAAGAGTGATGTTTGCTTCCCATATTTAACCACTAGATGGCCTTCTCCAGGTAAGCACATATAAAGCATGGCACTGACAATGAATTCAGACGCTGTGTAGTTAAATACTAGCACAAGACTGCAAAAAAAAAAAAAAAGAATAGGTTGCTTACAGCAAGAAACATAGCTTTGAAGCTGAGCAGGTTACTCCTTGAAAGGATCCCAAACACCTTTTAAAATGGGTAAGATATATTGGAAGTTGTTTTTAATATTATTTATTGGGTTTCTTACTTACTAGTTGTATACGCCTCCTTTCCTCCAAAGAGTTGAAGTTTCCATTTGATGCAAATTAAACAAACAAACAAAGACAAATACATGGCTCTTCCATCCTCTATTTTATCCTCACAACAACCCTGTGGGCAGGTTAGGCCAAGAGGTAGTTTGGCCTGTCCAAGATCACCCAGTGATCTTTGTGACTGAACGGGAATTTAAATCCAGGTCTCTCCAGTCCTAGTATTTTTTTTCCTGGAGGACCGCTCCCTTTGTATTTTTTATTTATTTACCAAGCATGTAAAGCTGAATGAGTACAAGTTAAGTCTGCATAAATTGTGAGTTACCTGTACTCCAACCCAGGGGTAGGGAACGTTTTTCAGGCTGAGGATCCATTGGCAAAAGTGGGCAAAGCAACAAGTGCAAGTTTTACTTATGTACAGTAGGCCAGTATCTACACACACTCACATGCTTGCTTTTTATCCTCAAGGTAAGCAAGAGGCATTAGAGTTCCAGGACACTTTCCAGCAAGGAACCTGTGAAACTGGGCCAGTGAGGGGCCTGGCTAGGGAGAGGTGCAGCTTGACAAGTGTCTTGGGACTCAGCTATAGTACATTGGCAAAGAAAAAGCACTTTATATGCATTGTATATGCATTATAACACTGTGACACCAGATGGCGCTGTGGAGTTCTGTTTTTGCCAACCCGATTTCTCATACAAAGTTTACAACACATTTAACTGAAACACTTCTTTGATGTGTCTAGATCCAGCCCTGGAGTATTTGGCCCCTGGGCTGGAGGTTCTCCATTGCTGCTCTAATTGCCTTCAGCAGCAAATTGCACAGGTAGATGAACTGCAGCGAGCCCTGGAGGTTGAAAAGAAGGATGTAGGGTGCGGTTTACTGGCTCAAGATGTGTCTTCCCACAGTTTCTGCTGTCTGTCTCAAAATCCCTGTGGGCCCATTTGCAGGGCAGAAAATCTGGTGATGCTGTGAGCAGAGAACTGGTACTTCAATCTCCGCTCTCCATATGGTGCCTGGCATTAAACAAACGAAACACACCCTATAACCTATGGCTTGGGATTTCTCCAGATGTGGAAATAGAGCTGTTTAAGCAGCTAAAGATTTTTGTCCAGTCTCTCTTACGCATCTGAAGATTTGTCCAACTCAGGCGCAGTCAATCTTAATGTGAATGCACTTCATCAGAGCCTCCCTTTCATGCATATCTGCTATACTCCAATGTCTCTGACTAGCTCAGTGATTGCTTTTGGTCGCTTTTATTTGAGATCTGCCTTAGATCAGTGCATCACAAAGCTATAAACACACGGCATAACATTGGACTCATCTCTTTTGAATCTTGACTAGTTTTGACCAGCTGAAGGTAAACAATAAGTATTTATGCATGAGCATTTATGTCCCTTCTCTATAAGTTGTTTTGGCAAATCTTCTCTTGGACTCCGATCTAAGAGACCTTCCCTCTTAGGCTGATTGCTCTCGCTTTGTGTGTTCGCAAGGCAAACCCTTCTGTGCTTATAAGGCTGTTTACTTGGGGAAAATGCCAAGCTCTCGAAATGGACGCTATCTAAGATCTGGTATATGTCAAGAGTCTTCCATTACTTAGATGGAGCTAATGTGCACTGTGAGCAAGGAATATATATATATATATATATATATATATATATATATATATATATATATTTTCTTTCCCCACACATCATAACATAAAACAAGATCATTCATAGATTGGTTGATTAACATGATTGAAATTTTTAAGTTGGCCACCATGGTGTCCTATCCCAAAAGACTTCGGTTGCAATCCTGTGTACACTCATAGGAGAATAAGCCCAATTCAATTAAGTGGAACACAGGATCCCAAGAGTTTGGGATCATATTTCTCTTAACAGTGTGGAGGGGAGCAGCCGTTGTAGCATACCTATTGTGAACAGTAAATACCAGAAGCCTAATTCCAAAACAATGTGCAAATGTCATTCGTTCCTGTTTCCCCCATTCAAACTTTCCCTTGATTCCAAAATGCCTGGGACTAATTAGCCTGAGAACTAAAGCTGACTCCTGTTGCGGTTATTTGGCCACTGGCAGGCAGACTGGTGGCTCTGCTAAGCAGCCAAAGTTGTGGCGGGCCGTGGCCAGCCAAAATGAGAGATTTTTTTCCCATCCACAGCCTTCATGAGAAGGCTAATTCCATTCAACCATAATGAGGGGCTGGGTAATTCATTGCAACTGTTGTACAAAGGACTAGCATCCTCTGGGTGTTTTGATATGTGGGAGGATGTTTATTCAGGATAAGCACAGAAATGAAGTTAAAAATTTTCAGTGGGCAAGCCACAACGAGGAACAAAGTATTTTGCATCTTTAGAGGCTGGTTCATTTGCATCAGGGTAATAGGCCTTGAACTATGAAACCAGCTTAGTTAGACATCCCACATAGTCAAAGTTGCAGACTCTTTTCAAGCCAAAAGGTATTGCTATCCAAACCAGTAATCTCATGACTCTCACCTGGTAGATGGTTTCCTGTGCTCAAGGCAAGAGCATAATTGGCACAGAAACTATAGACACTTCTGGATTATGACTTCCCACGCTGCTGATTAGGTTATAAAGCAGAAAAGAAAGTCCCCCTTGAACAGCAAGTATGGAAACCTGCCAGACAGACGACCCACCCTTGCACCCTGATACCAAAAAATGTACTTTCACCCTTTGCTTAAGTTGTCTTCATTCCCTATTGTTGTCCATTTTTCTTATTCTTTTTGAGAAAGAGAGACATGGATTGTTCTGTTCCCTCAGGAGTTTCTGGCTTGTCTGTTCCTTGGAGCTGGTGGCAAACAGTTGCTTAGCCCTTTGGGGTAACTCTCCCCAAAAAGCGTGGGGACAGAGGAATCAGCCTATTCACTCAGCCATTTCCTGCCCACCAGCCATGTGGAACCGACTGTAGTTAATTGGTTAGCCCCCTATAAGGGCTATTTTGTTTTTAAAGTATGTGGGTGAGGATAAGAAGGAACAATGGGTATTAACACAGTTAGGGTGTGTGTCTGTATGAGAGAGAGAGAAACATGTATGTGTAGTCTGTGTAAGAGAAAAAGATAAAGGGTTATGAATGTATTTATGTATGTAAAGTGCATATTTGTTCTAAATTAGAAAACAAAAAAATCTGTATCTATCATCTATCATCTATCTATCTATCTATCTGAAATATACTCAGAGTCGCAAAGTGATTTCACGCTCTTTATTCAGCTCATAGTGGTGAGGAGGAATGAATGAATGAATGTCCCCTCAAAGTATCTGCTTTATATACATTATTTACACAATGGGCTGCACATGATTGGCTAATTCCGGAATTCTACTGTAAGCCAATCAAGTTGTGGATTCACTTCTATCTGGAGCATGATTGGGTGGTTCCTGCCAACCAATCATACTGCTGCATTGTTCTAGGACCAATCAGACTGCTGCATTCTGAATCCTATTGTTCTAGGACCAATCAGACTGCTGCCTTTTGGATCCTATTGTTCTAGGACCAATCAGACTGCTGCAGTTTGGATCCTATTCAACTCAGTACATAACACTATCTATCTATCTATCTATCTATCTATCTATCTATCTATCTATCTATCTATCATCTGTTATTCAGTGGTCTGTGTTTGCCTGAGCTTGAGTCTGGACTAAGGATTCTGAGCCCCTGTGTTCTGATTTGATACATGATATCCAATCACAGAACATTTCACCGCCATTGGCCCTTAAACTCTGAGTTATGATTTGCAGCTTGGGAGTTTAGACAGCCAATCACGTTGGGAGTGGAAGTGGCTCAGGCCTTCAGAAATGTGTATAAGCAGTTGCTTTGCCCCTGTTATCCAGTTCTGTTAGTTCAATAAAGGTTCTTGCTGTGTCTTGCTTTGTGGGAACCCACCTACACTTCACTAGCTAGCTATCTTTTCTGGCTTCTATCTCAGGCCATCCTAAAACTTCTAGAATAAACCTCATCTGCAATGATGTGCAGCTGGACTAGCGCCATCCCTGATGCGCACTGAGCATGGATGCCTGAAAATAAACCCTCACATCTGAACAGCCCAGTCTATACCATCAGGATACTTTGCCCCTTGTTCTGTGTGTGGACCTTTTCAAGTGTATTGGGTGATCACAAGCAATTCTGGTTTATTAGGAGCAGAATGTTAGGCCTCACTGGACTGCACAGCCCTAAGATGTCTGTGTGCACGTGTGTGCATCATATAACTATATTTACTCTGACCAATAAAGGGTCAGAGAAGGTGTACAACAGACGTACCTATATTTATGTCTGTGAGATGTTGAAGGATATATTGCTTTCACAGGACAATGTTATCAAAAACCTGCTCAAGAGCATTGAAAAAAGCTTTACATTGAAAGATCTGTCTAAAAGAAAATTGGCTGAGCTGAAGCACGCTTATGCATGCTGCCAGTGCAAAAAGAAAAAAAGAAAAAAGCCAAACTGTTGTTTCAGACACATTTTAGTTTAACCAGAAACAGTTGGAACTCTCTAAAATAGTCCAAAACTAGAACACAGTCAGTAGCACACAACTGCTTTTCAGCTAAATCCTTGACATGACTGCAATCAACACACTTAGGGTCCTGATCAGGAGACACTTTTCTCTTGTTTAACAGCGCCAGCACATTAACTTTCGGTCAGAAAGGTGATACCCTTCTCAGTAGTGTGACAGTCCATTCTCTTGTCCTGCTTTCCTTCTTCTGATAGCAAATGAAACTCCAGTTCTGTATCACAGAACATGGAGCAGAAGGAAAGTAAGATGGATGACGGCAGCAGTCATTCTTATGCTGTGGTCACAAACAGCAACAGATGCAGCTTCTGGCTCAAGGGCTGGCCATCCTCAGTTCTTTTAAACCAGTATCTTAATTTCTTAGCTGAACAGAACAAAAAACTTAAAAGTTTGGTAGCTATTTACAAAAACAAATGTATGGGTTGTATCCAGTGCTAGTAATATTCAGAGTCAACCCTTTAAAATTAATGGACATGGCTAAATGAGGTCCATTAATTTCAGTGGGTCTCTTTTGGGTAAAACTTAGTTGGTACAACCTTCTTTTTATGATCATCCCATTGACCAGAGTTTTCTTTGCAGTGGTGACCCTTCTGGCCTTTTAAGGAGAAATGTTTCCTGATATGTACGACGGGCAAAAATGAAGTAAATGGAACGTATCTCTTATATGGCGGTGGGGGCAGATGTTATAGGCGAAGGGGATCGAGATACGGATATGCTCGTACCCCTTCCAATCTGCGCCCCATCCCGAGGGACGAGGGTAGGGTGAGCAAGGATTACTCACCTCCGTCACTGGTGTTGTGCAATGCCAGGTCTATAGGCAACAAAACCGCCACCCTGCGAGATTTCTTTACCTCGCAGGGGGTCGATCTGGCTTGTGTGACGGAGACCTGGGTGCGCGAAGGGGAAACTGTTACCTTACGATAGCTGGCGCCCCCGGGTTTCTCCGTCCTCCACCAGTCACAGACTGTGGGCCGGGGGGGAGGGGTGGCATTATTAATCCGGGAAGATTGTTCTTTCAGGGCTCTACCATCGCCACTGATCCCCGGCATTGAATGTGTTGGCCTAGTGTGGGGCTCTGAGGTGAGCTTGGCTGTCTGGCTGGTGTACCGGCCACCTAGCGCACCAGCAGCCACCCTGTCAGGCCTGCTGGAGGCGGTGGCTGGCTGGGCCTTGGAGTTCCCTAACCTATTGGTATTGGGGGACTTCAACATCCATGCTGATGCCACTCCCTCCTCACAGGCTCTGGACCTGGTGTCTTCCATGGCAACACTAGGGCTCTCCCAGTTTGTTTCGGGCCCCACACATCAAGCAGGCCACACGCTGGATTTGATCTTTGGCGCCGGTATAGATGTGATCATGTCTCCTTTGATGAAAGTGCCATGGTCTGATCACTACGCTCTGAAAGCCAGGATTGACTTTCCACCCCCACCCTGCTTAGGTGGCGAGCCGATTTGGGCTCGCCCGCAAAGGCTGATGGACCCTGATAGATTCCGTCAAGCCTTGCGGGACCTTGCTCCCCCTGGCGACTCATTGACTGAGCTGTTGAGGGCTGGAATACCCAGCTCCTGGCAGCCATCGATGAGATCGCACCTAAGCGCCCTCTGCGACCCCACAGAAACCGGGCTCCCTGGTTTACCGAGGAGCTTCGGAAAATGAAGCGGGATCTCAGACGGCTAGAGCGAGTATGGCGGGGTGCTCGTGACGGAGCCTCAAGAACATCTTATAGGGTTTTTATGAAAACCTATGAGATGGCAGTGAAGTCTTACTTCTCGGCCTCCATTGCATCCGCTAGCTCTCGCCCGGCGCAATTATTTAGTATAATTAGGTCTTTAACGTCCCTTGAAGGACAGCCAAATTTAAATAACAATCTGACACACAGCTGTGAGGCATTTGCGAGCTTTTTTGCGGAGAAGGTCCTGTTGCTCCGCCATGACCTTCCTGCCAATTTGGATACAATAAATGAACTGGAGGCCCCTCGACTGTCCTCGGGTCCAGTATTGGACCACTTTGACCGGATATCTCCAGCCGATGTGGACAGACTCCTCCAAGCTGGAAAGCCCCCCACCTGTCCTCTTGACCCGTGCCCGTCATGGCTGATTAGAGCGTGTCCAGATGAGGTGCGGGCCCCCCTGGGGGATATCATCAATTTGTCCCTTGGCACCGGGATATTCCCAGGGGAACTGAAGGAGGCAGTGGTGCGTCCGCTCTTAAAGAAAACATCATTAGATCCCTTAGATCTGTCCAATTACCGCCCGGTTTCGAATCTTCCATTCCTGGGTAAGGTGATTGAGAGAGCGGTTGCTGAACAGCTTGGTAGGTTTCTGGATGAAACATCGGCTCTCGATCCATTCCAGTCCGGCTTCCGCGCTGGTCATGGGACCGAGACGGCTCTGGTCGCCCTAACAGATGATCTCCGCAGGCAGCTGGATCGAGGCGGGTCAGGGCTGCTGATTCTTTTAGACCTGTCAGCAGCCTTCGACGTGGTCGATCACGAACTCCTAGACCACCGCCTTGCCGACGTGGGGATCCAGGGCACAGTCCTCCAATGGCTGCGCTCATTTCTCTCTGGTCGGGGACAGAGGGTGGCGCTTGGGGGGGAATTGTCATCACGCCACTCCTTGGTGTGTGGAGTGCCCCGATGCTTTTAAACATCTTTATGCGCCCCCTCGCCCAGCTTGTTCGGAGTTTTGGGCTGGGTTGCCATCAGTATGCCGATGACACCCAACTCTATCTGTTGATGGATGGCCATCCTGACTCGGCCCCAGACACACTGACCAGATGCCTGGAAGCTGTGGCTGGATGGTTACGTGGGAGCCGGTTGAAGTTAAATCCTTCGAAGACAGAGGTCCTCTGGCTGGGACGGGACAATATGGGATTGAGGGGGCAACTCCCATCTCTTGCGGGGGTGCAGTTAGTGCCAGCACCGTCCGTTAAGAGTTTGGGTGTAATCTTCGATACCTCCCTCTCTATGGAGGCGCAGATTACAGCTATAACAAAGGCGGCATTTTTTCATCTCCGCCAAGCTAAGCAGTTGGCCCCTTATCTCTCTCGCCCTGACCTAGCCACTGTGATCCATGCGACGGTCACCTCCAGACTGGATTATTGTAACTCACTCTACGTGGGGCTGCCCTTGAGACTGACCCAGAAACTCCAGCGGGTGCAGAATGCCGCGGCGAGACTCCTTATGGGGTCTTCGCTGCGAGACCACATTCATCCGGTGCTATATCAGCTGCACTGGCTCCCGGTGGAGTACAGGATCAGGTTTAAGGTACTGGTTTTAACCTTTAAAGCCCTATACGGCCTAGGACCCTCGTACCTACGGGACCGCCTCTCCTGGTATGCCCCACAAAGAAACCTACGGTCTGCAAATAAAAACATCCTGAAGGTCCCAGGCCTCAGAGAGTTTAGGCTGGCCTCAACTAGAGCCAGGGCCTTCTCGGCTGCGACTCCAATCTGGTGGAACGCTCTGTCACAAGAGACTAGGGCCCTGCGGGACCTGACATCTTTCCGCAGGGCCTGCAAGACAGAGTTGTTCCACCAGGCCTTTGGTCAGGGCGCAGCCTGACTCCCTCCTCTGGCAACCTGCACAGAGTTTTGCTTAATGGTTGCCATCAACTTGATTTTAATTAATTTTTATAATGAAATATTTTTAGAATGTTGGTTTATTTGATTGTTTGATTATTTGATTGTTGTTAGCCGCCCTGAGCCCGGCTTCGGCTGGGGAGGGCGGGATATAAATAAAATTTATTATTATTATTATTATTATTATTAAAAACAAAGGTGTATGTTCATGTAGAGACCATCAGTGACCAACAAAATTCACTAATCAACTAATATTTATTTCTTATTGGGAACTGCAAAACTTATTGTTAAGAGAATAAACAGCATCGGCATCAGCAAGGCAAATAGCAATGTCTCTTTACATTAGTCGTCTTTTCTGTCTTAGCTTTATGGAGTTAAGCATGAAATAGTCACAGGGGTTAAAATATGTGCTTTGGCTAATGTGGAGAGCCTAGGTTTAATAGTTTAAAATGTTCAGGCTAAAACAGCTTCATCTGGTAAGTAACCCGCTCTGAAAATGCATTAGAGGGACTTGTTTATAAAAGATAGATGTCAAATAGCATAGTAGGTTTTAGCAGAATGTGAGTGGCTGCAGTGAAGCAAGGAACATGAAATAAGACTCATGGTATGCAACAATGTGGTTTCAATATATACTAAAATATAGGGCCCTCGTGACCACCACTGAGAACATCTCACATAACTTGCAGAATATAGAAGAACGTGAATATGTAATATTCCAAAAGCTGACATTGTCTGTTTACTCAACGCTGGAACAATGATGGAAATAACAGCTGAACAAATGCAAATTACAGTTTTGAATAGAAGACTATGATCATCATAGGCAGGCTTTTGAAAGTAATACACTGCAATTATAAGTGGACAAACTACCTCAGACAGGGATATCCCAATGAGAAATGGCAGACAGGCAGAGGGGGAGTGTAATAACAGTTTTTCACATCTTATTGGAGATCTTTAGGCTGTTGTATGTTGAAAACCAGTTGTATGTTGAAAACCAGGACCAACAAGGTACTGGTAGCTTTATCGAAATGCTGCCAGTTTTACACACAGGGCCAACTGGACAGGCACAGTTTTGCAGTCCTGATGTGTGGATGACACAATGGTATTGGGAAGAGGGTTTTGGATTTGTTAGGCACTGGGGAACATTATGGGACAAGCCAGGCCTTTACAAGAGGAATGGGCTCCTCCATTTGAACCGCAATGGAAACAAACTGCTGGTACTTAAAATCAAAAATGTGGCAAAGCAGCTTTTAAACTGGTCACAAGATTCCCAAGAGCATTTGGTTGGTCACTGTGAGAACAGGAGCCTGGACTGATCCATCAGGGCTATCCTTATGTTCTTGAGAAGCTGAAGGGAAGATTCCTGAGAGACCATTAATGTGCTTGACAGTGCATGCACAACTTCAGCCTTAGTGTGTTTCTGATAAACCTATTTGACCATCCTTCTGGACTTTAATATTGTTCCTGTTTCTTTCTATGGTTGCATAAACATTCTGTCAAACAACCAACTATTTCACAGGCCCTTCTCAGGAGTTGTTGCGATAGGTAATTTACAAAGCATGTTAAAGGTTTTCTACATGTCATGGAATTTGGATGGTTGGAAAGAGGTTTAATTGTGATCTGGTTTCAAGAAACCCAGTGCTGGGGAAGCTGCATGGAAGCTGCAGGCAAAAACTAGCAGCTCACATTGGCATGAACAGCTGTACTTGGCAGTGCAGGGGACTAGATAAGTTTACTTTAAAGAAATAAACAAAAGCACTTTGTTTACTGGAGGGTAAAATAGGGGTTTTTTAAATGAAAAGTTTCTTAACATTTTGCT
The DNA here is from genome assembly GCF_964270895.1 of Podarcis filfolensis. Classification (NCBI taxonomy): domain Eukaryota; kingdom Metazoa; phylum Chordata; class Lepidosauria; order Squamata; family Lacertidae; genus Podarcis; species Podarcis filfolensis. The sequence goes on along the minus strand of NC_139605.1, from coordinate 76,078,926 downwards.
TCAGCAATTGGTAAACCATTTCCTGCTCGCAAGCTGAGAATAAGCTCTCATAGCTATTTCTGTACCAGTTCAAGCCCACATAGATTGATACTGTTACAGCTGCGAGTGAGCAGTCCACTTTGAAGAAATGCCCTTTCCTATTGCAAAACTCATGTATGGAAAGAAAAGTGAAGAAAACAGGATGGATGGACTGTAAAGATGCTTTAATCTTGGCAAGTAAAAAACAAATAGACAGAAGATTGGGAGTGTGCATGAAAAATAGTGCATGTGGCCCAACTAAAGTAATGCAGGTTTACAAAATTAATCCCATTTTTTCTGCTGTATCAGAAATATATTGGTAGTAGTATCTTCCCCCCCTTTTTTTTACAGAACAGAATGTACGGTTCTGTTTTTTAAGCAACACGTAGTCTCATGCATGCTTATTTGAAAAAAGTATGCATGCAATGGCAGCCCTAGGGATCTTAGCAGTACCGCTTGATGTATTCTACCTGCTCCATACAAAATAGCAATTGATAAATTGGTACAAACTTAGGAAGTTGTCTTATAGAAGATCAGATTATTTCCCCCCCATTTAACCCAGTGTTGCCCACTGTGGCGGACTGAGCTCTTCACGGCGTTTTAAAACACTTATTACACGAATAGGCAAACTCGGCCCTCCAGATGTTTTGGGACTACAACTCCCATGATCCCTAGCTAACAGGACTAGTGGTCAGGGATGATGGGAATTGTAGTCCCAAAACATCTGGAGGGCCGAGTTTGCCTATGCCTGACTTACTACCTGGCCTTTTGAACTAGAGATGCCAATGATCAAGCTTTGGATCTCTGTGTGCAAAACTTAGAAACTGAAACGTTGCAATAGACTCAATGCTAATACATTTTTTTGAACAAAAAGTAAGTTTAGCATTTAACCTTAAAAGGATAACCCTAAAGATCTGGTGTCGTTGAATTTAATTTAGACGGACATGTTGAAGCCTAAGGTAATAAAAACAATACGGAACTTCTAACAGTCCCTTTGCTAATTATTGTCAAATAATGAATACAGTCAGCTGTCAAATAGCATAAGAACAAGTTTGCTATTGTTCTATTATAGTGTGGGTGTGTTTTTGTGTAGGATATAAATTATAGTGATAAAATAAAAAATGATCAAGAGTAAGATAGCATATATAGGCATGGATCAGTATGATACTTCACAGTACAGATGACATAAACAAAATGCAATGAAAAGATAATTGTCCCTGCTTGCAGTTACTCCAGGAAACATAAACTGTGAAACTGGAAACTTTCCAGTTTAGAAAAGGACATGAATTGGTGCCAGGTACTTATGCAAAGCTGATAAAAGCAGGTGACTGAGCAGATCGAGATTTGCCACCTGGCCATCTTTTTTTTTTTTTTTTAACCTGCCCTTCTTATTTTAAAAGGCCTGTTCCGTACAGCAGCTTTACAACAGTTCCATCACGAAGGGTGATCAAAAGAACTGGCCCTACCAGTGCAGGAGGCCTTTGTTGTACTTTCCCCCATTATAACACTTCATGACACCTGGGGTTTTAAAGGGTGTGAATGTTTGATAAATAATGAACACACTGTCCATATATGCAGAATAGTAGCCTTTCAAAAGGAAATGGCAAGGCTACCACTGGAGGATCAATATCCTGCCATTTCCAGACCCCTTTCTTCAATTCTTTTTAATAGGCTACAAGACTGACTTGCCCCCCTCACCTTTTTAATGATATTCTAGACCAGAACATCTATTTGTTTCCCCCCCTCCTTTGACCTTGTTAGTGTACTGCCCCCTGTGTTGTAACTGTCTCTGGCCATCATTTTATCCTGGTTTGCTACAGAGAAGCCTGGCTTCTAATCTCTGGTTACTGAGAAGTTTTGCTATGAGACGTTACCCTATGAGGCTGAGAGGACAACATGACAGGTTGTCTACTACACACCAGCTGGAGCTTCCGAAGTATCAAAGGAAACTCCATATAGAGTTTTACTGCTTTTAACTTCAAAAGACAGCAATGGAAATAGAAAATGCTTACTGGGCCCTAAACCAAGCTTTCAGAGTGCATTAAAACACTGATACAATTCTATTAAAAATGAATAAATAAGGCAAATCAGAGGTTTATTACAGCAAATGAACTGCATGAAAAAAAATGCTTAAGTTAGGAAATTATAAAACTCAAATTAGAGCTTGGCTCTTCACCCCAATGCTGTCATTAATAGATGTGAACGAAGCAAAACAGAGGCAGAAACCAAAGAATCTGGTACAATAGGAAGATCCTGTTAAAATTCCTAGCAAAGCAACATGCTTAATTTATAGGAACAATGTTGCAAGGGAACACATTGTCCTAAAGGGGAAAATGTGTCTGTCAACACAGTGCTGTTTTTAAACAAGTGAAATAAGATGAGCGCTAAAGTTATGAATTACTCAAATTGCACAATAGGCCACAGGCAGATGAGAAGAGATAGATATTCCCAGATTATGGAATAGCTGTCTTAAATAAAAGTCTTTTGTGATTATTATTTTTTAAAAGCAATCAGTTGCTCTAAGCCAAGACAATTGAAAAGCCACCATCTGCTGCTAATCCAATTAGCCAGTTCAAAGCCACTTTTGCAAAACAGGCTGTTATTGATTTATTCCATAAACATATTTTTCAATTATACGACATGGAGGTCTACATTCCTTCTAATTATGCTTTACTTAGAAATTACAGTGATTCATGGATCAAGGAGAAATTTGAGTGGTGCAAGAAAAAAAGAAACATGTGAATTCCCAGTGACGTCTCTCCGCATACAGGCATCCAGCCACTTATTACTGCACCCTCTGCTTCCATTGTGCACGTTGCTAATGTTCATCAGTTGAAACCATGACTTTCAATGAGATACTGAAGTCTTTTGCTGAAGTACAAATCCAACTAACACGTAAAGCAGGCTGCATGTGCATTTATAGAGGACAGGGCTGTAGTTTGGTGATAGAGACCATCTGCTTTCCATGCAGAAGGTCCCAGGTTCAATTACCAGCATCTCCAGGTAGGCCTGGGAGAGAATGTGTGGACACACTGTGACTTGCAAAGCCTGGCTGGCTGATGGGTGCAGGCAGGTCTTGTGTGCTGTTTGGCTGCAGCTTTGGCATTTTCTGTAGGTTGGTTCACACACTGCCAAATTCCTCCACACAAACATGTATGTGAGTACGTTGTCTTGAGGAGCAAGATTAGCACGATTTGAAGCATACATGCAGAGAGTGACAGGGATGTCCATGACGACAGCTACACTTCCCTTGGCAGCTTTGATCACAGTAGAGATGACATCCATCTCACTGTGTGTTTACCACTGGGTTCATTCTAACACTGGGCTGTATCCAACACTGTTGCAAAACAGGCTTCTGCTCGGGCAACAAAACTCCCCCCTCCTCTCCTCCCCCTTGCTACCTCCTGCACTGTCATGAAATTCTACTCAATAGTGATCCAGAGCAGAACTCCAATGTATAGTTAGCAGAGTAAAAACTTAAACACGTTGCAGGATCCCCCAAAATAGACCAGAGGCAATTGTATTTAATCCAGCAGAGCTTTACTGCTACTGAAGGCAAATGAGCATAACGGTCACAAATCCAATACACCCAGGATTGGCACTGTCCATAAGAAATCCAGTTGCAGCAGACTTAACTTAAACTTACAATAACTTATAATAAGTCTAAACCTCAACACTAAGCATACTATGTACACAACAGCACACCAGAAGGAAAAGAGATAGAAAGAGAAAGTGAAACTCAGGCTCCTTCTGGCCAATTATTATAGTTGGTTTTTTTGGACATAGAACTTTAACAACAGATGCAATAGTCGCTCTGTCCCAGTAAATCAACTGTTGTCACAATTTTTCTTCTCAGCCTGGGAAGGAGAGCAGTCTGTCAAACAGCAGATGACTCAGTGAAGAACCTTATCAGTTCCTTGGCAGCTCATAGACTCCTTTCATCCTTCCTTCCAACTGAAGATATATGAGCAATTATACTTCCAATTAAATTAAATTCCAAGTCCTCTTAGCATTATCAAGTTCACTTTGTAAATAATATAGGATGGGGAAGACTCAGCTCTAAGTTTCCATCATACACCTTTTGCAAAATATAGCTTCCCTCCCTTTCCCCTTTTTGTTACACAAACAGTTCCATTTGGTGTTATATTCCATATTTATAATCCAAGTTCTTCCATCCTCACTTGTACAAATTTGAACTAACATTAAGAGGAGGGTTCCTGAATCATAAATGTGCAGAAGAAAACTTTAAATAAAGAAATTGTAGGCTCCCCTCCTCCCCACCGTCTTTTGCACCAAATGAAGTGTTATCTCAAGTTCAAACCTTAAAGTCCTTGCAGTTGGTTTGTTCCGCAGTTTGTGATCTCATCTCTTCTAGCATGTGCCTGTACTTTACTCCAATTAAACTCTAATTAACAGTAGAACCTCTGCTTCTTAATGGCGACGTTGGAGGGTTTTCACCAGGCTAAGTGCTTTTGCACTCAGCGCCTCCCTGCCCCCACATTCCATGCTGGAACGAGCGCCAGGTACCGATATGGACTGTGAGTAAAGCCCCGTTCCCTCTGTCCCTTGGGAGGAATTTGCAAGAATGATTACCCTCAATCATCATTGTTTTTCCTTCGCCAACTATCTTCTGCTGTCATGGGGGCTGCCCCCATTAAGGCAAAGCGGAACTGGAAGCCAGGTGCGAGTCAAGAAAGGCCCTTTTTGGTGCTATTCCATTGTGGATTCATTTGTTTTAATGGATGCAAACTCGGCTTGCTAATAGGTTTGTCAAAATCTTAGTTCAGCATGCTCCACGCTAAAGGCAAAGCCCAAAGGCATATTCAGCATTGTTTCCTTAAGTATGTAGAAATGATCTGCAATACCTTGTACAGGTAACTGAGCTGGGGAAATCTTTTTGCCTATAAATGCACGATAGCTTGTATAGAACAGGTACCATGCTCTTTGCACTAGAAACTACTTTGATATAAGTCTTAATGGAAAACACATGCTAAATACAGATATACAGAATCAACAATGCCAAGATTTGGATGGGGCTGTTTGCAAGTGGGATGCCAAGCAAAAGTTGCAGTGTTTATAAATTTGTTGTTAATCCTGAACTGGGAAGAAAAGAGAAGGACTAATTTTTATTTATCGACAAATTAAATTTAATCCGACATTTTGTCCCAAAGGAGCCCTGTAGCCATACTCTGTTCATCCATTTTTGAAGCGGCGAACAGAACTCACTTATGATCCTCTCAATTGGTCAGTGATGGAAGTGCTATGTGAAAATGGAAGCAACCTTCATATTTACTAGGCGAAAGTGAATAGAACTGTCAAAAGAACTTATGAGCTTAAAGATTAAAATTCTGTGAAGTCTGCTCCATTAGCTCGTGCATGCACGAGCCTGCTTAGCATCAGGGAAGTAGATGAGAGCGTTCAGGAATCCTGGCTTGCAGAAGAATACAAGTTGCGCTGGCAGAGCTTCACATAGCATTGCATAAAAGTGTGAAAAAATTGGATCAGGCTTTTGGCTCAAAAGCACAATGAAGCAACCCACAGTGATAAGAATGTGCTGCAGCATCCTGTTCCAATAACTTGCATGGATGTCTTCCAAGATCCTGTGCTTTTGATCAGAAAGTAATTTACGGAAAAGATACCCAAGTTTAAAAAAGGGGGGAGGGGAAGATGATCTGGGAAAGATGCAAATAGCTGCAATGCTCTCTTGTGGCTTAGGATTGTGAAGGCCTACACCACATGCTGAACAGAATGAGTACAATTCTCAGTTTAGCCATTGATTCTGAGTAGCTTGGTCGCAAGCGAAAGAGCCACAAAATATCAAGCATGATTAATGGTCATAATGTTCAGCCTTACCACTGAAGTGCAACTTGGTGCGAAAAGAATTCAAGAAAAAAGCTGATGAATCTATATTGATGAATCTATCCAACACCCTACAAGACTACGGCTATCAAATGCTGAAACACACTTGAAAATGATTGTGTCCTTTCTCTTCTAACAGGACAAGTGAATTCAGAAGTAAAGCCATTTTCATTTCAGTTGGATATAGGTCCTCTTAGGGATCAGGAACTGGCTACATAACAAAGACAGTTCTCCCATGTAGAAAGTAGTTTCCCCCAAGGATTGCTATTGGTACCTGTGTTTTTTTAATTGGTTCATAAACTATATTGAGTTAGGGACGAGCAGTGAGGGTCATTAAAACAAAAAGGATTGCAAAGAGCTCCAAAAGGGCCTCTCCAAACTAAGTTAATGGGTAGCAAAATGCATAAAGGGCAGGATTCAAACACGTTGTTGTGTATGTGGAACAAGGTCTGCTCATGTAATGAGTATTCCTCTGCACCCTCTAAATCTTCTCTGGAGAGTAGGTGGGGAGACCCATAGACCACATTTAGGAGGTGCATAGGGGGAGGAGAGGAAGGAAAGTTCTACTGCATGAGCAGACCTCATCCCCTGCACACATACCTGACTCAGCGCTATGTTGGATTCCACATAAAATGCATCTATCCCTTATGGAGTAGTTGCTAGACGTTATGCATGTCTTAAATGGATCCGGTAAGGAATTATAAGGATAATGAACGTAGCTCCTACAAGAGGGTTGTATCTTTAATTGGTTGCCAACATTGAGTAATACTTTGGTAATCAGAAGGCCTAGGAAACATTTGCCCTGAAAAATATTGGAAGGGCTTTATTTGCTTTTAAATGTCTTCCAAAAATGAAAGCTTCAGCATTGTTGACTGAATAAACAAAAGGGTTGCAAAGACAGGCGAAACAGACCCATATGATCCTATCTGAAATAAATATATAGATGTATTTGCTGAATTTTTCACACTTAACTAATGTTCAGGTCATGTTGGCTAGCATAAAACCAGCCATAATTGCACTCTGTATGTAGAGGCCACATGGAGTGGTAGTTTGAGCTTGTGGACTCCTGCGAAAACCAAAATAAAGCTGCATTGGCCACCCTCAGCTATTTATATAAACTACTGTGCTTTCATATAGCTAGCTCTGCTATTGCTAATAATCTCACGATGGCTTAAAGATGGCATAATCTTTCAAATATGGAGAGGGGGGCTTCTCATGGGTGGAATGTATGAATAGAATGTCTTCAAAGAGTAATTTGTTTTTCACAGTGTGAGCTAAGTGATTCCAACCTTAAATTATCATACGTTAGCAATAGCTACTGCTGTCTTAGTAATACAAGTAAATGATGCATTAGACTAAACACTGTTAAAATGGAAGTTGCATATCAAGGTGGTAATTATCTACCTTCTGTTGGCACTAAAATCTTCAGTGAGAGCAGCGGTCTTTTCTGTTAGAGCTGTTGAGTGGTACTCAATCCTAATGTAGTGTTAGCATATATTAGCTCTTCCTCTGAGACACTCAGCTGCATGCACAGAGCGGGTCAGAACCACTCCGACTGCTGATGACATCCCTGCTAATGAAATTTGGCTGAATTAGTAAGTAAGGGTTGTAATTGTTACAAACCATCTGGGAATACATGTCCCTTTCCTTTGGCTAGCTGAGCACACAGATGTTGTGGGTGTGGCCAGCTGCCATGGTCCTGCCCCATGTGCTATGCAGAATATGTGAAGAAAACAAGTGAAAGGGGCTGTTATATCCTCCATTCCTTATCATCCTTGGAGGCAGAATGGAAGATGTGCAGGTGAATGAACTTTAGGCAGGACAAGTGGGATCTTCAGCAACACATTGCAGTGTGCAGTGCTGCTGTCCAGTGTTCCAGTCCAGGGTGGGTGCAGGCTGGTGGGAAAGTGAGTGGGTGGGTGGGTGCCTATGCTTTTGTTCCTCTGCCATCCTTCTGCAGCCACTCTTCCCATTCTGTGTTTCAGTCTGTCCCTCCACCACTCAACAGTTGCTCAGCATTGTGTGGGCACTAAGCATTCTCAATCCCTACTGGTATGTTTTTTGGGGGAGGGTTCTCCTCTCCTCTTACGTTTTCTTCTCCTATAGGTGTTTTCCCCACACCCATACTTCTACATGTTGTGCAATTCACCAAAATACTTCTACATGTTGTGCAATTCACCAAAATACGACTCTTTTCCTTACGGGAATTAATAATTTTCTGAAAACACTGTTTTCTTTTTCTTTTTTTATTAGAAAATGTATCAAGCAATTTGTCACTAGCCATTACAATAAATCTTAAATAAATCGTATACAGTCCCATTTCCATGAATCATGGCTCCAAATACAATTTAAGAATAAAAAACAAACCATACATCTAAAACCAGGAAATTTCACACTTGGAAAAATCTATTAAAAATAAACAAATCTTACATTTCATCACCGTCTGGTCTGTGATCTACTTCCACTGTAAATAATAGGAAAGTTGCTCATTGTTACTACTCACATTTTAGTAATCTATTGCTTTCATGTCTTGATGGACTTTCCAACTTCCATTCTTTTACAGACTTGGCTAGTTCTAGGAATGTGGGCCTTGTGTTTGTCACAGCTCCAGCACTGTCTCACATGCCTGTAGGCAAATTTAAAATAAATATTGTCTGGTGTCCACTGTCAACCCAAAGTGCAGCCACTAAGTGCTTTGGAGGTCCCTACTTGGTTTCTGTAGGGTTGAACAAGCCCAGAATCCTTCTGAACCATCTGCTTCAAGATTCAGGATTCATTCAAATCTGCTGCACACCCCTAGTATTAACAGAACCTTTAGTTTAGTTATAACTGCTGATATACTTAGTAGTATACAGCTACTAATAAGTGTTTGAAATAAGGCTTGCAACTTCATATTAAATGTTTCTTAAAATGTTACTGGAAATAGTATACTTATTTGCAGTTTATTTCAAATTTGCAAATGATTGTCTTAGATACTTTTTTCTTTTTGCTACACAACCACCATGGGTCCAAATCATATTCCTTGGTTGTCCGCTAGCTGGGACTGGATAGTCAGTTTAAAGTAACCTACACGCCAGTCACACTAGTCTTGCAGTGTTCATACTGGCGATCTTTCTAAAATTAATTCCCATCACTTAAATCAAAGGTATTACTATTACTTCAATATTTAACCAGCATAAATGCTTGTGTCAGGAACTGCAAGGGCTGGAACAGAGATTGTCTTGGCTGAGTTTACTGTCACTGGAATACACCTAGATTGGCCTGGTGAAAAGAAGAGTTTGGATTTGATATCCTGCTTTATCACTACCCTAAGGAGTCTCAAAGCGGCTAACATTCTCCTTTCCCTTCCTCCCCCACAACAAACTCTCTGTGAGGTGAGTGGGGCTGAGAGACTTCAGAGAAGTGTGACTGGCCCAAGGTCACCCAGCAGCTGCATGTGGAGGAGCAGAGACGCGAACCCAGTTCCCCAGATTACAAATCTACTGCTCTTAACCACTACACCACACTGGCTCCTCCGTGTGGGGAGGGGAGGGTTCTTGCACATTTAATAGTTGTGTAAAATAGGAAGCCCTGTTGTTTTTCACTTGAGCACTGACTGTGTCCAAGGTGTACCAGGAAACAGACTGGAGGAAATTCAGGCCATATGGCAGCCCTACCTTTCCTTCACAATAAATATATTAATAAATAGATTAAACAAATGAAAGAGGAATGGGAAAAGCAACCCTAAACTCACAGAACAGCAAAGCTCAAATCTTGCTCCCCATTATTTTATGCACAAAATTCAGTATAATGAAGAAATGTGTAGAACTGCCACAAGAGGGAGCTAATGCATAATAATTGAACGTATATGCAGCATTCAAGTCAGATTTGTGCAGAAGAACTCCATGGACTTTCAGACGGGATTTTGTAGATGTGCAAGTCAGTGTACTGTAACCCATTTCTCCTTTTCTCTGCCCCCCCAGCTTTCCTGGCTGCTTATAAATAAGAGGTTGTTACTTTTTGAATTAATAACAAAAAATAGAAATTATTTTAAGGGTGAGTTTTTACAGAAAATGAATATAAGAAGAGAGTCAGGAAGCAGACGCCTGTTGGGTTAGTTTGAAATAATAATGAAACATTATTTGAAATAAAAACACTATTTGCCTTTTTTTTTGGTAAACTGTTTCTTATGTATGTGGGGGTGGGAGGGCTCTGGTCCGTCATATCTCCAGCTGCTCCTAAGTATATGATGTAATTATTTAAACATATAATAGTCTGCAGATAAAATAAATAAATACAATACTGTATGCATTTCTTCATTTCCCCATTTTAAAACGCCTCAAACTTTTAAATTGCCAAGTACAAAAGAAGATGTCTGCATCAATTAGCCTCTTTTTAGCAGGGTTCATTTCAGAAGGGGATGCCTTCAAATTTTGCAATTCTGGCAAATAATAATAATATACAAACATTAAGATTCCTAACATAGCCAGTGATGAAGGCTTTGGAAAATGAGACAAGTTGAGGCTCTGTCTCCTAAGCCAGAGCATGATGTCAGTCCAGGCCTACTTGCAAACAAGGCGGGTTCTGAGGAATATAAATATATATTGTTTTGAAGAGTGCTGCCAGATAATATGCTGAAGGCATTCCACTGTAGTTGCAAGCATGTGAAATCTCAACAAAGAAGACACCCCTTTTATGCCTCTAGGCTACCCAGTACTGATTGTTCTCACAACTCTGACATGTATAGAAATGAGAAAAATTCCTCTAAGCATGCAGTTGCAATTGGAGATCTGTGATGGAAGAAATTAAAACAAAACAAAATGTAAACTAAAATGTAAAAAGGAAAAACACAGCATGCTGCCATGAAATGACACAATAATAGGCCTCAAGGCCTACAAGGAAAGATGTAGCATTAAAGGCTATGAACCCATTAGGGTCTGAAAACAGTTCGATGTTGTCTTCCCGCTCCCCCTCCCCTCCTCTCCCCGCACCATTTCAAGTAGCATCATGTTGCTGTACAGACCAGAGGGGGGGATCTCTTCAGTCGATGCACATCACCCAGTGCTGAACTCTATATCACTGAAGCTGTCATCTGCACATGTTCAACGGCTGTCTCTAACATGTCGGGTTAACTGTGGTTTCCATTTTCTAATCAGTTGGAAGCTGGTTTGGGGGGCAATACATCAAAAGCAGTATTTCTCAAGAAGCTACAGGACAGATATGGATTGCAGCTAATGCCATGTATATTCAGCATCAAACACCAACAGCGGAAGCATGCTGGAGCATATAAGTGGCAATATATACACAGTCAAAATATGACTTCTTTTACAAGCTGAAAATATTCTTCCATTTCCTTAGAAGGGAAAATGTGACCACACTTTTTACTGTATTTTTGATACACCTTCTAGCCAGGAGGCCAGATAAGATTGCTTTGGGTTCTTAAGGGATGATGGTTTAAAAACACATAATGAAGCAACTTTGCTGAAGTAGAGCAGGTTTGGGATGGTAAATGTACTTACACCGCCCTCAGTTTATCATGGTAGAAAGGCAGCATATATATATATATATATATATAATTTAAAGTCAGAATATAAAAGAGAGAGAAAGCAAAGTGTATGCTCTGGAACAGGAAACTTTCACTTGAACACGGAATCCTTTTTGAAGTTCGTAAAAACTAGACCACATACTTAAGGAAACTCGCAGAATTGTAAGTAATTAATAATGGTTCATTCATTAAAATGAAAGTAAACATGAACTTTCAGTTCCATTGGCAAAGTTCAAATTATTTTGAATGAGCTCTTGGTACATTTTTAAAAAAAAAAACATACAATGGTACATTATAAAGAGGCTGTTTTTATTCTGAAGTACAGAATGACTGAAGAAGTTGGCTCTTAATACACGTACAGTGTTTGTTTAGTTTCTGATTGAAGGAATAAGGATGGGCACTAGAGCAGTACTTAAGGGCTTGTGTAGTTAAATCATAATGCAGCTGCATGTTATTAAAGTGCAAACTCTATGCTAGAAAAATGGTCTGTTTGTTAAGAAAGTTGGATCACTGCCTAAATAGCACTCGGTTCCTTCTGCTGCTTCCCTTTTTCAACTCCTGATTTTATTTTGAGAAAAGATAATGCTAGGTGTACCAGCCTTCCTTAACCACTAAATAAAATGTGACATATCTACTTTTTCATTGTGTAGCCAAATGAAACAAGTGAATTCCATACCAGTACTGTATTATTATTTCCTACTCTAAGTTCATTCTCAACATAACAAAAAGCAGGTTAGGTTATTGCCAGGTTGAGTGGGGGGAGGGGAACAGCAGTTGTGGTCCAGTGTAGTTGTGGCGCTGAGGTGATCTTCCATCTTTGATGCAGCCAGGGAAGGACATCATTTCCTCATTCACCAGCTGCACTGGCTGCTGGGGCTTGCCTGGTTGCAGTCAATCGTGGGTGAGCCTGGAGTGCTGTTTAGGGAGTGGACTAGAAGGAAAGCTTCTTTCCTCTGGCCTGCTCCCTGGCTATAAAAGTTAGCTGTACCCAGGCCTCAGCCTCACCTAGTCAGCCCTGGATTCTTCACCCACCCACCGATCCCATGCTTTATGTGTAGGACTGCCCAAGGGTGAGCAGGCAGGCGCTGCTGCGTAAGATCTTGCTATGGAAGCCTTCAGTCACTATGGAATTAACCTTCAGACAAATTAGGCTCATCTGGGGTTTTGCCTACCTCATATCATTTATCACAACTTGAGAGTAGGGCATGTCCCTACTCTCCCTCCCATACAGTTGTCAACCACATGCAATAGGGCTCCAGTGACAGGTAATTTGGGGCATTGATCTGTTGGAAGTAGATGGAAGTGTAACACCCATACTCAAAAATCTGCAATGGCTCTTAGGATCTGCACCAGCTGAAATATCTGAATAGTCTTCCAAGGCAGTCCCAGGAGGACTGCGCTGCAGTAGTCCATGCTGCAGTTACAAAATAATGTATTACAGCTGGTTCCTGGGGAACAGGCACAGCTGGTGGTGAAGTAGCTGAAGCTTGCAAAAGGTATCTCTACCTTAGGAGCAAGCATAAAAAGTAATTGATGGCAACAGTGTTTAATGTACAGTCACACCTTGGGTTGAAGTAGCTTCAGGTTAAGTATTTTCGGGTTGTGTTCCGTGGCGACCCGGAAGTAACAGAGTGCATTACTTCCAGGTTTCACCGCTCGTGCATGCGCTCAAAATGACGTCACGCGCATGCACAGAAGCAGCAAATTGCGACCCACGCACACATGGGTTGCATTCCTTTCAGGATGCTAACGGGGCTCCGGAACGGATCCCGTTCACATCCAGAGGTACCACTGTATCGTTATTTTGTATGCTAGCAAGTGTATTTTGTTTTCTTAGCACGTGTTTCTCCACTTCAGGTCTACTTGCTCCATAGATGTGAAGCATGCTGAATGCTAGAAAGTAAACGGACAGAAGTCTTTTGTGAAGAAAGAAGTGTTGGGGACTGAGCTGCTTGAAAGAATAAAAATAGTGGAAACGGAGAGCCGATCTGATGAGCCTTTATGATTCTAACACTTGCGACGTACTTAGTAACAAAACAAGACAGGGCAGGAGTCGTCAGCCTATAGAAGAAAGCAGCAGCACTCTATCGCCAGCTGCTTACTCCCGCCAAAGTCTTTACGAAGGAAAAAGGGATGACGGGAAGGAAGTCAGGGAAAAGGGTGTCGTAAAATGAAGAACTTTGAAGATGGCGACTCCGCCCAGCCAGCTAGCTATGTATTTGCAGGGCTCTGGAAGCGCCAGTTCTTCCTTACGGAGCGCTCCGTCTGATGCGGAGCTGCCGCCGGTGCCTATTTATCACGGTAGAAGCATTCAACCTGCCACAAGAAAAGGACGCCGGAGAGAACGTCGTAAAATTAGCATTTGCAACCCTATCCCTTTCCATTCCCGACATTTCACCTACTTTTGCGCCCTGCCTATTGATCTCCTGCGCTTGCCCGCTGTTTTACGGAGAGATGTCTTTTAGGTAATGTACAGTGTAGGGAAGCCATTTACAAATACGGGCCAGCAGCTGCCACGGGCGGCTGCTTACCGAGCCTGCTCAACGGGACATTTCCCTGCTCTTAGCTGGGGAGTAGGGAGCGAAGCCCCTTCGTCGCCTCGCTTTTGCTATTGCGGAGCCCGCGCGCCTCATCTCGCTAGATGCGTAACGCAGAGAGGTTTCCGGACCTGCGCGCGCATCTGGAGCTGGGCTGTCCCGCCCCCCTGCCCCGACCAACCCACAAAAGGGAAAGCAATAAAGTATCGTGAGATTTGGGCCGTCTCGCGCGGGGACGGAGGGGGGGCCCGAAATTTAAACTGGAGACCTGGCGGATCTTTCTGTTGCTTCCCCAGCAGCCGGAACTGGGGACGTTTGCAAGGAGACGCAGGTGAGCGGCAATTGAGAGGGGGCGAGAGGAGTTTATTTTCTCTTTCTTTCCGTTTGGTTTTACTGTTTCTCTGCTGAGGGGAATGCTTGGCGGGTGTGGGGGTTATAGAGAGGGGCTGCTATGTGGAAGGATTATCAGAGGAAGGATTCTCCCACCACCCCCGCTCCTCCTCCTCTCTCTGCCTTTCTCTAGGAAACCCTTTTGCGATGGTCGCCAACTGCTTTTTAAAATGGTCCTGCTCTTGAGTTTTCAGTGGCGCGAGTTGAGGTGAAACACCCCGACCCAATTGTATCTCTGTTCTGGGGAGCGGGGAGATCCACCTGCTCTCCTCCCGTAGGCAAGGAGCAATCAAAGCAAATGAAACTCAGGGATGCTCTTCCCTCTTGTCTTTTTCCACATCTCTGCTCGCTTATCCTTTCCTCCACTCGGTTTTCCTCAACTTGCTTTCTTGAGTGGCGCCTGAGCCACTTGCCTTCCTTTTTAATAATAATTTATTAATTTCCCAAAAATAACAAAAAATAATAACAAAACAAACTGACTTCCCTCTAATCCCTTCCTTAGTTCAATAATTTATCAAGATAGTGCATGTCGATGGTTAAGTTTATAACATATTTAAATAATGTATTATCCATTCATAATAACATTACAAGTAAGCTTAAAACCCTGCTAATGTATTGACCTGTGTACATTGCCTCTGTATATACAGTGGTACCTCAGGTTAAGTACTTAATTCGTTCCGGAGGTCCGTTCTTAACCTGAAACTGTTCTTAACCTGAAGCACCACTTTAGCTAATGGGGCCTCCTGCTGCCGCCGTGCCGCCAAAGCACAATTTCTGTTCTCATCCTGAAGCAAAGTTCTTAACCTGAAGCACTATTTCTGGGTTAGCAGAGTCTGTAACCTGAAGCGTAAGTAACCCGAGGTACCACTGTATACAATAAACATTTTCCATTCTTCCTTAAATTCATTATCTTCTCTTCTTCTTAATTTCATCGTCAGTTTAATGCAATAAACATATTCCATTAGTTTAACTTGCCAATCTTCTTTAGATGGGGCACCTTCTTCTTTCCAGTATTGGGCTAGTAAAGTCTGTGCGGCCTTGAGCCACTTGCCTGTCGATGAAGTTGGGAAATGATGAGGCTGCGCTTCATCATGGCAGGCTTTTTTTGCTCTCTCGCTCTGCTCTTATTTTTACTGTGCTGAAGGTAGGTACAGATAGCTTGTTGAAATCCTGAAGCCCAAATAGCCTGATGAAGGCCTTTGGCTCCATTGCTTAGCTGTCAGGCTAGCTTTCCTCTTCCCATTCCCTCTCCTCCAGCCTTTTGTCACAAAGGGTGGGTTGGAGAGCCTGTGTAGTAGCTCCTAAATGCTTGCAGGCATTGGTAAGGAATATTTGCTCTCCTTGGTCTCCTGATGGAAGTGGTCAGAAAAGGAAAGCTTCTGAAATGTGCAATTGAGGAGACAACCTCTTTCAGCAAGCATGGTTAGCGCTAGCTGGAGATGGGAAGGAGCCATCCCTACAGATTACATTGGGCATCCAAACACTGATCCGTCATAACTGAGAATGACTCCCAGCCTCCTCTCAACCTCCTAGCTGAAAAAGAGGGCTGTGGCTATATGTAATGCAATTACATTATTTTTAATTTGGTTTTTAATGCTGTAACCCCCACCTCAAACAATAGAACAGGGAATGATACTTGAGAACATGTATTTCAGAGGTTTAGCACATGAATAGGAATAAGGCTTTGGATGAGGGGCAGGCTTCTGGCAACCACCAATACTTGGCTGACTAGGAAAGCTGCCCAGAATTTGTGAACTACTAAGTGTTATGTCTTAGCTCTTGAATTTGTGCTTGCTAGCAGATTCTAAGGTAGCCCTTTGTGCTATCTTCAAGGAAATAGGATGGATATAATGCATATAGCTCAAATCAGAATTCAGTCCAAATTGTTGCATCATTGGCTTTTCTGGGCAGCTATCCCATGTTTTTATATGTGGTCCTAATTATTACTTGTAGAGTAATTGCAACTTAGATTATATTTTGCCACCTAGTTTTATATGAGGAACCATAAAAACTACATATAATTGTAGGGTGGCATCCTCTTCTCTTCCATATAAATCGTAGATAAGAGGTTCTGGGTTGGAAGGAAAGGGATCAACCCAGTAGCAAGTGATCCGCTGTAATACCGTATTTACTCAGATCTAATGCTCACCTTTTTTGGCCAAATTACATTGTGAAAATTAAGGCGCAACTGGATAGATTGTATCTCTGCTTTGTTATTAAAATAATAAACCATGCATAGTTGTAGAGAGAGCTCTTTATATAAGACTTTCCCTTGAAACATATCTGAGAGAAAGAAAAAATCCCTGCACAGTTGTGCTGTGTCTCCCTTCTGGCCCTGAAATCATTAATCTGAAGTGGTACAATGAAGATGAGTCACAGCCTAGATTTCCCAAGTTCCTTTCCATTCTTGTTGTGATAATAGCCACAGGTTCAGGTGAGTTTTGAATGTTTTATTGTGATAGACTGTATTATAATAAGTCCTCAGTCCTAAACAGTGGGTAAAGCAAATTGAGCATAATGGGGCTTACTTCTCTGTAAACATGATTAGGATTGCTCTGTAAATGTTATTTGTTGAGTATTTATAGTCTTCTACCCAGAGTGGTTTATCACTCCCTTAATAAGGGAAGTCATAACCTACAGCTCAATGAAACTTGATCGCTATTAATTTTACCCTTTTATTTTGAGTAGGCATCTATGTACAAACAATCAAAAGCATCTATCTCGTATGCCTTTCTCTATTCCTGTTTCCTCTTCGAAGTGTAAAATAGCAGGAGTGCTTTGTTGCCAAGGCATCAGCTGTAGAAGAGTGTGTACAGTAAGATACCAGTTGAAATGCCCCGATTGTATACTATACATAGTTAGCATAGAATTTTTTAAATGTTAATTTTACGTAATGGAATTGGGTGTAAACTTTCCAAGAATCTAATATGCTGAGCTCCAAAGTTCATTAAAGCTTAGTAAACAATGATGGGGGGGGACACCCTTGCTTAATTATTATTGTGGCTTGGCTTGTATTGGAACGCAAAGAGAGACAAGAACTATGTTGGCCTTGGTTACAGAGAGCCACTGTTCTTTGACAGGCTTGTAGGCTTTGGCAGCCATGGAAATAGTGAACAGCTGCTCCAAGTAGATTGAAAAGGATTTGCATTTCAATTATCTCACCATGTGATTTTTACCTATTCTGGGAGGCAAGAGTGAGTGTGATAGAAAAAGCTGAAGATTTTTTGGAGCAGAAAGAAGTAGATTATTTGCTAATTAAAAGCCACTGAATTTTAGTTTACAATATCTTAAGATGGAATACACTTAAAGGTGAGTTACTAGTCTTTTTATCTACAAGATAGAATAACATTGAAAACATTTCTTTTTGTTTTTTGTTTTGTTCTCAGGGCTGTATTCTTAAGTTTGTTGTTAATTTATAGTGGATGTCTAAAAGTGGGATTTTGTGTTCCTGCTGCAGTCCTCCCCCCTCCAAACAGCAACAAAAAATGCAATTCAAGCTGTTAATTGAGTTTTAAAAATCCATCACAAAGCTCTTCGTTTTGTATTGATACTATATTTCTTCTTTAGTGACACTTCATGATTATCACTCAGTTTCTACTTTCAAAATGCACAGGAGTTGCTGAAAGCCCAAAATGGAGATTATCATGGAGATTACAGTGCAGATGGAAGCTACCTAGCCTAATCAAGTTGAAGCGGATAAAGATACTTATTTTCACTGTGACTGTGTAAGTAACAGCTAACATTAGAAAACATCTTTTACAGTTCACGGAAACTGAAATTGCAGGCTGGACGCACTTTATGTGTGCATCACCATATGTTAGTAATGAGAGCCGTGTATCAGGGCTGTGCACAGTGCCTATCCCCTCTGCCCCTGATCAGGCCAGTCTGCCCAGGAACCACCCCCAACCACCACATTACTTAGACAGTATATTTTGGAAAAAGAGCTTTTTTTTCTTTCTGTGCCCCATTATTAAAGATACTCTTGTGGTTAGCAGCTATATCTGGTTGAGTTTAAAAACTAAATACTAGGGATGGGGAAGATGTGAGCAGAGGGGGCAACGGACAGCTGTTGTTGCTAACAATGCAGTAAAAGTAACAGCTAGTTTGGCCCTGAGTCTGGAAACTTAGCTTTGCAGTTTCTGTTGTACTCATCCCTGAGAGGAACCTTCTGTTTTAAAGTTACAAACAGTGCCACATGAAAAGCGTTAAAATGTGCAAATTAGTTAGTGCTACAGCATTGTGCTTCTAGCTTGGACAAAGATTTCCCCCATTATATTTTCTTGCTTTATATGCAGTTAGGTGCAGAGACGCGGGTGGCGCTGTGGTCTAAAACACAGAGCCTAGGGCTTGCCGATTGGAAGGTTGGCAGTTCGAATCCCTGTGATGGGGTGAGCTCCCGTTGCTTGGTACCTGCTCCTGCCCACCCAGCAGTTTGAAAGCACGTCAAAGTGCAAGTAGATAAATAGGTACCGCTCCGGCGGGAAGGTAAACGGCGTTTCCGTGTGCTGCTCTGGTTCGCCAGAAGCGGCTTAGTCATGCTGGCCACATGACCCAGAAGCTGTCTGCGGACAAACGCCGGCTCCCTCGGCCTATAGAGTGAGATGAGCACACAACCCCAGAGTCATCCGCGACTGGACCTAATGGTTAGGGGTACCTTTACCTTTTACAGTATTGTGCTTCTAGCTTGGACAAAGATTTTCCCCATTATATTGTCTTGTTTTATATGCAGTTAGGTGCAGTTTTGCTGAAAAAATACTTAGGGGCAGTTGCCCACCTACCTGGTAATCGTGTATTTGTGCTCATCCTGTCATTCTACTGCCTTTCCCCTGCACTTTGAGATTAAAGGTACATTGATGTTTTAACTACAGTAGATTAATGTCCTTCCCATTTTCTCACTTTGTTAAAGGGCTAGTCAGTATCTGATCTGGTGTCAAGCTATGAGTGCCAAACACATGGCTGTTTCTCCGCTGCCCCCAATCATTAAAAGACTTCTGGCTCTGGATTAAAAACTCCTGTGCATGTGTCCCTAAATCTAGAGACTGTTTCCCTTTAATGCTGAGCATGTATAACTGATGAAGTCTGTTGTCTATTCTTTTAAGAGCTAGGCACGTGTAGCCTCCATGGCATGGCCCTCTTGTTTAAAACCACAAGTTTACCAGAGCTCTTATCAGTAAAAGCTGAATTAACAAAATAGGCTTAATATTGTTAATTGTTTCTTTCATTTACATACAGTACAGTGTGAGTTTTAATGAAAATGGAGGCCAATCAAGAAACAATTTCACGTCTCCGACGTCAGCTCAAAGAAGCCGAGGAGGAAAGAAGAAAGGCAGCACAATATGGTTTAGATCTGGTGGAGAGCGAGAGCTTGTTACAGAATCAGCTAGATAAATTGCAGAATGAAATAGTCACCATAACGGAGGTGAGCTTTTAAACAATCAACAGAAATTTGCTCTGCCTGGATTGATTCCACTCTACCTACTGATGGGAGCATGAATGCCAAAGCTGTTAGTCATTAAATTTAAAATATTTAACATGTAAGAAGAGTATCTAGCAAACTGTGCCAGAGCTTGATAGCGAACCATAAAATCCAATCCTCTCATAGTGCTATTGTACCTATAAGATAATTGAAAGAGCAGCCAACATGTTGTTAGAGTGGAAGCCTCATTAAACCCAGACTTCTCAGACCTATTTCTGGATCAATATGTACAGAATACCTATTGAAAAAAACTTCCAGGTTTGCCAAGGCCTTTTAGTAGTACCTCAACAACAAACGTGACTTCAGGTTGTTGTTGTTGTTGTTGTTGTTTTAAAAAAAACAAGCTGTACCCTAACCTGCTATTTAGCATGAAGTGGACAAAATGTGGTACTGGTACTGGATGCGAAGCATTAGCAGCCTGGTTCTATTGAGAGCTGCTTGGGACTCCCAATGATATGTGCAGGGTAGTTCACAGGGTCATCTGGCTCTGCCTAAATCTGTTTAAGAGGATTTGCAGGATACAGCACTATGTGTACTAAACAAAACATGGAAGTTTATGAAATCAAATACTGTACAAATTATCTACTGCTACAAAAGATTCTTGCTCTTAAAAGAGTTTGGCTGCAGGTCGATGCACTTTGGGAGGAAGTAAATGGGACTCACTTCTGGGTAAACATGCATGGGAAACGTGCTGCTGGGGTGGGGAGTGGGGCAGAAAGATGGAAGCCAAGTAATGGAAATATCTCTCCTACTCACCTGGATTTTACTCACTACCTCACTGTCATGTATAGGATTAAGCAAATTTGTTAATGACACAGTAGCTGTGAGACATTCTCTGACAATTTTCTGCCTGCTAAAGCTAAAGGCAGCACATACTGCCTGTGGTGAGGCATGCTTGTGAAGAGGTAGGCAGCATAAGATGTGTACAGCAACAAAGTTTAGTTTTTGAAGTCCCTCTTTCGTTATCTGCTGTTGGGAGAAAGGAGCACAAGCTTTCCATAAGCCTAGTTCCTGATGTTTGGTTGGGGTAGCTGTGTGTGCATGGGTGGGTGGACAAGAAGGAAGACCAGTCTTCCACGTTTGCATGTCTCATAGGCCATCACAGGGGTCTATGAAACTCTTCATAACTTAATACCTCACATAAAATAAGGCTGATTTTTTAAAAAGCAATCTCTGCCACATGATGAAAACTGTACCTCATCTGCCTGCATCTGGGTGCACTGTGTTTGTGGTGCTTTGTGCATCCTCTTGGACCTCAGGTGATCTCTTTTGGTGGGTGAAATAGAAAAGAAGGCTTGGGAATCCCAAGTGTGTACCAGGACCTTTCCATCTTTGCTAAGGCCTATACTTTTGACCACACACTTAATGGAAGGTCCTTTAAAAACAGTTTTCTATCCTGCATTGTAAATGTGACATTTATTTTTCAGAATTTTGAACAAGAAAAATATACTCTCCAGAGAGAAGTAGAACTAAAGAACAGAATGCTAGAAAGTATGAACCTTGAATGTGAAACACTTAAGCAACACCAAAATATACAACTAGATGCACTACGTGAGCAACTAGTAAGAATGCATGGACAAGAAACAAATGAACTTAAGAATAAGGTTGGTGATAGAATACGTATTACTTGCAGCAGGTGATACCTTAAAGCAATTATTAATGCCTATCTTGAAAGTGTTATAAACATAATTCAGTTGCTGACAAAGCTGTTTTGAATAGATGAGTGATAAAGAGCCACTTATTAAACGTGGCAATTAGCCACTTATAAGTGTATGATTACATAGTGTATGATAGAATTATGGTATTTTTGTTTGGGATTCTGAACAATGTTTTTCTAATGACAGCATATGTCATAATCTTAAAATCCTATGTAGTTCAGATGTGCTTGAGTTGGGCAAATACTGAGGAAGGGATGGCTTCCTTATCATATATTGATAGGATATTGATGGGAATGGGAGACCTCCTGGGAACCGTATGCATGCTGCCTTCAGTTCCATGATGGAAGAGAGTGGATATAAATGTAATAAATAATGAATTTCTTAAGCTATTTGGAAAAATCAGCTCACAAATGGGTAGAGGGACATGCTTAAAGGACTCTGAACTCAAAAGGTGTTTTCTCTGGGTGTTGTTTTGAAGATGGAAAAACTGAAATCTGAACTAGAAGAAACGCTTCTTAGTGAGAAACAGTCGAAACACAAAGTGGACCATCTGAAGGAGGTCCTTGCTTCTAAAACAGAAGAACTGCGCATGATGTCAGAGCGTGTACATGAAACCATGTCTTCAGAAGTGCTCAATCTTCAACTTGAGCTGGTGGCACTTGAGCAGGCAAAGGTATGCAGCAAATTAGTGTGAATAAAGTATTTAATAATAATAAACCACAGATAAAATCACCCTTCCTGCTATAGAAATTTGATCGTGGTCTAATATCCTTAAAAGCACTAGTACTAATATTCATCTCTGCTTCAGGTTGCAGTCCTTGCCTTGTACAAATAATTGAAAAGGCAAAATAGGATTCCAGAATATACAATTAGCAAGTAAATTACTCATATGGTATCTAAATTTTGTGATAGGCAGACCTTGAGGACAGGTTACATGATCTTCAGTACAGCAAGGAGCAACTAGAACTTGGAAACAGCAATCTGACTAATCGACTGGCACGTCTCGAAGAGGAGAGAGAAGACAGAGAAAAAGATATTGTTTCATACTGTAACGCGTTAGAGGTGACGTATCATGCTTCCTACTGATAGCGATGGTGAAAATAACACTACACATTTAATGCTGAAACAGCGAGCTTGTTTTCTAACCAAGGCTATTTGGATAGTTTTAGCTGAAATATTGCCTGACACCAGGTTGAATATTTGACACTGTATGGGTGCAGTAACATTCAAATGCTGTTTGCAGTGGTGAGAAGCCTCTTGTGGCTTTGCATTCATGAAGGTGGGGAAGTCGCATCAGTTTTTCTTTCATTTTCCTTAGATGTGACTTAAGAGCAGGCTCTTTGGGTGTGCCTTTGCAGTGGTGGTGACAGATTTATTGCATTAACTATTAAACAACACAACAGTGATCCTGAAAGTGAACTCCACAAATCAAGAAGAGCATGTGTTACACTACAACACAAATTTAGTTGTGAAAATGTAACGGAGATCTAACGATTTTCCTTGACTCAATTTTAGAAAGCTCATGAAGTAAATAGAGACCTTCAGCTTCAGCTTGACCATGCACGGCAAGAAGCTCTGGATCCTTCCAGTAAAGGCAATTCCTTATTCGCTGAGGTACTCATCTTATTTTTGTTAACAGAAAATGTATGTGTGGGCCATTCTTATGACACTTGGAATCAAAGGGTCTGTTGGCTGTGGGGGATGAGGGAGGGGTATTTAGTTTTATTTCAGTTAGTTTATTTCTTATAGTGATTCTGTGTATGTTAGTTTGCAGGGTGTGGGAAGTATAATAGTGTAATGCAATTGTATCAGCGTATTTTATTCAATACAGTAATAACTTTCCCTGGTTATATATTTATTCTTGAAAACCTAATAAGATTAATTTTTTAAAAAGACAGGAAAGTATATGCGTCAAATATTTTTAGAAAGTGTGTTTCTAGTTATACAGGCGTCTTGCATTTGCTCACTTCAAAAGCTGACCAATGTATTTGAAACATTTGTTCAATTTAAAGTCAGAATAATACTTGGAACAAATATTTTAGTTCACTATACAGTTATTGAGCTTAATGTCTTTTCATAGTAGAAATACTTCAAGGCGACCATGTCATTGCAAAAATCCTCTGGATTGGTTGAAGTAGTTCTGTTGAAGTGTTTCCGCATGTTGAGTGCCTGCAGGTTGGGCATGCTGATTCCTGTTAGTCTGAACAGTCCATGGCCATAAATACAGGTAGCACAACAGCAGTAATTCAGAACACCTAGTAAGGAAATAACTCTTTGAGTTGTGTCCTGTCCAACTCCCAGAGCTGGATCTGCAGGAACCACTATCTGAAAGAAAGAATTAGAACATCATGGATTGATGCTTTATTATTATTATTATTGTAGGCTGAGTCAGTGTGTATTGCTCTAACAAATATTGGTGTTTAATTGAAGGGTTGAACTTTTATGCCTGGGTGCATGAAATCTTTGTGGTGGTGGTAATATATAACTACTTAATGACTTTACATATATTAAATATAAAGTATTCCTTCAAATGCTTGTAGAAATGTTTCTGCCAGGTTTCATGGCAACTAATTCTTTTGCTACTACAGTGGTACCTCCGGTTAAGTACTTAATTCGTTCCGGAGGTCCGTTCTTAACCTGAAACTGTTCTTAACCTGAAGCACCACTTTAGCTAATAGGGCCTCCTGCTGCTGCTGCGCCGCCAGAGCACAATTTCTGTTCTCATCCTGAAGCAAAGTTCTTAACCCAAGGTAATATTTCTGGGTTAGTGGAGTCTGTAACCTGAAGCATATGTAACCTGAAGCGTCTGTAACCCGAAGTACCACTGTAATCTGGCCAGTACTTCATGCAAATAGTACAGATGTTTCTGTTGTCATGGTGGTTAATAAAGCAAAGATATCTAATGACACTAACATACAAGATAATGTGAAAGACAAATTACTATGGTTTCATTACTATTAGTTCCTAAAGTATAAAATTTTAAATGATACCGGAACCAACTTTACAGTTTTTTTTTCTTAATGTGTTGTAGGTAGAGGACCGTAGAGCAGAAATGGAGCGTCAGTTGATCAGTATGAAAGTAAAATATCAGTTGCTACAAAATCAGTATTCTTTCACTAGAGAACAGCAGCAAAGACTGAAGGTATTATTAAGTCAACATTTCCTTTGTTAGAAATTGAAAAACTATAAGGTAGGAATTAAAAGTATGTGTGCTAGAGTTCTGTACTCTCTGAGACATTTATTTTTCATATACGTAAATGATAGAATTGGGTTTTTTAAAAAGTGATTTAAGATGTGAGGAATGTTCTAAAAACTCAGCTTGGAGAAATGAGCATTGTTTAAGAAGCTGAGCAATAAAGACCTTTAGTAGTTGTTGTGTAATTTGAGATCGTAAACAAGGGTTCTTTTGAGTTGCTGTTCGCATGCTGCTTTTCTACAAATTTGCTCAGAGTGGCCGACAACAATGCATCAAATGTCATTTTACTTAAATTTACTATAAACATATCACAGTGTTTGTACACTAGAAGACTCCTGCTTGTAGGGTTCTTCTAAATGCCATAGTCAGCTCAGTATTAGTTTGATATGCCTCTCAGGGATAAACTTTGGTGAAATAAGCCTACGGAATGAAGGGGCAGTGGAGGAAATTTCAAGTGATAACATTGTGTTCTGGTAAATTAGCTAGCAGCTACTAGCAAGCAGCTCATAGCATGGCTATTGTTGAATAGATGATGGAGGCTGGTAAAAATTCACGAATGAATTTTCAATAACTTTAAGCAGCTGAGACCAATGATGTATTACACAGAGCTTTTCAGCCAACAATCAGTTTCAAAAGCAATTTGACATGTGGTATGGAGTACAGAGGGAAAACCAAGTTCAAAACTTCTTTGAGTCCAGAGAACTAGTGTCTTGGAGTTCTGAATCTTGGTCATTCTGTTCTGGGACTTGAGTTGCATTAATGTGTACTGTAACAGAATATTTGTAAAAGTGCCAACCCAATATTTGGTTTATCTTGTAGCTACAGATGGCTGCTCTTCTACGGATGAAAGGTTCACAAGGGGAGCATGATCAGCTGGAACGTTTGCAAAGCATGCTTCAACAAAAGAATGGTGAAATAGAAGAACTTCTAATGAAAGTGAAGCAATTGGAAAAGCCCATGGTATATGCATGGAGAATAAAATTCTGGTTTTGTTTTTTTAAAGTATTAATAATTGGGTAAGGAAGCACATACAACTGTGTTGGAAAACATTGCACAGTAAGCACAGAACCAGGTAATCTGGATCACTGACTTGACAATGAGCATGCATTGTGCATCTGATTGAAACAGAATGTTACTAATTGTATGACAGGTATTTATGCCAGGAAGTAAATGGAAAAAAACTACATTTACAGAATTACAGTGGTACCTCTGGTTATGAACTTAATTCATTCCTGAGGTCCATTCTTAACCTGAGGTACCACTTTAGCTAATGGGGCCTCCTTCCGCTGCTGCGCTGCCAGCACACGATTTCTCTTCTCATCCTGAGGTAAAGTTCTTAACCCAAGGTACTACTTCTGGGTTAGCGGAGTCTGTAACCCAAAGTGTTTGTGACCCGAGGTGTTTGTAACCTGAGGTACCACTGTATCTAAATATAACTGAAATAATCTGGATGTTGAGTTGATCCAGCTCCTTGGAGCATTATTTGGAGCCTAAAAACTATTTACCATGCACAATCGGGAGCCTGCAGTCACAAGTGATGGTAAAAAGAGACCCCACTTGTATGTGCATATTCCTAGCAAGATACATCTTCCATGTCCAGGTTCTGTGCCCTTCTCATTTCAGATATATTTCAATAGGTTCTAATTAGAGTTTAAAGATGTATATAATATTCTCTGGCATCCTCTTTTATTTGTGCTCCAGGGTTGAACACTTTCTGAAAAAGTACAAGGACTGAGTCCTGGTTTAAATGAAGTACAGTTGCCTGGAGTAAAATTGTATTCTTGTATGCTTGGTTATGCTCATTGTCACATATTCCTGACTGGAGAACAGAAGGCAAACCTTATTTGTATGAGCAAGAAGAGATTGATCAAACTGTCCATTGTAAATTTTAACACCCGTGGTATTATTTAACACCCAAAACATATTTTGGGACATGCTGAGGAATTGCTGAATGGTTGCCATTTATTACTTTAGTTTAGCCCTTGGTAGATAACACCTTCAGTAGTGATTCCAGAAAATACTGAACAGCAAGGTATGCTTCAGCTTTCCAGCAGGCAATACAAAGCCAGTCTGGCTTGGCCCTGAAGTAGACCAAGTTGGGATGAGAATTTGGTATAGCAACTTCCTCTGCTGATATTCATCATAATTTATTATTACATTTGAATGAGATACACTTCTGTCAGGGTTGTCTATGTGAAAAAGTTTCCTCTTTGCCATTAATATTCAAACCCAGATGACTGAAATGGCAAAAGGAAAAGAGCTCATTTTTTTAAAAAAAAATTATCTTCCCAGAAGTCTGAAAATTCAAAAGCGCTGAAACTTTCAAGCACTTCAGAATATGCAGAATCTGAAGATGGATATTACACCGATTTGCTTCAGATGAAACTTGAGAATTCAGAGTAAGTCTTGTGAATTAGAAATGTAGTATTAAAACCTCACAGCTGGTTATAGAAACTGACAACCTGATTCTGAGTCTGGTCTAGTGGTTTGAGTGTGGAGTAGGAACTAGGAGCCCAGCGTTCAAATCTCTGCTTAGCCATGAAACTCACTGGGTGATCTTGGGTCAGTCATTCTGTCGGCCTAACCTCCCTCACAGGGGTTTTGTGAGAATAAATTGTAGAGGAAGAGAGCCCTATACGAGACCTTGCGGTCCTTTGAGGAAAGATGGGAAATAAATGAGATACATAATAAATACAAATACACCAAACCTATTTAGTTAAAGTTAAGTATTGTTTCATAATTCTGAGACAAATTTACTAGTCGGAACCCCATTCTCTCTTCCAGACAGGTAGTAAAAACATAGGAGTAATGGTAGAAACATGGTAACACTGACAGCCTGTTCCACAGTGTCTTTCCAACTCTGTCACAACCATCATATTAAGTTGCACATTGATGTCCCCACATCCATGCAAGGAAAACACAAATCAAATAAGGCAGCAGCATGAACCTGTTCTTGTTTATCTAACCATATGTAACTCCTAAATGGATCTGCTAATTCTATTGTATTCTGGCCCACTAGTAATCTATTTTACAAACGTTTGCTGCTAGTCAATCTGCAGTTTATCTTAATAATATGCACACATTATTGGAATAAATGGGATAGGAGGATTTTTTTCCTGGTACTGAAAGGTGGTGAGTTCAAGGCTGGAATGGTAAGAACGCTAGGAACTTAATGTTAATGTAACTATGTATTTCAGTATTCATACAGATAATTTATTTTGCAGAAAAGAGATAGAAAATTTGAAAAGTGAATTGTCGCTACAGCGGATGAAGGCTCTGTTTGAGAGTCAACGCGTCTTGGAGATGGAAAGGAAGCTCTTTGCAAAGGAAAGACAACTTGAGGCCTCTCAAAGTGAGAGCATAAATTTGCGTGTGATGCTGGATGAATTGAGAATAAAGTATCAACCTGAAGGTAACAATTTCTGTTCCCTTATTTTGTATGTATAGTATGTGAATGGGGAGAACCATATGATTTAATTTGCGCTTTGTAGGTATTCTGGAATAAGTTTATTATGTGTTGGGTAGCTTCCCTGCCCCCATCCCCGGTGTGATGTTATGGCATAATGTGACCAGTGTCAGTTACGTATTTTTGCCTCCATCCAATAAAGCTGATCAATGCTGGTAGGAAAACAGAGAGGTTAGATAGCATAGCGTTTCTTGGCCTTGACATATGCTCAGTTACCTTCTGTTCAAAGGTTTCTCTTCATCCTGATCCTCTTTCCTTGCTGTGAATCAGCTGTGTAGTGGTTATAAAGCAGTATTATTAATGCAGTAAAGCCCACTGCTCATGAGGAGGTCTGTTGTATGTGTTTGCCCAAAAGTTTTTCAAGGACCTGCATCAATTAGTTACATGTCTGACTTTTATTCTTTTCTAATGTATGTAAAAAAGAAGAACTTGCAATTTGATTAATTGCAAGGATTGAAGCGTTTGACATTTTTTAGAAAATGAGTTTATTTTGTGTAACATGATGCATCACAGGGTGTTTTTTGTTATTACATGAGGTCAGCAGTTGTCAACTTTTTGGGGCTAGTGAGCACAAAATGGTAGCTGTGGAGTGGGCACAGCATAATAGAAAATGGCTCTCCCTGGGACTGGCATAACACAAAATTAGAGAGACAACTACTCCCAGTAACCTTATGCTTACAATGAGATGTCAGCTATGTGTTGCTGATCCTTATTAAGGACATTAGACAAACTAATGCTATTGCTATCTAATAACAGGAAGCATTCCTCAACACCAGGAGAAGTATACAATGTAGCCACACCACTCTCATTTCACAGAAATTGCTTAAATGCTACCTGCACATTTTGCTCCATAACTTTCTAGGAAGATGAGACACTTTTTTAAAAAGATGAAAGCTCAAAGTTTGGGAAACCATTGGCAACCTTCATGGTCAGCCCCAGTGTTATATAGTATTTTAGAGATACTGGGTGGTATTCAACAGTTTTATGTTCATTATTTCCAGTGGGTCTACTCAGAATAAAACTTAGTTGAATACGACCTCTCAAATATGTATTTTACTAATAAAATAATAAATGCACTACATTTGTTCAATACTTGTATGGCTGCAAGAAATATTAGCCCTTTGACTCAATTATCAACCTTTATAATATAATCCAGCAGCCTAATCTATAAGTTGGATCCATCCACAAGCATGGGGAGGAATAATACTAGTTTATCAATAACTAAAATGTTATATTAATGTACATTGAAATAATCTTCCAATTTATCCTGTCTCTTGACTTTTAATTTCACTTAAGTTTGATACATTTGTACCATTTTAAAAAGTAAATATTCCTTTTACCTTTCTAGTTGTTTGCTTTGAGTTGACGTGCAGCCACCATAAAAAATGTTACCACATTGTGTGGTAACTTAATTTGATTCTTGGCTATAGACAAGAGG
This sequence comes from Podarcis filfolensis, assembly GCF_964270895.1. Taxonomy (NCBI): domain Eukaryota; kingdom Metazoa; phylum Chordata; class Lepidosauria; order Squamata; family Lacertidae; genus Podarcis; species Podarcis filfolensis. Next base: position 76,049,364 of record NC_139605.1, on the reverse strand, counting down.
GCTTCCTGTGGCCTGCTATGAATACATTGCTTTACTATCTTGCAACATTCAGAGAACACTTTTGCTCAGAATGCTTGTATCCTTGGTCATGGCAAAATTAACCAGTGAAAACAAGTCCTATGTCATTACTCCAGAATCGGTGCCAGTTTGCTTGGGGTAATGTTTTACACAATTCTTTCTGATCCTATATTATGCTTTCCTTTTGCAAGCAGAACATTGACTTAATGATTGTAGATATATAAAAGTTACAAAAAATGTTTTTTGGATCTGGATGTTGAAATATTTCTTGCAGTTGCTCTGAGTAAACGGGACAAAAATGTAGTTAAACTGTGAAATCTTAAGATTTTGCCATGGTGATCCAAAATGCATTTTCTTTTAATGAAAAAGGAATGAATATAGATGAGGGGTGGAGGTCAATCAAACCTATTTGACCAAAACAATTGTGTGTTTTGTTTCATTTTTTTTTTACTCTAGAGTTAATGAGAGATTCGTTCAATCTCAAGAAGGCTCCAGGGGATGTGATTTCATACAACTTAAGTAGCAGGGGGTCTTCTGAGTGTGAAACCTCTTGTATGCTATCTCAGAAAAAGGAAGAGACAAAACCAAGTGATGATGCTCTGAAAACCACACTTCAGGCCGTATCAGTGAACAAAGTTCCTCTTTCTGCAATTGAACAGAGAAGTGATCAACCTGAAAGGAAGAAGGTTAAAATCAAGGAGGAAGAACTGGATAGGACAGCTATAAATATGAAAGATAAGAATGAAATTCGACCCTCCCCCTCTACCAGGTCAGTGTCTTCTAATATGTATGAGCAAGGCAATCAGCACAGACCTGCATCACTTTTTTTCCGCTGCATGAACTTTGCTATCCATTTCTTCATTTACTTTCTCAGTGTTGCATGCAGTGTCGTCCCTCAGTTCCAGCTACCTAGTTTGAAATTTTCAAAACTGTTTAAAAAGATCAAAATTACAGAGAATCAAAAGGACTCTTAAATCATGGACTGATTTAAAACTAAAATGTTCTTTCACTTTGAAAAATCACTGCAATAATCTCGTGCCTGCACTATATTTTCCCTCTGCATTGGCAGTTGTGTAATTCACACTATTGTACTTTCCAGCTTATTTTTCAATTTGCATACGATCTTTGCAAAAATTTGCAGTATTAACTTCATGATGAAAATGCCTGAAAAACCATTGTTAGCTTTCAGAATAAATTTTAAACTTAAAGCCCCAAGGTTTTTAATAAGTGGATATAGAAATTTAGTGTTGAAATGGGTGGGGAAACTAGGTAACTAGGTGAGCTTTTCCTTATATGGAAGGCTATTATATGGCTATTAAACTCCCAGGAGTTTTTTATTTTTTGTGTTAATGTAATTACAGATTATATTTTGCTTTGGTGTTTCTTCACCCCCACACCCAAGTTATATTTTCTAATTGATATATATTTCTGTTTTTATGCTCTTGGGAGGATTAGCAGTGAAGGTCTGACTTGTCCAGATACAGTACGTAACTTGTCTCAGACATTCAAGTTCAGTGGTACGTTGGTTGTTGAACGGCTTGGCTCCTGAACAAATCAGCTCCCGAACGCTGCAAACCCAGAAGTGTTCCGGTTTGCGAACTTTTTTGGGAAGCTGAACTTCCGACACGGCTTCCGCGGCTTCCGACTGAGTGCAGGAAGCTGCTGCAGCCAATTGGAAGCCACACCTTGGTTTTCGAACAGTTCTGGGAGTCGAACAGACTCCCGGAACGGATTAAGTTCGACAACCAAAGTACCACTGTACAAGATTGCTTAGACCAGGTGTGACAAACCTTTTATATCCAGAGAGCTGCATTGAGGATTGGCCAAGCCTACAAGGGTTGTATGTCAGCCAGTGATAGGTCTGGCCAATGTACACTTACACTTGTGTGCATACAGCATGCACACACCACACTCAGTGCACCTTTCTACCCCAGTGCTCCAATGGGGGTGAAAGCCCAGAACGGAGCATCTTTTTTAATTTTTGAAAAGTGGCGTTTCTCCTTCTGGTTTGGTGACATTGTAAGAAGGTCCTAGGAGCCCGGGAAACCAGGAAGGAGCTCTCTTCCCACTTTACTTGCGCATCACTTCAGGCACCATGCCAGAAGGAGAAGAGACATTTTTCAAAGGTCAAAAGATCGATCCTGATTTTGGAGGATAGTGGCAGGCCAGTAAAAATGGTTTCACAGTCTAGGACTGGCCTGAAGCTTTGCCATCCCTGGCATAGACAGTTTCAGGATTTTTTTAATTGCTAGGTAAAATTTGCTTGGATAGCTGTGATCAGCGGTTGTAGTAATCTGTGTTTTTTTTTAGTGTTTTTTTAAAAAATTGACTAACAGTGTGATCTATGTATTTCCACCCAGAAGTAAGTCATACTGACTTCAGTGGGACTTATTCCCAAGTAAGTGTGAATAAAGGTAAAGGGACCCCTGACCATTAGGTCCAGTCGTGACCGACTCTGGGGTTGCGGCGCTCATCTCGCTTTATTGGCCGAGGGAGCCGGCGTATAGCTTCTGGGTCATGTGGCCAGCATGACTAAGCTGCTTCTGGCGAACCAGAGCAGCACACGGAAACGCCGTTTACCTTCCTGCCGGAGCGGTACCAATTTATCTACTTGCACTTTGATGTGCTTTCGAACTGCTAGGTTGGCAGGAGCAGGGACTGAGCAACGGAAGCTCACCCCATCGCGGGGATTCGAACCGCCAACCTTCTGAAAGGCAAGTCCTAGGCTCTGTGGTTTAACCCACAGCGCCACCCATGTCCCTAAGTAAGTGTGAATAGTATTGCACAAATCTTACGCAAGCAATCCTGTAAAACCAAGTTATTGCGTGCTTATATTGTCCAGCATAGTAATTTAGGAAAAGGGAAAGAAACAGTTTGATATTAGTGACTTGATAAAAGTGTGTGTGTTTGTAGAAAGTGAGGTGGTTAGGTGGGAGCTAGAAATGAACACTGTCTAATAGGGTTAGTAGAAGAATATTAGGGCATTGGTGCTCTGTAGGTGGTTACATTTACTACATAAATGGCAGTGTAGGGGGGGGGGAACACTGGTGAGGCTTTTTGTCTTGTGTATTTGACATGGTATGTGTTATTTGATCTTGTGCACTTGTGAATTATTATGCTGTCCTGTAGACTACATACACTGCTTTAGAATTCTTTTCCAGAGGTAAGGAAAATGATTACCAACAAATCCAGATAAGGCAAAAAATGTCAGACATATAGGCAGGCTTGGGGTGGAATAAAGAATTGCAGTGCTGAGGTTAATGCACATTTGGTCCCATTGCATGGGGCATTATTTTACTTGCAATACAGTCAGAAGCAAGAATTCTGTGACTTAAATTACATGTGCACATAGCTGATTGACTTGGGCAGGTAGTACTAGAAAAATAATCCTTGTTGCAGTGTTGTAGTGTTGGCATTTTTTTCAGATTTCTACCTCCACCCCCCCCCCTCCAAAACCTCCCCACAAAAACCTAGGGAAAGCCCTGGAAATACATGTGCGAGTATTTTCAAAATGAAAACCTACTAATGGCAGATGTATGTGAGGGGTTGCTTATACAGCCAGCCATGGGACTAAGCTGTGAACCATCCTGAGACCTGCAGGTATAGGGTGGTGGTATAATAATAATAATAATTTTAAGGGCATTCTATATTCAAAATGATCAGCTAAAAAGATGAAGCATGTAGACACAGGGTTGGGGTTAAGATGTTACAATATGTTTAAGATGTTGAATCTGATGGATATTAGTCATGTGAAGAAGGTAGTTGGGTGTGGAAGGTTTGGCACATTAAATAGAAGGGATATTTGGTCAGAGGAGAGAATAATTAGTGAGATTACAAAGGAGGGATTTAACTTTAAAGAGAAGGTGTTGAAAGCCATGCAGTTGTTTCTGAGAGATGGAAGTCTTGCATGTCAAGTTGGGGTAGAACTTTTGAAAATGTGGGGCCAAGTTGTATGCAGGTACAAGTTTGTTTTATTCTGCTCTGTCTTTTGAATTGGCAATTTAAGGATTCAACACTGCACTGCTTTTTCTTTGGCTGTTTGTGCATTGTGGAGGTGGACGTCTGCACAAAAGAAACAAATAGTTCAGAATTTGGAAGTTGATCCTACTGGAGAACTGGAAACAACAAAGAAGACAGTTAACCAACAGTTTAAAAATTAACAATTTTCACTAAAGACAAAGTTCCTTCAGTAGCGTGAATAGATAAATTTTGCCAAGTGAAAAATTAGTAGATTGGCTTAACTAAAGTTCAGTATATTTAAATTATTGTAAGAAAGAGGGCAGGGTGGTGGGATTCCCACTCTTCACTTTCCAGCCAGCCCAGTACCCACCAAGGCTAAAAGAATATCTCTAAGTCTTCAATTAAAGAATAAAATAAAATCTGTAGGGACAATGGACATTGGCAAATGCCAGGTTTTTTTTGGGGGGGGGGAGATTGTTGGTGCCATGCACCCACATCTGCCATCCTGGGGACCCCAGATGTATGCAAATCAGCCATACCCTAAATGAGCAGCATATCGCACCACATGGATGAGGTCCCCACAATGCTGACTGTACATGTCAAGGGGATCTGAGGACAAGTGTTCTTGTATTGCCAAGCACTACTTTTTGACAGGATGATTTCAAGATCCTCACTTCATCCTACCACTCTGATGTGGGGGGAGGGTAAGCCACTGAATTTTTCTTTCTTCATTTGTTCTCCTGTCACAGACAAGCAAAGGATACAAAGGCCCCAAAGTGCTAGAACTAAGACTCTTGGTATGTTCCATTTGCAGGTGGTGTTTGGGGCATGCTGTTGACAGTTGGCAATCTAAATTGGGGCTGTTGTACATGTTTGCTATTTTGCCACTATGTGCAAACACTCTACAGTGTTGTATTCTGTCTATTATGAATGGTTTTTTTAGCCTAAAATGAGACCACCATTTTCCTTCCACTTTATGACAGCTTCCTTGTCTATTCACCTAGAAGCAATTCTTGTATGTCGAAGATGAATGGCTATTTTAACCTTTATGCTGCCTGAAGTCCCTGTGGTATTCTGACTTGAAACAGTTTAATTCCCAATTTTTGCACTAGTTGAGCTAGAAAAAGATTTCTTGCTTGTGTACCAAATGTACAAACAGTACTGCTTAATATGCTTACACCAGCAGCTGGTAAACCTAGTGAAGAGATTAACACTAAACTTCTGATTGTACCTAACACATAATGTAATTTTGTTCTTTTTAGTAAATTTGTGTTGTCTCCATGGCTTCTTGTATGTCTGCTTTTTACATTTTTGGCATGGCTTGATGTAAAAGTGTTCAGAAGCTAATAGTGCCTGTGAACAAGGAAACAATAACTTAATTTTATGGTATTTAACATGTTTTGGGTAGTAGTTTGTTAACTTCAGTGTTCATTATTAAAATTTAGAGTGAAACGAGAGTGGTTGCTTTACCTATAGGTTAACATCTGACCCTGGAATAAAGACAGAAGAAAACTACACTGTTGCAGCTGAACAGACAAGAAAACATGAGAAGAAAAGCCACAAGAAAACATACCCCATAATGTTTATGGCTCCCAAACAAGATCCTGAAACTCAGTGTACTCAACAATAAATCGAATAGCCTTTTCTGTTACTGAGGTATTTAAGTGTACAGCAATCTACTAGAACATTTGGTTATCTTCTTCAGTGCCTTTTATTAAAAACTCAGACTTCATATAGGCAACCTTTATCATGTTGCCTTAGCTGAGTAGATATGCGAAACAGAAACTAAATTCTTCAGATTCTACTACAGGAGCTGTGCGATGTACCTCAAAAGCTGTTGCTCTAGAAGAAGTAAAATAAGCACATCAACTGGTTGGTTAACAAAGCAGAAATGTGTAATAGTTTCAGGTACCTGTTAAAATGTGACATTGCACACTGGGCTAGCAAGTTTATTCTTATGAGGCAAAATGTAGATTAGTGGTTCTCTTGCTTCCTTAACTACATTTCTGATCTTTTCAGATGTACTAATGTTATGAAAGATTGACCATGTTTGACTTAAATAAATTTTTTGAGTTACTGTATTCAATTTGTAATCTCGATTCTTTATTAATAAATTCTATACCTTTAGGTGTGTGGATTTTTTAAAACGAAAGCTTAAAGGTGATGTGCAACCCATCTTTCTAATTCTTCTGTCAGTCAAATGGTTCTGTCATACTAAAACCAAACTCCAGCCAAAGCTCAGTTTTTAAAATACTGTATTGTATGGGGCACAGGATGTTGGACACAACATTATGTTTGAAGACTGGGAAAGGTTATGGAACACCGGAATGAAATTCACGGCAAGTACTGCCTTGAAGGAAAACATTATGAAAATGATATACCGGTGGTACATGACCCCAGTCAAGTTAGCTAAGATACATCACCTGTCTGACAATAAATGTTGGAAGTGTAAGGAAGCAGAGGGGACTTTCTTTCACCTCTGGTGGACATGCCCAAAGGTTAAGGCTTTCTGGGAAATGATTTATAATGAGTTGAAAAAGGTATTTAGGTATACCTTTCCCAAGAAACCAGAGGCCTTCCTGTTGGGCATGGTGGACCAGAAAGTGTTAAAGAAGGACAGAGCTTTGTTTATGTATGCTAGTACAGCAGCAAGAATACTCATTGCAAAGAACTGGAAGACACAAGATTTACCCACGCTGGAGGAATGGCAGACGCAGTTGATGGACTACATGGAGATAGCTGAACTGACCGGCAGAATCCGAGATTTGGATGTAGAAACAATTGAGGCGGACTGGAAAAAGTTTAAAGACTACTTGCAAAAGTATTATAAACTGTATGAATCTTAAGATTGTGCATGATTTGGAAATGATACGCTTTAGCAATCATGATTAAGTAAATAGTAAATCAAGTGATAAAAGAGAAAAGGAGATAATATGAATTGAACATGTTACGTTTATTTTAAAGGTATAAAAATTGTGATATAATATATTGAATTTAGATACATAACATGTAAAAGTTACAATAAGGTAGGACATAAGGTAATAAATTGCTGACAAGGTTAATATAAAGAACGCAGAATCGGAAGGGGTGGGGAAGTCCAAGTTGGGATTATTTTTGTTTTGATTTTTATTGTTTTGTTATAAAAAAAAAAAAAAAAAAAAAAATGGTTTCTTGTAAACTCCTCATTTGCTTGCAATGTACAAAATTTGGAAAGAAACGCAATAAAAAATACTATTAAAAAAAAATAAAAAAAAAAATAAAATACTGTATTGTATGTCTCAGATTGAACTGCATGCTTGATTCGTAGTCTTACTGTGGATACACTTTTCAGAGTGAGCTATATACAATGATACAAGTTTCAGTCTTCCCAGTTAATACTAAGTAATACTAATTTGAGTATATTGCTATTGTATCCTGTAAGCAAAAAGATTACCTCCTCTCCTCCCCCTGCATTTCCCCCTCATCTTCAAATCTGCTCCAGATGGTTGGGGGACTCTACAACAGATTTAGCAGTGTTGTGATGGGAGGGGGAGACCTTTACTGTGCAAGAGAAATCCTTGTGCTGATGGAAGAAGAGACATAAGGCTACATCACTCCTAGCATCTATCCTTATGTAGCCATACCAGGCCATGCATGAAGAAGGGAGTTACCAAAAAAACCCACAAAGAATATTTAGGGGAAAACTCTAAAGGGCAGGAGGAGAAAACAGCTGTGCAATAACCTAGTTGCCCAGAATGTTCAGAGAATGACAAAAAGAAGAAATTTGGCAACAGTGTGGGAGAATGACAGAATGACTAGAAGAAACAACAACAACAACAACAACAACAATAATAATAATAATTTATTATTTGTACCCCGCCCATCTGGCTGGGTTTCCCCAGCCACACTGGGCGGCTTCCACAGAGACCGAAAATACACTAAAATGTCACACATTAAAAACTTCCCTGAACAGGGCTGCCTTAAGATGTCTTCTGAATGTCAGGTAGTTGTTTATCTCTTTGACATCTGATGGGAGGGCGTTCCAAAGTAACAAGTCCCTTTCTGGTCCACACCAAAAGGTTACTTTAATGTGTCCTGACAAACAGAAGGCAGCTGCCCATCTACTCCAGTGTTGAAATTAAATAATTTAAGACAGCAAGTGTATCCACACCGTGAAAACCTCCAAAATAAGAGATGGCTAGTGACCAAAACGGTCAAATCAGATATAAGTTTGCTCTGTGAGCACAGAATGGCTCATTGCAGGCAGGAGAGAAGGAAGACTGGCAGTACAGCTGGAACTGAAGAGTAGTAGTCCATCCTGCAGCATGGGTGAAACAGACTGCTGTGTAACAACACCAGGCTCTCTTAAGCACAGATACTACTGTTTGTTCATGATGCTGTATCTTTAATACTGAATAAAGCTAAAGCATTCTATTGTTCAGACCCTCCTTGTTCAGATCCTGTAGTTCCCACTCTCTTTGATAGGGTCCTGGTTTTATCATGGCTGCAGTCCTCATTTTATCCTTTTCTCAGTGGTGTCTCAATGTTCCTCCATTATTCTGCCTCCACATTTCCGACCTGGTCAGGCTAATGGAATAACAGCGAAACTGCTGCATGGCCTTTCCCCAACAATACATGTTTCTCGGTATAAAACGGAAAAATACAAATCCTGCCAGGCATGGGGAAAAGTATACTTTTGTCTTTTATGGCTGAAGAATGAACATTTGGAAAAGCATCACAACGGGAGAAGTAAGGCATCTCTTGTACATAACCTTTTCCCTAAAATCTTATACTGTAGAGTTAACCATGTGATATGCAAAATAAGGCTAGTACAAAGCCCACAAGCTGTTTAAAAACAATAGAAGGACAACTAAACAGAATCTTGTTTAAAAGCAGGCCAACAATATAATGAAATATGTACCCGTTTTTCAGCTGGTGGCGACAGGGATGGGTAGGTGTTGCTCCTAAAACGGTGCTGTAATACATGTCACCATTAAAAAGGATGGAACATGAAGCGGCACCTCATTAACTGATCTTACCATCTTGGGAGGAACACATGGTGTCTAGAAGCTGTGTGATTTGCTTAGCATGTAGTGGTGGTAGTAACCATAGTCCCCTTACGTTCCTATTTGCTTGTGTTTGCTGTCATTGCCCTGTCAGCAAGGCGCCTGGTGTTGTCCCTCCTCTACATAGAAGCATCACTTTCATTTAGCGTAAGAGCCTCGTTGAGGACAGTGCACAGAAAAAGAGGAAGGAAGCTGAGGGATTGTGAGAAGAGCAAAGCTCCCTGCTGCAACTGCAGCAGTAGACAAACTTGCCTTGCAATTCACTTGATTCCATCCTTGAACATTACTGGGATTTTATCCGGTACCAAACAGCTGTTCTCCTGAATCAAGGCTACCCTAGCCTGCTGGACTTGTTGGCTATGACTCCTTGGCAAAAAACCGATAAGAAGATTGGAGTGGGTATGTATCATGCAAGCTCCTCTCTGGGGTTTTCCTCCTCTGCAGGATGTGGGGAGAAGTGCTGCAATGCGCAAAGATAAATCAATTTGGTCAGCAAAAAACCCCAAAAATTTAAACAACAAAATAGCTGTTTTGTGCCTTGTCTGATGGGTCTATCCTGAACATGCACATAGGAAGGTTTCATTAATACTTGTTTCCAAGCAATCTTTGCTTAGTACTATTTCCCTATTCTCGTGGAAAGTCCTGTGGAACTAACTAAATTTGAAGCTGTTAAATATAAAAACAACCCTTTGTCTTGCGATAACCAAACTGGAATCTTAGACATTTGAGTTCTTAGGCATTGACTCAGTTATGCAAGTTGTCCTCTTATTGGCTCTGTTATAAACAGGAAATGGAAAGGGAGCAAGCACATTTTCAGAAACCAACTATATGTACTGTGCTCCTGAGACTTTTGTTTTACTGGTTCTGGGTGTGATCTTTGGCCGCATCATGCAGTCACCTAGCTGGGTCTTGTCAGTGCTTAAAAATCCCATGTTGAATTACATGATAGAACAAAAGGCAGGAAATAAATGTGCTAAATAACTGAACTTGTACTTGTTGTGTAGATTGTTTAGTCCACTGCTTTTAAAATCTTCTTGTTGAGATTGTTCATTCATTTTCCAGTGGTAATATAATTATAACCCACAGCAAACTACCAACTAATTACCATGAACTGTGCTGGGTTAGGAGACTTTCATGTGAGAAATCATTAAATGAGTGAACATGGCCAAAGCTTAAACATTCAACCCCATTTTGAAACTTAGGAAAGGCCGTAGCTCAGTGCATGCAAAAGGTCCCAAGTTCAATCTTCTGGTAGGCTGGAGGAGACTCCTGTTTGAGCCATTGCCAATCTGTAGACAATACAAACCTAGCTGGATTGATTGACTGTCTAAGTCAGCTGTGTATGTTCCTGTGGTGATGACAGGGCAATCTACACATTCTGATTTGCTTGATGTTGTATGAAATTATTTGGATTTCTGGAAGAAATGCCAGAAGCAAAATACAATTGAGTTTCAGTGCAATGATATAGTAACATTGCAAAATTATTCAAAACTCATACTAAGCTTGGTAGATAGCTCCTTTTGCAAAACTAAGGAACTAGGATACTGACTTCTCTCTTGTGAATGGTCAGAAGTCTCTTGCTGCCTTCTGAAAAGATTCTTGGGCCCAGTGCTTGAATTACTCTGGCAAAATACTACCACATACAAAATACATAGCATCTACCATTGTCTGTATATGTACTGAATATATTTTATAATTCTACTAGTACATAGTTCATATCTCTAAAGAGTATATAATTTATGAGCAATCCTGCACTAACTATGGAAGATGAATCCTAGTCATCTTAAGGTTTTACAATTGCAGTAAAACAAAGGTGGAGCCTTTAATGTGTTGATACAAATAATTTAATTGATGGTGCTCAAGAGAAATGCATAGAGCCAACAGTCACAAGAAATTTTATTTTCGTCAGGTAAAATCCAGTTATGTCTGCGTCTTACTTACACAAATGGGGACTTCACCTCAGTCTTCTCCCCACTGAGCCCCCGGAAGACCTGGAACTCTACTTGTGTGGCATATGTTTTTCCGCTTGGTCTTCCTTTAGACCTAGAGTAGACCCACAAATTGTGCTAGTTTCATCATTAAGACCAGATGCCAAGATTTGCTAAACCACACAATTTTGATAGTCAATAGGGGTAAATGTCAACAAGCACCAGTTACAATTCTTGCAGCTGTTACAGTCCATAGAGGATCTAAATGGTCAGGCGGAATTGCATTTTTAAATATACACTTCAGATTTAGCTGTAAGGAATATTGATGGTTCTGCTTATAATGGCAATGATTTGGGAGTTTTAATCTTTTTTTTTTTTAAAAAAAAACTAACTTTTTTCACATTATCACCACATATGTTAATGGAGCATTCTTCCAAAAGAGATTTGACAGGCACCCTCACTTTTGACTTTCAAGAATCGCCTGAAGACCTTTCTAGCTGTTTCTTTTTTTATTATTTTTACTAGCCAGTCACTTTAATTATTATCTATATTGTTTTTAATGGTGCTTCATATTGTACACCACCCTGCTTTCATAAAATGTTGGTATAGATATTCTTTTATAAATGAATTAAAAATAAATAGGAAGTGAGCAGCACATTTCTCACACTACAGTGGTACCTTGGAAGTCGAACGGAATCCATTCTGGAAGTCTGTTTGACTTCCAAAATGTTTGGAAACCAAGGCGTGGCTTCTGATTGGCTGCAGGAAGCTCCAGAAGCCATGGAAGCCGCGTCGGACATTCAGGTTCCAAAGAATGTTCGCAAAACGGAACACTCACTTCCAGGTTTGCAGCGTTTGGGAGCCAAAACGTTAGACTCGCAACGCGTTCGGGATCCAAGGTACGACTGTATAGGTATCTTTTTGCTAAATGCTGTGGTGTTAGATAAATAAAGTATGGCACTTTAAAATGATTTTCATTTAAGTGGAGGCAAGTGTTGGAAAAGTTGGATTTTTTTTTTAGGGCTGAGCAACTAAGGAGACTTCAAGAGTTTGAACTGGAATATAGGTGGCTAACCTATGATCCTCCAGCTGTTACTGGGAGTTGGCAATTAGCTGGAAGGCCACATGTTAGTCACCCCCAAATTAGAAAACGGCTGTCCTGACTGTATATACTTGATTTGTTTGTTAAGTCCATGGAAACATTCCAAAAGTTCACACTGAAACCAGGCCAGGACTCTGAAAGTTTAGTTGTTTTTCTTTTCCCTGTTAGCATCATTGATTCTCCTCCAGGAGCTTTAAAAAACATGATAATGAAGCAAGCATGGATCACAAGCAAGTGCCACAAAAGGAAGTTGTGAGACTTCAACTGTGGTTTATATATTCAATCCAGGACAGCGCTGAAAAAGTAATGTGAATCAGGTTTCATCTGCAGAGGTCCCATTCTTGTCCCTCATCTATTTTTTTTGAGGGGTGTGTTGTGGGGTGGGGAGATAGTATTAATGGATTGTAATGCAGAGGGTGAGGGTTGGATTTGCTTCCCCCCAGACATGCAAATTAAAGAAAAGCCATTTCTTTCCGAGAAAATGTCTGAATTCCACCTCCCCCCGTACAAAATGGAAGAGCACTTTGAAGAAATTTCTACACATATTCTCTACTGTTTTTGTTGTGGTGGAAGCTTTCCTCCCCCGGTGAATGATGCTGTGTAATGATGCTGGGCCCAGGACACTGTGGAGCATGAAAAATGGGGATCAAGCTGCCAATACATTTGTGGTTGTTATCACTTGGAGAGGCAGAAAAAGAAAAGGTGCTATACTCTGCATGAGAAAATTGGATAATATCTCACCACCCCTGGATAAATTTGAAGGACCCCACCCTCATTATTTTGTCTACAAATAGAGGAGAGAGTTTTGATAGGCTATCTGCATAAGCTTCAATACAAATACAGTGGTACCTCGGGTTAAGTACTTAATTTGTTCCGGAGGTCCGTACTTCACCTGAAACTGTTCTTAACCTGAAGCACCACTTTAGCTAATGGGGGCCTCCTGCTGCTGCCGCACCACCGGAGCACAATTGTTATGGGCTTACTATCATATTTATGTGAACAAGACTGTGACAATACCTTGCCAAAATGTTGAACTTGACAAAGGTAGTTTTAACAGCCCTCAATAGGGGCTAATGGTTGGGAGATTGCTTTGTGATGGAGGACTACTCTAAAACGGTCAGAGAAAGGGACATGGGCGTACCTTCTCCTACAGCTCCCATAAACTAGGTTTCTCTGTGTAAAGAACAACAGAAATTGCAGTTGTGAGTAGGAGACTAAGGCAGACTGTGAGAGAAACAGAGTGGTCTGAGTTCAGTTTTGGGGGCTTTGTAAGCTAGCAGCACTGGGTGAGTGGGCAAGTGTTCCTTGCTACAGATCTGATGTAGGGTTGCTGTTTAAGCTGTCCATGACCACCTCTACTCAACCTACCTATCAACGAATTCTACAAATTTGTAAGTAAACTCTGTTACAAAGCACCTTATGTATCCAGTGATCCCTCCTTCCAAATGAAATCAAACCCAGGCAGTTCTCACTGCTCAGGGAAGTGGGACACACATAGCCACAACATGTTGTGCTAACCAATAGTAAAATCAGCTGTGGCATCTTAAGGATCAGTAAATACACTGTGCCATGAGCTTTTATGGCCCGGAAAAGTGTTGTTTTCAGCTGGCAGACATACACACACGCACCTCTGCCAACTCAGGATGACACTTCCAAGTATTTGACAAGTGGCACTCGTCTGCAGAAGCTTACACCACAATGCATTTCTTTGACCTTCAGGTGCCACAGGACCTGTTGCTTTTTACTACAATAGACATCCAGCTGGGAATTGTTAACCGATAGGAGTTTTAATGGGTCCTACCTCCTCTTTGGGATTCAGGAATTTGTTTATAGTGCTTTGTATATCTTGGCTCCAACAAAACATGCATGTTCCTGCTTTATTCCCCCTTTCCCTTTTTTAAAGTAAAGAAAAGAAACAGGACCTTTGTACTTTCAAATGACTTTAAGCTGTAAGTTTCCACTTACTCAGAAAACATCAAGCTTGCAAAACCACTTCCTTTGTCAGTTGGTTGATGTCACCATACTAACCCTTTGTAAAAAGAAAAAAGAAAAAAAAGGTACCACTGGGAAGCAATGCAATATTATGTTAACACAACCATGCTCTGAACTTTTAGGTTTTTTTTTCTTTAAATGAGCACGACGAGTAGTGATGGCTTAAAGGACAGAATGCACTCCCCCTCCCCTTCATCTGGTTTTTGAAAGCTTCTTTTAAATGCCAAAATCCATAGGAAATAGTTTAGTTGTTGGTATTTATTATTGTTGTTGTTTTGTTTCTTATACCCTGTCATTCAAATCCAGGACAGCTAAAGTATAGCTTTTTTTTAAAGTACACTGTGACAAGTCAGTATTTGTTTGATTCTCATTTGTCTTAGATTATTACCCAAATATTGGATCATGGAAATACATTATCTGCATATTCTAGCAAACCCCTCAACTGTCCCGATTAAATCGGGAATGGTGTTTTGGGGGCTGTGCTCTCACGTGGAAACATGGCCCCAGAAGGGGCACATTCTGGTTTCCGTGGCAACATGTTGGAGGGTATGGACTAGCAGTGTGCAAGTACCTGTATACCTTTATAGGTGGTCAAAAGGTCTTATCCTGAAGTCAGAAGTAGTTCAAAAGTGTTTTTGAGAGAGAGGGAGAAAGAGAACCTTAAGGTAAACTTTCCTCAGCTGCCAAGGCTACAGCCAGCTGCCAGGTTGGAGAAGGAATGGTGAGGAAGAACAGAACAAAAATGGAAGACAAAGTGATGTAAAAGCTAAAATACTTAAATATTAAACACTTTTAGGTTGTTATTTGTGAAACTGACCATTTTGTGGAAGGGTCACTGTTTTAACTTAAGAAGAATGGAATACAATGTACCACAAGAACAGCTTAATAAAACATGGCTATAGAAATTGTATTAGAACTAAATTACATCAAATACTCTGGATATCTGAATCTGGGTCACGGGGTATGTTTAGAGTTCTAAAAGGGGTGGCCAAATGTGAGAACAAAATGCACTAAAGTTTTGTTTTTAATTGTTGCTGAGATATACTGTTTTTGTTTTGTTTTGTTTTGTTTTTTGGCTGCTATAACTTGAAACAGCCTTCTGTGGCTTTTTCTGTATTTTGGCCAAAAGCACTGGAAAGAATGCCAAGATTGATTTCTGAATGGCAGTGAATTAGGGGGACAAGAGGAGAACTCAGAACAATTTGAAGCTATTAAGTGTGTGTTCAGGACTTCAGTAAATTGACGCTTTAAGGCTATTCTGCCCAAGCCAATTTATTTAAGATTGAAGGCCCAATTCTCACTTTGGAACAAGTCTAATTCTCACTCCTATCTTCCAAGTTGATTTAATAAAAATTGCAGATTTGCTTTACAAATGGTATTATGCTTTGGCTTAGACAAGCGTACTTGACAGTACATCGGCTTGTATCCAGAAGTGCTGTTTCACAAGCAGAAAGCACATCAGCTCAACCAGTGCAAGGTTAATACCGGCTTTGAGGCAGGCTGCCAATAACTATGGATGCTGTATTATTTGGAGTTTATATGGTTTTATTCCTATAATTGTTTTATAATTGTTTATGAAGTATTTCATGACCCTTTGTTTACTGCTCTGGAGTTTTCAAAACAAAATGTTTTGAAAAATAAAAGCAGTTTTGAGAAATAAAACAGTAAACAAATTAAAAAGGTAGCTCTCTGATCCCTCCTCCTCAGGTACAAGTCTCTCTTAGTGTGTGGTTAGAAAACAGTCTATAAAGATTGCCACACCCTTTAGTTGCTTTATTTTGGAGACAAGCACTTCAGCTTGCTATCTGCATATATTTCTTATGATTGATATTTCAGGTGTGATTTCCAATTTCCACATTTTATGGAGATGTCTTTTGCAAGTGAGGCAGAGAACTGAACTTTCATATTCAGTTTATTTAATATTTATTGCTGTACTTCTATTTAAAATAATGTTGACTCTCAAAATAATCTTTATAATCCCATATTAAGTTGGATCATATGCAATGCTAAGATATAGCAGGGCTGCCATACATCCTGATTTCCCAGGACATTCTTGCAGCTTTTACTAAAAAAACTCAACAACTTTCGGGTTGTCTTGGGTCTTACTTTTTGAAATATGGCAACCCTAAGCTATTGTTTGGTGTTATATCCAAGAGCCTCAAAGGTTGGGCCTTCCTTTCTGAAATGGCTGTTTTGAAGAAATCAGAAGATTTTGCTTTCGTTTTCAACTGTCATTACTTTATTATGTCCAAAGTCAGACAGACTGTAGCTAGTCTTAACTATGGTTTAGGAAAGCAAGGCAATTTCAAACTGGAGTTGGTGGTCCTGGTTTGTCTTTTTAAAGCGTACTTTACACTAACCACAGTTCTTTGTTCGGATCTAGCAAGCTTCCAAATTTATTGTCACTGCACCAAAGGAGGAAAAGGGAGTGGGCAGCAAGCAAGCAAGTTCAAGGCTTGCTCCCATAGCACCAAATTGTGGTTTAGCAGCTTGTCTAAAACACAGCTCTTGTGTTTAAAATGTTAATTTAATTGAATCCATAACAGCTTATTCTGTATTTTCACAGCTTCAGCTGAAGGGGTGTTATTTTTTAATGTAAATAAGTGTATAGGGAATTTTTTATTTTGTCTACTGCGTCCACCCCTTAGTGCTGATGTAGTACATGTTGTTGATACTATTTCTGTTGTCTGTTTAACCGTAATAAAGATTGATTGAGTGATTGTATTTTCACAGCAATATCCAATTTCAGAGCTGCAAGAGTACCACAGCTATCTCTGCATATTGGTGATGTAGTCCATATACTGGAAGACTGTGAAGGTGAGAAATAATTTTTGGTTTGTATCTTGCATCATCACATTGAGTTATGAGCTCATTGGAAAGAAAAAAATCCTGAGACAATGCTTTTATTACTGTTGTCTTGAAACATGTAGCCATCATGCCTGTATATTTAGAAGCATATTTGTTCCCTGAGTGCATTTTTGGTGAATTAATGAGACATTAAATAGAAACATTAATGAGATTTTACTCTTATCCAGATGTGACTTACCTCCTTACACTGAAACTGTGATGTCTGTATTACGAATACAATGATATGAATTATTAGGAGTGAAACTTGTTTAACTTGCCTCTTTTTTTCCTGCTTGTGGGTTTTATGTGTGGGTTTTGTGGTAAAACCATCAGAACTAACATAAGCAGAACAACACTTCGTAATAAATAAAAACAGCCTTAATTCTTCTAGTGGTTTTGGTTAAATGATAACCAGAAATGTTTTATCCATAGTTGTAGCCATAAAGCAGGCTTTGTAGTTTTTTGTAATGTGACAGTATACAAACAGCTATGCTTATGGAGAGAGATACCAACATGTGAACTCAAATAAAAATGATTTTTAAAAATACGATATATTAACTCTGAAACAGAGGGAGACCTTTTGGTGCTCATGTGCCCATGCAGCATGTGCACACTGAAATATTCAGTGTGCCTGAGAGGCTGAGGAGCTGCAGTACTTACTCCAATTGATTCTCTAGTTTGACTGCAATTGCACGTGTTTGTTCAGTTAATGAGTCTTTCACATTGCCTGTTTTTCCAAAGCTTAGTTTGCTTTCCAAATGATATTGTCCGATGCCTCTGTAGCTTAGCAAGAGTCTAGGATAGGGTGGCCAAACAAAGCATGGTTAAGCAAGCTTGTTGGGTTCAGGCATGGCACCAAAATCATAAGGAAAAGCAAGCTATGGCTGGTATGCCGGCAAGAAACCATGGCTTCTCATCATTGTTGCCAGAAAAGAAACCATGGTTAATCTGCTAGGCTAGGTTTGGACAAATCATATTTAGGCTAAACAAACCAAGGTTTAGTTATATGTCTGAACCAAACCAATATTTAATTTGCTCTGGGCTTTTCTTAGTAGTGTTGTATAATTTTAACCATCTGGGGGTTTTTTTAATTAAAAAGTTTTGTGTTGTAACCCGCTCTGGGTTCAGTAGTAGGATAGTGAGAAACAAACAAACAATCTCCATGGAACGACCATGTTCTCCATCTGTTTGAAAGGTGGATGAGAAGCAGGAGAGTGACCTCCTTCCTTGTCCTTCACTCTTCAACCAAGTAGCACCTGTGGTGGTAGTTCCATGCAGCAGCGAAAGTAGGTTTCCCTTATTATCTTGAAGCAAAAAAATGTGATTTTGCTCTGTTCCTTTTTAATTCAGAGATTTTTTTTCCTTATTCATTCTCAAGGGATGGCATTCTTTCAGGGGTTATAAAGCTTGAGAAAATGCAACTTTTGGATTTCATAAATGCACCGTTAACATATGAAAGTTGTGTGCTCAGAAATGAAACACAAAACTGCTGGACTGAAAGCCAGTACTGGAAAAAATGAGGTGGCAGAGTTAATCTGAATAAAGGTGGACAGCCCCAGAGAGATGTTCTGTAGGTTTATGTCACAGATGAGATTAGCGCAGATATGAAAAAGTTACTCAATGTGTTTATAACATATTTCTTACCAGAAGAGGTCTCTCTTGAGCTACAAACATTGACCTGAGAGCCTTAAAAAGCATTTTCTTCAAAATATAGTTACAGTGGTACCTCTGGTTAAGAACTTAATTTGTTCCGGAGGTCCGTTCGTAACCTGAAACTGTTCTTAACCTGAGGTACCACTGTGGCTAATGGGGCCTCCCACTGCTGCTGCACGATTTCTGTTCTCATCCTGAGGTAAAGTTCTTAACCTGAGGTACTAGTTTTGGGTTAGCAGAGTCTGTCACCTGAAGTGTCTGTAACCCGAGGTGTCTGTAACCCGAGGTACCACTGTATTTCAGGGAGAGTTAACTGACACCTCATAAGCAGCATTATGTCTGCAGGGTGTTTTTTTTCTCTTTTTTTCTTTTTGCCTTGTGTTCTGTGATTCACACATCATACCTTGACTGCCTCATCCTGTGAAGGATGTACTCAGTGGTGCACTTAGGTAATTTTCGACTCTAGATTTAATTTTCTTGTGGAGGGACCATTTTTAGATGGTAATGTGTATTATGCTGCTTGCTTCAAAATCTGATAAGGCAGCTCTAGTGTGTTTGGAAGCCCTGGAAATTCCACAGGGTGTGTTTCAAATATTTCCCCCTTGTGTATTGCCCTTCCCCATTCTCCAGAACTGCCTCAGCTTCCACTTCTGACAGTTACCAAAGGTGGATGAGTGTCTGGGTTCCTTATTTTGTTTTTTTGACCACTTGCCAGCGAGCTTCCAGGTTCAAAGAGGGACAAGCTAGGATGCCAAACGGGGGAAGTGAGGCACTTCTGATCATGCTGAACTGTCTCACAACAGTAAGAGTTCCTGGCCACCAAAAGTTAACATCTAACTTTTGCTTTTTAGCAACTATTCTCCAGGCCTGTGCAGAGCTTGTCTGAGGCCTGGGATGGGAGTCTTGTTTTGGCATGACAGCGTAAGTCCAGCAGGCCATGGATGAGGCCTCCCCGGCCTGCTTATAGCCCTCTGAGGCTTGGGGGCAAGTATATCTAGCTGCCCCCACTGCACAGGCCTGATTCTAACAATCTACTAAGTGATTAGTGGCCTAACCCTATAGTGTTAAACATCTGACTTTGAGGCTGACAAACATGGCCTTTTGGGGCTTTAAGTGTGCCTTGACACAATAATTAATACTGGCCGCTAAGGGAAATGCTTGAGCTTTTTCCCATAGCAGAGAAGATCTGGCTATGCTGCAACATGGCTGTACAGCAGAGCTTCCGCCGTGTCCTGGATGCTGTCGGTGAAGCTATGCTTAGGCTCAGGTGGCTTTTCCCTCTAGGAAATGACTGTCAAAGCAATTCTGGCTCCCACTGGTAGATTATAGTCTAGTCCGACAGGCCTACAAGGCAAAGCAACCTCTGAAAAGGATGCTGTTGTGCCTCCTGGCTGGAGGACTGAACAAGACATGAAAGCTATAATCAGAGCATGGGGGGGGGGGATCAGCTAGGAGAGAAGTAACATTGCTTCTCGCCCCCCAACCCAGATTATTTTGGCATGTTGCCCTCTCCCCTGCCCTATATATACAATGTGGTTACACGTGAATTTGGGGGAATTTTAGTTAAGAAAAAAGGCAAGGGAGCATGAAAGAGTTGCATTATATTATGCACACAGTGTGTGGAGAAAGTGGACACAGATAATTTTTTCTCCCTGTCATCATACTGAACCCTGGGGTTGCCCAATGAAACTGAGTATTGAGAGATTCAGGGCAGAAGTACTTCACATAGGACACATAGTTAAACAGTGGTTTTTGCTTCCATAAGATGTAGTCATGGGCACCAACTCAGCCTTTTGAGGGGATTAGACAAATTCATGGAGGATAATGTTATCCATGGCTCTGAGTCTGGATGGCTATATATTACTTCCGGGGCAAGATCAAACTCCAATGCTCTTCTAAAATCTTTTAAAAGGCAGATTTGGTTCATAAAAGGGATTTATGGCATGAACCCACCACTGGTGATTTTTAGAAGAACTCTTTAGATTTTTTAGAATTTGCACCCACTTCCTTTTTGTTATTTGGTGTGTCTTCATTGTGTCCTGAGGATTTACTGCTCATCAAAGGGTGTAATGTGGATTTTAACTTTATTCTTTTTATATTGCTATGCTAATTGTGTAAATTTTGTGTGCCTCCTTGCTTGGGCAATTGCCCTGAAAGGCATTTATGAATACTTTATTATGAACAAACAAACACAAATACATACATACATACATACATACATACATACCAGTGATCCTCTTTCAACACAATTTAATCTATGCATACCAGGAAGTAAACTGCACTGTGTTCAGTGGAACTTACTCTCATGTAATCATGCATAGGATTGCTACCCTACTTTTGCAGAAATTGAACGAATTGGCTCAATTTGGACATTGAAAATCATATAATAAGTAACTATGGTTTTGCTTTGACTTTTAGGTTGGTACAAAGGATACATTGTAAGACATAAAGGGGTAGAGGTAAGATTATTCTTATTGACTTTATTCTTTTTTTGTTGTTGATTATCTGTTTGATTATTTTTTTTGTAATAGACTATTATTTTATTCTTTCTTTTTAAGTGTGTGGAGTTTAATCCTGAGAAGAGTCACTGAATCTATGTCAGTGGCCAATATTTCAATAAGGAAATGAATGTTTTTGTACTATGAGAAAGGTAGATTAAATAACAAATAATAGATTGACCCGTGACCAACTAGTCGTATACACTGAAGGGCTCATGTGTATCACAAATTGCAGTGCCCTTTAGCTAACTGAAACTGATGTAGCTGTTAAAAGCAAATTATGATATAGCACAAGATAAAAGTTGAAGATCCTAATAGGTTGGCTGAAGCCTAGGGACATACCTGAAATCTTTGAGCCAAATCATTTATTTATTTATTTGCACCAGGTTTTTTAACCACACTTTCATTTAAGCACCCATGAGGCATCTCACAACACCAGAGTATAAATCACAAAAGTAAAAATACAACCATGACAATAAAAACGTAGGCATAACAGCAACAGCAGTATGATAAGACATCTTTGTGCACAGGTAGAACACCACAGCCTCCAAGGAAAAAAATGCCTGCCTAAAATGGAGTACATTAGAACCAGTACTTTGATTGGATCAAGTCATGCCCTTCTGCAAATGGAAGGTCTTCCTGTTTTCATAAGGGATTCTGATCTAGCAGTGCCTCTTTCAGAGCTATTTTGCAGCTCTATAGCTGTGTATCTTCTAGTTCAGCTTTACCCTATTACTAACCGGCATCCCTTTATTCCTGCAGTGCCTAAGTTCCAGCTGACATCTGACTGTGTGCCTTTGTTTTTTACATTTAACAACCACTTCTTAAGTTGCTTTGTTCCCTTTGGTTTTTCCCCATTGACTCTGCCCATTAGGCTTATCCCCACATGACATTGAATGTAGCTGTAAGTACAAATGATTGTGTGAAAGAGCGTAGACTTGATTTGTACAGCTCAGTTATTGCGTACACAGACACTACATTTGTTGAATTTAACACATGAGTACCCCTTTTCATTTCCCGTTTCCTTCTTCTCTTATGTGCCGATTTAAATATTTCCCTTTCCCCTCCCTTCACTGACTAGCATTGGCATGAACATCCTGGTTTGTTTCAACTTGAATTCCCCTCAGTTTAGATGAAACAGTGAGCTCAGGTTTAATGTCAGGATAATCCAGGATCTGAGTGACATTTCAGTTTTTCAGCTTGACTGCTGATCACAAGAGGATATGTGTATCATGTGTTGTATTAAAGAGAAGATTCACAAATGGATCTTAGGCTACATGTTCCATCAACATGATTAGCAATCTCGTGGTTAGCAAAAAAATTTAAATATGAAGCAGGATATGATGGTCACTGCAACGCTCTGGGAGAGAAGGTTTAAGACTCCTCTCTCCAGCTGCAATCTCAGCAAAACCACCCCACTACATGGTAATAAGCATTAGGAAAAAATGCTCAGTGGCACCAAGGCTTCAGCTACCTATCCTCTCAGGCTGTGGTGCTGATCAGAATTGTGGTCTCCTGCACTGGCCTGGTATTTAATTTTTAAGAACCTAGCGTGTGACTGCTAATCCTCCTGTGTAACTGAATGTGTTGTTAGGCCACCAGACCCACAGCTTGTAGACAGAACCATAACAAAGATACTTTAATACATAAACTCCTCTTGAGCCTCGTAGGTATTATAAAATATTATATGAATGGAGATGCTACCTTGAATGTTTGTACTTTGGTGAAGTCAATGGTTCCTTTAGATGGAGACTACTTCTCCATTTTCTCCAGTATTATCTCTTCCAGCTAGCAGTGGCTTTGAGGCCTCAGGCAGAGCTCTTTCAAATAACTGGCTTTTTGAAACATTTAGCAAGAGATGGCTCTGGCTGAATCTGCATAGCTGTCAACTTTTCCCTTTTCTTGCAAGGAATCCTATTTGGAATAAGGGAATTTCCCTTTAGAAAAGGGAAACGTTGACAGCTATGTGAATCTGGGACTTTCTGCTTGCAAAGCTTGTGCTCTACCACTCCGTCAAAGAAAAAGCTGGTGTATGGAACCAACACTTGAGTCAGGCGTCAAGAAATAGTTGAGGATGAAGAAAATAGGTGGACGTTCGTTTGCAGTGGACAGGACTCTATGAGCAACCCTGGTAATGTGTGAACTTGATCTGATGCCCTTCAGATGTTTTGGCTGGCTGGAGCTGCTGGGAGTTGTAGTCTAAAACATTTGGAAGGCCCCAGGCTGGGAAAAGTGGCAAATGGTTAATAATTTAACTCCGTACATAGTAGTTGCAGCTACATGAGAATAAAACTCACCAGAGTTTTATTCCAGAACCTCTATATATCAACCTACTTTTGGTCCTTTTAATTTGTCATAGAAGAAATGTTCGGTACAATATAACAAATGTGCTTTCCCCCTTCTTCTTCCATTAGGGAATATTTCCAAAATCTTTTATCCACATCAAAGAACTTTCTGTTGAGAAAAAAAGGTATTTCATTGAGATAATTCTTTTGAGGTATATGTCAGCGGATGGGAGTATTATAGCTAAAATCCCCCATGTGATTGATGCTGAACAGCTTGGCGAAATAATTTCTGTAACTAATGCTTGAAAGGGTCCTTTGCTAAGAGTGATCCTTATCGTCTGATGGGAAAAGCTAGAATGTGCACACCCAGTAGCTGATAGGCAAAAGATTTGTAAGGTGCCCTTTCCTAATGACAAGGAGGGTGAGGGGTGCTTGTGGGTGGTGTTGTCAGTCAGGTAACAGTCTGGCATAGTAGGACCCTGGACTGTTCCAAGTTAGCAACTTGATTCAGTGTTATCTGCAACCAGGGCTGGCCCACCTATGAGGCAAGGTGAAGTAACTGCCTCAAGTGGCAGGATCCACAGGGGCAGCAGATCCAACCGCCAAGAAATGCCCGCTGTTGCTGCCACTACACTACCCCCTTGATCCCAGTGTGGAACTTTACCCCCTCCCCCCATTCCCCCCTTCTTCTTTGAAAGGTTGGGGTGCGCCATTTTGTTGTTCATTTCATGTGCCAAAATTATTATTATTTATTAAATGTGTATACCACCATTCATTTGTAGATCTCAGGGTGGTTCACAGCATAAAAATACAAGAAAGTGTCTCCGAGACTTATGCCCCTCTTAGCCAGACTAACCCCCTTTGCTTCTGCCTCCTTCCTGAAGAATGGAGAGTCTTTTGGTCTGGAGCCTAATACTCCACCTCCTTCCTGTCAGTTCCCTCTGGTGTGCTGTGCTGGCACGAGTGAGATCCTTGGTGTAGAGGGACTTTCTCACAGAGGAAATCAGCCTGGCCAGAGTTTGTGTGTGGCTGTTTTCGGGGGCTTCTAGTTCAGGAATGTGAGGTTTAAGAGGCTCCAAGCTGATTGGCTCAGCCTTGGTGTTAGGCCTGGGTCCATCTGTGTCCATCTAGCACCCCCTGTGTATTTTACCATTGATCCTTCTGATCTGGCTGACCGTTCCTTCTCTGGGCTGGATTCTGGGCTGCTGATCAGGGTGGGAATCATGCCATTAAACCACTGTTTATCCTTTTGTTCAGAAATGCAGAAAATGTAATACCTGCTGAGATTCCTTTGGTGCAAGAGGTTACCTGCACACTTTGGGAATGGGGCAATATCTGGAAACAGCTCTATGTGGTAAGCAATCCCTCCCATAGGTCTATTACTTCAAGTATTTTAAACAAAAAGTACCTCAGATGAATAAAATTATTGACTGCAGGCAAAGAAGACGTTAACAGGGTTAGGTGCTATGTTAGCCATATTGTGTAGGCTTAATTATGGATATGCCAGGTGTTTAAGACAGTGTTTTGTCTTTCATTTCATGAAAAGAACACTCCTTTGAAAGAGACTATAAAGAATCAATCCCTTCATTGAAGAGTTTGCTCTTTTGTTAAAAGCCTGCCAGTATAATTCCACTTTGAGTTTTATGCTCTTTCAGTCTCTGACTGACCTTTAATACGCAATGCAGGAATGTGCTCACAGTAGGAGGTTGAAGGCACCTGTAATTCAGAACCTACTACTTTTTGCTTATAGGGAAAAGCTGCTATTATATATTTCTAAACAACTTGTCTATTTTTAATGTGTTCCGACAGCCTGCCTAATTCAAAGAAAGGGAATTTTGCGTGCCAAAGGACAGCACTACTGCACAGTGTATTTAAACCTTAACAGGAAGTGCCATTATTATAAATAGCCTCTCTATACTGCGTGTTTTAGTTGCCACAATCAGTGGTGAAAGCAGTGTGACTCAGTGGCTATAGCACTCTGTAAAAGGCACAAATAAGAAACCTAAAAGCTTTTTTTTTCTCTTCTAGCTGAATTTCACGAAATAAAAGATCTATCACACACACAAAACCAAATTAGAAAAAAAGAAAGAATCTTGCAGTGGGTGTGGTACTGCCAGGTTCCTCTTAGGCCATGCAATAATATTTCTTCCCTTGGTGTGGTGAGGTGTGACCTAGGCCACCTTTTTCTGATTGACAAGCTTGGCATGATGGGGTTTAAATTGTGCTGAGAGTAAGGGTAGGAATAAGAACATAGGAAGTGGCCTTACAGTGAGTTAGGCCAAGAGCCCATCTAGCTTAGCATTGTCAGCACTGACTTGTAGTGACCATTCAGGGCTTCAGGCATGGAGTCCTTCTGAACCCCAGCTGGGGAAGCCAGGGATTCAGCTGGAGACCTGTGTATGCAAAGCAGATGCTCTACCACTGAGCTATGACCCTTCCCTGTGGGTTACACCCTGGGGAATCCTGGGGAATCAGGTCTGCCCTTGTTACCTCTAATTTTCACTGTTGCATCCCATCTCTCTGTCACCCTGTAGCATAATATGCACCAAGCCTTTGTAAATATGATAACATTAGTTTTACATGCACTGATTGGTTTGTAGCTTTCGAAGGTAGGATAGTTTTGCTTTAATACCAGAGGAAAGATCCTTATTTTTCTGCAATCCAATAATTGTTTAATCACTGGAATAAAAGCAAATAGTATTTGAAATTTCAGATAAGTTGACATCTGAAATGTGTTACATGTTTCAGGCAAACAAGAAGGACCGGTTTCGACAAGTACAATCTATGATGTGCGAGTTAATGGAGTGGAGGTCTCAGCTTCTCTCAGGGACACTGCCCAAAGATGAGCTCAAAGAACTGAAGCAAAAAGTCACTTCCAAAATTGACTATGGCAACAAGTAAGTTCTCTAGTTCTGGCTTACAGCTACTGATACAGTTCAAGTCAGTGTATGCTGCAAGCTGGGATATTTCAGAAATGTTAACAATGATTGAGTTGGGTTTACTATTGCTTTCAAAAATGAACTCAGAAAATCATAGTGATGTCATATTGTTCTATGCAGGCATTTTTTATTTAGATGTGCTTGTGTTTAATTTTAAAGTGTTTTCATTCTTAAGATTTTTCACAAGGCCCGTCAACCAATATATATAAATTTGAACACCTGATGTGCTGTTTCATGGGGATGTAGACATTTTAAAAGTGATTCCTAAATACATATTAAAGCATAACATATTTAAATATCTAAAGACAAGCATGAGCTTCAGATTATTTAAATGCTAAGTGACTTGGAAAGGTATGCTTTTATAAGGTGGTTGATATGAGCTCTAAAAAACAAATAAGGTTACTGATGTTATTTCCTCTTTATGCTTACAGGATACTAGAGCTAGATCTGATAGTTAGAGATGAAGATGGGAATATCTTGGATCCAGAGAAGACCAGTGTCATCAGCCTCTTTCATGCTCATGCTGAAGCTACTAACAAAATCACAGAACGGATTAAAGAGGAGATGGTATGAAGTTTACACACCCATTTCTGTGCTTTCAAATAGAAGTTTCCTTTCTCATGAGAACCTTATCGTTTTCTGATTTTAGCCAGTGAAAGCTTTTTCATCAACAGATTGTGTACACTGAGAATGTTTTGTATAAAGTGTCTTTACTATGTACTGTACTGTTAATTTTTTATTTAAGTTTTCAGCTGCAAAGGATACCCCAATTAGCACAGATCACTGCTATAGAGACAAAAGAGAATTCAAAGTCTGATATGGTGACAAATAAGATTTCAAAAAGTTAGATGCTCATCTCTCGCTTCCTGCTCCCCAAGACCATTCCTTTTAGCCAGCCAAGTAGCCTTATTTTGCATTTGGAACTTACTTGATCATCTGTTGGTGTGTTAAAAAGCTTCAGTCGTCTTGAAGCAATAGCTTTCCAGGCTCATCATTACAGTAGCAGCAATTGCACCATCTAAACTTTGACACTTGGATAAGTAAGCGGTATACAAATAGCAGAAATAAAATAAACAATGACAATGTCAGGTCTATTCTTGCAGCCTAGTTCCACAGTGACATGCTGTGCTACTTCTGTTCTTTATAACCCAGGATTAAGTTGCCAGTGCATCTCACCCTCCTTGAGAAGACAAACTTGGTGAGCTTATCTGTAGCTGGTGGATAGAAGTCATTATCTACTGTAAGGCTTGAGCCCACCCTTTGAATTAGTGCTTAACTTGTGTGGAAATACCTTTCTAATACCCTCAGATAGTTATTTAATGTCATTAATAAGTAACAAAGACCGAGCATCATTTTAAAAATCAAGTGCACAATAAATGCCACATTGATAATCTGATAGTGCGTCATAAATTATTGTATAACCAGCACATACAATGCAAAATATCTATTCTATTGAAAATGCACTGCTGGTTATCTGTAAGTATTTGTAAGTATGTTGGACTTGGAAATGATATGGTGCCCAGTGCCTGCTTCCACTGATGAAGACCTCTGTCAGAGGAACAGAAAGGGAGACCATCTCCAGTTTTCCATCACGTCCCCCCCTAGCAACCCCTCCAAATCTATTATGGAGGATTGAGGGGACCTTCTGGAGCAGGGAATTGCCACCCTCCTTGTTCCACTAATGGATGTTTTGCACTGGAGAAGGAACACCCATTGGGTGTCACCCATTGGATTCTCAAAATATTCACAAAAGCAGTGCATCAATTCTTGAATTTGAAAGCAAAGGTTAAATCTGCACCTAATAAATATAGTGGTTCAAGTTGTGTACTGTGGCCAAAATGATGCATTACTGTGAAACCTAACACAGAGGAGGAGGCAGGTTCTAGGTGTAGTTTGGATAACGTTATCTTCTTATGATTTGTTCATATACAGTCAAAGGATGAATCTGATTATGGGACCTACTCCAGAAGCTCTTCATCACCCACTCACAGTCTTTACGTTTTCGTGAGGAATTTTGTCTGCAGAATAGGAGAAGATGCAGAACTTTTCATGTCACTCTATGATCCCCAGAAGCAGACAGTTATAAGGTATGCTGCTGTTTTGCTGGTGTGAGGTGTCAATCTTCCTTGCCAAGCTGACAAGTGTTTTTAGGATAAATGTGTGACGTCTAAGAATGATCCCTTGAAAATGAAAACACACACACATTTCACAGCTTAAAGAGATTGCAAATTGTCAGGTACTTTAAATAGACTTTCACACTATCAATGAGAATCTTTGCAATTGTAATTTCAGTGTTCATTAGGTGTTTTGGAACCCTAAGGGAGAGAACAGTAAAAGAATCGAAGACAGAATGAATATTCATACTATAAAAGAGAAGGGAAAAAGATAGAACAGAAAAGGAAAAAACCCCAAATGTCTACAATTAACCATTTTAAGTAGCTCTGGGAGGAAGAACAATATAAAATAAGCAATAAATAAATTATATTAGTATGGAATTCAATTGCATGATAAGCATGTTCCAAAATGTTAAGGAACGAGGTAATAGTTATTTATTACATATCTTTAAATGTGCAAAAATAAACTGAACAATGGAGCTTAGGTGAATGTACACTGAGTACACTGAGTACATTGAGAAGCTTCAAATGACTCTGGTGGCTTGCAGCATTTGAACTTATCCATGCTAGTGAATCCTTTGACAGAAGATTTGGAAGGTTTAGTAGAAGTAGTATACCAACCTAAAATACAGAGCCAGTAAGACAGCATGATATCTTGGAAACCACCATTCTTTATTGCTTAGATCCAGACTTTGCTCCTGCTGACTGGAGCATCTCCTGAGTGGAGCTGTGCTTGGGGGAAACCAGGCTATGAATCCAGGAACTGACCAGGATTGTTTCCTCTGAACCCATCCACAAGATCCAGTTACAAAATTTCACAACAATACTGAAGAAAGCTATACTCTTAAATATATACAGTATTTGCTTTTATGCTATTGTAGAACTAAACACATTTGAGTGCTTGTTTCCTTCTAGTCTGAGCTGCCTTGTGCATTCTTCTTTGAATTTGATCTCATTTTTGCACCCTTATTACTTTGGAAGTATTTCCAGGAAAGTGGCCTTTGAACCCCTTCTAAAATCCTGTGAATACTTAGCTAGAAATAAACTCCACTGAAGTTAACGGTATTTATGTCTCAGCAGCCATGTGTAGGATAAGACTTGAAGGATGATACTTTTATGTCTCAAAACCATTAATGGGGCCTTCGCTGCTTATCTATTATAGCATTTTTTAAAGTGCAGACACAATATATTTTCCAACCTTATTTCTTGCTTAATTATCTAGACACCAGCCTTCACGGCATGCCATTATTTTGTCTTTAGAATGTGCTTGTCAAAAGCAAAGAATGGGGTATATATCTGAATAAGAGTCAATTTGTAGAAGTGGCATTGCCAGGTGTTCAGATTTGTGCAGAGCAATGTGTATTATATAATGCTATCCGCCAATTATGCTTTGTGAAGCTATTAGATGACCCAGTCATACAGAGTATAACATGATGTGTTCTTTTTAAACAGTGAAAATTACTTGGTGAGATGGGGGAGCAAAGGTTTTGTGAAAGAAATCGACAATTTCAACAATCTGAAGGTGGTTTTCACTGTGAGTAGCTTGTATCTTTACTATAGTACTTAACTGCCAGTGGCATTTTTCTGGAAAGCTTATCGAATCAAGCATTTTTCAAATTTTGTCACATCTCCAGGATGTTCTGTTCTATATTTTAAAAATTGCTAGATTTTCAGGAGACAGGATAGAGTTTAGTCCTGATAGGTGGTCTGACTTAATATACCTAATATATGCAGAACTGTATGTGGCCCAGGTTGAGAGATGTCTTAGTCTGCAGCCCTATACAAATTTACCTGGAAGAAAATGAAAAATGTATAGGATCGTACTGTCAGTATGCTCATCAGCACAATGATAGACACATGACTATGTTTCTGAAAAATTATTCAGTGTATTATCAGAAAACTAATGCTAAAATAATAAACAGCAACATTTCTTAGCCAGGATACATAGAGGAAACATTTCCACGCATCTGGAACATTAGTTCCAAGTCTAAATCCTTGGGGGTCTATGCTGTATTAAACTGCTTTGAATTCAACTTTGCTTTCAGCTCCATTTGCACTCTTCGTCTCTTTCAGGATGAATAATATGCCATTGTATTTTGCTTACATTAGATACATGACCTAGTAGAATAGATGCTGGTCAGGACTCAGCAGTAATTGACCCATATGATATTAGCTTGTTCGTAGCTATATTTGGCAGAAGTTAATACTGTAGTACAGGGAAAATACCTCTATTAATCTTGTAGACAGATGTTACACTAAACAGAAGAGGTGATTGAAATCACTGAGACATACAATTCCTATTCTGATTACTCAAGGACATCAGTAAATTATTGCTTATGCATATCACCCAGGGAAGAAAAAAAACCCCTTATTTGTCACCAAGGGACCAATAATATTTCCCCCCCTCCAATACAAGCTTAATGAACTTGTGGCTGTTCAGTTTAATCATGTTTAATTTTAGAAAAAGCAGAATGCATAGAAAACTCAAGGCCAGTCAGCGAAACCTGTGAATACTCTTGTTCCAGGAAGCTTCTCTCTTAGAACCAGATACTCTGCAAGATTTCAAGACTACTTCTTGAATTCCCCACACCACCCTCCCCAGTTTAAAAAGCAGCTGGGGGATTGGGCTTGTGAATTTTTGAAAGGGACATTTCTATTTATCTCCTTAGTTTTCTTATCAAACTCTTGAAACAAATCCTCAACTACAGTTTAACTTTGGATGAGTTTAAAAATCGGGGTGTTTTTTTTTTGCAGGGGGCGGGGGTTGAGGGTGGCATGTAAAACCTCCAGCTCAGAGCAAATGAAAAGTTGAGTATGAGGATTGCATCTGCAGTCTTTTAGGTTGCGACCCTAATATGCTTACAAAATCGTGTGTGAATGAATTGTATATAAAGACTTCTGAAAATTCACCTTCATTTTCAGAACTCCGAGAGATCAATACATTTGGTTCCTTCTCTCTCACACACCCCACATGCCCTGTTAGAAAGGTCAAACTGATTCTGATGTAGATCGTCATTTGCTTCAGTGAACTTGAAAGTATTTTGAAAGTGTTGGATCAAATTGGGTGAAGGTCTGCTGATTGATTGATCATGCAGTGACTTATTTCTCAAGGTGCTTCACTGACTTCACTTAGCTTCTTGCTTTGAAGTTGATGCATACTTTGAATCCAGATTTCATGTCAGTCAAATCCAGTTTTCTGAACTGATGTTTTCCTTTAAATGAAAACATTTCCTTTCCATTATGGACATATTCTTGCACCACTCTTTGTACCTATGCATTATGAATCTCTACATGGTATGGAATTTCATTGTGACTCTTGTAATTGGTCTTTGCTTTCACAAATATCAGGATCTTGGAAACAAGGATCTCGGAAGAGAAAAAATTTATTTGATTTGCCAGATTGTACGGGTTGGAAGAATGGATCTTAAAGATAGTAATACAAGAAAATATACCCAGGGCATAAGACGACCTTTTGGAGTGGCAGGTAAGAAAATACTTGGACAGGATCCAAAGAGGGTTGCATGGTCTTCCTCAGGTACACTGTGGCTTTTAAACTACTTTTTGTCTTTTAAAGCCCCGACCCCTAAAAAGCTGCCTCTGAAAGTTGCGGATCCTCTAAAGGGGCATTGTATTATGCATAAAGGGCTGCCAATGGATGTGAAAATTGGCAACATTGTTCCTCCCCACCCCATGTGGGAAGACACGTCGGGCTGTAACTGGCTGTCATATTCAGCATACACCCATTGAAATGTTTCAGTGGGTCTACTCTAAGTTTGTCATAGGCATACAGCCACTGGTGTAAGGTGTCTCTGGATCATGACTCTGCCCCCCCCCTTTAATGATGGTAGGTCACCATGAGTCAGTGTGATGCAGCAGCAAAAAACCCTAATGCTATTCTAGACTGCATCAACAGAAGTCTAGTCTCCAGATCAAGGGAAGTAATAATACCACTCTGTTCTGCCTTGGTGATACCACGCCTGGAATACTGTGTCCAGTTCTGGGCATCACAATTTAACAAGCTGGAACTTGTGCAGAGGAGGGCAGCCAAGATGATCAGGGGCCTAGAAACTAAACCTTATAAGGAGCACTTGAAGGAACTGTGTACGTTTAGCCTGGAAAATAGAAGAATGAGAGGAAATATGATAGCCATCTTCAAATATCTTAAGGGCTGTCACATGGAGAAGGGAGCATGCTTGTATTCTCCTGCTCTGGAGGGCAGGATTAGAACCAATGGCTTCAAGTTGCAAGAAAGGAGATTCCTACTGAACATCAGGAGGAACTTTCTAACAGTAAGAGCTATTCAGTTGTGGAACAGACTCCCATGAGACTCTCCTTCCTTGGAGGTTTTTAAACGGCGGTTGGATGGTCATCTGTCATGGATGCTCTAGCCCGCATTGCAGGGGGTTGGACTAGATGACCCTTGGGTCACTTCCAACTCTATGATTCTATGAAAGAGTCTAGAACTGAAGAAATAACTGAAGTTAATACTGGACATTAAACATGGAGTTATAACTGCTCTGCTCGTGGAATGCTCATAAGCGAAACTAAGAAAGTGGCTACCTAAATTTGATCAGGGTGGTGTTGTTAGGTGAATGTGTTCTTTGAAGCTCTTTAGTGAACATTCACTTCAAAAAACTACAGTAGTATGGACAGGATTGTGGCAGAGAAATGGAAATTTGTGCATGGCCTTTTGTTGGAGATATGTACGTGGCATGAGATCTCCTGGGTGTGGAAAAGGTGTACAGGATGAAATGCTTTAAACAATTTTTGGGGGGAATACCTCAGCATAGGATGCCACATTGGAGTTTCATAGGGTAACAAAAAGAAACTGTAGGGATGTAATGCACATAAGCAAAAGCTGAATGCTAATGTATTATTTAAGAATGCACAACGAATTAGCTGTCTCAGCTTCCTTGAAGTCAAGTTAATTACCATCTACCTAGGGCTCTGGTATTTATTGGCTGTTCTTCATTGCTACATGATTAAATTAATTGATGAGGCAGGAATCGGAGGCAAATAATTTAATTATTTTTGTAAGTTCTGAATAATTGAGAACACACAAAATGTTTTCCCTGGTTATAGATCAGCATCACAGTAGGAGGAACTTCCTTGGCAGCAAACTGGCCATACTGAAAACTATGTGTTTTGTTGGATTTGGACAACACTGCAGAGTTTGATATTGTTAGAATGATTAGACTTGGAGTACACACTAGAAAATGAAACTTGCATTTAAAAAAAAATGTGGAAAAGTAATTACATTTGAAGCTATTTGGAATGAATTTGCATAATAAGCTTGAGAGTATAATCTGCAGTATAATACTTGTCTACAGTCCAACTTGATGAAATTGATGAGGTATTTGATCCTAACAAGAAGAGGAATTGTTTGTCCATTTCTTTCATGCACATTTGGACGGATTTTTTCTTCCCCACCCCAGTTATGGATATTACAGACATCATAAAAGGAAAAGCAGAAAGTGATGAAGAGAAGCAACATTTCATTCCTTTTCACCCGTAAGAATTTTTTATTAATTAATTAATTTTATTTTTTTATTGCATGTATATTTCACCTTTCTTCCAAGGCGCCCAGGGTGGCATGCATGCTTCTTCCTCTACATTTTTATCTGTACTACAACACTGTGAGGGAGGTTAGGTTAGGCTGGAGTCCCACCACAGAAGCCCTGTGCAAAGCCTTCCTTGAGCATGCCCCCTAAGCCCTCAGCCCCAAATTGGCTAGAGAGAGAATTCCTAGAACAGTGCAGAGGGAGGGAGGGAGACCAGGGATCGCTCCTTCTGGCATAGCACAATTTTGAATTCCTCCCATTGTTGCAAATTCAAGCATTGGGTGGAGGAAATGGAACAAGCATTTGTGCAAACATCTTCCAATTGTGCTTCCTGTTCAGCTTACTGCATGCTTGTATTAATGGTTTATTTTTATAGATATATTTTCCTTCTTCTTTTTCCTCTAGAGTGTCAGAGAATGAGTTCTTGCATAACCTCTTAAGCAAGGTCACAACACTCAAAGGTGATGGACAAGGTAAAGCATATTGGTGTCTGCTCTTAACCCCCACTCACTTTAACCTAAATAGGATGGCATTATTGACAGACCTTAGGACCAGTTTGCACTTCACCTGGTGCCAAGTTGAATGCCTTAGCAGGCAAGAATTCTATGATAGGCACTCTTATGTGGGCAGGTATATGTACTTAGATCATGATTTGCTTAGCCACAGCAGCTCACATAGAAGTGCTGGTTCTTACAAATAGCAGCAAGCTTAAGCTTCTAAGACAGATGTGCTGTCACCTGATGTAAGCGGTGGGGAACTAGATGGCCAGAGGGCTCCCCTTCCCAGTGGACCAAGCTTCACAGGTGGGCAAGGTCACCCATCTGTCAGTCACCTGATGGCACAGTGACAGCAGGTCAGCCTTTTTTTGCACAGTGTTAGGGAAGCCCTGATGTCTAGTTTTCTGTGCACAGTGCTGTGCAAGCTTTGATGATCAGCTGATTGGTACCTGCAACCCCACTATCACCAAGCCAGATCTCTACCTGTTCCACACCTAACATCTTGTGTGGGGCCAATAGACATGGCTTAGCCAAAATGCCCTCATTGGTCAAATAGAGATGCCTAACAGGCCCTATGAGTTCCTTGCTGGAAAGATGTGGTTAATGTAGCTATGCCCATAGATTTGTGGCTTGTGAACTAAGGTGTCGTGGTCTCATTGCTGAGGAACAATGTGCAGAGCTCACTGGAGTGGGAGATCAGCCAAGTAGAAGAATCTCTGACATGTACTTGCCTGGAGGCAGAGGCAGCATCCAAAGTCAGGTCCAGTCCTAGGGGTGGATGAACAGCAATCCACATAGTCACACGGTCCAGGGGTCAGGGAATCCGATGATCATGGGGTGAAGGGTCAAGGAATCGGCAAGGTAGGGCCAGAAACTACAAGCATTGTTACCAGCATCTGAATGCTGCTGGAAGCTCTGCTTAAGAAGGCTGAAGCCAGCTGATTCTCATCAGTGCCTTCTCCTCTGTGTCCTTGAAGGCTGATCAGCAGCAGGTGGAGTCACTCCGCCTTCTGATTAGCAGGTTAAACTGACTCCTGGCCCATGGCACAAAGTACCTCAGCAGGCGTTTCTTAAAATGATAGTCTGCATTGGACTATAAATATTGTCTTCTTTTCTTCTACAGGGCTATGGGTAACTATGAAAATGCTTGTTGGAGACACTACTCAGATTAGAAAGGACTACCCTCATCTTGTTGACAGAACAACAGTCGTTGCTAGGAAGCTTGGTTTTCCGGAAATAATCATGCCAGGTATGAGGTTGTTTGCTTCTGCTTAGAAGCTGGCTATTTTCTTTTTACAAATGAAACCACCCAAAGAAAGTCTGTTCTGAGGTGCTGAAAGCAACAGTAATGTTTTTACTGGGACTTTTATTTCTCAATTTTCCTATAAATTAGTGGTAATGCCTTAATGGGATTTATGGAACTTCATGCCCTGACTTCCTCTTCTGTTGCAATACTCCGAGACCAGCTTCACCACCCATATTTTTCCTGCTGTGACGTTGCCTGGGGTGGTTCTGCAATTTGGGGTGGGAGGGTGGCACCACAAAGGTGATAAAGTGTGCTGTGAAGTTGCGACTTACACCATCATGCTTCTTAGAGTCTCACTGGCTGGTGGTTCCAATCCCCTGCCACAAATGGCTCCTGAGTGAGATCAAAAGGCAATTGGGTTCATGATGACACAGTGACATCAGAGTAAAGGCAAAGCTTTCTGTCCTCATTCTGGATCCAGCTGGTAGTGGGGAGGGGGAGAGACGGAAATGGTGCCTCACAATCACTGCAGCCACTGTATGAATACGGTTGCCCCCAGGACCATGAAGCAGGCAGTGGTGGTGAAAAGGGTGAGGCAGAGTGCTGGTTCATGAAACCTTTTGCCTGTGTGTTTTTCCTTCATTTCAAGCCAAAAGAGTTTTGACAACTTTTCAATCAACCCTATTTTTGATTCCATAAAAAAATACAACAGACAGTCATCCTGTATCAAAAGTTGCCTTGTGCTTCTCTTCTGTTTCAAAATTATTTTGGTGGTGAAATGGTTCCATTTGCAGTCGGTGACTTTTCCGCATCCCAACTTTCGCCCCCTCCCCTAAAATTTGAAGGGGAGTTTTGCTTTGTACTATTTCTTTTAGGTCTCTGCCTTGCCTGCTTATTTGTATTGTCTTTAAACCTATATTTTGTCATTTTTACTGTTTGATTATAGACCACCTTGAATCTTACACAAAAAGTGATTCACAAATTAAATTTACAGCAACATGTTACTGTATCTGCATGACACTCTTCCCTCTAGCTGGTGTGCCTTTGCTGTTCTTCACCAGGAGGTGTCATTGTAGGATGAGAATTACATATCGCTGTAGAAGCAATGTCAAGCTCTTTCCTGACAAGACTATAAAAGTTTGATAATAGACATCAAAGCCGAATTTCATTTTCTCCCTTGAACATTCACACTTCAGTATATCACTGAGTAGGGCAAGGCATGGATCTTATGCATTCTGTCACCTTAGCTGCTTTCAGTCCTTTCTGTCCCGGTATCTACCCCTTTTGCATTTCTTTTATAGGTGATATAAGAAATGACATCTACATTACCTTGCTAAATGGAGACCTGGATAAGTCTAATAAAACTTCACAGAGAAACATAGAAGTCAACATGTGTGTCTGTGATGAAGATGGAAAAGTGATACCAGTAAGTGTTGCTCTCTTGTGTGCATACTGAAGATGAACAAGCACAACTTTGCTGTAACCTCATTTCCTAAAGCTTGTGCTGCAGTTCAGATCTGTTGGTTTTGCTCTGTTAGCATTTATATGCTGATGAAGAGCGCTTGATTCAGAAACTCGGCACACAGAATTCTACAACCATAGGTGTATATTGGCAAGCCATCTTATCATAGTCATGACATATTTTGAGAGATATGTTTGCACTTGATATATGAGGAGGTGAAAAAAGAAGTCGTATAGATGCAAGTAGCCTGGTTTGGACTAAATAGATTGCCATATGTTTTAACTGTTGGACTTTTAGTAAGATGAATTCTAAGAACCCTGGTATAATATATTGATATATAATATATTGATAGCATTGGCACATTGGTTTTTTATATATATAATTGTGCATTTTTAGTATAAAAAAGATTCCCCCCCACACATTCTGCCCTTGAATTTTACAGGTGAAGCAGCTAGCTAATAAATCAAGGGCAACAAGAATAGGTTTACTTAAGCAACTATTGTTTGTTGACCTCCATAACATTCCTTAAGAGCAAAACAAAATGTTTTTTAGAGTCCACAAATAATAGAATCATAGATGCCGCTTTAACGTAATCCATTTTGGGCCCAAGCCCATTCGCTGGTATATTTCATAGCTTGTGCTCCACACTCCAGCGTGCAAAAGTCATGCAAGGTTGCTTGTTCCTGCAAGTTCCATGTGTACTCACAACAATGCAAATTGAGCAAATTGAAATGGCAGCTGCCAATGAAGCAGTAGTGAACAACAAAGAATGTCCCTTTGGTGTTTGCCTCTGCGAGGCTTTTCTGGAGGTTCGAAAATAATGTGAAAAATCTGAGATAGGTCTGCGGAAAGATTGACAGTCTGTGGCACAGAGTCTCAAGTCTTCCTCCTGATCTGATCTAAGGCTGAAATTGCCTGTAAAAACAAAAACAAAACACCTTCATATTTAAATGACACACACACATATATATGTGTGTGTGTGTGTGTGTGTGTGTATCTATATATCTATATCAAGGTGTTTTGTTTTTGTTTTTGTGTTATATATATTTTGTGTTATAATATATATAATATACAGTGGTTCCTCTGGTTAAGAACTTACTTCGTTCTGGAGGTCCGTTCTTAACCTGAAACTGTTCTTAACCTGAGGTATCACTTTAGCTAATGGGGCCTCCTGCTGCCACGCCATTTCTGTTCTCATCCTGGGGCAAACTTCATAACCCGAGGTACTACTTCCGGGTTAGCGGAGTCTGTAACCTGAAGCTTTTGTAACCCGAAGCATTTGTAACCTGAGGTGCCACTGTATATTATAATATATGTTGTTGTTGTTGTTTAGTCGTTTAGTCGTGTCTGACTCTTCATGACTCCATGGACTAGAGCACACCAGGCACTCCTGTCTTCCACTGCCTTATAATATATAATATATATAATATCTCTTCTCATGCTCCTTCTGACTAATAATTCAGATAAAAGCTCTATATACATTTTTGTCTGCTGTGTAGGTGTGCTTAAGTAGATGTGACCAACCTGGTTCAACATCTTAGCTTTAAAAATAAATGATACAGAGTGAAAAGAAGGAAGAATTTATTGGAACAGCAAGCTATCCTTGGCTGAGAAAATAATTGCACTGTTAAATTTCCTGGGAGTTACTTAGGGATCAGAGTATTGGTTGGATATTGGTTGGAAAGGAAGAAAAAATTGGCAGGGCATTTGCATGAAAGACTAAACATGCAAATAAGTAGCATAAAACAGTTACATAAATATAAATTCTGGAAAACTGCTGAGAGAAGAAGTAGCCAGAAAACCTTCAATGACTAATCTCCTCTCCCATGCACCATATAGCTTTGTTGGATGCTGAGAACATTATTTCCAATATTGGAAAATTTATGAAGTAGCTGAATAATTTTAGGAGCTAGGTAGTGGAAATGCAGTTAAATTTGCTAATGAGTTACAGTTGGTAGGACAGATGTTACTATCCTTTACAAGTGGGAGAAGTACAGCATTTCTTGTTCAGAAAGAAGAGACAGTTACAGACATGGCCACATTCCCACACAATGTGGTCCTTAAAAGTGCTTCTGTGAGAATTTCTGTGCACCAGCATTTGAGTTGTTAAGCTAAATTTCTGCTTAACTGCAGTCATTGCCTCTGCAAGTATGTCTGTTAATATTATGCCAGATCTGGGTCCATTGGAATCCTCAGCAAAGTGCGGCCTAGTGGGCCCCCAATGCTTTGTAGCGTTCTCTGGGGGCTCACCAATGGTGGTGGAAAGCACTGGTGGCAACAGGTGGCTGCAGGCTGGCCACCGCTTTACATCTTCCACAAAGCCTTGATGGCAGTACCAGGGGTATTGAGGGACACAGACAGTTCACAAACACAATTTAGGCCAAAGTAACATGGTGGGCCCTTCCAAAGTGCATCAGAGTTGCCAGTGGTCCATAATGCTAAGTGCTGATGCTAGCCTTAATTACTTACGTTCTTGCTGTGAGGTACTTTACCCTTTCCTGCCTGTTCAGGTAATTTACAGGGCTGCACCATCATAAACATATTTTCTGTGGTTTTCCTTTGGTTTCTGCCCCACTTTGGGACTGTACACTTACCCTCTCTGGAGAGTCAAGACATAAGAGTCCTAGAGGTTAGCATAGACTGTACGGATGGCAATATTAAAACTATAGTAGTTATATAGTTCTGAATTGAAAATATGTATGTAAGAACTAAGAAGCTGCACCTCTTTCCTCTTCTCCCCTGTTTTGTGTAAGAATGCAATTTGTTTA
The DNA here is from genome assembly GCF_964270895.1 of Podarcis filfolensis. NCBI lineage: Eukaryota > Metazoa > Chordata > Lepidosauria > Squamata > Lacertidae > Podarcis > Podarcis filfolensis. The sequence goes on along the minus strand of NC_139605.1, from coordinate 76,009,449 downwards.
GGAGCTGGAGACAAGCCTACAAGTGAATACAAATCAGTGGTCTACTACCAAGTTAAACAGCCCCGCTGGGCGGAGACATTAAAGGTATGACAGGGGAGGAGATGCCTCACCTCCCCATTTAAAATCTTTGCTTAAGAGGAACCTAGGACTCTGCTGCTTATGCTAAACTATAAGCTCTGACAATACAGTTGAAAGAATGCAAGCCACCAAGGAATTGCTTGCATTATTTTGCTCTTCTAGAAGCAAGAAGCGTGATTTTTCCATTTGTAATAGTATACAGTTAACTTAGTTGCCCATAATCTCCAAGATGAATTTGATAGAAATTTTGTCCCATTCCATTTTCTCCTAGTATTACAATAATGCATTTTTTAAAAAAACTTAGAGCAAATGTAGGAGTGTATGGTCCAGTAAGCTGAGAAAAATTAGAAAATACGGGAACTTCCGTCACCTCATGAAAAAAGACCTTTTACAATTTATATCCTTGTTAGAGAAGAATTAATTGACATCTCTATGGTTTGCATGTAACTTGTAATAAGCAAATTCTTGGAAGGTTGTGATGGAAATAATTACAAAATGGCTGTAGGCTACTAGGAAAGCTTATTGTAAATCTGCTCCTTTTAAAGAGAGAGCACTATAGAAAATTGCTGTCATAATGTGGCTCTTAGGTAGATAATGAGTTTAATTCTATTAAGGTGCTTTGGCAAGAAGAGACAGAGGGCAGCAGGGAGGGAAAAAAATGGCATAATAAAAGGTATTATTGGGTACAAAATGTATTTATTTCCATGTACTTTCAAATATTTATGTGTCAAGCAGTGTCTCTTCTGAAAATGGTGCACTAGTGGAAATCCAAGTTAAGCTTATAATAAAATATTTGGAGCTTTTTAAAACTAGCCTTTGAAGTCTTCTAATTCCAAGTTAATTCTGATTATGATCAGTAGTGTCCAAACGTATGTGAGGTGATGCTGCTATAATGAATTAGAATAATGGGTTGGATCTAGAAGAGAGTGAATGTTCATGGTCTCTCCTCCCCACTTTTCTGTCCCCTAAAAAGCGGTCAAAACTGGTAGCTACTGGGTAGCACAATGAGCTGTGGTGCAAAAGGGGAATTGGCAGATATTAGAAAGGCGACCTTTGTATACAAGCTTAAGATACCTGGTATACCTGGTATAAAGATAGGTTCAGACCATAGGTTCCAGAGTGTAGCTCCACTGAAGATGAAACATCCGACTTGTTACTTTCCCAAATACTGGCACTCAGGATTTGCATGAGACATGATGTCATACTCCTCAAATAGTGGCAGTTGCACCAGACCAGGTCAAAACAAACAAACAAATTCCTTCCAGTAGCACCTTAGAGACCAACTAAGTTTGTTATTCGTATGAGCTTTCGTGTGCTTGCACACTTCTTCAGACCAACACGGCTACCTATCTGTAACTAGCACCAGATCAGGTGTTATCTCTTAAAATAGCAAGGCTCCTATTTGTGGAGAAATTTACATCTGAATTGGCCCCATTTCTACATTGGAGGATCCTTTTATTATACAACTTTCCACCACTGTGAATCTTATCCACGCACAATTTAAAGATCAAATAACAAAGGAGGCACATTAGAATTTACTTTTTGCAGTGTAGGGACTTCAAAGCAAGCCCTTTAATATATCTATGACTAAGCAATACTATCTTATTCAGCAAGAAAGTTCATTCAACAGTAGCATTAGTCATGATATGAATTTGCATTAAAATGTAAAGTTTATTTCAAAGGCATGTAATCTTGTGGTGGTATAGCTTCATTTGGCAAATAATGAAATACAAGTCCTGAAAAAGTGCAGCAGAGCATAACATTAGGTCATTATGCACAAATAGCTGCCACTGATGACTACAGCAGGACTTTAGCCATAGATGGATATTTGGGCAGTGCTAATTTAGAACTGCTGGTAGAGCTTCCCTCTATGTATTCATCATATCATTTTTACTTTAATAGCTGTTTATGTATTTAAATAGGTAGCATTGCCCATTGAGGATATGCAAAGAATTCACTTGCGGTTTACGTTTAGACATCGGTCATCTCAGGAGTGTAAGTAACCTGCTTGATTATTTGCATTCAATATGCAACATTAGATAAGTGGACATGTTATAGGCGGGAAAAAAGAATTATACCAAATTATTTATTGCACAGCTAAAGACAAAGGAGAAAAGAACTTTGCAATGGCCTATGTGAAGTTAATGAAGGAGGATGGGACAACTCTGCTTGATGGCTTTCATGATCTGGCCGTTCTAAAGGTATTGTTGGTTATGCTGCATAGACTTCCACACGGCTTTGCACAATCCACTAACAATCTCCTGCTGGTCTACTTAAAGCATTATGCTCCAAGCCTGGGGTGTGTGGGGTGTTAGGGGAGGGGTAGTACCTCTGGTAGGGAACACACCATGCTCCTTTTGGGGTAGTATGTCCACGTTTGGTGCCCACCTCCACTCAGCTCTCACCTGAGGTTCCTAGAAGCTGTCCGCATGTGACTGTGGCCACACCCCAGGAACAACTTTGACTGGCTGGCTAAACCAGGTGAAGGTAGCCAATGGGTCTCAAACCCTTGGTGAATTAGGGACTTCCCCTGCATGTGAAGACAGGCTGGGGCAGATTGAGTCCCAGGGGGCTCACTTTGGTGCTGCTAACACTGTGGTTTTACTTTCCCATCAGAGGCACACTCCATTGTCTCTTGAGACAGACAGATACCAACAACTCCTAGCCTGAAAGGACTAGGGGGAGGTCATTCTATAACTGGCATGCAAATACTGGGGAAAAAAAACCTTCTCCCCAGCCCAGATCCATATGCCTAAACTTTGAAAGAGGGGTCCTGAAGGATAGCATATTCATATAGGAACATCCATCAGTGCTAAAACTGAACTCAGTGATTTCTTTGTGTAGTGTGAGTTACGCCAGGAATAGCTAACGTGGTACCTTCCAGTTGTTGTGGACTACAATTCCCATCAGTCGCAGCCAGCATACCCAATAGCTAGGGGTGGTGGGAGTTGCACTTTGGAGGCCAGCACGCTGACTATTCTTGACTTACACCGTTCTAGCACATACAGCAAGTGAAAATGCTGTAGCTGGCTTTTCCTAAAAAAATTCAGGTGTACTCAACACATCTGGCAACTAGCCCAAGTTTCTGGCTTTTACACAAAATCCTTGCAAATGGCCTAGTGGGAAACAGAAAGAAAGGGACGAAAAGACTGAGCTGACTATATTTCAGGTTGTTTGGAGCTTTTCCAAATATGTCCTTATAGGATGCTGGAGATCTGTCAGACAAAAAGCTGCAGTCTGGTGATAAAACCTTTAGTCAGTTTTAAATGCTAAACTGGGAATGGCTGCCTAAATACCCTTTGATTTCCATTTTAAAAAGCAGTTTATTACTAAACATCCGCAATGATTCCTTGAAGATAAATAAGGAAAATCAGTTGTATGAAGCAGGTGTCCCTAGCACCAGGGTTGTGTGGCTCCCCAAGTTTGAAAAACAGTCTGCAGTACAATTTAGGAACCTACTCTTAGTACTTAAGAGTTAGAAGCCCTGTGGGACATGGCCAATGCCCTGAGTGTTGCTAAAATGAAAAAGACTCTCACTTGTGGAGTTTTAGGGCACAACTAGCAATGAGTTGGTTGTAGGACTGTTGCTGAAAATGGAAGCCCTTGTTCAAGTTTTCCCAGCTGTTCCTGTCATGTTTAGTCCAGGGCTGGGGAATATGTCCTGTAGGCTTATCTTGACCTAGTTGCAATTTGGCCAGCAAGGCCATTTTTCTGAAACCACTCCTGCATGTAAATCAAGTTACATCACTCTGATGGGCAGGTGATATCAGCTGGTGGGAGGTGGGGGTCAATTCTCCTTGGTTTGCCTGTAGATGCTAATTCCCTGCAGGGAACTCTCACATGCAGCTGGTCCCTGCCAAAAGGATAATAAAATTTAGACAGACTTAATACTGTGGTCTTTCCATACCCAGCCAGTGGTGTGGGAACAGGATAATGCACAAAATGATCACACAGCAGCATAACTAAGTCTGCCTGTACTAGGGTAACCAATGTGGTGCAATCCTGACGTTTCTAGACTTCAGCTGCCATCAGTTCTGGCAAGAGCAATGCTGGCTTGGGCTGATGGGGAACGGAATCCAACATCACATGGAGAGCGCTCCCTGGTGTCAGTTGAAGGACAATTCAACCCAAAGCTGCTACTTTTTGAAGCTTTACTTTTCACCTTGATGCATCCCATAATTTAATCCCATCCAGTTGCTATAAGAACTGTTGCTTTAAAAACTGGTGCTTGAGTTTGCTTTTTAGTTCCTGCCCCACCTGCTGCAATGGGGGAACTGTGGCAGAGATGGGGAAACTGTGCAGGTGTTGTTAGAGAACAACCCCCGCCCCCCCATCCTTGACCCTTGGCTATGCTGGCTGGGATTGATGAGATGGAGTCCAACCAAATCTGCAAGGTCACAGATTCCCCACCGGTGGTCTAAGGACCATAGTTTTGATCTATTTGTAAGCTGCTCAGGGGACCCTTTTGATTGAAGAGCAAGGTAAACATGATTTAAATAAAATTAATTTGTTTCCATTTCCATTGTTCACTGAGAAGATTTTTTTAACGGTTTCTGTGTGTCCATGGACTTATGTGCATGTTGTGACCTCTTCTCTTTATAAACCAGCAGAAAATTCTTTGCCCACGTATCCTCACTTAGTTTCAAAAGTAGATTGTGAGTTTTGTTTGTGCAGAGAAAGTGCATATACTTTTGTCTCAATCCAATATTTTTTTAAAAAAGATTTATTTCTAAAAGGCTACTGGTGTGGAAGAGTGCAGCAAAGTTATCCTAGTTATATGTGAATTTAGCTCATTCCACTGACTCTCACCTTGTTTTCATGCCTTGCTTTCAAGGGTGATAGTAAGAAAATGGAGGATGCCAGTGCTTACCTGAGTCTCCCTTCCTCACGTCATAACATAGACTCTAAAGGCTCAACCTTAAGTCGGAGTTCAAGCAGTGTTGGAGGGCTCTCAGTAAGCTCAAGAGACACATTTACCATTTCAACGCTTGTTTGTTCAACCAAGCTAACTCAAAATGGTAAGAATATAAGCTTCTGACAAGGCTTTTTAAGTTGCACTTGAAAGCTAGACCCCCTTTCTCTGTGAATATATTTCTGCTCTTCTCTGCAGTTGGTTTACTGGGCCTTTTGAAGTGGCGTATGAAGCCAGAGCTCTTGAAGGAGAACTTAGAAAAACTGAAGATTGTGGATGGGGAAGAAATTGTGAAGGTATGTTTTTAAAATGTTTACAGCAGTGTAATTTTAGGTCCGGGACTTTCTGAAAAGCCATATACTATGGGGGAGGTAATCATCCCCCTTTCCCGGGAAATGATGTAGTGTGCAGTCCTTGGTTCCTCAATGGATAAATATTTCCTAGAGAGACAAATTAGGAATCCTGGTGCTATTCCTCAACTCATTTCCAAAATCCATGTAGGAAATCTTAGCCATTTCAACAACATGTTTTTCTATCTCGTGGTAACACATCTTTTGTGCTCATTGAAGCAAACTAATCCCTTGAGAATGGCTCAGGAAATTGTCTTCACTCAGTATCAGCCATCATAGGCTGAGAGCATAGTTCTCAAATAATAAAGTTGTGTTTTCTTTTTACAAGGCATCAGTCTTGTTGGCTTCATTGTGGGAAAGGCCATGGGTCAGTGGTAGAGCATATTATTTGCATGCAAAGGGATTTTCAGATGCGGCTGGGAATTTCCCCTACCTGAAACCCTGGAGAGCCACTTCTTTTTGGAAATAATTGCCCCAAAGTGACATCAGTTCAGGATAATACCAGTCCTGTTTGCACAGAAAACAGATGGCAGCTCAACAATTGAACTGGATTTCAGGCATACCTTACATGGCAGAATTTCTATTTTATTTTAATGTTTTCCTATTTTATTAACCGTGCTGTGCTAAATGCTGCCCTGGAATATGCTTCCCTTTGTTGGCTTTTTTGTTTTTTAACAGCAAACATGATTTTTTTAAAAAAGACAATGATGGAACAATTGTGTTCAGAATATTTTCAAACAAAAGAAAGCATGTTTTTCAAAGACTTGGTATTAGAGTTTCCCCCAAAAAATATGCCCTCTGCCCCAGTGACCCCTGATTCGGTGGGAGCAGGTTATTTGCGAATTCCTGATTGATTGTATGTGATGGGGGCAGTCCTGGTTGTTCATATGTCTGCTCTGTTCGTTTATCAAATAAAGGATGAGGTTTGATTTTTACATCAAAAGGGGCACCTGGGTGGAGGGTCACACCTGCCTTCTGTTGCATTGTGCTGAGCAATTTTCTCCCATATTAGCTTCAATACTGAAAGTAAGTTAAGGCTGCATGTGTGCTAAATGCAGCAGGTATAATTCATTTTCCCTTGACTTGAAGCTTCACACAAATATTCTTTGGGGACACTCACACTGATTAAAGTAGAATCAGCGAGCTGCTGCTTTAGCACTCCCCAAACTTATCAAAATTCTGGGCATGGCAGTTTTGTAACAACCGTAGATCCTTTGATTCAAGTCTTTACTCTTTACGCACAATTAACTCAAAGTAAGCACAATATCAAGGAAAATCTAAAAGGCAATGTTTCTTTGCCTGTACAAATGAAATGAAATATATGCTTAGAGGGTTGTGAGACTAAGAAAAGCTACCCATTATCTTTTCCTTTCCTATAAATATATATAAAAAGTAAATTGATCTCTGATCACAAGGTGAGTGTTGCTCTTTTTTGGAAAATATTTGTGTTTATTGGTGAAATGTGAACATGTAATGGTTTATCTATGTGATGCAAGCTCCTTTTGCTATGAAGAACTATACTTCAGACTATGACTATGGAAATATGTAGCAAGGATTACTTACCCACATACAAAATCCACAGCTGGGTAACATCATTATTAGGGCCAACCAAAATGTCACAAACTTTAATGTTTTCCATCAGGCAAGATGTTACACACAGCAGTCACACTAGAAGCACTGATGAAGAGGGCGAGATTATAAACCTTCATTCAAACGGTTCTTTAATGGGGTTTAGAAAAGGAATTCAGTTGACCCAGGCTATTCTAGAAGATCTATTCAGAGTGTTTCTAAACTTGAAAAGCCGCCTTCTGCACTGTGTAAATAAGTAGTTCATTAATCTTTCCTTGCATTGAACTGATGTTTCTTTTTCTGCTGTAAGAACTGATTTTTTTTAGAAATGTGGATCAAGTTCAGAGTTGTCCCTGGGCTGGCTTGTAGCTTCTTCTTTTTGTAAAAGATCAGCTTATCTCCTGATCATTGTCATGTATTTCGCATATTGGAGCTTTAATGTTGTTCTTATGATGTCTATATCATAAGCAACATGTGGTAGAAAAGCCAAATAAAAGTTTTCATCATCCTCTCTATTGGTATTCTGTAGAATATTCCAGCTGGGGTTCACGGGCACCAAGTTTCTGAGGCTGGAATTGTGGTTGGCAACTGGCAGCACAATGGCTGATCCTGGCCTGCTGCAAACCTCTTCACCCTCCTTTCCTTCTTCTCATCTGAGCTTTCTGACAAAGCACAAAGGGCGGGAGAGACCTGAGCTGGTATGAATGGAAGGAAGAATCCTCTTCCAGTTGGCACGCACCATGTTTTCATTCCCACTTGGCAATGATTTGGGTGATACCAAAGACTTGAGACCAGGCATGCTAATGGGAGGAGAGATACTAGCTTTATCTCCTTCCCCTGCATTTGTGCTTTAAGTATCCTGATGGTCTGGGCATACTATCAAGCCATTTTAGGCTGAGGGATATTACTTAACACCAGCTGCAGCTAAATTCACAGTGACACACTGCTGAAAACAATTACTTTCCACATTTTAAGGGACTGTGCAACTTACAAACCTCTTGCAGTACACCTGTGAACATTTACAGATAAAGCAATCGACTTTCCACTTGTGGGGAATAGGAAATGCTCTGTTCATTCCAGTATAAACTGTAGGCCATCCTTAGCATTACATTGGGGGGGGGGGGGAAATGACTGCTTTGCTTGTTTGAGTCAAATGTGTGCTATGATAAGAAAATAAGTCTTCAAAGATGTGGTGATGCTCCAGGTGACAAGGCTAGAAAGATGGATCCTTTGAGGCATGAAATGCTTTCCCTGGGGCTAGGTGGAATTTTTCTTTTAAAGACATGAAAATGTTTCTCAAAGAATCTTTATCCTGTCATGATATCAAAGCTTGTAAAATATTTGTTCATCTTCTCTCTCTCTCTCTCTCTCTCTCTCTCTCTCTTTAGTTCCTCCAAGATACTTTAGATGCCTTGTTTAATATCATGATGGAACATTCTCATAGTGATGAATATGACATTCTCGTCTTTGATGCACTGGTAAGGATTGCCCTCTGCTGTTCAAGTTCAAACTATGGGCTCCATTTTTTGAAACAATTTACTATAGGAGCAAGGCACTGCTTGTAACTGAAATGGCTTCAGGATCACCAACATAGATATGTTGCATCCCTCGATAATAAACTTTTGGCTTTAGCTAATACACAAAATACCTAATTGAAATTTTTTAGGAGCTCATTGCAAACTGTAACTTTTCAAATGACTTGGTGTGCAAAATAAAAACAAAAAAACCACTAATCCTATTAACCTGTTACAGATCTACATAATAGGACTCATTGCAGACAGAAAATTCCAGCATTTCAATACCGTACTGGAGGCTTATATACAGCAGCACTTCAGCGCAACTTTAGCCTACAAGTAAGTTGACGATATTTCAATCATTAGAGAGAAAAGTGATATATAGAACAAATAATTTGCATTCACACCATCCATAGCATCCCTGGTATCTCCATGTAAAACTCGGTGGCAGAGCTGGAAGTGACATCTTCTCTGGACTTTAGGGGAGGGGGGGGCTCGTTTAATTTCACTGCACATAGGCGGTGTAGGGACAATAAAGGTTTATTATTATTATTTATTATTATTATTATTTTATTTTTATTTTTCTGTCAATCTTCGGGAAAGATAATGCTCCCTTCTTCAGATCAATATGGAAAATTAAATAAATATTGTCATCAAATTAACATACAAACACCAACAGATACTCATCTTGGGAAATGTCATATTTCTGAAGAGAGGTGCACAAATTTTCCATAGACAGATGGTACGACAAGCTGTGTCATCTTGCCTTATTGGAAAAACTTGCCCACAACATAAGACTCACTAAAGGTCACATAAAATCAGGCTCACTCACAGCAATTTGGCATTCTTTTTATTGATTACACATCAAACCCAAGTGCACTAAAGCAACCCCTAACCCTGCCCCCTATTTATTAGTTTGGTGGGGACTTTAGAACACTATGGGTCTTCAGATCTACCATACGCTCAGGAAGGAAAAAGGGAATAAAAGTACCAGTGAGTTTGTTGGCACTAAACTCCATCTATTACTACCGTATGTTGGTTTTTGTTCACTGTATTTTCAAGAAAATGATTCCTCATCGAACTCTGAGTGCTGGTCTACATGCTTTGTATACAAGGCTTGTCTGTGCAAAGTTTAACTTGCCGAATAGATTTCCTGCATTATGTGTAGCAGAACTCCATGCCACTGATGGAAGATCTTGTCTGGTGGTGATGATGGTGTAGAGATTCTGCACTGTGTGGACAAGGCATATGGTGAACTACACTACAGATCCACAAGCTGCAAAATTAGTTATGTTGTTCCATGTGTAGATGAGAACTTAGTCCCTTGAGATGTGAATGTGTTAGATCTTATGGCTGGAACTTCCCCTAAACTGCATGTGTTGGGGCATCAAGCTGGGTGCAGTCTTTCATGCACAGCTTCTGTCTGTTCTCTAATGGTTGCCCTAAGTGGGTTCTGGAGCTTTGAATCTCTTTTTAAAAATGGGCAATGTCTAAGGCTTTCCCATTAGGTAGAATGAGTTAATCAATCTCTTTAGGTAGCACATGGAGACAATGCACCCCCTGCTGCCCTCAGGTGCTGTGGAATATGTTACCCTATTGCCAATGTTGCACTTAGGTTCAACGGCCAGCGCAGTCAACTTCTGTCCATGGAGGGTGGAATCTTGTCCTTTGCCTTGGGCAGAAAAATGTCTTGGGCTGGCTCTGCTAAGGAGTCTGCCATGGTGCTTGGGGTGTGATTTCATGGGCCCTTCCAGGGAGGCTGTGGAAGAGTCAGAATCTGGTTAGCGCTAAAGTTTCATAAGCTGTGAGTTGGAATGAGGTCACCTGCTCAAATGTTCAAGGGATTGCTGGTACCATTCTACAGTCTTCTTAAGATCACTGATACATAGAGAATTTTTACTATCCACATGTGTGTATGGTATGTAATACGGTTCAGAATGTGTCCTTAGATTTGTTTCTAGTCATTATATAAAATAGTTTTGCTTCATACTAAGAGCAGGATTCACCTAACGAGGGCTTCCACTTGTACAATGAGGCTGTGCACCCTGGTGCTCCCTGAAATTGGCTCTGAGGCAGGGAAGCCGGAAGAACCCCCAGAACAGCACATGGGGAGGGGAGGATCAGTCTGCTATTGAAACCAGTCATGACTTAAGTCTCATAGTTTACAAAAGGGGAGCTCACCTAGGCTAGATTCAGTCCATTTTTGAAAAGGGAGGTGTTTTGTGTGTGCGATTGCACACGCACTTTCTTCTAAGAGCATATTAGACTATGGAGCATACAGAATATATTGTATGATTTACAATATATATTTCCACCAATATATTTTCCACTCATAGCTATGAGTCAGTAACTTTCAGGTACAGTCCTTTGTCATCTTCATCATCATTCCAGTCCTTGCCAAAATACTTTGCGTGCTGCAAAAACGTTTAAATACTGCAACCCAAAGTACTGCTTTGTTGCAGATTGTTTGGCGCCAAGAATTCCCAGCCCTACACTGTACTAGCAATATTATTCAGTGCAATGACCGTGGCCACTGTCCAAAGCCATCCTGTGTGATAGATAGAAATAATAATGGGAAATAAAAGGTCATGCTACTGTGCTTTTCCCCCATTGAATTGTGCAATATTTTTATTTGAATTATAAAGTAATAAAACCAAGTCTGCCATGTTACATCATGCACTATATAGATATTTGCCACTTTACACTCTATACAAAGGAAATGTGATAAAGTTTAGCCCCATTCCCCCTTTGTAACACATTTTTTCAATTTCAGGAAACTAATGACAGTTTTGAAGACTTACTTGGACATTTCCTGCAGAGGGGAACAGTGTGAACCTATACTAAGAACTCTGAAATCTCTGGAATATGTGTTCAAGTTCATAGTTCGGTCAAGGACTTTGTTTTCACAGTAAGTATTAGAGTCTGATTACTTTTGAAATAGCACTGAGGTAAGGGTGAGGGGCTTCTGGCCTGACCACCAGACGCGGCCCCTGCTTAATTTCATCAGGCTCTTGGGAGTTTCGGGGAATTTATCACCTACTCTGTTAAATAATGTTGGAAATCTATTTATTTTTTTAAAAAAATGTATATTCTTGATAGATCAGACATGTGTTCACCTGCCTATTATTCAAATAGATTAATTGGGTGGGTGTTGCAGTTACTGTGACAGTGAGCTCACATTTTGCCATAATAGAAATAGAACTGGAAATGCTCTGGGCTGGAGAAGATTACAGATGAATTTTGTTTGCAAGGTCAATGAAAGCAGATATTGCACACAGATATTATACATGGCACCTGATGCAGTGGCACAATTTACAGTATTGGCAGAGGTTATCAACCTTGTTTGTGCTGTCCTTAGAGGTAGTAATGGCTCTTGTAAAATAGCATCTTGTGTTGCAGGATACAAAATCAGCACAACAATGTAAAGTTGCATAGCAGTCTCCAGTAGCTTTAATTGCATTCTTCAGGATCAACACATTACAGTTGCTAAATAGGCCCAGAGAGGAGAAGGGAGTCTAAGAAACCAATAAGTGTGTAATAAGCTTGTACATTTAATTTCAAGGAGTAATCTTGAATTTGGAATAGTGTTTTCCTTAAGATCTACAATTTTTAAGAGCAAAAGTTCTCCATTTGCTCCAAAAGAAGCACAGGCTTGCCATTTAAGCAAGGACTTTGCTTTCTTCTGTAAATAATTCGGTTGACTTTTACTATATACAAAAACAGTCCCCTCCCACCCCCGCTCTTTATATGATAGATCTGAGAGCACAGTAGGAAATATCCCCCCCCCCCACAATAAGGAGTATAAAGCTACATTGTGCAAGGAAACTGCCCTTACGTTTTAAATTCAGAACCACAAAATAGAAACAACTCTTTAACCAAATTGTTACCTTCCATGCATTAGGAGGAATAGCACAGAAACAAAACTGGTAATTGGACAAGAGGGATTGTTTTCAGTGCAAAATGCCACAATAAGAATAACATTTAAGAACCTGAAGAAAGAAATAGCCATGATCCCAGCGAGTCATCAGACCTGGTCTATAATTTAATACTTTGCGGAATGCTTAGCATAAACTCTCAAAAAATGAGTTCCCCATCTTATCAAAAGTATCTAGTATGTTTAAAAGAAGAAATAAATACATTTGTATTACATATCCAGCAGTTTCTTCTACTCAAGCTGTGGAATATTGGAGGATCCCTAGCTTTCCTTGCTAAATACCTAGCTATTAAAGCAACAAATCATAGCCAGGCTTGTTGTGACTTTGATTACGGGAAAGGGAGGATTTCTTTGTTAGGGGTCCATCAGAGCTTCACTGGAAGGATTTCATACATTTTAAAATGTTAAAAATAAAATTAACTTTAAAACAAAGTTAGCTTCAGATTACAAAGCACACCAAAGGAAGGTGCTAACTACATGTTTGTAGCAACTACATTTTTGATGGGTTACTTCAAGGCCTAAAGCTAAAAAACACACCTGTTGATTTATACTGTATACTCCCAAGAATTATTTTGACTTCTGCAGCAGTTCACATTATTAAACCTTGTGTATCATATCAGATTACAATTTCAAAACAATTGGAATTCTTCTTTGTACAGAGGTCATGTTTGTGCTTTCAACTTTGGCAAAAAGTAAAAACAAACAATTTTAGGGACATCTGTCCTCTCTTTTTAAACGTAATCTCGAAAAATGAGATTTACTATCACACTCTTGCCCTGCCCTGTTGAAGTTCCAGTATCTTTTTTTTTTTTTTTTTTTGACACATTGGAAACATAAATCCCAGACTGTTCAAAAACTTCAGCTCAAACTCCTCAATTTTAGCTTAGCATGGAGACCAACATTTTACCACAATTTAATTTAATGCTTAGGTTGAAATTCCTTCTTCTCCCCACTGCAACAATTTTATCTAGTGCGCTTGTTATAACTAGACTAGACTTTGTATTGCCTGTCATTGTCGTCATCATCATCATAGACATTTATTGCGCTAGCCATAGGCCATGGCATCATTCAGAAAAATAACAAAAGGAAAACCAGCAATAACCATAAAAATCATCAGGCACCACACATACAATATAAACCACAGTCACAACTACTAAGATTGTTTGTTGCGTAAAATAGAATAGCAGAAGATTCGCTAGTAAAATATGCTAAATTAAATATCCGAATCCCCTTTGCAGTTGACCGCTATTTTATCTAGTTCTTTCCTCCTGATCTTCTTAGCTGCCAGCGCATAGAGTGCTACCTTATAAGTTACAAAGTCATCAGTATCGCTCAGCAGCCATTTCACCCTTTCCACCCTATTCAAGTGAGTTCCATTCGGAAACAGGGGATGTTAATAAGTGATGTTAGAACAGGTGTGAGTGTCTGAGGGCCCTGCTCCTTCCTGCCACTTACCACCTGGCCCAGGGCGGGGTCTGAAGCCTCACAAGGACTGCTGTGCTCGACTTCCAGCGAGCCGCAGCCACAAGAAAGGAGCGCGAGGCTGCCCTCCGGGGGGGGGGGTCTCGAACAACACGGGGGTCTAGAGGTGTCACGAAGGCTCCGTGGACCTCGAAACCCCAAGAGGATTATCTTGGGGGACAGATACCTGGCGGTGCTGCCGGTGCTCTCCTGTTTTTCGGACATTTTAAACCAAGTTTGAGAACAGGATTGGAGCTGCAGCACGAAAGGGAAGCAGCAGACCCCGTGCTGTGAAGCCTCAGGCTCCGAGTGAAAGCGGCAAGCCTCCAACAACAATTAAGAAGCTGGGTTATAACTAAAACAATAACAGACTGAATTTAAGTTAAAGAAACCAGCGGAACAAAGATATTATGACATGAAAGAAGAAGGAATTCGCCTCAGCGGTAAGAGTAACCGGCGTGTAACGGAAGACTGGGAGAGAGAGGGAGTAAGATTGTAACTGCCGAGTGGGCGTTGCGGAGAGACTTCAGATACAAAGTGTAAAAATCTGAGGCAATGGACTGATTAAAAACAGTTGAATATTTGAAAAGCGGATAGAAACATTTCTGCTCTGTTCTGGTCGGAGTGCGCTACGCCAGCGACCAAAAGGGATGGTAATTTTTCACCCAGTTTAGGATATATAAGTGAGACTTTGTTCCGAGTTATTGTATTTTTGTATATACCTCCCCCGCGTAATGTGTCCAAGCTGAGACTGTTTCTTTTTTTATTTGGGGTGCTTAATTGATTGAAAGCTGAGTGTGTTATTGAGAGGAGTGGATACGACGAGAGGTCTGGGAGGAGAAAGTGAACTGCAAGACAAAGTCTTTCTTCATAATGTACTTTGCCGTAGCATCCATCCAACACCGCCGAGGGCATCGATTGGAATCGTAATTCTGTGAAAGCAATTCTAAGCACGGCAAGTGGGAGCTTTGACCATGGGAACCATGGTGAACGCTTGGTAGAAGCCATCATGGTTAGATCCATTTCTGCATGGGACCTAAAGAGACAATCTCTTAAGTGCCTCTTGTCTATCTTCATAGTCACCTGAAAATCTTGTGATTTATATTGGGACAAGAGGCGTTGGATACCGTCCTTCCAACATTTGGTCTGTTTCTGTTCTGTGTGTGACATCGTGGGGAATTATGTGAAGTCTTTTCACATAATTTAAGCACAAGTATTCTGGCCTGTATTGTTGTCACAACACAATTGTTGTCAGTACACATCCAAATGAAACCCTGGAGAGGGATATCAGAGTAAACCTATGGTTTATACATATGTTGATAGTCTGATTTATTTGTAGAACTACTGGTCTAAAATGAAACCAAAGATACATCCCATTAGCTGAAGTTACCTCTACTTCTCTAGGTTTTCATGTATCCATTAGATCAACTAAAAGCTACAACCTTGCAGCAACCGTCAGCCATAATCACAGTATCTTTTTAGATGAATGCTTTATTTTTTCTCAAGTGTTGTTGACAAAAGCTTTAAGCTTTTTTTCATTACTGCAAGTTTGCCATCTGTCAAAAGACAATCACTTTTGACCTTCACTCAGTATTTCAGTCTTTTGAAATATTCATTCCCCAACACATTCTAGATATTATTTTCCTACCCTCTTGCAAACACAGGAAAATCACTTCCCAACACTTTGAGCAAGTTTCATTCAAAGCTGGTCTATAGTTACATATCAGGACCCCTCCAGGCATTATTTTTATTGAAGATTCATCATGATGTACATACCTGGTGTTGATGGAGAGGCTATATGTCATTGCACTTTCAGCACAACTTGTGCCTGTGAAAGTTGCAGGGTGGTTAAATGGATTCAGTTGCCCACTTCAGCTCTTCTCCACATGTACGCAAAATGTGAGAGGGAGAGGGAGACTGGAGCAATACTGACTTGAAATTAGTTCCGTTTCATTGTTTTTGATGGTACCAACGGATCTCTGGATCACTAGTACTATAATATAAACTAAACATAAATATTGTCAAATCAGGAAACTGAGACGCTGTGTAGCAGATATGGGGGTTGGGGGTGGGAAACCAACAGCAACCCAGCACTTATGCTCATTATTAAATAAATGTATCAACAGCAATTGGCTCTTTGTGTGACAAAGGAATAATATGCTACTCTTGAGGGGTTTATGAAACTGGTATATTAATATAAGGCGATGCTATATACATCAAAGCAGTGATGTTTAATAAAGGTAAGCAACGTTTCACCAACATAGATGCTTGGCTGTCGTAACCAAGTTGTATGGTGTATCAGAATATAGTTGAAATAATTGGCAAAAAATGTGAGTAGAAACAATCATAAAATGGCTTTTCCCAGCTGAGAAAATACGTTGTAAAAAGTGATGTTTACAAATCCTGTTTCCATGTTGTGCTGCTATAATGTATGAGAGAGTCTTACACGTCCAATGTGCTTGACTACATCGCATCTTCATGCAAGGGTAAGCTTTGACTTTTAGTTGGAAGTAAATGGTGCCAGAGGAAGCGACTGTAACTTGCAGATTGGATTGCTGTTAGCTTTTGTATATAAGCTTCAGGCAAGTATTAGCCTTCCCTTGTCATAATAAAACATGCATTTCCATTCTTGTTTCAACCTCATGTAGCGGGTTAGATTAATTTGCTAATAAAGAAGATTAAATCAGCTTTAACGACCACTGATAAACCTGATAGAATGAAGGCTGCAGTACTGTTATTAACTAATGTGAATTGGGAAAAGTCCTTAATTTTGTTGTTAATTAGCAAGCTTTGAGCTTTACCTTTTTCAGAAAAAGGCAATATGTATTAACTGATATTTGATTTAATAAAGGTATAATACAACCAGATGATGAATGGCTAAACCCTGCTTTCGCCTTTTATAAATACTGCTGGGATATGATATTAATTCATGCTGGCTGGTAATCTAATTCACATTTGCTGTCTCGTTTTCTTAATATCTCGATTTGACACAGAATTGGATAGTGATGGAGTTACTCAAGAAACAATTATGAATAGCATTGGGTGCTTTCATTGTGCTACAAGAAACTGATGAGAAGGAATTTGAGAGTTTTGTGCTACAGACTTGTATAGTACAGGCTACAGCATTATTCATCTGAACAGAATATGTGGCATCCAAATGCTTGGACAGTTAGAAGTTTAGTAATCTAAGTAGCAGTGATGTGTTTGTGTTTTAAAAATATAGGGCTACTATTGTCTGGGATTTCCTAAAACTAGTCCTGAATTAATCTAGATTGCTCCTGCTAATAGTGCTAGTAGTAGATTTTTATTTCGTCTTAGTTCTTAGTAGTTGCATGGGTCCCGATAATGTCTGTATATGTTTTCCAAGTTCTCAAGTGCAGGACATGGGGAGACAGCCTGTTCTGAACTGGGTTGCACTCCCCTGGAAGGAACAGCTCCATAGCTTGGTGGTACTCCTGGATCCAACATTGTCATTTGAGGCCCAGGTAGCTAGGAGTGCCTGTTTCCAGCTATGGCTGGTTCACTAGCTACAGGCCATTTTGGATGGAGATGACTCAACCATGTTACTCCATGCTCTAGCAACTTCCAGACTGGATTACTGCAATGCATACTACATGAAATGTCCAAGTTGTCTTCCAAAGACAGCCTCAAGTATTTTTTTCTGTAAAGGCTATTAACTTGGGGTGGGAGTGGGGAAATAAATAAGTACGTTTTATGTGCTGTGTCCATGAATTGGAACAATAACATTAGGTTAGTCGTTTTAGGTACATACCAATGTATCTGTCTGATAATAACAATCCAGTGATTTCAATTTTTTGTTTTGTTAGGGAGTTCTTAATGAGAATATGTTTTCTCTCAGGCTGTATGAAGGCAAAGAAGTGACAGAATTTGAAGAAGCAATGAGGAGGCTTTTTGAATCAATCAACAACCTGATGAGAAGTCAAGAAAAAACAGCCCTTATACCACAGGTTTGCCTGCTTTACCTGTCTTGCCCTGGATTAGAGCACATGGAAGTACAAATGTAGATAGACAGCTTTGGGGAGCTCAATCTCTTTTTCCCTCCCTCCCTTTAATGGACGTATAGGATTTCTCAAGAGCTCTCAGAAACTTGTGTGTGTGTGCGCATGTTGTTTGTATGCTTATTTTAACACTGAAAGTTCTTTAGGACCAAATAATCTACTCTAAGCAGCTGCTTAGAAGTATAATACATTGTTATTGGTCTGCCCAGAGTGCCCTTTCAGTGTTACAGTAACAATGTGGGTAGCACTCTGTGGGACTCCTGCAATCATATGAAAGCATGCCAAAAGTTTAGGGCTTTCTGATAGAATTTGTGCCTATGTAACTAGCTTTGTCCACACGAAAAATGCTGGGAAATAGATTTTTTAAAATAAATAAATGCTGAAATATTGAGTATTGAGTCAATATTTGAATAATAGAATTGTAGAGCTGGAAGAAATCCTGAGGGTCATCGAGTCCAGCCCCCTGCAATGCAGGAATCTCAACTAGATCACACACGTCATACGACCATCCAAGGAGAGTCAATCACCTCTCATGGGGGTCTGTTCCACTGTCAAACAGCTCTTACTGTCAAAAAGTTCTTTATTATTCCTCCCCGCCAACAACATGACTACCTCTGCCCCTCCTCATTCTTTTAGAAAGTGAATGTAGCTGTATGTCAAAGTTCCTTTGACAACTTGGTGTTGTATCGAATGGGGTGGGGAGGGATAAAGAAGACTCAGAGGAAACCTGAGCTTAATCAGGCAGCGTATGATATGCCTTAGACTTAGGTAGGTTGTTTTCTGAGGCTCCAAAAAGGAATCGTAGAGTTGGAAGGAACCACGAAGGTCATCTAGTCCAACCCCCTGCAATGCAGGAATCTTTTGCCCAAAGGGGTGGGGCTCGAACCCATAACCCTGAGGTTAAGAGTCTTGTGTCCCAGCTGGTCTGAATCCTGTGTATTAGTGCATAGCACTAATAAATATTGAGGTGCCAAGTAGGCTAGCACACGATCTAAATTCCATTTGGGTATTTGCAGAAGCCTTTCTTGGAGATATATTCAAATTTATTTATTATTTTGAGGCCGGGGTGTTATTTAGATTTGTGATAGCACTGTGAAATCTTATAGGTAATGTAATCCCACTACTAAGGTCTGGACGATCAATCTTCCTGCGAAGTAGCACAGCTGAGTATTAGAGCAAAAAATAATCAATTGCACTTTGAATCCCTCTATTTAGTTTCAATGCTAAAGATCTGCAGGTTGGAATAGGTGGTGATAAACTGGGAAAGTGAGACCAAATATGGATGAAGAGGCTTACATTCTGTGGACTTTAGGCTGCTAAAAGTAATTTAAGCATGGCATTTTACAGTTGTTGTTGTTTAAAAAAAATGAACCAGGAAGCTAAGGACTATTGTTGTTGATAATAGTTGAAGGTCAGCATATGAAAATGTGTCATACATATATATATATATATAGAATTATCCTCTTAATCCTCTGCTCAGAAGAATAAAAGTTGGGTTTTGTTTGGTTGGTTTTGCTTTGTGGTGTGATTGTTAAGCAAAGCAAATACGTTTTCCTCAAGCACCTGATTTCATTTGGGCTTTGTAGTCTAGTGAAATAACTGATTGCTCACACAGAGATGATTTTAAACACGTAGCTGTCCAGGAGGCAGAAACGCCCTAAACATGTCCAAATATCATAAATTATGGTCAGCAAATGAATATTTCAGTAAGAACATGGGAGAAGTTGAAACCACAAGGAAAGGAAATGCCATGTTTTAAGTCAGACTTCAGCAGCAGGGAAAGATAAGGTGCCAAGTATGTTGGAAAAGATAGGCACTAAAATGGAAATGCCACAGCAGTGTGTACATGGACTGAGTATAAATGAGAGCAGCTGAGCACTTTGATCATAAAACTAAGCTTACGATCCTGAGCGAAACTGCAGGAATATTTTTAGTTGCATCACTTGAATTTGGGTGGAGAAGACTCCCCCTCAAACTTCCTAAGTGTCCCGTCCCCCCACCTTTGCTTGGAATACTTTTCTTATAGAAACCAGACAATGTAATGATTTCTTAAAAAATAACCCTCTCTAACTATTCTTTCCCACCTCCAAATCTCTGTATTATCTTGCTCTGAAGAAACTGCCTTACAAATAGGCACTTTAAAAACAATCAATCTTGGAGAATCAAGTAAGGCTACAAGAAATGCCTTTCAAATTAATTTTTGTTTGAGGAGAGTGGGAAGGGATTTTACTGAAGGAACAGTCATATTTAGGTGGCCTGCTTTTTAAGTTTCTTAAGCCTCCCTGCTTGCAATTTAAGGGGCTATTCACTTCTAGAGACAAATGATAAAAAAAATTGTTTTTGTTTAAATAACCCCAGTGAATATCTGTGAACATTTCGTTCCTTTTAAGCAAGCTAATGCTTAGGACCACATGATGAAAATGTCCATGTACATGTCTGTTAACTTCAGATATGTCACTTTTTTGTGGGCATTTTCTGGCTGTTTAGATTTACTTTGCTATTCATAAGAAATCTATATTTTAATGTGGCAGCACCTACACTTTGGAACTCATTGCTTCTTGATATCAGGCAGGCAGGCTCCTTCACTGTACTTTTTGGTGACTGCCAAAAACATGTTTGTTTAGACAAGCCTACTCAGATATGTGGAATGTTGATTTGGATTTGTTTTTAGTTTATTGCTGATTTGTTTTTGAGATATTTTAAATAGCTGTTTTTACTGATACTGTTATTCTTTTACTGATATATTTTATTGTTTTGGTAAACCAGTTTCAGGTTTGTTTTTACAATCAAGCTGTATATAAATTTTATGGAATAGAATAAATAAATAACTAGATAGATAGAAATGTTTTGGCCTTTTAGTAGAACCAGTACAGCGTAATGGCTAGAGTGCTGGTCAGCCAAATTCAAATTCCTTCTCATTCATACGATTCCCTGGGTATCCTTGGCTGAATTTCTCACAGCCTAACCTATGTCACATGAACCTAGTGTGAAAGAGAGAGGATAATTACCACATGGAGGAAGGAACATGCAGGGCCACATTAACACTTGTAGACGTCATAAGCACTTAAAAGATTTTGGTGCCACACACACACACACACACACACACACACACACACACACTATTAAACCATAAAATATTTTTTTATTTTGCAAAACCGATAGTAAGATGGAAAATAATGTTTATTTTTGTATCCTTCCACTTTATTTATACTTAAAAAAAAATTCTCCTACTTTTTCTAATTGCAAAGTCTTTGATCACATCCTCAAAACTAATCTTACGCAACACATCTACTTCTATACTTAGTAGAGATAAGGTAACCAGCCTGCCTTGTTGCATAATTGTTCTGTTGGGATTTTTAACATACTTCAAGTGAGAAAATGAACACTCAGTGCAGCAATTTGTGACCATTAATGTTAAAAATCTGGCAATGGAAAATTTCTGTGGTGCTCCTGTTCCCTTGATGCCCTAAGCACTTGCTTATTTTGCTTCATGGTTAATCCAGCCCTGGGAATGTGTGGACTTCATTCGGTATTTTTTTCACAGTACAGAATCTGTGGGCAGAGCTTATGTTTGTGCAAGTTGTACATAAACAGGCTATGTGCAGAAGAGTCAATCCATGTATTGCGATTGTTGGTGGGGTTAGCAGGCACAGTGCTATCCACTGCCCATGTGCTTTGATTTTCCCAGAATGGCTGCTTACCCAGCCCTGTGGTGCACTGCAGCTGCAGCCCGTTGCGACTGTTCCTGATCCCCCGGAAACAATGCTGGACAGGGTGGCCATGGAAGAGGGTAGGGTTTCCCACCAGTCTCAATTTTGAGTTCTGGCCAATCAGGCCAGTCCATGGGGGTGGGACTTGGGAGCGGAGAAGAGTGGAGCAGGCTTCGCTCCAGTCTGCCCCCAGAATTATTGCCTGTACAGACCTAAAATTGTCACAAAGTGGTGGTTGGGATACACCATGCACACAGCCCTAAGTTACTTGAAAGAAGGATGAGATAAAAATGTAATAAAATGAATAATTCTGCTCCCTTTTACCCTCCCCCCTCAAAAACTGTACACAATAGTACAGTACATGCAAAGCTATATGTTGCAAGTAGCATTTTGTGGTGACTGTTACCCAAAAGGAATGGAATGAGTTGGCACGTAGCTTTTAAAAGACAGTTGAAATAACTGTGAAATAAATTAGAAGTGACACTTTTGTTATCTCTGTTTGTTGGAGTATGGTGAACCTGAATAGCAAGCTTTGTACCAGGCATTGTTAACAGCAACATTGTCTTTGCCAGAGTGTGCCATACTTAATGGGTTTGCCCTTGTGGTGTTCTTTAGGACATGTGACGTACCATTTGCGTGTGTGTTTGTGTGCATGTGGAAACAACGAGCAGCACTTTGCACATGCCTCTCTGTTTGAAGTTTTGTGTAATAAAGACTTGAATAAAAATTGAACTGAGCTTTTATTGCCATTTCTTTGGGGCCATCTTTTTGAGCCTTGATGTGTCTACTGCTCCCCTGAGAGTAAGGATAGCGCAGGGACTTGCTTTCTTATTAACAAACCGGAATGTATCTGCCATAATTATCATCATGTATCTTTCACATTCACAAATTTGTTGTGATGGAATCAGCTAAAATATTAATACTGTGGTGGGAATAGTGTGTGTGTATCTCATCTCATAAATATGCAGCATCCATGTGCATGGGTAATGTGTCCAGAAACCTAACTTACCATAATGCCTTTTCCAGTCTAAAATATAAGCCTAGGTATTACTGAGCGAAAGCAAATGCAGTTGATTTACTTCAGGTTGGTTCTGTGGGAGTGTATGGTTGTGTAATGTGTGTCATTCTTTCGTAGTGGAGAGTCAGGAGAAAACAAGTTTATTATTTTATTTCCATTTGTTTTTCTTCATCGATCTAAATGCTTCTTACCAGGAGCTCAGGGTCCCATTTATTAAGCTATCCCATGTATCCTTAAGTTGTGATGATACTTGAGGCTCATCCAGACTTCCCTTTGTGTTGCATTTCTAGGCACATTTGTGCTTTAAAACTGCATGTTTGAGCAGTGGTGGTTTTTTTTGGAGGGGTGGTGGTGGTCCTGGCACTCTTCTTGGGAATATCAGTGTTTTACAGCTAAATCAGAGCAAGCAGCAATTAGGTTTTCCAAGGATTGCCATTTGTTCTCATTTAGCGGTAAAACGTGGGTTTTCCTGGGTATGATGGCCTTTAGCTTACAGGTATTTATGAAACATGCAACAAAATGATCAAGTATTTTATATTTCTTTCTTTCAGGTGGCTGCCTTGAAGTATATTCCTTCTGTTCTCCAAGATGTAGAAACAGTGTTTGATGTCAGGTTACTTAGGTGAGCTAACATTCAGAATTCAGTGTCATCTAGGTGACACTATACCTTTGGCAGGACTATGCTGGTATTGGGTTAGTTAGGTAAGTAAATTCACACTTGATGCATTGCTGCTGCAAACTGTTATTCTGGAACTGAAGTCATATCTGATTTCAGAAACAGCCTAAGTTGACATAAGCCATGTGTCTAAAAAGCATAGGCTTCTTAGTACCAGATATAGAATAAGCAGGAAAATAACAGTTGCTCTGTTGTGACAGTTGAAAGATCTATGGCAAACACTAGCTAGTTTAACTGTTTGGAAGACCTCCATATGTTTCATCAGATTCTTTTTTTAAAATATACCATATTAATCTAATCTAATCATTTCATTTTTCTATCTTTTGCAGCCAGCTCTTATATGAATTTTATACTTGCATTCCACCAAAATCTCTACAGAATCATAAAGTGCGCTCCATGAAGAATATAGTATGCAGCAATCTCTTCAAAAAACAAGGTAAATTCAGAATGACTTGGGAATAATGATTAAAAAAACAACAGCCCTGCTATCCCATGTTGGTTTAGGTCTCTCTCCAGATATCTTAGGCACATGCTCTTTCTCCTGCACTGCTTTGGCCCCTCTGCACTTTCGTTTGGACATTTTCACCCTCATCCCTTACGTATGATTTACCATGAACTGAGATGCTTCTGAGCTCCTGTAGACTCTACCTCAAGATCAGGTTAAAAGCTGCTGTGCCATTTTGAGTTTAAGCACCAACAATCTGGTTCCATTCTGGTTCAGGTGGAGCCCATCCCTTTCATACAGGCCTGGCTTGTTCCATCACGTTGCCTTAACATATTCAAACTTCTCCTTCTGACACAACTGTCTCATCTGCCAATTAAGACTCTCCAGCTGTGCTTGTCTAGCTGGCTCTGCCTTTTCATCAGGTAGCATTTCAGAGAAAGCTACATTGAAGGTCTTGGTTTTCAACCTCCTACCTAGCAACCTTAATTTTGCTTCCAGGACTGCATGACTGCATTCCACCACATCAGTGGTACCACATGTAACAAGATGTAACAAGACCACTGATTTCTTCCCTTCTACCAGGGAATATCCAGACGTTGCATGACATCTGCAGACAGGCTGCATATCCATCACAAACTTAATGATTGAATTGTTCACTGAGCCATTTCAATATGCTCTGCTATTTAAAAACAAAGGGCTTACTGATTCTTTAATTGTTGTATCCTTGAAAGCATTTGAGAAATGCTAGTGATATGCTATGGCATCAATTATTTGGTGGCTAACAGTTTGCATTAGGTGTTTGAGAGATTTTTTGAATTCCAGATGTTTCTGTGCCTTTTGGGTGTTTGCAAAAAATGCTGCAGAGTATGCCTCAAAAGCACTTTATCATCTCCTTCTTCCTCAGTTCTGCTGATGCTTATAAGTTAATTATCGTAACAGTGTCTTAAGCACCCATTTGCAGGATAAGGCATGCATTACAAGATATAGGAGCAACAATGCCTAATGATTTGTGCTGGTGCAAAACACACCTCAGCAAAACGTACCCACCACCAGTGTAATTCAGCTGTTGTCCATTCATTTTCACCCCCTCACTTACAGATTAAACTGCCTTTCTTTATTTTTTTATAATAAAGTTTTAATAAAGCTTTTCAACATACAATAAAAAAGAAACAAAACAAGAAATAAGAAAGAGAACAAAGAGAAAACCAAGCAGACACAGAGAGATAATAACAGAAAAGAGAAAGAGATAAGTAAAAGTGACTTCCAACTATCTGTCAGTTGTGCCTGCAAAAGTTCCTTATAATAATCCAGTGTTCAGTCCAGAGTAATGTCCAGTTATTCCTCCCTCCGCTAGCTGATGTTAAATCCAGGTATCTCAGTTTCATTCCTTTTCCTTCCCATCCATGAAGTTCATAAGTAAGAATCAACCTTAATCTTCCTCCAGTCAAACACCACAACTTTACCTCCTGATTTAAAAAGACATGCGGTGCTTATTCTTTATTCCTCACGAGTTTCTTTGCTGTGTTTATATAAAAAGACAATATCCATAACAAATTATGTAGACATTAATTCACAGCCCAAACAATAGTATTGCAGGAGGCACAGCAACTTTTTCTTCTGAGATGATTCCAAGTTGTACACAGAGTCCTCTTTCCATTAATTCCATCTCCTCCTCCAACATCATAGCTCCAGCACAACATTGTTCCGTTGCTTCCAGCACCGATACTACTGCAGGAGGCTTAGTCACTTTTTCTTCCCAGATCATTTCAGATTGTACTTCCAGCATCAACACTAAACTATCCTTTAGGGCTGGCAAATCATCCTTGGTATTTCCCCCCAGGAGCTGTGACTCTTCAGGAATCTGTGTGAAACCTTCCTTATTTTCTAATATGATATTATGTTCTGAAACACTTTGTATCAGAGTAAAAGATAATACACAGTGCATCTGCTTAAATGAGTTTCAAGTGCTTTATGGCATCTTCAAGTTTTTGTGACTTAAGCTTTCGTGCACCAAAGCCCAGTGTGCCATTCCACGAAAGCTTACGCCACAATCAGTTTGTGGGTCTTTAAGGTGCCACAAGACTGTTCGTTCTAATGCTGCAGGAGACTTTACATTCACTGGAATCACTAATGTTACTTCAAAAGGGAGTATAAAATAGTATGGTTACATGCCTCCTCTAACTAGGGAGCTCCTTACTATGAAGCAGACCATTCAATAAACACAGCATGCTAGTAGTAAAAGCAGCACCACCTTGAAAATGTGCAAGTTATTTGTTTTCTGGAAAAGCAAAGAAACCAACTTACTAGCTTTTCCTTTCATGAGATTTTTGTTCGCATTGTAATTTGGATTGCCCTATCTTGAAGAGCGATAAAGAGGACAGCCTGAGCCACTGCTAGCCTGAGCTGGCGAAAGAGACGTGCTGGTGCGTGGGGCCGCTGTGCCTGTGCACCTCTTTTCCTGGCTCAGGCTGGCAGCAGCCATGATGTGCAGAGTGCCTAGAAGTCTCTATAAACATACCACAGACCTTCAGATCTTCACAAATGGACACTGTGAAAACTCTTTTTACTTTCCTTGGAGACTTAACTTCTCTAATAGCTTAATATGAGGTTGCCAGTTGGTCAGTACTCATCCATATGGATCCATTCTATTATCCCAAATTTATTTGGGAACTGTTGGTGAGAAACTTTGGCAAAAGCTTTTTGGAGGTCCAAGTGTATGATGTTAACCAAACTAACCCCAATCCACATAAGGTAATTTTTCTTCAGGGTGAGGCAGAATTCCCTTTGCAGAAGCTATGTTTTCTCACAAAGGCTTATTCTTCTACATGCATAACAAATCTAGCTTTAATTGTGTTTTCCACATCCTGCTGGAATAGCTCAGTCAGCAGGGTTGTGGGTCTAAGTCCCACGCTGGGCAAAAGATTTCTTTTTTTCTGGTGGGCTGGACTAGATGACCCTCATTGTCCCTTCCAACAATTATATGATTCTTTGAAATAACACAGGACAGTTGTTAAACCAAGTGACCTGCAATTTTCTAGCTCTCCCTTGAGAGCTCTCTCTTTAAATAAATTTTAGAGGAAGGAAATATTGGTAGCTTTCCCCCTGACTCTTCGATATCTGGAAGGCAGAAGTCCTTGCCAAAAGGAAATCCCTTGTCTAGTAGCAATAGAGAAGTGTTATTCAGAGTGTTTCTAACTCTGGTTGAGAAGTTATTTGCAAAACTGTCAGGTCCCTTTCTTCATTGTTGGTAAGAAAGGCAATCCATTTTTAATTGTGCCTAGAGGCTTTCACAATGGGCTCAAGAGCTTCTACAAAATTTAATGAGAGTAAATAAATGAACAAACTCCTTTCAGATTGTCAGACTCTGTTTCCCACTTCAAACAACACATCCACAGAAGTCAAAATAAATAGGTTAAAACAATATTTTGCTGCCTTTGTACGTAAGAGAAAGCTAATTACTTCAGAGAAATGTTAGGTGAGAATAACATTGTAGTTTGAGATTAATTTTGATTTTGTCTAAATATGATTAAGATGAGGACAGGTGCCTTTTTCTCTCCCCTGTATTTGGTCTTCATAGCTAAAAAGCAACACAATTGCAAAGCACAGGTGCCCACAGTGAAGTCTTTTAGGAATTTCAGTCACTAAGAGCATTGGAAGTTTTTTCATTTGGATAATAATGCTTTACACTTAAGAACTGCAGAATAAAATAACTAAAATTAATGTATTTTGATCTTTTGGAAGTCAGGTCCCAAATTCTGCAGGATAGCCTTCTTTATCTTAATGGATAGTTTGTACCAAATGACTGTGCAACTCCTTGAGAGATTTGCCAAGTGAACCTCGTTTTAGAAGACCACGGGGCTTTCCCATATGCCAAATATTTTATGAAGCTCATCATTTCTGCATCTTAAAATTGTAGTTGGGGAACTATTAAAAAATAAGCAAGTGTTGTTAATTTTAACATTTATAATTCAAGTCATGAGACGAAGCAATATCAGAACCAGCACACATTGCCCCAAAAATGGCTCAAAAGGAAGGTGACCTGGTAGGTGCAAAAAAAGAACCAAAGATTCCAATTGCATTCAGCAATTACCGGTATGTTTTATTTCTATAAAATGCTTGGCCTTCACTGACGTGTTGTAGAATAATCAGCCTGCATCTAACACAGGTCTGGATAAATGTGAGTTTTTATAAGAGCAACAGCTTAGGGTGAAGGATGTGTAGCCTTTTCCTCACATTTCGCCTTTCCCTTCCATTCCGCTTTCTTCATTTAAATCTCACCGCATTTTAAAGCTTCGGAAAGGCTAAGCAGCACTTCCATTGATAAAACTATAAAGATTGCCTTCTGTACTACTTTCACTTAGGGCCACACTAGATTTGCTGTCTTGGCATTTAAAATATAAATAGCATCGACTGAGGGTGAGGGCTGATAATTATCCGGATCACAGCAAGCAGGAAGGTAGAAATTAACCCCTTCTACCTCTGCATTTTTTTAAAAAATGTTTTTTTATTGAAAGATTTTCATGGATAACCAAGATATATATAGTGTCTCTGTTTTCAGTTCATAGAGTCTTTTCTACAGATCAGTTACATTTGGCCTGAGATACCATTCTACTTTCAGTTTGTTGGTTAGCTTTTCTAGTATGGCTGTTTCCCATACAGTTTGGTACCAGAGGTCCATGTTCACTTCTGACAGGTCCCTCCAGGATCTAGTTATGATACTCCTAGGTGCTGAGAGTAAAGGTAAAGGTACCCCTGCCCGTACAGGCCAGTCTTGACAGACTCTAGGGTTGTGCGCTCATCTCACTCTAGAGGCCGGGAGCCAGCGCTGTCCGCAGACACTTCCGGGTCACGTGGCCAGCGTGACAAGCTGCATCTGGCGAGCCAGCGCAGCACACGGAACGCCATTTACCTTCCCGCTAGTAAGCGGTCCCTATTTATCTACTTGCACCCGGGGGTGCTTTCGAACTGCTAGGTTGGCAGGCGCTGGGACCGAGCGACGGGAGCGCACCCCACTGCGGGGATTCGAACCGCCGACCTTTCGATCGGCAAGTCCTAGGCGCTGAGGCTTTTACCCACAGCGCCACCCGGATCCCTCTCCTTTGAAGCTAGTAATCACATTGGGAGAAAATCCCCCATTGGCACAAATGGGGAATTTCCTATCAATTCAAATTCTGGTTGCAGAAAAGGGATTTTCCTCAGGACTACATCTGCAAATGAAAGAGTCAGCTTCACTTTCTCTGCTTTACAACAATCCTGATCATTATCACCTCCTCCAATGATGCCACCTCAGTTTTATAAAACCTGTGAAGTAAATTCAAAGTTGCATTTAACATCACAGTGTAGTTTAACTCTTATAGAAACAGTCTTTTTCTTTGATAAGCCCCTCCATTTTCCTTTAAATACCTTTAAAACACTTCCTTTTAAAAACAATAAAATGGAACAAAAATTTACCTCATACACCAGTGATTAAAGATAACATTTTTTTAAATGGACCTATGATGTCACATATATTGTCAAAATGAGAGTCAGGAAATCATAGCTTCCATTTAGAAATCTATGCAAATACAACTGCGAGAGTTTTATTAGTCAGCACTACTCACACATACAAAGGGAAGCTCGTGAAATTGCATTTTCTATGACTGAAATCTGCTGTACTAAGCAGGGGCATGGAAATCTTATATCAAAGCAGCAAATATTCTTGTGATTTGAATGTTTGCCAAACTTCTTATAAATAGGTTGGTTTTTTAATCATAATATTTCAAGTAGAAAAGCTGAAGCAGAAGATAGCAATCTGATACTGGACACCTGGAGACAATAAATTTTAGCAACTTGACCTCTGCTGTAAAACTACCTCTACCTCTGCTGTTGTAGGCACTGTGTTGCTGAATATCAAATGCTGGGAATCACAAGTGGGGAATGTACTGTCCCACTCAGATTCAGGCTTCCCACTGTGAGAACAGGATGCTGGACTAGTTGTGCGACTTGCTCGGTCCAGCAGGATTCTTACGTTCTTAGGTTTGTTTCTGCCCAAGGACTAATATGAAATAATTCCCATGTTGGAATGTTTTCTTGTAGCCTGTCTATTACATTTGTATCCTGACCCTCATTCCAGGAACTCGCAGCATGCATGGGAAGTTATCTCACTTTATCTCAGCACATTGTTCTGTGATTTCTTCTACCTTGAAAATAGGTGTGGGGGTTGAACATATATTCAACATATATTCTTAACATGTTGAGTTGTACTAAATAGCAGCATAGCAATGCTCAACAGAGGAATCACATTACTGATATGCAACTTTCAAACAGAACATCAACCAGATCAGTACCCAAAGTCCTCCTTTGGCTTAGCCAATTATAGGTTAAAGTTCTGGATATAAATATATTTAAGTGAAAACGAGAGCTTCAGATTTTCAAATTATCCAACTCCCTGCAAAGCAAGTAAGGGAGCCTGGGGTCATTGTTCAAGATCATCAGTGGAAGGTCTTCTGTTGTTATCCAGGTGAGGGTTACTCACCAAGAAAGAAACAGTAAGGGAACTTTTCATTGGGCATTGGCAAACATGAGCAAGGGTAAGGATTCAACCCTCTCTTCCCACCCACCTCTTCTCTGTTTTATATTACAGTGCTTTACAGTGATTGGGTGGCAGCCCAATTTCAATACATGCATTTGCTGCCTTCGTGATTAGTTTGGTCTCCAGTTTTTGTATTATAGGAAAATATGATGTAAGCAAAGAGCTGAATCATATGGTTGTATAACATCTAGCCTAGGGCTCCTGTGTGTTTAATCCAAGTACATCAGTTTTTAAATCAGAATGTAAAATATGCAGTTAAGGGCAAGTATTTTTGGTGTCTTTAAAGATAATAATTTCAAACGAGTTCAATTGCTCAGTGAATAATTATGCTAAAACGTGTTACTTATTGGTATTTTCCATAACTAATGTTTACAGATGTGACAATTAAGTCAGTCATAAACTACAAGAACTAACAAAACCTCTGCCAGTAAACATTTCTGTACTGTGGAGGAAGCTTTTCTGTTTTAAAATCTGCCACTCGAGATACAGCAAGAATACAAATGTACAAAAGATTTGTTGTGAAAACGGTACCCCTTACAAAAGGCAAGTCTATAAATTTCTTCATCTTAAAATTAATTTTACAGAATTGTACAAATATTTATACTTTCAAAAATAGGAAATCACAATGAATTCATCATTAGCAGCACATGGCAACTTGGGATGTATACGCCGCAATAGCCTTAGATGCTGTTTGCTTATCAAAATTACTCCATCGAGAAACCTCTTGGGCTGCATAATTTTGTTTTGGCCTAGAAAAATGTTCCCAGCTCAAACTGCAGCTAAGCAGTAGTTGTCGCTGCTTCTTTCTTAGGGTCAAAACAGATGCTATGAGGGAGATTTTTGAGTTGATCTCTCCAAGTTTTAAATTTCATTTCGAAGTAGTTCAGGTGGCTGTAGTGATGGGGATGGCAGTGGCATCATGCAAACTTAAAAGCTTGCTTTCAATCTATCCCTGGCAGTTCAATTCTGGGGGAAATATATTATGCGCTCCCTACTGTTTCAACTGGTGAGGAGTTTGTCAGATAACCAGCCTCATATAACCAACATGCTTAACTCTAATTAATGCATGAAGTGGTTAAGACCATAAAGCTGTCCTGCCAGGCTCATCTCACCTTGTGAGGGTCTGTCAAACCTCCCCCTCCTCAACAGCTCTGCCGCCCAGTCTACCTGAGAAACTCATCATGCAAAGGGGTCTCAGCTGGTTACTCCAAGCTCAGGCCGCATGGCTGTCACAATCCACACTTGAGTTCCTATACCAAAATTTTAGGAACTTCCACCACTGTAACTTAGCCATGTTATACTGTCTGTGCATCTTTTTCTAAATGCTGTATGGAAAAGCACATGAATCTGCCTTTGGAGAGCTTGTAAATAATAAACCATTTTTGCTTACTAAACATGTGGTCTTGTTCTATGCTAGAGGAGGAAGGGACTATTTTGGAACCCACAAGGGCATATTTTAAAGGTCTAACAGCCTATTTTTCTACACTTTGCTGCATATTTTCTTATCTTAAATCTCTGCTGGGGTTCTCTCACCAAAAAAGTACCTGCCCCAAACCTGGCTCTTGGCATCCAGCAAATTCTCCTTGTATACCTATTTTTATCCTTGCCACCAGCAGTTTCAGGGGCACAGCAAAATTGGTTTACTTTGGGAGGTCCTTTGTGTACTGTGACTGCTCTTCATAGAAGCATGCTTCCTAACTTAAATCCTAAATAACTGATATTGAGGCTGTACAATATATAGCATAGATGAGAATTTTTGCATATCTTATTATGCAAGCAATAATATACAGTATTCAAAACAGTTAACCACCAGTATAGGTGAAAACAATACTGGTTATCGTGTGTGTGTGTGTGTGTGTGTGTGTGTGTGTGTAGGGGAGGGGATGAATTAAGATTCAATTATATCTGCTATTGTTAAAGAAATCTGAAGTGGAATGAATATAAATAGCTATATAAATTTCTATTATCTCTAATAAAATGCCTGCATAGCTAAATTAAAGGCTAGAACGATCATGATTACATTATTTTAATAATAAAGATTAACATGGTAAGTTGGCTATTAGTTAATTCATGAACATTATTAATGGAAAATGTGTATTAATTGGGTCTACAGTGCTGCATAAATAACAGGCAACCCATCTTGCATAGTTAGCATATTTTCTCCTACTTTATGACATTTACCACATAGCCCAATTTTCTCTTAGGCAGAACAGTCAAAGTTATTATTATATATTAAAAACAGTGACAAGTACAAATTATTTTTTTCTATTATATGTGTGGGTACTGCTTTGTTTTACTGTTAAAGGAAACTTTTAATGCTAGTATGAAAATGGATGCTTGAAACTATTTGTGTATAGAATGTGTTAGGAGAGAAAAAAATCAGTTCAACTATTACGGTTCCTGCTATTGTTTTCCACTCAGAAAGAGTGAGGAAAAAATGCTGTCTTGGTAGAATTGATTGGAGTCAAATGTAATACAGTGGTACCTCGGGGTACAAACGCTTCAGGTTACAGACTGCACTAACCCGCAAGTAGTACCTCGGATTAAGAACTTTACCTCAGGATGAGAACAGAAATCCTGTCGTGGCAGCGGGAGGCCCTATTAGCTAAAGTGGTACCTCAGGTTAAGAACAGTTTCAGGTTAAGAATGGACCTCCGCAATGAATTAAGTTTTTAACCAGAGGTACCACTTGTAGAAGTATCAGAATGCGCTCATGGTTTCAGGACAGTATATACCATGGGAAAGACCTATTTGATGCCCCGCCTAAATGGTTGCCTCATTCAGACCATGTGAATGAAGCAACGTGGGATCCATGCATGGAAAAACAGCTCCCAGCTATGGGTGCATCTCAAGAGGACCTAATTGTCAGGTCTTCCTGACTCATTGTATTGTCTATGCAGTTGCCCATCATCTTGGAGTGTAGGTATTATAAATACCCCGTATGCATTAATTTGTACCTCCTGTTTCAGTCTTTGCCTTCACTCAGCTTTTTAAGTTCAATAATAATGCAAGCTTTTAATACCCTGTTTGTGTAATTGCACCCAATTCGTCTTATCTTACCTCCCTTGAATAAAGAGTTACAAGCTTTAAAAGATAAGAGCTGAGGACTTGGGCAGCTGCCAAAAAACTTCTATTTATTGGGTCACAGAACAAGTGCACCTTACCCCTGCCATAAATATATTCTTCCCCAGAGATGTTCTGACTAAGCACTGTAAATGTTATTTTCATATATTTTGCAGCCACAAGAGTGTAACTTCATAATAAATTCTGAAAAGATGTATTTTTTAAATATATATATATATATTCCATAGATATATCAATTCACCCAAACAAGCTGAAGTTATACACTAGGGATGTCAAGCTAAAGTATATTTAAAATTAAAATTTGCACAAAAAGTAAGGCTTCAGGTTATGTACTAAATTGTGCTTGCTAAGTATACCTCAATTATTAATGACAGTGGCTGGGATTTACAACGAATAGAAAGGATTGCTTTTAAGAAGCTTAAAAACAGCCACCACTCCATCTGGGCCAGGGATTACCATTACCCAAACTTTATCAGCTCTTCCACATTTGATCCAAATAAATGGCAAGATCCCTCCTCCCAAATTCTGCCAAATCCCCTTCTGTTGTACCTCCATGCACCGCTGCCCCAATATTCCATTTTGGAAGTACCCCTCAACCCCCAAAAACAGATTTTGAGGGGCTGCGGGGGCAGGGGGATTGCAGACATTCAGTCTGACTTCTCCCTCCCTCAGTAATGTATGCTGGGGAAAACTGGATGTTATTACAGCTAATAGTACAAAGCAATTTCAAACAGTAAGCAAGAGAGTAAATAAATATTTTCATAGGGAAAGAGCATGGTTTTGTGTAAATAGGTGTGCATCAACCACAAGATTCACTTTGGACTTCAGTTTGGTGCTTCATAACAACCTGATTTGGTCAGACATAGGCAGTCTAATTCTTCTTCCCCAATCACTGTAGACACAGCTATAATCCCCTGCTTTTTATAGAAATGGATGAAATTTGCAGGCATCACAATCATTCCAAAATGAGTAAAGCCTTCTGTATATCTCTAAAATATGGTCTCTCCCATACAAAGTACTTGTTAATTTGGGGCAAAATATCTCTAAAATATGGTCTCTCCCATACAAAGTACTTGTTAATTTGGGGCAAAATTTGATTAATGTGAAGGCATTGTTACTCCTTCTGAGTGCATAAGTTCTCTCAAATTTCAGAAGTGTAGTTGCAGGTTTTCCCGCAAAGGCAGCAATTAGTTTTAGGATCTGCTCCATTCCTCTTCCTTCCCTATTGAGAATTTTCAAGAAATGACTCTCACTTTATTCCTTCTGGCAGAAGTGAATGTAATCTTAGGCTGGATAAAGGTTTCCAAATTTACACACAAACAGGTATAGGGGATTTTGTGCTAGAAACCGAGAAAATCTGATTTTTATTTTGAAGCAGAATTTGATGAAATTGCTGGGAAAGTAACCCTATTCCTGGCCATGAATCCTTCAAAATGTCTGAAGCAAAGCTGCTGTGATACAAGAGCAGCTGTGGCAGTTTTGGGTGGGAATCACTTAATCTCCTTTAGTGTTTTGTGGACAATTGCTCTGAAAATTGCAAACATAAAAGTGGTGCCACTGGGTAAGAAACCTGTTAAATCACAAACAAATAGGTTCAGCGGGATTGTGCCAGGTACCTTTAAAGTTGGCTTCGGGGTGGAAAGAACCAAATGATTCCCAAGAAAAAATAATTTCCTTTGATACAAACTTGACCTGCCAGTTGCAATGGAGATCTTGACCTGTTTCCACTCCTCACCTTCGCACCTTCCTTGATCTCAGAGGCATAAATTTTGTTCTTGAAAAGCTGCTTCCTTCACCAAAGCACTGGGATTAGAAAATGTGGGTAAAATAATTTTCTCCCTTTTCAGCCAATGCTTGTCTGCATTATTGTCAATGCTTCAGGAGTCCTTCCTTTGACTTGTGATACCTCATAAAGATCCCCTTTCACCTGTGACAATCAACCCCAATACTTCTGAGGCATCTCACCACCTTGGGGCTTGTTGGATTCAGATGCACAACCCTACTAAACAGTACTATGTCAGGTATAACTAGGGATTGTGTCAGAATTGGCCAGTTAATATTCTAACATAAAACCACTTTTAATTGGGGGATTTGCTACTGTGAGAAGCAAGGCATGAATACTAAAAACTTTTGGAAATTTTATTAAGCAGTGAAAAGGTTTTGGAGGAAAGACTTCTCTTTTCTTCCACCACCATCATCCAGCTTTTCACACTATTTTATATTCTTCATATGTCATATTTCTTCTTTACCATAAAATAAGCTGCTGGGGAAAAGGTGTGTTTTCTTTCTGGTGCTGAAGGTGGCATTTTGGGGGGATATTGGGAGTGAAATTTTGGTAGGAAGAGTAGGGTTACAGGTGGCCATTCTTGAGTTTTGATGATGCCTGTTTATGTTTCATGAACAGTTGTATCTCTGGCTTAGATGCTGAGTATCTGCTACATTGTTTCTCTCCTTTCCCCCAAATATCTGAAGTAGTGTGCATATGCACAATTCATGAGTAAGAGGCACTCTTGCTTTTCCAAGGATGTTCTAGGAACAATCTTGAATGTAAATGTTGTGGGCAGAACTTAGCTCAGCTTCATAGATAATGTGTTTGGGTTGTTTTTTTTTTTGGCAAATTGGTCTTCTGCATAGTTTTCCATGCCATTTGGATTTATTTGCTCTGATTTGCTGTCAAACATATGCAAGCTTCACATTTTCAATGTATATTTTGCTGCCTTTCTAGCTCTTGGTCAGCTTTTCACTTTCTCTTTTATTAATGCGACAAGAAAAGTTTAATAATAATAATAATAATAATAATAATAATAATAATAGGAAATTGGCATTGCAGGAAGACATTTATTACCCACAAAGCATACACATGTACTCTATTCAGAATGATTGATTCATTCACCAGCCAGATCTTCATGAAGTGTAGAATGTGGTATTACTCTTTGCTGAACTGCCTTTAGTTACTTAGACATTCATTCTGTAGATCCTAATTGCTTTCTTCATGTTTACATTGGTAAGATGAAAGGGGATAGAAGCCAGAAGGCTCTACATGGGAAGTGACTGGAATTAAGCATAGTTGTGGGAGGGGGAGCTGCATTGTATGCTTTCTGGGAAGAAAAACAGGAAAATTTCTGTGATAACCTTAAGTAGCAAATTATTACTTTCAGAATGTAGAGATATCCTGCTTCCTGTCATTACCAATGAACTGAAGGAATTACTGGATCCAAGGGAAGAGGCACAAAACCAAGAGAAGAAGTATTGTGTTGAATTACTCAACAGCATCCTGGAGGTTCTCAGCTGTCAAGATCCAGTGAGTATTGATGATTAGAATGATTATGTGGCTGATTCCAGGAGGTTGTAAGACGGTGCTGATTAAGTTGTAAAATATTGATGCTGATGACTCTCATTTAAATTCTAAATATAACAGGGCCCTGACAGATTGAAAGAGTTCTCTTAGTTTTCAGTACTACACTGGAAACAGAGTTATAATTTTTCCCTCTTGGTTTTCAGGATCATTTGCCTTGACACATCATCAATCCTGAATCAGCTTTATTTTATTAAAGCCAAAGGAGTCATGCTGTTTTGTACACATTGTATCATTGACACTAGACACATGAACTGTGGAGTTTGGGAATATGTTGCTGGCTCACTCTTTCCTTGATACAGTGGTACCTTGGGTTAAGTACTTAATTCATTCTGGAGGTCTGTACTTAACCTGAAACTGTTCTTAACCTGAAGCACCACTTTAGCTAATGGGGCCTCCTGCTGCCGCCATGCCGCCGGAGCATGATTTCTGTTCTCAACCTGAAGCAAAGTTCTTAACCTGAGGTACTGTTTCTGGGTTAGCGGAGTCTGTAACCTGAAGCGTATGTAACCTGAGGTACCACTGTACTGTGTTTAAGGCCATCCAAGTTGCCCCAAACAATTTATATCATTGTTTATAAAAATGCATAAACCGTGTGTTTGTGTGTTGTACATAAAATAAATTAAAATAAATGTCAATAATTCAAAAATTAAAATCAGCATTTCAAAAAATACCAATGCCAATTTTTATTATTTTTAAACTAAATTAAAAACAAGTATACATAACTAAATACCTCTAAATGGGCTTATGGAATTTTTAAAAAGTGTTTACAGGTACCTAAAAGAACATAGTCGCCTACTGTGGTTTCAAATCCACTTTAAGTCATGGGTTTGAGGAATCTTGGTGCCCTAGTAAGTGCCAGTGTGGATATATATATATTTAACATCGTTAAATGGAAGTTAATGAGGTAGGAAACTCCACAGGATGTTTCTGATATCCATACCATAGCTATGTCTGCACTGAATCACTGATAGTGCTGTATGAAAAAATCCAAGTGAATAAATGAACAAGTCATTTTTTTGCCTTTTCTGCTTCTAATAAAT
This sequence comes from Podarcis filfolensis, assembly GCF_964270895.1. Taxonomy (NCBI): domain Eukaryota; kingdom Metazoa; phylum Chordata; class Lepidosauria; order Squamata; family Lacertidae; genus Podarcis; species Podarcis filfolensis. The sequence continues at coordinate 75,971,710 of NC_139605.1, read as the reverse complement.
ATTCAAAACTGTTCTGCAACACTAAAGGAACAGTTACTTTTTAAGGGTGAGTTATATTAGTATGCATTGAAAGGCAGTGGCCAGGTCCTTGTTTCATAAGCCATATTGCCATCATCACATGTGCTTATTTAATATTAGCTGCTGTACAAGCTTGCTTTCCACATTTTGCATATGTGATCCATGTGCACGTATGCAACAAATTTCTACAATGGGAGAGTTCTAAAAGGTATGTATAAAAATGTGTCATCTTTGTGCAGGGTCACAAGCAGAAATCTGCATTAGACTTAAGGAGATGAGTTATATTCTATTTCTCAATGTCTGTCTTAGTTATCATTTAATTAATGCACCTTCACTAATCTGCATTTTAAAAAATCATGTTAGTAATGAAAGTTCTTACACTATTCTGGGTGCTGAACTCTGAAATTTCACTTGTGACTATGACATGTTTTCCTGACAAGCTGACTTGGTTTCCCAATGCCATACACTGCTGCTGCTACCTTGCCACTCTCCTCTCTGTTACTGGCAGTCATCAGGAAAGCCGCCCTGCCTGCCACTACTGCATTTCTAATATACACTTAATTTGTGTTTTTAGGTACAAAGATATTGGCCACTTCTTTTGAGATTATCCCAGTTTCTTCCCATTTCTTCCCAATTAGAATGTCTTAAAGTGGAAACTGGATGAATTTTGGGCCACCTCAGGCGCCTCAGTATAATTTGTATCACTGGTTCTTAAAGTGACACTGTATAGTCACTTAAGTTGTGCTGTTTGAAATATGTGGAGGGTGGCTGCATAGCTGAATTTCCTTTATTTTATCGATTTTAGTTAGGCAGTATTGCTTGCGAGGGAGAGTCTGAGATACTGTAGAAGTACTAGCCTCTTCAGTTTTCATTGTGACAATGCTAATATGCAAGAAGTTTAATAGAATAGTTATTATTCTATCAGAAATGTACTTTGTTTGACCTGAATTTTCAAGGAGAAAAAGCTTTGGCTTAGATGACCCCGTTTGGCTGAGATCATACAGGGCTCAAGAATGATAGTCATAGCCTTAGTGGCAGGTTCTTTTTTCTTTCTCAGTTCTGTGATTTTAAAGTATTCTTTCCATTTCACAAGTAGTTTGTAGAGATGGCCAGGCTTAGAAAATTGGTATCATTTGTTCCTTAGGATGCACTTCGACAGTCTACCTTTCACTTTCCTTGGCAGCGAAATTCTTTCTTTTGAAAAATGGAAAGATCATTGGATGAATTGTTGTAAAGTTAATGCATCTCTCAGCAGGACATTGAGACTTCCTCTCTGTGCACTGTGTACTCACTAGAAGGAAATCTTTAGGTCTGGACAACCTACATACCCGAGGAAGGTGTTCATCACAGGCTTCCAGGAGCAACTGGCTTAAAAGAGGCTTCTGCTTATGGGGTCCTGCTTGCACAATGGAATTTCCCCTGTGCTGGCCTCACTCCTGCATCCCACACTGCCTCTCTGCCAAATAATTTCAAGAGGCCTGGGGATCCTCTAGAGCAGCCTTTCTCAACCTGTGGGTCCCCAGAGCTCAGGGATGATGGGAGTTGTAGTCCAACATCTGGGGACCTACAGGTTGAGAACTGCTGCTCTAGAGTAAATTGGAGGGGGCAGGTATGAAGATCCGCACGCGTGCTAACTGTTGCTGAAGTGCTTTAAGTTAGAGATCAAGAATCAAATTTAATTGTTTTTTTGCTGTAATTATTTACTGGTGTTTGGTATTTTGCTGGATGTTTTGTTTTTAAGTTTCATGGCTGGTTCTGTTGGTGATAATTGTGGTTTTATTATTGTAGATTATTGCAGTGTTAATATTTTGGCTTTCATATTTAGCCTATGAGTAGTTTAAACAAATAAATATCTTAGTAAAGCACATAAGATCTTAAGGGCCTATTGAGTTGACTTAGGAGGCATATCCTTGAACTTTCTGATCCAGTACCTGATGACAGTGGAAGACATAATTAGTAAGTACAGAAGGAGAATGTGCTGAATGGAAGGAAAGGGGACCTTCTATAGGACTAAGAAGTTTTAGCAAAGTAACATTCACTTTCCCAAACATTTAGTTTCAAATGTACTTTAAAAATTAAATGTTAACATAATGCAGTGTCTTCCTTTTCCCATGTTTTAACATACCTGAAGGTTAGTGCAATTAAACTAAATTGGAAGCATATGGCAAATGTTTAAAATCCAGCTTAGGAACATGATGGATGAGGCACTCTGTAAATGCTCACAGCCACTGCTAAGGAGACAGAGAAATCTGTTAATAACCTCATCCTATGGATGTTTACTCATATGTCCCACTGAGTTCCAAGACATTAACTCCCAAGTAAGTGAACATGGAATTGTAGCCTAAAACTTTCTCCTTAGGGCATTGCAGTGAAGCCAAATGATGCCCCACCTTGGGAACAACAATACAAATGTTTAACTTTACATGAGCTTGTTACATTCCCTCCACCCTCCAGCAATTTCTGCGATTGGGTTGATTACTCAGGTTTGTAAATGAAACTGTTACAATAGGAGCAAGACGATAACTCTGTATGTGAAGCGTGTGGTTGCAATGCCCCCTTGACATTTAAAGTATAGTTGTTTAAGATAATTATAGAGTAAACATAGTATAGATATTATAATGAGCTTTCATGTTTTGTCTCTTATCTATTACTGTATAGCTATTATATAGCTTTTACCACTCGGGACTTAGGAGCCAATGATACATTTTCTCTTTTCCATGCTTGACAATACTAGTTTGTGATAATGCCAAGTTGACTAGTACTGTTTGACAAAGTTGTGCTTTCAATGTGAAAAGGCCATATTAAAGCAGAAAAATGAAAAAAACACATCTTATTCTTCTCTCCCCCCGCCTTTCTAAAAGTAATATTTAGCTGTTGCCCTCAGTTGTTTTGAAAAGATGCTGTCTCCTTCAAGATGAGCTACTTGCTGTTACAGATTGCATGTATGAAATCTCAAAGGTTATCCCCCAAACACTGTTTTATAATTAAATTGACTGTATGTTGGGATCTCAGGTGCAAGAGTGACCTTAAATTCCTGGCAGGCTGCAGATGCAGGGTGTATTATTGCACAAACAGCAAAAAGCAAATGCACCATAATAAAGCAGATGTGCCTGCTTTTTGAACCATGCTTGTCACATCTGAAAAGTGAACTTGTGCATTTCTTCTACTGCTAAATGCTTGAGTTCCCTTTTCAAACCTGATAACTTGAAGTGCAAACTGAAGCCAAATGTGCATTTGCATTTTAAATAATAATAATAATAATAATAATAATAATAATAATAATAATAATGTAATTATTAATAATTTTGTATATTCATGAGTATTATACAGAATGGGTCCCTGCCATTACATAGAACTATCAGACAGAATAGCTGTAGATCAGGGGGTAATGAATCTATAGCCCTTGGACCAGAAGTGGCCTATGGTTTCCCTGGCCCTATGCAGTAACTAAGCTTTTAAAAGATGTCATTGATGCTAATCTGAGGTATTTCTTAAAGCCTCATTGCTGTGGTGGTGGTTTTCAGGGGTGTAAAGCTGGGGAGAGGAAGTTTAACTTGTCCTTTCCTACCTGTACATCCCTACCCATATATTATGACACTTCTCCCCCCACACTCCTCAAATCACTGACATTAGGGGAAATCCCAGAAAAGCTTGTGTTGGCACCAATGGAAGCTTTTTTTAAAAAACAGGAAAGGGGCCAACAAGTGAGGTGAGTGTGAGGTAGAAAGAGAGAGTGGGCGCTGACTCTGCCCACTTTTACTGTGTCAACATTTGGTTCTGGTGCTGCCCTTTATAGCCATGTGGCCTCTGAAGGTTTTCCATCAAGTGCACAGGCTGACCAAGTGGTAGTTGCGGGAGGGAGGGGCCAAATGGCCATTGGTCCCACCCAACTAGGACAGTGGAAGGGACCTCAATGTCTTGCTTCTGCCTTTGATAGCAGCCATATGGAATCGTTAGTGACAAACACTTATTGCTCAGAACTGAGCCAACAGAACCCCCAAATGTTGCTGAACCTACAGCTCTTGCCATCCTTGGCCATGCTTGTGGGGCTGATGGGAGTTGTAGTTCAGCAACATCTGGAGGGCCAAAGTTTCCCCAGCCCTACAACAGAAGGTGCTTTGATATTTAAACTCTTCCTCAGAGAAAACCAGGTACAATGGGTGCTGAAATGGGTGAACACACACAGAGAGAGTTCTGGGAAAGGGAATCAAGTGGCAATTGGCCCCAGGCAAGGCAATTAATATTTGACAGATCTTCTAAAGTGCAAAGTGACCTGGTTACCTTAACACAAGGTTCTATTGGGGTTTACTATGCAAACAGAGATCTGATTAATTATAGACTGCAACATTTACTTGAATGTTAGTGGAAGTTTTGTTCACATGTCATCAGAATTGCCCATGAATTGTTCTCTTTCTTAATGGGACACCACTTACTCATGGGAGCTCTGAATATGTAGTAGAGCTGATACAGTATATCACTCATAGTAGGTGAATCTTCTCCTGAACTTGAATACCATTTAATCATGCGTTAAAATAGGGTGAATAAACTCTAGCTCTCCAGTTGTTCCCCGACTGCAGCTTACATCAGTGCAGCATCCTGAGGATTATACTCCTGCATTATTTGGGGGACCACAAGTTAGCGACCCCAATTTTAAATACACACATACCTGTATAGTCTCTGAGACTCTGCATACATGGCAAGTAGTTTTTCAATTAATTTGCCTCTGTACTTATCTCTCTGAAAGGAAAAGAGCCAGCTCAGTCCATACTATTTTCTGTTTTATCAAGTACTGAGTAGTGTTTCACTATTTTATCTTTCTCCTTTCCAGAATTGAAAGGCCGAGCCTGATTTATGTATTACTATTATTATTGTTTAAAAAGCAGGGCTATAAGTAACTTCAATCTGGGCCCCTTTTAACAAAATGTAAGCTTCAAGCTAATTATTCAACATCTACGATGAGGTGTTCTTTTGGGAGAGTAAAGTATCTAATTAGAGAACTCTTAGGAGAACTTGGACCTATAGTTGCTTGTAACATTTATCAAGGCAGAGGGAGTGAAGGGGGAGAGAGGAATGAGATAGCCTCTTAGGAAAACTCTGTCAGATCACAGCAGCAATGTATGACAGGCCCTCTGAAAATGCCAAACCTGCCAGAAGGAACTGGGAAATCTGCCAAACAACCAGATGCTGCTTTTGGAAAGAACCCTACCCCACTGTGGCATCTGGCACAGTAATTGCTGATCAAAGAAAGAGGATGAGGGTTAGTAGGCTGGCTAGGGAAATAAAAGTAGGTGCAAGAGTAAGGCTGTTATCTGTTAAGTTTTAACAACTTCAAGAAAAGTGGGAATGCCAGTAGCATCCCATGTTTATTCTTAATTAGACCAGGCAAAGCATTTGTTCAATATTTTAAGCTGCCGAGTCACGCTTAAGGAATAGTCTATATTTTTATTTGGTAAAGGCTGTGCTTAAAGACAGCATGGAAGATTTATGAACACTGAGAGTTTAATGGATGTGTCTGTAGGTGTATTGCTGCAAATTAAGTTAGAAGCTGTTACAGGAGTTAGCAATTAACCAGTCTTGTCATAAACCATCATGGGCATTCATTTAATCAGATATCAGTGAAGCAAAGAAGGGCAGTATAAATCATGGGTAGCCTGCTCTGGTGCCCTTCAGAAGCTTTTTGGGCCACAGTTCCCAGCACTGGCCTTGCTGGTTGGGACTGATGGGAGTTGCAAAACTAACCTCCAGAGGGCACCTCATTGGCTTTGCCAGGGATAAATACATAAATAGGTTTGAAATAAATTGGAGAATAAGTTTTCCCCCAAATATACTGCACTGCATAATGTACTGCATAATGTATATAATGTACTGCAGCAAAATGCGAATGCATCCAGTTGGGGAGCGCCTATACTTATTTGAATGTAAAAAATGTTTGATGTATTATAGTATTTTAATATTTTTTTGGAAGCCGTCCAGAGTGGCTGGGGAAGCCCAGCCAGATGGGCGGGGTATATTGTTGTTATTGTTATTATTGTTATTATTGTTATTATTATCATTATTATTATTAAAAAGACCCTCATTTGTTGGCCCACTGTCGATCTCTACCTGGGTGGTACCCAACTAACTTGCTCAATCCATGCATTGATTTCTGCTTGCATAATGGAACTCCTCCCTTTTCTCTCTGCATCCACCCTACAGTCTCCCCAGATGTGCTCTGGTGGGTTGGGGGAACTTCTAGAACAGGTTGGGGGGACATGGGGGGAGGAAAGGGGAGAAAGTTCCATTGCACAAGCAGAGATTCTTATACTGATCGATTGAGTTAGTAGGATACCACCTATTGAAACTGGCCCTGAGTGTAACATGCCTGAGTAAGCAGCAAGAAAGGAGTACAATAAGTGAAAACTCTAAAAAGAATAAATATGCAATATTTGTATGAATTTCTTTCCAAATGCTGCCTCAAAAGTGCAATAAGAGAGAATACACAATTCATCTTTGCTTTCCCTGCTAGCTTCTTATTTAGAACATTTGAAGCAATTCCAAGCCAGATGAGAATGAAAGGTAACTGGATACAGCCAGCACAGGTTGTATGAATTCAATCTGTAACAGAGCAATAGGAAGCAACTGATGGAAGACAAAACAGGAATACAATGCATGCAAGAGAATCAGAAGTTCAGTGATGCAGTCACTGATATTTTCCCCCAGTTCTGCATTCCTCCTCCTGCACTCTAGAATGTTTTACATTTGTCATATTGTAACTTTTGTTAAGGTTGGAAAAATGTAAAAACTATAAATATTATTTGGCTTTGATATAGATGGAATGTCCCTGAACATAGAGGTGCACTTCTGCTAGACTTGAAGTCAACTCTTGAAGCCAAAAATTACTTGTACTCTGATGTAATGCCCAATGTGAAGACTAACATCTTACTCACAGTGAGATCTGTGAGTCCCAGTTTGGGTATGATATCAGAAGAAAATATTTGGAAATTTGAGCAATGGGCATTTCTGCCAGTCCCACATCTAGGAACATGTGAATCACTCCTCATATTGTCAAGCATACATGCATGTTGTAACCGGAGGAGTGTAGGACTGGGGAACCTGCAGAATTTTTAAATGCTAATAAATTGGGAGAAACTATTTTGCATTTGCACAGTAATATAAGCAAGTGTTATCCCAGGAAGCTTTGATTTCCCCTATGGAAACTTCGATAGGTCAGACCCCCCCTTTTTTCTGGTGATGTACCTAAACTGTTAATGTTAAAATTATGTTCAAAATATTGATCATGAGGCACAATCTGAACAAAATACGCATATGTATAGTTACACAACTGGGAATATATAAAACACTAGCATTGTACTCATATTCTGAGATATGATAAACTATATCCTCGTTGACTAACAGAACAAAAAGTTATGCCAGCATGGTGGATCTATGCCAGCATAGTGATAGGATTGCATTGGCAGTATACTGCGCCAGCATAAACCTTACCCTATGGGGACACTGCCAAAACCATGGGGAAAATTAGTGGAATTTGGAGCACAGCATAATTGGAATCCTATGCTCATGCCCAAGTTGTTCTAACTCCCAATGTCATTGCAACATTATACTAGCAAAAGAGGTGGCATATGAAAAATACATTCCCTTTAGAGTTAATGGAGAGCCACATACAAACTGCTCCCCCTCCATATATACTGGAGGAGAGGATTCTGACCAGGAACCAGCACAGATCCCTGAGTATACACAGGAAAGGGAACACTGCTGATATATCAAAATGTGGATCATGAGACTAAATGAATCCGTCCCAATGGTTATAGAACCATGGACACAAAAAAGGGGAATTTTGGCAAAAGGGCATATTGGAAGGGCACAGAGGAAGAATTTTAAACACATAAATAGCAATGGCTAATCAATATAAGCAGAGTACATAAGTAACACTTGTGTCTGTGGATGCTATGGAGATTTCTTAGTGAGCTTCGTGATGATGAGTGGGTGATGTTGGAGTTGCTGGGGTCTATGTGGAGTATCTAGCAGTATCACTATTTGCTTCTGATTTCTGCTGCAATTATGCTATTATCTACTTTCCTGCTTGGAGTATGTAGGATTGCAGCAACATTACACTGGTACAGCATTGGCTTATGGCCATAAGATCACTCTTTAAGTTACCTTTAAGAATCCAGTGATGAGAAATGCAGTGTTTTGAACTACTTTGTTGCCCTTAGAGAAAGACAAAACTGTAACCTTTTTTAAAAAATCAATTCACTGCAAGGCTCATGTTCAGCCAGTAACTGAAACCCAAGGTGACATTAGAAAAAAATTGAGGCAATGCACAGGGAAACTTTCAGCCCAGCAGTATATCCGAGGAAAATGAAAAGTTAGTCCACTTTTAGTCATTCTACAGATATCGCTATCAGATGGTGGGGATAAACCAGTGATTTATCACATAATACTGAAATAATATTGCTACATAAGAAGAAGGAATTGCATTTTTATAGTATGTACTTAAAAGGCACTTGGGGTGTCCAGCTGAAAAGTGGTCAGTTGCCTTGTCTGCTGCAATGCCATGTTTTTATATTGTCCTTTTTTTTGATGTTTCGAATGGTTTTTATGTGGATTTTATTGTTGTAACCAGCCCTGGGATTATGAACTGATAAAGGATGGAATAGAAACCAGAGTCTCAAATAAATACATTAAGCAGTTGTATACAGCCCCAAATGGCTTAATTAATTCTAAGAAGCCATTATACTTACGACATTGGTAAATCTGGTGGTTTGCTGTGGTGGAGGGATTCTGTTCAGCTACACTGCCAATTTGCATTACCAATTGAGGTGGCAGTTATCAGGTGATTAGCTCTCTGACAGGTACTCTGCTCATAGGCCTCAGAATGAAGTGTGCCTTTGCATTTTCTATGTAGATTATTTTTCATTATTGTGAAAATAATTGCATTTGCTTTACAGAAGTCAACTCATCAGCACATACAAGAAATAATGGTCCAGCTGCTGCGCACCATTAACAGGGCTGTCATTAGAATGGGAAGAGATGACACCTTAATTGTGAGTAATCGGTTTTGTAAATACATTTCACTGCTAGAGCTCTGGGCACACAAGCACCATTAGTGGAAGATGTAGAACTAGCAGGCAATAGCTACCCTGGCATGTTTGAAGGCTGCAGCTCCCAGAGCAAAGCCCATCAGTACACAGCCATCCTGCTGCAGGCAGAGGGAACTAGCCAATCCCCTTCCATTGGCCTGCCCAGGCCACCTGCCACTTGGCTTCTCCCCTCTAAGGCCAGCATTGGTGCAGCTGGCAAAAGTGGAGAAGGGGTTGGTGATGTCCTTTCTCTGGTTTCCTGAGTCCATTTGTTGTTTATGCTGTTGGAGTTTTTAATGCTAACTGCCTGAGGTGCTTCTTTTGAAAAAGAAAAGCAGGATAGAAAGAATACTAAACACTGTGTGGCAAATAATTGCACCTGGACAAATGAACAACCACAACCAAAATCCCTAGGAGCATATTTTGCCACCAATAAGTGCTTTCCCAATTTTTGGGTGACCTCATCTACTTCAGAAGGTAAGAGATAATTGAAAGGTTTAGAACCAGTGTTGAGTGTTCTTTATCCTCATAAGGAGGCTCTTGGGAAGGTGTGCTGACTTGCCTGACCCTCATCTGTTATTGGTTCCTTTACAGCTAACAGTTTAGCTGTAGCAAAGATGAAATCATCCCTGACAGTATTATGTATTTGGCAGATCAGAAGGTACTTGAATAAAATGTTGATAGCTAAGCATTTTATAAAGACAGGAAGTAACCACACTGTTGAAAACAGGGTACTTTTCAACAGAGCTTAAGATACTTTGCAAGAAAAAGGTATCAAGAAAATCAAAATAACTGTGCTAGTCCCCGCCCCCATGCAGCATCGTTTGATATAGTTGGCTGTCAAAAAACGATTGGGCTGGCAATTTAAATGACAGTACGGTATCTGGCTGCCAGTTTGTTTGCAAATGTAAATACTCCAAAACAGCTGTGCTACAAACAGTGTTGATTCCTGTGCATTATTCTTCACATTTAAAAGCTACTTGTGTTCAGATTTGTTCATAATACAATGCCACTTACAGACCCCATGTGTTTATTTTGTGTTATCTATTGTGTCCATGGCTACCAGACGATCGCTTTTGTCTTGTGGCATCATAATGATGTCAGCTTGATTCCAACCGAGTTAATGCCTGCTTTTCATTGTGTGTTAGATTTCAAGCAGTAGAAAACATATATTATTAACATCATCTGTGAATGTTTTTTGTGTGAAAATGAGATTGTCCAAACTCAGCTTTGTTTTCATATATTGACATATTAATTTAAAAAAATATATTTTCAATTTTTAAGCTTCTGCGTATAAGGTGGTCAAATCATCGTGGTAAAACACCAAAGGTGCCTTTAACATGTCATTCTTCTTCCCATAAAAAATTCCAAACACAATAACTTGCTTCAGAGAATGATGTACAATGCTGCCCTCATAAATTTTAACTGTGAAAGCTGTCTCAGCTGTGAAGTGAAAAAAAGTGAAGCTCCCTGTATTAAAAAAACAGACTGTCAAAGAGTGATGTTTTATCTAGACAGGCATGTGGAAGGAGTACTTATAGTATCAAACCACACAATAGACACCACTGAGAAATGAACCAAATGGCTACCATGTCCTAAAGTAGGCATGTAAGCTGCCACTTGCTTAGTCATTTGTGGAGAATAAGAATACTCTCCTGGTGAATAAATAGGCAGCGGTCCAGCTTTGTTTAAGTGGGATATAGTTTGGCTTCTTCTCTGGTGCATAGGCCTTTTATGAGACCTGGCAAGCAAAAATGGTTGCTGGTAGAGTCATTTTTGTGGACTTCTTTGGAAGGTTGTCATATATTAATAATCATACTTCTAGAGCACTTTCAAATACTCCAAAGCAACAGTGGAAGATAGGTGAGTATTTTTATGCTAATTTTGCAGATGAGTGTCTGAGGGAATGGCTTGCCTACGACCACATAGTGAGCTCATGCAGAGAACAGGAAACTCTGGGGACTTGCCAATTCTCAGTTCCATCTCTTAGCTGCTATGCTACATCAACTTAAACAATCCCATGGTTGTTGGAATTGTCTGCAAATGAGTTTCCCCACTTATTTGGTGCCTACGCCCTCACAAACTGATGCATTTCTTCTTGTTGTTGGAAAAAGAAATGCCTGTCTGAAGGGCTTTTTAATTTCACATTGGATAGATTTGCATTATTATCTTTATGATGTAAGCAGCTGTGAGGTTATGTTTTATATAAAAAGTGGGCTACAACTTACTCAAATGATTGTAATAAATAAAAAAGAGCTGTTTTGCCAGTTCCACAATAGCATATTTTAACTGGTATAGCTACAGCTGGAATTAAGACAAGTAGATAATATTGCCTCCGGCGTGGAGAGGAAAGACTCAGGAGGACTGTGATGTTGGTTTGCTGCAGTCCATTCAAAGCAGCCATTGCTTCTGCTATTACATCTCCCTGACTAAGGACTACAGGGGCTTGTTTATAGATCACTTACAGGACTCACCTGCTTCTGGCTGGAAGTGTTTCAGCATTCACATCTAGTGCATATATATAGCGTTCAGTGGTGTGGTTGCTTCCTGCAGTCGCTGTGTCACACAGGCAGCCTGCTTTTCTAGGTCAGATATTCCTGGCTTAGGTCTGTTGCCTCTCATTTGCATTCTTAAGTTACTTGGCACTTTCTTGGTGCCAGGAAGGGTGCCATACATAATCAAAGTGGCACTGGGCAACCTTTTCAGCAACACTCCTAGATTTCTTATCCTTATCATCCTTGTACAAGTACACATATGTACAGTTGATCGCTTTCAGTGTTAGGCCGTTCACCAGCAATGAAACTTTGGCTTGGTGAGTGTTTTATGGTCATTTGTCTTTAGTTTTTGGGTGACTGCTAAACAACAATACGGTCCTCATAATTGTTAAAACTGCATCCATTAATTCACTGCCACAGAAAGCATTTCGCCTAAATATAATCTAGCAAACTCAATTATGTTTAGTCATTCCCATATGATATACAGGAAGCCAGGATCAGGTCCCATCCTAGAGCAAATGGTGCCCCAGGCAAGGAGCATTCTTGGGGTCGTAGGCAGCATTCCTCCTCCTCCAAACACAGCGAGTTGAGTTGATGCCAAAGAGCTCAATTTTGGTCTCTTCTGACCACAACACTTTCACCCAGTTCTCCTCTGGGTCATTCAGATGTGCATTGTCAAACTGCAGACAGGCCTGTACATGTGCTGTCTTGAGCAAGGGGACCTTGTGGGCTCTGCAAGATCTCAGTCCTTCATGGCGTAGTGTGTTACCAACTGTTTTCATGGTGACTATGGTCCCAGCTGCCCTGAGATCATTGACAAGTTCCCCGTGTAGTTCTGGGCTGCTTCATCACCGTTCTCATGATCATTGCAACTCCACGAGATGAGATCTTGCATGGAGCCCCAGACCAAGGGAGGTTGACAGTTATTTTGTGTTTCTTCCATTTGCAAATTATTGCACCAACTGTTGTCACCTTCTCACCAAACTGCTTGGCAATAGTCTTGTAGCCCAGTCCAGCCTTGTGCAGGTTGACAGGTCTTTGGTCTTGATCATGGTGGCTACTTTGGAATCTGCTGGATTGATTGCTTCTGTTGACAGGTGTCTTTTGTACAGGTACTGTAATGAACTGGGATTACAGGTAAGACCTCTCCCTTACAGCAGGTGCTTCTAATCTCAGCTCGTTCTATACAGTGAAGATACCAGGTAGCCTGACATCTGGCTGGTTAATAGGGGATGAAATACTTATTTCATTTATTATAATGCACATCAATCTCTGACTTTTGTCTTCTGGGTTTCTGGGTGTTTTCCTGTTGTTATTCTGTCTCTCACAGCTACAATAAACCTACCATTAAAATTATGGACTAGTCATTTCTTCGTCAGAGGGCAAATGGGTAAAGTTAGCAGGGGATCAAATACTTTTTCCCCTCCCTCTACATGCTTATGTTGGAGTGTGTGTAGTATTCCTTCTCAAGCACACCAGAGGGTGGACACATATGGAGTAGGAGTGGGTCAGCACTAGCCTGTCTGAACTCCTGTCTGAACGGGCGGGTTGGTTTGGTTTGAACTGCCCATAATTTCTCTTGCATATGCTTTTTGTTAAACAGTTACTGCTGATGTGCATCTGCCTGAGAAAGGGAAGCGGATAGCTTTCTGATGACAGGCATATCCAGAATCGGGTACCCTAGGCAGTGAGTGGGGCTGACTAGGAAGGGCAGAACCTCAGAAAAGAAATCTGCAAGTGGTGCGACTCTTTCAAAAATAAGTTGTTATGATATGGAGACAATTATAATGAAACTCACAGGATTTGATAAGCAAGGAAATTAATAAGGAACCCTATTGTGTTAATTTTAGTTGCTTTATTCTAATGGTAATTGTGCTTTAAATGCTGACAGATAAGCTGTGCTGAGCAGTAGGATTCTTCTTATTTTATGCATTGAGATGCCATGAGATACCCAGCAATTTGCAAAGTATCTAGGGGGAAAAGTATACCCCTGCTGCTTATCAGATTTTATAAAGTAACCAAAGTTAAGAATCTGCTAATATAACTCTCTGAGACTTGAAGTTGGTAGAGTAAGAGACAAATTAATTGCAGGAACAGACATTTTAAGCATATCTTAAAATGAGGAGTCAGCTATAGGAAACTTTTTTGTGAGTTTGTCTCTTTTCTTGCTTCTTGTGGCTTAACTTTTTATTTTATTACAAAAAAGATGACCCAGATTTGTGACTCACACGCCCCTTTAACCACATGATTGAAAGGCACTGAGAGACTGAACTGTTATAATAATAATAATAATAATAATAATAATAATAATAATAATAATAAATAATAATAATAATAATAATTTATTATTTATACCCCGCCCATCTGGCTGGGCCTCCCCAGCCACTCTGGGCGGCTTCCATAAAAACCAAAAACACAGTAAAATATCTGTTGACATGTTTGATGTTGTATCTGTCTGTCTTTATATTTACTTATATATTTAATTAACTTTGGTAGGTTGCTTTGGTGTTTTTGAGAAAATGATGAATCTGATTTTAAGAAATGAGAATGCACAATTTTATACAGCAAAGACAATGTTAATGAACTAGGTAGCTGTCGAGTGAATGCTGGAAAGAGGTTGCTGGGGGGGGGAGCAGTGACTAAACCACGGATGGGAAACCTGTGGCCCTCCAAATGTGGTGGGACATCAGCTACCATCTGTTCCAGCTGGAGGCCATGGATCATGGAAGTTGTAGTCCAATAAGATTTGGAGGATCAGAGATGCCCCCATTCCTGGACTAGGCACTCTACAGCACCATTACTCATGCTGTGGCCCTGTGTGTTATACCTTACAGGTTCAGTAGGCGGGGAGGGAGGAGGTTGTAAAATGCTTTGTTTTTTAAAAAAAAAAATTGGGGAAAGGTGAAGTTCAGTTTCTAATGCTGACTAATAACATCAGCTGTGAGACTAGGAATATATTTTGTATTTCTATTTAAAATATTCTGTTCAATTCATTACAGTGCATATTGTGTGGTAACTGAATCTCTTGGTGTTTTCTTTTGCCATGTTTTCCTTTGTTGTGAAAGAGTTCTTTTCATAGAAAGTAGCCAGTCTGGTAGGTCTATTTGCTTTACTTCGCATACTCAAGAAACTTGTAGGAAACATGATTAAAGCAATCCTCCATCAAAACAGCTCTATCCAGATGGCTATTTAACTGATTGTGAAAGAAGAGCATGAAACATGAGATATATCTGTAGGCAGGTGGCCAAATGGCAGTGATATAGTGATGTTTACTGCCTTTGAAAATGTATGAAAACCCATCCGATGCACACCTAAAAAAAAATAATGTGTGTCATGTTCAACATGGAGCTGAATCCTGACCAGATGTTGTAAGACTGACCTTGCAAAATTGATAAATAAGTGGGGGAAAGACCATTTGGAAAACAAGAGTTTTGCTGGTTTTGAGTGAGTGCCTTACCTTCAGTCACCATAAACTCTGCTATCAAGTTAGAATCCGGAGACAGAAAAAATATGTCCGTTTATTGCAAAAGATATTATGCCAATAAAAGAATCTAGAAATATACAAAATAGTATATTTGAGTAATACATTTTATCAGGAAAGTAATCTGTATTGGAGCCTGCTTATTTTCCAAGAGTTGTCACTGTGGGTAGGAGGAATAGGTATTATACTGTAGGAGTACATAAACCTTTAATTAAGATACTGTTCATAGAAGATTGACTGTGGTATTCTTAATTTTTTCTTCCAAAAGTTCACTTTCCTCTGTAAAGCAGAGGAATTTCAAGTACAGTAGTTTAAGAATATGTAATATGTGCTATACAGTATTTTACAAACATTCTCACTTAAGTACCTCACTTCACTTTTTTTTTTTTAATGGCAGCACGTTATGTATTTTCTGTATACAGTTAGTGTTACTGAAAGCTATCCCCAGCTTGCAGGTACATACAAAGGAAACCCTTCTGGAAGGCATTCCAGAGGTGTTGTAGACTGTCATCATACACAATACTTTCTAACATAGTTTTTAAATAAAGACTTTTAAATATATGTAATCTAATTCTCAATGCTGAAATATGAGCATAGTGTGAACTGTCAATAAATTTTACTTATTTGTAATGTTGCATCAAAAATCTAAATAAGAAGTGGGGTATGTGTTTGTGAGCACATCCTTTTCCTGATGCGGATTTCCTCCTAAAGCCAAATAACACATGTTCAAAGCAAGAGCCGAAGAAGGGCCTTGGTGGATCAGACCAAAGCAATCTTTTCTATGATTCTGCTTTCAGCTTGACCAGCAAGGTGCCTTTGGAAACTCATAAGCAAGGTATGATGCTGCTGTCTGTACTGTTAACAGATGGTTGAAATACCTGCTCACACAGCATATATCAGAGGAAAGGTAAAGCCTGAATTCTGAGCCTTTCCCTTTCAGAAAAAGACACCAAACATTTGCAACAGGCTGTGTACATTGACTTCATTCAGCATGTACCACCCCATGGATAACTGTAGGTGCTGGGTTTGAACTGCTATAAGTCGCACCCCCTCCCCTCCCCAAGGTGCATAGTGCCTAAACCAGTCATGTTATTTTGGCACCCCCCAAGAACTGGCCACTGTACTTGGAAGTAAAAATATACTAATAATAAATTAATTGTGAATAAACAAACCATTTCCTGCTATTTCATGACACTCAAACTCATCTGTCTCAGTCTGACAAATGATAAGACCAGGCCTGTGATTGAATGCAGATGTGGAACTTTCTTCTGCATGTTGCTTATCTCTGCTGGATCAGGACACCCGTGTTCACATTAATAACATGTGAACTGGTCAGCTGTGGATGCTCAGTCTGTGACCTTGAACATAGGTTGTTGCAGATCCTGGAAGTTCCTGCAACTAGTTGTCCATATATCAGAATGTTGCTGTAATGATGTGGGATAGATGGGTGGAAGAACACATTCCAGTGTTTCCATAAAGGGAGATGTGGTGGTAATGTTGAAAAACGTGCTCAGGTTAACGTCTGAACTTGGCATCTGTGGTCCATCTTTAAAGGATGCTGCAACACAAGGGTGGGTAAACTAAAGGCACATCAGTAACATGGATCTCATGGCTGCAGATAACTGATATATTTTGGTGCTTGTAATTCATATAAGTTCATTATCACTTTAAAATGTAGCTCTCAGTTTATATCTGACAGGCATCCTAAATGATGGTGCAATATTCTTCTGGAATTATTTATTCCAAATGGTGGAATAACCATTTTAGCTTTAAAATCTTGGTGTGATCTAAGAAACACATCTTAGAAAACTTGATTTTGGTCTCATTTGTCTCTCTTAGCATCACAGAAACTTACTTCTGTAGCCACGAAAATGAAAATACTCCTCTGCCAGCTCTTAGCTGGTCATGTGCAGCACTATCCGTTATCAAAAATGTGACGCTATCCTGCAGTTCACAGAGAGGTATCCAGTGATCTGTTCCTTTCCTGACTCCCAGCATTCAAGGAACTCTTGCTCTTTTTAGAAGCCACTGAAAAATGTTTCCCTCTGGTGACAGGAGCTATAACATTGGCACTTACCACATGGATTGGACCAAGCACATGGAGAGTCTCCATGTCAGTGCCAGCAGCCTCCAGGAATGTGCACCTAGGAACAACCACACAGGGAGAAAAGGGAGGACATGCCTTAGTGTTTTTCTTTTCTTCTATCAGTGTTCCACACAGCTATGTTTTCAGGAACTGATTTACAACCCAACACTGTGCAATGTTATGTGTGCCTAAACCCATTAAGATAGGCTAGGTTATAAATATTTCTGCCTAAATTAACCTTTTGTGCCTTCATGACTTATCAAAGATAAGTCTTATCTTTTTGTTTAAACTTCAAGTCCCCTGGACAGGAAGTGCTTTGGCTTGGATCCTTTGATCGTTCAGTCAGTGTAATGAAGATTATAGACAAAAAGGTCTTCATTCCTGCCTCCCCCCTACTGCAGATGGCAGTACCTCCTGAAAAGCCTTCCCAGAGAGAGGGGGTTCCAGATCCACTATGTATGGGGCTCAGGGTTTCCCAGGGGAGGTGAGCATGTCCAATTCTGGACATTTCTCCTTTCTCTGAGCAGCCCCCTGTGCCTATCCCCCATTGCTCAGGAGGGTTCCCCATACATCCAGAGAAACTGTGCAGGGAAGAGGAGGAGGAGACAGCAAATTTTCCTTCTCTGAACATCCTTAACTTATTTTTAGGATCCAAGCCATCATTTGTTGTTTCAGAAGAAGTAATTTCCCCCTAGTTCAAAGTTACTTTGAGTACTACAGAGCTTGAAAAAAAAAATCTTATTTGTGTGCTGTGATTAAAATGGAATATAACAGTCACAGGGTTTTTTCCTGAATTATAGTTAAATATTTTATTGTATGAAAGATCTGGAAAAATCTGGTTCTCAACATTTTCCTACATCAGCATTTATGCTGAGTGCTAGGCTTTATTTAGAAGGAACACCTTTCTACAATGTGAAGGATGTTAGGTGCACTTTGGTACAATTAATACAGAGTTGCTATAAAGGAGTTTGTCAGGGAAAATAAGCTATAAAATCTGAAAGCTTCAGAAATTCTGATTCAAGCTAACCATAACAAGGAATGGGGGACCCAAATGATTCCATCATGCCCAAGTTATAGTCATGTGACGGAATTGCTAAGAGTGTCAGATTCAGAAAGAAAACCAATGTTCCATTCATTTCAGAATTTTAATATGAAATACCAAGTTTAGCTGGATCTCTAACTATCTTGTTACGGCCTTTTTTGAGACTGAGCTTTTTATGTATATTAAAGTAGGCACAGCCCTGACTTACAAGCACCATTTCCCCCTTCAGATCTTAGTTCCCCCAGTTCAGATGTTGCATCCAGACCATGGTTTGTCTGAATGAGCATCACGGCACACTGCATTTGCCACAAACCAGGGAGTGAAGGAACAAATCAGAGTATATGAAGGAAGGGTTTTTCATATTTGAAGTCCATACAGCTGGACCAGCCCATACCCATACCCAGTTCTTAAGGCTTTCAAATCCACCAGAAGCATTTCTTTTTCTTTGACTTTCTTCTTATTTCCTGTTTCTCAGGGACTGGATGATCAGATGGTTGCCTTTGTAGAGCCACTACAGGAGGGCATTCTTCTACTTCATCCAGTGTTTTCAGAACCTGGTGAAACCTCCCTTCCTGTTGTCTGAAGTCATATTCTACACTACATAATGAAAACAGGGAGAGAAATATGTTAGGGGGTTTTCAAGTATGCATTTCAAGAAACAATTACGTTTGACACTTTGCTTGAAACGCTGCAGTTCATATGGTCAGTCAGTCTAGAAATTGAATTACTGAGCTAATTGACCTGGCATGTTAGATTTGAAATAGAAATTTCTTCCCATATTTGTAACGAAGGTTCTGGATCTATGCATGTTTGTGTAAAATCTGATTTGTATGTGAAGAGATTACCTTAAAAAGAGTTCCAGTTCAAATTATTGCACTTGGAGGTCTTTTTCTTTTAAAATATTTCATTCCAATAGCAGTTGAGGTAAAGATTTTGCTTTTCTGATTGCTTTCCTGTGTGCTTAAAACTGCTTTAGTTAATCTGACAGATGGCCAAAGCTGTCAGTTTCAAGTAGGCAAATAATTATGCAGTAAAACTTATGAGAAGGATGTAAAAATAAATATCTTGCCATTTCTCTTCTACATACTTTATTCATTCTTATTAAATGGTGTAAAAATATCTAATAAAAATATTTTTATTGAATTGAAAAGAGAGCAGTCAGAGTGTTGTGGTAAAATACAAATCAATTAAATGTATTTAAGATAGCAGTACATTATTTAAACGCTTTACATGTTTCCAGATAGCTCAGACTGTAATCAAACAGGATGTCAAAATTTAACCACTTTGTGTGTTGTTGTTTTTAATTAGGCCTCTTTCTTTTCTTTAAAAAAGGCCTCCCTCCAATTGCTTGATTTCAGATTAATAGTAATAATAATTGCAGATTAATAGTAATAATAAACAAATCAATAAAAGCAATTTAATTTAAAATTTAGTCATACGAACATAGGAAGCTGCCTTAAACTGAGTCACAACAGTCTCTTCCAATTCTACCCAGAAATGTCAGGGAATGAACATGGGGCCTTCTATATTCAGAACAAGTTCTTTGTCATCAAGCTACAGCCCCTTTCTGATCATTCATTAATCATGTGAATTTTAAGTTGATCTATCAAGATTTAATAATTCTGAAGCAAGAAGCAAGGGGTATTTGCGTTGTAGCAGGCCTAACCCTAAGAAAAGACTTTGCCTTCTATATGATGGGGTTGGGGTTTGTTTATTTATTTTCTGAAGATGGGACTTGCCGTCTGCAGTTTTTATAAGTACCAAGTACTAAAACAGCCAATAGGCTTACTGGGTTAAATTTTAAGTTTTTACTGTTAGTGTATAAACCCCTAAATAACTTTCTGAAGGCTCCCCCTATATCCCTGCACCTTGGTCATCTGTGTGAACCTTTCCTTGTGCTGTCACATACGTGGTGGCTCAGACTAGGTCCTGCCTAGCACGCACTTTGTGGAACACACAGCCCTTTGAAGTTACACAGGCTGCAACATTGTAGATGGTGAATTGGATGCTAAAAACATTTTGTTATTTTTTAATTTTACAGGCTTTCCCAGAAGGATGAATTGACCTTTGGGCTGTATCTGATTTCTCTTTTGAGAATTGCTTTATCCATTTCAACTTGTTGCATTTTTGCTGTTATATACTTCTA
Source organism: Podarcis filfolensis (assembly GCF_964270895.1). Lineage (NCBI taxonomy): Eukaryota > Metazoa > Chordata > Lepidosauria > Squamata > Lacertidae > Podarcis > Podarcis filfolensis. Next base: position 75,951,362 of record NC_139605.1, on the reverse strand, counting down.
TGGTATGTTGGAATGTTCAGCCATTTATCAATATACCAAACAAATGAAAACATACTGAAAATGTTTAAAAAATAAAATAAAAACCTGCTGCCTCATTAATTGTTTAAGGCATCAGTCCTATACTCAAATAACTGGAAAAAAGCTTCACTGAAGCCCAACTAATGGGTAGATCTGAGATATGCAGGGCTCAGGCTGTGACGAGTGGTCTGACTTACAGCTGATAAGTATGCCACAGAGTGACTTTCTGCTTGTTATCCAATTACCTTTTCCAGTGTGTTGCCATTATCTTCTACCCATTTTAATTTGTAAACTTGTAGGTGGTTGAACTCTGGATTTAGGCCTAACGTTTAGCTTATAGAAACATTCAGCAACAAAAGGGAAAATGCTTAGTGTTTCCATCACATTATGGTGTGTATCCAGAGAACCACTGTCAGAATTCCATTGGGAATTGGGCTTTCCCACCTACCAAGAAGTCATCCCTTGTGGTTGGACGACCCTCTCACAGATGGGGCGAGGGGAGAAATTGGTGGAAATCAGAAATCCCTGAGTGAAGTGATAGGGGTTTTTCTGTTTTTACCATATCATGCTGAGGTTCTGCTTGGTAATATTAAGGAAGAGAAACACAACTGATTTCTCCATTAGGGATTTCACATAATATGCAATACAACAATATGACTTAAAGTATCACTGAGGATAAATCTATGATGGCTACTACAATGACTGGGCAGTTTCCAGGTTTCAGAAAGTACCAGTTGCTGGGTCCTACTTGGAAGCTCCCCAGAGGCATTTGGTTGGCCCTGTGTAGAACAGTAAACTGGACTAGTTGAACATTTGATCAGATCCAGCAGGGCTGCTGCCATATTCCTATGAGAATAGAACTTAGAATATGCCACCCACATGAATAAAAAGGTATTATGCAATTTATAATAATAATATATAATAATAATTTATTATTTATACCCCGCCCATCTGGCTGGGCCTCCCCAGCCACTCTGGGCGGCTTCCATAAAAACCAAAAATACAGTAAAATATCACACGTTAAAAACTTCCCTGAACAGGGCTGCCTTAAGATGTCTTCTGAATGTCAGGTAGTTGTTTATCGCTTTGACATCTGCTGGAAGGGCGTTCCACAGGGCGGGCGCCACTACCGAGAAGGCCCTCTGCCTGGTTCCCTGTAGCTTTGCTTCTCGCAAGGAGGGAACCGCCAGAAGGCCCTCGGCGCTGGACCTCAGCATCCGGGCAGAATGATGGGGGTGGAGACGCTCCTTCAGGTATACTGGACCGAGGCCGTTTAGGGCTTTAAAGGTCAGCACCAACACTTTGAATTGTGCTCGGAAACGTACTGGGAGCCAATGTAGGCTGGGAGCCAATTTCTGCTAATTTAAAAGAGTTGCTGTTACTAAAGCAGCTGTACATCCTAACACTAGTTTGACTCGGTTTGTCTCTAGGTCTTCTTCCCGCTGTTCATTTTTCCTGCACCCAGTGACTGCTTTGTGTTGCTTACAAGGCACTAAGTTAAAATGACCTGCAGACCTAGAAATGTGAGGTGCAAATTTTAATTGGAAGATTAATCAATTAAAGTGTTAGCTGATTTATTGAAAAGGGCCAATTTTAATTGGTCAGGCCAAATTTAATCAGTGGAGCTGTGATTTAAAGACCCATTTGTTTATTTTTTTAAGGCTATTTGACTGTGGTGTCTTGCTGTAATAGGCAATGAAACAGAAAATAAGAAAGATGACTTTCCTTTTAATAATGTGGCAGCGGTTGTTCATTAAGTTATCTTGAATTTCCTTCAGTATCTCAAAAGGCACTTCTGGTTAGCCTTTGTTTACATGCAAATATATTTAGATGTAATCAGCTGAAAAACATATGATCTTTAATTGTTTGACAACCCTCCTAAAAAAGGTTCTGATGAGAGCCGTGGTTCAGTTATTTTCTATCTGGCTAGATGTAGAACAGTCCAAGTCTTTCTAATTATTCTTACCTCATAAAAAATGAGCAGTTTTTTTGGGGGGGCGGATATTCTATCTGCTATGGCCCTGGAACCCTCAGACTTAGTGTTCCTGAGCTGATATGGACCCATTAACTATCTCATCCTGAGTAAACACATTGACATGAGATTCTGTGTGTACCCCCAAAATCCCTTAGCATTTGATCTTTGACGATTATATCACTGTCTCTTCTGAGGATAAAGACCCTGTTGTCTAGGAAGAAGCCAGTGACAGCACCAAAGGCCCTTTAATTAGTAGTGTCTGGATTCTCCAGATCAAACTACAGAACTCTGGCAGCTGCAACAAGCCAGGGCTGAGGCAACTCTATCCTTTCCTGCCCTTAGGTGTTGTTTGTGGTCTCAAACTCTTGTTTTTGTTTTTTGTTATTATTTATAAAAGATTTTATTGGACTGCAAAAGTACATGTCTTGTATCTTTTTTCAAGTTGTACAGTCTTTTCTATAGATCAGTTACATTGGTTATGAGACATTAGTGTTGAGTACAGTATAAAGAACCTTTGGTGCTGTCTAGGGTCCTGAAATTGCTCTATCATGAAGCTGGTTTGAGCAGTCCTCTGAGCCTGCTTTCACCATCTGGCTTGCATGTCACCCAAATGATGGAGATTGCTGTGGACCAGGGTATTAATGAGGCAGCACCATCTAGAGCAGAATGGGTCCGGAGGTATTTTGGTATTTCTAGTACAGGCCAAAACACTTCTAAAAAAGGACTCCTTCACCATCAGTTTATTTTTAGTGGGAAATTATAGGTGCGCCCTGGGTGTGAGTTAGATATCCCTGAAAGTGTGCTACTGATGAACTGGAGAGAATGGGGTAAATGGTGCAAAAGGTAGACTTTTAATGAGCATTTTCACTGACAGGGTTATTTTGCTATGGAATAAGAAATATGATACATGTTCACACATTAATGGTAGCTTTCTTGACCATGTAATATCGATATTAAATGTTGATAGTTTATAAGAGCCTTTTGGAATAATGAATTTTTACTATCTTCTTTCTGTGAGAGTGTGTCACAAACAGTTCCCTCATCCAGTGCAACAGCTCAAAAGAGATCACAGATAAAAGTTAAAGCGATTAAATGCCATACTTGCTTTGCATTTGAAATTCAGAAACTTTGTGCTAGATTGCCCAGTAGATCATCAATGTTTGACCAGATGGCTATCAATAATAAGTATTTATCACTTGCTAAGAGTACGAGTAATCTTCAGAAAGAGATAAGTTGTGTGGGATCACAGCATACTTGGTTCAGGAACAAGCTTTTAATTCTGATTCCAGTAGTTCAATTCTAAATGTAGTAATAACACGATAAAAAGGATTTTTATAAGGATTATTTAGATTACAGAGGTCTCCACTGTTGCTCGCTCTTCAGATGGCAACAAGCTACATACACCAACTGTCAGTATCATCTTAGGAAAAAGTTTTACAAAATGCACCCCTCCTAAAGAGGCAACATTTTCAAAACACATTATGATCCATCCACTTATCTTTTGGGAAATATGCATACACATAAGCAAAATATCTTAGTGTTTTCCTGCTTCCTGACTGGCATGTGTTGTTGCTTACCTGTCTTTCATAGAAAACATTTCTAACTGGTTTATATCACAGCATAAGACAGGATATTTAAGTGCCCCAGATCTCTTTCAGACCACTTAGCAGATGATTCAAAGCAATGTTTCTTACAGTGTTAAAATGTATTGTTTTGCATTTTCTGCTTTCTTAACTGCTTATAATCATAGAATAGTAGAGTTGGAAAGGGACCACAAGGGTCATATAGTCCAACCCCCTGCAATGCAGGAATCTTTTGTTGAAATCACTATGATCTCAAGTTGCTATTTAGCCACAGGTTGTATGTGAGCAACAGTCTATAACCAGAACACAAATGGACCATGCCACTAGGCACAGATAAGCTATGCAGACATGATTGCAGCCTTCCTGATCAGATTTAGTAGATGATAATGTGATAGTGCAACATGACACAGTTCACCTGTTCCACCTGTATCATTTTTACCCCCTCAGCACCTATCAATAGAAGCAACTTCATTATGTGGCATGAACAGATTCATGATCAAGGTGTCTCCCCTGCCAGGTAAGTATTCATGACAATCTACCATGTCAACTTGAAAGTAAGTCCTATTGAATTCAGTGGGGCTTACTCCCAGATAAGTGGAGTTAGGATTGCAGCCTAGGTTGCACTTTGCAGGGCTGTGCAAGAAAACTAAACACTGCAGTGCAGTTGTGAAGAGTAACATCATAGTATAGAATTCCCACTTAAGATTTGCCTCTATTTTAACAGGAACCCATGGCATTCACTGAAGTAAGCACATGTATTTATTTTAACACAAATATCCCACCCCCTCAGAAATAAAATAAAATAAATCCTGCAGGAAATCAGGGCCAGCTGCAGCTCACCACAGCACATTCTCATGTGATAGAAGGATGTAATGAGCACAAATTGTCAACTGTATAATAAATTTGTAACCTGGAACTGCTAAAACTATAGTGAAAGAAGCAATCTTGATGATTCTGCTGGATGTAGGTACAAGATAAATTGATGTTTGGTTCACAGGACCTTTTTCCTTCACTTTGAATTGAAGAGTTGACATTCTGTCTTAGGCAAGCTACTGGCACCATGAATGCCAGTTTGTTGGGGAAATAAAAGTGGCAGGGGCCTATTGAACCTCATGCCCTGCTTGTGGGTTTCTCATAGACATTTTCGTTGGCCACAGGGAGAAATAGGATGCTGAATTGACCTTTGGTCTGATCCAGCAGCACTCTTTTTATGTTCTTATCTTGAAGGTGAACAATTTTTACTATTTCACTACTTACACTATTTTACTTTTGCGGTGCAACAGAAAAGTGAGCCCACAATTCATTTCAGAACAAAAATGTGCCTTAGCTCTCAGAAATTTGGGAAACACTGCCCTAGTTTTTCACCTTGAGGTAATTAAAATTTTACTCTTAATCTCTGGGGGGGGGGGGGGGGGGAGAAACCACACTATCTGTTTTTCTGTTTGCATTTTCTTTCATCTTAAATAGTGACCTCTTCCATCAGTATGTTTATTCAGTTAATGTAGTTTGAACCCAGCTGACTGTAAAATACACAAAAATTAAAATTTCTTAATTAAAAATATGCCCAAGCCAACTTTTTTTAGCTTCCTTCAGATCTTACATTTAGTATCCTTAACAATTCATACTTGCTACCCCTCTGAAGCTGAGATAATTAGATGGCAAATTCTCCCTTATGTTTATAGTAAGCATAATTGCAAGTCTTAAGGGTATATTCTTTCCTCTCTCATTAATGTGATTCAAGAGAAAACTATACTCCGTTTTTGTTTCTATGGAAACGTTGACCCTTGTAATTTCAAAGTGGTACACAGAGAATTTAGCTGGATGAAGCATGTTAGTATCAATCGGAGTTAAATAATGCAGGGATATGCAATAAGATTTTTGTAATGTTTTGCTTCTTGTTTTTTTTTTAACCTGCAGTGCATTCCTGTGCATGTTTACTCAAGGCTAATTCTCATTCTGTTTTGCTTACTCTCAGTGAAGAGTGCATAGCACTGCAGTCTACAATATATGTATTGAAGCACAGCTCTTTAAAAAAATATTTTTTATTGATTTTATAAAGAAAAGTTGTGAAGATGAAGCACAACTCTTGACTATTCTTAAGTCTTAAAAAAAGGTTGTTTAATTCCTTTAAGAAGAACTATGATCATTGGCCCACCTAGTTCAGTGATGACTACTCAGACTTGCAGTAGCCTTTCAGAATCTCAGACAGGGCATCTCTTCCAGCCTTGCTACTTGAGAACTTATTTAAATGGAACTCCCTGGGATTGAACCTGGAATGATCACTGACACCCCAGTCAGGTGTTTTGCCTGTAAAACATCCACGAGAGTGGGAAACAGGGGATGAGAATGTTAAGCTTCCCACATCCCACTCCATGGCTGTCACTATCAACCTCCAAGTCACAGACAGTGAAGGTCTGAAGCAGGAAGCCTTCTCTACGTAGTTCAGTACCTGATTTGAACAAGTGCCCTGATTTCTCTCGAAATGTACGGATTCTATATCACATCTCTAGCTAGTTTTGTTGTTTGTACTGGATGGGTTTTTTTTGTGCCTACCTAGTATAAGGTTGGAGAAGGAACCTCACAGCATGTTCATCACCTTCCATAAACAAATAATCTCAGTGTATAATTTCCTTTAGCTGTTGTTGTTTAGTCGTGTCCGACTCTTCGTGACCCCATGGACCAGAGCACGCCAGGCACTCCTGTCTTCCACTGCCTCCCGCAGACTTATGTTTGTAGCTTCGAGAACACTGTCCAACCATCTCATCCTCTGTTGTCCCCTTCTTCTTGTGCCCTCCATCTTTCCCAACATCAGGGTCTTTTCCAGGGAGTCTTCTCTTCTCATGAGGTGGCCAAAGTATTGGAGCCTCAGCTTCACAATCTGTCCTTCCAGTGAGCACTCAGGGCTGATTTCCTTAAGAATGGATATGTTTCTTGGCAGGGATACTGGAGTGGCTTGCCGGTTCCTGCTCCAGGTGAATCACGTTTGGTCAAAACTCTCCACTATGACCTGTCCATCCTGGGTGGCCCTGCACGGCATAGCTCATAGCTTCTTTGAGTTATTCAAGCCCCTTCGCCACGGCAAGGCAGTGATCCATGAAGGGGTTCCTTTAGCTAGTTTGGCTTAACTGTAGGTGACTAATCAAACTTGCAGTGTACTTATTCAAATTTCCTATTAGATATGTGTATTCATTGTATACTTAATAAGCAAACTGATTAAGGGTAAAGTCACACATTCAGTTAGTCAGCATCCACTATGGACCATTGCCTTTAAGCGCCTCCCAGCTTGACCCTGATTTTGGAATGTTTGCTTCCAAAGCATGTAAGAGGCAATGATCCATGTTTTGCTTACTGTTTGTAGACTGAGGCTAGCAGTTTCATCTGGTAAGGTTAGTTACATGAAATTGTGATAACAGTTATTTGGTAGCATGTAAACCTCCCTCAATGGCAATGTATAATTTAAAAGTGACCTAAATGGTCTCAAGCTGTCTTGGTGACCTGTAGCCTAATGAGAAGAAGAAGCAATTCTAAGTATAAACAGGATGGGTAGGTGGGGAAGATAATTAAAATCACAGGGAGTCTCAGATGTGAAGGAACTACTTTGATTAAAGTTGGTTTATGCCCTAGAATATTTTTGTATGGTACTAGAAGATAAAATTAACCAAGAAAATGTTAGGCTAACTTTCAGTAATAAAAATAATATAAAAGTAAGCATAATTGAAGATCTCACTGCATAATATGCAGCTTAAATTTAAAATAAAATAAAACCCAGATCCCTCTCTCTTTCCCAACCCACCATTCTAACACAGTTGAAGGGAGTAAATGGATCTGTTAGGTAGAGTTGAGTGGGACTGAAAAGGTCCATGAGTTCTATTAGTAGCCAGGCATCCCACCTTGTTACAAAGGGGAGCAGATCTCCCCAGTACTGCAGATAGAAGTAGATGCTTCACATGATGTATGGCAGGGATATGACCAGTTCGTTTTACAGTAATGAGTGGCACAATTCTCTGCCTTTTCCAAGTACTCAGACAGCAATATTTCATCTCTTGTGAAATAATAACTTTCCCATTGCGATAGCGAGTTCCGTATAGAATGTTGTTACATGAATGTTGCAGGCATTTATTTTTAACGGTGGCATGTGCATAAGTTAGAAATAAATGCATAAGTTAGACATAAAAACAACAAAAATATGGCATTATCTATCATAGAAATTGCAGGCAAGGGGAGATTTAACCAGATGAGGAGTGGCTGCACAGCAGGGAAAGGAAGGCTAGGACAGAAAAAGTGTGGGTTATCAAGGTTATTGAATTTTGGCAGAATTTGCACAATGGGGCAGATAGTTGGCAGTCACACGAGCTGGTCAAAAGAGATGGACCTTAAGCCTTAACTCCTAGAATCTGAAGCAAGCAACAAGACTCAAGAGAGTTGTAGCTGGTGGCGCTTGTTGCCTAGAAAGTTTCAACAATACTGCAAGAATACAGAATGAGAAAGAATCATTTAACTAGACCACTGTTTTTTAGAGCAGCCAAGCAGATGACACCTCATGGTCCCTTCCAACCTTATGATTCTATGTCCTAGATACCTTCGGGAAGCCCACAAGCAGGACATGAAGAAATAGTTCTCTCCAGCAGTTTGTACAGGTATTTAGGAGCATACTGCCTCTCAACATGTGCATATATCTGCCATGATTTTGATGCCCTGTATGTGGTAAAGTTCAGAGAATCAACACAGTTCCTCTGGTTATAGGATACCTGGTCCTATAATTTTGAAGCTGACATTCACTGAATGCCTAAACTAATAAACTGGATTAGTTGTTCTAAGTTAAACTAGCTCTTTATATTATATTAAGAGATAGGAACTAAAGCTTTCATGGTAGATGTCACAAAAGTACTTTGGTGCTTACGCTTCTTCCATAAACCGGCAGACAAGCAGTTGACTTTATTGTGTGCATTAAATAATATGAGGCTTCAGAATGAATGTGAACATGCAAGATTATTGATCTATCCTGTTTCCTAATACAGAACATTTTCTCTCAAAAATTGATAAGCTTATATATTTGGGTTTTTTTGGATTTCAGTGATTTATTTGTTCAGGTAGCTTGTTTCTGCAAGTAATTTAAGTATCAGATGATTGAGATAAATTTAACTATGTAAAAACTACAATAAAGTAGCTTTTTTCCATAAGCAGGGGTTAGAGGCTTCTGGAGAAACTTAGATTACAAGGGGCCTCTACCTTGGCTTCTGATTCACTTTGCAGCACAACCAGCATGCTGGCATCACAGCAGTTTTTGTTCTCCATTGATGTATTTCACCTTAGTGTAGGCCAACCACAAGAACTGCTTTGTGGCGCTATAACATCAGTCGTTTTGCTAAAGGGAAAGTTTATGTTTTAATTTCATAAAATTTATATATATTGTAGGAAAAACCTCAAAGCAATTCCATCATGAGATACACTGAGGTGAATGAGTGACTCAGTTCTGCAGTTTAAGTGATGGCTCTTGCTTTTCATGCATAAATGTGTATATCAGGAAAGCTGGTTTAGAAATAAGCTGTTGTAAAATTGTTCTAGTAAAATTGTAAATTTTTTTTAAGAAGAGGATATTGGTGACTGGAATCTTACTTGGTGAGCCGTCTGTGCACTTGCCTGTCTCTGCTGGGTGCCAGTGTTGTACGGGACTTTACAAGCATGCTTTGCTAATTTATTTTTTATTCATAAAATTCAAAACAGATGTATGCAAATTAGAATATGGAGATATTGAAAATGAAGCAGGGGATAATTACCAAAACAAAGCAGAAAACATAAAATTAAACCAATAGTGTAGCTGCACTTTTGCTAGATGATACCAAAATTCCACATAGTCCAGCACTCCTTCCAACTGTGTCAAGCCAGAAAACTGTCACTGTATTTGCATATTTGCTTCCTCTCTTTTAAGTTTTAACCTGTAATGATCTAGGAGAGGATGTCCTTTTATCCCATGGTTGCTAAATTTCTTTGTGCAGGGTTTTTTTTTAAAAAAATACAATCCAAATATATAGCACCTAGTAGATAACATCTGTTTAAATGCTTGCGTTGACAACTGCAATTAAGGGGAAGCAAGGCTTCTGTTTTCTGAAGCCATGTAGATCTCCTCATGCCATTTATTATTTCTATAGTGGTAAGCTTTACAATAAAAAAATACAGCAGTTCCCACCGCTAGGCTTTAAAACCTCATCATGTTGAATTATTCTAGCCTCAAGAAGGCTTTCCACTAATTTAACCAAGACAAGCATTATAAAGCAGTTTCCTGGATCTCCCCTGGATGCTTTGTTTAATATTGGCATTATGTTGGCCAGCTTCCAGTCTTCTGGCATGGAAACTTGTTTTAACAATACATTACATATTTCAGCAATTTCTCATTTGAGTTCTCAAAGAACTGACATGAGGGCACAATGTACAAGTGGGCCTCAGACATGTTTAATTGAGGTAGCAAAGTCCTACATTTATAGATTAATTGACTTCACATGAAAAACCCATGTTAGAGAGAAGGCTTGAAAACTAGCCAATTCTCTTTGGAAATCATCTGGGCATGCAGCCTTCACATGTGCATTTCCTGACATTGAGGACAATGAAATAGTAGCATCCTGTCTTCATCTGCTGAATGGAATATTAAGTCATTATCTGAGTCTTAATAAGAGGCCAAAGGAACACTTGCAAAACTGAAGGATTGTATCTGTAACACGTTCACATGTCACATTCAACAAATGTACAATCTATACCCACATGTACATTAGCTGGGCTGGACACTCAAAGATTTATTCACATATAATATTCAACAACTGTACAGACTGTGTGCACAGTAAATGAGTTGTAGAAATCAACAAACGAACACTCTTTCACACAGGCTTGTACAGCCTGTGCCTGTGTTCAGTGTAATTTCTGAACAGACCTAGACACAGTGGTGGAGGAAGGGGGGTGCGGGGGGTGCTGTCCATCTCAGGAGTCATTACTGGGGAGGGTGACAAATGAGGGTGTGTTGTTGTTTTTTTAAAAAAATTGGGCTCACAAAACTTTTTAGGAGTGACATGGTGGCTTAGGCGCCTGCAGGTTCTGCGCTGCCTGAAACGGCAACGTGGGACTTGGTCTGCCTACTGTCTCTCCCTCAGCACCCCTACAGCTGAGGGGGAGGCAGTGCAGAGGCTCCAAGCGCTGGAGAGGCCCACCCCACTCCGCCCCCATGGGCACGCCCCCGCACTAGGCTAGCTATGCCGCTGCCTAGACGTATAGGTGAAATAAATATTTGGCTATACTAATTGTACTTTACAAACACATGCTAATTTTTAAACAACGTGTTCTGCATCTCTTAGAATTAGAAACATATTCCCAAATGACCCAGAAAGCTGTCTGCAAACAAATGCTGGCTCCCTCAGCCTGAAAAGCAAGATGAGCGCTGCACCCCATCATCGCCTTTGACTGGATTTAACCATCCAGGCATCCTTTACCTTTACCTACCTGTAAATGATACATGCCGTGTTCTGGCAAGTGCTGCAGTTGTTGAGATCTTGGCCAGTGCGGTAGAAGTTCCTCCTGCAATAAACAATAGGTACTATGATTTATTTAGAAAACCAGCAATTCTACTCCTATCTCCTCAGTCACAACACTTATTCTGCAGGCACTTCCATGTGTAACGCTTCAAATTCCTAATAATATTGCTTAATATTTAATTTTACCTTGATTGAATTAGACTGGAATCCTACAGCACTTTCTTACAACACAATCCCATACAAGTCTATACTCAGAAGAGAGTCTCATTGAATCTAATGTGCCTTACTCCCAGATTACTGGGAAGTTGGCCCCATTGACTACAGTAGAATTTACTTTTGAGTAAACTGTACTGTAAATCCTTGCACTGCAAATCCTTAAAAGAGCTCAAAATAGCTTATCTCTTTCTCTTACTTACATGGAAGCAGACTACACAAAATTCCAGATGTATCTCACTGGGGAAAATGTAGGTGTGCACCAGTGGTAAAAGGATTCCAAAATCCATGGTGGTAAGGCTTTGCATTGCAATGGTTGGGGGGAAAGTGCTGTTAAAATTATTGCATATTGTATCTGTGGGCTTTGTAATATACTGCATTTTTAAAGGGGATGTTTCAAGTAAGAATGTAAAGTATGAATTGTAACCATCTATTAAGGCATGCTTCATACAGGTATACTCATCAGACAACTTGGATTGTCTACTGTTCCTTGAAGAGTATACATCAGTGGCAAATGAGATGCTTGTGTTTTGCCTGGTTCACACTTAAATTTATCCTTGTGATCATGAGCATATGAGTGAGGCTATGCCTGTTTGCATGCAGTCATGCAGTCATAATTGGGAGTATCAGACTGAATGATGGAAATACATGAGTGGGAAAGAGTCGTCAACAGGCTCATCACAGCTATCTGCCAATCACCCATTCCCACCACCCTTCTGAATAATACCCCTCCCCACCTTCTCACTATATAGAAGGATCTGGCAACTTCTGTTTCAGTGTATCTGAAGAAGTGTGCATGCACACGAAAGCTCATACCAAGAACTAACTTAGTTGGTCTTTAAGGTGCTACTGGAAGGAAAAAAATTTTTTTTTGTTATGAGTGGGAAATGTTATGGAAAACAGGCACATTAATTGAAAGTTAGTGTTCCTGAAAGGCCCCTCTTCTTTCCGCACTTATTCATCTTTCTATTTCACACACATGGTTTACTGCCCCTGTTTTGTTTTTAACAGAGATAAGAATTATTTTAAAGTCTTCCACAAAGCCATGTTATTACAGATTGTTTTAATTTTAAATAACATGATTTGCAGCATTTGTTCCTTCAGTTGCTACCTGCTTGAGCAAATATCCAAGCTGCCATTCCTGGAAATTTCCTTCAAGGCTAGGCTCAGCAGTCATCTATCAGGAATGATTTAGAGACGAGTGCAATAACGTAAGCCTATTTTCAGTGAAATGGCCTGGATGTAACATTTTAGTGGGATTTTCATTCCCATGGGTCAAAATCACCCCATTACTCGCTGACAGCTTGCACTGAGTTATGGGTGTGGGCGTGTTCAGCCCAAAACAAATCCATGAATTCTCTCTTAGGATCTAATTTTACTCTTCTTTTCAGCACTGAATGATAGTTGTGCCACCATAAAAGTTCTTTGAAAATTGCAAACATTACAAATTTAATGTCACAGAGATAAAACAAGTTCAGAAGAACCACTAGAAACCTAAAGCTTGATTTGTTATAGAGTTGAGAACTATGTTGATATTTCAGGCACTTCTGTGGAATTAAGCTATGGATACCTGTGGCCCTCCAGATGTTTGATGCTCCAGCAGAGGTGGTTTCAGGGTAGTGCAACTGGTGCAGTCACACTTGACACTGCCCTGTGGGGGGCACCAAAACTATGCTGTAGAATGGAGCATGAGAGGGAGGGGGTGCACCAAATTTTAGCCCAGCACAGGGCACTGCTGAAATTTGAGGGCCCATAGCCCACCACTATGTCTCCAGCCACCATAGGCGACAATCGTGGTCATAGGGACAACTGGAGTTGTAGTTCAGCAGTGGCTGGAGGGCTACTGGTTCCCCACTCATAAAAAAAGGGATTGTGGTATGTCTTGGATGATGACATGGGAAACGGCGAGCTCAGTACTAGAACTAGCTTTAGGCACTGCTTTTTCACTGCTGCACATTATAGAAATAGGCCTGTACCCAGGCATTTTGAGCTGAGGGTGCCTGAAATACAGAACAGCCAGAAGGTATATTCCAGTGGTTTAATCTGTTTAAGGTTATTTTATTTGTATTGCACACTAATATATTTTTGATTTTTATAAAAATTGAAAATAAGTTACTTGTGCTTGTAAGTCATCACAGTGCCTTTGTGCTAAACACTGCTAGAACACTGGAAAGCAGATGCAGTTTTGCTTCTTACAGCTTAAACAGTTAAGCAGCTTTAAAAAATATATCACAAGCAAAAGAGTTAGAGCAGCCTTCGCCAACCTGGTGCCCTTCAGATGTTTTGGGCTCCAACTCCCACCAGCCCCAGCCAGCATGGCCAGTAGTTAGAGATGTTGGGAGGTGAAGTCCAACAACATCTGAAGGATTGGGAAGCCTGGACTAGGAATGGTTTTAAAGTTCAAGCTGAAAATACAGGAAGGGGACTGGGCCTCCCCTAGTTTCCTTATGGTTATATAACCCTGAATGAATAAGAGCAGGATTTGGTTTAGGGGATAGTGTTGTTAGCAGAGAGAAACAGAGGACAGTAGAGATAGATGATAGATAGATAGATAGATAGATAGATAGATAGATAGATAGATAGATGATAGTGTTAATAAACAAAAGTAGTGTTAAATACAAAACACACCGTACCCTTCATTGAGGGCTCTGGCCTTTTCCATATCTTGAATTACATTCAAAAGGACTTTAATCTTCTCCTGGTTCGACTGCAAAGATTCCTCAACGGACTGGAGCCTATCTTGCAGGGCACACAGCTCGCTGTGCGCCAAGTGAATTTGATTAATTTCTTTAATCTCTTTGTTGTGTGGTTTTATTTCAGCCCCTGGAAGATAGGCATTTATGTGAAAGCCTTCTAAGCAGTTGTCATACTGTGGCACTTCGGTATTGGTAGAAACGTTCTCTGTTACAGTTTGACATGAGGGAACAGACGGTGATGCATTGTTGTTAGTGAGTGATGTTGTTTGTATATCATTAGTCAATGTCTTATGGTCAGAGTCTGTTTTCTGCTGAATTGGCTGCTGATGTTCTTGGAGGGAGCAGCATAATGAACTGTGGTGTAGCTGAGGCGATGACAGAATGGTTTCCTTAGTGCTAGTGTCATCCTTAAATGCGAGTAGCTCAGTATAGTTTTTTTCTTCATAGGAACTATGATCCGCACTGGCTTCATTGCAGTTACTACTTAAGCAGGGGAGAGATTTCTCTGAGCTCATGTGCACTGAACAGTTCTCATTGGATTGTCTGACAGCTGTAGAAGAATGAATTGGGCTGCTGATTTCCATTTGTGTGTGCAGGCCATAAATGGAAAAATTGTCTTGTGCAGAACCCAGGTGTGTGTATTCAGGGGCCTGGGTAGAAACAGTTGCCTTTTCCAGTATTGTAATTTTATCCGAAACCAAATGGACAGGCCCGTTGCTTTGTGCTTTAGGCACCCTCTGAAACAGCCGATTGGCCGCTCTTGGTCCATCATCTAAATGCTGCGTGATACTTAGGTAAGAGAGACTGGAAGAGATTATGTCCTGCTCAGAAAGATTGCCATTGACTTGAATTGAATATTCAGATTCATTCGGCATTTCTGTTAAGGACTTGCTTGTTGTGATTTTTTTCTTTTTAAATACCGGAAAGTGCTTCCTGAGGCTGGGAGAAGTCTGTATGGCAATGTTTTGTAATCCTTTGTGAGAGGGAGTTAGAAAGGGGGAACCACTGACTAGGGACGTTTGTGTTTTACCCAGTTCACATGGGTCTTGAGCAGTTGCTGTCTCCAGTTCCGATTCTGCCACGGGTGGGTTGTCTGTTCCATCGTCTTTGAATCGGACTTGTTGAGATTTGCTCCTGCGATGGTGGGGCTGCCTCCGAAAATCCACTGAATCCAGACTGTTCCGCTTCAGCAGCACAGGGCGCACTTTGATGCCTTGCTGAGCCATTGAGTCGCAATTTAGTGTAGGCAGATAATGTGTTTCTTTGCGACCCATTTCATTTGGTCATTTGAGCAACATTTGGCTTGAGGCCACAGATTCTATTGTTATTAGGTGAAAACCTAACTCTTCATTTTATGTGGACTTGCCATTTATATTTTCGTTAGCAATTCCTGGTGTTAGGGTTTTTCTTTATTACTCTTTTACTTCTATTAAAATATTATTTTATGACTTAAATAGTAAACTTACAACTTAAATATCTGATCCCAGATATTTTGTCTTTGCATAGAATATAAATAACAAGCATAATAGCAGTTTAGGGCATTTGCCTCCCTGATGCATAGTTTTGCTGGAAGAACATATCCTTTAATAATAAACTGAGACTTTTCCTTTAGGGGTTTTTCTTCTTGTTGTCCCATCTTCTCACTGTTACTCTTGAAACTAATCTTAAGTAGCTGAACAGAAGCCAGAGAGTTGTGTCCAAATGAAAGTAACGCATCCAACAGGATTAACTGGAAGCAAATTATTTAAGTATATTCCTTGATCTTATTCACAGAACTGTGGGGTTAAGGACGTCTGGCAAACTGAGTGATAAAGATGAGATCCAGAAATATTTTTGGTCTCCGAAAGCCTGTCTTTGCAGAAAAACATAGAAGTATTTTTTTTCTGGAAAAAGAAAAAGAGTTGTCAATTAATAGTCAAAGTAGCCTTCTTAAACTATTCTGCTGTCTTATCCTCTAATTTTTTGATGTGATCAAATAACAGAAACGGACTATAAAAAAATTCCCCAATCAATTATGAACATTTATTTAACAAATATTTATTCATATTTAATAAGATTTTGAGAAATCTACTCCACAAAGTGACTTCCTGTGTATTGGATTTTTTAAAGCAGCTATTGCAGTATAAAAAATAATATAAGAAAAAAGGATCAATTAAGTAATCTAATGAATAAGTCAGCAAAGTAATATTAAAATTCAAGGGCGCACAGCATAAAATCTCCAATATATGTTACTCACCAAAACCCACTGATAAGAGATGGGTCTTCAAAGCATTGCTAGGGGTGACGCCTGTCACACTCCCAAAGAGAAACAGTTCCACAACTGCAGGGCCACCACTTAGAAGGCTCTAGTACAGGTGGTGACATACCTAATAGTCTTAACAGGTGGGCATATGAGCAAGCTTTCTGTTGTTGATCTCAGGCTACAGGTAGGTGGATACATGTGCAGATAGGCCTTCGGGTAACTTAGGCCCAAACTGTAAGGTCATAACCAGGACTTTGAATCCACATATCTACACAAATTAAAACACCTGAAAGACCTGGATGAATAAAATTCACCTTACACCAGAAAGATATCAAATGACAATGCCGGGCTCTACATATGCCCTGTGGACTGCTGACCATCTAAAGCACACCTGTTTACATCTGTTATCAGCAACCAGTGGAGCAACCTGGCCTGGTTCTGATCACCTTCGAAGCATTGAATCAAATGTGTGCCTAAGACTTGAATTTCATTTATAAGCCCATGCTATTTTACATTATCATTACCTGATTTATGCATAGGGTAGAAGTTCCATTTTTAAAACACACCCCTACTCGCACCATTATTTTCCTGCATATGTTATTTCCACTCAAGGCTTTGCACATGAATCAGAAGTATCTTTTTATTTATGACAACTTTCCCAGAGAGAAATTAATTGTGTTCCTGATTTTGATTTGGTTTCATCTATGTGTGGTGACAAATTCAATTCTGAATTTAATCCTTAAAATCGGAACTGGATAAAAAGTCATGCAAAGAACAAATAGAGCTATTTTTAGCATGTTCGTTCACAAAATCATAGGATCCTCAAACTTTAAAAATTCTATGATAACAAGGGGAAAAAGAAACGTCCTCCCTCTGGAAATTCCTTCATGATTAGCTTTAGGCTGCAACCTGACACTTACCTGGAAAGAACCCTCATTGAACACAGTGGGACATTTTTTTGAGTAAACACTGATAGAATAGCACTGCGAGTCTTCCTAGCAGTATTTACTCACTTGGCTCTTTATTTTATAGCACAATTTGTGATGCGTTATATCAGATAAGTTATTAAATCTACCCAAGTGCAGTCATAAATATGGAATTCATTTAAATGTATCATCCAAAAAAAGTGACAACTCTGCATAATATTAAAACTATATCGATTTCTCCCCCATTTGCTTTGTTCTCCCAGTACATGCCTTCCTAATAATGTTTAGGTGATTGATAAAGGTTTTTTTTTATAAAAAAACTGGTTTGAATTTTGCTAGAGACTGCCTACTACGAAAAGAGAGAGAAGAAAGGGCCACCTCTGATCAATGTGCTTTTTCTTTCTATTTTTTGTTTGTTTGTTTATGGGATGTAAATACTGAAACATTTATGCCAGCAAAATGCTAACACAGCACAGAGTGTCAAAGTTTTCCCAGGAGATAAAAGGCATTTTAGAGGTGAAATAATAATAAAAAGTTGCTGTTTGAGCAAAAGCTTAACTTCTCCCTGCCCCCAGTATAAAGGTACTTAAGAATTTAGTGGTCATATAGCATCATAAAAATGCCTGAGCAAATTTCTAAATACCTTGTGACAAGTACAAGGGAGCAATGTATGAAACATTTTTCTTACAGTACTCTTGAAGGAAATCCACAGCAAAACTATTAAGGCAAGTCATCCTAGGACAGATTTTAATGGCCAGCATTAACTTGCATAACATAAGAAACCGCAGCAGAGTTTACAGCCCTTTTTTGTGCTAAATTGTAAGTTCAGGAAGGCCAGAAAGGACTCATTGCAGTTTGATGGGCTACAGGAACAAATGTTAATAGCATCACCTTTAATTTAAGTAAATCTTTTTTTATAGCACACCTGGGACTCAGCTAGATTGGTAAAGAAAAAGCTACCGGTATTTATATGTGTTGTATATGCGAAATAAAATTGTGTCACTAGATGGTGCTGTAGACCCTTGTTTTTCTCTACCTATTTTCCCTGTTTAAATTTACAACGCATTTAATTGAAACGCTTCTTTGATGTGTCTAGATCTAGCCCTGTTTTCAGTGGGTCGGTTATTTGATGATTTTTGGCTATTTTTAAGAATCCATAGGTCCTGTCCTATGTAACAGTCCTTCAATATTGCATCAGGAAATATAATATATATTAGAGATCTGCGGGAGGCAATGGAAGACAGGAGTGCCTGGTGTACTCTGGGTCCATGGGGTCATGAAGAGTCGGACATGACTAAATGACTAAACAACAACAACAAAAGAGATCTGTAGCTATTACCTTAGCTGGTAAATTCTGGTACATATAGTTCTCAGCCCCCACTATTAAATCAGTGAATTGTAGAACTTATATTCCACCCACCCCACCACTATGCAGACTTCTAACGTCTCCTGGTGCATGTTCTCAATAGCGCCAAACTCATTCTCTTCTGTCATGTCTCTTGTCTGTCATATGTCTCTACTACCCATTTGCCATGTAGGTACAAATCTCTCTGGCTACTAATTTCTGTGTATTTCTCACTTGTGCAACCAAAACTTTCTTTCTCTGCCTCCCCCTCCACCACACCCCCAGGTTGACACACATGCACACCATTCATGAGGAGCCTTCCTAACCACAAGTGCAGTATATATTTAACCATTCTAAGTAGGGAAATGAGCTTTTTGTTCTGTTTCCAAGTCCTCCCTCTTTTTTTTTTTTTTTTTTTGAATACCTTTTCTCTCACAATTAACTCAAAACATCCAAGAACTATGGAGAAGATTATTTAAACCTCTTTTCGGACTTAGGACCATTATATTCTATTATTCATTTAAATATTTATAAGCCACCTTTCTGGACCAAATCCTCCAAGGTACAAGGTACAGTACAAGGATAAGACTATGATAAGGTATTGAATATTTTTTAATACAAAATACAAATAATATATTAAATTGTAGTTCAATAAGAGAGAATATAGATGACTGTAAAAAAAATGGGGAAGGACTAAGTCATAATCACTCATTTCATGTATTACTATTTTTTATAGTAAGGTTTTTCTCTCTTTTTTAAGTAAAGCAAAATCATTCCACCAGCAAAACCTCTGCTTGGCTGGGCACATCTTGACCTTATTGATTCATTGAAGGTAGACAAGCAATATTTATCAGGTACGTGCCCTGTCAGCAGCTGTACTTTTACACCAATTGTTCTTTACGATGTAAGAAAAAGAGAAAAAAATAGGGACAGATGGGGGTAGAGTAATAAGCATGGATTTGGCCCTGTATTTTTGTCTTTTGTCTGAAGTTTGTGTTCAGATCATATACCATGGACGTAGCCAGGTGGGTGCAGGGAGGGGCAACTGTTCCCCCCAATCAAATAAATAAATAAAAATACATAACAAACTGAACCAGATAACTCGGTTCTGCCCCTGTAACATAAAGTCTCTCACCCCAAAATAAATCCTGGCTACGCCCATGTATAGACACGAAGCTTTCTGTGTGTGCAATATTAGATAGATGATAGATAGATAGATAGATAGATAGATAGATAGATAGATAGATAGATGATAGATAGATTTTTCATTTGGCTGCCTTATTTTTCTGACATTTAACAAAATTACCCAAACATCCTTGGGTTTTCAGGAAAGCAACCAAGTACAGTGGTACCTCGGGTTAAGAACTTAATTCGACCTGAACCTGAAACTGTTCTTAACCTGAAGCACCACATTAGCTAATGGGGCCTCCTGCTGCTGCTGCGCCGCCGGAGAACGATTTCTGTTCTCATCCTGAAGCAAAGTTCTTAACCCTAGGTAATATTTCTGGGTTAGTGGAGTCTGTAACCTGAAGCATTTGTAACCTGAAGCGTATGTAACCCGGGGTACCACTGTAATAACAACAACAGAAAGAAAAAGGAGCATTCCTATTTTACCGTTTAATATAAAATTGGGGATGTAACATTCTTATCTTTTCTTAAAACAAAAATGCACACAAGGTCAAGACAAAGTCATTTAAGACTCTGTGACTCAGGATGTCTCTATAAAGCTGCAAATAAATTGTACCTCTGATTTATGGCCTGCTCTTGTAACTTTTTAAAAGAATCAGCAGATTGATTGTGCAGCACAGAGACATGCTTGTTCACAGTGCTGCCTCACAAAACATTTATGACATATTTTCTGCTCTATTTTTCTCTTGGCCAAGTAATTGTCTTTGCTGAAATCATAAAACTCAAGTACATACACTTAGAGCAGAATCTAAACCCCATGGCTGGCAGTGGCAGGTATTAATGGAGCAGTGCCGCCATTGCTGCATCCACAGTTCTGCCACTCACACTGGTCAGGGTGGAAGGTGGGGGCCGGGGGGGGGAAGCCTCTTTGCTACTCTAGTTGCTGGGCTTGGGCAGTGAAGAGGCCTGGATCCAGCCTGCTTCTATCGCACGATGGCAATAGATCTGGTTCTGGATCCAGCAGATCCTGCTCCGGGCCAGGTCAGATCTGAATGCTCTGTTTCAGGAGCTGTTCTACAGGATGCTGCCAGTGGAGATAGCACTGGTGGAAGCTTCTGCTCACTTGCCATTTGGGCAGGCCCACTGGGTGCTCCCAAGAGGCAGGGCTCCTTTGTTGGCAGGGACCAGCAAGCCTCCATCTCATCTAAACCTTCTCTACCACATCGGGTTAGGGATCTGGATTGCTTGGTTAGAGTTGGTTGTATAGTCTATGCATAGTTAGTATAGGCTGCAGAATATAATTTTTAGAATGATGTGTAGTTATTTTCATGTTGCATATAATTACTATGAATTATGTGCAAGCCACTGGCACAAAGTTGCTGCATCTCAGTAGGAGTTCCGCCACTACAACCACAGTGGTCTTGAAAGACCAGCTATCCTGTGTTAAGGAAACCATATTAGGGAAGCAGGTGAAAACCATCTGATGCCTTGACTTTATTTACTGGTGGGACTGATCCAGGCATGGCCAAACTTGGCCCTCCAGCTGTTTTGGGACTACAATTCCCATCATCCCTGACCACTGGTCCTGTTAGCTAGGGATGATGGGAAATGTAGTCCCAAAACAGCTGGAGGGCCAAGTTTGGCCATGCCTGAATCCCTCCACACAGCATCTATGACAGCTGCCCTGTTTGGGACAAGCAAGGAAGGAAAGGGAAGGCAAACACCATCACATGTATGTCCCAAGTCAGTACAGAGCTGTTTCTGCTTCTGTTCCTTTGGCCTTTGTTATAGAAATTGAATTTTATCTGTGTGGGAAAATATTCTTGTCTCTCTCTCTGTGTGTTTGTTTTTGTTGCTGCTGCCGTTTTTTGGTTCTGTTCTCCTGCTTCCCCTCTCTTCGGGGATCTATTTGGATTTAATTTTGCTGTATTTACAGAATAATGTGAGCTGCTTAAGATCAGAAATTGGGGAAACAAATCTGATAAATACATTCAGTGTCTGCAAATAATGGAGAGTCAATTAAAATGATTGTCTCAAGAGCAAATGCCACAAATTTACTAATAAAGCAGACAAATTTTGAAAAACCCATCCTATTTAGTTAATGAATTGAGCATGAGATAATTTAGATAGCCAGGCTACATTTTGAGAAAGCTGTTGGGAATGTAAACCTGTGGAGAACTGCACTTCTGTGTTAGTGTATTGATTTGAGTAGCAGTTATTATGTTAGCCTCTTTACTTTTTATGAGGAGGGATAAAAAGGTTTCCATTTGCTGTTTGCATAACATTGTCTCCTTGGAATTTGCTTTGTTTAACATAAACTTCACACATCATTTAAGATCATTAGATTAAGAACACAATCCTATGCACGTTTACTGAGTTGAATGGGACTTACTTCCTGGTAAGCATTTATAGGATTATGGGCTTCATCTTCACTCTATAGGCAAGGAGTTAAATAACTTCAGAGAGTTCAAAGCCAAATTATGGACTCCCTCACATGACCTACTTATTGAACATTCATCCTGATTTGCTTGCACAAATTAGATTATGTCCAGTCTTTATTGAGCATTTGTTCCAACTTGTTTGCAGGGCAGTTATACAACATTGAGCATTCCTTTTGTATTCATTCTGATTTGCTCGTTGGGCATTTATACATATTCATTTAACCTTAATCATTTGCTCATTGCACACTTTGTGATAGATTTCCTTACCAGTTTCCAAGTACATTCGTATGGTGAAACAGGAGCAGAGTCACTCCGCCAGTTCCTCCACCAAGAATGCATCCCTGCTTCACTGAGCGAAAATGGCTGCAGAGAAACCTATATGCAGGACCACTTGCTTGTACACGGTGTGTCTATGCACAGTTGGGGCACCTGGGCACTCAGGGCTGAAGGTAGTAGCAATTCACCCAGAGTCAGTCATCATTATATGAGAGTGCCTGCATTGAGACTAGTAACTTATCATGGATCCTGTTAAATAACAAATCTGTCAATCCAGAAGCTGGTTTCTTCATCCGATTCTTGATTCTTCAGCCAGTTCTGTGTCTGTAATAATACTCAAGCAACTCTCTAGTGGCATTAAAAGCACATTTTATTGCACCTGGATAATGTTAGAATTCCTTCAGGTGATGGGAAAAGTTTGGTCACATTTGAAACCAAATGTAACTTGTGAGTTAGTTATAGCTTAAACTTTTGGTTTGTTTGTTTTTTAATCTGTTTTGCAAGAAAAGGGGACAGTTGTCTCAACTTTATTCCTTAAAACACTTATCCGGCAGAAGAAGGACATGGGGTGCCTCCAGATTGTTGGTTTTTCATGGAAGTGAATAATTTTGGAACCAGAATTTTAGATTTAGGCAATTAAATTAGATAGTATGAATGATACTCAACTAAATTTTACTCTGAGTTGACCAATCAAAATAAAGTAAGAGTAAGAACATAACATAAAAGAGCATGCTGGATCAGGCCAATGGTCCATCTAGTCCAGCATTTTGTTCTCACAGAGGCCAACTTGATGCCTATGGGAAACCCCACAGTAAAAATTAGTTATATACTACTCCAATGGCAACAATTCCACTTTTTGAAAAAGGAGTGTAACTTGTGTGGTTTGGAAAGTATACGAATGCTCAATAAATATGTAGTGTGGGGAAGCCCATAATTCTTTGGCACTGAATTCTCTGAAGTTATTCAACCCTTTGCCCGTAGAGTGCAGACTTAGTTTGCAAGCCTATAAATGCTTACCTGGGAGTAAGTCCCATTCAACTCAGTGGAACTTACATCTCAGTAAATATGCATAGGATTGTGCTGTTAAACTAATCTTAAATGGGATGTGAAGCATACATTAAATAAAACAAGTCAGTTTAAGGAGACACGCAGAAAAAGAGGAACTTTTCCATTCCTCTTCATAATAAAATTCAAGAGGCTGCTAACGTAAGTGCTAGTCAAATCAATACACTAACACAGAAGTGCAGTTCTCCACAGGTTTACATCCCCATCAGCTTTCTAAAATTGTAGTTTGGCAATCTAAATTATCCCATGTTCAATTCATTAACTAAATAGGGTAGATTTTTCACGACTTGGCATAAACGTTTTATTTGTAGTTTAATGGCATTTGTCCTTGATAAGATATTCGTTTTAATTGGCTTTCCATTATTTACAGCCACTAGCGTTATAAAAAGTGCTGCTCATAAAAATGTGTATGCCATCCAGACAATTGCTTATGTCAAATATTTAAATGAGATCCTCTGTTTTAGAGCATGCTGTTCCTTGGCTTACTGCAAGAGCTTTAAAGCATTATTATGAATATAACAAATAAAACACATTCTTCCCCCCACTCTCTTACAGGTTTGAAATTGCTTAACAGATATTTATCCTTTCCAGCAATTTAAAGTGGATAAACAGTTAGGTGTAGCTGGATTCTGTGTAATGTCAAGCCACTGGAGAGCCAGTGTGGTGTAGGGGTTAAGAGTGGTAGACTCGTAATCTGGTGAACTGGGTTTGCGTCTCCGCTCCTCCACATGCAGCTGCTGGGTGACCTTGGGCTAGTCACACTTCTCTGAAGTCTCTCAGCCCCACTCACCTAACAGAGTGTTTGTTGTGGGGGGAGGAAGGGAAAGGAGATTGTTAGCCACTTTGAGACTCCTTAAAGGATAAAGCAGGATATCAAATCCATACTCTTCTTCTTCTTTGTATATACAGCACTTGTAAACAGATATAGGTTTGACACCATTTCTCCTTGTGCCAAACGTGATTTGTGATGGACTTCATTGGTAACTTCCAACTTAACATATGTGTTGAATTTGACAGAACTGTGGTTATTTCAACATCAGGTTGCGGGCACCACTTAGGATAAAGTCTAGGGTCTAAAGAGGAATGGTTGGTCAGCTTTTGGGGGCCATGGGAGTATCAGCCTAAACTTTAGTTAAATTGGAAGCAGGGCAAGATGAGGGATGTGGGAAAGTAAAACAGGGTCAATGTGGTCTAGTGGAAGAATACATCAGCAGAGACTGTTTGTTGTTTAGATCAGTGGCAAGTATGGCATCAAAGTTTTAAACAGGTTAGGTAAGCTCCTTTCTGGATTATTGTTAAGAAGATTCCTTGCTGGTATCCCTATTGTTAGTTTATTTGGACAGAACAGACTAGTGGTACACAGGCTGACTCCCTGCTTGAAATCTTTTGGGTTCAAGGCCAGTTGTGAATGCCTTTTTTACAGAGAAGGCTGGACTAGATGTTGTCAGGCTTGGCTATCATCAATACTATTTTAGAAGTATGAGCTTCCCTACATAGAACAAACCCAACAAATATTTTCAGGCATATTTTCAAATACCAGACAGTGGCTAAATCTTTTTTCCCCTGTGACTTTTGAAGCTTTTATGTGAGCTACTATATGTTTGCACATGAGTGAAAGGTGAAGGACATTGATTCATTGTGTTATTAGAGCATACTTTGTTTCATGGACATCTAAGGTGACTTTTCACTTTGCAATTTTCTCACTTGACAGTGACCCACAGAGTGGAGACATCCAAGTTTCTCCATTTCTATATTAAAAATGTTTCAAGTGTTGCACTCAGAGATCTGTGCCTTCATGCCGCCTTTGATTTTGCTTGGGCTTTAGTAGTGCCAACTGTGCCTTGAGAACTGAAACTTAATAGTATGTTAATGCTGCCTTTAGTTTTGCTTGCCTTAAAGGGGCAATGTTGATGCTGAGTTATAATTTCTTTATGTCCAAGGAACTCCTAGAAGTTAAAAAGGAATAAGATATATATTTTGTAGCATTTTTCATTCTATCTTCTTATGCCCACCCCCTCATAACTTAAATATTGTTCACTGAGGTGGGGGACAGTCATTGCTCTGCCACTTACTGCAGAGTTATATTTTCTGAAACTTGTTATATAACTTCTTGTAAGTGATGAATCAGTAACATTGACCCCCAGGGAACCATATAGAGAAACTCTAGATATACTTCCAGTTCTATAATAACCTTTTTGTTGCTGTTCCAAACTAGAACAGTTGTGGGGATGGGAGAAATCCTATTAGTAGTGTAGAGGAGGCCAGATCCTGTGAAGAGGTGAGGCACCTGGCACTTTTTATTTGACAAACACTGTGTATACTGTTTATCTCAAACTTTTCTAATGCCTCAATAGCTTTAATCCAATGGTAAGAAAGACCCAGGTATGCCCCACTTGTCCTTGAAAGTTGCAACCAAACTCAAAACAGTGTGATGAAAAAGAGGAGGCCGCCACAGAAAATAACAGCCCCATGTCACATTCTCCTCTTCCTTCTCCATAGCTTGTGCCCTGATAGCATCGTATGTATATCTCTTGCCTTCCTCACCTGGTGTTGCAACATTGCATGGTGCAGGTAGGAAATGCACAATGTGATGTCAGGACACAGTATGATTTTTACTACATTATTGGAGAAGGAAGTGGAAACCTTGATATGAAGCAGCCATGTACCTGCTGGCTGGGGTGAGCCTCTGTCCTTATGATGATCAGGACTGCAAGCAGGTAACAGCTGGATAGCAGTAGGCCAGGCCAATATCTGTGGGCCTCTGGAAGTCCTGGGCTCAGTCTTTTAATATTAAAAATCATTCTAATATTCCTGTATGCTGCTATCTGTTCTTAAAGAGCTGCCCAAATCAGAACTGTTAACACCTGCCCACAGCATCCATAGTGTTATCATTTGGCTCCTCATCAGAAGAATACTTACAGACTTGTATCCAATTGATGCTTCTCCAGCCAAGAACTATTTGTTCCAGCAGACTGAGGCAATCTTTGGCAATGGTGAAGGTGATCCTCAAACCCAGGGTTGGGATGATGGGCTTCAGGAGGAAGGGGAATTGCAGAATATTCTCTCTATCCGTGTTCCACTAGAAGAAGGTGCCACTGGATCAGAGAGCCTTCCATCAGCAGAGGGACACCAGTTGGATACAACCCGTCAGTTCTTGGCATTAATTAGCTCTTAAATGACTTAAGTGTGGCTTACACTGGTATAAAGCTGCAAAGGTATTTGAGCTTTGTTTTAAGTGTTGCTTCATGAGAGAGCCAGTGGTTCATATGACAAAATGTCAAGGCTAGTCCCTAGTGCTGCACAAGGAGGTGATGACTGGCATCTGAAGAGATGTGCTGAATTTTTAATTGAGAAATAAGTCCCTTATGGTGATGACCCAAATCTTATCTTGTTCATATTCTCATCCGCAGTTCTTTTCCCTATATCAAACCATTTTTGCATCAGAATAGTGATTTCAATTCCTCCCTCTTGTTTGAATATCAACGTGCAAAGGAATTTAATGTGGTATTTCAGAGAAGGAGGTCTCCTTATGATGTGGGAGCCTGGGGCAGTCTCTGCTGTGACATGCTAGCTTGCTAGTGCTTTGTCTGGTGTTGGCAGAAGAACGCTCTTTGTATCATAGCAACTGTCACATAGCCCTTGACATAACCAGTCTCCTTCTTACCTCTTTTCTAAGACCCCTATTCAATAACCATCATGTTTTTAACATAAATTAACCTTGTTTGACACATGACAAACAGAACTTGAAGCAAGTTTTTAACAAAGTTATACAGACACACACTAATATTTGCTACACTGCCCCTGTCTATCCATCAATTAGGGATAAGTGAAACAAGTTTATTTCCTTTCCATAAATATGTTCTGTTCTGATTTCGCATTAATCTGCAATTTAAAAAGATCAGCATAAAAATGTACATTTAACACGCATTAAAATATACATTCTAAATGTATTTTTTCTCCCATACTATGATTTTCCTCTGAAAATATGGATTTCTAATATATTGTGAACTTTTTTTGAGCCGAGAACTGCATCCAGTCATCTGGGAAGTATGAGAACTGGTGTGCAACTAAGTTCTTATCTGCACATTAGTTTAGGAGGTGCAGATCAGGTCTGTTTGTATCAGAGTTCTCAAATACAGAATTCCTTAAGCATTATCTATATGGCATTTATCTTTCCATCCATCCATCTAGTAACAATGTAGGACATTCTAAGGTAAATCATAGGCCAGTTTCTTCACTAATCACAAATGCTATAGGCCAGTGTTTCTCAGACAGTGGGCCAAGACCCACCTGTGGGCTTTGGACCATTTTCAAGTGGGACTCAGTGCAACAAACAGTGCAGTGCCTACTCACTTGCTTGCCCTGCCCCCAACCCTTGCCATAGTGTTTTGATTAGATCAATGTCAGCACCTCTTGCACACTGAGTAGAGGAGACCAAGAGAAAGATAATTGCATGGAGGTGGATGAGGAAGGAAGGAAAGTCTCCCTTCTCTGAGGGGAAAGATCTAGAGAAGCTGTGGATGGAAATTAGAAAGTGAAATAAAAGGTTTTTATTAACAATAATTGTAATAAACAGACTGGGAATAGGAATGAAGAGAATAAGAGAGGAAAGCTCTTATAAGAGGAAGAAGTAAATGTAAGTTACTTAAAGGATCAGTAATTATGCCTAGAACTTCCATAACCAGAAGTATCAGAATATACTTGGTTCTACGCCATCCAATATGAAGTAGTAATATCTTACTTAGTAAGAACACTGGTGTAAATGAATGGACTTGCCTAATATTATTGGAGATGCATTTGCATGACTCATTGGAACAATTTAAAAAGGAGCTACTGTAGTGTTGTTGTGTTATTGTCAAAACAATTGCTTGATAGTTTATCAGTCACTGTGCTAGTTCCAATTGCATCTAAACATACATTCACTATGCCAGCACGACATCTGCTGATTTGTATCCACGATCAAAACAAGTTTTCATTTCTGGGATGCCAATTTCCTTGTTTCTGCTGAAATGATATATTTACTGTTCTTTCACTCTTGTGTTTTGAAACATTTTTTCAGAAACATTAATCCTTCCAATCCCTAAATGTTAATAAGGGCTTCAGGTTAGAAGCATGTTATAATGTGATAACTTTCAAAGCCTAGCTCACTTGGAGAAAGCTTTGGCAATTCCACGTGGCTTGCTAGTGTTAAATTAAGTCAGACTGCAGCTGTGAGTACATATTGTTACCCTGCAGCTATTATTGACTGTGTGTGTGTGTGTGTGTGTGTGTGTGAGAGAGAGAGAGAGAGAGAGAGAGAGAGAGAGAGAGAGAGAGAATTGGTGGGTGCTATGAGGCATTTTTCCTAACCAGCCCATCAGCAAACCTGAACTGCAATCGATCAAAAATTTGAAAGGGTGTGTGAAAGGGTTTGAAAAGTCCATTGAACTGTCAACATTTTTCTTGGTAAAAGTAGGTCCTTAGCCTTGCGTTTAATTCTAAAGCTCCCCAAGCTTAAAAAAACCCAGGTTTTTATTATATGTGAAACGCCTGATTATGGCCGGGGGGTCAGGGGGCGATAAAACTTCCATTAGAATTGTAAGCTTCTATGGATTGTAGCCTAATTCTCCCCATTATAGTTTATTTTCTTTAGTAGGGGGTCACTTAAGTGAAGTCACTGTGTCAATACAGCCAGAGATTAACTACATCTCAGACTTAACTGTGAAATGAGGTTTCTCTGCAATACTATTGTGCCTTGGATTGTGGAGCCAGGCAGGTCAAGTATAGGAGTGATAGGTCCAAGTGGGACATGTTTGACTTTTAAAAACGCTCAGTGATTGAAAGAGCAGCTCTGTTGAAAGCATCAGTGAGCTCCACGAGACCACCAAGAAGCAGGAAAGCATTTTAACATGAAATCCTTCCCCAAGTACATACATTGTAGGGAAGAATGACTGCTCCTGCTTCTGTTCCTTGGATCATTAGGTTATTCAGAATAATGAGAATGAGAACAGTAACTGACTATCATTATCCATTATGCCATGGCATTTAGGGGTGAATCGGTTGCATTTAAAGTTTGAATTTCTCCTTTCAGATGAAACAGTTGAACACAATATCCGGCAATGAAGCATTTGTTTTTATTTATTTTTCTTCAATTTGTTTTCATAATGCTGCCCAGGGGACATAAGACCCAAATTTACATTTAGAGATGGTGCATAGAATCACAGAATTGTAGAGTTGGAAGGGACTACAAGGGTAATCTAGTTCAACCCCCTGCAATGTAGGAATTTTCAGCTAAAACATCCATGACAGTTGACCATCCAACCTCTGCTTAAAAACCTCCAATGAAGGAGAGTCCACCACATTCCAAGGGAGTCTGTTCCACTGTTGGACAGCTCTTGCTGTCATAAAGCTCTTCCTGATGTTGGAATCTCCTCTCTTGTAGCTTGAAGCCATTGATTCAAGTCCTACCCTCCAGAGCAGGAGAAAACAAGCTTGCGCCATCTTCTATGTGACCGCCCTTAAGATATTTGAAGATGGCTATTATATCTCCTCCCAGTCTCCTCTTTCCAGGCTAAACATACCCAGCTCCTTCAACTGTTCTTCATAAGGCTTGGTTTCCAGACCCTTTATCATCTTGGTGGCCATCTTCTGCAAGCTTTCCAGTTTCTCAACATCCTTCTTAAATTGTGGTGCCCAAACTAAATACAGTACTCCAAATATGGTCTGACGAAGGAGGAATAGAGTGGTACTATTACTTCCCTTGATCTGGACACTGTACTTCTGTTGATGCAACCTAGAATAGCATTAGCTTTTAGCTTTGTGATCTTCCAGATGTTCCTGGACTGCAGTTCCCATCATCCCTGACCATGCTGTCTTGGGCTGATGAGAGTCGTAAGTTGGAGCCAGAGGATCCCCACCTCTGTTCTAATGCACTATATTGCACCACTGCCCTTGACCAGCATCCTCTTCCATTTGCTGAAGAGCAAAACTAGAATCTTTGTTGCTACCCCAGGTAGGGAAGAAGGGTACATACTCTATCTTGCTGCCTTGCCCTTTTAAAGATTGCCGTCATCCTGGGTAAAGTCATAACAACCTTTTGGGAAATGACTGTAAGAATTATCCTCACTGCATAACAACCACAAAAAGGATGATTTAGAAAGAAACTATCAAAGTGACTCAACAGATATCATTGTAAAGGTGAGCATATTACAAATCTTCAGAAATTACACGGAAAAAAATAACAGGAGATATTAAACATTCTTATAGCTAAGGCAGCCTTCCCCAAGCGGAGACCCTCCATATGTTCTGGACTACAACTCCCATCAGCCCTGGCCAATGGGCATGCTGGGGCCAATGGGAGCGGCAGAACCTGAACATCTGGAGCATGCCAGGTTGGGGAAAACTGATTTAAGGAAATGTAAGCAAAAGGAAAACATCTAGATATTGTCTTCCTGGGGGAAGGCGGAAATGAAATATTACATTGATATGGGGAAGGGGAGGACCAAGGCAAAAGTGTACCAGAGAGTACTGGACTGTAAAGGACTGACTCCTTTCTGGTTCTTTTTTTAATCTTCCTGCATATGTAGGCCTGCAATAAAGAGTGATGGAATTAAACTGCACTTCCTTTTGGAAGCAATTCTAAGGCAAAACATTTGATAGCGCTTGGAATCCTAATTAAAACAAAGTAGCAGTGTTCCAAGAAGCACTTTTGTGTTCTTCTTTTAAGTGCACACTCATCAACTCTTAAGACAGAATTGATTTTTTAAAAAAGAATTACTTCAGCAGGACCACCTCCACCTTGCTTATTTCCTACACTGTGCTTTACCTGACGTTATGATTCTTTCTAATAATAATACATTTTAAGAACTTGTGGTTTCAAAGGATGAGTAAGCCACCAGCAAATTGTGGAAGTTATGCATCTTTGAAATGTCAGAAGTCTTGTGCTCAGATGTGAAATCCACGTACTTCATATTTCAATATGAAAAAGATGTTAGAGGGAATAATTTGGCTTGTTCCCTACATTCATTGTAATAAAGCATAGGTTTGGACTTTAGAATCAAATGCATTCTAATGGGTGTGCTGTCTTGGGCCTGTAAATAACTACTCTGAATTTGAAAGGATACATAGAGTTAGCTATCTCCCTCTCTCTGTATAAACTGTACTGTCACAATTACTACAAACAGATGGTTTATGAATTACTTCTTTTAGAAGTAGAAGAAAGAGCTGAGCACTGGTTACATATGTGTTTTGCATACCTCTGAAGCTGTTTCTGTTGGTCTCTCTGCATAGTTCTTCTTAAAGAAGGACTGTTTACTGTTGAATGGTGGCAGGAGGCAGCTGCCACTCAGCTCAGCCGTGGACCAGCCTGGGTCCCTCCTCCTGCCCTGTGCAACCATTGGAGGACACCCTGCTCCTGCACCAGTTGCACGAACTGCTGGGTGGCTGCCTGTTTGAATGAGCCAATCATAGATGGGCAAGGGAGTGTAGCCTATGCATCGGACTTGAGTGAGAATCTGAGCCTCACTCAAGGTCTTTATTCAGGTCCACTTGCCAGGTATTTAGGCAGGCTGTGACCCTACGCCCACCCCCAGCCAGCTCAGTCAGAGTTGGATTTCCCACCCTATGCATCCTTAGTCTTGGCAGAGGTTAGGAGCCTGCCCCCTTCTGTAACAAGAAATGGGGGTCTGGGAGGGCTTGCTACTGTCTAGAAGCTCAGATGGGGGCTGATGGGCCATAGCTCCCCTCCAAATGGTTGTCATGGTGTGATCTCCTGGAATTGATGAGCATTATAGGACAACCCTCAAGCTAGGGCTGACCCAACCATTAATTAACCTGCATTTTGGTTGGCTGATATGATACATACCCAGTGCCTATGCCAAAGCCTATTTGCATCTGTAATCAAATAGTTGTGGCCTATTTGAACCCAAGACCTTGCCCCCCCCCTTTATTCATCATGTTTCTCTGGGCCCTGGCCAACCACAAGACCTCTGCATGCAAATAAATTTATTTAACCTCTGCTTGACACCTACATTTCACTCCACGCTTCAATAAAATAAATCTCCTTTTCCATTAAAAAAATAATCCCAACCAGAACAATTTGGGATTGCATTCTTTCTGCAGATTTAAACTCCAGTAGATAAAGAGTTTGTACATAATTGCTCACCACAAGACAAATCATTGGTTATACTAGCTGTTTTCATTTGCTGGGATTTAAAGAGCATTTGATTAATCAAGTTAAGCTTTAGCTCTAATAAGCAAGGCAAGTAAAAGAGTTGCTTGCATTACCCTCAAAACATCTAAAAATACAACCAAACTTCTAAGGTTGTCCAGCCCTATTCTTTTAGTGTCAGTGGGATAGCCAGGTGCTACCCTAAACTAACTATGCATATTGAGAAATAAGTCCTATTGAATTCAATGTGGTACTGTCACTAGTGTTGGTATAGTTCCAAGTGGAAGGTTAGTGGGGCTGTCATTAATCCTGTTGTACTTCAGGTAGAAGATTATAGCCAAGTCCAGTCCAGCAGGGTGGTGAGAACAAGGCATGCAGACCCAGACTAAGGAAGTTGTGCAGAGTTGGGTCCTACTGTCCAAGGTGCTAAATTTGTTTCTTGTTTGTAGTGATTTAAAAGCCTGTTGCTTTAGGAGAACCTGCTGCTAAACTTAAGCACCTAAAATTAGTAATTAGTTATGTTCTTGTGAATATTTAATAGAATGTTCAGAAACTGATGGAGGATTATCACATGAGGTCAACTGTACGAGTTGCTTCAAGTCTTTTCACTTTCCTTACTGGATAGCTTTGGCAATAGGATGAAGTCCAAGAAAAAAATCCATATTTTTATTAACAGAACACGTTTGCTCTTACTCAAGCAAACTGCTGTGTCCAGGTAATACTGAATCACTGAAGGCCAAACGCACTAATACACATCTTAATTCAAAAAAATATTCTGCTTAATGGTCAAATCATACAAAGCTCAATATTCAGACTAGAACTTTAAAAAAAAACAACCATTTCCCCCTATATCAGTGTCTGGTTTCAATTCATACAGTCAGTGTTCCATGACTACCAAAATATGCTTGAAATATTCTTGGTTTTCCACATTTCCTCTTACATGTGTTTGCAATGGAACCTGGGAGAATTAAATATTCATAAATGCAAATTATTGCATAAATGGAGGAGAGGAGGTAGCTTATAGACCTGCTATACAAATAAATTGTAACCAACAAGCACATTATTAGCTAAAGTGGAATTGATATCAAAACATTGTTATTGTATGGATGTTATAAAATGACTAAGAAAATTATTTACTCACATACTAAACTTGGATTCCCAATAGTTATTGCTCTCTGAAGTTGTTTCACTGAGTTCAACCTTGACAAAAAATAACCACCCTGAAGCCCTCACACACTGAGTTTATTTCATAAATATCTTGATGGCTGTGTGAACTTTTCCTAATACAGAGGAAAAAACAAATGTCACATTCTCTGGCAGCTCATTGAGCTAGTTGTTGTTGTTTTTAAGTTACTCCAAGCTCTGCATTGTTTGATTTTAAAAAGTGAACTATGTAATTTATGCGCCAGAAATACTACAGAGCCTGGAATGTATGTGCTACATTACCGTGATCCCTTAAGAGCCCTGAAAGCTGTAATAGAAATCTAGTTTTGCAGTCTTTCTAAAGCACAGCTACCCATTTTTCCTCTTGTGCTTCCTCATATTTAAATACAGTTCAGTTTCATTTCTGATGAATTCATCTTTTACTTTAACCCTGAGCCATCCCCTGACAGAATACTGAATCCACCCACACCACACAATAAACTATCAACTTCTACATTTTGGCATTTTAATTATACACAGCTTTTAAGTGGCAGAGTTAAGATTCCATGGATGGAAATGAATCTGCCTTGAAGTGTGTGACATTTTGTCTGGCAGCCTTATGAATTGATGTTCTGCCTTGTTTTTGCTCTTTGGCTTTACTAACCTCCATCTTGATGCACAAGCACAACACATTTCTTTGAATAACAGTGGTCTCTCATTTGTGCAGAACACAGTTTATATTCATTTTTCAGTTTATATTTGTGATTTTAGTAATATTCCATAATGTGTGTCTCTCCCAAGCCATGATAGCTCTAGATTTGGTTTGCATGCTTCCTTTTATCTTTAAAACATTTGCAAAAAAATTTCAAATCAATTTCACGAGCCCTGGACTCGTTTGCAATTTATCAGATGTCACATGCAAGGCAGTACATTTTACTATTAAACACTGTAGCAATCCCCCAAAGTGTCATTCTTGTCCAGCATGTGTCCGCTATAAATTATTGGCTTTGTTCAAGCACTTTATCTTTCTTTTAAAATAAACCTAAACAATTTTAGCATTAAAGTTTGAACTAGAAAAATGAGTTGCATCCCCCCTCTGGCCACCTTAAAGTAAAATATTAAACTGAAACAACACAGTGATTTAATCAGCTAGGCATTTTCAGGGAGTCAGAGTGGAAGCTGCCAGAAGCAAACCCCATACGAATAGCTATTCTCAGACTCTGGGACAATCTTTGCATTTTTGCCCATAGTAATTCTCTCTGTATTTTAAGAAGCCAGTCTTCCCCCAGAAGCTATGGTAAAAAAAAAAGGCAAGGGCAGTTTTGATCAAAATAATCTACTGTAGTCTTATTCGGGAAGTCATTTTGAGTATTCTTTTTATGTGGCTGTTGCAGTGGCATACTTGATCCCACTAATTATTTAATTTATTTAGGAATGTATATGCTGCATTTGAGGGGGGGTTCCCCCCAAAGTGTCTTTCAATTGACAGAATTGGACAAAACGGGGAGTGGGTGAGCTAAATGTGAAAGAAATCACTGAACCAGTTCTACTTATTCTAGTATGTTTGAGCCTTGGCCTTTGTAGAGACCAAGACAATGAAGACTTTACACCATTCCCCCCCTCCCCATCATTTTTTTCAT
The DNA here is from genome assembly GCF_964270895.1 of Podarcis filfolensis. NCBI lineage: Eukaryota > Metazoa > Chordata > Lepidosauria > Squamata > Lacertidae > Podarcis > Podarcis filfolensis. The sequence continues at coordinate 75,916,006 of NC_139605.1, read as the reverse complement.
CTATAGTTTGTTTTCCTACCTTAAATACCTAAAAATAATTTAAAATTTGGTCCTAAGAAGTTAACTTTGAAAAGTTCACAGAAGGAAAGATTCCCATTTCCTCCTTCCCTCTGTGTCCCCCCAAAAGCCTCTCTGGATGGTCAGAAGGGCGTTTTTGAATAATGTGAAATGGGGCGCGGGCAGGCTGATCAGGAAGAGAAGGGGACAGGAAATGTTCCTTCCATGAACTTAATTGAGCTAACATATCTCAGGATCCAAGCAAATCCTTTTAACTCTTTGCACACAGAAACGGCAGAGGGGAGACTCTCCTGGATTTAACAAGGATAAAGCTAATACTCCTCTAATTGTGGCACAAAGGCTGATTGATAGAAAGGTGGAACTGCTAGTGGAGTGCTGCCTGCTGACTGGTCAGACAGTTCAAAATATTTTTGAACAATTGAAAAACATATCTAAGAAGCTTGACAATTTATATTACAAGTTGCAATGTAATTCCACCTCTCCCTCAACAATACCTAGGGAGAAGCACAGTAAGCCCAAACTCATGCCTATGAACAACTTGTCAAAAATTAAAGAAATAGGAAGGCATCCTCATTCAATCAACCTGGTACTGAGACCATGTGAGGTTGTTCTACAGATATTTCCAAATAGGGGACCCCTGCCTTACTGGAAGTCAGCCTACTAACACCGTTGAATGGGTTCCCACTGATAAGAGGAATGGAAACTTTTTTTTACGACGGAATTGGGTAGAAAGTGGACAAAGTGGAAGTGACAAGCACAGAGCCTTAAAGGAATTGGGGCTAAAACTGATGTCATGGAACATAGCAGGTTGGTGTTCAAAGCAGAATATTAAACAGCTGATGAACTATTTTGAGCAATTTGATATTATTCTGCTACAAGAAACATGGCACAATGGCTTCTATAATGCTTAACAGATACAAATTTCACTCATTGACAGCTGCTCTCTCAACGAAAGGTAGTAGGGCCACTGGGGGTCTGGCATGTTTCATCTCCACAAAGTTGAATACAACTACAACCGCCATGGTTCCATGTAACCCGTTTGCAATGGCTGTCTTGGTTATAGTTTGGCAAGTATATCTAATGCTGATTAATGTCTACATACCACCTTGTTCCCCCCCCAAAAAAAAACAGTACTATGAATACTATCTGGACAGAACTAGATAATTATACAGAATCCCTGGAATTCCCATATTCTACTGCAGTATTTATCATTGCAGATTTTATGCATGTATGGGAGCCAACAATGTAAATTTGTACACCCATTACAATCAGATTCTGAAACCAGATATTTACTTAGTCAGAGGTACCTCCCCTTTGTCTAAAGAACATAGATGTAATTATGCAGGGCTTTGTTTAACCCAAGTTGTAAGGCAGAGGGGCCTTGCTAATAATAACCTGTATGACAGAGGGAGATCTGCCCAGGGAATATACCCACTTTACAAAGCATGGAGGCAGTGTGATCGATTATATTGTGATCTTGCAATTTGCATATAGGTTTGTCTCGTGATCCAAGCCCAGTTTGTGGGGGATTTACCAATTCCCCACCAACCCCATGTCCCATCCCACATTGTTCAGGAGAGCTCCATAACCATTCAGAGGGGCTTTGGAGGGGGGGGAGCAGGTAGCAACTGGGAGGAGGAAGAGGGGATGAGAAATCTCCTTCAGTGTATTTCCTTGATTTACCTTATCTTTGAATTTAAGCCACTGTATTATTGTTGACAAGCGAGAGGTCATGTTTAGGCAAGCAGTTTTATGCTTTGCCTGTAAGTTTGGAAGCTCAAGCCTCGTTTTTCGTTCCAGATCGTGTTTAACCAAACCATGGTTTGACAGGATGTCTGAACTGAGCCTAACTCTTTGACTTGTGACATTTCTCATACCTGACATCACTTCTTCCAGTCATCACAATCATGAGAACTACTGCCAGATTTGGAAATATGTCTGTAAAAGCTTGCAAGCACTGGCAAGTGCAAATTACTGAGCAAGCAGAACCCTGATCCTCCTTATTTCTTTGTCTCCAGTTTACAGGGGCCTGACTGGAGAGCTAATTTTCACTGCTCAAGTTCCATTCCCAACATCCTTGCATTTCTAGAGAGTCTATGTATAGAAATGCATATTTAACCCCATATATAGTTGCTTATTCTGTTCTCTCTCCCACAATCTACCATGAATCATTCTGCACTGTGCTGGATGGCTCTTATAAACACTAGGGAGGTCTTCAATATCCATTGATTCTTCAATCTATACTATTCTTTATCCTGGTCAAATCTCTCTGTCTTTCTCATGGAAAGGGGAACTATTTATACATACTGTGTGTCAGTGCAATTCTTTATTTTAAGTAGCTCCTGAAAAGTCAGGGAAATGGCATAATTTATGATGAATATTTATAATTTCTAACTCAAAAACATGTATATTACTCTCTTCCACCCCTCTTCCAAGTTTACAGAAATTCATTTACAGTTAAGAAAGTGTGAGCTGTGGTTACGTGTTATATTTTCTCAAACTAGGTACCCCAAGTGGTCTGGGGGAGGGAGTAGGGGAAGGCAAGAGTTGTTCCTTATTTTGGGCTGCTTCTTCTTTCTTTTTCTTTTTTTACTCCTGGCATGTTATGACTACTACTACATTTTTGCATACCTGTGATACTTGTACTAAAAGAATCCATAAATATATGTTTTGAAAAGGGAAAGAACAGATGCTGGTGCCATTTTTGATTGCTGAACAGGTGCTGCTGGTGTTGCAATATTTTACAAACAAGATTTATCTTTTCTGTGAAAATACAACTGGCACTATAAATATTGCCCTGATTTAGTTATCCTTGGGGGTTTCAGTGGTGTGGGCTCCTGTGTGCAGTTAATATTACACATGTAAAGAGATGCCCCTCCATAGAAGCCTCTGTGCCAAGGAGTTCCTTAATATTAAATTCCTCGTACCAGCCTGCAATTTGAAAAAAGTTTTTCTTCTATTTACTTTGTCAAAACGCAAAGCTGGTTTAAAGGTAGCCAGCCCCAAGATGAATTATGGCTTACTGCAAACATGCACAAGTGCAGGCTCTTAGTTTTTGACTCCTTTTCCAGTTCTGCTGCTGTAGTGCTGTGAGACAAGCCATTGTTTAGGTTAACATTACAGCTCATGGTTTGTCTAAAAAGGGAGAGAAAGCTTTGAGCCCAGGTTTGATTTTATAAATTTTTATTAAGCTTTTCCTTTACAAATAAATCCGTACAACCATGTTTACAAATTTCCTGTTTTTGAACTTCCACCAGCACATCCCTCAATCATCCATTTTTCTTATCTTCACGCATTTTCTATATGATATTGCCAATTTAATATTATCTTTCCATCTCTATTTCTTTTTTACAATATACCTTATACTATCACAAAGCCTCCTTAAAACCCACTAGCGTTGTCTGTTCATCACAGATAGTTTTCAGATAATCCATGAACTTTCCCCAGTCCTCGATGAATTTGTGATCTTTCTGATATCTGATTTTTTCAGTCATTTTATCCAATTCTGCATAATCCATAAGTTTCATTCTCCACTCATTCAAGGTCGGTAGTTGAGCCCAGGTTTGAATGACACACAAACCATGGCTTAAATCACAGTGGTGCACCAGCACCATTGCATTGGTTGACAACATCTCAACATGGAACTTACTCCATGCAGTTAGTTACATGGATCACACAAGCAGCTCAGAGCATGTGACAATCTGACTACAATTCCTGCTCTTAGAAGTACTATTTTATCAGTTCAGAGCAAGCCTCTCTGGGTGGCTTACAAGAAAACAGTAAAAAGAGAGAAATGAAGCAACCAATAACATCAAGAGAGCATGATAAGTGGAATAAAATACAACAATGATTAAAAGACAAACAAAAAAATCCACCCTTCCAATTAAAATACTGGCTCAGTTTAAAAGCTCTCTGAGAAAAACAGATTGCTCCCTGTTCCCTGAAATCTAGTAGGAAAGTGCCAAATCAAACCTCATTGGACAGGGAGTTCCATGAATGGGATGCCACCACCAAGAAGGGCATCTTATGTAATTGAGATAATGGGTTTCTCCCAAGAAAGTATCTTTGAAATATAACAGTGTATGGGCTGGGGTTTAACATTTATATGAGGAGGTTCCACTAGAGTCAAATTACAGTCACCTAAGCTGGAAAGCAGAGATTGTCTGCATGTACTCATATGTGAGACTGTTGCATGAGAAGATATACATGTGATTTTTATGGTATTTCTCACAACAAAATGATTCTGTGTCATATGGAGAGGGACATAGCTCAGTAGTAGGTTCCTAGTTCAATTTCTGGCATCCCCAGGTAGAACCATAGAATTGTAGCGCTTAAAGGGGTCCAAAGGATCATCTAGTCCAACTCCCTACAATACAAAAATCTCATCTATGACAGATGGCCATCCAAACTCTGCTTAAAAACTTTCCATGAAGGAGCGTCCACAACTTCCCGAGAGTCTGTTCCACTGTCAAACAGGTCTTACTGTCGTAAAGTTTTTCCTGAAATTTAGTCAGAATCTTCCTTCTTGTAGCTTGAATCCATTGGTTTGGATATTACCCTCCAGAGCAGGGGGGGGGGGGAAAGCTTGTTCCAGCTTCCATGTGACAGCCCTTTAAATATTTGAAGATATTTAAAGGGATGTCTTTCCTTTTCCAGTCTAAATATACCCAATTCCCCCACCTGTTCCTCATATGGCTTGGTTTCCAGACCCTTGAACACTCAGTCACCTTCCTCTGCACACATTCCAGCTTGTCAATATCCTTCTTAAATTGTGGTGCCCAGAACTGGACACAGGTAGATCTAGGAGAGACCCAGGAGAGTCGGAAATCCAGGACAGCCACTGCCAGTCATGTAGACAATACTGACCTAGGTGGACCAAGCACACCCCACAGTCTTCTCTGTGGGCTATAATGTAATGTTGCTTTCAAGTTTAATTTCTGCTGGGGGTGGGGAAGGAAAGTTGCTGGAAGGAAAGGACCCTGTTTGCACCATGGCCTCTGTTAGTGCACACATGGCTACCACACTGATGACTCCTGCTCTAGTAGGACTTTTGCCTTGTTCTTGCCTCCTCCCAGTATTAAGCCATCCTCAAAGGTAGTTAGCCTTAAGCCACCCAGCCTTAAGCAACCTTAAGCTACCCAGGAACAATACAACATTTTCCTATGTGCAGTGAATGCAAAGGTCTATTCTGCACTGATGTGCGTATTCTCAGCACCTTTACATATTCAGCAGTTTAGGTGATATACAATTTCAAATTGCTATTAAAACCATGGGAATTTTCTGCACTGGGGCTTTTGAAATTCATCTCCATTGTGCATAAATGAGCTCCCATTCTGAGCTTGCACATTTATAACTTTGTGACTAGCATACATTAGCATACTTTCATACAGTGAAGAATTAAAGTGCTAGTTGCTGTCCAATTTAATTAGATCCTGGAAATTAAACAACGTGTTTGTCTTAATGAGAGAATTGTCACAAAAGCACCATTATTTAGTAGCTCTGCCCCTTCAGTAAATTTTTTAACCTCATTTCCTTTAGTGGAGCATGCCAGATTTTCAACCTGATACTCTTTTATCTAAACTGAACCAAGCCTGATAAGGGAAAGCACAGCAGGAATAAAAAACCTCTCTCTCTTTCTAGCTGCATTTAAAAAAAAAAATACTGATGAAGGAAGTATGACCAGAACAAATAACTCTGATTTTTGGGTCCTAAGCAAATCTGCAGGATTATGCCTTCAAGATTTTTAAAAAACTTATCAGTGGTGCACAGTTAAGTCATTGAAGGAATTAAGATGCCATTTTTAGCATAATTTCTAACAGAGCTCCTGTATTCCAAAACAGAGAGAACTCTGGCCTGTAAATTATAGCTCAGTAACTTTGCCTTATATCACAAATGTCTTTTTTATTTTATTTGCTGCATTTGCAGTTCAACTGGGGGGTGGAATCATACTGATCAAAATGCACATTCATTTTGAGAGTTCATTGAACCAATAGCAACATTCACATATTCAGATTGTAGTAAACATTAACAGTCACTTCTGGAAATGCTTTTACTTGTGCACTAGCTTTACTTTCTCTTGCCAAGCAAAAGCAGAAAGGTTAATGATCCTTTTTCTTTGTATACACATACAGAACTTTAATGTGCATAAAGTATTCATTAAAAACATGCACATTTATTGTTCTTTGTCCTTGGGGAGATGTCTCCCTTTCATCAGATTTCTGTTATGCCCACTATATCTATGCTGTCATCTAAGGCCAAACATCCAGCTTGCCCATTTTGGCTCAGAGGCTTCTAGCATTCATGTATAGAACATCTCTCCACATATTTTTGGCATTTTAGTTTACAGGGTTTTCCCCTCTTTGATTTGCTATTCGGCACCTACTTCTACCCCATTTGAAATATTGTATTTTTCCACCTTCATCCTGAGGAGAAGATTTGTTGTGATCCAGACCCTTTTCAAATCCTTCAGCTCCCACTCCCCAAGAGTTTAGAAGCTGCTCTGCAGTCTTTTTGGTTTTGAGTGCCAATGGTCTGGCTCCATCCTGGTTCAAGGGGATTCCTTTTCTCTTGTTCAGACCTGGCTTGTTCCTTGAAAGGCTCTCAACATCCGGCTAGCAACCCATACTTCTTTTCCAGGATCTCCTCACTACATTTCCCCACGTCACTTCTTCACATAGCACATGGTCAAACCATGGAATTAGCTGAAAGGGGATTAGGCAAATACACGGATGACAACACTATCAGTGGATTCTGTTTGCAGTATCAGAGACATACAGATAACAAGTGGGAAACCATTATGCACTCATGTCCTGTTTGCAGGCTTCCCATAGACATCTGGTTGTCCACTGTGGGAAACTGAAGTAAAGAGACATTTGACCTGAACCAGGAGGACTATTTACTTTTCTTTTTTGAAGAATAAATTATTCTAAACTGAGACTGAGTTCTAGGGGAATGTAACTGGGAAATTCTACCTATCATGGGGAGAGATGTCACTGCAATGCTTCATGACATCAGTGAGTTTTTCTAATGTGGTTTTTTTTAGTACAGCTTCATCTTGTTTGCAAGTTTACATAAATATTCGCTTTAAGGCTAACTTTGGGCAGCATGCATCCTAATTAAGCATAAATCTCCATGGTTACAGAGAAGACACAAATGGTAGTGCTATTCTGATGTATTTGAACCTCTCTAAAAGCACATGCTGCTATAAAAGACAGAGGATGATTTGCTGCCCCAAGACTTTCTACTGTTGGGCTGCCTAGAAATTCAATCAATGTACTTTGCCTCTGCCAAAGGGCAAATGCACACATTACACAGAAATTGTTTGTCTTCTGTTCCCTGGATGCTGCAACATCAGAAGTGGGATCTCATAGTTCATAGACCTCACCTGCAGGTGAGATTCAACAGCCATAAAAAAGCACAAGCACAAATTATGCTAAGACTGCATATAAGTGTGCTTACTATTCTTTTTTTATGTCAGTAGATCAAAGGGCAGTTCCATGCTTTACATAGCACAGATGATTGCTGCTTGCAACCCAGTGTTTTCTGAAACAAAAGCACAATGTATGGATAACATATGAGTGCCTTTAGACAGCCATCTAAACATATCTCAGAACCTTGGGCCAATCAAGCTCCCCAAATGCATACATACAGAGTTTTAAAGTTGCACGTGCATCATCCACACTTTTACGTATTTGTTGCAGGAAACATAAGTGTACACAGGAAGCAATTATGCATTTTGCATAAAGGATGGAGCCACGGACTTCCTAAATGTTTAATGTTTTAGGATATGAACATTTCCTGCTGTCTAATCTTTAATCCTACTTCTGAGTCTCTTTGCCTCTTGAGGATCAGGTTGCTAATTATAGGGTTGCAGTTACTTTTTGGCATTATTTGGGCTTTGACAATTGCCACGGTTTCAAAGATAGTTTCACTGATGCGCAGTCCCTGATACAGTATGTGGATATGGATCACAATGAACACTGATAATATATTCTTCAGTTGCATGTTACACAGGCAGAAGAAAGAATGGGATGAATGGAAAGCAGTAAAAAAAGTGGTTATATCATCTACTTGAGATAATTAGTTTATACATTTTGTGCACTAATCTTTCATTTCCATATAACCTATTTCAAAAGCCCACAAAACAGTTCCATTTCTTTGAATATATATTTCCTCTAATACCTTTCCTGAACTATGTTTGTCAATATATCAATGACCAGTTCAACACATTTTACTGACTGCTCCCAAACAGAAGGTGAATTCCAGTCCTTCCATTTTCTGGTTCAAACCATTTTTGCGGCCATTAATAAAATGGTTGCAAGCAAAGGAAATGGGAATCCTCTTGTGCCTGAAGGAACCTCACTGACACAGCGCTGGATACAACCCTAAGTCTCCCAAAGCAGAAATCGTACCTAGAATTCAAGCTACAAGTAAAATGCTTTTACATTTCATGTTTATTTTACCTATCACTTCTAGTTAATGAATTTGGTTGGAAAGCCTGTCAAATCATGCTGAAAATAGTACTGATATTTTTAAGGCAAAAAACCACACAATTTTTCTAAAAATATCAAAAGGCAGTTATTTCCACACAGCTTTTATTAAAATTCAAAAGTGCTCCAGATAAACAGCAATTAGGAATGGCATTTGCTCAGCAAAACTAAAAAGCTGAAGATTGTTTGCCGTCTTCTTTTATAAGTTCCTGTCTGTTATTCCAAACAGAACTAATAAATGGCCAAAAGACAGGCATGGCTTGCTGCAAATTGTAGTAACACCAATTTTCTGCAGAAATTTTCTTTAAGACATTTCAATACATAGTAGATTTTTTAAAAAAAAACAAACTATTTCCATAAAACTATGTCTTAAACTACTTGTCATACAATTGGCAGAGAATAGAGGGAAAATGTTGCTCTCTTCCTGTGAAATTGAAAGCTTTACTAGATCAGGCATGTTTGAATGGTTAATGGATTTAGAATGGGCCTTACGATGTGACATTTTATTTTATTTTATTAGAAAAACCAACTATGAAAGAAAATCCTAATGGCTGGGGCTGTCAGAAAGAGTAGAAGCAGAGCCTTTGTTAGATATGAGGAAAGGAGAGGCATTTAAGGGACAGTTCATTCATCCATAGAACCACTTTCGAATGTTCCTTGTATTGTTCAGTATTAGTTGCATATTGTCCTAGTTGATAAGTATTTAAAAGCACTTATGCAATAAGGGAAGCAGTTCTTGATAAAATATATATATAAGGTAGGGAGAAAGACCCACTCATTCTGGCTGCAGAGAATTAGCTACCAAATGAATTATGGTTGTGTTTCCTCTAAGCTAGTTGATTTGTGTGACTAGAATAAGATATATGGTCCCCAAATATGTAACTACAATTACAGGTGTAATGGGGATGTAGGTGGAGATGATTGAAAAGGATACTTCCATTTTAGAATCCTTCATGTCTCCTGAAATTATACCCACTTGTATTATCTATATTTCTATCAGATGTAGCTATAGGGTCAAACTGCATGTTACACTTAATGTGTGGGATGCAGCTACATTTCTTGTTTTTCTTCCATTACGTACAGCAAGAGGGGGCGATTGCCATAGGGCAGCGGCGTAGCGTGGGTTGTCAGCACCCGGGGCAAGGCAAGTAATTTGCGCCCCCTAACCCGGGGCAAGGCAAGTAATTTGCGCCCCCTAACCCTACAAATCTATGCCTATGAATGATGGTCCCTCTCTCTCTTTCTCATATTCCAATTGATTCCCATTTCCGCCGATCGATCCCCGAAGCTCTCACCCAGCGAAATTCGTGCGTAATTACGCTTCGCCATCCCTAATTCTGCCGCTTCCACCAGGAAATCATGACGGTGCGTTTCTCCTCTCCAAACTTTCCCCGGCCCTTTGCCGGCCGGCGCAGCCCTTTTGGCTACGAGCTCCCCTCCTTCTCTGCCCGCTTCCGACCCCACCTCCCCGTCCAGCCTCCCTACCTCCTGAAAAAAGGCGCCGGCGCCGAGCAGGACACCCCCGCGGCCATCGGAGAGAGGCGGGGCCGAGGGAGGCAAGCCAATGGGCGAGGCGGGGGTAGGTGGCCACGGGGGCGGGCGCTGCCGCAGTCCTCGGGTGGGCAAGGTAGGAGCAGGCGGAGGCTGGCCGGCCGCTCTGACAATAGGGGCGGGCCGAGGGCACGACGCGGCTGGGCCCTCTGGACTCGCGCCCCCCCCAGATGTTGCGCCCGGTGCGGCCGGCACCCCTGGCACCCCCCACGCTACGCCACTGCCATAGGGATTGCTGTCTGCAGGGAGGAAAGGTTTATCTCTTCCCGTCAGCCATGGGGTGGTATTCAGTTAAGTCCTATGCAGAGTAGATGCTTAATGAACATAAGTTAGTCATGCTCACTAACTTCGATGGGTCTACTTTGAGTACAACTACTGCTGAATGCCAGTCACAAACTTCACCAGCTTCCCCCACAACTTGCACCTAGGAAGTTTCCTTTGAAAAGTTCCCATTGGTGCAAAGGTGTTGGAAATGTCTTGGGGAAGGACACAGGAGGGGAAGAAAGGGACAAACTCCCTATTTATCTCTTTCTTGCCCAAGTGCTATAATCCCAGTAACAATGCTCTCTGCAATTATTTAAAGAAAAACGAGAGAGATCTCTACATACTAAACATATCATGTAGTTTGAGCCTGAACTATACACAGACATAGTTTTAATTGATTGACTGCTTTTATAGATCAGTGCATTGTTGCCTAGCAGTTGAATATAATCTTGAACTGCTGTTTTTAATTTTTAGAGACGTTCTAATATATTGCAGTATAAATTTCCAGAGTCTATTTTTCTGTTTGTATATGAGTAGTATCCCACTTGCTTCTTTTTCAGATTAAATTACAATGTGATTACATTTGTATTACTTGCTGCTAATATATGTTTACATCTCAAAGCTTTTTCATACAGTTGCTCTGCAATTTTCAGCAGTATGGAATGACATGCTGTATAAGAAATTATAGTTCAGTTCAACTTTAGTCCTTGTTACCATAGGCCATCACAAAATAAAGCAGACATGATGAGCACAATACTGTAAAACAGATATGGCATGAAACAAAACACAATTAAACATAAATAAATAAAACCCCACCTAATTAAAAGCCTTCAGTCAACTCAATAAATGACATAAGTAAAGTCCAGTCCTACTTATTTAGCTAGATTTTTATTTCCATTGCATCAGTTTCCAGGTTTAGCTTTGTAGTTAATTATTAGCCATAGTAAAAATATGGGAGGAGCACGGGGAGCGTTCACGCGACACACCTACATACTGCAGCCAACACACTAATGTGTTGCAACACAGAGTTTGGAAAGCTCTGTGCTATTCCATTGGACTGTCATGCCCCATCGTGTGTGTGTGTGTGTGTGCACGCTCCCCTCCTGTTCAGGTTTCCAGCCATTCCATTCACTCCCACTCTCCCATTCCATTTTCCCCTCTCATCAGATAGTCAGCATTCCATAGCCAATGAGCATGCTCAGTCCTTGCTGGACTGTTTATTGTTGTTGTTAGGGGTTTTATGGGTTTTCCCCATCCCTTAGGGGCTTTCTAAAGTTTTTTCCCGCACCACTACAAATCTTGGCGTTTCCCCAAATCTTACATTACAGCAACAGCTAATTGATACACAGGATCTGAATGTAAATAATAGGTTTCCATTGTTTCACATAAGTTCCTTTTATGTATGCAAGCAACTGAGAGAGAAATCAGTCTTTTTTCTTATTTTATTGAACTTACATTTCTTTTTTGATGTCAACCAAATTAAATTTATTGAGGAAATGCCTACAGTTGAAAAAAGTCACTTCTATAATAAATCTTTTTGTCAGGGTGCTAAGCCTTCATGTATTCTACTGCCACAAAAGCTTCCACACATTTTAATTTCACAAGATCTGAAAATTCTGTTACTTCTCATATAATCAAAGTCATTTATGATTAGAGGATAGGTGCATAATATTAGAATTTTAGGACACTGTGTTCCCTATTGGTCACTTTTAAGTGTAAGCTTGTATAAATGGCAGCACTGAGTGTGATGAACACTGGTAAGTTGAGAAAACTTTAAATTGCAGATATGCATTTGCACACTTTTAAAAGCTCAGCATTTCTGTTTGCCTGCTTCAGATCTAGTAGGGAATGTTGCAGGGGGTTGCCAAAAGCATAGCTTCCTGTGTATCTTGAAGTATCTTAATGTATTTAATAAGCTCTGCAAGATTAATGTAGACTAATTAATTTCAGTATCAAGGTAGAGGGTTTTAAAATATGCAGCTGTTTCAATGCCTGTATTTGTTTTATAAAATGTATTAATACATGGTGCCAAAAATCATTTTGTTCTTACTTCTGCTCATGTGCTAACTGAACGTTAAAAATCTTCACTGAATACTGAATTGCAGAATCACCTGTCTTTGGACTCTGAAGTCAGCCTTCCCATCTGTGCTTGGAAACTGTCTGCTTGTTAGAGGAATGCTAAATTTATTCTCCAGTGTTTAATATTTTGAAAAGTGACACTGGGTTTTAGAAAGGTTTTTAATAAGCATTGGCCCCATTTCCATTGCAGATATTGATAGATGCAGTATTGTGGCTGTGCTGAGTATAATTATTCTGTGGAGAACCTCACAAATCTTCAGTTGTCTGTCACAAAGGTCTGCAGCTCCCAGTGCTATTTGATGGGAGAACCTTTGAATGCCACTTAACGAGTAGCTATGACAAGTCTCTGTGTATTTTGGGCACTTTTTAATTGTTTTGCAGTGCTGCAGCATGAAAGATGATGGAGAGGAAAGGATATTCATCATAGAATGAAGCCTACCATTTGAAATCTAAACTTATCCTCCATTTGAGAACTAAGAGAGAACAGTAGTTGTGTTTTTCAAAAGAGTTGCCGGTTACGGTGCTGTGGACAGTTGTCTGGTGTAGATAGCTCTGGGTATAGATGCCGCTTGTTACTGGAAGGGGGTAAAAGATTCAGAACCTCAGAATACAGAAACCTTGAGAAGATAAGAGTCTAAACCAGGTTTGAAGAACACAAGGCACTGGACAGACCTATAATTTGTGGATCTTGTATCAGATGCATGAACAACATAGAAACAGCTGGTTCACCTGCATGAGCACAGCATCCATTACTCCTGTTAATCCCTTTCTGTCCTCACCATAAAGGCTACTGTGTCTCTTGCTAGCCAAGCAAGCTGCTGGTGTTCTAAATTTTCATATATAGCCTTTGAAATGCCCTGCAGCTCAGGGCTCTTAGGCATTTTGGATGAGGATGTGCTTCATAATGACGCACTCCCTGATAAACCTCATTCTAGAGTTTATTTAACATGATGATAATCCTGCCCTGTGAATAGCATGCCTTGTGAGGACATTCATACATTTCCATTATCATATTCACTTTGGAAAGCTTTTAAAGTTAGTATGTGATGTACAGTAGTCATGAAATAGAGCTTACAATTTTTTAAAAGATGCAAGGTAACATTTGGCTCGAATATGATCCAATAAAATTTGCGGGTAGACAGGTTAGCAAAGGTTAATTATCAGTGAACTGAATCTTCCCTACTCAGTAGCAATTGCTCCCTCACAGAGCCACTGAAATATACCTGGCCCCAGAAATATATTTGCCTCTATATGCAGGTATTATAATAATTCAATTCTCCGTTTCTTAAGAATCTATGTGTAATTATTATTTTTGCACATAGCAAAGGCTATTGAAACAATGAACATTATATATTCATTTTGATGTGCTAAGGAAGATACCAACTACAAAACGCTTTCGAAATTTGGAGCCCTGAGAAAAGCAGCATGAAAAGGCACATCAAACTCAGCAGAGATAACTTTTTGGCATCTTCGCAGTTGCTCTGCATGAATGCTTCACTTCCCGGTATGAAAACATGCATAACATGTACTGACTCAACTTGTAAAAAGGAAATGTAGATAGATAGATTAGATAGATAGATAGATAGATAGATAGATAGATAGATAGATGATAGATGATAGATGATAGATAGATAGATAGATAGATAGATAGATAGATAGATAGATAGATGATAGATAGATTGCACCAATATGAAATATTTTGCTCATCTTCTGAAGTGATTATTTTGTGGGAAGAGCATAGCTGTAAATTAACGGCATCACGTTGTATCTTAATTCAAAATGTATTAGGTTAACTTGATACTTAAGGGAAGATGGCATCTTTGTTTAGCTTGGGGCTTTCAAAACTGAAAAATGTATGGCTTGCGCAGATGCATCCTTTAGTTTAAACTATGCAGATTGCATTCACTTGGTTTTGCATTCACTTGGCCCAAACCTCTCTTTCCTTTAAAAACCTCTCTTTCCCTTAAAAATCCATTGTCTGCTGTGGAGTGTTTCCTTTTATCTAGCAAGGAGAGGAAGGTCTTCCATAATCTCCAAATCAAGCCAACACAAGGGCACCAGGTTTGTTGCCCAGTGCACAATGAAATGCCTGATAGAAAGAAAGAGATAAATCTTTTTCAACTTTACACCTATTCCAGATATGTATTTAGCTTAGCTGGATGCTAGGTACTGGTTCCTTAATATTTTTGGGTGAAGGCCTTTTCAGTAGTGGTACCCTAGTTGTGGAATAGCTTTCCTAGTGAGGCTCCTTTCTGTTTACCCAGTCCTTTAAAATAACTTAGGTTAATGGGGTCTCTGTGTTTTTAGGGTGTGGCAAATTCTGTTTTGCTGTATTTTTATAGGTTTTATGGTTTTTTTAAAATGTTTTTATATCTTGCCTTGGATTTTTATTCTCTTTTTTTTACCTGCCCAAATAACTTTGTTATGATGAGCAAAAGTTCTAAGTCAAAACAAATAAACAAAATTCCGGCTTGTGTGCTAGACTGAGTGAACCTCAAATATCATCCCATATTAGAGGCTGAACTTTTTGTCTATCCATCCTCTTTCACACAACTCCTTTAAAATGGCTTTCCTATCTACATCTCTGTTTGCCTTTTACTGAAGCTGATCAGGATTGGTCCCTGAACTCCGCCATCCACGGGGATCTGAAGACTGTGTGACCACAGGCCTGGGATCATTCAAGCTGAGGAAGGTTCTTTGTAGGCGCTACACTATAGCAGTTTGAATGCTCCCTGGAAAGAGAAAGTTTTACTTTATCTTGCATCCTGTCTTTGTGCTGATAACATCTGGAGACAAGATAAAACCGTTTGTTGTCATAATTTGTGATCCATAATGTGCAAACTGTATAAGGTGTCCATAGTGGACCACTTTTAAAACCGAATATTCTGCTGCTGTACAGTTTGATGTGCCCTTAGGATGTTTCTGTGCTATCTTGTTGGGTTCAGGGGTGAACTATCTGCTAAAAAGCCCCCAAAACATCCCTTCAGAATGTTGGTGGTGGAGAACATGACTAAGTGCTACTTTGTGTCAAAAAACCAAATTAACACTTGGATAATTTGTTTTTTTACTTGCAAACCTCTTGGAAGCCTAGGTTGTTATTAAGTGGTTTACACATTAATAAATAATTTTTATGCCTTTGTTTAAGGGACAGTAGTATAGTGGCAAGATAGTTGTCTGGTGTTATATACCTTGAATTCATGCTGATGATCTTTTATTGCCCCTCTTTTGATGGAGTGGTCGACAGCAAAGTAATGTCATTAGCTACAGCAATATGGTGCACTTTGTTGACCAAGCATCTCTTTTCATGACTATAATAACGAAAGTTTGGCTTACATTTGATGAAAGAGGAGGCTTAGGCCAGCAAAAAGCCTGAAAGAAAATCTCTGTCAGCCGTTCTGTCCTTGAAGACAGTGTTTTAAGAGCCTAGATCCAAGATTCTGTCTTATGTGCCCATTCAGCCTAACGCCTGATGATTTGTTCTTCCTTAGGGAATTACTTTTGCGTGAATGCTGGGCTTGCCATTGCTATGGTGATTATACCCAGCTTTCATATCCATCCTGACTCTGAAAGGTTTTTTTTTTTTCCTTAAGGAACTGAATTATGGTAACTGGAGCACTGCATTACAATAAAATGACTTAAAATAAGTTATGGAGGAATTATAATAAGCTAATTGCTTCGTATAGCAAATATGTATAAAATGATTTTGGATAAGCAGATGAGGGGGAAGGTCTTGGATCTGATTGCAGAGCAAAAGCTTGAGAATCGGTGCAGCCTTGGGTCTCGCTTATTCTTACATTTAAATGTAAGTTTTCCTCCCAATCTTAAAATTGATATATGCCATAAACGTGGCTACTGTCCTAGAATGGATATTAAGCTATCCAGTTCTAGCATTATTTCAATTTCAATAGGGATAAATGCCAGGTTCTACACTTAGGCAGGAATAAGCAGCTGCACAAATATAAGATGGGAGGCACCTGCCTTGCCAGTAGTACATGTGAAAAGGATCTAGGGGTCTTAGTGGACCACAAGCTTAGCATGAGTCAACAGCGTGATGCATCAGTAAAACAAGCTAGTGCTATTCTAGGCTGCATCAACAGAAGTACAGTCCCTCAATCAAAGGAGTTAATGTCGTGCTCTGGTTTGCCTTGGTCAGACCAAACTGGAGTACTGTGTCTAGTTCTGGGTGCCACAATTTAAGAAGGATATTGACAAGCTGGAAAGTGTGCAGAGGAGGACAACCAAGATGATCAAGGATCTGGAAACTAAGCCTTATGAGGAATGGTTGAAGGAGCTGGGTATGTTTAGCCTGGAAAAGAGTAGGCTGAGAGGAGATATGATTGCCATAGCTAAAGTGCTGTCACATGGAAGCTTGAACAAGCTTGTTTACTCATATTCCGAAGGATTGGGCCCAAACCAATGGCTTCAAGTTACAAGAAAGGAGATTCCAACTAAATATCAGGAAGAAGTTTCTGAAAGTAAGAGCTGTTTCACAGCGGACAGACTACCTCGGGAGGTTGTGGGCTCTCCTTCATTGGATGTATTTAAGCAGAGGCTGGATAGCCATCTGTCATGGATACTTTAACTGAGATTCCTGCACTGCAGGATGTTGGACTAGATGACTTTGGAGTCCCTCCCAACTCTAAAATTCTGTAATTCTATTGGCTTTGGCTGTAAGGAAATAGCAGTTAGGTAAGCTGCAGTGGGCCATCTGACCCAAACCCCTTTATGTTTTCCAAGTTCCTTTTGGATGTCTGCTGCATCCATTCAGTAGCTCTGGTCTTGCTAACAGCAAACCGTGGTTATGAAATGTCACCCTATATTGCACTGCCAAATGTTAAAAGCATTTGGTCATGATGTGCACTGTTTCTTTACATTTCCCTTTCACTAAAGGAACAAAAAATGAACTCTCTCTGATCTGGTGAGTTAGATAAAGGTTGTGGAAATGGGGGGCGGGGGACAGATCTAGCATCTAATTTATATCTTCCTGCCTTGAAAATCGTGTCTTTATAGTTGCCCGGAGAATAACTAGACACGCTGCTTCTGGGAATCTTTGTGCAAATAAATGGATGGTTCCAGTATTTTAATGGTCAGGTATCTTGGGCATCTGCTTAGGTTAATTTTTAATATGTAATGAAAAGTGGTGTGATGAGCCTGAATTCCAAAATCAGTGACTACTTATAGCGGTTTTTTTAAAGTTAACCCTCTGATTACAAGATTAACCAAAGGTCAAATGATGGTAGAGTTTTAATAAAATAAGGGGTCCCAAATCCTTTATAGTACCTTAAGCATATACAACAAGATTATAAAATCAATAAGATAACTAAATGGAAGCCAATATAAAATTAGTGAATTATGAGTCTATAGTTTACTTTGTGTGAAAAAGCTGGAGAGGATGCACTCAGGAATCAAATGGAAGTCTATGTGTTGCCTCCCCTGGCTACCATCCAGAAGAGGAGTTGAAATAATCTAGTAAAGAGATCACAAAAAGCAAAGATAAGCATTCTGTCATCCTCTTGGGAAAGGTGATACTATAACCTTGTGCTGTACCCAGGATGATAAGGACACCGCTCAAGTGAAATGTTCATTAAAAATGAAATTAAAATCCATGATCACATCAAGGGCTTGGCCCCTGCATAGACAATTAATAGTGTATCATTTATCCAGTGGAAGAAGCAGACTTATCCCGCAAGTAAACCTGCATGGCATTGAAACCCAAAGACCCAACTTTAAACTGGATCATGTAGTTAGAACAAACTAATATTTGTGTCAGTTTTAAGTATTTGTACTGTGATGATTTGATCTGTCTTAACTTGCATAAACCAGTTGCATATGCTAGACTTCACATGGACTGGTTGTAACTTTACAGGGGACTTAACATGCGGGGTAGCTCCTATGCATGCAGCATTTGTTTGCCAGCATGGTTTCCCTCTGGACCATGGATCACTAATATATAAGATATGCATTTGTTAACTCTTTAAATGCAACAACAGACTATTTGGAACTCTGCATCTTGTTTGAATTGGTCTTCAATTGCTACAAAATGCACTCCAGGCAAAGCTCTTTGAGATGAGTTTCTACATGGATTTACACAACCTTGCAGATTACAAATCTCCTATTGCATATATGGATGACGTATTTTTAGGAGCAGTACACTCTGGCCCAGATTGGGCTATCCTGGAGTGAGCCACAGCAAACTAACTTATGTCGTCTATGCTCTGGTAACCTCTTGGTTATATTACTGCAACGTGTTATACAAGAGGATGTCCCTGAAGATGGTTCAGAATCTTTAGCTGGTGCAGAATTCAGTGGTCAGGCTGCTCACTAGGTGAAACAGTTTGAGCATATAAGACAAATCCTGGCCTGACTGCACTGACTGCCGATTAGTTTCTGGGCCCAATTCAGAGTGCTAGTTTTGACCTATAAAGTCTTAAATGGTTCAGGACTGCAGTACTTCAAGGACTGCCTCTCCCCATATGAACTGACCCATGGCCTGCACTCATCATTTGAAGCCCTTCTTTATGTGCCCCTCCACAAGAGGTCTGGAGGGTCGCAGCAAAAGAACGGGCCTTTTCTGCAGTGGCTCCCCGTTTGTGGAATGCTCTCCTCAGGAGGACTCACCTTGTGCCTTTGTTACATTTCTTTAGGCACCAGGCAAAAACTTCCCTGTATAACCCAGGACTTTGGCTTCAACTATCTGTGGCTTTTTAGAAATTGGTGGGATGTTTTTAGTGTATTTCTTTTTCCTCTTGGTTTTAATGTATCTTTGTGGGGTTTATTGTTGGGTTGTAAGTCACTTTGGGTTGCCCTGGGCAAGATAAAGTGACTAAATAAATAAACAAACAAATAAATAGTGCTGAGTAAGGTTGCCAAGGAAACCCAATATGCTGTGTGATGTGAGCAATGCATCCCAGCATCCTCTGCAATATTGCAGCGGATGCTAGCTTTGGCAGCTGTAGCAGAAATTCTGGATGGACTGCAGCATTCTCCATGGCATTGAAACAGATTCTGGGGTACAAATTGTCACGAGCTGGCTCTAAGAATGATGGAAGCAATAGAGTTCATTGACATTCCATATTAAGAATTCCTAAAATGAGTGCCCATTGTGCAGTGTAATATGGGAAATGAAAACCTTTCCGATAGTGATAAAAGCTGATTGTACCTTCTGTCAAACATTCTGCAAGATAATCTTTTTGAGAAGGGCATCCTGCTAAATCACAGTAGAGTTGTAAAGAAACTCTGCTCAATAAATTTAATTCAAATCCCTGCATAATGCTATTGCAAAGCCCAGGCTCTTTTCAAAAGATTAAAAGCCGAGGGTTGCCCTGCCAAGTTCATTTGTGTAATGCATACTGTATGCCAGAATATACGTTATTGTCTTTAAAGATTATTGTTTCTTCTTTGCTTGCCTAATATTTATTTTCTTCAGTCAAATTATATGATTCTTCTATTTCACTATATGTCAACTGAAGTACCCTAGAAGCAATAATCTGTTTGGTCTCAGTGATAATAACACTGCTAAAGTTTTATAAAAAATAATATGGTTGTTACCATATACTTAGACATTTATGCATGCGGGAAGATATCATAGGCTTGTAATTAGCTAATCTCCTGGCCACCAGTGGCAATCCATAATTGCCCTCTGGCAACCGGAACTGGCAGAGCTAGAAGCCATACTGTTGTGTGTACTTTACTGAAGTGAAATGATATAAAAACCACTTTGCATCCCAGTTCACATCTTAATATATAAAGAGCAATTCAATAAATGTTGCTCTACATAACATGAGCAAAAAATGTGTTACTGAGTATTATGTACGTTTGAAAATCCCTGAAATTAAAAAAAATTAAAAAATCATACTATTAGCTGCCTGGCATCATCAGAGGCCTCATACTTTAAGGGGAAAGTACTATTCTTTAAACATAATACAATATTTGAGCTGTCCCTGATGCGAACAGAAATATACTGATGAGCACTCACATTGCGCAAATTACTTGGCTGACTAATGAAATCTAATTGGGAACTACAATTTTCAAAGTCAATGGAATGGCATTTGTATTGCAGCTTGTGTGCCACAGTTACCCAGTCTATGCATTAAGAGTATTGTGTATTTTTTCTCCTTGGCGAGAGGTGTACATTTTCTTAGCACAAATTGCCTAAGTGATATATACCTTCACTTGCTAACTTCTGCCTTGTCCTGATATCTAGGAGCTATTGCACAAATCTGTAGGGACTGTTTGTATGTCAGGAAAAAGAAGTCATTAATGATGAGGCTAAACCCTTTCCTTCTAGCCAGGTACACCCTTGAATCTCCTGCTGTTGTTTGTCTGGTTTGATTCAAAGCTTCCCAGCCTCTGGCTCCTTCCATCTCTGTCTGCAGCACACACACAAAAAAACTATTTTAAGGCTTGAAGGTCAAACTCGGTCATAGATCCCTCATATGATTGTGTAAGTGTTGATGCTAGTTTGTCAGAAGCATCTTGAAATAGCTACAACCTTGCATGCTAAATTAGTCTTTTCTGTCTTTATTCCCCTCCCATAATTCTTCCATCACTGGCATTACCTATGAGCACAGTTCCTGGCTTCCATAGAGGAACTCACTACTTTGGATCTTTAGTTGCTATCATTGAAGCTGATTTATATTTCGTTATTAATTAACAAACGTATTTAATCCATCTTTGTGTGGTATAAAATAAAACATTAAAAAATGCAAATAAAAAGGGTAAAGGGAGGAATTGAGAAAATTCAAAAGATGGTTAAAATCAACAGTAGCTTAAAAAAGATTAAAACGCATCAACATCTGTGTGTTTGGATAGGCTGTCTAAACCAATAGGCAGGTGCCAAAAAGAGTACAATGAAGCAGTCTGCCTGATGACAATAGGCAGGGAGTTCCAAAGTGTAAGTGCGCCCACACACACAAAAATGATTTCTTCCAAGTATGGAACAAATATTATGTAGCACTTGTAACAGTGCCAGTTCCTAAGATTGCACTTATTAAAAAGTGCTTCTAGTCACTGTGGCTACCTGGGCCTCCAGCGACAATGCTGGATCCAGGAGCATCCCCAAATTGCATACCTTCAGGGGAAGGCAGGCAATTCACAAAATTGGAACCATTCACCCACAGTGTCTTCATCCTGTCAGGATTCAAGCTCCCTCATTCATTCCACCACTGCACCTAAGCAGCAGTTCAGGATTCACATGGTCTCTCCAGATTCAGATGATATGAAGGAATAGAGCTTAGGATGCAGGTGGCGCTGTGGATTAAACCACAGAGCCTAGGGCTTGCCGATTGGAAGGTCAGCAGTTCGAATCCCCGCGGCAGGGTGAGCTCCCATTTCTCAGTCCCAGCTTCTGCCCACCTAGCAGTTCGAAAGCACCTCAAAGTGCAAGTAGATAAATAGGTACCGCTCTGGTGGGAAGGTAAATGGCGTTTCCGTGCGCTGCTCTGGTTCGTCAGAAGTGGCTTAGTCATGCTGGCCACATGACCCGGAAAAACTGTCTGCGGACAAATGTCGGCTCCCTCGGCCAGTAAAGTGAGATGAGTGCCGCAACCCCAGAGTCGTTCGCAACTGGACTTAACTGTCAGGGGTCCTTTACCTTTATCACTAATGTACCAATGGCACCTTGCACCCAAACTGCTAGTCACTGCTAGTCCAAATTTTACCAGGTGGTGGTCAAACCATGACAAGGGGGAACAGTTTTTCTGACCATTGGTTCAAAGGCTTTATTCATGCCTTTGTACATTTTGCGAATATTGCCACTGTCAGCAGGAAGTCTCACTTGCTGACAGGGTTTATCCTGAGTCACAGTGTGTTGAGAACTACATGGGTGAAGGCTTTCTCCTCAGTACTCAGCATTTCTTGTAAAGGGTCACAATGCTGGAGTTGCACATGTCTTGTGGCACGGATCTTGTTTCCCAGCACTGCAAGAGAAGGCCATGGAGATGCATCATGAGGGAGGAGTTGAAGCCGGCTTTTAGCATTTTGTCCTATGTTTGGGTTTACCAAATGCCTAAAAGTTGCTGGCATTCTTTAGCTTGTCAAGGGAGGGAGGAACATCCAGTTCTTCCAAGACAGGTAGAGTCTGGATGCTGTCAATTGCTGTGTCAAAGACCATGTTTTTCCACGAGTACAGTTCTTGGTAGTGCATTGACCATTGCTTAATCTACTTACTGCAATCACTGATGGTCTCTCCAAACAAGGTTTTCAGCAGTGCAGTTTTTCTGACTGTTGGTCCGAAGGCTTTCTTCATGCTTTCATACATTTTGTGAGTATTGCCACTATCAGTAGCAAGTTGAATGTTTTGACACAGCTTAAGGCAGTAGCCATTGGCATATTGTCTGGCAATCCTCTGGGCATTGGTCCTTGCCTTTCTCAGTGCAGCAAGTATTTTCTCGGAGGGTGCACACTTGTAGTTCACAAGAACCACACACTTTGCAGTGATAACAAGCTCCATGTCCTTGATACCAGCCTCTCTTTTGTCCAAAGAGCACACAGCTGTGTTGTAGGTTGCCTCTTTTACGTGGTTCTACCTCACTTGGCGCTGTGGGTTAAACCACAGAGCCTAGGACTTGCCGATCAGAAGGTCGGCGGTTCAAATCCCCGCAACGGGGTGAGCTCCTGTTGTTCGGTCCCTGCTCCTGCCAACCTAGCAGTTCGAAATCATGTCAAAGTGCAAGTAGATAAATAGGTACCGCTCTGGCGGGAAGGTAAACGGCGTTTCTGTGCGCTGCTCTGGTTCGCCAGAAGCGTCTTAGTCATGCTGGCCACATGACCCAGAAGCTGTCTGCGGACAAACACCGGCTCCCTTGGCCTATAGAGCGAGATGAGCGTGCAACCCCAGAGTCGGTCAAGACTGGACCTAATGGTCAGGGGTCCCTTTACCTTTTTACCTCACTTCAGCGCTGTCTCTAGAACAGTTCAGTAGTGCTTTTTCCACAGAATCGGAGAAGCATTCACAAAGTTCATGTATGAGTGTTCTGGAAGTGTTGATTTAAGGACCGCCAAAAGTATCTCCATCTTATCAATACTGAGATTTATTTTATTGGACCTCATCCACTTTGTTTCCATTCCCAGGCATCAATCAGTTCAGCATTTGTTCAGCCATAAACAACAAGCAGAATAGACTCATTGTGCAGCCATGACTATTAAGCAAAAGGTATTTGGCTAAGAAACGCCCAAAGTAGCATAAAAGTGAAAACACAATATGCCGGTTTGAATAAGCCGATTCTATAATATTATAGTATAAGTTAAAGTTTTTAATGTTTAATGCTGTGTTTTTAACATTCGGTTGGGAGCCGCCCAGAGTGGCTGGGGAAACCCAGCCAGATGCGCGGGGTATAAATAATAAACTATTATTATTATTATTATTATTATTATTACTGCTGACATCTGAAGTGGAAGGTGGGCAATCATAAGAAATGCATGCTTTTTCAAAAGTAAATCCTACTGAAGTAAATAAAGTTTACTCCCAAGTCCCAAGTAAGTTTGAATAGTTTTGTAGCATTATAGTACATCCCTATTCAGAAGTAAGTCCCACTGAATTCAGCAGGGCTTTCTCTCAGGTAAGTGGTTATAGGATTGCAACCTTAAGCAGTTTTCTCTGCAGTAGTTCCGGCAATGTTGCAGAAAAGCACACCACATGGCTGAACATTTCTCTGAATGACAAGGAATCCTTTACGGGAGAAAGTAATTCCATTTGGATATATGCTGCTTTTGTATGCCATTCTGCTTTCCATTACCTTTTTTTTTCATTTCCCCTTCCAAATTTTCCCCTCATCCTCATTGTTAAATGAACTACACCTGTTGACACTCACAGTGATAGTATAGCAAGTGAACACAAAAATAAGTGTATAAAAAGGCAAGTTGGATTTTACATTTGCACAAGTTATGACTTCCAGTTTGAGTGGATACAATGCAGGAAATTGAAGTTTAAATTTATGGATTTCTTGTGACCTTTGATCCTGAAAAAGGCTCATGTTGTGTTTCATTTTGTTACTACATTTTAGCAACGTTTATCTAGTTTGGGGTAGAGTTTTGCAGTATGCCAAGAAGCAAGTTATTTCACACTTAGCACAAGAATTAGAAACACAAGTTATATTTCCTATTATTAACAGTCACTTCTCCTATTACTCCTAGCAGATTCTTTGTGGAGCCTCATGAAAGTTTATAATAAAAACAGGAAGATTTGCAGCAGGGAAAGAGCCATTCATAAGCAAAACTTCAAATAAATGAATGATGGGATTAATTACATATTGTACTATAAACACAACAAGCATCTAGCAAGAAAAATATATCTTTTAGAAGGTTTAAGAAGCAACCCCACTCAATTCAATAGGACTTATTTCTAAGTAGACATGATTAAGATTGTGCTGCTAGGCTTTAATTTTGTGCAAAAGTGGTTGGGAGTAAAATCCATTGAAATCGATGTGACTTGCTCAGGGGCAGTGTATCCCATTTCGCTCCCTGAGGCAAAACTGTAAAGTGTTGCTGCCACCGCCATGTCACCCCCACCCTCCCTTACCTGGGTTGCGTGGTGGTGTGTGCGAAGCTGCTGCAGCAGCAAGATCTTGCAGATGGCATGAGATTTCAGTGAGATCTCACCAGAAACCACCACCACTTCCAGCACCGCTTTTCTACTGGGGGCAGAGGGGGCAGGATGGGCAGGGGTGCTGTCTCATGAGCTTCCACCACCTCAGGCGGCTGCCTGGGCTCACCTCATGCGGGACTTGCTTTTGAATAAATATGGATAGAATTGGGCAGCATATGACTTAATAGTACTGATTTAACTAATGGGAAACAGCGAATCTTTGTACCAGTAGTTCTATAAACCCTCCATGTGACTAGTAATTTTTAATAGCATGGTTGAAAACTCAGCTTGTTTTGTTGTACCTTAAATTCATAATGCACTGATTTTGTGATAAATTTTATAAATATGTGTTCTAATATGCATTTAGATGACGATTGTCTCTCAAAATAAGCATTATATCTGAGTAAGTCATTCTTGGGTAGATCCATTGATACAGTCATGTTAGTTGCATACAAGTCTGTCACAACATTATCCTGTGTCACAGATATGTAAAGCTAATTTTTTACGTGCCCCTAGAAGTGCTGGTCAGGTTTACAAAGATTAAAATTATCAGACATCCCTTGCTGGACTCAGCATGGACCAGGGGCAACATGTCCCATTTTGCTGCTTGAGGTGAAATGAGAAGTGCTGCCCTGCCTTGCCGTCGCATCCCCTACATAGGTTTTGCAGCAGCGGCACAAATTGGCAATGAAAACAAGTTCTAAGGGGTGCTGGTGTCAGTACCATTTCTCCACCAGTGCCAGCTGCTTCACCTCACCTCATGGCAGTCAACAACCACAAAAAACCCCTACAGTAACAACTTGAGTTCAGCGCATGTTGAATTTATGTCAGTCTTAGCTATCTTGAAACAATGTGTCACAACTTAAAATAATCATTGTTTAAATAGGGTGCAGGTCATGCTGAAGCCAAGAAATTGCCAACCCTCCTTCAAGTTATCAAATCAAAAGTAGTTTCCTGCCTTGATCCTCTTGATTCTTGTAGCTCACAGCAATAAATTCGGTATTGCGGGTGACAACCTTCTGTTGGATAGGACCAACTAGAGCAGCCTTTATCAACCTGTGGGTACCCAGATGTTGTTGAACTACAACTCCCATCACCCCTAGCTAGCAAGGCCAGAGCTCAGGGATGATGGGAGTTGTAGTCCAACAACATCTGGAGACCCACAGGTTGAGAACCGCTGAACTAGAGGATTCAATGCAAGGAAGGAGAATCTGTGGCACTCTAGATTTCTTGGACTACAGCTTCCATCATCCCTGACCATTGGCAATGCTTGCTGGGGTTGAAGGGAATTAAGAGTCCAATAACATCTGGAGGGCCACTTGTTCCCCTTTTCTGATATAATTGCTGCTTCCCATTTTTAACAGCAGCTGTAACTTTGCAGATCCATCAAATCATAATGTTAAAAAAAGTTTCTTTGCATGTCTACTAATGCCATAGATACATATGCTAACTCTAAGAGCAACACATCACCGTATCCAAGTCTAGCTGACTGGCTCCATGTGAAAACACCTCTTAAACTTCACTACAGTGGTACCTTGGTTCTCAGACACCTTGGTATTCAAACAATTGGAACCCAAACACTGCAAACCCGTAAGTAAGTGTTCTGGTTTGCGAACTTTTTTCGGAAGCTGGACGTGTTCCACTTTGAGTGTTATGCTTCCGATTTGAGTGTTACGCTGACGTCTGTCTGTTTTTGCTATTTATTTTGCGTTTTTGTTTTTGCGGCTTTTTTCATTTTGCTTTTGTGACTGTGTGGAACCCAGTTCAGCTACTGATTGATTGACTGTGAGACTGCAGTACATTGTTTATTGCTTTCGTTTTATGGATCAATGGTCTTGTTAGATAGTAAAATTCATGTTAAACTGCTGTTTAAGGGGTTGTTTTTAAAAGGCTGGAACAGATTAATCCATGTTGCATTACTTTCTATGGGAAAGTGTGCCTTGGTTTTGGAATGCTTTGGTTTTGGAATGGAGTTCCGGAACGGATTAAGTTTGCGAACCAAGGTACAACTGCATTTTGTAACATCAGTGACTCCTCTGAATGCTTGCAAATTGTGAGTATGCAGTTGTCTGCACAATGCATGAAAATCAAGCTACACTGTAGCATGTAACAGGTGAATTATCTATTCAGCTTCATGTAGCACAGTGCAACTAAGAACATGGCTGAATGAATAGCTACACTCATATTTCTTTACTGAAAAATTTTCATCTGAGAAAGCACATGGGGACAGAAGTAAACATGCAAAGATCATGGGGAATACAGTTTATTATTAAAAACTGGGGAAAATGCCCCTAACAGTGATTTGGGCTCAGATTAGTGTAACAACATTAGGGGAATTGCTTGCATTAATATTTTGGTTACTAGGGTGATACAGCATGGAAGAAAAGCACCCTAATTTTATAAGCCATAGCAGCCTTTTTAAACTGCAGAACACCAGCTGCTACGACTCCCTTCTCATGTTCATTCAAAATTATATATCTTAGGTTTCCCCATAAATAAGTCCAGCAGGTAGATTTCTATCCTCTTAAATTCTGCTAAGCCTAATGTCCCTAGAATGTAAAGCAAATAGTGGGCCAAGGCAGCAGACCTCATTTTTTCAATCTAAAACATGAAGCTGTCAGTAAGATGTGCAGATGGGGCAGCATGGCCTACACTCCAGTCACCTATGAAAGACAAGAAGACAGCTCTAGTGAACTATAAGACATGCAGCATACGCGTATGAAAGAATAGATCTCGAAGGTGATGGAGTTGATTATTGTGGAATGTATGCCAGTAAGCTGTGACAAACATGAAGAAGATGGCTGAGTTTCCACATTCTCGTTACATTTAGTGAACACAATTAAAATTGGTGTACAATAGCGGATTGCCAACATTTGTATTACACGAATATTCATGGCTTCTTTGGCATGAAGGAAGAGTTCATATTGTTTTCAATGGATTGGAGCCAGATTCCGTAAGCTGTACTTAGTTCCTGTCAAAATAACTGATTAACTTAATTGTATTGATTAAGTACAACTAACTTAGTCTTCAGTCCTGTACCCACTTATCTGGCCACTTCTTCATATACGTGTATAGGATTACACTGCAGTTGTGGAAAAACCCTATTATTTTTATTTCAAAACTATGCTGTCTAATTAACAAAACTGCTATTCCAGATTCATTTCACATTTTTCCTGCAGACACAAAGATAAGCTTTTATGCATAAGTATATGATCAGTTGGGGAAAGTGTGCTTGCCTCCTCTTCTTCATTTTTTACTCCAAACCTCTGACATTCTTAAAAGGTAAAGGGACCCTTGACCATTAAGTCGAGTCGCGGACGACTCTGAGGTTGCGGCGCTCATCTTGCTTTACTGGCCAAGGGAGCCGGCGTTTGTCTGCAGACAGCTTCTGGGTCGTGTGGCCAGCATGACTAAGCTGCTTCTGGCGAACCAGAGCAGCACACGGAAATGCAGTTTAGCTTCCTGCCAGAGCGGTACCTATTTATCTACTTGCACTTTGAGGTGCTTTCGAACTGCTAGGTTGGGAAGAGTAGGGACCGAGCAACAGGAGCTCACCCCGTCACTAAGGTTCGAACCGCCAACCTTCTGAACAGCAAGCCCTAGGCTCTGTGGTTTAACCCACAGTGCCACCCCCTGACATTCTTAGTGGCCTTTTTATAGTTCTGCAGTGACCATACACAATAGATTCTAAATTATGGAATCGGGGATCTGTCTTTTGATTGTTACTCTATAAAGCACTGTGTATGCTGATTTTACTATGGAAATAACATTAATGGCTGCACAGAAGTTTCATCAAGCACAACGGCAAAAGCCAAAAGTTGCTGACTGTGGACCTCCTGCTGTCTCAACAAAGAAGCTTTTACGATTACTGGTTCATATTATATATGTGATGTGTTCTAGCATGCACTTTCTGCTTATTTTGCACAAGTCAATCTCCTACACACATGCCCAGGGGTTGGGGGATCCCAGACATGAAACTCCCTATGTCAGCACAGGCAGTTCTACTTGCGGTTCACTGATCTCTGAAGCTACTGCTTTGCTTATTCAGCCCCTCCCCCACCATAGCTACTCCACTGTTGGGAAAGTAGGACACTTACACCTCCCTTTTGCTAATAGGGTGTCATGTGTTGAGGGTGTCTGGGAAGCCATCCACACACTACTAAGATCACAAATGTCTTCTAAGGGCACCAAAGGTTAACCATGCCAGAGCAGTGTTGACAAATAGCTTTATTAGTCACAGTGTCCTGACTCCTCCTGCTTCTTTTAGAGCTTTTCTTTTATTTATGTGGCTTTCTTATGTTGTTTGAAGTTACTACGGCAACCTGTCACCATCTGGTGTTGTAAAGTATGATGAGATTTTGGTTGCTAGGTGCTGAAGTTTGCCATCTCTTTTTGTGGAGCCCTGTGGTATTTTCCCGCCCTGCCCCCCTGCCAATCTATCAAAATTACATATCAAACTCTTAGGGATAATGATATATTAATTTAGCCATCTATTTGTATAGTTTACCAAGGTATGTTCCTCCTTCTGATAAGGATAAGTTGTCACTTCTATTATTTTATTTTAAATTCTACACAGTACAATATTACATTTCTGTAGCCGACGCTTCACAGTATTATGCATTAAGGCCACTCAGTTCTTTATTACATTTTTTCAGAGTCTAATGAATCATTTTATCATAATTTCTTTGCTGTCAGAGGACTTTGAACATTTACTAGAAGAGTATCTCATTTTCCTTTGACATCTAGTTTCATCTTTTTTATTGCGCTAATAGATATAAATTCAGTAACACCCACCTTGTCATTATTTCCTCACCAGCCTAAAAAGTGTCTGTATTTCATTTTTTCAAATATTGTCAGCCAATTTCCTTAATGGACGTTGTTTTGCTTAGAGTTTATGGTCACAGTCAGATGGTGAGACATTGCTGTGCACGCAGCCATGAAATTTATGCACATTATTGATTGCTTCTATTGGAAATAGCATTGTGTCTTCCAAACAGACTTATTCCTTTTAACATTCTGTTAAGTGCTCCCTCATCAGTCAAGTGTTTGCTGTGATTACACTTATTTTAACACATGTTTGACCTAGTTTCAATCATGCATATCAGCGCAGTGATTCATCATTAGACACATTTTTAACAAGGCTAAGTGTAGCTGAAATGACATGTCAGGATTCCACTTGAACAACTTCATTGCCTTGGCTCCTAGTTATTTATTCATTACGCTTATTGGTATCAACAGTCTCATTTCTCTGTCTAAAAACACAACATGGTGCACATCACAATTGGTTATTGGCTGTGTTTGCACAAAGTGCCTTTATCTTCAGTTATAAGCACTGATGACAAAAAGAAAAGGGTGCTCTGGTAAGGGAGGGGGCAGTTTACTATAGTGTACAAAAGCATCCAATGAGCCCAATCTTGGGGCTGTTGTTTTTACACAAGGTAGATTTGCTTACATCTATTTCCTAGTTTCGCTGTTTGAATTGTGCAGTCCTGAAGTATGCTCAAGTTTTGATGTTTTGGAAAATATATTTCAGAGATTCTTGGTAACTTGGAAACAAGCCTTTCTACCTGGAAATCTGGGCTCATGCAGTTCCTTGATTGGATGCTGTTCAGATGATTAGGGGTAGATTTCAGAATTAAATGGGAGACGGTTAATTGTAATATTAAGAATCTCTCAAACAGGGAAACAAATTGAGGGTCGGTTGATTATAAAGTTACTGTACAGGCATGGCATGATGAAGTAAGACTTTTCAGCAGCAAACTTACTAGAATCTGTCCCATCTGTAGTACCCATTGATGACTGATTCAAGTAGCAGAACCATAAATTTAGCCCACTGGTAGCAGAAATGTTTTCATAAAACAAAGCATGTCATCTGTTAGTTCACACTGTTCCCATTTGCAGTTGATAAGTCTATGCACACATGCAGGGCTACAGTGAACATATAATGCTACAATCCACAGCAAGCTGCATTTTTAAAAGTTAAATTAACATTTCTAAAATCATTTTGATTCAGTTGCAAGGTACCTCTGCCTAAAGGCTATTAGTGATGCTGCTTACGCCACAAGAGGTTACTGAAAATCATTTGGGAATGAAGAGAGACATTCAGAACATATTTCACATATTTATTAAAGAGATCAAAACTGCACAGCATCCTTGCATATAGATTACTTTCTGGTTTCTACTAGCTCTGATCCCCCACCCTCCACCCCCAAAATCAAAATCAGGACATTTGGATAGCAAAGCTTGTCTCAATGCAATTATAATTTTAGCACGATGTTCTGTGCAGGCAGCTGACATTTTTCATATACACATGCTCTCCAGAACATTTGCTCCCGTAAAAGTAAACTACCATAGCATGAAGACAGAAAACAAAACACAAGCATTTACTATTAGGAAGAGGATCAGTAACAAAAGCCACACGAATCCTTACCTGAAAGATCTGTGATTACCTGCTGGAAATATCTCCTTTTAGACTCCTACAGATAGCCAAAACTCTGAGTAGCACAAATGTTACTCCAAAAGCAGGAATAAGTAATCGTTTATGTTGTAATTTTCACTGTTTATATGCCAGAAGTGTACTGGGTCTGCTCACGTAGGAATAAATAAAAAAAAGCAGCACCAACTGAACAGAAGCTACCATATGAAAGTAAAAAAGACCTCTAGTGGCTGTAACCTGAAGTTAAAGAGGCTTCTTTCCTTGCTTTAAGTGGTAGACAAAATGGTTGAGTATGTCAAACTGCAGATAGTTTACAGTGATGTGTGACCTTGCTGAATTTGTCACCATAAACAAATCACAGGGTGAAATCAGTTTTCTCAGGGTAGCTGTATATGTGAAATGAACTTCTGACCGAGAAGCTTGAACAATCGTTGGAAGCACGAACAAACTGATCTAATAAGTTTGATACGAATCCGATCAGATTGATGGACACATCCAACTTTGGGTTGTGTGTGTGCACATGCACAAGCATTGCTTCCTAGCAACAACTCAGATTATCAACAAACTGCTGTTTTTTTAAAAAAAAAATTATGGCAGCAAGAAACTTTCATAGCATTTTGTATCCATATAGGGATAGGCGCTGTCAGTTTCGGTTCTTCAAGTTTCTCATTTTCCCAATCTTAATTTCAGTTCCCAACATTTTGCAGCAATTTGTGATTTCTTTATTTTTAAATCCTCATTAAAATTCATCAGCATTTTAGTGCAATTTTCTCCTGAGAAATACATTTTTATATGTCGTTATGAGTAACATGCACCTTCTTTAGCAGGCAAGTTACCCTAATATGGTGCATTTTTGTAAGCTATTTTCATGAATATATTCATTCTTATGCACTCTTACACCTAATATAATGGTAATGATATATGCACTTTTCTGAATATTGGTTGGATAACTGTATTGAAAAATTCAGATAATTGTGAATTTTGAAGGATAGCTGTATTTTGGTTCACATATAGTTTCAGAAAGAGCAAATTAGATAAATTCAGCCTTAAATGCATACTGATTTGATTTCCCCCTCCATCCCTATAGCCACATGTAGCCGGAAGAAACCTGGAGTTTCTAATAATGCCTTTGGACAGTTCTAAACCCATTAATTAGAGAAGTAAGAAGTCTTGATTTCAGTTCAGCTAACCTGAAAGTGAAATGTGCTTAGGACTGTCGTTCAAAGGACTCTTTTAAAAAGCCAAACACACATATGAGGTGTAATAAGCATGTCACACAGGATGTATCAGGAATACAAGTCATATACTTCGGGAATTTGGAAAATACCTCCATAATAGTTGACATACAGAAAATTCATAGAATCTATCAGAGTCTCATGCCCCCACCACATCTGACTTAATTTTCCGAAATGGCTATTAATGGTTTTCCACCAGGTTTTCTGCACAGCAAAACTTAAAATTACTTTCTTTTCTTTTTGGTGTTGCCTGGGTTTTTTGCCTGCCAACATAGTGTCCGTGTTACCCAATCAACAATTCAAAAAGAAAATGCATTTAAAGGAATTGCATAAATAGGGATTTTTCTCTGGGGAAATAGTCTTCCCTTCCTATAATTATTGCTCTACAAAATTCTCAATATTTTTAATCTATTTAAGGGATTTTAAGACAATGTTAAATTTATCAGTTTTGGCTGATAGATATGTGTCTGTAGTCAAACACCTTCAGTTTTTCAAGAAGACAACTCATTCCAAGTGGCAGAGAGCTTTGTAAATTGCCACTTATGCAGCATAATCAGAAGCACTTCTTCCCTTGCCTGCCATCAGATTTATGATCAACTATGATTTTATATGTCTAACTTCCTAAACATTTTAAGTACATTTTGGCGCCACATAATATAAATGTATTCTTCTGCTTCTTCATGCGGCTCAACCTAAATGTGCTTATCAGTATTGATAATCTCTTTCTCTTTCCCTTGTAGAGTCATTTTGTGGCTTGCATGACAGCAATCTTGAACCAAATGGATGACCAACATTATGCCTCATATATTGAAACTTTTCGAACAAGCTCAGAGCTAGTGGTAAGTAATCGTGGGTAGGAGGGCAAGTGAGTTTTTCCCCTTCGCACCTTTTAACCTTGTACCTCCACCAGTTTCCTATCAAAGGTCCAAAACATTTTTGTAAAAATAAAAATAGTAAAAGCTGTCACCACACTTACTGCCAGAAAAGTCTTCATTTCCTTATGAAAGGAAAACCAAAACAATCTTTTTAGCAGTATAAAATCACATGACTGAATAGATCAAGGGGAGAATCAAGACAACAACTTGCAATTAAAGGGGAATTCGTTTTATTTTAAAGGAAGTGGGAGTTCATATTGCATTGGAACATAAATTAAGGGTTCTGTAAGGTCTTTATTGAAAAGCTGTCATGACACCCAATCCTACTGGATAGTTTCTGGCTAGCCTCCAATTTGTTATTATTGGGCAAGCTGCTTGAACACGTAGCATTGATGCAACTGCAGGTTTTGTTTGGGACTTGGTCACCTTAGTGGATGATCGGTGCTGGGACAAATAAGCACAGAAGGCACACTTTGCTGAAGCAAGTCTTGGCCTTCTGGATTAGTGACTGCTAGGAACCACATGTATACTGCCTTGGGTTCCATGACAAAGGAAATGTGGGTTATAAAAGTAAGAATACATAACTAATCAATAAACATTTCCTGCTGGACCTCTCATATTATGATCAACTTATTGTAGCCTTCTAGACAGCCAGACTGGGATGGGCACTGTTTTCCAGTCTTTCTTGGAAGTACTTCTTCACACAGTGGGTAATTAAACTATGGAATTCGCTCACACAAGAGGCAGTGATGGCTACCAACTTGGATAAAGCTATCAGTGGTCAGATGCAGCAATGCTTCTGAATATCAGCTGCTGGAAACGGCAGGAGAGGAGAATGCTCTGGGGCTCAGGTCCTGCTTGCAGATTTCCCATGGGCATCTGGTTGGCCACTGTGAGGTTAGAATGCTGGACTAGATGGGCCTCTGGCCTGATCCAGCAAGCTCTTCTTATAGATTCAGAGTCTGAATCTATTACCACTTCACACCACCTGATTGAGAGAATAGCATCCCAGTACGTGTTAGCAATTGTAGAGCAGCATTCTCTGTGTCAGCCAAAGCTTCCAAGTTAGCTTCAAGGGCAGCATCGTGTAGTTTTCCAGTAATCCAGTTATAGAAGCATGGTTAAATATATTGAAGTCTGACTTGTCTAGGACAGGGAAGGACATTCATATTAGCCAGAGTCTGAAGATAGCACTTGTAACAATTCTGCATCTTAAAAAGTCCCATGTTGTTGTTGCAAAGTACTTTCTAATCAGATAGGATTACAAAGACTTCATCAGTCATTGGCGGTTACCCCTTCCAGTGCCATTTCTTTCCAGTTTTACTGCCATCTTGTCTTGACTCAGGTTTGCCATGTTCTTGCTCATTCCCTTGACCATAGCCTCTGAATGCTAGTACCAGACAGAGATAGCTGCTGCTAGACATATATATTTGAATCTATATCCCAATTAGATTCATCTTTAAAATATCAGCTGGGTTCTGCTGTATTTTAAATCTTTGGGTGGGAGATCAGAAATGTATTGATGTCCAGGCTTTTTTTTTTTAAAAAAAAACTTATAACAGTAATGGATATGAAGTATATATTAGTTTACACAAATGCGATGTCTCAGTCTGTATGTTTTAGGTGAAGAATAGGAAATAATGTGGATGGACCACTATGAGGTGACATAGGTTTACATATTTTCAACTGGTTGCTTATGAACTTGGTGTAAATTGAGAGGAATATGTTCAACTGTGACATTCTCTGTTTTAATCATTTGTATTTATACTTCTATACTTCTATACTAGTGTCATGAAAATTGTCTCTTAAGAGCAGAATACTAGCACTGATTTTGTTTTATGACGTCTGTTCATTGCTGCATTTTATTGCTAGACAGGTACCTCATTTTAGAGCCTTTGGGATAACTGATGATAACTTGAGCATGTGGGAGCAAGATATCACTGTCTGTTTTTCAGAAGTTTGTTATTGTTTTAGTGTAAACGGTATAATCCACAGTGACATTTTCCTCCTCCTAGGACTTTTTGATGGAAACCTTCATAATGTTCAAAGATCTCATTGGAAAAAATGTCTATCCCTTGGACTGGATGGCCATGAGCATGGTGCAGAACAGGTAATCAAAAGCCATGGGGAAGACTTGCAGTATACTAGGCCAAACGTAGCCAGCCAGCAATCTCTGGCAGCCCACCAGAACTGAATGAACCTCTGGCTGGGGAAGAAATGGGCGTGGGGGTGCCAGTCATCCACCAGGCCACATTACAGGTTGTTTTCTGTTTGGTGGTCACAAGTTTAGGAGGTTGAGGGTGAGCAGATTAAAGTGGCCTTCAAAGAGGCTGAGGTGAGAGTGAAATAATTTTAGCGAACATTGCAGGGTGAGGTGGTGGTGTCCACTTACCATACTAAAAGTGGAAGGTGACTGAGTACTCTTTTTACTAACACCTTCAAAAAATGAAATTCATCCTGTGCTGGCACATTGTTCACACCTCTGTCCCAAACATTCATGGAAGTTTTACTCATATCTGCAAAAGTGGCAGAATAAATGACGCCTCCTTCATAGGGTGCAAAGACTTTTGCTAAAGTGGGCAGTGGGGTTTGACACAGCACTAATTCTCTTTATTTTAAATATGAAATGTACATTAAAATCATTGAGAAAACTCAGAAGATAAAAATAAGTTGACCTTAAAAAAATTCAAAAAATAAATAAAACCAGCAGTTTAAAATATACAACATAAAATAAAATAACATATTAAAATACATGTCCACTTTATATATCTGAGTAGGCTTGCCTAAACAAAAATGTTTTTAGCAAACACCGAAAACGGTAAATCTGTGTCGGTATGTGTCTACTCTAGGGATCTGATGTGATGCAATGAAATTTGCTGTTTGTAGGAGTCCAGCTGTCCCTCCACCTATGTTCATCTTGCCTATTTGTAAATGAAGTCAAATAGCACAAAACACTTAAGTGATCCCTCCTTCCAAAGAAAACCGAGCCCTGGAATTTCCATGCTGCTCGGTGATGTTGGATATACATAATCTTGAAAGTTTTAAACGAAGCAAGGCATGAATAGATAACACAAGGCTAAGATTTTGCTAGCAATGTGATCCAAACCCACCTACAATATCAGGGCATCCGGCCTTGATCTTAACATTCAGCTCAGAAGGATCTGGGTTGTGGAGCTATTGTCAGGTGAGGTGGGGGGATGGAAGTTAATGTTATGGATTCTTATTTTAGTACTCTGAATCATCCCCAGTATTTGGAACAGAAACACCACTGCTATGTACTTGTGAAAGACATTTGTACAAAAATATCCACACAGTACCTAATACTTAGGTATAAAACACTGATGTGATGGTTTGTGCACCCATCTTTATGACAGTGTTGTCAAGTGGTTAGGGAGTTTCAAATAAACAAACAATTGACCATTTAGATAACTAATTAAGCATCAACTGTATGCATGTAAATATAAAACTGCTTGTAATCATGACACATAGGAGGAAATTAGATTAGCACTGTTGGAATTGTGTAAGTTTGCTATAGCAGATTAGAGACTAACTTGACAGTTTGGTCATTGGCTGTGCTTTTTTTAATTAGCAACCAGCATCTACTAATCAGACCTAGCAGACTCACCCTGAGTCAATCCGTCCTCACCCAAGTTTCCTGGAGTTTCAAATCTACTTGCAGGCTGAATCTCCTCCAGATGCATGTCTCAGTGCAAAATTTAGAATTCTTTCCCTTTTTCATTTGCAGTTCATTCTGAGTGACTGCTGTCATCAGTCTCAAACCTGATTTTCCCAAGAGTACAGGCTCATATTTTAAATCTCTCTCTCTCTCTGTTTGTGTCTATCCTCTCAGTGGAAGTGTTCTGCATTTTTTAGGCAGTGCTAGTGGAGTTCAAACTGGTTCTTGCTTAATTTGAGATAGGACCAAGCTTTTTTATTTTACTGGGAAACTGTTGTCACCATCTCATAACAAGGTGGCCTCTGGCCCCACACATATCTGAAGGATTGCTATTTTGGCACAAGCACAAGTTGCCACACTCATGGGCACAATTGCAGGTGATCTGATAGCACCTTTCCTTGCTGAATTGTCAGCAGATCCTTGAAAATGAGGCAACCCACTGGTAGCACAGTAGCAAATTGCTCTGTAAGTAAAGCAAGTAAGCATCTTCCCCACCAGAATTTATTTGTTGCGTGTAGTGCTGTATGGCTCACTTGTACCTGCGGTTGTTTGTAGCTTGTAGCTGGCATTGTTCATCAGAGAGATTCAAGATGCATATGCCCACCAGTTAGAGATTTACCTAATAGACATCCAGCATTTCCCCCAAAAGCAAAAGACTGCCTTACTGGGGGCAGGTACCAGAAAACCCTGTTCCTGCCTTTGGTGGGGGCAGGTTTTCTCTACCCTTCCTAGGGGGAAAGAGACTCAAGGTGGTCTCTGCCTCTGCAAGCCATCTCTGAGCTGGAGGCTTGGGGTTTCCTTGGGGACTGGCCTGCACATCATGGGAAATTCTGGACAGCAGGGCCCAGGTACATAAGCTGGGGTATAATTTACCCAAGGCTCACTTTAGCAAATTCTTGGCTGTGGAGTAATAATGTGCCAGCTTACATGCCCAGGGATTGGGGGAGGACGTTTCCTCATATGTCATTAATGATTCCCCCTGTCTACACTATTGATTATTTCTTCTGCCCTGCTTACCTGGACACTGACAGCTAATCCAGGATCTTTATAAATGGACTACAAACTCCCATTTCCCCATGCATAAACAATAGCTAGTAGGGGAATGTAGCCCCCCCCCAAAGGAAATTCTCAAACTGATCCACTTATGGCCCATTTTTAGCAGATAAACATGCCTGTCAACACTGGCCTGCAGGGGTGGGGACAGTTAGGTATCTTGCTTGTTGGGCCGAAAACATTCCCCATCCCTGATTCATCTCTTCTGAAGTTCAAAAAAGCTGCTGGTCTAATCATCAGGGATTCAAGCAGGACTATATGCATATTGGCTATGTTCCTGTTTACAAATCAATCCCCAATTAGTTTTGCGTGAGAAATTCTGTAGGCAGCAAGTATTACCCACTTGTCTCATTCTGCAAAAAAAGAAGAAGAGGTTTTGGCTGTAACAAGAGGAGTTTTGTGTAGAAATTTCTTCTGCACTTTGATGCTTGTCACCATTTGGAGTATTTGACTGTACAGGTTGTTAATCTAAATAATGGCTTTTTAATACTAGCACAACTTTCACAGTCCTTTGTATCTGAAGACTTCTCACATCTAAATTGTTCTGCACAGCAAGAACATGTCAGCATCTGCATTATTCATGAGTACAACAGTATTTTTAATTCTACAGAGCAATGACAACACATTGATTTCAGCTTGCATCATTCCCCTATGGGATTGCCTTATATTTACATTGCATCAGTTCCTGACATTAGCAATTCATGTGTGAGATTACACTTTCTGTCCGCATTGCCACCCTATTGCAATATGCCTAGAGTCCTTTATTGCTAAAAGTTTGCAGCAAAACAAAAAAAAACAACACCACCAGAATCTTTGCTGTCCTTATGGGTGGAATCCAATTGATACAGTTATGCATGTAGAAAGACTTTGGATCCGGAGATCTCTGATATAGCAGAAGAGGAGGGGAGGCCATTTTTATAATTTTTCCCTTATTTCTGTAATCCCCCAAAGCTACCTTCTGCACTGTTGTGGAGGTTCCCTTTCTGACTCTCTGGAGCTGATTTGGGGATGGGGGACTGGGAATTGCAGAGGGAGGGTGAACTGACAAAAAAAAAACCCTCCCCCTTACAATAGCAGATGCTTCTGTTGAATCAGAAGGCCCTCTTCGAGCCCAAGATCAGCAGCTGTAATCCACCCTGTGCATTTAAATATCTACGACGGAGGCCCAAGTTGAGCTTCTCACACTCAAAAGGTGACACTACCCCACAACAAATGGCATTTTGTTTTGTACTTACTGGGGAAGGAAGAAGATTAACTCTGAATAAGTGTTAGGTTTTATATTTTCAAAAATGGTGGAATAGTTGTTATTGTTTCTTGTCCTTGCAGTGCTAAACAGAAACCCAAATCTGTCTAATTTAGTTAATGGTGTAATCTTATACATGTATATTCAAAAATGAGTCCCACCAGGTTCAAGGTAGTTGAGTGTGGGGTTATGCTCAATGGAAAGTCAATGAAATGGAATTCTGAGCGAACATGTATATGACTGTCCTGTTAGTCTTTCTGATACTTTTCACATTACATCTTCAAACTTTTGCAAACTATACACTATGGGTTGTCTCCAACACTGTGCCTTCAGGATTCTGTTGGGCTTCCCCTTCCTTTCGTCTTCCTGCACAGCCTCAAAATCTGCTCTGAAGGGTCTTCCAGGCCTATGGAGAATATGGGGTGTGTGTGCATGGAAGAGTAGGGGAAAGTTCCGTTGCAGAAGCAGAAATTTAAATAAATAAGCAGAAATCTGTGCTAGCCAAACAGCTACATTAGAGACAACTCTTTGAGGCTTCAACAACTTGCCCAGTGTTTATTCTTTTCCTTCCTGCCCCCCCCCAATTATTAATATATATAAATCCATCCTGAAGAATTCTGTAGTCTTCAAAAACTTGCTTACTATTTGTGATTGTTTTGTTGGTCCTAATATGGTACTAGGCTTAATGGCTTTGTGCAGCAGCGGGGTGGGGGGGAGGGTTGGGAGGGGAGACAGTATGAGTAAAAATGGCCTCCCATTATTCACTACATTATTTAGGGATGGTGCAGGCAGATCTTGCTCAGGGGTCAGGGGGAGAAGTTGAAATTCTCCAACACTCCTCAGAAAGTTCCAAGAAATTTCAGTTGAATGAAAATCTATTGTTACTACATATTAATAGATGAAATGGGCAATGAGCTAAGAAAGGAGAGCTGGAAGGACCAGGGGCCAAGTCTACTGCTTCCTTCAAAACATTACAATATGACTAACAGTATTAAAACATGGTCCACAGTGGTACCCAGAATTCATGTGTGGCAAAGCTGGGGAGACTAATCTCCAGGGGAGTACAGAAATCCAACTGTCCTGGAGAAGCTTTTAAAAAAGAACATTTTCAACAGTGTGTTGGGCAATTCTTTTTTTAAAAAAAAATTGACTGAGTCTTAGATTATTATTATTTTCTAATAGACTAAGAAAGTTACCTAGGGCGTGTGTATGTGTAGGCTGCATTCTAACATATTTCCTGTAAGGATAATAACTCAGCACATATGGATCCCAAAAAGTAGCAGATGTTTTGTGGGATGCATCGTTCTAACAAGAATGTTTCCTTTTTCATTTCTTTAATTGAAAGACTCCATTTCTAAACTATATGCCAATGTATATAACAACCTTTAATGCAGTGGGTAGCGGTGGTTGTTTGCAAAAGCCTAATGGCTTCACCATATGTCCCCTGTGGTTTTTGTGCTTTTATTTTTCTGCTGTATGGACAATAGTAAGCAGTTTATGTTACGAGTTTCCTGCAGCGCACACAAATCTAAAAACAAAATGCAGTGTATTGAGGAGGGAATGGGGAACACTTTGAATTTACAGCCTGATAGTGCCAGTAACTAAGAGCAGCATTATGTGTTTCAAGATGGCGCAGTGTTGGCAGTCAGTGTCAAACAGTCAGGGGCAAACAGTAGATAAAATCTACCACTCACTCCCTCCATGCCCCCCCCCCACAAGGGAGAGGTTTAAACACACTTTGGCCCCGCTGAGATGTAAAATCAAACCATGGTTTGGTATCTTGAAAATCTGAACCAGCATGAAATAAAATAAAAATCATTTATTTTAAATATTTTGAGCTTGCTCTTTTCATTTTTTTTTTTTAAATAATATTTATTAAAATTTTTCAAAAATACAAAAAATATCACTTTACGGGACTCCCCCCTTCCCCCACCCCTACCATATTCCCCTTTCATATTGTTGGCCAAACAAGTTCCCCATTCAAATTGAAACTTAAAAACCCAGTGTTTTTTCCCCAAGACCCACCCCATGTCATTCCACAATTTCCATTTTTTAATAAAAGAAGCACCCCAGATAATAGAAACAGAGAAGGTAGAAAATAAAAAAAAATATAATGAATAATAGACCAATTCAGCAAAAAATAACAAAATTGGCAAGCCTTTGGAGTTTTAGCTCTCCCCCCCCTGTCTCCGGTTTAATTTCCCCCTGACCATCAACCCCTAGTGTCTGCCTGGAATTCTTAAGGCCATAAATCACAACTTTTCCCCAACTCCTTGCTGGCTATTTCTTTTTTAAAATTAAAAATAAATTTTTTTGAAAATCAAAATTATTATTATTATCATTATTTTTCAAAACTTTAACTTCAGTCTTTAATAAAACTGTAATAGAACTCCCTCCATTGTTCTTTCCAGGTTGTAGTCTAATTTCCCTTTGTTCCGCTGCTAAAACGTTGTAATTCGAAAGTTTGGTAAGTCTGCAGGGATGGTTGTTATTCAGGGGCAAAACCTTACGTTCAGTCCCTTCCTTTCTTCAATAGAAAAATCTATTGTCTCCTTTAAAAAAAAAAAAAGAAAACACCCTGAAGACGAGATGTTATTTCCGTTTTGCAGCTTTCCCAGAAGATAACCAGTCCTGTAAAGTTCCATTGGTGTTTTTCCACTTTCCCAATCCTTGTAATGTCCCGAAGCTCCTCAAGGGGGATTGTTGTGACTTTGTTTCCTCTAATCCAAAAGTCAATTTGTTATCCATATTCGCCATTTTGTATCCAAATTTTAACAAGTTGTATCAAATTGTATCAAATTTAACCAGCCAAGTTCTCATAATAAAATCCACTCCGCTTTTCGACTTTGACAGCTATTTTGACAGCTGTCAAAATCTCCGACTCCTTTCACCAGGCTCTCTCTTCAGTCGCCCCGGTTCCCAGGGGGGGGGGGTTGCGTTTCCCTTCTCCAGTTCCTCCTCCAGCACAGTTCTTGTAGTTCCCCATCGTGAAATTTTGGATTTTTATCAGCAATGCAAGCCTTTTTGGGTCTTGGTTTCCCCGTCCTTGTTTTGGAAAGTTTACAATAGGGAGGGGACTGACTTCCTTTTTGGATCCCCCCCGCTCGTATCCAATTCGAAAAAAAAAAAAAAAAAATTTTTTTTTTCCTCCTTTTGAGCCCGGTTTCCAAATTTACTCACGGGTTGTTGTTGAAAAGTCCGAATTTTCAATGGAAGAAGTCAGCGCTCTCCGCCGGATGGCATGCGGCTTCGCTCAGCAGGGGAAGCAGAAAACTCAAGGCACCACGCTTCTCCCCGGCACCCGATCCGTAGCCTTTAAAAAGGCTCCTTCACGAGTCGGGAGGGCGCTAACGGTGCAAGCCGAGTCTCCATGTCCACGGCCTCCGTGGCCGTGGTTTCTAAGGGTCCCCGCATCGCCGGTGCGGTAGAACCCAGCCCCTGCCGAGCAGACTCCCTCCGGAGCTCGGAGGGAGTCCGCCATTCGGCGATGGCGCCAACCCGGAAGTCCTGAGCTTGCTCTTTTCAGCCGTAAAGTAACATGAAACAAAACATTGAAACAATAGTTACAAAAATAACCTTGCATGATTCTCACAGGACAGGATGGTGCACTAGATGAGCAATTCACCCGATCCAGCAAGGTTATCCTTATGTTCCAAATGGATAAAACACAGGTTGCCAACCTTTATTGGGTCTGTGGGCATGTTTGCAAACCAGAAAACTGCTCATGGCACCACTCTGTCCTCCCATGCAGCAGCCCCACTGAAATTGCTCCCACTGCAATTACATACCCCGCAAGTGTCCCGGAAAAACTGGGACATCCCGCTTCTTATCATGAGAACATGGTGACCATTTTGGTTGCCATGATCTCACGATTTCACAGGGTGATTTCCCGCTAGGAAAAAGACACTTTTGGGGAGGGGGACCATGGCATGAGATCAGAGCAATCAAATTGACTGCTGTGCTCTCGCAAAAAATATAATAAAATAATGGGACGATGGTGTCCTGGTTTGGAGCTTCAGAGTATTAGAGGGTATGAAGTTAAGCTTTAAAAAACATTTTATTTGCTGAATAATGCTTTCAAGCCTAATTTCAGCAGGCAGGATGCGACACCAGCAGAAGGTCTTTTTGGTCATGTGGGCATCCACAGGCACCATGACAGCAACCCATTGGTTAGATAAACTTATAGACAATAGGGGTATAATATAATAGGGCTAACTGATAGCTAAACAAGTTAAGAGGTGGTACACCTCCATATACCAGACATTAGGCTCAAGCAACAGTGAAGGCTGTTGTCTTCATGTCTTGTTTGTAAAGTTCCCAGAAGCATCTGATTGACCACTGTTACAAACAGAATTCTGGACTCTGTGGTCTTTTTCAGCAAGGCTTATGCTCTTAAGATGTGTCTACCCTCAGTGGAGAAAGAAAGGCATGATGGGAAAGGAAATGGATTTGTTTGGGCAGTGTTTTCTTAC
The DNA here is from genome assembly GCF_964270895.1 of Podarcis filfolensis. Classification (NCBI taxonomy): domain Eukaryota; kingdom Metazoa; phylum Chordata; class Lepidosauria; order Squamata; family Lacertidae; genus Podarcis; species Podarcis filfolensis. Next base: position 75,872,032 of record NC_139605.1, on the reverse strand, counting down.
CCCCATCACTTCTTGCTCCTCTGCTGTCACTCAGCTCATCCAAAGATTGGGCTGACTGATTTTCTTACAAGAAGAGAAGAGTGAACATACAAGTCATGAATGGGGCAAGAGGCAAGTAGAAGGGAACTGGGGCAGGGGGAATCTGCCACTTTCCTCAGTCTTTTCCCCTATTTGCTCCCTCTGTCCCTTACCCAGGCAAATACAAGCCTGGGGTGAGATGGCAGAAGAGGGCTCCAAGGGGAGAGGAAAACACTTTACTTTTCAGTCATCTCCCTTAATCAGCCATTTCTGTATCTTTAGCAGTCAGACCCATATTGCAGGCAAACCCCCCCCCCCAAGAGGCAGCAATCCTAAACTAAATGCAACCAAAGGAGCTAAAACAGCTTTGCCTGATCAGGTCCAAATGTAACATCAGAAAATATCATGTACTCACAGCATGGGAGATGATCATGACAACTGATTAGTGGGGGAGGGGAGTATCTATGTGCAGGAACATATGTGCACTTATTTCATAGGGGCAAACAGTTTATGAAGCCTCAGGTAACAAAATCTACAAAGTCTTTCCTGCTATCGTCTAATTAAGCCTGGAGGCAGTGACAACACTAATCAGAAGTTGGCAGAGTCAAGGGTATTAATATCTGTTCCAAAGGGTCTAATGTTTTACCTCCTACATATAGGCTGCTCCTTTTAGTTGGATCTTTGGGGCCCACCTTTAAAGCTGTTATGTGATAAAGTACTTTTGCAGTTAATAAATGGCAATGCTTTTCTGTAGAGTTGATGGTTGTAGCAATGTTCGTACTACATTATATTTTTGTCTTCCATGCTACATTTAGTCTCCAGTTAATTTTACCCTGTTTTTAGCTGGAGAAGGCTTTAGACCTAGTTGTGCATTCACAGAACTTCTGTTGCTATTTTTTAAAACAGACACATAGAATGCAAATCTTGTTGGAATTTTATCACTCATAAAATACTTGAAACTGTGCAGAGAAGTAGGCATTAAAGTTAAATAAAAATTGATAGTAGAACAGCATTTCCATGATGAGGATGGTAAATTTGATTTGGAAAAAGGAAGATGTTTAGCATAATATAAAACTGATTTATGAAGAAAGCTAATTTTGTTGACAATAGTTAAGAGTGTGTGTGTGTGTGTGTGTGTGTCAAGCAAAATGCATACCTTAAAAAACTTACTGTTGGATTTATTTCATCATGAAAATGTGTTGTATAAATTCATGAAAACCCAAAGAAACAGACACACTGTATCAAAATCATTATTATATGATGTGCTGCTTCCTTCGGGGCAAAGAGTTATTATACCTCTACATATTCGAATCCCTGTGACGGGGTGAGCTCCCGTTGCTCTGTCCCTGCTCCTGCCAACCTAGCAGTACAAAAGCACATCAAAGTGCAAGTAGATAAATAGGTACCGCTCCGGCGGGAAGGTAAACGGCGTTTCCGTGTGCAGCTGTGGTTCGCCAGAAGCAGTTTAATCATGCTGGTCACATGACCCGGAAGCTGTACGCCGGCTCCCTCGGCCAATAAAGCGAGAAGAGCGCCGCAACCCCAGAGTCGGCCACGACTGGACCTAATGGTCAGCGGTCCCTTTACCCTTTACCTATTTGTAGTTGCTCACTTAGATCATGCTAATGTTAAGTGATCTGTAAAATGGCCCCCCAAATGATGTACCTGCTGTTCAATATTTATAGAGTGCCAGTTTGTGCATGCAAGTAAATAACATGCAAGCATGTTCAGTATGCCACTACAGGGGACACATTCTCTGAATCTAAGGGTGGTAGCAGGGCTATGTTCCCTGGCTGGGAAACTCCAAATACAATACAGATAGAACTCCCTCACAGAAGTGACCTGAGTTTAATATTTATCAGAATATTCTACCATGTACAATGAAGTCCCATGGTTTGGGGTCATAACAGATACAATTATACAACTTGACTAATCTTTCATATGAAATAATCAGGATACAAGTTACTATAAACATGTGTCTGCCTGGTTCTTAATACCAAGGAGAAGTAAGGTTTGGCAGATAGCTTCTATACTGTGAACCACCCTGAGATTTACAAGTATACACATTTATTAATAATAAGAATAAGAATAAGAATAATAAGAATAATAAGAATAATAAGAATAGACAATTATCCAAGGCACCAAGTATCTTAGACTCTGGGCAGGCAACATGGCACTAAATTCTTCTGCATCGCAAGCTGAGAAAAACTATTGTGCTTGTCAGAGTGCATAGTATCACAATGGAAGTTTATATCACTTGCCAAGGAGAGACTTGTTTATAATCCGCTGCAGAATCAGAACCTCTCCTTAGCTGGATAGAAAGCCATGCATTATCACAGACAGCAAGCAGAACATCTCAGGGGAGATATGAATGTCACAGCTGACCAGCTGAGTCACCAAGACTCACCAGAGAGTATGTTCACTTCATCTATAAGCTGCTCAACAAGTATGAGATTAGTGAGGAACTTCAGTCTTTGACCTCTTTTGAGCTTCTACTCAATAAACACTTTTCCAGCTCATTCAGTTACAGTTATTCCAAAGAGGCCTTGCAATGTATTTTACACATGACTGTTTACATCATACTCTCTGCATGTAGATGACCACTAACTAATAAAATGAGAAGTATGAAGCAACCCTTTTAACTCAAGCAATATATAAATGTGTGACTGAAGTTTCTTATTCCATCTGCACAATGCAGTTGTGTATATGAGCTGCACACCCAGTCCTTAGTTTATTTAGAAGTAATCTGTAAACCCCAAAGACTGCTATCTCTCTCTCTCTCTCTCTCTCTCTCTCTCTCTCTCTCTATATATATATATATATATATATATATATATATATATATATATTCTGGTTTTATTTCTGAATGAGACCTTCATTTTCAAAGACGCAGTTTCAGGAAGACAATAGTTAAAGCTATTATGCATCTGACTTTGAGGGAGAATTTGCTGATTCACTATAAACCCGTTTCGTACTATTCTAATAGTTGCTTTGAGGTAGTAAGCTTATTGCCTCCCTATGCACAATACACTCTCATGCGGCCAGTCTCTTCTCTCTCTCTCTCTTGCTGCCTCAAGGTGAAAAATTAAAGTTAGCACTGCAAGCACAGCACTTTCTTTATCTCTTTCAATATTTTTTCAATAGTGGAGTCAAGTGTAAAGGCAGCATCCTCTTGCATTTGCTGTATCTCAACAAAGCTCAGGGAAGATGAAAGTGAAACGCATTTGTATTGACTTGTAATCCTTTATGCTCTTATCACAGTGGATGCTTTGCCCGAAGGAAAACAAATATGTAATACACTTTCATATTTCAGGAGAGGAATGGAGGACAAATAGTACAATTCACAGAAAGCATTTGTCATCTGCTCTTTATATATAATCAGTTATGTTCTCCTTTTATAAAGTAGTATGTAAAGCCCAGGAGTACTATAGGGAGTTCTTTGATTTGTTACATGCTGAAAATCTGGGCCAGGATCCAAAGAATCATGAAAGAAGTTCTGCAAGTCCAGGGGAGGTTTGGCTTATATTTCTTGAAACAGCACGCTCCTCCATGTAGCATGGTAAATGACTTTTGATATTGAGGGGAGTTTCAAATCAGTTTTGTGATATGCCATGGGGTTGAACAGTTCAAAGAAAGAGGTTAAAAAATCTACTGTGCTGAATATATTTATATCTTGCTTTTGGGTTCTAAAAAGGGTCTCCATTTGCAAGACCATTGCTGAAGAGAGCTAGTGCAGACCCTATAGCACTCTCAGACTGTGTACTTTTATCCAGAATCAGTAACTGAACACAAGTGCACAACAATTTTTCAGTTCATTTTTCAACCTTTGTATACTTCCTAATCACCTTTGGTTAAATAAATAAATGTATTGCTCATATGAATAATCCAGCTGATATCCAGACTGCTAGGCAACAAACATATGCTAGGATTATGAACTGTATCAGTTTCCTTCAACATGGGCCTGAGTATGGGTTGAATTAACCAGGTAACTAGCTAATACATCAAAAACAAACCTAATCATGATACATCACAATGCCATGTCCTCATGTAAATGTATGAGCCTTGATGTAGGAATTGCAGGGATCAGCCTAATTCTTCCTTTCTCTTCTGCCTTATCTTAGCACTTGCTGCTCTCATTGGAGCATTTCCTTTGTTGCAAAAGTAAATATATTAAATTTACTGTACTCAGCCAAAGTTTTGACAGGTGGTTTAAAGTTCTAATTGTATGACTAAAGACTGTAACTCTAGTCTGAATGCAAATTTAAGCATTCGTGAGAGAGCATCTTGTACAGCATCCTCAAGAGACTGCTCCTTCTTGGGATTCAGGTAGAGGATCATTTCTCTTGAAGTACCTGTTTCAAAATCTTCCTATCTATGAGAATCTTATATACTAGCAAAAAATCTAGTATGATTTTCATTAAGTTTTGAGCTTTACTTTTTTGAAAATATATTTTGCCCAAATCCCATTGCTTTAAAAGAAAAACTTGGAATAGATTACAGAGGACTTTGGAAACGTTGATGCCTCAAGCCTGAAAAGGAAATACCTATATGTTTCTTTGGATTGCAGCCTAAACTTACATCTGCATTAAGTTTTCCTGCAGGTGAATTAAAAAAATACTAGGCACTTGAGGAATACTCTAAATTCAAATACAATTACTGGTTCGTAGAAGGGAAAATATAAAATCAGACCAACAGCAGTCCTAAAACATTAGAAGATGAGATGGGAAGAAGCAAATTATTGGAGAGGCAGGGCAGAATGGATTTAGAGTGCAGTTAGAATAGAATAGTAAAAAAACAAACTGCTGCAGTTCTTTCAAAAGAAATATTGAAGTGTGAGCCTATTCACTTTGCCATAGAAGATACAACATTAGGAATTTTGCAAGGAAGCATTTTGCCCTACCAGAAAACAGTCCATTCAAATTAAATCACTTCATCACTCTGATGGCTACATGACAAGTCTTGCCAAAGTTCATACATCAAACATCTGTGCCTCTGAAAATTTTCACATTCATAATGGGTTGTCATATCTTGTGTTCAATTCCATCTTGCAACGTGTTCTCTTTGTGAATTGGTAGATTGTCACACTATTGTCAAACTGCGTCTGTCGTTCACATAGCAAATTTGACATTTTTCCATTCTTGCAATTATCTCTGCGCTTTTCAAGGTATCTCATCTTCACTGTATTTTGCATACAGAGGAACAAGAAAATGTCCACACCAATCCTTTTCCTGTCATACTGGTTACTTACATGATCTGTAGCAGTAGGACTTGTATGCTCTGAATCCAAACTGTTGGCAGTTTGTGGCTACCATTTTAGGTTCTATATGTGATGATTAGGGTGGATTTCAGTTAGGCCAGATCTAAGCTCTGAGGTGTGTCCCATGTCTCCCTCAAAATAGCACAAGTATTAGGGTAGGGAAATATTTTTTATACACCCCCCCCCCACAGATCTTAGATACCTTTCCTTCTACTGAGGTGCAGAAATATTTTAGTAGAACATTTGGCGGGTGAATATTTGGGTCAACCTATTGCTATTTTGATTGGACTGATGCTGAAGTAGTAGAAAACCTCTGAAAAGACAAGCTCATTAAACAAACTTGTCATTCTATCTAGGTATACATGTACATTTTCAAGTTTAATTATTCCCCACTTTTAAAAGAGATTGAGCTGGCTAAGAAATGTGGTTTACATTACACATGGGAAGCTGCAACATCTAACTAGCCATATGTATGATTGCAATTGCACAAGGAAATGTTATAAGCAGTAGAGAACACTGATAGATCCAGAAGTAAAACAGGCCTTGCTCATACATTATATTACAAGCCTTAGTGACAATACCTTAACTAGCTCAGATAAGAAGTGTGTGTGGAAACTTGCAAAACTCTCTTTTTACTTTGGAAAGGTTGTAGGCATACCTGCAAGTACAAAAAAATTGTTCCCTCTATTGTATCTCCTTAAATGTAAGTCAGATAGTATTGCCAAGGCACAGTCAAATGGTGCACACTTGTAGCCAGATATTTGATTATCTTTCACTTTCCCACATTTTTGGCATTATGTTGTTTCTTCCGCAATTAATCTTTTGGTTTGTTTAACCATGAGTAAAAGCATGAGCATAGGATGCTTCTGTTGTGCTGCTAAATGGCAGTTAGAAACCCAGAATTAATTCATGTAAAGCCAACCTTACCAACTGTTAAATGGTTTGGTACAACTTTGTATAGCACAGCAGAATGATCAAGGCAATACACATGCATTAACACAAAACAGTATTGTGCAGTTATTTGATCAGTTTTATCATAATAAAAAGCATGCATTACAAGGAATGCTTGTCATGGGGTGCTAATAAGTGTACCAGTTGCTATCCCTGTGTGTGTGTGTATACATTTTACAAAAACCACCAGAGAGAGGATAATTTAGTGACTAATGTCTGCAAATGTTAATGAATTAAATCGTGTTCTCTTTACTTAAAGTGTTGCTGAGATCCAAAGAACAATTTTGTGCATGCAACAAGCCCTCCCAAGTGTTTTCTTTCTACAAATTCTAGCCCTCCCAATTCTCCTCGCCCAAGTTCCAGGAGTAACATATTAAGCAGTGTTAAGTGGGGGTCTGTTTTCAGAAACGGGGAGGTATCAGAAGCCATTGTCTCTCTATTAATAAGAGGGAATGGGTGTTGAAATATTTTGTATTAATAAGCCATCATGTGTTTTTTTCAGGAAAGACATATTAGCCTGTCTTTCTGTTTAATTACTAAAAGCAGTAGTTACATGATTTTTTTGCACCAAAAATTGGTTGTGTTGATTGAAATGACATCATGTATAGCCAGTCAGAAAGTGGTAAATAAATAGGGTAATTTCATATTTCACATTGCTGGGCATTATGTAGGAGGCTATTTCTAATAAGCTAAGAGTCAATCTAAATAATTAAAGAAGTTAATATTTCTGCCTGGCTGATCAGTTAGAAACCCTTCCCCTCTTTTAATTGTGTACAGCTAAGTCTGAAGAAGCAACTTGAATGTGAAAAATTTACTATGCTGTATTCACAAGAACAAACTGCAATTGTGCAGCAGACCAAAAAGACAGGGTCTTTTCTTCTGTGGCAAGTACTAATTAGAACATATTGCATACCAGAAATTCAAAGAAATGCTTTCCTGTGTGTAATATACTATTAATTATATGCTGTTGCAAGCAATTTGTATTCTATGGGTGTATCATTCATACTTTAGTTGTGCTTTAATACTAGCTAAGATGATAAAATTCCATTGTAAATTTCAACTAAATTATTTCTTTAGGGTGTTTCTGAGAGCTATCAACAAATTTTCTGAGACTATGAACCAGAAGTTTTTGGAAAACATGAATTTTGAAGAACAAGTAAGTACCTGTCTTATTTCTTTTATATTATCCTTTAACAAAACCAAGAACTGAACGTATGTTTTTCCATTACTTATTTATTTCAGTAGCAAATATTCTCTATCAATATTCTATCACAGCATATCTGGAAGATAAAAGTCAATGCGGGAAATGATTGCTCTGTGAGCTGGTACTGATATTTTGACTCCTGTAATGTTCTTAGTCTGATACACTTATATGTTAAAAGTTATGATCATGAACACTCCAAACATATAAGGCAAGGATAGGGAACCTCAGACTTGGGGGCCAAATGCAGCCCTCCAGGCCCCTCAGTCTGACCCTTGGAATTATCTTCTGACCACACACATGCAGGTCACACCCCTCACAGGCCTTGCTTCACACTCTCCAGGTGCTTTTGAGTGTGTGTGTACACCTGCTAGTTTGGGCTGGATGTAGTTTCCTTTGCAAAGGAAACAGTCACATTTGTTGCTTTGCCACTTTGGCTTCTGGCCCCATCCACCATTGGCATGTGGCCCCCATACCTAATGAGGTGGTCCAAGTGCTCCTTCCTTTCTTCTTTCTTCGCTCCAAGCTACTTGGGGCAAGTAGAAAGCATGGTGGTTGCCATGTTTGTTGGGAAATGTGTCTAAAATGCATTGGAAGTAGTAATATGTTATGATGTGCTATGTCTGTGTCATGAATGCAACCCAGGCACGGCAGGACCAAGGCATTTTGACACCTGAGGCAAACCACAAAATAGCACCCACTCCCCCTGCCAGGAAAGAAGGGGTGACTGAAGCACTTCATTGGGAATAAGGGAAGAATCTAATTAACCTTACCCAATCGCTGAAAAGGGAATCAAAGGTCATTGCAGAAGAGAAAGGGACCCAGGTGGGTGCAGAGCCCAGGAGACCCTAAGGTGCCGTCCCTAACCATTTCCTTCCTCGTGGTGGAAGGAGACCAGCAGCGCTTCCTATTTGGCTAGAGGCCACTATAGAGACAGCATTGCAGAGTGGTGAGCTGCCAAGGAGGTGGCAGATCTGGCCTGCAAGGAGTGTGCTGCAACCACTGTGGCAACAGCAAGCAATGCCCTCCTTGCAGGCCAGATCTGCTGTCCCTGTGGATCCTGCCACCTGGGTGGGCCAGCCCTAAACCTGGATCAGAGGGGGTAAAGCACAGAGACCAAGACAACGGTGCTACTCTTCAAAAATGATTTATTAATTGCATCTATTCAAGTGCTTTCAGTAGTACAGCACATCCACAAATGCTCTACAGGTGTTTAATAACCAAAAGTAGTTGCCTTGTCTAACAAGTTGACCAGTCTAGTAAAACTGAGGGATAGATGGAGCAGGGCAATGGTGGATGGTTTTCATAGTTCCTTTGGGTATTGCTGAAAATGGTGTTTAAATGTTTCTATCACCACACCAAAGTTACTTGGCTCAGTCTCTCGGTACGTGACAAGTAGACTGAAGTTTTAACTGCAAACATTCACTTGCATTTCTGGTGATGTGACCCAAAAGTTGTCATATCTAGCCTTATTGAAGTGCCTCTAGGCAAGTGGGCACAGCTGTCCTGGAACATGCCATTTCCTCTTCCAAGGAATGTTGCTTTCCTTTCATCTGATGTTTTGCTATAAGCAAAGTCCTGTTTATTTGAGATAGCCATCAACCACTGGAACATGTCATCCTTCTTTAGCACCCTTGCGGAGCCACCTTTCCAAATATTCACTCATTCGTCTGTCATTCACACAGGTTATAGCTGATTTCATTAAAAACAGTAGTACATTACATTAAAAATAGTATAAGGGTAATATTCTCAAAATTGTCAGACTCATTTTGCAGAATCCTAGGTGCACAACACCTGTCCATGCAGCAGCCATCTTTCTTTTATGCAATGTCCCTGTTAGTTTCACAGGAGCATTATATGGGTGGGGGTCACTTAAGATAACAAGGGGACAGCCATCTTTTCCCCCTTACAGACTTATCAAGAATCAGACACCCCATCATTACATAAGACTGTTTTCAGGGCATCAGTGGCGTAGCGTGGGTTGTCAGCACCCGGGGCAAGGCAAGTAATTTGTGCCCCCTAACCCGTGGATTTGCGCCCCCTAACCCTAACCCCCAGATGTTGCGCCCGGTGCGGCCGGCCCCCCCTGCACCTCCCATGCTACGCCACTGCAGGGCATTTCTATAGACATTTTTCTAGCAAGTGCTGTTTTAGAAAGGTCCATAGGAATGTGGCCTAATCTATTTAGCTAGGTTCTGATCCAAGCTCTGGCCCAGTAGGTGCAAATCAGGGAACTTTGCTTCAGATTGTGGAATAAATGCCTACTTTCCCTAATTCTCACTGAAACGTTTAATGATTAACTCCTTGCCCCAACCCCAAAGACTCACTAGTCATGCTTTCAGATTGAGATATATGCTAAATACAGGCAGAAATTTAAGTCAATATATAAATAAGGAATCTCTCCCTGTCTGTAGGTACCTCTAAGATGTGGAGGGGAACTGAGGTCCTTCAGATGTTGTTGTTGGACTACAACTCCCATTATCCTAGAATATTGGCTATGTTAGCTAGGCTGATGGGAGTTGGAATACAAAAAACACATGTGGCTGCTTTCTGTTCCTCTCTCCCTCTCTCTGTGTACACAAACAGTTCCAATTGTTTTCTCTCTCCTTTTGCTTACATACACACAGAGAGTGGACTCCCCTCCCCCGCCCCTCAATGACTTTTACTAAGGGACTGCTGATTGGCTAGTATTTACTCCATTGGGAAAAGTGGAAAATCAAATGAAAATGGAGATTCATATTGGTCCTCTGCCCCTTCTAAGGCCTAATCCCTTCCTTTTAGAATTTATTATTTAAAACCCCTTTTTTAATCTCTAGACACTGGGGTGCGACCATAGGAATGATTGTGATTGACTGTGCTGAACAGAGATAGTTGACCAGCACAGGCAATGGGCAGAAATGAGTACTGAGTGTCTCTAAATGTGAAGTGATGTACTGAATATAAATGTAAGAAACAGAGAAGGGGAGTGGCTTGTAGGTTTGTCGGAAAGCACCTCCCTTTCCCTAATGGGCCAGCCTCCACTGCTCATGCCCCTCTTAGAGACTGGTTTTTGAAAAGCGATAGCCCAAACTGCATCATCAGTGCTTACAGAAGAAATGCAATCTCAAAGTATGACAGAATTTATTTGTATTTTCATTCCATTCCATTCCATTCCATCAGCCATACTTCTTTTCCTTGTCTAGAAGAGGAACACTGAATTCCACTATATTCAGCGAGACTGTGACAATATATTTTCTTTGTTCCTTTTCAGTTTGTGGACATTTTAAGTGCATCTGTTGTGAGCAAGTGTTTATTTTCAAGTGAATTTAATGCTTGTGGAAATGTCAAAGCAAAGTGACACTTCTGAAGCTGGGCATTTTGCTGTCTTAGTCACATGGCAGGGGCAGAACAGGGATCTGAAAAGGGGCAAGGGGCTTTGTTTTACTTTGTTTCTTCAGTGCACCCATCTGCTGAGTCAGCAGCAGGGTTTCTGTGAGCAAACAGAAGCTAATTCCTTTTCTGTGCCTGTTCAGTTTCTGACACTTACACAAAGGGAGCAATTAGGATAACACTGATGCCACTCAGACACTCCTTGTTGCCTCACAGTTAACTCTAGCTGTATCAGAAGCTGCAGTCATGTTTGCCTGTTGCAGCAAAATCTTCCCCCAAAAGTGTTTTGACCCCCTTCTGGCTGCAGTTGCTAGAATTGAAATAGCAAAAAATGAATTTAGGCATCAGTTGGGCTCTGCGGCAATGAAAATAAAATTGGTAGATTGGGAGGTGTATGTGAAACAATTTTTCAGTGTGTGAAAAAAGAACAGTTCTGCTTCGCTCTTCAATAAATATTTCGGTTGCTGACCCTGATTAGTTTTTCATCAGTTTGCCTCCTATCAAATTATAGTAGTAAATTATGTGACCCTACTTTTTGATAGTACCATTCGGTTTATGCTTCGTTCCTTTTCCAAGTTTGTTTGATAAATCGTGGTGGAAGAGTGACACTTGCAAAGATTATACTGTTTGAGGGTCTGATTGAACTGTGATGTGAATATAAATGAGATTTATTGCAAGGGAGGTAAATATGCTAATTTTAGAGATTGGAAAAGTACAAAAACAGTGTGATCCCTTCGCCTCCGGTAATTACTGCAGCATTATGTGTGAAAAAAGTGTGCTGGCATAGGGGTGTTGCTAGCAGACCAGGTTGAAAGTAAACTTAGGGTAGTTGCTCAATGCCACAGTGAACGACGATGTCATAGCTATGAATTAATAGATTCAGTAGAGTTCTGGTTTATGCGTAATGCGTCATGCGGTTTATGAAGAGTTTTCAACCTTTTGTCTTGCTGCTTTTTCCTGAAGTTGGCTCAGTTTCCCTGGCTCTTCCTCCTCACTGCAGCCCCAAGTCACTCCCTTTGGAACATCCTGAGAAGAGGCATTGGGGTGCGGTGGGTGGGCTGCAGTGGGATGCAAAAATCACCACAATTGTGGGAAAGAATAAATGCTTTTCCACTGCTGCAAGACTCAACGTATACTGGCATTTCTGTACTGACACAATAAACTAGGGGCCCTTCTGCAGACAATTCTTTTCCACCACCTCCTTGAAAACATATCCTTCTGCCTTTCATTCATGAAAGATGGTGGGCAAAAGTTCCCATCTATTCATCTTCATCTCCCATTTTTATTCCTCAGAATTCTGAGCTTTTTGAAAGATTTCACTGCATGTGAATGAATAGAAGTTTGACGTGAATAGATATTATTCTTGGTCGTATTTTACTTTTCTTCTGATAACATTTAGTTCATCAGAAACACTGGGAGTTTTCACAAAGCTATGGTTAACATATGCCCTCATAACACACTATAATTACATTGGTTGTTTGGATCTGGGGAGTTGTGATTAACTTGGGATATGCAGCATTTCACAGGCACTGCTGTAAATTGTGGTTTATTGTTATTAGCTAATGAACCCCATATGAATCTCCTGATGCTACTGAGGGAATGCAGGCCAACGGGTATAAAAATCACACTCTTGCCTTTATTCTAATTGCACGGTAATAAGAGCGTCCAACTTTGCATAATATTCCAACCTCGCACTGCTTCGGCTGGTTGCCTTCATAAATTATTTAGGTTTCACACAGCTTAATATCACCTCCCATTTTAGGTGAAACCCATTACAACTATTCAGGGGTCTGTCTTCTGCTTAATTTACAGCTGTGGAACAACTATTTCCATCTTGCTGTGGCTTTTATCACCCAGGATTCTTTGCAGCTGGAACAATTCTCCCATGCAAAGTGCATAAAGATTGTGAGCAAGTAAGTCTTCTTGAAAGCTATATTTTCTTCTCATTTTCACAACAAAGCTTTGATGATGACTAAGTGTATTCTATTTTCTCTTACAGATATGGAGACATGAGACGCTTGATTGGGTTTGCTATTCGTGACATGTGGTATAAACTTGGTAAGTAAGTTGTTATGTACTGAGTTGAATAGGATCCAAACTGCAGCAGTCTGATTGGTCCTAGAACAATAGGATTCAGAATGCAGCAGTCTGATTGGTCCTAGAACAATGCAGCAGTATGATTGGTTGGCAGGAACCACCCAATCATGCTCCAGATATAAGTGAATCCACAACCTGATTGGCTTACAGTAGAATTCCAGAATGAGCCAATCATGTGCATCCCATTGTGTAAATACTGTATATAAAGCAGATACTTTGAGGGGACATTCATTCATTCCTCCTCACCACTATGAGCTGAATAAAGAGCATGAAATCACTTTGCGACTCTGAGTATATTTCATAAGTGCAGTCAGGAACACAGATGTTCCTCAAATAGGTGTTGAGTGAACATTTCTAATAAGATCAGATGAGCTGTTACATTTATTTTTGTTTATTTTTGTGTTTTAAAGTGGCTCCATCCTGCAATTTATAGGTTTGTTTGTTTGTTTGTTTGTTGGCTGAGGTGTGTATGGCATAAAATAACTTCTAAATGTGTGAAGGTACCAAGTGTCGTGGGATTGGAATATGCAGAGGATGAGAAGGGGGAAAGTATTGCAGAGATGGGTAACAGAAGAAATTCCATTTGCAGTGGAACACATTGGGAGACCCTGGAAGGTTTTGTATCTTTGACAGCTTCAGAAAGCTGACATTCAGGCAGATCAAACTGAACTCGTCCACTTGGGGTGTCAGTTGCATGAGCGGACACTGTATTCCGGACTCCAGTGTCTGGTTGTCGTTAAAAGAACTCCTGTCCAAGGAGAGTGGGAAATGTTTTGATCTTTTGTCTGCAGATTGCAAATACCTAGGCTGGCACTGCAGCTTCTCATTTATCATCAAGAAAAAAGAAAACTGATCATCTTGGTTGCCCTCCTCTGCACATATTCCAGCTTGTCAACATGCTTCTTAAATTGGGGTGCCCAGAATTGGATACAGTATTCCAGGTGTGGTCTGACTAAGGCAGAATAGAGTGGTACTAGTGCTTCCCTTGATCTGGACACTGTGCTTCTGTTGATGCAGCCTAGAATAGCATTAGCTTTTTTTGCTGCTTCATCATACTGTTGACTCATGTTAAGCTTGTGGTCCACTAAGACCCATAGATCCTTTTCACATGTACTGCTAGTAAGCCAGGTGTCCCCCATCCTATATTCATTTTGTTAGCTTGCGCCCAGTTAAGGTCATTTTTAATTCTGATTCTGTCTTCTGCGGCATTAGCTACCCCTCCCAGGTTTGTGTCATCTGCAAATTTGATGAGCTTCCCCTCAATTCCTTTATCCAAGTCATTTATAAAGACTTTGAACAACAAGGGGCCCAGGACAGAACCCTGCGGCACCTCACTTGTCAACTTTTTTCCAGGATGACAAGGAACTCTTTGGGTTTTGTCAGTCAACCAGCTACAAATCCACCTAACAGTTAGCTCGTTCGACCCACATTTTACTAGCTTCGTCTCGATAATATCATGGGGGACTTTGTTAAAAGCCTTACTGAAATCAAATGTTCAAATGTTCTTCCTTTGGTATAGATGTGTGTTTGAAAATGTAATGTAGAGAATGAAAATTATTTTGGATTTTTATTGTTTCTCATAGTTATTACTATTTTTCCATCCAGATGGGTCTCTTCTTTTATTTCAGCTGATTTTTAATAGGGTACTAAAACAAAAGATGCTTTAGGTACAGATTACTATTTCTGCTGAGATTAAAAACAACAACAGAAACTGTAAAAACAGCTGCTTAATATCCAGTAGAAATGAAAAAGAACAGGATTGTTGTTCCACACATGTTTTTAAAGCCACTAAAGCACATCTTGAAAACAGCTTTATTATTATTGAGGGGAAAGGCCATATTCAATACATGATGTGCATGCTTATCTCTAGGAAAAAATGTATTCACTTAAAATATTTTTCTTTCACCAGTGTTTTTTTAAAGGTTAAGCAGCTGGAGGAGAGAAGGGGGATCAAGATCTCTATGCTGTGGGAGGATTTATTTTTATTTTTATTTTAGAAAACAAAAACCCTGTGCCATATCTCCTTGTATCATAGTCCCAACCAAAGTTGCCTCCCCTAAATATTGCTATTTGCTCTGCAGAAGAAATACTTACTAGTACTGTAAACTCCCAGGAGAACATTTGTTACTGGGTGGTATGAACGTTGTAAAAAGGAAAAAAGGGGGAAAATACCCCAAGATTTAATAATGGATATGGGGCAGGTCTAATATATCCAAGCAATTGCATTAGTCCCTATTATACAAGTGTGAGCAGCTCTGGTTGTGAAATGAGACCTTGAGGAATGAGCTCCAATGTGGGAATGGATTGCTGCTCTTTTGTGGTTTTACAAGGTGCCTTGTGTCAGGCGGTACTGCTACAAATCAATCCTAAATCAGACCACAACTGTTCGTGTTTGGGGTTTTTTTATCTACCTTCCCTGAAGTATTAGGCATCATTAAGCATTTCTAGGAAAAGAGCATTAAAGCTAACAAACAAATTGTTTGAGTTTTCTGCATTTGATTTTGTCCTGCAAAAAGCCATATTTTAAGAATATTAAAAAGCTGTTTTTTCCTGTTAGAGATGACATTTGCAACCTCATTTCTTCATTTTTTTATTGTCTGTCATAATTGCAAATGTCTCCTAAGGCAGACTCCGATGACTCTCTATTTCATATGGCTTTTAAGCCATTGTACAGCGAATCTATAATAGAGTTAGCAGGACACTATTTCTATTCTGAGCTTTCTAATGGCTGACATTAGTCATCCAGGAATGAAGGCAGATAAGTTTTGTCCATTGTGATGGAGAGAAGAGGACATGTCAAATGGCTCCTGTAAAATGTTGTCTGATAGATGGGTTTTGATGGGAAAGGGTGAAGAAATCTATTGTTTCCAATTATTTTCCTTTCCAAGCACACTCAGCAATGAGATGTTTGAAACTGACTCGCTCAGTTGGTTAGACCATGGTGCTGATAACACCAAGGTTGCAGGTTCGATCCCTGTATGGACCAGCTGCATATTCCTGCATTGCAGGGGGTTGGACTAGATGATCCTCAGGGTCCCTTCCAACTCTACAGTTCTATGATTCTATGATTCTATGACTCCATGTCAGTTGGCCACTACCTAGGATATTGTGAGGTGCTTCTAGAGTCGGCATTCCATCTCGAATTGCAAATCTGCTATAGCAGCAGTGCAAGTTTGAGGTCTTGCAAAGTTAAGCCGTATGTAAGACTGCCGCAATAATGTATTTTATTTATTTCATGAAACGTATACACTACTTGGTTCGTTAAAAAGAAAAAAAAATCCCTCAAAATGTTTTACTAAAAGATAAAGCCAGAAACATTTACAAACACACTTTAAAACATACAAAAGTTAAAATACTAAAACAGATTAAAATTACCTCAATCTTCTGTGAATCTGGGCAGGAACCAAAAAGAGTACAGTGGTGCCTGCTTGATCTCAGTAGGCAGGTAGTTCCCAGGTGTACATGCTGCCACACTAAACAGTTGAGTTCTTACAAATGCAGAACAGGTATTATATGGCACCTGTAGTAGTGCCAATTCCACGACTACCAATAATGATGATCAATAATTCTGCTCTCGATAATGATGATAGCATTGTTTCTATAATGTTCTTCATTATACTATTCATTGTAATAGTTTGCTGTTATTCTTTTAATGGGGTGCTCAAAGAATTTCATGAATGCCTATTTGTGCAAAGAAGGCTAATAATATTATACATCTTTAGTGGGGTGGTTAAACATAGTGGCTTGTGGCTTGCAAGTGTATTTATGGCTGAGCTGAACTACAGGTCATAATCCATGTTCTTCTTAACCACTACACAACATCAGTTCTTAATAAGTGGAAGAGGAAATGGGAAGCTTATGGAAAGCTTGAGGCACAAGATATTCAGAACTCATCAAACTATGATGTGGGTGAGGGGCATTAGATACTAGTCTGTATAGTCGTAAAAGTACTGAATCTGGACTTTTAGCATAGAAGGAATAGTCTGGTCCATTCCACTATATTGGGGCAAGAAGCAGAAGACCTGTAGAACTTATGTGATGGGACATTTCTTAGTCCACTGGAAGGATTTTTCGGAATTGAACCAACAACTTCTTAAATGTGTATGATATATGTATGCAAAACAATTATTTAAAACTGAAGCATTAAGATATATGATACTTTTAGATTGTTTTTATTTATAAAGTTTTTTGAGGTTTTAATTTGTGTTTCCCTTGTCCTTTTGTCATTTGCTGGTTTAAAATTGCAAGTTGTGTGTGAATCTCTTTTTATACACACTTTTGTACATCTCTCTTTTGAGCAGATTTCACAAACGGTGAAGGCTGGTTAACAGTTTTTTTAAATAATAGAGTAGCTACACAAAATGTCTGCATGCATTGTGTCCCATTTTTAATATTCTCTTTCACACTTTGATCCAGGGCAGAATAAAATCCGCTTTATTCCTGGAATGGTTGGACCCATCTTAGAGATGACCCTTATTCCTGAAGCTGAGTTACGGAAAGCCACCATCCCAATCTTCTTTGATATGATGTTGTGTGAATATAGAAACACTGGAGAATTCAGAAAGGTATTGTTAGCTTCACATAGTGTTTGTCAGTACTGCCATTATGCTTAAATAACAGCAATATTATATGAATACGCCAGAAAGGTGCTTGTGATTCTTGACATTTTTCTATAGAAAGGTGAGTGCTATAGAAAGAAGGGAAAGAGCTGCAGCACTGTTGGGCAAAGATATGGAAGACTGAGTTTATCAGTGATTTAATGTGGCCTTTTCCTGTCATAAACATATCATTCATCTGAAACACGTAACCTAAGAAGTCATCCTTACAGAATCAGACTCACAAATATGCCGTGTGTGTGTGTGTGTGTGTGTGTGTGTGTGTACACTCTGAGCAGTTTGTTATGTGGGATGAAATGAATTACATTGATATGAAATACCTAAATGAAAGTGAGAAGCAAAGTATGTGGTTGAATGAATTAATCTAGAACTAGAACACTTCATGGAGGAAAGTGATGTGGTTAATGATGAGTTGTGTGTGTGTTGTGTGGGAATGCACCTTCTGTGAGTTTTCAGCTTTTGTTTTAAAAAACAAGTCTCTAGCACATTTACTTGGGAAAGTTATAACGAAGCATGGCAAATTGCTCATGAAGAGTAATACAGTTAAATAAATGCATACATATTGGGCTACCTGTATTTAGATACAACAGTTCTTTAATGGTCTTCTGGCCCCTTAACACTGTCTCTCTCCCAAATATCTGTCTATGGATCTCTGGAGGGGTCATTTAATTGAGCCACACTTTAATTTCTCCTCCTGACCTTTAGATAGATAGATAGATAGAAGATAAGTCTGTGTATTTGGTGAACTATTAGAGGAAGATCATGGCAGCTTAGGTTACAAATGAACCAAATTTGTTATTTATGCATTAGCCTTTAAGACATTCAACAGTTTTGCCTTGCAGTTAGTGCAGTGAATCACAGTTCAGGGTTCAAAGAGCAGTCGCGACGCAGGCTGTGGTAAATTAATAATGATGGTTCTATCTATTGCTAGATTTCATTTGGAAAGGTTGTTATTAAGTGCTCAGTATTTACTCTCCCAGAAGAAAGAAGAGTTCAACATGGTTTGTAGACGGGGGCACATGTGTGCACTGCATTTAAGGCATCATGATTATATCAGTTGAGCCTGGAACAATCTGGCAGGTGGGATTATTGTTGTTGGTAGCACAGCACAAAGCTTTTGGCCTGAGTCCAGGACTGAAAACCATTTTGCTTCTCTGCATCTGCTCTTCCCTTGACTTAATAGCCCTCTATTTCCGTTTTTAATTACTGCTTCTTATTTTTGGCTTGTAACTGTTTCTCTTGGGGATCAATGCAGACAAGCAGGTAGTAGGACCAAAATAATAATAATAATAATAATGCTCCTAAAATGTGTATCTCAGACTAAAAAAGGTAATATAAGCTTAACAAGGATAACATCTAAAGAGTCTAGGAAATTATAGTTGCAATGTGGACACACAATTTAGTTGCTAAATAGATTTCTAAGGTTCAGGTGGATAGTTTGGTGTTACAGAATAAGGACATAAAACACATACAATGGTTAAAGCTGCACCAAAGGGTGGTTAAAGCTGTGCCCCAGTGGTACTTATTTATTTGCTTAAAATGTTTATTAACAACCTTTCAGAACAATCACTAAAAGGCATCAGTAAAATACAATAATAAAATCCCATTATCATCAGACAAATAAACCTAAGACTGAAATACACGAAAACCAACACTGGACATTTATAGGGTGGTTGAGGACTCAACCCCTGGTGTCTCTATTTTAAAAAAATAAAAATAATTTGTGTATCAAGGTTGGAAAAGACAACTGCCTGAGCTCCAGGTGAGTTGATGCTGGAGAACATAACAGCCTATTGGTCCACCTGTGATGTTAACATATGAGAGTGCTGGAGCTGAAATAGTTAAACAGGTTACCCAATCAGAACCCAGGGGGGTGGAGCCAGAGGGACTATAAAACCAGCTCTGCGAGGGGTTCGTTGGGAGTTGGGTGGTTGGTTGGAGTGGGAGTGAATTAGGATAGAGTCTGTGGGTAGGTTTAGTTAGTGTAGCGAAATAAGCTGAGTCAGGAACATTTAGGAGCTAGGAAGACAAGTAAATATCTGAGGGGTAGTTTAGTGAGTGAGAGCGGGTAGCGGAAGTTATAGGTCTGGATAGGCACCCTATGGTTGTAATTGACTGAGACCGTTTATGGAAACCACACACTCGTTAAACTGCAATAACTAAACAGAAGTTTATGTTCCAATTTAACCCTGACTTGACTCAGTATTTTACCAGATAGGGCCTGGGTGGTGGCAGCGAGAAATAAAGTGGTGGCACAGGGATCAATAGATGGTGAAATGTCCGGGGACCCTGTGTGATCACCACACCGCCTACTCCAGCATCCTGTTCTCACAGCAGCTAACCAGATGCCTGTGGGGAGCCTGCCCACAAGGACCTGAGCACATCAGCACTCTCTCCGCTTGTGATTCCCAGCAACTGGTATTCAGAAGTGTACTGCCTCTGACAGTGGAAGTAGAACATGGCCATCAGGGTTAGTAACCCCGATAGCCTTATCCTCCACGGATTTGTCTAATCCTCTTTTGAAGCCATCCAAGGACACACAGTACTGGATGAAATTGACCAACTAGGAAGAGGAACCTGTGGCCCTCTATAGTTTGTTGGACTCGGGACTCTCAAGTGGCGCAGTGGGTCAGTGTGTCTGGCTGTTAACTGGAAGGCTGCCGATTCAAGCCCACCCAGGGACAGCTGTGGGCGGAATTCCTGCATTGCAGGGGGTTGGACTAGATGACCCTCTGGTCCCTTCCAGTTTACAATTCTGTGATTCTTTCTGACTCGCATCAGCCCCAACCAGCACAAGCAACTGTCAGGGACAATGGCAGTTGTAGGCCAGAAACATCTGGAGAGACACAGGTTCCCATCGCTGCCTTATATAATTAATGCATTTAATTTCTTTTCTTTCACTTGTCTGGTTCTTTCCGTGTTGCTCTTTCATTGTTTGCAGTATGAGCATTGCCAGCCTGTGTGCAAGAATCGAAAGGAACAAAGAAAAGGGAAATGGGGGAAATGTCAGGTTGAGCGTGCCCTTGTTGGTAGATTCCCACACAGGGAAGCACTTTCTTTCATTGTTTGCAATGAGAAACTGGGTGTGCTCTCTCGTAAGGAGATCAGTTTGTAAGGGGCACTGTGTAGCCTGCCATTTGCCATTTGGATAATGTTTTACTGCATGACAGTGCTACAGTCTGCTGCAATACCCAAAGACATTTGTAGATAATGTTCATTTCAAGAAAAAAATCCAGAAACTTATTGTTAACTTGCAGCTGAGTTGGTTAGAGTGCGGTGCTTATAATGCTAAGGTCGCAGGTTTGAGTCATACGGGCCAGATCCTGTACTGCAAGGGATTGGAATAGATCAGGGGTCAGCAACCTTTTTCAGCCGTGGGCCGGTCCACCGTCCCTCAGACCATGTGGTGGGCCAGACTATATTTTGAAAAAATAATAATGAATGAATTCCTATGCCCCACAAATAACCCAGAGATGCATTTTAAATAAAAGGACACATTCTGCTCATGTAAAAACACGCTGAGTCCCGGACCATCTGTGGGCTGGATTGAGAAGGGGATTGGGCTGGATTCAGCCCCCGGGCCTTAGGTTGCCTACTCCTGGACTAGATGATCCTCAGAGCACCTTCAAACTCTATAACTATACAATTTTATTATTCCATTTCTAAAATATGCCCCTTTATATACCCCCCCCTGGTATATTAAGTCCCAGGAAGCAACCCTTTAGAGGGCATTTTTTAGGTAAATCATGCTTCTAGAGATGTTAAATATTTCACTTCTCATTATGTTTTTTGAAAATGAAAAATCCTATCCATTCAATCCCTTATGAAAAAAAATAGTCCTTTTGTGTTTTTTCTCTCTCTTGCTCACATACAATTTTAATAGATACTGAGAGAAATTAATAACACACGCATAAGCAATTCTGGGTGGTATTCAGCTATGTTTTACTCAGAGCAGTAGACCAGAGTAAATTAATATGCCTAACTCAGTCATGTTCATTCATTTCAATGGGTCTACTCTGAGTAAAGCATAGTTAAATACTACTCTAAGATTCCTTCCATTAAATCCAAAGGCGTAGACAGTTGTAGTTACTAGCTCAAAGGTCCACACAGAGAGTTAAATGGCATTTTGTCCTAATATTCCATTTTGAAGAATAGTTTTCTGAATGAGCAGCCAATGGTTTTATGTGCTGAGATGATGAAACATCTGCCCCCAAAATAAAATGGTTTGTATTCGAAACTATTTGTAAGGGATGAAATGATAATATGCAACATAAATGAAAACATCACTGAAATAAATATCGGGTTAAGATTATTGTTAAAAAAGAAGATTTGTCTTTGGCTTAGCAAAGATTAATTCCTAAGCATAATACTATTTTGATCCTGGTAAGCAACATGTATTCATGTTGCAGATCCCTGTTTAAATCCTTCACTCAACATTTCCATCACATATTTTAACCAGCTGTGAGCAGGTTTTTAAATTACTTTTCTTGCCTGGCAGTTATTAGACGGCAGCAAAAATAGTACTGACTTTGAGCATTCATTGATAGGTTGTGGATTCACTGTGAGCTCTAATTCCCGTGTTCTTTTCAAAGACATAGGTGGTCTCTTGAAAATCCACCTCTCAAGGTTGTAATATAATGTTGGAAAGCATAATACAGGTGTCTGCTTGAAAAGGAAGGTGCATGTTCTTAGACAGTAAGCAACCAGAAGGTGTTCTGTAAGAGGCACTTGCCTTACCCTTGTGTTTTTCAAAGCCTTTTATAGATACTTTTGGCTCAAGGAAAGAAAAATGTTCACATCTTCCCCTAGTAGCCTACGCTCTTTAGCTTTAATCCCCTGGCTCCCATCACTTCTGTCAGCCTTGAGGCAGTACAAGCACATAAACTCATCCTGTTTCTGCTGAACCTTTTGGAAGTTAGAGGGAAAGTTAATCCTGCAAGGCAAGGAGTGCGTCAGAATTGCCACCAGCATTACCACCCTGATGGATCAGGCTCAGTTCCCAGGCATCATGCAAGGTGGAAGGAGGAGATGATTTATTTAAAGTATTCCTTTTAGTTGCTTCTGAGGGCTGTGCTGTGCTCCCACAAGGTGACACACAAACAGGAGCAAGGCAAGATCAAAAGATATAATAGCCATACTAGGAAGACTACTATATACGTTAAGAAGCTACTCGGTAATGCCTAAACTAATTAGGCTAAACACAGTATTGAAGAGGAAAGTCTTCAGTTTTCACCTAAACAGCTGTACAAGACAAGATGGAAGTCAATAGCTAGGGAGTTCCATATTTTGGGGGCCCTGTTTCTTCTGTTTGCCAACCTAACTGAGCTTAATGGTGAGCACTCACAGAGGATCCCTGAGGCAAATCTTAATCAATTGGCAAGATTATATGGCAATGTGACACAGCCATCTCTGCCAGGTGGGCAAAGAATCCACTCATTATGATCATTCTGCTGCTGACAGTGTGCGTTCCCTCTGCTTTGATCTGTCATGGTGCCTTGGGTTATCAGGATGAGAAGGACAGTCTTAGGACAGATACAAAATCGCATCAAACAAGTGAGCCCTTGCTATAAAATGGTGCAGCATCGATAGTTTCTGTTCAGCGCCCTCCTCCAGCATACCAGACAGTATGACAAGTCTGGTAAAAACAACAACAACAATACCCTGTGCATTTCACTAAAAATAAATGCAAAAGTAGCAGTGAAAGAAAACAATCTAAAGATAATAATAGCATAGAGGTGAGGTGAGAATACAATTTAACACCTACTGCAGCCAAACAACACTTTCAGTTGCCAAACATTAAAATAAACCAGCTTCTTAACACAATAACAACATATATGTTGAATGACAGAGAACAATTAATAACACTTTAACAGTCCATTACAGATGAGCAACACTTTCAGTTACCAAATGCAATTATTCTTTTGGCCCTCTCTTCCACCTGGTTCCCCCCCCCCCAAAAAAGAGCCAGCACTCCATGGCTATTCCTCTTTTTCAGTTTCCACCTAGCAAACCTTGGTGTTCCTGCTAACGCCTCCCTCTTGTGCATGGATGATGCCGTTTTGGCTGCCTAATCACAGGCTGAACAACAGTAATAATGAGAATAGTGATTTAACTCCAGAATCATTTTATATGATATTATATGAAAGGTAGTACAGGAAAGACCAAAGCACTTCTTCCCACTGCACATAGTTAACTGCGGAATTCATTCTCACAAGATGTAGTGATGCCCTCTATTAGATGGCTTTGAAACAAGGTTAGATAAATTTCTGGAGGATAAAGCTACAAGTGGCTCCTAGCTGTGATGGATATGTTTTCCCTCCACTGTTGGAGGCTGAATACCAGTTGCTTGGAATCACAAATGGGGAGAGTGCTTTGGGGTTTCCCCTGAGCATTTGAGTGGCTACTGTAAGAACAGGATGCTGGGCCTTTGTCCTCATCTAGCAGCCACTTCTTACGTTCTTACATTCTTGTATCAGTACGGAAAGCACTTCTGCAGTCAGGTTCTGCTTGTGATCTTCCCATAGGCCTCTGTTTGGCTACTGTGAGAACAGGAAGCTGGGTCTAGACAGAACTTTGGCCTGATCCAACAGGATCTGTCTGGTCTTTGACCACAAAGATTGATTGATTAATCCAACAGGATTCTTATGTTCTTAACAGATGTTTTCAGTGTATAACCCCCTCCCCTTTAAGAACTCAGTACAGTGGTACCTTGGGTTAAGTACTTAATTCGTTCCGGAGGTCTGTTCTTAACCTGAAACTGTTCTTAACCTGAAGCACCACTTTAGTTAATGGGGCGTCCCGCTGCCGCTGCGCTGCTGGGGCACGATTTCTGTTCTCATCCTGAAGCAAAGTTCTTAACCTGAGGTACTATTTCTGGGTTAGCGGAGTCTGTAACCTGAAGCGTATGTAACCTGAAGCGTATGTAACCCAAGGTACCACTGTACTGTTGAGATAGTTCTATGTTGCTCAGGGGACAAGCCACAGCTCAGTGGTAGTTCAGTGGTTCAATCCAGATAGGGCTGGGAATATTCCCCGCCTATAACCCTGGACAGCTACTGCCAGGCAGCAGCAACACTACCAAAACCTTAATCTGATTATGTACAAGGCAGCTTCCTATGTTCCTACATTACTTCTACCTCTTATTGTGGTTCATTTGATGTACTGTATGCTTTCACTGATAATCTAGAGAGAGGCTTAAACTCCCTCTTCCACTTTCCTCCCTGTGTGTAGGAGGTGGATATCTTCATCTTGCTGTCTTGGATGCCTTTCTGCAGTACAATGCTTCACAGCCTCGTATTGTGAGGGTGCTCAGTTTAATTTCATTTTCTTGCATTCCGTGCAATAGTCTCTGCGGGAGAAAGGAACCACAGTTTTCCGATGAGGTGGTCACCTAGTTCTTGCAGTTTTCCCACTGTTGCAACAGAAGCGCATCAGTTTCTGTGCCTGCATTAACCTCCAAATATGGATCAGAGCAAACAATAAGAGAAGGCAAGCTTCAGCCATGGAAGAGATAGTGTTTCTAAAATACACAGAGAAGCCAATGAGGAAGAGATCTGGTAACCACTCTTGGATGAACTGGAGACTCCCTGCCTCCTTTTAAACCAAATGTGCAGGGAATGAGGAGTGGAACAACATAGTTAACAGCCATCATCCACATGCACTGTTTCTATATTCACCTAAAGAGAAGAAGCGCAGGGCCTGGGGAAATGAGCAGAATGCGTTGCAAATGGCAGACAGACTGCTGCCAAGATTCGGTGACACAGGCTGGACTGTGTCTATAGGAACAGATCTTCTTTGGCCTTTATTTCATGAATGCCTGGCAATGTGCTGGTACCCTCTGGCAGTGGATGAGAGCATAGATAAGTGTTTTCCTTTGGCTGCCTCCTCTTTAGCTGCCACTCCAGCAAAGGAACAACAGGCCAAGATCATCAAAATGCTATTTAGATGTCATGGGAACTGTCTGACATGGGCCTCAGAGTTAAGGAAAGAGAGGAATTGGGGTGTATAGCTGCTTTTTTTCTGCTGTTATGTTATGTATTTGTGTTTCTATGTTGTAAACTGCCCTATGATCTTCAAATGAAGGGTGGCATATAATTTAATTAAATAAATAAAATAAAGGAAGAAACTGCAGAAATGGGGGACGGGGGAAGGAGGACACAAACCAAATCAACTGGGTGGAAAGCTGTGTCTATGAAATGGTTATCGCCAAAGAGAGTGGGTGGTTGGTGTTGATCAAAGTTAGACTTAATACCCATGTGAATGAGGGAGAAAGGATATCTGTTACCTGTTATGTATAAGAGATGAATGAGGAATCTTGCTCTTTTTTTAGTACCTATTTTCTTTCCTTCCCCACCCCCTTCCTTCTACTTTTAGTTCCTCCTGGCCTATTTTGGATTTTAATCCAAAAGTAGAGGTTAGATTTGTATTTGGACGTGAGACCTTATAGATCAAATAGAAGCTTGTAACATCAGGGAGAAACTACATAAGGAGCCACCTAGAATATTATGGCCACCATAAACATTAAGTGTTTTGAGGGGGTGATAAAAGGGATGGGTCGTCTAAACCTAATGGATAAAGGGAGATGGGCATTTTAAATGTGATAGAACATAGATTAAGTGGTTTAAATAAACATTCTCTGCCATGATGACAAATGTCTCAAAATACACCAAATGTATGTTTAAACACTTCCATCACACTTACATCCAGTGTGCATCAGGTTTGTTTTTGGTTTACCAATTGTGGTTTGGTTCAGCAAAACAAACCACTACCCTTGGCTTGGGTGTTATACTAACCCAGGGATGATGTTTTAGTACCTGCAGTAGGGGAGAAGTGGATCAGAAGGCATCCACTTATTCTTAGTAAACTATTAACTATGGTTTACTATGACATGTAGGTGCTGCCACTGAGCACTGTGTCTTTCTACAACCAACAAAAAAGATGAGAGGGAGAATTACAAATAAGATGAGAAAGAGATGCATAGATATATGGCCACTGTTGGACCAGCAGATTTGGAAAAGGTTGTTTTTGTGTACTGTGAAGTGAAAATGGCAAAGCAAGCACCATCTCTATGGTTAAATTAGGACATTCCACTCTACCATTGTTGTGCAAGATATGTCTGAATTGAATTTTAGTTTTCAGAGACATTTAAGCAGCAGCATTTTGAAGGCTCAGTCATCAGTAATCAAATCCAGCTAGCCTCACATAGAAAGGAAGGTCAAAGAAAAAGATGTGTTTTCTAGTGTAGACAGTGTTGACGAAAGACTCAGTGGGATAATTAATCACACTGAGCATATCTGAAGAGCAGAGCGGAGCATAGAAGTGACATGTTTCCTGTCTAGTTACAGCACAATCTAGGTAGCATAGGACAAAGATGAAGGGAGAGGACAAAGGGACAGAGGAATATCAGAAATTTGCATGTACTTGTAAAGCAGCTTTAAGCAATAGTGAGTATTAAATGTTTGACTTGTGGTTTACAGTGGTCCAAGTATGATAACTTTGTGGAAATGGGCCGAAGTAGGCGTGAGTGTTGCAGATGTCCTTGTATGTCACAAGAAACATAGGCGGTTGATGGAATAATTGTGCATACAAAAATGAAAGACAAAGAGAATTATGGGAAATGAAGGAAAGATACCGCTAGTGCAAGCATTAAGACTAAGTGGAAAGTGACCAAGAGCCAATTCAGTTGTAACCAGGGGCAAAGTCTCTAAAGCAGAAAAGGGTAAAACACAGCTCTGTGGGGTAGGGTGTCTGCTGGTATATAATAGATATTAGAATCCAATCAAACTAAAAATATGGAGAGACTGAGGTGCACTGATGTTGGGGTTAATGACATCTTTGCCATAATATCTATTTGCAGCGTTGTTGTTGTTTTATACATTTCTCCCCACATGGCAGCAAATCACAGTATAATAAAACGCATATCTATAAACATAACATAACATAAAAAAGAGTTGAAACGCTAGCATTTAAAAGCATTTAGAAAAATAGCACCCTAATTATTTATATAAAAACAGTTTAAAACAACAGCACAAACATAACATGAGTTAAAACCTAATTCAGATACCACATGTTGGGACAGATATTGACTCCTGAAATAGCAGAAGATGAAAATGCTTTTGCTAACATACGTATTGGTGTGGTAGCAAACCATACTATACCAGCTGTGCCTAAGAGTAACAATGAGTGGCAAGGGATAGGTGGTGCACTTATTTCCTTTAACAACTAAAGAAGCACGCATGGCTTTGCCTTACACTCTTCGGCCATTGGAGTTTTGCCTTTTTCAGCAGGTTGCGTACCACAGGCCAAACTCTCATCTTCAACATTTTTGTTATGAATTAGCACACTGCCAAATTAACATAAAACAGGGATGGAGAACAGGGTCTGTAGGCGGGGTCCTCAGTTCCTCCCACCCCCATGGGCCACTTTGACAGGCAGGCAGTGCTGCCCACCTGTCAGTCGCCTGGCATCACCCATGACACCAGCTGACCCACCTTCAAAGGAAAGAACAGGAAGCTCACAGCCAATTCTTTCTTTTCTTGTTTTGCAGCCTGGCTTGAACTCAAGCCAAGCTGCAAAAGAAGATTCCTGCCAAAAAGGGGCCTGCTGGTCAGCATAAAACTTTAGAAGACATTTGTGCTGATTACATGACTTGATTCTATAAAGTATTGCACTCTAGTTTTGTGAAAATATTTCTAGTGGGGCTTTTCAAATATATTTCCGAGTTACAACCTTTATGCTACTGGTTCCTCAGGGACTTTTCTTGAGTATGTGGTTACAAAAATTGCCATCTTGTTAAATAACCTTGCAAGTGATTTCTGTTCCAAAAATGTACAACGTATTTACTTATTTGGAGTACTGAAGTAGACAAATATTCTATATTTGTACTGGTGAAGAGATCTGCATGAAGGATGCCTTTATTTATGCTGCTGTTGACTGTTACTTAAATGGGGTTTTTTCAGTCCCTAGACTGTGTTTCTCCAAGGTTACCAAGGAAACAATGATGCCATTCAGCAATAAATACTAATTGTACTGGATGTGTACTGTGTTGATAGAACCAGGGCCCACATCAGAACATGATATATCGGAACAGGGAGGGTTCCCTGGTGCTACAGTCAGGCTCAGCACCACGGGACAGCCTGCTGTTCCTACACAGTCACTGACCTCTGCAGCCAGCAGCCTGCTTACCTGTCCAGAGTGACAGCTGGCATGGATGTGTGTGTGTGAGAGAGAAAGAACAAGTGCTGACTGGGCCTGCAAATGGCAGGGGCAAAGCCAGCAGCTTCATCATATTTAATTATGCTGGCCACACCTCTGCCATAAGAACAGATGATGGGCCCAGTCCAGCATCCTCTTCTCACAACAGTGAACCGGATGCCCATGGGAGACCCCCGAGCATAATTTGGGTGCAACAGCATGCTCCACACTTGTGCTCCCCAGCAACTTTTATTCGGAGACATACCACCTCTGATACTTTAGGTAGTACACAGTCATCACGATTCGTAGCCACTGATAGCTTTATCCTCAATGAATTTTTCTAAACTCCCTTTAAAATCAATTTGGTGGCCATGCTACATCCTTCAACATTGAATCCCACAGTTTAACTATTTGCTTCTTGAAGAAGTATTTCATTATATCTGTCCTGAACCCCCCAATATTCATTTTCATCATGGTGTTCTCTCTATCCACTTTCTCCTGCACCTCTATCTTCTCCTGCCCCTCCCCCATCCCTCTTTTTTCTTGAACTAAAAAGTTCCCAATGTTTTAACCTTTCCTCATAGGGGAGTTGCTCCAGCCCCTTTTATCATTTTGGAGGAATTCAACATCAAGCTGCCACAAACATTTCATCATTGTGAACATTTCTGCTTGTCTGACAGAATGATATCCCCTCTTCTCCACACACAGTTCTAGGGTATCTTCCACCACCCTGAGCCAATTTGAGGGGAGCATGAGGGGAGGAGAGGGGAAAGCTCCATTGCACTAGCTGAAGTCCTTGTGCAGGCTTCTGCTACTGGAACCAGCTAGCTGAATCTGGCCCACAGTGTCTATTGGATTCCCCCTCCACCTTTTAAGCACTAGTCCCCTTTCAAAAATATTAGTTCTTAGCCAAGCAACATGACTAACCATTACTGTTTAGAGATACTTGTGCCCATGTTTGTCTTACATCTTTTACATTATCATTTATCCATTCTGCTTAATTGCTCACTTTCTATTTTGTGTATGTACAAGTCACCCCAAGTTTTCGAGGTTCCCTTAGGTTGTTGGAGTTTTTTTTTGAAGTGTGAAGTAATACTGGGTCCATGGCAGATATCAGGTGGAGGACAGACCTCTGTGTACTTGGGGTCTCTTCCTTCCAGTTAGGACCTAAGTAGTTTACTTGGAGGGAAATGTGATTCCATGCAACTTGTATTTATCATCTGCATATTTTCCAAACATAGAATAAAATGATTCTTTGCCAATCTTTGATGCTCAAACTTTGAACATTCAAGCACTGGTGAGATTTCACATGCAGCCAGGGCGGGGGGGGGGGGGGGGTTAAGCCTGAACCAAAATAGCTTCACAACCAGCTTGTATGGGTTCATTGTCACATCAAATGCCACTGACAAGAAAGGGCAAATCTCCAGCAGTAAACAGTTCATTCCATTTCCTTTTTAACCATTTGTTTCAAAGGTAACCAAGAATGCAAGGTAACTGTTTGTACATTGATAGACTAGACATGTAAATCAGTTTTTCAACCACGAGTCCCCAGATGGTTGTTGATCTCCAACTCTGTCACCTCCAGAAAGCTTAGCCTAATGGTCAAAACTAAGTTCTCTGAGGAATCAAGGCTGGAGGTTATAAATCACCTTATAAAGAAAGTGGGTGGGTACACGTGCATGTACACATGCATGTGCACACACTATCACTGTAAAAAATCCTCAGAAGCAATTCAATTTCTGTTCAGATAGGATTCTTCAATGCATATGTATAATAGCCATTACCCAGCACTGAATCAGTGACCTAAAAATAAAGTTACAGGCCTTAAGAACCCAAACTATAAAAGCAATGGCTCATCACCAAAGTCAAATTTTCTCAGATAAGACTTACCTGGATATTACTATTTAGAGCTTCAGCAGTCTAAGGCAAAACCTTTTTCTCCACACATCATTCAGTCTTACTGCCTTCAAAATTTGTCTCAGTTCTTTATTTTCAGAGTAACTCAGAATTAGCCACGTTTTTTTCTTCATAGTAAATGACTGTATTTTTCACCCTCATTAAACAAGTAGGTTTTATAATTGTGCAGAAAAAAAATAGTCTGGTAAGGCTGCTACTTTAAAACATAAATAAAATGTAAGGTTTATTCATGCCAAACAAAGCCATTCTAAATCTAGATTTTATATGTGGCCCAGATGGAGCCAGAACTTAACACTAGTACATGCTAGCTCATGCTTGGACTGACTAACTTGGAGAAGAAGCAGGAAGGAAGGAAAGATACTTGAAAGGGAAGGAATCAGGGAGTGGCACAGACAGGTTGCCTTTCTGTCTATGCCTCCCCCCCTCCCCAATTCAGGAAACTTACTGCATGTGTTGTTGCTTTACTCCCAGCAATAATATCAAAACCTGACTTCTCAATAATACTTTAATAGGGCCAGTCATCTTTATGGGGGGGGGGGAAATACTATGTTTTCAGTCTGTAATGTTGTCTTAATTTCTATAATCACCAAGCTGTTGGTAACCGTCAATGTTCTTAAATATTAAATGGTTGGTGTGGGGGACATATTTTCCTTTATGTGCACAGTGGTTAAAGGTTTTACCTTCTTTCCCTGAACAGTTTGAAAACGAAATCATTTTAAAATTGGACCACGAAGTGGAAGGAGGCCGTGGAGATGAGCAATATCTGCATTTGTTTGAATCAATGTAAGTACAAAGAAGGGGCAAATCCTTAGTTTTGGGGTAGGATTCAGTCAATGAGCCCCATCAGTGGAAGTCCTGCACAAGGACTTCCATTTGTACAAATGGGCTTTCCACTCTTCTTTTTCCACACACATCCCAAAATTGGTTCAGGGGGGAATGTTGTGTGGGAGAACCTCCAGAACAGCACACAGTGGGAGAAGAATGGAGCTTGTTCCATCCAGTAAGTTGGAATGCTTGCCCTGACAGAACAATCACTTTAGCACGATGTTGAATGCCTCCCACAATTTTTAAGGTTGTTATATTTTAAAGTTGAACATTTGTTTTAAGTATGCTCCATATAGTAACTTATTTATTGTACTTCTCCCCTGTTCTTACATGGGTCTTCCAGTGGTCTCCTAGAATATGGCCACCAGATCCACCTCTGCTTAGCTTCAGCTATGCAGTCACACAGGGTATTCCTTGAAAAATCTCTTTAAATTGACCTTTTTAAGATGGGGTGTGTGTGTATGTGTGTGTCTTAAATAAACATAGGTCTGTTTAATAACTGCAATCTTCCCTCCTTTTCTTAACATGTGTGGATGGGTTCTGTTTCTAGAATGGAACTGAACAAGCATAAGAGCAAAAGTATAGTAGTGGCTTTGTTACCTCAACTTGTCACCCACCATAATTCTGGCCATACTAGGAAATGGATAATTACTTCTCTTTTTCCCAAGGAAAAGATATATTCTTATTATCTAAGGGAGCTGTTGATCTCAAAGGCACAGTTTCAGCACAGAAACAACAAATTATGAACTGCATCATCTCTTGACTTTGCCTTCTTCGTTGCTGTGGCCTACAACTTTCTGCTTTACAAAATAATACTTAATTTTCATGCTTAACTCTGAACATGCTCTTTGACAGTTGAACTGTGAGTCACTTTATCAAAGAGCAGCCTAAGAATCAGAAAAGAATTAATACATATGCAACTAGAGGTCTGTGCATAGAGGTCACAGAAGAAGTGTGGACAATAATGTTGAAATATGCAAATCTCTTATTTCCTGAAGGGCAGAACCATTACAAACTACATACAAACTTTCAGGTAAATTAAGTCTTTTAAGGGAAAAATAAGTTTAAGCAGAATACCTCAAGAATCAGAAGACAAACATCCCCAACATTGGTCCTTTTTGGAGGCAGAAATTTCAGGAAAGAGGTTAAATATGTCTGTGGAAATATATCAGATTGGAACGTATAAAATGATGATGATCTGCACTTTCAAAATTATAGAGATTCCTGGAGAATGCCACAGAAAGCATTGCAGTATTTCACCCTGACACTTCTCAGTGCTGCTCAATTGAATTGTTACATGAGATGACAGAATCTAATGAAATTCACCTTGTTATAGATTCCCATCTATATTATTTCTGCCAGATTGGGAATAGCCAGAGTGAATAATTGGGGACATGACCCCTATTTTGTTCTGGAGTATCCCAGAAACATTGTGCCACCTGAAGTCAAGCTGTGGATAATAAGTTGTTTGTTTGTTTGTTTGTAAAAGCAATAAGACGGAATATCTATTTATTTAATTTGCTTTGGCTCATATTCTGCTGCTTGATGCTTGTATTTTGCCCTTTTTCAGAAGGCAGGACAGGTAACATGTTAGACAGGAATAGAGCTACTCTGTCCTAAAGTAATGGTTTCAGATGGTCTGATGTATACAGAACACATTCCTCCTTATAACTCTCAAAGTTAAAATGTGGAGAATTGCATTTCTGAAAATACTTCCATGTCAAAAACTCCCTCCTGCAAAACCTATTTAAGACCAATATGGGAAGAATATGCCATACCATGAATTGTGTCCTGGAGGTCAGAAGTTATTCAACTGAGATACCACTGAAGATGGAAACAATAGAAATTAAGTCAAATGCTGTTTTAAATATAATAGATTGCACCACACAGTAATACTGCAATCCAATAACCTTAGGAAAAAAGAATGTGGCACTGGGTCACTTCAGAACACAGGCTGAGGATAGTACAAGGAATGTTCCTCGATGTCAAATATGCCCTTTGTATAGGAATGCAAAGCACTGCACGCAGTGTTTTAGTGAAAAGATGCTGCTATAGTCCACTGTCCCTGGTGTGCTAGATTGCAGAGAGCAAGGAAAAATATGTTTACACCTCTATGGAACTTTTCTCAAGGAGAAGAAAACTCAATATGCTTACGAGGGAGAAATCAATTTAAATTGAACCAAAAGGGTAATTAGGATTTGACCACGGTTGTTTTTCACTGTCACCATGGAGCGAGTTTGAATCTGCAGCTGTGTCATTAGAGTGGTCTTGGAATTCTAAGGCCTCTGACAGCATGGCCACTGGTGAGGGATGTTGGGAACTATAGTCCAACAACATCTGAAAGACCACAGGTTTCCCACCTTTGCCTTTGATGGAAGAGCAAGGTGCAAGTGAACTATGAAAGGAAGCATAAATAAATGCCCAGTGTACAGAGTAGCTCCTCACATTCATTATGGAAAGCCCACATATTAGGATGAAAGTTAGATTATTATGTGGAGGTAACATTAAATACCTATTAAAACATAATGCCGTGATATCTAATGAAAATGCAAGATTGCAGTTTCTAAAGAATGCCAATGAATTACAAAATATATTTGCATATGTAAAATATACTAGTGCATTACAACACAGCTTTGCATTTAAATGAACATTGCTAATGAAGCCCAGGGAAATCAAGAACTGTACATACTGCAGCAAAGCAACAATTCAAGACATGCAGGATAATTGCGTTTTAAGACGGTGAAGAATGAAACTGAGCATTTGCTAACTTCTTGTCATTATTTTCCAGTGCAGTGTCCCTCATAATTTCCATAATTTATCAGATTTAAAATCCTTAATGGACTTGGTTAGTTGCTGCTGCAGTCACTTAAAAGCTAGATCAGAATATAGGAAGACAGGATGCTTTAACAGGATGTGACTATAATGGTGCAAAAAGAAACATCACCAGCCTCTCACTTTGTCAGAGCCCATGAATCCCCTGCCTCACATTAAAGCAAAGCCGGAAGACATGAAGAAAATACATTCAGGCAGCACTGTAGTGTCACACATTCAATGACTCAAGACTGAAAATTACCCTGCTGTACAGAAGCAGCTATCCTATCTTTCCAGTGCATTTTTTCACTGAAATGGTAGTGAAAAGGCAGGATAGGACTGGCAGGATAGGCAAAACACCCCCATGAGATTTCCTCCAAATGATCATATTAAATTCATTTGCAACTGCCGCAGACCTTCTGCACACCTGATCAAGGACAGCAAGTACTTTTGTGAACTGTAAGTACTTATGCACAGAGGATTACAACAATTTGTATGACCATGGCATAATTGACTGCTGCCGCCATGGGTTCGCTGTAGTGTATGCATGTACTTCTAGTTCACACAGTATTTCTAGCACATAATCACAGACGTGCACAAGTTGGGTAACATGGCAGTACTTGACCAGCTCTGCCATGCCTTAGAAACAGTCTGTCACTATCTTGCTGGAGGGATTTAAGTGCATACTGGAATGTTGGTTTTGTGCAGTTGAAGTGGCTCTGTCATGCTAGTTCAACAAATCCACTTTTAATAATAATAATAATAATAATAATAATAATAATAATAATTCTATTTGTATCCCGCCCTCCCCAGCCAAAGCCTGGCTCAGGGTGGCTAACGTCATATAAATAAGACAATATGCATAATACAAGCGATCAATCAATCAAGATACATCCCACAATGAATTCAAACAATTAAAATTAAAATTGGAAGTGGTTAATACTCGCCAAGACCAACTGTTTCCACTGATATTATAAGGAGCTATGAGCTGTTCTTAAAAAAAGAAATGGCCTTTTTGCAGTTTGGAAAGTGACAGGGAAATGCATAGAGAAAGTGTGGAATTTTGTGCTAGTAAATCAGAATGAATTATCAATAAGGTTTGCTTATTGGGTAGCAAGGGGGCATATAACCAAATGCCAGAAGTAGGGAAATAGCCATCAGGTTGGGCTATGGAGGTGGTGTGAGCACACATTTCCCAGATGGGTAAATCTCAACTGCTTGATTTCTTTTATTTCTGGGCTTTTAACTTAAACCAGTAGCCAGAAGCTTTACTTTGGAAAAACATGGCAGACCTGCAAAACCTATTCTGGTAACAATGTACACGTGTGTGTAGAATAGTGGGGTTCTGGGCAACAGTGCCTAGAGTATCATTTTTATAGAGGTATAATCCCAGACTTGTAGTCAAATGATTTTATTCATTGCTCCCCTCTCTCCCCAAGAGAGGAACATCCACCAGTGTGTCTTCTCCAACATGCTGGTTCTCATACTGTCTTCTTTATTTTCAGTCTCACCGAGTGTTCCTCAAGTTATGCCAAGATTGCCAAGGCAGTTGAAACGTTTGTAAGCCTAGTCAAAGGCCTTTTGGAAAAGCTGTTGGATTACCGTGCTGTGATGAATGATGAAAGCAAGAACAACCGCATGAGCTGCACTGTGAATTTGTTGGTATGTAGTGTTTTGAAGGGTTGCTTGAAGACGTTCTTCAGATAGTAAATCAAGAATTCCATAAACTAGCATGGTGGGGAAATGTTTTGAAGTTGTGAGCAATCTACAAAATCTGCAAATGCTTGATCTGTTTTGAAGGTGGCTCATAGTAATGACTGAAGGGAGCTATACTGTATCCTCATATTATCATAGACCTGGAAGGGAAAAAATAAGTTATCAAGTCTAAATTTTATAATGTTAGATAGAAACTTCTATCCAAAAAGTATTAAGAGAACACTCCATGTATTCCCAAAAAATAAAATTGGGCTGCTAACTAAGGGAGCAGCAAGCCAATATGCTCAACAACAACATTTATATAGTACCTTTGGGGTACTATATTAGATCAGTAATTCTTACAGTAGCCCAGTAAGGTAGGTCGATACAATTCCCCTTATCCTGTTGATGGGACACTGAGGCTTAGAGGGTAGAATCACACCTAGTGTACTCATGCCTGAGGTAAAACTTGAATGAACCAGGTACTTTCTGATTCACAGCTTATCTACACTACTACTGTCTCTTACTGCTGTATACATCATAGAAAACAACATATGGTTCTAGAGCATAGAAATCATAGAATTGTAGAGTTGGAAGGGACCCTGAGAATAATCTAGTACAGCCCCCTGCAATGCAGGAATATGCAGCTGCCCCATACAGGGATTGAACTTGCAACCTTGGCATTATCAGCACCACAATCTAACCAACTGAGCAATCATAATGCTCAGCATTTTAACTAAGCCACACCTTACAGAGAAAGGCAACATTTGCTGTACCTGCAAGGTACACTCTGAGCTGCCTAACTTATCCACCCTGTTTTCTGTCATCGACTGTATGTCACAGTTTGTGTAGTTGATAAAAAATAGTCCCATTGGCTACCTATGAAAAACTGTCAGTGCCAGCAATAACATATACAGTACATTAGAATTCATGTTATATCACTGGGCAAATAGAAGGCCTGATTCTTACTTTTCTCAAGCAAAAACTTTTCATCAACAATTGCTGTCATGAACTCAAAAGATTTTCACCCTAATGATTTCAAAATATCATTTCAACAGAACTGCTGTGGGAAAATATGACCCTAGATTGGGACAGTACATTAACAATTATTGTATGAATTCTGGTTTCAATCAGAAGCAGTGCATAATAAATGCATATTCATGTTAGTGCTAATTAAAGCCTTGAACTTTTAGTGATGAAATATGACATAAAGGCAAAGTGATTCCCCAAATGAAACTAACCATGATTTCTGTGTGCAAAGGTGATAAGATTTCATTCGTTTTCCTTCCCTAGAATTTCTACAAGGAGATTAACCGTGAAGAGATGTATATAAGGTATGGTGATTGCTCAGCTGGTTTTGTTGTTACTGGAGATACCGCTATTGCTTTTCCTCACATAATCTACAGGAAGTTATATGGAATTGTGGTACATAACTGATAGCATTCCATTCCCCTCGACTTTGCAATGTCTAAGGCTCATCCAGTCCTGTATAAATTTTGCTTGAGCCTTCTGCAACTAAGCCATGCCATACATATAACTTTAATTCCCCACCTCACCCTGGTATTTCATTTGAGTGAACCAATCAGGTGCCTGGCTTTCTCTCTCTAAAAGTTATGTAACGGGAGCTGAAATTTGAAGCAAAGTAGATGACACATTCCAAGTTGGCAAATGGAATCAAACCTGATTGCTTTGCATTAGACAAAAATCTGTAAATAAAGACCTGCTCTGTGGGGTGTGCTGCTGCTGTAGTGTCTTGCACATGGAACACTACATTTGGAATTAGATTGGAAGTCAAAGATATCTTTGCAGAAACAGCTTTTTTATACGATGTATATTGTGAATGTGTGTGTGATGATGATAAATAGGCACATTAGATTTGTAAAGCCATTAAATTGCATCTGTAAATCCATAGGCAACAGTCAGCATTTTAAACCCTGCTAGAAACACACAAGTTGTTTCTCCCTTCCTCGCTCCCTATTTTCAACTCATAGGCAAACTTAGGATTTTATAAAGCAGGCCAACAAGCATCTTTCAAACTAGTATATTAGGACAGGCAGTTTGTCAAGATGGATCGTGCCTGCAATGTGAACTTGGAGATGTGCAGTGCATGCAGTTTACCTGTGCTTTCAGTTCTGATGTTCATTTTCTTTCTCTTGGAACAATAAAAATACAATGCAAGAACTGTTTTCTCCCTGCCCCACAAAAAATAATCCTTCTTTTGAATATGCACTCCTCTTAAAATTTGGAATTCAACATGTTACATCAGTTTCTTCATGAAACTCGCCCACCTTCTTATCAGGGCATGTTGCTTCTTCCCTTATATGAATACAGTATAAGGATATGGATATTTAGCAAGCCTTTTGTGTCTCTGTGAATTTGGATAATGTCAGCTGCAACTGACAGAAGATATACGTAGCTCCTTTCATGGACTACAAGAAAGCATCAGCACCAACTTTGGTTTTAGGCCTGTTTTCAGTATAGACAGAAGCAAAGTGGTGAAAGGAGTAAAATTAAGGATGTGAGGCTCCCTCATTTCTCTTTTTTGTAATGCAGCAAAAGTCAGTGGGCGTGGTCTTCAAAGCTCACATTATGTTCTCATTTGTATGTTGGCTTCCGTGCCTTCACATTGTCAAGCTTTGCTTCGTAATGATGGCAGTCAGAAATATAACATTTGATCCAGCCAGAAATTAAGCATTTTTAAAGTTCTATTAGTCTGAACTCAGTTTTAATACATGAATTTATTATTATAAGTCCCAGATTTAAATGTTGGCAGTCCTGCTCATCTTGCCAACTCTTCATTAAGTTTTCTTTTGTTCTGTCTCACTCACTTGCTTCATCCACTAACAGGTACTTGTATAAACTTCGGGATCTTCATTTAGACTGCGAGAACTACACTGAGGCAGCCTATACTCTTCTGCTGCATGCTTCGCTTCTGAAAGTAAGTTATGTTATGAATTTCAGTTGGTCTACTGTGGCTGAGACTAACATTTGATACATTTCATGGGGCCTACAAATAGGGGACTATCAAGACAACTGTAAACCATTGGCCCTTTTCCATTAGCGCCCCTAACAAAGTTTGAAATGGGAGAGCAGTGAAGCCCATTTAAATCCCACGCTCTTCCACCTTCCCCCGGCCTTATACTGTATACAGCATGGGAGGGCAAACTAAGGCCCGGGGGCCAGATCCGGCCCAATCGCCTTCTAAATCCAGCCCACAGACAGTCTGTGAATCAGCGTGTTTTTACATGAATAGAATGTGTCCTTTTATTTAAAATGCATCTCTGGGTTATTTGTGGGGCATAGGAATTTGTTCATTTTCTTCTTCAAAATATAGTCCGGCCCCCCACAAGGTCTGAGGGACAGTGGACCGGCCCCCTGCTGGAAAAGTTTGCTGACGCCTGGTATACAGCATTAATGTCTCACATTGAACATAACTGATTTGTAGAAAAGACTCTACGACCCAAAAGTAGAGACAATGCACATACTTTTGTAACGGAAGAAAATCTTTAATAAAAATTAGTTTTTAAAAAAGTTCTCCAAAGGAGATACAACACTTTTTCTACTGAGATATAAATGTACATGTGCAAATTTGCCCATCAGAATCAACATGCGTATCACTGGTGTTGTTTTACACTGAAATGCATACAGTGAGTGATTGGACAAGGACTGGGCCCATGTTCAGTGCATGTATTTTGTACTCAACTACAGTATTGTACCCGGTTTGTCAGAACAAGACTGCTTTGTTTGTATCACTCCAGCTCCTAAATTATAGACAGATAGCAATTATGTATTTTCTTCTTCTTCTTTTCTCTTCTCCTCCTCCTCCTCAGTGGTCTGATGAACAGTGCACTCCCCAAGTCATGCAAACAGAATTTCAGAGTTCACAAACTCATCGGCACCTGAAAGAACACTTGTATGAGATGATAATAGAATACTTTGACAAGGGAAAGGTACCATTATTATTATTATTATTATTATTATTATTATTATTATTATTATTATTTCCTGCTGAGGAGCTTTAGACAATGGCTTTTAAGTTTGTTCCTCAATATAAAGCTCACCAGTTGCTTTTTAAATAGTCTGATGGGCTAATATACGTAGCCACTTGTAAACATTCTTTCCATTTTGCATACATCATGAAGTATATTGCTTTTAGTCTTACTGGTGGTACAAACATAGTGTTTGTGCATAGATTTATTTTTTACAAGTGTATGCAAGTTTCCATTAGCAAGGTGACCTTTCCATTAGCAAGGTGTTGCTATGATTGAGGCAACACATAGATTATGTATTGAGATCAAGCCAACACGTTAAGGTCTATGTGACACTGCTAAAGCCATCTAGGCTTTGATCTATCATATTTTGAGGTCAATAGTAAAGCAGTTTTTATCTGTAAAGAGCAGATGTTTGCATTGAAATCACTGGAGAACTTAAAGGCTTTCTTTCAGAAGGCGTATTTATCTCCTAGGAAGGCACTAGGCTGTAGTAAATTCTACCCTGTGCAACTGACATCTTCCATTTAGCCGTGGCAATAGTTCAAAAGGTCTTGGAATTTGGTGATAGCATTGTGAAAGTTTGTTCTCCAGAACATTTACTTTTTGTCATGGCAACATGAAATGTGGCACAGATGTGGAGAAGGCCAGTGCGTGTACATAAACAGGTCACTATCATACAGTGCAGGAAAAGTTAAGATTTGTAGATGTTATCTGGATAATATCTGGTGTCCTTGTCTTAAAAATATTTTAATATAAGGGCATGTTTGCACAAAGGTGAACTTGATCTAATTTAGCATAGACCTGGTTTACTGCATTAAGTTTGTACTGACACAGCAAGAACCTAGGGAAGTCTTCCCACAATAATAAAATAATAAATTTTGAGATTTGCATGTATGAAATGTCACATGTTAAGATTAACATTAGCCTGTTTTTATCAGAAGGTGTGTGTAGTTGTTTGATACTCCTGACGGTGCCCCAAAAATCATACATCTTCTATCAGAAATAAATGAGCTATGTGTTGAATTTCTAGCTTTATATTTTTGTGCATCTTAACAAGCAGGTATGCATAACTTAAAAGAGAGATGGGTATAAAGTAGGCTAGATTGATTTAGGTGCCCTTTATGGCACTTAAATATAATACATTTGGAAAGGTAACACACAAGCCTTTAAAAATATTGGCTCAAAGCAAATGCCTCTGGTAGCAGAAGTGACATTCTTCTGGTATTCAAAGATAAAAGCTGCCCTACTTGTGCTCTTCTTTTAATGATTCATATACCTTACTTTTATTAATTTTACACCTTTTTTACTTTTTTTACTTTTATTTATTTTTGCACATTAGTCTTTTGTGTTTCAGATACATTTGCCTCTAATACTTCATTTTACATATAATAAAAATTAGTGGCATTTTAGATATATATATTATTTTGTTTATTAAAATGTATTCCACTTAATGTAATAAAAATCTCTAAGCAGTTCAATATTCAATAGAATTTTGTAAGGACTAGATGAAAACAAAATGTGATTGTACCACAAAAAGCTGAGCAGCGTGCAGATCTTTCAACACTGGTGTAATATGTGGAAAGGTGGATGTCCCACTAAGCACCGCAACAGCTGTATTTTGCATGAGCCGCAGCTTCTGAACCGAGTGCATTACAGTAGCCTAACAGTGAGTTTACCAATGTCTGAATCTCCATGACAAGACTATTCTGGTCCAAAGAAGTCCAAATTTGGTGTACCAGCTAAAGTTGGTAATGTGTTCTCCAAGCCACTGAGATCACCTGGGGCTCTTGTGAGAGAAGCACTCCTAACTATGCACCTCTTCCTTCAGAGAAAGTGCAACCCTATTATGATCTTATATACAACAACGCATTTCCCAGATCTGAAAACCATCCAACCTTATTAGCACTAATTGAACCCATGACTTCATGCTGGCACCATTTTAGAATATGCATGAACTCTCATTTCAGATTTCACAAAGAAATCAAGCCAGGCAGAATCATACTGGTGACACCTTGCCCTAATCTCCTAAAGATCACTCCAAGCAGCTTCATATAGTTATGAAATAGCATTGTGGACAGTATTACTCTCTGGAAGCATCACTAAGATCTCCATACTTGGTGATGATTGAAAGCATTATTTATTTTTGTGATCTTGTGATTATGCTTCTGAATGTCCTGTTGTGTTGCAGATGTGGGAAGAAGCAATATCCTTGTGCAAAGAGCTGGCAGAACAGTATGAAATGGAAATTTTTGATTATGAACTTCTCAGCCAGAACCTGGTAGGAATGCCACTCTCCAAAAATATCCAGTTACTTGTAATTTCGTATTTCTTTTTAAAACCTTTATGTAGATCCGATGGCCAGCATTAATCGTGTTGATTCATACATAACTGCTGAATTACCCAACGTTCAAAGACTTGCAGTTTAATATG
The DNA here is from genome assembly GCF_964270895.1 of Podarcis filfolensis. NCBI lineage: Eukaryota > Metazoa > Chordata > Lepidosauria > Squamata > Lacertidae > Podarcis > Podarcis filfolensis. The sequence goes on along the minus strand of NC_139605.1, from coordinate 75,829,660 downwards.
TGATGTCAAGTGAACTAAAAGTGCTGTCTGTGGTATTTGATTTCTCCTTGCTGTTCCATATATGCAAATCCTGAAGTGTGTTTTGCATTTGCTGAGTGATGAAAGTGCATGTGTAAACTTACTTAGGTGGTGTTTGTCAATCTGTATTAAGCTGCTTAATAAAAGTAAATCAAGAGCACTTATAAAAATGATCTTTGCTTTCTTTTCTTATTTAAGTTGATTGGAGACACGAGTAGGCCTGTTATGACATTCTGTAAGTTGTAGGAGGGTAGCTATGATGTAGCCAGGAAATCTTCATCAAGCTGGAAGGCACATGAAATTCTTTCTGGTCAAGTGTCCTCTAAATCTTCAGATTTTATTCGCTTCAGGCATCAGTTTTTTCTCTCGTCTAGAATTTTTTAAATAATTCGCTGGGTGGGGTGAATAGTTGTTTTTCTTTTCATAGTAATATGCAAATGTACTAATATAAAAATGCTCAAGGTTAACCAGTTTCTTTTTACTGTGATGCTAAAGGAACCTATCCGTGTCTTTACTTTCAGAGGCAGCAAGCAAAGTTCTATGAAAATATTATGAAAATTCTGAGGCCTAAACCAGACTACTTTGCTGTTGGATATTACGGCCAAGGGTTCCCCACCTTTCTAAGGGTAAATGCATCTGCTTTGTGTACTTTATCTTTAATAACTGTTTGTACATAGCCCTAAGGAACACCAATATTCTGCCAGTGAAAATGGAGTTATTTACTGCAGGAGAGATTTATCTTCATTTGACTCTGCAATGCACAGGATTTCTCTTGCAGCCATCTGAAGTGTCATTTGTAACAATAGTGAGTGTCACATTTTCAGAAAGAAATGTGATTTATTGCATTCTCTTCTTTTTCCTGCTGCTTTCAAGGTTAGAAGAGGCTTATAGTGGTGATAAGGGAATGTTCTGGATTTTTACAAGACAATCATAATTAAGGAATGGTTTATAGCTGGAACACTTCCTAATGAACAATAATAACAGCAATACAAATAGCCCAGAGAATGAAACAGGAAATCTAATGACTATCACATCTAGTTCGCTTCCATTTATATTTGTAATTTGTATAGGTGAAATCTCATAAAACAGTTGTGCCTTTACGACAGTTTTTATGATTCCTGTTGCTGTTAATAGCTTAAACTTTCAAATGCTGCTAATCCACAAAGACAATTTCCGCTTCCTCACCCTTCAAAAACTGATTAGCAACGCAGCCATAGCCTGAGATATACTGAAGAATACTAGATGTCCCTACCCAGCCTATCAACCTACAGGAGAATTGTGTGAGTAAGGAGCAGTGGTCCATAATAAATGGACTTTTTGCTTCTTTAAAGAATGGCAAGGCTTTATTGTTGTTAGCCGCTCTGAGCCCGGCTTCGGCTGGGGAGGGCGGGATATAAATAAAATTTTATTATTTTAATTATTATTATTATTCACCTTTTTAAATTGGCCCTCACATATAATGTGTTGCAAATGATGACCTTGAAATATTGCTGCTGTTAAGAAGACAGTGTTGCATATGCAGCCTGCATTCACTAGTGCTAAGAGGAAAAGAGTAAGTAATGTTCTAATGCATAGCAATATTATCTACAAGTTTGTAGTCTCAAAAGTCATCTAAGCTTTTCTTGCAGAACAAAGTGTTCATCTATCGTGGCAAAGAATATGAGCGGAGGGAAGATTTTCAAGCGCAGCTGATCAGCCACTTTCCAAATGCTGAAAAAATGACTACTACTGCACCCCCTGGAGAGAACATCAAAAACTCCACAGGCCAATGTATCCTTATAATCCTTATTAATAATCTATAGTTATTAATAAAGGGGAAAGAGATGACTAGTGTTAGATGGAAGTCTAGGGAGAGCAATACCGAAATTCTCAGTGTTTTAGGTATGCTTTTTGAAAATAAGCTCATAAAGTGTTTTACATATACATTGGAAATATATGGAGTATACAAATAGATATTCACATTTTCCAAGAAGCTATGCTTGGTTGTGGCTCTATGAGCACTCGGTAACTGGCACAATTTACTACTCTACTTAATGTGTAATGCTATATTTATTTTAGGTTATTTAGGTTAGGTTAAGTATTTAATGTACTCTCTTGTAGGCTATGACCTGCCAGTAAAAAACATATGTGAGTATCCTTGCTTTTGTAAGTACGCATCTATTGGGTTCAGCAGCTCTTTTCCAGTTGGCCACAGTGATCTTCACCTTTCTTTTTAATTATGTATTTATTTTTTAGAAAATGTTTGAGTTAACCAACATCACTTGAGAGACAGTTGTAGATACTTGTGTTTATCTATAGTTATACCGGTAACTATAGATATAAGCAAACTATGGGAAGGGAGGCAGGAGAAAATATATTTGCATGAGAGGATAGGAGAGAGGAGGAAGCAAATTGCACATTCTAAAATTGAAATAGGGTCTTTCTCCATAAAGATAAATCTGCCATTTGTGCTAAGTGCATATCAGAATCCTTAATAAAACACAATGTGGGATGCATTCATTTCTCACTTCTTTATTATAACGGATTGCATAGTTCAATGCTGAAGACAAAAAATTACGTTTAAGAGTTGAAAGTGCTATAATAACACTATTATTTTCCTCAGTGTACATACACTTTTTAAACCTACTATAGAACCCTGCAAAATGAAGTTGCCTTATGGTGACTTAGACAGTTGGTCCATCTAACTCAACATTGTCGACTGTGATTGGCAAAGGTATTCCTGATCTTTAAGCTCCAGGATGGGTAACTTCTGGCCCTTGAGTTGTTGGACTCCAACTCCTATCATCTGTCATTATTAGCCATGCTGGCTGGGGCTGATGGGAGTTGGAGCCCAATAGCTAGAGGATTGAATGTGCTCAATCTCTGCTTTAACTGGAGATGCTGGGGACCTCTGCTACTGAACTATGAACCTTCATTTGAACATCATTACCAGAGGTGAGCATACATAGATACCACAAACCATGATGTCTTTCACATTCAACTTTAATATGCTGAAAAATTACTGTCCATCTCCAGCCTAAGAGGGAAGAGATGTTGACAGGATGATAAACACTTATGGTTTAAAGGCATACATGGAACAGCTGTCATATCACAGTTGTGCTTTTTGCAGGCAGGCTTTACACAGAGAATGGTGTACGTCATGTCAATCCTGTGTCCACTACTGCAAAATGCATCAACGAAACTACTTAAAATAATTTTGCACATAGTTCTTGTTAGCAGTATATCCCGCTCTATGAATATGTCACAGAAATAATACAAATTTGACCACAGTGGCACACCTAAGTCCATAGAGTGTTTAAGGATCATTCACAAAGTCAGAGAGCGGTTTGTTTCTTCATTAGACCACCATCACCCTCAGGTACAAAGCTGTATACTGACAATGCAAGTTTTAGCACCACAGTAATTCCTTTTTGTTTATTTTTAAACCTCTGCTACAATGGCCCTCTTAACTCCAACAGTGGTTGGTAAAATAAGATATAAAACATTTAAAACAAAAAGTGCTATAAAACAGCTGCCATCGAGTTTATCACTCAGGGATGAAAATCAAAAGCGTCACTGGGACACATCAGGAAGTATCTGAATGGCCTCATAGAAATGCCTGTCTGAATGCCCTGAACAACAAGAGGTAGAGCAAAGCATCACCCTCCCATTGAAGGAAAAACAGTCACTTAGAGCAGGGATGGACAACCTAGCACCCTCTACAGCAGGCTTCCTCAACCTCAGCTCTCCAGTTGTTTCTGGCCTACAACTCCCATGATCCCTAGCTAGCAGGACCAGTGGTCAGGGATGATGGGAATTGTAGTCTCAAAACATCTGGAGGGCCGAGGTTGAGGAAGCCTGCTCTACAGGTTGTTGAACTATAAATTCCATCATCCCTAACCTTTGGCCAACATCTGGAGGGCCACAAGTTCCCCAACCCTGGTTCAGAGCTTTCTTAATGCTAATAATAATAATAATAATAATAACAACAACAACAACAACAATAATAATAAATTTATTTATATGCCGCCCATCTGACTGGGTTCCCCAGCCACTCTGGGTGGCTTCAAAAAAATTAAAACACAATACACTCGCTTTAGCTATTTTCTCAGCACGGTGCAACATTGAATGCATTATTTGTATTTGTTCTTTTGAAGTGAAAGGTTGTGGTGATTTTATTTCTAAGCATGACACTGTTTATTCAATAGGGTGGTATTTTTGGATCATGATTTGTCAAGACCATGTTTATACTGTAAGGAGGGCTTAGAAAGCTTTAAAAGCCTTAAGCCTGTCTTTTATAGGAATGTTTTATAACAGCTTGTCAAAATATCACGTGTCTCCATTTCTCAGGCCCAACACTCAAGCTAAAAGCACTTAAGAACCAAGCTCTTTTTGTTTTCCATTCACCCTTCACCTTTCCTTTCTTCTGGCTTCCTATTCTGGGAAATGAAGCTGTCACACATACACAATCACCTTTTAAAAAGAGACATTTCCTACCTGTAGGGCGCAATTTTGAAGCACAACTTTAGTAACCAAACAAATGTTCCTTGTTTGATTTCTATATTATGCTGCAGTGCTTTCCACTCAAAGATGTAAGATGTAGGAAGCTTCCTTTTTAGTCATTCATAAAGTGACTGAATGGTGGGACACTGATTATCTTGACTCATTTCAGTCCTGGTTCAGATCCTACTATGAACCTTGGTCTCCCTGATGGATAAATTTAAGACAAGGATAAGGAGGCAGTTAAGCAGAGTGTGACCTTGATGTTTTTATTTGACGTTTCTGTGGTTTTTGATACTATTGAGAAGCTCAGAGTGGCTGGGGCAACCCAGTCAGATGGGCAGGGTACAAATAAAATCGTCGTTGTCATCATCTTCATGAACCAAGTTAGTGAGAGACGTTTTGACAGCACTATTTTAAAATGCTTTTGATTGTATCTCCGAGTTCAGTTTCAAATAATAGCACTGGGTGATTATTTGGGGGCCCTTGTTACTTTTGCTGTGCAATACCACAGGGTGCCATCTTGTCCTCAGTGCTGTTTAACAGCTATATGAAGCCATTGAGAGTAGTCATTATGAGATCTGGGTGAGATGCCACCTCTTTTTCTCTGTAACATCTGATTCAGGGGAGACCATGAAAGACCTGGACCAGTGCCTGTACTTAGTGGTGGACTAGAATGAGAACCAATAAATTGAGTCTGACCCTGGCAAAACAGAGGACCTAGTCTTGATAATTAATTGATTACCTGCTTGGGTTGGGGTCATATGCCCTTTGAAAGACTTCTGATTCTATCTGTCACCAGAGACCCCAGTGACCTTACCAGCTTCAACTAATAAGGCATCTACAGCCAGAATGGCCTGACCACTGTTTCTTGAGGTTGGCCCACAGGCTGAATTTGCACTAAAGTGCAAAATGCAGAGGCTGAACTGCTCACTAGGGCAGGTTACCACCACCAGGTTATGCTACTACTGAAAGAAACTCACTGGCTGCCAATTAGCTACCAAGCTAAGTTGAAAGTGTTGGTTAAATCGCTTGAAGAAGGACATGTTGGTTCAATATATTTTAGACACCTTGAAAGTCATGTAATATTTTTGAACCTAAATTTTAATTAATGTCTACTTTGGCAACTACTGTCAACTCCCCAATACTCCGTGTTTTTTGTTTCCAAGCTACTCATATCCGCTTACAAAGCTTAGCAGAATATGCTGTAATGTTTTTGTCCTTAACCAGTGTGATCTTAGATGTACAATGCTTCACAGTTCAACCAGTTTTGGAAGAACACCCTCAGTTCAAAAATAAGCCAGTTCCCGATCAGATTATCACGTGAGTTTATGTATTTGTTGAAACTGATTGTATAAAAATGCTTGAGAGTGGCAGAGTCAGTGGGTTATCTTCTGTCTGGCTTCCCTACCAGCTAGAAGTCTAAAAGCCAAGCCAAACTTCAGTTGGAATGTAGCCTTTCATAATATGAGGAGCTTTAATCTTTATACCATTCAGGATCCCAGTATTTGTTGGAACGCCTCTTCCAATGTGAACCTACTCAGACAGCAACAGAATCATCTAGGCCACTTCTCTGGGTGCCCTTGGCAAGAGAGGTTCAGAGGGTGCTGGCAAGGGAGAGGACTGTACAGAAAAAGGAGTGCAAAGGACACCTACTAAGCAGAACTAGAAGGTGGTAAGCAGCATAAGGAGGCTGGTAGGACCTGTTATCAGCACACAACTGTGTTGGTGACTTGTGGGTGTCATTTGGTAGTCCACCACACCTCAACCAGGGTGATGTATCAGCAGAGTTTGCGGAGCCCTAGCAGAGTCTTCAGATATTTCCTGCTCCCAATGGAACAGCCTGTTCCAGATTCCTCTCCCACACAGTTCACAGTAATAAAGTGTTTACTGTCTCCAGACAAACGACAAATCTAAACACTACTATCTACTATATGCAGTTCTTTTGATCTTTGAAGTAAACATACTTATGTACAGATCCACAACCACCACACTAGCTAACGCTGCTGTGTAAAACTCTCAGCCTCTTCCCCTGACTCGTAACAGACTGAGAGTCAGACCCAGGTCAGGATATAGAAGTCTGAGGCACTCTCTTTTCCATTTCAGCAGAGAGTATCAATAGGACCTACAAAACGCACTTTGTTCTAATTTTTATAGCCCTTGCATGAAGGGTTAAAATGATTAAAATGCAAAATACTGTGGACTTAGAATGGGATGTGTGTAAGCAAGTGCTCTCTGCTTACAATATGGACTACTGGACCAGGTTTTCCCCCCTTGGGTCAAATGTTTGAACCCTACCCTGTCACAGCCATGGAGCCCAACAACATATAGAGAACCAGTTGTTTTTGTTTTTGTTTTGCTTCACATACAGACTTAAATACCAGTCAATAAATAACATGTTTAGTTCATCAAATGTTAACTCCAAAGAGATCCTCCTTATATAAGTAACTCTTAAAATTGGCAGCATAAGGCACTTCCCAGTTGTATCTGTTAGCTAATTTAAGGACTCTTCTACCATGAGACACAAATTGCTATCCTAATAAGGGACACCTTGAAATGATGCACTGCATAAGTCTTTGTATCTGTCCTTCCATCTGTCATGTTGCCACTGCTAAGTTTATTTCCCCACCCCCACCCTAGTCATTAAGCGGGAAACCTGACACTGAACCACCAATCTAGCTAATGCTGCCAAAAGCAGCTGATTGAAGAGAATGATAATTCAAATGTAATGCAATAGCCATAATCTATTAGATGGAACCTTTTGAGCTTTTGTTTCTTTTGATCATTTGTGCTGTAATGGGAGGATGGCAAGTATATCACGGTGCTAACTTGGGAGGGAAATTAGCTAACAATAAAGCCAACATCAGTGAATGTGCTCAAGAGTGGCCAGATGCAAAAGGCAAAATGTACCTGCTAAAATGTCCTCTTCTACACAATTATTAAAGATTTAGGATCCCTGCCCACTTTCCCATCTCTGCCCACCCTAATGCATTCTCCTAGCACCCTGGGATAATTTCTTGGCTGCTTTGGGGGAGCTGCAACTCTTAATCTTTCAAGCCACACTTCTCCCTACTAATACTTCTTTCTCCTTTTTTTACTTGACATGTCATATTGAATGCTTAGCCTCATTCAGATGTTCTTTGTCCCTACTGGTCAACATGGGAGTGAGTAGAAGGGATGAACCAAGCCTTTGCATGCCAGTTTCTTTGCTCAAAGAACAGTCTGTAGAAATAGGTCCTTTGTCTGTACAGCTTCCTCATGACCCAGAACCTCAGTGGTTTGGGGTTCTTTACCATGTATAGCTGTATATGTGAAGTTTCCACGTACAAAGGCTAGGTGACTGGCAGATAGGTGGGGCAAGCCAGAATCTGACCTGCTGTCTGGAAAGGGTTCCTCATCACAGGGCTAGCGGGTGTGGCTATTCAACATATATTCAACAAGAGCACTTGAATAGGGCTTTTGACTCCCTCATTACTATACTTTGTAATTGAGGTTATGGTCAAATCTTTCTGTTGTTTCCTCATCAGTGTCTAAGATTCATTTCTCTACCTAAAGACTTCATCCATTGTGATGTCCTTCCTATTGTTTGCTGGGTAGAAATAATTACAGTAGTACCTTGGTTCCTGAACTCAATCCATTCTGGAAGTCCATTAGACTTCCAAAACGTTTGCAAACCAAGGTGCGGCTTCCGATTGGCCCCGGAGACAATGCTGACAGCCGAAACGGATGTTCGGCTTCCCAAAAACGTTTGCAAACCGGAACACTTACTTCCGGGTTTACAACATTCGGGAGCCGATTTGTTCGAGAGCCAAGCTGTTTGGGAAGAACAAGCCTTCCCTCTTGCTGCTAATGTGGCATTAGCTCTGGTCCAGTAGATTGGTAACCACACAAAAGTAATTAGAGAACTGTGTGTGTGTGTGTGTGTGTGCGCGCACGCGTACAAACACACACACACACACACACATTTTACAGTGTCATCTTTACCAGACTAGGTCATAAGCAGTTAATTCCATTACCAACGGAATCTTCTTTTTAAAGGCCTGTGAGTTCTTAAGTGGATATGTATCCATTATTCAAAATAGCGAGTTGGCCCCTGCCAAAGGCGCAGGCCCAGAGGGGTGCAAAAATCACTCCACCACTCTGGCTCAGAGTGGCTAGGAGCCCACCCACCTGGGCAGCTGCTCCGCTGCTCTGGGTGGCCTGGCAAGGCACGCAGACTATTCTGGGTACCTCAGTGGAGAAATCCCATTACTAGAATGGACCATCGGAGAGGAGGAAAGCAAACTTTTTGAGTTTCTGGTCCAGGGTCCCTCCTGGCTTCAGAGGTGCCAATACAGCTCTCAGCCAAAGGTGCAAGGAATTGGGGGGGTGCCAATATATCTCATTGCCAAGGGCACAAGGCACAAGAGGACACAGATACAGCTCCATGCCAAGGGTACAAGGGAGCCTAAGTACGCCTCTGAGTTCTGGTCAAACTGTTGGGTACAGTTTGAATGGAGGGAGCAGAAGGCGCAGTTTGCTGTTTATGATCATAGCAGTCACCCAAATGAGCATGTGCCTCATGGGCAACAACATCTGTACCATGATGCCTTCTTTCCCTTCCATTATCTTCCTTCTCCATAGCTATGAAAATAGCTCTGATGGTGATCATAGCTCTCTGCTCCCATTTGAGTCACCTTCTAGACTTACACAGGTGCCTCTTTGTCTTCTTTCTCCTCTTTTGCACACTCTGGGCTCGGAAACCTCTACTTTCTGTCCCTTTGACTTCCTATTCTCAGCCCAGTATACCTGAAGGAGCGTCTCCACCCCCATCATTCTACACAGACACCGAGATCCAGCGCCGAGGGCCTTCTGCCAGTTCCTTCACTGTGAGAAGTGAGGTTATAGGGAACCAGGCAGAGGGCCTTCTTGGTAGTGGCGCCCGCCCTGTGGAACGCCCTCCCATCAGATGTCAAAGAGATAAACAGCTACCTGACGTTTAGAAGACATCTGAAGTTTAGAGAAGTTTTTAAGGACTGGTGTTTTAATGTATATTTAATCTCTGTTGGAAGCCGCCCAGAGCGGCTGGGGAAACCCAGCCAGATGGTTGGGGTACAAATAATAGATGATGATGGTGGTGTCTGGAACAGACATGGTCCATCTGGTTACCCGTTCTTCAAGCCCCTCTGCTACTAGGTCTGCATGGATGTTGCTTTTGTGCACTTCCTGCTGCCAGTTAAATGTCTTTCACTCCTCTTGATGCTCCATTACCTTTTCCTGTCTTAGCTCATAAACAATGACTGTATCACTGTGTCACTTCTAGCCAAAGACTCTGGCAATTCAGTATTATATATTCAGCATCTCATACTGTTTGGAGTTATACATTCAGGACCAGCAACGAAATGTTGCACAGTAGAGTACTCTTGTTCAGGATGCCAGCCAGCCATGCCTTTGCCCCCAGTTTTCCATTTCTGCCCTCCCCCAAGTCAGTTTGTATTCCATGCACACTGATCCTGCTTGGTCCTCCTTGAGCAGTTTTGAGCCTATCTCCTGCCTTAGATTTGTACTTTTGCAAGCCCTGGAGTTCCCCCAAGCCTTCCTCTTATACATTGATAGTGCCATTCCGGGAAACTGGTCTGTGAGTTTTCCACTGGAACTCAAGGAAACGCTTCATGTAGCTGATGAAGTGGACCGCAGTCCACAAAAAGATTATACCGTAATAAATTGGTTAGTCTTTAAGGCACCACATGACTTGTTGGTTGTTTTTACCATTGATCTTGGTGTGGCTTACTTCTGAGACATATATAGGATTGCCTTATTTTCTAGAGATAAGACTTTTATAATTAAACTAAGACAGCTGGATCTGAAACAGGTATCACTATCCTGACTTCAGAAACATGCTTAAGTAGGTGAGTTTTCCAGCCATCATGATTAAGAGAGTGAAACAAATTGGGAATAAAGGGATTATTATTATTATTATTATTATTATTATTATTATTATATGATATATGAAATCCAACATCTTCTGGGCAGACTAGTTTGCCAGCTTACAGTCCAGAGCTCCTCACTCAGTGAAGGAGCATGAGTTCTCAGATTCAAATTTTAGACTCTCTAGTTCAACCCGATCTTAGGTATTAGGAAAGAGCCCTGGAGATATATTTGCCATGAAGACAGTCAAAGTAGATAGTACTGGGCCGGAGGGCATCAATTATCTACTCAGTTTGGTTCATGTGTGCTTAACTGTGTCCGCCTTCCCTACTTTTGTCTTCTATGTGGCTGACTGACTGAATGGCAACACATTAATAAGAAACATACACTTCTTATTAATAGTTATCCATGTTTAATTCTGAAAACCTTTGTGGAAAATCAAAGTAGAAAAGATACCATAGCCTACATTTCTCCCCTGCTCTTTGTTTTGCTGATGACAGGGTTGAATGGAAACGTGGGTACACAACAAGGAGTCAAAGAATAGCTGTAAAATATCCAGTAGAAATAGAAAACAGCTGCATGTATTGTTCTTTAAGTCCAATGGTAGGAAACAGCACCTATTACATTAACTTGCATGTATTTTACAGTCACTATGGTATTCTAAAATCATAATAGGCACAATACACACACACACAAAGAGAGAGAAACATTTGGACAATATTAAAAATAGATAATATAACGATTTTGGGGGGAAATAAGAACATCCCTACGTATTCTAAAGATACAAGAACAATTTTGTTCATTTTCATGTAGCTATGACTGTTCCTTGTTGACCCTTAAAGCAGTTGGATTTAATTGTGATTATATAGGGCACAGAGCATCATTAAATAACATGGATTCTGGTGCTCTGGCATCACTTTCAGTAAGATTTTTTTCCTTCAAGGCTTGCCTACCCTTTGCAAACCAGAATTGTTTTATGGCTTCATGCTTTTGAGTGTCTAGATTTCCGCACTGTAAGTGGAATTGTCACAAGAGGTGATCTTGTTATGTCTGCAAAGTGGTTGAAATATCACATGTATCAACAAGGAAAATATCATCTGCTTCACCAGGTCATTTACAGCTCACCATAAACCATAGTGCTTTATGTCTGTCCATAAAAAAAAGTGGCAGAGAGAGGATTGATAGATTGGCAACAGGAAACAGCAGCATCTGCAGAGTGAGATTTCAGCAAATTGCCATTCAGAATCATTGGATAGACTTGTTTTTTGACCTTAGAAAATGTTGGCATTTTTTTGGTTTCCGTATAATACTTTTAACAAGTGTCATCATTTCACTTTCCCTTTTGTGCCAAATCACTCTGTTAGTTAATGCAAGTCCCCTTCCCACCCCATTTTTCTGTCTTCTCTCCTCCCTGCACCCCAAAACTGCCAGCCTCTGAGTCCTCACTCCAGTGTTACCTTTGCAATATGGACCAGAGCTGCCTGCAGTGAGTTAACTGTGCTGGAACTAAAAAAATTTTAAAAAATACATTTAATTATTTTACTTGCACATTCAATGGAACGTAAAGCAAACATGCAATTGAAGAGTTTTGTAATACTTCTTTTCTTTCAGCTTTTACAAGTGTAACCATGTGCAAAGATTCCACTACTCAAGACCAGTCAGAAAAGGGTCTGTTGACCCTGAAAATGAATTTGCTGTAAGTATTTTTTCCCCCAGTTATGTTTTCAGATTGACCAAGATTGCATACATTAGTTGTGTAGAGGCGATGTGTGGCGAAGGCCCCGGCTGAACTGCAGGCTGTGTTACCAGCAGAAAAATTGGAATCAGCATACAAATGGGACAAGAGTAGGGTGCCTCAGTAGCACCATTGGAGCCAAGTGAATCTGGTCTTCTAAAATGGTTGGTTCCTTGGGCCTTAGCCTCACCTGCTATTTGGGGAGATAAATTTAATCATAAGTGGGCCTGAGAAGGAAACAAACAGGCATTTCCTCCTGACTACATAGAATGCTGCTGCCAAAGAGAACATATTTCCACTATTCCTGGTGGGTATACTGGTAATATCCAGGGCAGATAAAGTAATAAATGATTTGTTGGTCATGACATACAATGAATCTTTTGCTCCAGATAATCTTGGTTCAGAATCCAGTATGTTATTTACTCCATTACTCTGTTTCTTTTTCGGTGCTTGACTCTCCCTTTATGTTTACAGCTTGCATAACAGTGCCTAGTTTAAAATTGGATTTAGAAAGACGCCTCTTCGATGTTTGCATTTTTATTGCTGTTACAATGCTGATGTGGGGCAAGGAGGGGAGCAGCTTCCTGCTATTATTTACATTTTTGTTCCAGTACCCGTAACGTCCTAACATTATGGTTTCACTACTCTCCTATTCCCTCTGTGTGTCTCTTAACAGTCTATGTGGATTGAGAGAACATCCTTTGTTACTGCTTACAAGCTCCCTGGAATCCTGCGTTGGTTTGAAGTTATCGCTATGTCACAGGTGTGTATTTGAATTCTGATTACAGTTAATACAGAGTTTAACTCACAAAAATACACATTAAATACAGTTACAGATAGGTAGCCGTGTTGGTCTGCCATAGTCAAAACAAAAAAAAATTTTTCTTTCCAGTAGCACCTTAAAGACCAACTAAGTTAGAACTAACTTAGTTGGTCTTTAAGGTGCTACTGGAAAGAAAAAAAAATTTTTGTTTTGACATTAAATACACTCAGCACTATTTCAATGGAAAGCCAAAGGGGAGACACCAAATGGTGTTGTCTCTTTGGGGGTGGCACTTTGGGGGTGGAACGAGGGCATGGCCAGCCCCCTTGTGCTAAAAATATGGTTTTAATGGGGATGGGATTTTAACTTGGCGGGGGGTTGTTTATTTTTTGGGGGGAGTGGTTTTAAATTGTTCTTAAGTGTTATATGTTAATTTTTATTTTGTATTTTTATTTTGTATTTTTGCTTTATATAGCTGATTAATATTCTAAAGCCTTTAAAATGTGTTTATGGGAGGGGGCTTATTGCTTTGTTGTTTTTGTTTTAACTATTTCCTTGTGTTTTTAGCCTGTGAACCACTCTGAGATCTTGTGATGAAGGGCATTATATAAATCTAATAAACAACAACAACAACAACAACACACTATATCACAAGTGAATTCATTCTTAGTACTTAACAAGGGTTGGGTTCCCTCCCTCCTTCTTGATATTGGCAATTCTGATTTTTTAAAAATATGTTTTGGAGTTGACCCTGCATTTTGAATGCAGAATTCACTCAAGATTTTTTGAAGCACATCTATTTAATAGATAGGTAGTACAATTTCAGATTACACAAATTATATTCTTGATTTATTTTCCCCCAGACTACCATTAGCCCCCTGGAAAATGCTATTGAAACAATGTCTATGACCAATGAGAAGATTCTGGCCATGGTTAATCAGTACCAAAGTGATGAGAACCTTCCAATTAACCCTCTGTCCATGCTTCTGAATGGAATTGTTGATCCAGCCGTCATGGGAGGGTTTGCTAAATATGAGAAGGTAAGGTTTTGAATAGTTGCTTTTAAAATTAAAATAATGCTTTGATTTATTATATCAACAACACAACCTTGGAGATATCATTGCTTGTTCTAATGTGAGGAAGAAAGACGGAATGATCTGTTTTCTGCTTGCAGGCTTTCTTCACTGATGAGTACATCAGGGACCACCCTGAGGATCAAGAGAAACTAAACAGACTTAAAGATTTGATTGCTTGGCAGGTAATACAATGCTGGGCACAATTCTCTGAAGCTTTTTCTTCTTTCCTCCCTGCCTCTTCATTTATTGATCTTGTTTCTAGTGGAGCAGCATAATGTGATTTTACTTGTATAATATGCACATGTTTTCTCTTAATATATATTTGTAATAAAGTAGGGAATAAAAGTGACTGGCTCTGCAGTATGTAACTAATATTACTGAGAAGGAGCTTTTCATAAAGGCTTTTAATAATAATAAAAAATTCTTTAAAAGTGTTAGTTGGGATGAAAGAGCAGCCTCATCATGTAGTTGAGTTGACATATTCTGGACTTTCTTTGCCCAAAATATGCTAACCCCTGATCTAATGTCATAGGATTGTGGAAAAACCAGTGGACCCAATTCAAAGGATCTTACTCTTGTTTACATCTCATTGAAATCAATGGAAATTACATTTGTCGTTGCTAACTTGTTCCATTGATTTCAATAGAACATAAACTTTATTTCCCTTTGGTCTGAAGTACATGTTATTGCTGTGAAATATCTCACAAAACAAGGAGAAATGGAAATAGTCAAAACTGACCACTTTCATCCAAAGACTGATTGGCTTTTACTGGCTAATTTCAAAGCATTTTAGGAGTTAAACATCTAGATTCAGGATCCATGAAGTTGCTCCTACCTTATAACATACAGGAAAGGAAACTATCCTATTGTTTTAAAATATGTGTGTACAGATCAAGTGCTAGGCAGTAATCTTAGGCAGGTATAGGTGTGGGTAGGAGATCAAAGTGCACCAAGCTTGAGATCTTTCAGAAGTTTTTGCTACAACCACATACAAATAATGGAACAAATAAGATGCTCTTTCCATTTAATATCAATATGCCAGTTTAGCCAAGCGGTCAGGCGCAGTTCAAACTTCCAAAATACCTCCAGTTGTGTGGTTGTGCTTCCATTGCCTGCGCACAAAGCGACCTAGTATGATGGCCTGCCTTGGCAGCAATTCTGTAAACCTTTGTTGCAGCCAATCTTGTTAAAGTTCTGGTGGAAGATTCTACTGCCTGTTTAATGTATTATATGCTTTTCTGAAAACTCAGTGGAGTGTTAACATCCTACAAGAAGATAGGAAATATAAATCCCATACTGTCCCTGAAAGGGTAGGAAAATGGACTATAGCTGAGGAACCAGCAACAGTAAATTGTTGTACTATTTCCATAGCAAGTATTCAGTGGGACCCATTAAAAATTACAGTGGTACCTTGGTTTACAAACTTAATCCGTTCTGGAAGTCCGTTCTTAAACCAAGGTGTGCTTTCCCATAGCAGCAAGGGACTCAATTTGTAAATGGAACACACTCAACAGGAAGCGAAACATGTTCTGCTTCCAAGGCAAAGTTCACAAACCAAAACACCTACTTCCAGGTTTTCAGCGTTCTTAATCCAAGTTGTTCATAAACTAAGCTGTTCTTAAACCAAGGTACCACTGTATTCTGATTTCCAACAGAAATATGTCCTGGGCTGATTGATGACTGTCTGTTTTTTACATTTGTATTTTTCCTTTTGTAGAAGCAGAGTCCCATTTTGTATCCTACATACAAAATAGACTAATTTTTATTTTGAGGAGTTGCTTAAAAATTGTTTATGGGATGTGGAATGGTGCACTGACCCTTGTCAAAAACAATTGAGTAGATTGCAGAGAAGAGCAGGTAAAAAGCTAAAATCATCCCAAACCTCCTATGAGTCAGTTAGCAGGATTTTAAAAATGACCTCTGAAGTGATCCTTCACTTCTCAATAGCATAGCTCTGATTCAGCAAGGTGGCATAGTAGATTCTAATATGGCTGATGTTACATTTTTGCCTATATTCTTGAAATAAAAGATAAAGGGAAGAGGCCAGCTGCTAATGGCAAACACAGAAAAGAAGGTTTTGTGTCATAAAAAAAGATTAACTAATTCAGAAACTTCCAGTGCACATGGGACTCTGAGGAAAGCCATATACGCATGATTTTGCATGTGTGGGTTCCACACTGATTTCATGGGGTTATAGAGGAAGAGGACTATGCAAGCAGTTGTTATGTGCATATATCAAAGGGCCCTCCATGCATAAAGTTAAATATCTGATATTTCTCCTTTATCTCAAAATGCTTTGTTATTTTGAAAAAGAGAAATATTGAATTTAAAACTTACCTTGCAGGACTTTAGAGAAGGATGCTAGGCAATGTCATAGAAAGAGCATAGCTTTTGCTCAGACTTTGGGGAGAAATAGCCCTCATTGGTTCCCTTGTTATTAGCAGCTACAGCGTGAGGGCATGGGAAAACCGAGAGCAATCAGATCTCCTGGAAATATCACTTTCATTTTTATGTTCTTGTCAATTATTTAATGTTGCAACAAAACTACATGAGGGATGCAGCGTGATGGCAAAGTTTCCTTTTCATGAGCTAAATGTTTATTGCTGCCAGTCTGTTCCTGTGTAAGCACCAATAATTGTCAGTTTCTTCCTTCCTTTGTGAATCAACAAGAAAAATGCTGTTTGCTGTGATAGTTACCCAGAGTGTTTATTCTGTGGGTGCTGTAAGTGTATGCAAGAAAATTTTTAATCTCAGGCATAAGGCATCTTTCCTTCATTTAGATGTCTAAATATTGTTTGCATAGGGCTGGATTCAACTAACCCAGTACACTAAAAGGCAGCAGCACAGGATAAAGTGAAATGGTGGACTGCTGCAGCGTATTTTTCCAGTTACTAATCTGGACTGATTAAGCGTGCCCTGGCACATTATGTTCAGAGCCTAAACGCTTTTGAGTCCTTGCTCTCATTATGTGTATTAAAACTACATGAAATGTAATAAAGCCTCCCTCTATCTAAACCTCTACTTGTCTGTGATCTTCGTCAGGAAACACACACAATCATAGAACTGCAGAGTTGGAAAGGACCCCAATGGTCATCTAGTCCAACCTCCTGCAATACAAAAATCTCAACACACGGTCTCCCATCCAATCTGAAACCATACTGGATCCTACTTAGCTTTGTAAATGTGCTCACCGTTGTACTGCTGCACCACCTACCTCTTATTATTTAGAATTGTCTTCAGTTTACAATAAGATGCCAAACTGCTGTTAAATGTTACAATTCTTGGCTATATTGCGGCAGGATTTTTTTTACACATTCTGTAGATCAGGGAGATAACGTGGCTAAACTTCTTCCTGCTGTTCCTTCCCAGATTCCATTTCTTGGAGCTGGAATTAAGATCCATGAGAGGAGGGTTTCAGATAGCCTTCGTCCTTTCCATGAGCGTATGGAGGAGTGTTTCAGGCACTTAAAGGTCAAAGTGGAGAAACAATATGGTGTCAGAGAACTGGTAAGATCCCCTGCTTTTACTTCTCTATTTTTACTTCTATTTTAGCTGCTTGAAGGGGGATGGGGAAGGAATCAATGACCATCGGACTGTAAGGTGCAGCCTGTGATCTGAAGGCACTACAGCTTTCATCCCGCAGCCAGATCCACTTCTGGGGCACTAGGCTTCCCCTAGCGGAAAGCCTTCTGTTTATGTGAAAGCTATTCCACGTAGTTAGGGAGCTGAATTAAAAACCTTATGAAAGTTTTCTGGCCAAGACCTAGAGCCCCTGCTTCCTTTCCTCTCCTCTGTCTGTAATTTTTAATAGCTTAGAGCTTTGATCCAGACTGAATATCCAGGGGTCCTGGTTCTTGGAAGATTCCAGCTGTTTGCTGAATCTGCTTCTGAAGCAAGCTCTATAATAAAACATAAATGCATTAGCTGAGGCTAAAATGGTTGTATAAAAAGGCTGTGCAATAGAATTAGCCACTATGTGTTTCTGACAGCTCTTGGAGCACAGCCAACTAAATAGCCGAATAATTAGATGAAATGTTTGATAGCATTAGGAATGAGAGGGTTGTTATATATGAAACAGAATTTCTGCTCTTGCCTGGAACACACTGCCCTTGCAGGTTGTAATGGTCTGATTTGCTTTTACTGAAGAAAGGCTTTCTAGGTGGTGAATTTCTAAGCTTATTCCTTGGGAGAAATTACATGGCCTAAGTCCCAAATAATGCAAATTATGGCTATTTGTCTACTTTGTGTGCATATAGCACAATAGCCATAATTTGTAAACGTCCCTTGTATTAACTTAATAAACTAGCTTCAGAATCCATAGTCAAAACAAAAAATTTTTTTTCCTTCCAGTAGCACCTTAAAGACCAACTAAGTTAGTTCTTGGTATGAGCTTTCGTGTGCATGCACACTTCTTCAGATACACAGTGCATGCACACGTGTGCATGCACACGAAAGCTCATACCAAGAACTAACTTAGTTGGTCTTTAAGGTGCTACTGGAAGGAAAAAATTTTTTTTGTTTTGACTATGGCAGACCAACACGGCTACCTATCTGTAATTCAGAATCCATAGTTGCCTTTAAACAAACTTTGGACCCCTGTTTGAAAGCCAGAATAAGATGGGATTCAGTAATAGCAAAATTACAATCTGCTAAAGTCTTCTTCCCAACCATAAATGGGGAGGAGTGGGGGGGTGCACAAACCTGACACATTGCTCAGGCTTTTTCAGTATTGTCCACATGGCAGCACTGAAGCATATTTTTGCATTATGAATGACTAGAGCCAGTGTCAGCTTGGTTGAACAGTCCTTGTCACTTTCAGGTCAGCTAAAATGCATCCAGGTTCTTCTGGCTACACTTGCACTTCGCCTAAGCTGTTCTCACTGGGAGCTTGGTATAAATAGATCCCGATTGCTGATTTGTGTCTCATTGCAAGATGAGTTAATTTAACCTGGGCTTTAGCAAACCATGGGGAAGTTCCCAGAGTCTGACATGCACAACCTGACATAAAGCACATGGATAAGATAGCAGCCTGGCTCTAGTGTTTTAAATGTAAAGCAAACTACTAGTGTGGTTTCTTCACTCCTTTTAGATTTGAACATCTCCCAGCCTATTCTGGGTTCCAACTTGAGCTGAAATTTCGCATGCATATCAATGCAAAACGAAAAGTAATTTCCTTCAAGTATATGTTGCAAAATGAAGTATTTCATCACTTCTGAATACATTCCACATAAATTAATATGCTTGGGGGATGCCAATATTTAATATATATTCCAATACATATAAAAGCCAATGAATTCAAAGAGCAGACCCCTTCTGGTTTTATCATCTCTTTGGCTGGCTGGTGTGTTCTCTTTACCTGTAAAATGCAGCTGTGTGATTGTGTCTTCTCTCTGAACCTGGGGTTCACCAGATGAGAAGCAATTCCCACTGCATATAAAATGTAAAATGTATTTGAAAATAAACTTGGGAGCTCTAAATGGCTTTCCTGAGTCTCTTGCCGGAGGTGGCTCTCTGAGTGAAATGAGACAGCGTCAGAATGGAGCCTGAAGTATGAGATTACATACCAATTTCCATAGAGACTTCATAATATCTCTGAAATCTGTTTTTTTTTTAAAGGCCCTGACTTTCAAGTATTAAACTCAGGGAGGTGGCAGGTTTTTACACCATATACATATTGAGAATAGCTTCTCTGCCTTAATGCTAGGTAACTGAAGAAATTTCTGCTTCTTCGATAATGTGAGCTGAAAATCAAGGGGGTGATCTAAGTTCAAAATACAGCTCAGTTAGTCATGGATTGCACTAACCCCGGAGACTTGATCTTTCCTGGACATACTGAGCTGCTAGGCAGCCTTTCTCAGGCTGATCTGTGGGTGAATGAAGAGAGTCCTCAGCCAGCAGGAATTATTTTAAGTAAGGCAAAATCATGCAAAGTCAGGAAACCTTGGAACTGCCCCCTCCCTTTAAGGCTGCTTATTGGGGTCTGGGAAGGTCTTGGAAGGGAACCAGCAGCCTCCCAGGCCCCAGTGAGCAAGACTGTATCTTCCTTGCCTGCCTCTGGGATGCTCCCAGAGCCCTTGTACTTCCTTCATGGAGGCCAGTAAGGAAGGCACAGTCATGCTTACTGGGCTTTGGGAAAGTGGAGTGAGGACTCTGGGATGCTGTCAGAGCGCTTGTGCTGCCATCCCAAAGCCACTGGGTGTGCAGGTGGGAGGGGAAATAAATATATGGAGAGCAGGGAATGGTGGGTTTTTTCTGCTCTCCATTTATTAATTTGTTTATCTCCATCACCACCTGTATAAGGTTGTGATTGCTTAAGGGAAACAAGTGCAACTTGCAAGTTTACTGTAGCTGCCTCCTTTACATTTTCAAGGTTGGTTAGAAAGAAAATTAGAGACCCTTGCACACTGTCTGGTTCATTTTTCAAAAATAGGGTGTTGTGCCAGTATACAGAGTTTCTCCTTGAACAACTGAAGTCTAAACATTAACTCTCAAAACCAGTCACAGTAGAAACACCAAGGTTAGAAAAAAGAACAAGATGCAGGGAAAGGGTGTGTTAGGTTAGTATGCCATCACTGAACCTTGCTGAGCTCCAAGTTGAGCTACCTTTATGTCTTCAATACATGCTTTCCGCTATTATCTTCCAACAACACACTGTTTATTTTCCACTTAATTTGCAAACTTTACAAATGGGATTAAATCAAAGGAAAACAAAATCAAGGGTTAAATGCCTTGCTGAGGTATTTGAGTTTTATCTGTTCTACCTCATGGTAAATACCGATCTCCCTTTCCACCAGGGAAGATTAACTACCTTATATTTCCTATTCAGCCGGATTTTGATGATAGGCGAGTTGGTCGGCCAACATCTATGCTGCGATCGTATCGTCAGATGTCTATTATTTCCCTGTCCTCTATGAATTCAGACTGTGGTACACCAAGCAAGACTACTGCAGAAAGGTGAGTTTTATACTGACCGCTCCATACAGATATGGCAGGAGTTTTCTCCTTCTCTTCCTTCCTTCCTTCTCCTTCATCTTCCTATTACAATTTCACATTATACAACAAAGTTATCAAAGCAACTTAATAATACTACAGAGAATTTTTAAAAATTACACTAGAGCATAATAGTAATTGTATACTAGCTCCCAACCATTCCCCAAGTACATCAGCATAATGATGATAATAATATAATAATAAATAATAATAAATTTTATTTATATCCCACCCTCCCCAGCCGAAGCCGGGCTCAGGGCGGCTAACAACACTAAAATAGTGCAACATTATAAAAACATTATAAAAATTAATTATGATGATCTAAAAGCTAGCAAACAACAAAAATCAAGAAACAGGAGACAAAATTAACAAACAAATGCTTAGGAGTAAAGAGAGAATGAAAACAATTCTCTGAAAGGCACTGCGGTTCCAAATCTGCATATTATGTTTTTGTATTTTATTATGATTTTGCATATGCTGGAAGATGCCCAGAGTGGCTTGGGGAACCCAATCAAATGGGCAGGGTACAAATAACCAGTTCTTCCCAGAAGTCAGAGGAAGTACAGTGGTACCTCGGGTTAAGTACTTAATTCGTTCCGGAGGTCCGTACTTAACCTGAAACTGTTCTTAACCTGAAGCACCACTTTAGCTAATGGGGCCTCCTGCTGCCGCCGTGCCACCGGAACCCGATTTCTGTTCTTATCCTGAAGCAAAGTTCTTAACCTGAGGCACTATTTCTGGGTTAGTGGAGTCTGTAACCTGAAGTGTATGTAACCCGAAGTATATGTAACCCAAGGTACCACTGTATTATAGATCAAAACCGGTACTTTGAACTGGGCCCAGAAACACAGTGGAAACCAGTGCAGCCAGACCAGAGTTGCTTTTATATGTTCAGACTGCCTGGTCCCTGTTAATATTCTGTCCACTGAATTCTGAACTAGCATGCAATGGCTTAGCCGAGACAGTAAGAATCCTGAGCATGTGATGACTCAGCTGAGAAAGGTTTTTTAATCTTTTATATTTCTTAGGGAAAGCCATTTCAAAACTAAAAGCTACTTTTGAAATTTGCAGTGGCAATTCAACTACATAGATCGCTGGCGAACCTTTAAAGACTTACTAATTCTCATTCCAGCACTACTTGCTACTACAGTGAGTTCCGGAGTCATAGCCACAAAAATATGCATTAGGCAAATGAAAAGATGTGTGCTTTATTCACAGAGAAAACATGAGATCTTGAAAACACAGTTTTTAAAACATGAGTGTTGCCTTCTTGGATTATCTGTCCATGTATTTTAAGATAATGTGGTAACTTCTAATTGGGCACCATTGTCCTCCAAAGTAACATAGGAAGGTCCCCTAATTATGATGATGCCAAAGATATTCTGTTAATTAATACATTCAGCTAATGAACTATCCTTGGTAAGTTGCTACATCACCAAGAGACAGTGAAGAAATAAAGCCTAGAATTATTAAAAAAAAACTAGTGATTTTATTGTTTTAACTGTATTTCAAATATTCTTTTAACTCTTATTCTTATTGTTTTCTTGGGTATGTTAACTAAGGATATTTTAATTTTGCATGCATGGATTGGTTTTATAGTTGTAAACTGCTTAGAAGCCATTTGGGCATACAATCAGTATATAAATAAATTGCAAATCATAACAAAGAATTGCTGTACCATTGTTACCTATTTATATGCAGTTTGTTTTTCTTACCCCCAGAAGTATTTACAGCAGACGTTTCAAGTGTTTTGTTTTGTTTCTGGTCCCAAGCTCCCCTCTCTCACCCTAGCACAGGCATCCCCAGACTCGGCCCTCCAGCTGTTTTGGGACTACAATTCCCATCATCCCTGTCCACTGGTCCTGTTAGCTAGGGATGATGGGAGTTGTAGTCCCAAAACAGCTGGCGGGCCGAGTTTGGGGAAGCCTGCCCTAGCAGGCTTATTTTAGCCATGCCCTGAACTCTTCACCACAACTTCCAGTACCTTACCTCTGTGAGAATCTTCTGAGCTCACCTGCTGTTTATTGCTTTGCTGTCACTTCTTGTTCCATCCATTTCTTTTCAGCTGTATTTGTGCCACTACAAAAAAAGAGACTACATAAAGGTACTTTCCCCAATAACCCTGCTCTGACCCTCATCTTCTATTCTCCTCCATCAGCTTCATGCATATACCCACCTGAGGATATCCCGAGCTGTCTTGCACAATGGGCCTGCAATGCTGAATAGAATCATCTTTCAATATAGGAGCAGTGCTATGGGCATAATAATTAAAAGTGCTTTGCCTCAATTTCTATCCTCAGCTTTGAACTGGAAGTCCCGTCTCCCAAGGCTACCAAGTCAGTGTCAGATGAGAATGTACGCCTGGCAAGCCCCCTGCCTGAAGTTAAGCTGAGAAAGTGCAGGAAGAGAGCAAAGAGAAGCAGTGTGGTCTTTGCAGATGAAAAAGCATCACCTGAACTTCTTGATATGAAAAGTGTACGTTGTTATAGATGAGTAGTTTCATTATAATTCTGAAGTACAAACTGTCAATTTCATAGTAGACGTATGTTTTCTGGACAGTATGTGTCCCTTAAAGTATCGATGTCCATGAAAGAAAAAGATGTGGTTTTCTTGCAAGATGTGACACTCATCTTGGTAAGTGGTGGAAGATACATTTGCTTAATGGAACATGTCAGGGGTTGCTGAACGCTAACTCCTAGCATCAGCCCTAGCAGGCAAGGCCAAGGATGTTGGGAGTTGTAGTTCAGCAACATCTGGAGGGCCAAAGGTTCCCCACATCTGGTATAAGTGAACCAGTATAGTTACAGTACGCTTAACAATCAAGGAGGCTGGTAATATATCCTGACCTAAACCAGATTATTCTTTTATTTACTGTTGGTGACAGTCAGATGGCTTGTTTGGTGGGAGGTTATAGCAGTGATCCAGAAGAAAGAAGTTGGCTGCACTTTTGTGGTCCTGATTGCTGTTGGATACTTTCAAGAGGGATAGGTGGTCATTATGAGTCTTCTAAAGGAAATTAAATATTGTTAGGGCATTGCAAGTTTGCAAACTGTGCTCTATAAACAGTGCCAAGCTGCAGACTACACCATTGGCACCTTTTTGTGCGATCTATCATTTGAGCACTTTGATCACATTAATCATCAGCCTGACTTGCATTGCACAATTTTATAACATCACCCCTAAGAACCAAATGTTTTTGAGTATTAAAAAAGCAACGTCATTAAAGCAAAAATCAAAAACAGTTCAGTAAAGAAGCCTCATCTAATTTATTTTACTATCCAGAAGTAAAGCTAACTAAAAATCATTTTGAATCATAAATCCTTTGGAAGAATTGTTACAAAGGACATAAAGTTCTATCCCAATATAATCTGTTTAAGACCCTATTAAATGGTCATCAGCTTCATTTACTGTTCACCCCAGAAGTAAATTGACTCCCTTTTGTGATCACATAAAATGTAAACATATATAACTTTTAAAATTCAATAATTCTAAATATGTTTCATATGCTTGCTGAGATCAGTATAAAATTCAGTTTTTAAAGACTGTCATGGCATAAATGACTAAAACTCAATTTGTGCCTGCCAAGCAGATGTTGAACAGATTTAGAGTGTTGGCCACACCTTTGCCAAATAAAGAAAGATGTGGTAGAGAAGTGAATATGACACCAGTTATTTAACCTTCAGAAATTTAGCAAGTGTCCTTGAGCATGTATGTCTAATTACTATGACTCTGTGGGATTTTTCTAGCTTTCTGTTGGTGATATCCTATAGAACAAAGCTTCTGCCTCATTTCGGTTTTGTGACAGGGTAAAAACCATTAGGCAGAGTTTGGCAGAAGCTCAGGGACAGCCAAAACAGCTGCTGGTTGTTCCCCCTGAGCCCCCAACCATTCTCCTCTGTTGCCAAATGACCTTTTCCTCCCACCATCTGCCCTAAACTGGCCTACTGTTCCAGGTATGGTGGTCAATACTTCACCAGTGTTGTAGAAAGATCCAGTCTATTTGGCTTCTGTGCACGGAACTGTGTGTTGGGAGTGAAACAAACTACAGTCCAGGGTTAAGACCTAATGCTATATTAAGAGTTGTGGATTCCCTCCCCACTCCTTGCAACAGTGGAAAAGAGTGAAGGGGTATGTTTTGCTCATACAGAGAAAGTATGTTTACTGTGACATGCAAATGAGGCCATTGTAAGAAAATAGAAGTGTGTTTGGGTGATCTTTCCTCTGCATTCAGTATCTATAAGTAAAGAAATGGAAGTGGCTCCCCTTGCTTGACTAAGTAAGATTTCAAGGATGCTATAACCTCCTTTGTGCCCTTGGGCAAGTCTCATTAGCTTCAAGATAACTTGTACAAAACCTCCCAGTGGACTGTATTTTTAGAGCACAGTTCATATTCTACTGAATTACAGAGGAAAAAACTCCCATTGATTTTAATGGTCTTAGGCATCATACTTGAGTCAATAAAATGACTGCTTGGCTTTACTGATCTTTAGTTATTAAATGAAGCATTTTGCATTCTTCTGGCTTCGCCAGGGGCAGCTTCACTTGTGAGGAAGCAGTAGTCTCTTCAAATAATTGAAAAAAAAATATGTTTGCCAACACAAGTAAAACTCGCACAAATAATTTTTCCCTATATGCAACTGTTAAAATTGGTTAATTCCCCCTCCTGAGTACTGAATGATTTGTGTGTTACTGTACAGCTGTCAAGAAAACATGCATTTATGAGTGACACGAATCTTTCTGAACATCTGGGTGTACCTCACAAAACATCTGTTCTCAAGCAAATGAGCTTTGCCAGCCGTTCTATGCCAACCATTCCAGGTAAGGCAATTAAGATAAGAGAATGAGAACCCTGTACTTTGGGGCTGCTAGTAATTAAAATAAAATAAAATAGGCTACTTCCAGTCACTGTTGTTTTAAAAAAGAACTTCAATCTTTTCAAATTCAAAATGTATTATATTAATGTTTTAGTGCCTAAAGCAGACATTTTGATACAGGCCAAGCATCAACTAATATTTTATTCAATGTTGTCTAATCATTATAACAGTTACAATCAGTTAAGATTGCTATCACTCGAGACCTTTAACTATCACTGTGTGTATAGAGTGCGCAGACGCAAACACAAGCAATGTGCTCAGATAGTCCTCACAGGCATCAGAGCCATTTAGAAACTCACAAGTATAGACACTTTTGTGCCAGCATCAGAGTAATAAAGCGTAACAGCAAAATCAAAGGAACATAAATTGCTGTTGCAGTTAAGAACTTGTGAAGTGGCGGGACAGGTATTTTGTGCAGCACAGAAAAGAAGGAAGAGTGTTTGGACATATGTTTAGCAAGACAAAACCCACCCCTGATAAATGCAATAATGGAGGCGGGTATCCCACTCTTCTACCTTGCTCTTTTCTTGATTAGCAGTTCTTACTCTTCACTTGATTAACTAAAGCTCTTGTGGACAATTCCCAGCAAACTCCCAGATGCACAGCATCCAAACAAGCGTATTAGAGGAGGAGTGAAATTATTAATCTTGCTGGAATCTTGGGAGCTACCTGACAGATGGGGAGAAGGCCAAAGCCTTCCATTGCACTGGATCTGGAGTAGGGTGAATCCTATAAGACAGGTCATTTATTCTGGAACAGGTGCTTCTGCAGAGATCCTTGGGTGGCAACAGTTACCAGTCATCTTGATCCTTGTACATGCAGTTGGAATGGAAGCCCTAAGAGGCAAAAAGACTTTTTGCTTTCACAGTTTGTGTCAAGCTGTTTAATTGTTGCCATTGTCCAACCATGGGAAGACAGGGAGTTACATTTTCTGCATGCCGATTTTTTTAGAATTAATTAATTTGGGCTCTCTCTTGTTACTTCATTAAGTACCAGTGTTTGCTTGTTTTTAAGGGGTAACTATGTCCGTGTGCTGCCCCCCACCTGAGGAACCAAATGCACCACAGAGGATGAGCCAGGCAAGCATCCCTCCTCCCATCTTGGAGGTAGACAGGAAAACTCTAAAAAAGAAGAAAGTGAACCAGCTCTTCAAAACAATAGTAAGTGAAAATTTTCAAGTTGGGGCTCAACTGAATAGTGGTGTCTGATCAGCTCCTAGCTGCTGATGAGCTCCACTTTTTCCCTGAGTTTTCAAATCAGATCTTGTAACTTGCATTGAAAATGTGAGGAACTGAAGACGCACAACCCGAAAAGCCCTACTGAGGAAATCAATCTGCTCATTGCATTATTTTTAATATTTATCTATTCTGTATGCACAGCATGCTCCAGCACAGCAATTTTAATATTAGGTTAACACAAGAAGTCTCATTTGACCTTCACTTGTACTCCTGGCCTGATTTATTTGCCAACCCAGCAAAAATTTAATGCTTCGTTAAGATTTCAAAAAAACAAAAACAAAAGCCATGTGAGTTGAACAACTCAACCACACAGTAGCAGCACTACAGAGCACATTTCTGTTTAGATCATAGTAGGCAACTTGGTACACACATTACACTGCGGTGCTTCCATACACATTTGTATAGAAGGTGTTAACAATGCTGCATTTCATGTACTCTAGGCAAAACTTTCTTCTTTCAATGAAATCACATCTTGTCTGCAAAGCAACATACAGTTCAGGCAAGTGTTGGATTACAGCTGACATCTATTTAAAGTTGATAAGTTTCAGGGTTTTTTCAAAAGCCTGATTGGAGATGTTATTATTTTCTAGACTCCAATAGCAAAACAAAATATGCAACCTAGAAATGCAGAGGGTGCTAGTATTTCTCGTGGTGCGTGAAAGGATAGCAAATTCTGCCATTTTATATGTACTGTCTCGCTGAAATGTTGGAAGATTTCTAACTGGTATTTCCCTTTCATAAGTTGCTATAAAAGACAAGAATCGTGTTTTGTTTTAGCTGACTATGATCACTAACATTAAAGTATTCAAAGGATGCCATATAGAATATTTCAGTACTTCTTGCTACAATACCGTAAAGTATTGTCTGCCCATGACTGATGGTATAGCACCTGGAGAGCTATAGGTTCCCCAAGGCAGCAGTAGTAGCCGCCACTGGTTTTATTATCTTGCATGTGTTCCCAGCATCAGCTCACACCTAGTATCTGCCACTAAGATTTTCTTTAACTCCTGTTTTTAAAAAATACTTTACAAAAAAAGCTCTAACAGGCAATCTAGCTTTTATGTTGACCTCACAAGTGTAGAGTTCAGGAGTATCTTACTTGCATTTTGATCATGTACATGTTTAAAACTCAGTGTGATTTGCTTTTGAGCAAATAGGAATAGTTCCAACTAAGTGTGCACAATATTGCAGCCTTGAAGTAGTAAATCAAATCACATCAAAAGTGAACAGCTTGCGGGACAAGAGGGAACATATTTTTAAAAGCCACTTCTTTCACTAATAAGAGCCAAGCAAAAGCTAGGCTTTAATTCATCAGTCAGCCAACCTATATTTTGACTTCATTAGAGTTCCTTAGAACAAGGAAGTTTTCCCCTTCAAAGAGACAGCAACCTTAGTAACAACCTTCAGATTTGATTCACTGTTTGTTTTCTGAAATCTCCCTGCACTTTAAAGTCTGGTTTTAAGTATCAGGTTTGCACTTGCAGTAATACAGGACAGAGAATACAGAAAGGATACTCCTAAGAGCTTAGATGCGAGTGTGGGTTTAAACTCCTTTGAGACAAGCCTGAAAGGGAATCTCTCAATGAAAAGCAAAAAACCAAAGACCTGCCTTGCAGCTGTCATACTGAATATATACATCTGCTGCCTACGTCCAAGGATGTAGGAGCACCATCATCTTGGCTGTGACCACACATCCTAGCACTAGTGTTGTAGCAGAGAAGAGGGTGTTGCAGTGGGACCCAGCAAGCCTTAGTAGCTAGTTCTTTAAGGAATCCCATGCCACCTAAGCCACTTTGGGGTTTTATACGGAAAGGCAAGTTAAATATTTAACATAAAAAGAAACATCACTGCTTGGAGTTGGAGTGGATTGGAATTCCTTCATGACATGCATTCATATAAGCACTACAGGCTGATTTAAGTGGGAGGAAAGCACTGGACCATTCTGATAAGAGAAACTGCTGGGTTAGCTGTTGGTCAGTGCCTTATTTGGTGTGCTTACAGCCAATGTGGTGCCATCCAGAAGTTGCTCAGTTATGACTCACCATTCTTGACCACTGGCCATGCTAGCTGGGCCTGATGGGAGTTGGAACCCATCTGGAGAGTGCCATGATGGCCACCCCTGGCTTACAGCAAGATCACTAGAGGAAGAAAAACGTTGACAGGCAACCTTCTTTTTTTTTGTATCCAGTACAGGACCAAACAACTTGAAGATGGGAGGCATACCAGTGAGCGACAATCTGATTTCTTCCCAGACCAGTGAATAAATTACCTTGTTTGAAAGAGAAGAGATTTCCTAGAAGTGTGGAAAACAAGATTCCAAACCGGAGAGGAAGGCTGGCATAAAAGAACGTTACTAACTCGTATAACTCACTTGCACAATCTATACATCTGCTGTTTTAATCAATGCACAATAGTAATTAAAATATTTGCTTTTCCATTTCTAACAAGATTATAAAGTCAAGGCATTTTTAGTAATCTTTAGGCCAGTTCCCAGACTCAGCATTCTAGGAACATGGTGGCTCACTAGAACAAGCATCCACCTGCCACTGTGCACAGGGCATAATGTGACAGATAATATGCACTTAACCTGATTTATGCAGTCCTTTTGCATTTTATTTGCACTTTTTATTAAGTGTATGTGCTGGCTTCTGTATTCCACTGCACTTATAGGATACCTAAAAGACTGATCTTGTAAATCGGGTGTTAGTTAGCTCATTGAACTGGTAATTCCTATTTTAAATTCCCAATGAAGTTTAAAGGTTGACTGAAATTCTGTTTTTATTAAAGTACAGGCCCCACTTAACTTACAACTTTGGACTGTTGTCATGGAATTGTCTTGCCATTATATTACCACCGCACCCCCAAGAATGATAGCTCTTTTGTGTTTTAATTTCACACATACTCCGCAAACATGCAAGAAAAAGTTTCTGTATGAAAGAACCTCTTACATCCTTTCTATAGACTATATACTTCCTGCAATTTAGTAATCAAATGTTATATGTGTTCTCTAATTTGCTCTGAATCATCCTTCATGGAATTTCTCCAAATTCCTCAGTATATTGCATAATTCATCTCGTCTTACTGACAAGAGAACTCTACAATTCCTGTATTGCTACTGTGCCAATATAATTGATTTTCTCACCTTTCTGACATGCTTATGCTATACCTTTTTGCTTGTTTCATTGCTCCGAGACAAAAGTACAGCTACATGGTTTTAGTACTATTATTGCATAACATATCCATTTATTTTAAAGAAGTCAATAAATGTATCATCTTGATTTGGGATTACTCAGAAATTTCGACATATTCATTTGCCTATGTATCTCCTGGCTACTGTGTAAAAACTGCACTGATTTAATAAACTGTGCCCAGTTTTGGGGCTTCAAGGTAAAGTTTTAAATTGCTTGTTATAACAGGAAAATGTAAACTTTGATTTGTGTGTTCTGGAAAATATGAATGTCTAAAAGCCCACTTCCTCCTGGTAATTTATATTCTGCTGCAATTGGAACTGAGATGGAGTAGAGTTCAGGATCGATCACTGTTCCCTGGAGCATTTGACCAGCACCAGAAGCAGCAGCAGTCAGTGATAAAGGTCTCCTACTTAGAGCCTACAGCAACTATAATAATGTCATGATTATATAATGGGAAGGAAATTTGGAAGAAACTACACAGCTTTCTAAAACAACTGAGCCATATGGATGCCTCTGGCAGAATGCTATCAGCTAATTAGGTCATTTCTAGGAAAGTCAGATTTGTTCCCAAGTTTCTGAAATCTTATCAAAAAGATTGATTTCACAAAAGATATTATGGGACATATCCCAAACAGCTGGTACAGTCTACTCATCCCAAGTGGCACTGTTGATGAGCATTTCCCCCCAGAAAAGTTAACTGAGAAAGTTTGTATTTTATTGATGAAATACTAATTCTGTGCATTGATCTTCATATTGTTTTGACTGGCATTGCAAGTAACAAGCAAACCACCAGAAAAGGCAAACCAGTATGCTGCCCATGGATTAATTTCAAGTAGATGGTTGGTGGCCTTGCTTTGAGCAAAGGAACTCCAACTTGCCATTTGGACTACAGTGGTACCTTGGGTTAAGAACTTAATTCGTTCCGGAGGTCCGTTCTTAACCTGAAA
This sequence comes from Podarcis filfolensis, assembly GCF_964270895.1. Lineage (NCBI taxonomy): Eukaryota > Metazoa > Chordata > Lepidosauria > Squamata > Lacertidae > Podarcis > Podarcis filfolensis. The sequence continues at coordinate 75,798,442 of NC_139605.1, read as the reverse complement.
CTGTTCTTAACCTGAAGCACCACTTTAGCTAATGGGGCCTCCCACTGCTACTGCGCCGCCATCACACAATTTCTCTTCTCATCCTGAAGCAAAGTTCTTAACCCGAGGTACTATTTCTGGGTTAGCAGAGTCTGTAACCTGAAGCGTATGTAACCCGAGGTACCACTGTACACATTGTCACTCATAATTCCTTGGCTGATCACAGATGACCTGATGATCACAACACCAGGCCCCAGAAACACAGCAATCACCCTACCAAAGAATTCAACACATTTGCAATGCTGTCAGGCCTCCACTGGGAGCTGGAGGGTCACAGATTCCCCACCCTGGGCTCTTGTTTCATCCTCATTATGTACTGTCTCACTGAAATGCTGGAAGATTTCTGACTGTGGTATTTCCCTTTCATATTTTGCTATAAAAGACAAGAATCACAAAAATGAAACTCTGCAGCACCAAATTCAGATACTATGGGGTACAAATAACCAGAAACCTTAACAAACTATACCTCCACAGCTACAACATCATGTGGTGAGAAAATAACAAAGACCTGAGGAAATGGAACAACACCAACTTCACCCTCTCAGACAAAATAGCAATGATCACACACACACAAAAATTAACCTACATATTCCAAGCCCTGCCAATTTGGATTCCCTCAACCAAAGTCTATAAATGATAGAAAAAACTACACTTGTTTATTTTCTCACACAAAAAGCCAAGAATAAGCCCCAAATGCCTGCGCCTCCCCTCCTCAGGAAGCGGAATCCCTAATATAGAACTATACTACATTGTCAGCCAAGTTCACCCCATACCGCAATGCCATACATACTAGAAGACGAAATGAAACAATGAGAATACACAGAGACAGACACCATTGAAAATACCTCGGCCACAGCATACTCATTCCTTCAAAACAAAGGAAAATCCCCACAACACTAAACAGGTTCACACAGTCCATGCTCATAGCATGGAATGAAAAAGTAGGAAAACTATCCCCATTAACCCCCCCTGGCATTACGCAGCCCAAAACATCTAAATAAAAACTTGGCAAGCCAAAGGCTTACACTGCCTAACAAACATCTACAAAAATAACAAACCCATACTGACACAATGCAAGACAAACTAGGGGACACCCAAATACCCTGGCTAACCTGCTACCAGCTGCACACCTTCTTAAACAACCCAGCAGTAAAAGCAGCAGCCACTAGGCCTTTGACCATCTTCGAAAACCTTCTCCTGACAGGAGAGGGACATGGCAAGGGGAAGGTATCCCCAATATGCAAAATATTACTCCAGAATCCCACAACCCCCCTCATCTCAATCAAAAAACAATGGGACCACAACATAGGTTATGAAATGTACCCTATCCAATGGACTAAACTGTGGTCTAAACCTCCCTTTAAATTCATCACAGCCAAAAGAAGGGACCTTGAAACTTACCGTATTTTTCCCTCTATAACACGCAGATTTTTTCTCCTAAAAAGGAAGAGGAAATGTGTGTGCGTGTTATTGAGCGAATGTGTGGTCCCTGGAGCCGAAAAATCAGGCAAAAATCAAATCGCGCTTCACGGAGAAGGGAAATCTGAAAAGAGGAAGTGGCTGCTTTCCTGCATTCTGCCTCAGGGTCTTACTGCCCACCCTCCTCTGTTTCCTTGCTGTGTTTGCTGAAACGGAACAAAGAGCAGGGAAAGCCCCTCCCCTCCAGGCAAGCAGAGAGGAAAGCAGACTGTGTTCCTTCTATTTCCTCTCTGTGCTCCGGTGCTGCTGGGGGAGAGGGAGAGAGAGAGAGGGTGGGAGGGAGGGAGAGAGAGAGAGAGAGAGAGAGAGAGAGAGAGAGAGAAAGAAAGAAAGAAAGAAAGAAAGAAAGAAATGGCTGGGGTGGGGGGAAACGTTTGCCTTTCTTTTCTCCCTCCCGTTAAATCCCTCTCCTGCATTCTTAGCCAGCTGCTTCTCTGCACACCACCTCATGTCCCTTCTTTGTTTTTCCTTCGCTCTCCATTTAAAATGTGGTTACAAAGCATGGATCCTCAGGATCTTTGCATTGGGTCACCCCAAATTCACCATCAGATCACATAGCATGTCCATGGCTACAGCCTGCACCAAAAAAACCACGCACCCACTGTTGCCTGGGGCTGCAATGGTGCAAAAACGTGGTTACAAAGCATGGATCCACAGGGATCCTCAGGATCTTTGCATTCGGTCACCCCAAATTCACCATCAGATCACATAGCATGTCCATGGCTACAACCTGCACCAGAAAAATCACGCACCCACTGTTGCCTGGGGCTGCAATGGTGCAAAAACGTGGTTACAAAGCATGGATCCACAGGGATCCTCAGGATCTTTGCATTCGGTCACCCCAAATTCACCATCAGATCACATAGCATGTCCATGGCTACAGCCTGCACCAGAAAAATCACGCACCCACTGTTGCCTGGGGCTGCAATGGTGCAAAAACGTGGTTACAAAGCATGGATCCACAGGAATTCTCAGGATTTTTGCATTGGGTCACCCCAAATTCACCATCAGATCACATAGCATGTCCATGGCTACAGCCTGCACCAAAAAAATCACGCACCCACTGTTGCCTGGGGCTGCAATGGTGCAAAAATGTGGTTACAAAGCATGGATCCACAGGGATCCTCAGGATCTTTGCATTCGGTCACCCCAAATTCACCATCAGATCACATAGCATGTCCATGGCTACAGCCTGCACCAGAAAAATCACGCACCCACTGTTGCCTGGGGCTGCAATGGTGCAAAAACGTGGTTACAAAGCATGGATCCACAGGAATTCTCAGGATTTTTGCATTGGGTCACCCCAAATTCACCATCAGATCACATGTCTGTGGCCACAGCATGAAGCACAAAAATGATACATCCACTGTTTCATTCAGAATGTTTTTTCCCTTGTTTTCCTCCTCTAAAAACGATGTGCGTGTTATGGTCAGGTGCGTGTTATAGAGCGAAAAATACGGTATCTATAGATGGTACCTAACACCACGGAAGCTGGAGATGATACACCCAGGAACCTCACCAAAATGCTGGAGAGGTTGCATCTCTACAGGCACATACCTCCACGTGTAGTGGGATTGCCCCAAGATCCAACCCTTTTGGACATCAGCCCTACCTGAAATATGCAAAATAACTAAACAGGTATTAGAAGCCACCCCAGAACTAGCCATATTGAATATTTTCCAAGACAATAATACATACTCACACTAGGAAGAGCTCATAAGCCACCTACTTTCAGCAGCCAGGAGCATCATATAGACACTGAAGGGACCTGTCAGGAGTGTATATGCACTATTGGTACCAAACTGTATGGGAAACAGCCCTACTAGATAAAAAAATCTAACCCACAAACTGAAACTAGCACAGGGACAAATAAAAGAGGACACCTTCACCCTGGTGTGGCTCCCCTTTATTACACACACAGCCTAACAAGAAACCACTGTCAGCATACAAATTGATAGGGCTATCTTGACCCAACAACCCCTCCCCCTCACACATGCAAACAAAACTCACTGCAGTCAACTTAAGGCAACCCTTGGCCTCCAATGCCTCTCCCTGCCAATGAAAACTAATAAATGAATAGAAATAGAACCTACCCATGCAACGCTGATACAAAAACCTTACACAGACACTATGTAAGAGAATGAAAGTTTACTACCCCCTCTCTTCCCCACGCTGTCCCTCCCCACCTCTCTTCTCCCCAACCTTATACTGACTACAATGTTAACGTCTCACATTGAATATAACTGATCTGTAGAAAGGACTTTACGATCTGAAAACAGATGATGTATGTACTTTTGTAAACAAAAAACAAAAAACACCCAAAAAACTTTAATAAAAACAATTTTAAAAACAATAATTCATTGGCTGATCTGCTGGTGACTATTCTCATATTTGAGAATAGTCACCAGCAGATCAGCCAATGAATTATTGTTTTTAAAATTGTTTTTATTTGCTTAGTTCCTCTGGCTCATATATAGCAGCACACACATATATTTATGTGTGTGCTGCTATATATGAGCCAGAGGAACTAAGCAAATCAAAATTATTTGTGTAGACATACCCAACTCTTCTAATGCTGGTCTTAAAAGCAATATAAAAACTCAACTATGAGTTGTTAATATTAATAATGATGATGATGCTTATTTTTATACAGCATCTGTACACTTACTAGGAATCAATGATCCTGGAATATATTAAAGTATTTGTGTCCATTAAGTATCAATACAGAAAAACAGTTCTACAGCCTTTGCTGCTAACATCACATTTCTCATTTGCATGTGAATTATGATCTCATGCTCACCGTTCGTTACAGAAAATAACACAGAGACAGTTTTGACACCAAGGGTGAATCATTCTAACACTATGAAGTGGAGAATGAATAAGTTAATCCTTTTCCATCAATCAAATTTGGTAAGCCCTATTCATCGCTTAATTGTTTAATATACAAGCTTTTCAAGTGTCTGAACAAGCTATAATATAATGTTATAGACTGTCTTGGTTGTCTCTTAGGGCAGACTCAGGTCACCGAGCCCGAGTTTCTACAGCTGCTGCCCACCATGAACCACCATTAGCAGGATTGGCAGCAACAGCAGCAGATAGGTTCTATGCCACTATACAAATACACTTACACTTACAAATACACTTTCTCCAAAAGGTTTCCACAATTTTGGCTACTAGTATAGTTAGTAACTGTGCAGTGTGCCAGCACTCCTTCAACCTGAGAAATTGTGGTTGTTCTATCAGCCAGCGCCCTGTGTTGAGGAAAAGATGAACAAAAGTCTCTTCTCCAGACTTTTCTACTGATCACGGTGCCTTGAGCCCTGTGAGCACCAGCTAGGTTTGACCCAACAGTCCTAGCTAGGTTTGGCCCAACAGTCAGTCTGGATGATTTTTTCTTTCAAAAACCCATCCTAAATTATGTATCCATGACATTTAATAGACATTTTATCACCAAACAGCAATTGATTAATGCACGGAAAATGCTCAATTACAGAGACCATCCTGAGAAATCCTTTGAAGTTTTGTCAAATGTTTGGACTTCATTCAGTGAATGTATTGCTTTCTTTAATCTTGGGCTCACACTTCCTATGGGTGAAAATGACAGAAGAGATAGCTAGCAAAAGTTTCAGTTAGATGCAGCTAAATGCCACTGAAATCAGTAGAACTCAGTGCTGAATTAAATGTTTACAGGGACTACTTTTTGTAGGACTGTTGTGTTACAAATGATAAAATGTAATCTGTTTTCCAGTTGAAACATTTTTATGTCTACTTAATTAGAGTGTAAACTTTGCGCGTGACCACAATATATGAAAATTACAAATGAGATATGAAACTTAACACCAAGCCAGCAATTAATGACCAATTTGTTAGAATCACTAAAGTAGGCAAATCCAGGACTCCAAAAAATGAAATTGATATATCAATAAACTCTGCTTTATCGCCAGTCGCCTCTTAAAACTTTATCTTTGTATAAGCTTAAGGCATCAAACTGCCCTTCCATCCTAATCAAAACTTGATAAATTCCATTTCTGTGACCCAGCAGACAACTTCCTAAAGCATTGTAACATGGGTTGTACCAGAGGTTTTGCAAAGAGCTGGGGAATATACAGGTCCATAGAGTAGGCTCCCCGATTCAGAAGGTGGTTCACACCTTCCACCAAACACAGGTACAAGCGGCCTCTGCAAAAACTACACAAGTGCTTATTCAAGTGTATGTACACTTCTCCATACAGCTCAAGTACTGTCTACACAGTTACAAACTACACACTCATTCAATGCTACATGTGAATAACTGCATGTACACTGGTCAGCTACTTGTGAACACAGGAACAAAAAATGTACACTCGTCGGATGTACCGGTAACATGTGAGCACCCCTTAAATCATCCTGACTTGTGGAGAGCAGTAAAAGTGGGGAGGGGAGATGAGCATGTATACTCGTCCCTGCCCATCATCCCTGCATGCTGTTAACCTGTTTTACAAGGTGTCTTTTGAAGATCAAGAAACCGTAGGTTTTTGTTTTGAAGGAGCAGAATACAAGTTGATACACCAAACAAGCAATAGTGTATCAGCAGAGGGTGAGGAACTTGCTTATAAACATCCTACAGCATTCTTCTCCAGGGAATGGAGAAGACAGAAACAGGGATGCCTTTGAAGCCTGGGGGAACAGAGATGGAGGAGAAACCTCCATCAACAGCCTGTTGAATATTACCCCAAGTCTCTCCATGATGCTGCTGAATTGCAACCTTTCTTCATCTTACTGGCCTATAGGCTAGGAAATCAAGAGAGAAGCACTAGTCTAAGTAAAACTAACACAATAAATGCAGCCTTAGGTGCAATCAGATGACAGTTTATTGTTTTCACAATAAAGTTGATTTTGTGTGTGTGTGTGTGTCATGTGGGTTGGACCCAGCATGATTGGGGAGCTATATTTATTATGTTGAAGAATAATGAACCCATGGAGTGGTGGTTTTAAACAATCAGATTAAAGGCAGAGGCTTGGATTCAGAATTCCCACGAGTGGAATTCTGCTGGAAGAAGAAGAAGGGGGAAGCAAGTTTTACCAATTCCTCTTCCCCACTGCAGCTCCTTCAAAAGCTGTTCTGGAGGATTGGTGACACTTTGGAATGGTGTTGGAGATGCAGGAGAAATAGACAAATATTGTGAGTGTCCTCCAGTTATTGAGCCTTCCCTTGCACAGAAAGGATACTCTGGGTCCAACCCACATGACACACACACACACAATCAACTTTTACAGAAATGACAAGCCCATAACAATACAGGAAACACAAGATAAACTAGGGGACACTCCAGTGGTGGCTAACCCACCACCAACTACAAGCCTTCCTAAACAACCCAGCAACAAAAACAGCAGCTAGCAGGCCACTGACCAGTTTTGAGAAACTCCTAACAACAGAAGGACACGGTAAAGGGGTGGTCTCTACAATATATAAAATACTACTCCAAGACACTACAGACCCCTTTACCACAATTAAAAACCAATGGGAGCAGGAATTAAACCATACCAAATGGTCTAGAATATGGTCTAAACCACCGTTCAAGTCCATCTCAGCCAAAAGACGAGAAGTTACCCTAAAACATATATACAGATGGTACCTAACACCACAGACACTAGCACAGATACACCCAAGAACTTCATCTAAATGCTGGAGAGGCTGCACCACAATAGGCACAAACCTCCACATGTGGTGGCAATGCCCCAAAGTCCAATCCTTCTGGATATCAGTGCTGCAGGAAATTTCCAAAAAAGCAAACAAGTAATAGAAGCAACTCCAGAACACACCCTATTAAATATCTTCCAGGACAACAACACACACGCACACTACAACGAATTCATAAGTCACTTACTCTCATGCAGCTAGAAATATCATAACTAGACACTGGAAGGACCTATCAGGAGTGAACATAGACCACTGATACCAAAACGTACAGGAAATTGCAACACTAGAAAAGCTAACCAACTAACTCAAACTAGCATGGGGGAAAGCTGCAGAGGATGCCTTCACCCCAGTGTGGTTCCCCTTTATTACATACTCAGCACAACAGGACAATGACCTATCCGCCCCAACAGCATACAAATCAATATGGCTAAGCTGACCCAACAACTTAGCCTGCTTGCCTCACACAAATAAGCCACACCACTATCAACTAAACACAACCAACCAAGCTCAGGAACCCCTAACCTCTCGCAATATCAATAAAAATAAATAAATACACAAAGGATATGCCTGTGTGATGCTGACACAACCCTCCCCCCACTACATTAAGAATAGGCAATAGAACGAAAGAACAACATCCCCCTCTCCCCTTTCCCCCAACTGCAAGGTGTCTATGACAAAAATGTCTCTCACCAAACATAATCGAACTGTGAAAAAGACTATGAATTGAAAGTGGAGACAACAGATGTACCATTCTGTTTAGTTTTTTGCTTTGTAACACAAAAAAACCCCAGTTTTTTTAAGGGAGGGAACTTTTGTGTTTCCAAATATTCTGAGAGATTAAAATTCACAAGCATTCCTCTTATATGAAGCCCCAGTGAACGAGCTGCTACTGAATCACAGAATCATAGAACTTGTGGAGTTGGAAGGGCTCCCAAAGGTCATCTAAACCCCCTGCAATGCAGGAATCTCAAGAAGCAGTTTACCAACAAATTTGTTTGTTTGTTGTTTTGAAGTGGTCTTTGTTCCAAGGAAGCCTGAGTTACTAGGCTATTCCTTAGGGGTTGCCAAGGCCTATTTTATGAACTGTGAGCAGCCCATTTCCATCCAAGCTGGTCGTAATAAGAACCCTGTAACATGTTCACTTGTTCCCCTTTCCCCTCCATGTCAGATTTTCCTTTCCTAAAGTTGTAAGCCTAAGGGCAGGGGCTGTTTTTAAAATATTGATTTATAAGCCACTCTGAGAGTTGTTCCGGCTAAAGAGCTTTGAAAAAAGAACAAATGAAATATAATAAAAAAATAAATAATAATAAAAATCCTTCCAGTAGTACCTTAGAGACCTACTAAGTTAGTTATTGGTATGAGCTTTCCTAGAGGATACTTTTCCGACATTATGTTTCCGTACAGCCTTAGACAGGGGTATGTATGTTCTTTTCTCCAAAATGTAATTTCAGGTTCAGCCTTAAAAGCTGTTACAATTTTCAAACATTATGTAGCAACCTTACATATATTTCATTTTTTACTTGCAAGGGAATTGTCTGGATGAATAGTACATGTATCTACTTGCTAATAGACTCATCATCAACAGCAATGCTTTAGGAGCAATTCTGTAGACTTTTCACAAGTGATCCTGAAATTGCTTCTCACATTCCCCATATCTGTAATTTAAAAATAAAACCTGCATTGGCTGGAATGTACATAATGGCTTTTAACTCCATTTGCACTGAACGTTAGTACTGAGATGTGCTTTGTTTCAGCATCACTTAAGAAAGCGTTTGAAGTTGTATATAGTACTGATTTAGAAACAGATATTGGTGTACTTGTGCAAATGTGTGGAAACATGGTGGGAGCTTTCCCACACTCTAAAACATATAATAGGAGAAGCAGCCGTTTGGCTTGTGTACTTACCTGCACAAGGTTTTGCAGCTCTGAATAGACCAACCATATTTTTTCCAGTGTGCTTCTAACAGCTTTCACAAGAGGGAGCTATTCACCTACAGTAGTCAAAACACACTGAGTCAGTTGAATAAATAAAAACCAGTACCTTGTTTTTCACCCTTGTTTTAAATCATTTTATAACTTCATTAGAAGTAAATATTTGAGTAAAAGCAACAAAGAGCTTTATAGCACATTAAACACTAATAAATTTATTATAGCTTAACCTTTTGTTGGCTACAGTCCACTTCATCAGATGCATAAATTATCCTGAAATGCAGGAACATATATACGTTGCTGGTGTGTGGGTAAGCAGAAAGAAAAACAATGTAGAATAAGAATAAACATCTACCTGACATTCAGAAGACATCTGAAGGCAGCCCTGTTCAGGGAAGTTTTTAATATGTGACATTTTAGTGTATCTTTCATCTTTGTTGGAAGCCGCCCAGAGTGGCTGGGGAGGCCCAGCCAGATGGGCGGGGTACAAATAATAAATAATAATAATAATTATTATTATTATTAATAATAATAATTATTATTATTATTATTATTATTATTTAGAAAAGCATGGGTGGTGATCATTATTATCAGTCACTCTTCAGCCGCAATCTTAACCATGTTTACTCAGAAGTAGAACTCTCTCTCTCTGAATGCTCTCACGTAAGTTGGGCTAGGATTGCAGCCTATGTGTGTTAATTGGTTATCAATGCCAGGATGTCTGTGTTAGCAACATTATTTTGTTTTTGTCGGGTGGCGCTGTGGTCTAAACCACTGAGCCTCTTGGGCTTGCCAATCATAAGGTTGGTAATTCGAATCCATGCAGTGGGGTGAACTCCCGTTGCTTTGTTCCAGTCCCTGCCAACCTTGCAGTTCAACAAAAGCATACCAGCACAAGAAGATAAATAGGCACTGCTGCAGCGGGATGGTAAACAGCATTTCCATGCGCTCTGGCACTCATCATGATGTTCCGTGCACCAGAAGCAGTTTAGTCATGCTGGCCGCATGACCCGGAACAGCTGTCTGTAGACAAACACCAGCTCCCTCAACCTGAAAGCAGAGATGAGCACCACATCCCATAGTTGAATTTGACTGGACTTAACAGTCCAGGGGTCCTTTACCTTTTACCTTTGTGAATTACCAGTTACCTACATAACTGTCACTTTCTCTGTACTTTCTGCATTTTATTTCCCTCTCATTTCTGTTTACAGTCCCTCTACTGACCATATACCTGCAACAAAGGTTGTACCGTATGAATCTGACGAAGTAGTCCACAAAAGCTTATGGCACAATAAATTTGTGAAGTGTTTAACATGTCAAAATACACTTTCTTGCAAGACAATTTAAGATGGTTACTTCTCTGAAGAATATTTTAGTGTTTCTTAAATGCAAACAGCAAAGATTTAATTAAATGTCAAGCTGCAAAAGAGATGAGGGCTGCTATCCTACACCCACTTACCTATGTGTAAGCCCAACTGAACTCAGAGGGACCTAATTCTGAGTTGGCAGTTAAAGCCTTATGCTGTAGGAGAGCTTAGCAAATTTGACTTGGGTGAACTATTTCTACACAGCTCTTAAGTAGCAGGAAAGTTGGAGCATAGGGCATTCCTGTACATTTATTCAGAAGAAGGTCCCACTGAATCAGCAGTTGGAAGGGGCCCAGCTGTCTGCACAACTCAAAAGTTCAATGGGGATTCCTTCCAGGCGTAGAAGTGCTGTGAGGCGCCTCCACACTGAGGGGGCAAATGCAGCCTCTCTATTCAGCCCTTAGGACTCTCCCCAGCTGACACTCTTTCTCCTCAGGGCACGCCCTTCACTGGCCCTGTTCTGCAACCACCTCAGGTGCTTTTGCCTGGCTGGAATGTGTCTTTGAACTGTGATAATGCCTCTTGCTTGCTTGAATGGAGGGTGTGTGTGTGTGTGTGTGTGTGTGTGTAGAAATCTTTGAATTGTTACACTGCTGGAATGCAGCCTGCTCTACCCACTTTTCGCCTCTGGCTTTGCCCACCTTTAGCATGTGGGCCCCGCAAAGCTTGCTTGTGGCAGAATGCGGCCCTCAGGCTGAAAAGGGTCCCCCACCCCTGGAGTATAGGGTTGCAGCCTTGGATATGTCTGGAGACATATCTAGGCATTTGGCCTAGAACTATGTCTACAATTGCCAGCATGCAATCAGACAAATAAATGGATTGCTATTACTGGTGACTGAAAACGTTAAACCAGGAAAAAGAGAGAGAGATAGAGAATTAAAGTGATAGCAAAATTAACTGATGGTATTTGTTGTTGCTGCTGCTGCTGAGTTTAAGGTACTGTCTATGGAAGGAGGGCAGTGATTTCCATCCAGGCCTTCCATTCATTTGTTAAAGCAAAGCAAAGGCTTTGTAAATAAATGGTATTCTATCAAGATGCATTATCAATATGCTGAAGCCAAACCAATACATCCAATTCTCATAAAGTCCAATGAAATTTGCAAGTTACAACACACAATGAAATGCTTGTGTAGGCAGGCTTCTGCTTGCTCTGCAAGCCTTTCTTTTCTCCTTGGCTGAAACAGCATGAACAGCTCACATACTGAGCTGCCCATGATGAGCACAACTTCTTTACTACTTGCTTAATACAAATCTGCTATGCAGACTTGCATCTAATTTTTGGGAGTAGAGGAGGCCTACCATCTTTCTGCAACATCACAATCCTATATACGTCTCCTTAAATGTAAGCCCCATTAACTTCAATGGGACTTGCTCCCAGATAAATGCATCTAGGATTGCTACCCAAATTCTCCTTGGTGCAGCGCACGCCGCTTGCCTTTGTACATTGTAGCCTTAAATTATTGAACAAATTGCCAACAGCACGGACCACTTGGACTCTGCTTTGATATCTAGAACTTTAGAATAGTAGGTTTAATAATACCTTGGAGGTGAGTTCAATTCTTTTCTTCCTTTGCCCCAGCTGTGGATTCTTTACAAAGCCTGCATATGGAAAACACCCATGTCAGTATATTTTAGGTATAAATAAGGACACGCTGCCCCAGGGAGCAACCCATTTAGAAGCTAATCATCAAAGCCTACTTGTGGCTGAACTTTCACTTACATCAAGAGCCTTTAAAAGGCTTTCACCTGTCTGCATTTCAAGTGCACTATTAATGAACTAGCAACCTTCTCCAGGTATTTTCTAGCTGCATTTTCAAATCAGCAAAGTCCCTTCCTTCCAACCATAGTGGCTTCTCTTGTTACAGACCGAAAAGATTAGTAACTTGTGAATCTGATTCTCCTGAACAGTTTTTATGCAAACACTAAGCCCAGAAAGGATTGCATTCATATTATTCCCGATGGTAAATGCAAATAAAGCAAATGGCCAGATTAACTAAGGTTTGCTCAGTACCTTTTGAAAGGTGCTAGAATCCTCAGCAACTAGCTGATCTGCCTAATCAGAAGATTCACACAGTACTGGACTGGACCACTTTTGAACAGAGGTGAGGAGCTGCATGGCTGAATGTTCCGCCTGTATCAGTATGTACATGAAGAAATAGCTCTTCCTTTTCGTGCAGCCTTCTCCCTCATGCAGGCTTTGACCATGGGGAAGATTTCAATCATGCACTCGCCACATGCATTCCAAACATATGCAGTGCCAAGAGAGCTGTGCTAAGTGATTCCTCTGGATCTGTATATTGCTATGGAAGAGAGCTGCAGAGCAAGGACTTTTCAGTATGATAGCTGGGAAGAGCATTGTTCATATTTATGTGGCATTTCCAAAATGACTATTAGAAAAATACCCACTGGCCAGTTTATTAATATCTGCACTCAAGGTTGCCACCTCCCTTCCTAACAGAGGTTCCTGCACCTTTAGCAGCTGAATAGCGTTGAGAAGCTCAGCAGGTATAGCCACAAACATAATCAGGAAGCACCTACTGAATTCAGAATAATGTTCGTTGGTACAAACTATGTTTTCCAGTCCAGCAGGTATGCTTTTCCTTGAAACGACTGTTTTCTTTGTGGGGGACCCTGTGCTGTTTTGTGCTCTGATGTGGTATGTAACATTTAAGATACTTGAATCATTTCCTTGATTAAATTATGAGATGGCTTTAAAATATGTGTATGGGTAATGAAAGAATTAAGTCTAGCTGGAAAGAGTTTTTTTCTTATCTGGTTCCTTCTATCATGGGCATTTCACACCTCTGGTTTGTCTTGTATTATTGCATTTCTAGGACAATTTATATATTTTCTGCATTGGGATGGAAACGTTGCCCACCTTCTCAAAGCTTGGCAACCCTCAAGTGGGAAGGAACTACATCATAGCCCCACCCATGTACTTCCTGCATACAAACTTTTCTATAGAAACATGGAAGAAGCTGCAGGTGACCTTTGGCGTTGCTGATGACTTGGCAATTTGTTTTTAAAAATCAAGGTTTATTGAAGTATTTTAAACCAATGTTCCAATGACTGTAAATTCCCCAGGATTCAGATGAGGAAAGAAGAGACTTGGTTATACTAAATAAATGATTTGCATTGTGGTAAATTATTTGCAATATAATGATGAAGTTTTAACATTGAGGCAACAATTTCTACTACAATCACAAAAAAGAGGCATGAAATTTTACAGGCAGAAATAAGTATGTGTGTGGTATGTGCGCGCACACACACACACACACACACACACAGCAATATTCTGGTTGGTTTTTAATATAACAAAGAACAATGTACAATTTCTTTCCATAATTAGTTAAGTTACACTCCAAACTCCCTGCTACCCCATTTGTTTACCTCTAGCTTCTACAATTCCTTACAAACATATTTAATTTAATTTTAAAGTGAAAGGGTTGTTACTTCTGTTTGGGAGTGAGGTAGTTCTTGTATGTCAAGCAGAAATTCAACTGGTAGTGCTTTCCCCAGCATGTAAAGAACACAGGGTAGGCAGACTTCAGGCTTTCAGAGTCCACTTTGTTTTCTACTATAACCTTCAGATCTGCCAGGAGTGAGGTACAAAAGACATATTCTTAAGAGTCAAGAATTCCAAGCCCAATAGTTTGTCTTGACTACCAGAAATGAACAGAGTCCACAGTCCTTCGACACACAAAATCCAGTACTGGCTATCCAAAAATTTATTAATTAAAGTAGTGTGATACACAGCTTATCTACTGTAAATTACCCAGAAATCTATCCTCAAATCCCTTATGCCTAACCCAGAAGTAGACAAAATAAAAGGGAAAACTTCACCCCTTGAATTTCTGTTTAACAGAGTTTTTAAAGGTACAAGAATCCTGTCTGAGAGATAAAACTGTAGCAAGCCTATTCTTAGGTTCCCAAGATATTCAGCAATGGATTTTTAAAAATCCTTTATTTCCTTCTGCCTAAAGACAGCTCATTAGCAGCACGCTGGTAAAATATTTTCTCTCTCTAACCTCTGGCTTGCCTTGGAGTAAACCCCACTGAAGCCAGTGGGAATCGCTTCTGAGTTGAGCAACACAGGATTGTGCTGTTAGCAAGATACATTTTCCTTACCAAATACACTGTTTTCATAAGAAATGTGAAAGGCTTACAGTGTGATTCTAAGAGCATTTGCTTACGTAGTCCATAGTGTGTGTGCAGGACAGAAGCCCTCATAGTTTAAAATATGGATATTCCTAAACAGGGAAATCATAAATATTCCTAAACTGCAGATCTCTTTGGTAGTTTAAGAGTATTAACAACAGAATATACACATCTGCTTGTCTCTGCATTCACTATTGTGTTCTACTTGCATTTGAGGAAGACTATCTCTCTCATTGCATCAACTTACGTGCAAGTGATTTTCAGGTTTCTTCATGTCAATCATACTAGTGGAAAATTCCTCCATTCATTTAAAAAGATAAACAGTTGTAACTTTCAAATTTGGTTAATGTGACATCTATTACTGGCTTGGGCTGTCAGCATTCCAAAAAAGGGATATCACCCTGATCTCCAGCCTATCAGGATGCACTAGGCTGAGCCCTGGAAGGGAAACCTAAACATTACAGGTGTATAAGTACCAGAGCTAGCCAGCACAGATGATGCACCTGTCTCAGGGAAAGGAGTAACACAGGTGTGTTGAAACTTGGTCAACTGCCAGAGCTAGATTATGAGCTCATTTGATCCACAGATACACTCACCACACCGCTGCAGCCCGCAATTTCCTAACATTGGGCAGGAACCTCCTGAAATGAACATCTACTATGAAAATTTCTTTCATCCACAGAATATTCCTAGTCCACAGAGGCCTACAAACTTTGAAACAGGGGACTACAATGCTACACCCAACCCTTACTTGTGGTTAAATGGACCTTCCATTAACAGTCCACCTTACCTACCGGGAACCAATGGCAGCCCATACATCCCACCAGCCTATGGGATGCAAAGGCAGCTCTTGCCTAACATGCACGGCTTGGCAGGGAATGAAATGGGCTGGCTCCCAATGCCTTCTCAAGAAGAGCTGATGAAGCTGGTCAGACCACCTTATTCCTATTCTGCGCTCATTGCCATGGCCATCCACGGAGCCCCGGACAAGAGACTGACCCTCAGTCAAATCTACCAGTATGTCGCTGACAACTTCCCCTTCTACAACAAAAGCAAAGCTGGTTGGCAGAATTCCATACGGCACAACTTGTCTCTCAATGACTGCTTCAAGAAGGTGCCCCGGGATGAAGATGACCCAGGTAAGAAGACTTTTTAATAATAATTTCACCCCTCAGGCTGCCTTAAGAGGACAATCGCCCATAAGTTCCCCAAGGTATCTAGTAGGCTAAATGTGATTCTGATCCAGTTTCCAGTGAAGCAAAGGCAGAGTCCTATGAAAGCTTGAATGGTAGCTAGGCTATTTGTCCTCTCCTTCACCAGACTTGATAATCCTAAATTACTCCCTAATACCTGTTTGCTTGGTTACCACCAGGGAAATAAAATTATTGGGGTGCCAGGGTGTGGGAGAAAAATTGTTTGCTTTTTGAATCTGGTGATGTGTCTAAAATATTTTTTTGTAAGATTCTACAATCCCTATTTTCTATAGGCTCCCTCCCTTCCAAATTGCCATTCATAGCAGCAATTGAATACCCTTAGTAAGTTTGTCAACTTCTTCATTAACCCTTGATCCTATGACTTTAATAGTAGGTTGATTCAAAGACATTGGCAAGTGATAATCTTTTCCATGCTGTGAAATTCTTTCCTTGTTGATTAAAGATCACACAAGCAACCAGGGCTGTTTTTTTGGGTGGGGGTGTCTGGTCCATAGGTGGCCTAGAATTCATTAGTTCCTTTGTCTTGATTATAAAAACACTTGAGCTGTTTTTTTAAGGAACTCACTTTCAGGGCTGATTTCTTGTTGGGTGTTACTGGGGGACACAATCACCCTGCCTGCTTGCTGTCTTGCCTGAGGGCAAATAGTGCCTTGTCTCAGTAAAATCTGCTGATGTTAATGAAGGGTTTGTAAAGTGTTTTTTGGCGGTGGGGGCGGGGAGTGGAGTGGGCTATTAGGACTGAAATACCAAGTTGCATTGAAGTAAAAGTTCAGCTTCAGTTTACCTAAAGCCTGTACAGGGGCTGGCTATAAGGATCTGGGCAGATTTGAATACAAGCAGAGAGTCTCTGTCTGTCTTAAAGGGTGTTTCCCAATGTGTTGCTTTTTCTGAAACCAAGCCAGAATAAGCCCTGAGAACCATCTCTTTGTTGGCTGTGATTTATATTTACATTCTGCTGCTCTTGTTCTAACAGGGAAGGGCAATTACTGGACTCTGGATCCGAACTGTGAGAAGATGTTTGACAATGGAAACTTTCGGCGGAAGAGGAAGAAGAAGTCTGACTGCAGCGCCAGCACAGCGTCTCTTGCTTCTGACAAATCGGAGGACAGCGCCTTAACTGGCAGCCCCAAGGCGGCAGCAGAGCACCAAGACCTGCTGGAGAACTCATCTTCTGGAGCAGAGAGCTCCCCTGAAAAGAGATCTCCACCACCATCTTCCACCACTCCCTGCCTCAACAACTTCCTGTCCAGCATGACAGCTTATGTGAATGGGTCCAATTCAGTCAGCCGCTCAGTGGCCCTAGGACTTGGCACCGATGCTGGTGACAAAATGGGACAGAACGTGGTAGGCTTCAACTCATACACCCCTCTTGCCAACATCTCCAGCCATGGCAGTGGAGAGCCATGGTCCAATTCCATGTCCTCTGGTCATCTTGGCTATGGCAGCTCAGTTCTCAACCAGTTCAACAGCAGCTTTTACAACAGCCTCGCTGCAAATAATACTCTATATTCCAGAGAGGGAACTGAGGTGTAAACAGAGGGAGGTCTTGTGAAAAGAGGGGAAAGTGTAAGGATACAGGGAGAGAAAATATTGTCAGGAAAGGTGCTTCACGTTAGCCCCCTCACTTCTTTCAATTTATGTTAAGATACACCAGAACGGTATCTCTGTCATGGCCAATGTTTTCAGGTAGTGGTATTCATAGGCCACAGAGGCTTCAAGCTGCACTGTACAGCCATGACTAACAGCAGACTTCCGCTTGTCTTAGGATCTGTACAGGACAGCATATCATTTTTAACTCCATAGTAATCACTGCTTCAATACTTTCTGCCATTAAAACAGAATGGAATCATCACTTTACACTACCAAGACTACCTTGGAAAAGCGACTCTTCTATTGCTTGCTCACCATACAAAGTGACTAAAGCTTCATGAAATGGTCTTGATTCTGCTTTCTTGCTTAACTGAAAACAAGGCATGATTTGGTCATTGGCAAGTACTTTTAAATCTCATTGATTTTCAATTGGAGAGTTGATGCTTCTCCTCAGCTGAAACCAATGAGATTTAAAAGTACTTAACATTGACCGGATCATGTCCATGAGATCTGCTACTTTCTTCAGAATATGCACATGCATTCTGATGGTTCTGTGAAACATGATATAACAACACTTAACGGGGCGGGGGAGTGTAACAAAGGGTAGGAAGTACTAGAACTTCTGTTCCTTCTTAATAAAATCCATATTTAAAAGCCTTGCCTTTAATCTTTTATGTTTACAGATGTGAGGGTAAAAAGATTTCGAAACAGAAATTGATAGTTTGGGTCTGTTTCAAAACCCATTATTACTACTGGTATTTAAAAATAAATAAATCTAAAACTCAGTTTGCAGTCATGCTAGTCCAGGTAGCCAACCTGACATAGAAGTTGTCACTGATAATTTTGTTAGCATGGTGTTTGGGTGGAAAGGTAAAATTTCTATGTACTCGCCAAGTTTCAACACTGCTATTTTATGAGAACCTAAGAATTTTTCATGTTGGTTGCTAGTGCATTTTCCAAGGGGTGAAAAGAAGCCTTTTTATTTTACAGTTCTTAAACAATCTCTGTCCACGGTATTAACACAAATGGGACATTCTTTTTTTTTTCTTTTTTTTAACCTGAAGGTTAATTTATGTACACCTTTCTTATACAATACTGTAAAACATAAACTTGGGGCAGTTTTGCAGTGCAATCCTATACATGTCTATTCAGACGTAAGTCACATTAAGTTCAATGGACTTTACTCCGAGATAAGGGGGTAAAGGATTGCAGCCCTAACAAATGCTCTCTGGCAAGGTTGCCAAGGGGACTTTTATGTATTATGATGACAAAGAAAACACTGTCGCTTGATATTTTTATTCTGCATATTTTGGTTACAGTTTCATTAAGGGCACATGCAGGGAAGTATTTTTTAATAAAATATTTGTTTGTAAAAACTGTGTGCGTATTGTACTTGAAGTTGACAGTAAGTGCCAAAACAAATAAGATGAAAATGGATTATTGTGATGTTCTTCTGACAACAGCTCAAGATCTGGAGATTTAACTTGTACTTAACTTGCAGGCTGGTGGGGAACTAGCAAAACAAATTCTCATTCAAAGGGGAAAACAGGGCAACATTTGCTAGCCGGCTCTTTAATATCAGTGAGCTACATGCCCTGATCACAAAATAACACCTACAAAGCAGGACACAAATGTCAAATGGGTCAGCTATAGTTATCGCATACCACTTCCCAAACTTAAAGGCCAGTATTAAGTTGCATACAAAAGAGTGGCACAAATTGCCTAACTAGTGAAAGAGGGAAATACGTAACAATGATCCAGCTAAATTAAATTAGTCCTGATTACAATGGAACAGAGCCAACCGCATGGCCTTCCACTGGAGTAAGATTTGGCTGCACCATGCTCAAAATCTGTCTCTGGGCGAAGGATGTTGTCATGTCTGTTTATGAGTAAATATGTGTTTTATGCAATATAGTAGTAGTAGTAGTAGTAGTAGTAATAATAATAATAATAATAATAATAATAATAATAATAATAATATATTATTTATACCCCACCCATCTGGCTGGGTTTCCCCAGCCATTCTGGGCAGCTTCCAACAAAATATTAAAATACAGTAGTCCCTCAAACATTAAAAGCTTCCCTAAACAGGGCTGCCTTCAGATGTCTTCTCCCAGACATCTGGGAGCGCTTTGCACAAGCGGAACCTCCACTTTGTGCACAAGCAGAAGCCATTCTGCTTGCTGACTTATTTAGCTGAGTACTGCCTGTCTGGTGGAATACTGACTTAACTTGCTGCAGACATAAAGACTCCCTCCCAGCCACAGAAAGCTTTTTGATCCAGCAGAGGGATCCCACTGAAGGAGAAAGGAGAGGCTAACAAGACTGTTGGCAATCTCCTTCCCCCTGCAGCCCCCAGCACAAGCTCCCACCCCTGGTCCAGAAGGTCCCCCAGCCCTCTGGAACAATGGCAGAGTGTTGCTTGAGGCTACAGAGGGAAGGGGAATCATCAAAAGACAGCCTCCACTCCCTCAGCCACTGGGAGCAAAGTCTGAATCCCGTCCATTATGTAAATGAGTTGGTCTACTGTAAGTTGCCTTGAACACTGTGAGAAGCTGGGGGTTTATTACAGTCCTGCCTGAGAGCGCTTGGGTGGGTGGGGAACAATAACTTTAGTCAACTATTTACATAAAGTGTAAAGTGTGAACGTGCATTAATCCACATGTCTGAAAAATGAAAGCATGCAGAAAGGAAACGTGAATGTTTTATGCAACAGAAGCAGTAAAACAAAATCCCTGCCGTACTGCTTAAGACTAAATGCTTTTCCCACTTAAAATCTCCTCCTAAGATTTTCCATCTGCCAAAGCAAAGCACTTACGTGACTCCTGTGTTTGGGTATGGAGTGATCTGGGGACAAAATGGCTATCCTGCATCACTTTACCCCCATGTCCCTGGTACACTGATATCCTGCTGAGTGTTGGCTCCAATGGTCCCTCTTAAGGCTGAATATGCAACCTACATTTAAAGCACATTCTCCCCCCTCAAGGAATCCTGGGAACTGCAATTTGTTAAGGAGGCTGGCAATTGTAGCTCTGGGGAGGCAGGGAGATATGCTTTTAATGTAGGGTGTGTACATGAAATGGTAGCTGAGAACTCTCTCATGTTGCCTCAGATTTTCCTGCGTGCTTTGTGGAAATTAAGATTGGCAGCAAGCCTTTGCTGGTTTGGGGGGGGGTCTGGTGGATGACTGACCCTGCCATGTGCTGGAGCTGGCCTTGATCATGCTCATGCACATGCTCAGCTCAGAGCCTAGTGGGAAAGCCACCAGTGGTCCAGGCCTACCAAAGCCAGGGCAGGGAGCGGTGAAATGGGTCCATGGTCTTCTGCAGTAGTTTGCTTTCTCTGCCAATCTGCTTGTGCAAGGATGTGAGTGGTGAGGTGGAGCATAAAAAAGAGAACAACCTAGAAGTGCTCTGGAGAGCTCACCAACCTGCAGTGCCCTTTTCCTGCTGCCCTTCTAGGCAATGTGAAAAGTATTGCCATGCATCCTACCATGAGGGGCACGGTAAATAATGTGTGCCCGAATGGTCCATGAAATCAACCATCACTACTGCTCTAAACAACAGGAAGAACTTTCTGACAGAAAGAGCTGTTCGGCAGTGGAATGGTCTCCCTCAAGAGGCTGTGGGCTCCCCTTCATTGGAGGATTTTAAGCAGAGGTTGGATAGCCATCTGTCATGGGTGCTTTAGTTAAGATTCCTGCATTGCAGGGGGTTGGACTAGATGACCCTCTGGGTCCCTTCCAACTCTACAATTCTATGACTCTGGAAAGGAGAGGAATATGGTGGCATCAGTTCTGCTGCCCTCAGGGGCAGCTTCTGGCAATGAATCACAGAAGCACCTCTGAGAAAGATGACCTAGGTAATAGTTCATACTGCCTCAGTCAAGTATTCCTGAACATTTTTTTACATACCGTCATAATAACATGCTCAAATTGTGCATGAGTGAGTTTTAATATATGTATTCACAGATCGTTAAAGGGTAACCCAAGGTGGGTAGGGTGAAGATGCATGGTAGCTAATGGAATAAGGTATAAATCTCTAGATTTACTTTCTACATAGCACTTCTAATTTACCTTTTTAAAACAAGTTCTGCTCGGCCTTAGAATTGTACAGCTGGGAGGGATCCTGATGGTCATCTAGTCCAACCCCCTGCAATGTAGGAATCCAGCCCATTGTCACCCTTAGGTGGGCTCAAACCACCAACGTTCTGGTTAATAGCCAGATGCACTGACTCATCAAGCCACCTTATGAACTAAGACACGGTTATTTCCACTCTACTCTCCACTCACAAACATGCCAGTCCTTCATGCAGTGTGGCCAAAGATTCAGGGTGCACTTTGACACAGGGAATATTGTGTTAGTTTCCCTGATTAGAATATTAGTGCTTCTCTCCTGTTTGCTGTTTGTTTCCCACTGCAGTACCTGTGACATTATGGAACTGTGGCTATTTGATTGCTATACCAGCAAGTTGTGCTAAATTTCATTCACACCAGTGGGTATGGTGTGATACAACAAATGTTGTTGGATGATGTTGCTTCTTGCCCACCCTTTCTGCACACGTGTGTTTCCTTCTGAAAGCAGTAGAAAAGAACTGTACATGGCCGCAAATTTTGTCATTTTACTGCCACGATTTTCTGGGTTAAGGGAATCAAATAACATGGAAGTGAGCCCTTAGAGAGAACTGGCTTTTACGTCATGTGAAGCCTGAAATATAATGCGGAAATTAACATTTAGGGAAACATCAGGGAAATGGAATAAACTGCTGTGTGAATGCAGCCTCAGATAGTGCTTAGTCAACACATTCTTACTTAGAGGGTTATAAAGCATATGCAGAACTACTTCGTTACTGACCAAAGACCAGTGCTAATCCCTAGTTTTTGTTTGACTTGTACATAATGACCTTCCAGCTTCAACTAATCCAACACACACAGGTGTTGGGTACTGGCAGGTGTTGAGCAGTCAAGGTCTATGTACCCTTTCACCTCTCTTTTTTAGTCTGAGGAGGAGGAAGTCTCTAAGGGAGTAGGAAAGATGCTACAACAGCAGCAAGAATACTCATTGCAAAGTATTGGAAGACACAAGATTTACCCACCCGGGA
The DNA here is from genome assembly GCF_964270895.1 of Podarcis filfolensis. NCBI lineage: Eukaryota > Metazoa > Chordata > Lepidosauria > Squamata > Lacertidae > Podarcis > Podarcis filfolensis. The sequence goes on along the minus strand of NC_139605.1, from coordinate 75,775,886 downwards.
AGAATGGCAGATGAAGTTGATGGACTACATGGAACTGGTGGAAATGACTGGCAGAATCCGAGACCAGGGAGAAGAGTCGGTGGAAGAAGATTGGAAAAAATTTAAAGACTATTTACAGAAACATTGTAAAATTAATGAATGTTAGAAGGATGTTGGAATGAAGCTATATGGCTTTAGTAGGAATGTTATAAAGAATTAAGTAAGAATAGATTGTTTAATGGGCCAAAGGGGAAAAAATAAGGTTAGATTGGGTTAAGATAAATTATAGGACAAAAAATGAGAAAGATGGAAAGGATTTGCTGAAATAGCTAACTGAACTGGAATACAAAAAAGGGAGGTGTGAGGAGGTTGTTGAAACAAGTAAATGAAAGACAAGACATGGAAATATTAGATGTGTTTTTAATTGTTTCTGTTCTTGCTTTTGTTTTGTTTTGTTAAGATAAGTAGTGTTTTTGTTTTTCTTCTATTGTATTGTATTGTTTTGCTTTGTTTAACTCCTTTTCTTCTTTTTGTAATCTTTAAACTCTTAATAAATATTACTTTAAAAAAAAAAAGGAAAGATCACCAGGAAGCATTATGTCAAGGAAGGTTGTCAGGCGAAGAAATCTTTTCCACTTGAATCTGTGCACAAACTAATTGGCACACTATCCTCCTCCCTGCAAGAACCTGTCACGTCAAGCAAATGTACAGAAGGTACATGTTCAAATGAGCTCTCATGGAATATTCAGAACAAGTGATTTCCATGCCAACAGTTTAAGACTTGGACAGCTTTCATTTGGGTTTGGTGTATTGTTTTGAAATGCTCAGGTTGATATACAACACCTGAAGACTTAAATCAGGGCTGTGGATCTCCCTGTTGGACTCTCAAGTCCCATCATCTCACTGGCCATGCTAGCTGCGGCTGATGGGAGCTGGAGTCCAGCAACAACTGAAGGGCCACAGGTTGCCCGTCCCAGGTGTGTGCTATTACAGCTCATGTCTGCACTTCTTGGTAGCCTGCTAATATGCTTCTAAACAAATCTGGAACTTTTTCATTTTAAGCATAATTATTATGGCATAGGCTGTATATTGCTAGCTCTCAAGCTTGTGTTTCTTTTAAAATTATGATTGTTCCAAAGGATTTACTAGAATACATGATCATTTATCTGCTGAGAATATTGGGACCCGTAAGGGCTCCAGTGCTCTCTCCTGTTCACAGAGGCAAACATGAAACATTTAATAACCTTGATCTTGGTCTGGAAGCTGCAACTGGTGCAAGATGCTTGACTGCTCATTGGGGTAACTATTTACCCAACTGTTTAAAGAATGGCACTGACTGCCTGTTAGCTCAAGGGGCTAGTTTTGGTATATAAAGCCCTATACAGCTTGGGACTAGGATACCCCAAATATCACCACACTCCTTATATTCCCAATCAAATCACTATGCTCTGTAGTTGAGGACCCCCTGCAGGTACCATCTTATCAGGAGGTCCATTCCTCACAAACTATGGAACTTGCTGCTACAAGATGTGGTGATAAGCCACTTGCTTAGATGGTCTGCAAGGGGATTAGACAAATACATGGAGGATAGATCAATCATTGGACATTAGGCATGGTGGCTAAATAGTTCAGATGCAGCCCTTAGGCTCTCATTGCAGCCTTTCTTGAGGTACCTGGTTAGTTGCTGTGGGAAAACAGGATGCTGCCCCAGATGGAACTTTGGTCTGAACCAGCAGGGCTCTTCTTATGTACTTGAGGGACATATATCCTTTGGAACTGCCTGTTTCTTAGTTTCAGTGGATAAATATTTCTGCTGTATTGATGCAGAAGCCCTATACTTAACAATGAATCCCAGACCCAGTGGGAAGCAACACAGTGTCTGCCTGTTTCTCTTCAAAGCATTTGAGAGAGACTTCTCCCTAACAGAATGTCATGCATTGGGATAGTCACAAATAAGACAGCAATGGGATTAAGCCTCCTCCTGAGGTACTGCAGGGTAATTTGGATGCACAGTATCTTACATACCAACAAGGGTGTTTGATGCCTTTCTTTGAACTTAAAACAGCTTATCATTTGCTGCCACATTCCAAGCTCTCAATATGCAAAATGCCATGCAAATTCAGGGCAAATTCACTCCATTTGCCTCTAACAGGAAGGAAAGCGAACAAACACTGGCTTGTTTTCTATCTATGCTGTAAGGCTTATGGTAGGAATGTTAGGAATGTTAAAGGAGTACCACATGTTCTCCATCATGTTGCGGCCTGCTCAGTGTTGTGCTGCTCAAAAGTTGGCCAATTCCCTAGTTTTATCATGGACAAAGTTTGGTTGTTGCTGCGCTTCCAAAATGACTATCGTCTTTGTCAACGATCATAGGAAAATCCTATAAATAGGAAATTGCTATGTCATATGATCTGATGTATAATTTCAACAGCATTTTGCATATTGGATGAAATGCAGCCTCACAGATTTCTGTACCGTAGTTTCCACAAACCATAGAACGACAGTTTCTCTGCTGAATTCTCCCTACTTAAACACCCATAAGCAATCAATTACCGTATTTTTTGCTCTATAAGACTCACTTTTCCCCTCCTAAAAAGTAAGGGGAAATGTGTGTGTGTCTTATGGAGTGAATGCAGGCTGCGCAGCTATCCCAGGAGCCAGACAGCAAGAGGGATTGCTGCTTTCACTGCACAGTGATCCCTCTTGCTGTTCCGGCTTCTGAGATTCAGAATATTTTTTTTCTTGTTTTCCTCCTCCAAAAACTAGGTGCGTCTTGTGGTCTGGTGCGTCTTATAGAGCGAAAAATACGGTAGCTACTCAAAAGGCTCAGTGCTAGTTCACTGGGTAAACGGTCTCAGTTTTAGAACTAGGATCTGCTTCTTCACTGTGCAGTAGCAACCTTGCAAGCTCATTAGCACTTTTTTTGTGGATGCGAGAGGATTGTGTGTGTGGCTAGTGGTGATTGCTCTAATTAGATTATTATGTAGTCTTTTGCTGCCAGGAATTTGTAACGAGCTTATTTAACTTTTTTTGATGCTTTATGTTTAACCTAGAATTGTTTATTATAGTATAATTATATTGTACTGTGCTTTCCAGAAATACCACATGCATTAAGTAGGATGTGGTGGGGAGAGAAGTGAGGCAGCAGGAGAGAGTAAGATTTGATTAAAATCCTGACAGAAGTCAAAGCTGGGAGATCCCTGTTCTCTGCCTTCCCACTGGTGAAATTTATTCTCCTTAAGTAAGATAGATTGCATAACAGGCCTGTGCATGATCAGCCGTCATTGATAGGACTTCAGTAATATATTCTAATAAAATCCACCAGCACGCAGTTTTTAAACCCACTTCATTTCATAGGTCAGACTAGGTCTAAAGCAGAGAATATCTATGCGTTTCTCTGCAGAATCTCCACAGTTTACAGGGCCTCATTCTATCACAAACATCACCACAGTATTTGAGAGACAGGGTGGCGGGAGGCTTTAGCTCAGTGCTATAGCTAGTGCTTTTAACACAAAGTTTCTTAGACTCAATCCCTGACATCTCCAGATAGGGCAGGGAGAGCCTCCTGTCTGAAATCCTCAACAGCTTCTCTCAGTCACATTAGAAAAAGCTGAAGTAGATGGACCAGCAGCCTGATTCAGTATAAGGAAGCTTCCTATGTTCTTATTCACCATTAGGACTGTATACATGTTACTTAGGCATACAGTGAATGTGCACAGAAGGGGAAATGGGATCATGCACTCCTGTCTGTCAGCACCACTTTAGACGTATACTTTGAACATGCAGACCTAAAAGGGTGTGTAGTCCTTATGACTTTTACTTTTGAGAGTGGCATTTTTAAAAAATGACAAAGCAGGATTACTTGGCATTGTCGTGACTAAGCTTATAAAAGTTTGGCTTCATAAAAGGTTATAAAAGATTTCCTTATATTATATTATAATTATTTATAATATATCCTTTATATTATTAGAGAGTATTAAATATGGATTCGGCATTTAAGCCACTTACAGTAGTTTGATACCATGTAAGTGTAGCATTTTGACAGTCTTTACTGTGTGGAGAACGGGAGCTTCAATGAAATAAAGGGTCTTTTTTATTCAGGTTTGTTTGAGCAAGTTTACAAAAACCACTTTTTTGAAGGTCTGGTGTTATACACCAGAGCACTCCATTTATGGAGAACTGGCATTATGAATGACATATTTGTATATTTGAGTTTCTCTGTATTGAAAGGTCATATACACTTTAATTAAACTTTGTAAATATCTATGAAGCAAGAGAGCCATTTCTCAGATTTCCATTGGCAGAATGGCAGTTGTATGTTGTAATTCTGCCTCTTTCATTCATTCATTCTTTTTAGAGGCTTGTGGAACTGTGAGAAGCTAATGAGGAAGAGCATGGAGTTGGAATGATCAAGGAGATGGGTAACCTGAATATGTTGTATCACAGGAATGAAGGTGTTTTTCTCTGCTCTGTTTCAACTACTGGAACTGAACTTGACTAGTTGATATGTCAATGGTAAATTGGCTTGCCTCTCTTAAAACTACCTGCCACAACTGTAACCAATTTATTGTGGATTTACAGCCTGAAGTTATCAGTTTTTAACTCATCATTACCATTCCTTAAAACGTCTTAGGAAAATGGTACAAACAGACTTTTTTATGGATTGTGTTACTGTAGAATTGTTATTTGCCCTTGTAGTATATGTTGCCTTATCATTCCTTCCTTCATTAATCTATCTTATTTTTATACCACTCTTCTTTCAAGGTGCTTAGGAAGGTATACACAGTCCCCCCCCCCCCCAATTTGTTCTCACAGCAACTCTCTCAAGTAGCTTAGGCTGAAAGCTTTATGAAAGCAAGCAAACTTTATGCCTAAAAGGGGATTTGAACCTGGGTCCTAGTTCTACATTCTCACCACCACACCAAAAAACTTTATAAGATCACCAGATTGATGGACTGGATGCAATGGTTAGAAAGGACTGACATAACCCGAGACCAGGAAGAAGGGACGTTGGATAAAAACTAGAGAAAAAGAAAAAGTCTATAAAAAGAAAAATTTATTTCTATTTTTGGAATTAGTGTAACACTAATGAAATATCAGGGATTATGCTGGAATGGAACCAATTGGCTTTAGTAAAAAGGATTTAAGGAGTTATGTAGAAATATGGCTTAAAATTTGAATTTTAAGATTTTTAAGGCAAGATAAGGTTAAAGAAATTAATGTAAATTGAACAATAGAATATAGCAAAAGATGGAAAGGATATGTTGAGTTAATAAACAAGATAGACTGTTAAGATAAATTATTTAAACAAAAATTGAGAAACATGGGAAGAATTTGCTGAAACAATGAATTAAGCTAGAATACAAAAAGGGAGGTGTGAGGAGGTCCAAGAAACAAGCAAATGAAAAGATGCAATATGGGATTAGTATTCTTCTTTCTTGTTTTTTTTTTTGTATTTTCTTTTTGATATATTTTCCTGTTGTATTTTTCTGTTCTTTTTTTCATACTTATGTATTTTTGAAACTTTGAATAAATATCTTTTTTTAAAAAAACAAAAAACAAAAAACTTTTCATGTCATGCAATACTTTTTGCATACTGAAGAGCTTCCTTCCCACTTTTTCACCTATCTTTGGGTATATATGTACAAACACTAACCCATGGTTTAGTGCTGCTTGTATGAAGTTAAGCGAGCGAGCAAAGCTGTGGACCATGGATAGGCCCATCCGCCTTCTAAATCCAGCCCACGGACGGTCTGGGAATCAGCGTGTTTTTACATGAATAGAACGTATGCTTTTATTAAAAATGCATCTCTGGGTTATTTGTGGGGCACAGGAATTCGTTCATTCCCCCCCCCAAAAAAAAATATAATCCGGCCCCCCACAATGTCTGAGGGACAGTGGACTGGCTCCCTGCTGAAAAAGTTTGCTGACCCCTGCATGTGGACTCACTCTCTCCTTCTCCCACCCAGCCAGGAAGAGGACTTTGTCACAGATTAGCTTAACTTTCACAAATGCCAGCCTGTTGTTGTGACCAGACAATGAATCCTGGCTCATAAGAAGTTCTCATTAGTTAGTTTGACCTTTGAAACCTCCATAACAAGATGTAGTGATGACCACCAACTTAGATAAAGATAGACCTTTGGTCTGAACCAAGGGGGCTCTTATATTCTTGAGAGGGTGAGGGAGAGCAGGGACATGACCCTTACCTCAGACGCACAGTGCTAAACCAGAGCTTATTGTTATGTGTGAACCATACCTTTGTATAGTGCTGGTGTCTGATGGTATATAACCCATGAACCACAGTGCAGACTACCAAGAGGCAAGAGGGGAGAAATAGGCAGAATGCCTCAGTGACAGAACCCAGAGCTATATTCTGTTCTCCAGAGGGTGTGTGTTCAACCAACACATTGTCTGCAGACTTTCATGCCACCATATGCCAAGGGGCTAGAGTGGGTGACACCATTTTAAGCACCGAATAGTGACATGCATTTCAGATTAGGTCTGAATTGGGCTCTAGCTATCAGGTGAAACATGGTGTGCCGCTGTGCATGCAATACTTAGCCATAAAATTTACAGCCTTGTTATCTGTGAGCTAAACTGAAAACAAACACTCATACAGGTGGAGCGTGCCATCTGTTTACATATAAACAAGTGGCCTAATCCAGCCTTCAGGCAATTGCCATAAAGGGAGGAAGGGAGAAGCGGTTAGTTTTAGGAAGAAACCAGTCACCTCAGGCAAAGGTAATTTGTCCTGGCCATCTGCAGGTTCAGGAAGGCCTAGGCAGAACCGGCCAAGGTGCAGGATACTGAGGAGACTAAGGTGTTGCCTTGGCACAGACACATGGGTGGCTGAACAATGGAAGCAGAAAATATGAGCTTGCCTAAGCTGCAGGTTGAGCAGACCTTTGTGTTGTGGTAACATGGTGCTGAGTGAGTCACCACGTCTTGAGGTTGAAACTAGGAGAGTTAAATCCAGGTGTTTCCCTTGGATATATGGGATTGATTGCTCTCCATTTCAGAAGCACGGCCCTCTGTCCTTATGCTGCATCCTTACCTTTTAAGAGAAAAATGCAGTCCTTTTTCCAATCCAGGAAAAGACAGTGGTCTTCTTCAGGGACCCAGGAAAATGCAGAGGTCTAAGCACTGCAAAAGATGGTTTTATTACAATACTATTGGGCGCGTATCCAAACCGAGGCCTACCACCACTTCTAGCTTTTGTGGGGCAAGAGTTTGGCTGAGAGTAGTTGAAACTTAAATGAAACCTGGGCTGGATCCGCTTCAGATTCAAGTGTACTACAACTGCCAAGAAAACCCGGCCTGGATTTCTAAACATGGGACAGACACAGACTCTCTCTCTCTCTCTCTCTCTCTCTCTCTCTCTCTCTCTCTCTCTCTCTCTCACACACACACACACACACACACACACACACACACAATGTGCTTTTTCAGATGCTCAAAGCTCCTGAAGTTCAAAGCACCAATATTGGTTCTTCATAAGTCTTAGCAGTATGTGACCTGGCAGACTTGGTTTTATATAATTAATAGACTGAAGGAAAGGGTAGTGACAATTTCTTTCAAATACTGTGGTGCTCAAACAAAACTAGTTTCACATAATACACACTTAATACCACACCATTAAAACTAAGGTACCTATATACCAATACCAAAGTGCCAGGTTCTAGGCAGATGCTGCATCTGAGTCAGGAGAGGCAGTGCAAGCCCTGGCCTGGTGCCTGAATACCATGGTGCACTGGATGAGGGTCGATAAGCTGAGCTTGAATCCAGCAAAGCAGGAGACCTTGTGGGTGGTTGTTTCCCATGTCCAAGAGGTGTTCAGTTGCATGTTCTGGATGGGGCTGCACTCCCTGTGAAAGGGAAAGTTTACAGCTTTGGGATACTCCTTGAGCCATCTTTGTTACTTCAGGCCCAGGTAACAACTGTGACTTAGGAGTGCCTTCAGTTTCAACTGGTATGCCAACTGTCATGATTCCTGGATTCCTGGACCAGGATAGTTTGACCACAGCAGTCCATGCATTGGTAACCTCAAGACTTGATTCCTGTTAAAACATCCTGGAACTGGTTACTGGCAACATGTTACTATACGACTCAGTGCCAGGTTACCAAAAAGGCAGAATAGGCACTGACCGACCTATGGGCTCCACACAACAACGGATCGAAACAATATTGATTTGATCAAGAAAGAAAATTACAAAAACATCTTAGGATATGATTTGCAAGGGTGGCCCCGAGATTTTGATTGCCATGGGGACTTCAGAGGGTTTAATGTGGCACTGCCACAGCTGAGAGAGCAGAACTGGTTACTGCTTTTCCAGGTTCAAGTTTCTTGTGTTAATTCTCAATGCCCTAAGAAACTTGGGCCCAAAGTACCTTAGGGATTGCCTGGTTCCTTATGCTTCACCTCAATCGCTTACATCTTCTGACAGGGAACTTCTGGTGGTAGCCCACATTCCTGAGCTTCAGTCAGCCTTTACCAGAAGCCAAGCTATTAGCATGGCAGGCCCTGTCCTATGAAACTCTTCCCCAGTAGAGGTCCAGCAGGAGTCACCCCTTCTTTTAGACAGCTTTTGAAAACAGGACGTTGGAACATGATACTTTTTGAAATAATGATGACAACAACAACAACAGTATTTATTGATAGTACTGCAATATTATATTTTTGTTGTGTTTTATGAAAGTGCAGTTTATGAATATTTAAACAAACAAACAGAATAAACATTTTATTTCATAGATTTGACCTGGACCTTAAATGAAACTGCAGAAATGCAAAAGATGGGAGAAGAGATGGGACAAAACTTGCACCTAAGGTCAAACATTACCTATAAAGGCAAAGACCTCAGTGTGAAATGTGCATTTGCAAAGTGTTGTTAAAATTTCACCAAAGGAGTGAGTTCAACTGGAAACACTTTGAAACATCCCCATGAGTGGGGAAGGGCCATAGATCAGTGGTAAAGCGTATGTATTGCATGCAGAAGGTCTTGTGTTCAATTCATAGCTTCTGCCGATCAAGAGTGGCAACACCCAGTGCATATTTGGCCCTAGAAAGTTGTCTTCAGGAGATAGTGGTCTTCATGCTGAAAAAAGGTTTTCTAGTCACTGGCTTATTTGAGCCATGGACCAGTGCCAGAATGTATTTTCAATAGCATAACTTACTCTAGGGCATGTGAAGCAGAAAGTAACTAATCGTGTTCAGAGAAGCTCTTTTTTTACTTAATAACTAAAATTATCCCACACACGTTTTGAGGAATGAGGCCAGAAGCTAACATCTTCCAGGTCTGAGGGTTGGATTTTTGGCACTCAAGAGCCTGTTCAGCTCTCAATGTTACAATTAGGCACTGGTCAAAAGGTTCACTGCCATTTTGATAGCTTTTTATGTGAATAATTGTGCTGTAGAAAAGGGAGGGTTGGATTTCACTGAAACTCATGTTTAAGAAGAAGCCAAGTCCAAAGGAAACCTCCCCAAGGCTGCCTTTGAGGATTATGCAAGACAAATGAAAGAAAACCTGAAAAGGTCAAAGAGGAGTCTCTCTCCCTGACAAAAAAATACAAATATGCTCTGATAATGATCTTAAAAGGGAACATCCTACAGTGAGGGGTGGAAGGTGCAAGAGGGTTTGGTCAACTTTTGATTTGGGTCTGCCGTACAGTCTCATGTGTCTGAGGTGAAAACTTTCCTGCAGCATTTTGTAGTGTTTTCCCAATGGTTATTATTGCTTCCTTGTTGCACCTACTGGTGTCAAAACCACACATAAACAAACTAACTAAAAGCAAGGACTATGCTAATAATAATGGAATTATGTTGAGAATAGCAAACATTCTACATTTGTATGCAGGACCAGCATTTTTCATAGCATGAGGTGAAAAGTCTAAGCATTTTGTGGTTATGATTGATTGTCTGAAAGAGCACCTGTTTTCCTATAGGCCTGCCTGGGGATTAGGATCAACAAAGGAGGTCCTGCACCATTCTCAAGGGTTCTGGGATAGTGGTGGCTTGCAAAATGGCCTTCTCAGTGATGGCCTCAAGAATGTGGAACTCTCAGCATGCAGAGAATATCTGGCACCATCTCTTTATAGCTTCCATTGGTTGCTTAAAATGCACCTCTTTGCCCTGTCCTTTGAATATTGAAGAACTGATTTTGGTGTCCTCCCTGTGTTTTATGGATTATTTGTTTGTTTGTTTGTTTGTTTGTTTGTTTATGTTTGTTGCATTTATATCCCACCTTTTTCTCCATGAAGCTCAAGGTAGTTTCCCCTGCTCCTCATTTAATCCACACAACAACCCTGTGAGGTAGGTTAGGCTGAAAGGTGGTGACTGTCCCAAGGTCACCCAGTAAGCTTCATGGCCAAGTAGAGAATCAAATCCTGTTCTTCCAGGCCATAGTACAACACTCTAACCACTGCACCACCATTGTCTCCCACTGATTTTGAGAGCAGCCTTCCCTAACCTTGCGTCCCCAGATGTTGTTGGAATGCAACTCCCTGCTGGCTAGGGATTATGGGAGTTGTAGTCCAACAACACCTGGGAACCCACTAAAGTATAGGGTTATGTCATCTTGAACAAGAACATTTACCCACATTGGAGAAAATAAAATGTTTGTAATTGCTAATGGGAGTGCATGAAAGCTTCACACATTCAACCCAATGGGGTCCCTGCGGTAGAGTCCTTTGCAACACTCATCCAGCCTTTTAAAATAACAGTTCACTCATTTTAAATAACCGTATCTCTTCATTAAACAAAATGTGTTTACTTTTAGCTCAGTTTGTTTGAATGAATGCTCAGTTCATTTTTGTTCATAACTTTCAATGTAAAGGACATTATTTTTTCTAATGCAGGATCATCGTCTTTTATCTATGTCTATCCATTTCATCTAATTTATTTATTTCATCATCACATGATGACCAAATGCTAACATACTAAACAAATACTTAACAATGTGATTACTAAATGCTAACACACCAAGGTAGAATCTACACACATATTTAAAAAGGTTCTGAAAATGCTTTTTTAAAAAAGCGTTTTAAAAAATACATTGAATTTTCCATAAGGCTCACCATCACCATCTAGTGTCACACTGTATATTGCACTTAAAACACACTTAAAACGTTTTATTTGCAGCTGTATAGCTGAGTCTTAAGTCTTACAATGTTCCCATTTAATTGGCATTAGCATCGTTTTTATTAATGTAGAACTCAATAAAGGGGATGAAAGCTAATTCAGGTCAACTGTGGTGAATCATTTTCAAAACCACTTTTGGGTCCACCTTTGTTACTGGAGGTCTAAGTGGCCACAGCACCTAAGAAGGTATTTTACCTTCTTAGCTGGTATGCTAGCAATGTCCCTTCCTGGAAAATGTTAACTTTGCCACATTCATTACTCATTTACTATAATGCACTTTATGTGGGGCTGCCCAGAAGCTTGGTCCAGAAAGCAGCAAGTGCAGAATGCAGTCCTAGGTTAGTAGCAACTGAGTGGAGTTCCTGGCACAGCATATAACATCACTATTAAAAGAACTGCACGGACTGCCAATTTGCTACAGGGCCAAGTTTAAGGATTTGATTTGACATACAATGTCCTAAACAATGTGAGACCAGGTTATATGAGGGAACACCTTATCCTGTTCAGACCTGCTCAGTCATTGAAGTCATCTATTGAGGCCTTCCTGGTTCTGCTGAAGCTCATCTTACGGTGACCAGGAAAAAAAGGCTTGTCTGCTGTGGTGTCCACCTGACAAGGTGCTGTCAGAGGCTCCCGGCTGGTTGCCCAGGAAAGTATAAAGACAAGGAAAAGTTTATTACAGTCCTTTTTTATTTCATACTTTACAGAGAGTAGCTATAGAACCCAGCCTCTTGGATAATGGTGTTGTCCTGAGTGAATCTCCACCCCCCGCTTCTCTCCCACTTCCTTATTCGTCATCATCATCATCTCCTCTACAGGTGCCACTAAGTGCCCTCTGTCTTTGAGCTCTTTGCTCTCCTACTTTTAAGGCTTGCCAGGTTCTGGAAGATGGTGGGTCTGGAATGCTTTCATGTCAGCCAGCTTCTTCTCCAGCTCTGCCTGCTCCTCCTCTCCCATTATTTCCCAACTTTCCCCCTCATCTGCCTCTGAGCTGTGATCTCCCGCAAACCACTGTTGTAAATCGATACTGTCTTCCTTTTCCTTCTGCCTGGAAGGGTCAGGATGGGGAGGCAGACTCCAACACTTCTCCTCCTCTGCCCAGTCCCTGACACCACTCTTTGGAATAGCCTCCTTCCAGAAATAAGGCAGGTGTCAATGGTGATGCAGTTTTGGCACATGATAAAAACTTGTCATACCAAATGATTAGGGGCTTTGTTATTCAATGGCTGTATGCTGGTAGAGAATAAAAGATGTGTTCAATCAAGGTTTTCTATACATAGGCATTCAAAAGATTGCAAACTGCATTTGGTTTGTTGCTTTCCTGTTCTCACAAGAGTGGAAGAATACGATTCTGGTACAGTCCTGCATGGGGCAAAACCAGAGGTTTGAGAGCAAAATTCCTCCCCGCAAGGTTGATGGTGGGAGATTAGAATTGTGTGTTGATGCTTCTCTGCTGGCCTTTGCAGTGGAGGTTCCAGGTATGCCCAGGGAGGCAGAAAGGCCCCAAAAGGACATCTACTAGATAAAAAACCCCATCTTAGAGTCCCTAAGCTATGCCAGACTGGAGCTTGTATAACAAATAAGAAGAAAACCAAACCCTGCCCCAAAGTATTAGCCCGCCCTTGTGGTATTGGGCCGCCCTTGTGGCCCATTTACAGTATTGCCCCCACAGCAGGGCTTGGAATGTAGTGGTCGACCCACCAACTCACTCCTCCTCAACCCCACTTAGAATTGCTCTGTGAGTTCATGTTAATACTACCTGGGTGGCTTACCTAGGAAGCCCTCTGGCTACTACATTGTTAGGAGGCTCGTATTACTTAGATTTCTGTCAGTGAATTTTGATTACTTCCTTTTCATCCCCACGTGATCAGGCTGGCGTTTAGACTCTGCAAGTAAGTAGTTCAACTGGTAAAACAACTGTGTTTGTAGAAAATGTGTGTTATGCCTAGATGGTTGAGTGAGATGCTTTGAAAGCTACCGACTTCAGCAATGCTGCTCCGTGTTTATTAAACACAGAAATTCTCCCAGTCTGCTAACTATTTCACGTAGCCACTATATGCAGACATAACAAACTCTTGATGTTACTTAGACTAAGGCTGCTACTTAAGAATATTGATACAAAAATGGATTCATGCTAGGGTGTGTGTGTGTGGAATCCATTGTTGCTTTTAAGGAAAATCTGATTACTGTTGAGCACTGCAATGCTAAATATAGTGCATGTACATGTATGTACATGCAAAGCAGAGACATCACCTTACCAACAAAGGTCCGTATAGTTAAAGCCATGGTTTTTCCAGTAGTGATGTATGGAAGTGAGAGCAGGACCATAAAGAAGGCTGATCGCCGAAGAATTGATGCTTTTGAATTATGGTGCTGGAGGAGACTCTTGAGAGTCCCATAGACTGCAAGAAGATCAAACCTCTCCATTCTGAAGGAAATCAGCCCTGAGTGCTCACTGGAAGGACAGATCGTGAAGCTGAGACTCCAATACTTTGGCCACCTCATGAGAAGAGAAGACTCCCTGGAAAAGACCCTGATGTTGGGAAAGGTTGAGGGCACAAGAAGAAGGGGACAACAGAGGACGAGATGGTTGGATAGTGTTCTTGAAGCTACAAACATGAGTCTGACCAAACTGCGGGAGGCAGTGGAAGACAGGAGTGCCTGGTGTGCTCTGGTCCATGGGGTCACGAAGAGTCGGACACAACTAAACGACTAAACAACAACACATGTATGTAAAATGGTGTGTTAGCAGTGTCCAGGTATCACTTTTGTGGTTGCTATTTATGCGATGACAGCCACCTAAGCAGAAGATTTTATGGAGAAACTACATGTTACTTTGAGCATACTATTTGATGAAACAATTACAATCTGCCATAATCTCATTTTTAAGAAGGCTGCAGGGAGTGGGAGCTGGAACAGGACAGCAGCAGAGGGGACAGGGAGTTAACCTTCCTCCAGGTACAATTTTCCCAATAAAAATTACCACCCTTACCCCCCTCCCCGCACTCAAAAATTGATGTGCTTCCAAAGGTGGTAGGTACTAGAAACAGCATCTTTGTGGGCAATTTTCAGAGCGAAAATGATGCAAGATGTGCATTAAATCCCACTTTTCCTGCACCACAGTATTGATCTGTGCCACAAGTGCTGTTTGAGAAGAAAGAGCTTAATGAAGCAGGGCTTAATTGCATGTTTAATAGTCTGCTTGCCAGTAATGCTCGATCATAGTTGAGCATTGCAAGCACAAGCCCTTCTGCTCCTTTGGCAGAGCGCAAGGAGATTGGAAGGTGCCCTTTACCACTGTTTCTTGCCACATTTAGCCCCCAGGCTTGATGTTTCCCGGTCCTGTTCTATACCTGGTGTCAAATGTGTAACTCAGTAGCAAAACAGATGCACTGCATCTACACTGAAGGTCTTAGCTTCAGTCCCAAAGACTCCAGTTAAACACTTCTCCTGTAGCAAGACTGGGAAAGGCCTCTGCTTGAGACCTTGAGGAGTCATTGCTGGTCAGAGCAGTCAGTTCTGGCCTAGATGAGCCAATGATTTCACTCAGTATAAGGCTACTTCATATATTTGTATGACCTCAAGGACTTTTATTATATTAGAATGTAGTCATTTCAGACTTTCGTCTTCTGTGTATGTTTGTTTGTTTGCAAATATTGAATGCCTGCAATCTCTTTAACATCAGCGTTCTTCATCATCATAACTACTGCCACTGGTGAGTTCAACTGGGCCATCATTCTCCATTCAGAATGACACTCTTTCAGTGCATTACCATGTCTGGTTTATATCTCATGCTAATGTGTGCCATATATTGGCACCTTTCTCCTGCTGCCAAGACAATTAAACTTCTGCTGGCTTTCAGCTCTTTCCATTTATCTTGCACAAAGCCTTTCCCTAGCAGAAGGTATAAATCTTATTCACCCTATTCTTGTGTCCTTGGTCATTCCAGGGAGCTACCATTTCATCATCATTAGGATACTGTTTGCGGCATCTCATCTGCATATGCTCCTTACATATCTCACCTCATCTGCATCTCCCTTGGGCTCTTCATGGCTATGAGAAATGGCAATGAGCTCTGCCCTCAAATGTGGCACAACCTAAATTAATGTAAAATATACAAGTGGTGGGTGATCTCTGGGAAATTTCATTGTGGTTCTCTCTCTCTCTCTCTCTCTCTAACATAGATGTAGTTCACTCACAGCACACTTGGAAACAGAGAAGGCATTTACTGTACATGCTCATTTGGCAATGATACCGTGTCATTATCTAAGACAACTTATTTTTAAAAAAATCATTTAAAACTCTGCATAGGTTCAGGTTAGGGATGTGCCTTTCCAGAAGTTTCTGGGCTTCAGTTTCTATCTTCCCTGACCGCTGACCATACAAACATAGACTTGTTGGAAGGGACCCCAAAGGTCATCTTGTCCAACCCCCTGCAATGCAGAGGCTGTGAACTGGAGCCCAACAGCACCTGGAGGGCCACAGGTTCCCTATCTTTTTGAAGTATACAGGAAACTATCATGGTACCAATCTTAAGATTAAAACTAAATATTCAAAATGCACAGTTGGGCAATACCTTTATTTGGACCAACCAAACTGTCACAAAATGGTGCGCACGGTTTTGAATTCTCCTGAACTCTCACCATATGGAATGTTACACCAAGCAGGAGTTGGAGAGGGGAAAACCCAAACTAAAAAGCAGAAACAGGGAGGATCTTGAAGTGTCAAAGCTTGCATTTAGACCCAGTTTTAAGATGGAGATTGAAGGAATGAATCAGGGGTCCAGAAAGGCCCAGGCCTCCCACTTCTAGCTATTCAGACCCCTAGTTATAATAAAAGTAATAAAAAAGGCGACAGAGGAAAACTAAAGAAGGAACCAAAAATGAGTACAGTATATGGTTTGCCTATTTAATCACCTGATCAAAAAGAACATACGGTATTCATCATGGTCTGATCTTGTGACTCCAGAATATAATCTTTGTGAACATTTTAAACTCTTTAATATGACAAAATCTTTATCACTTGGCAAAAAAAAAAGTCTTGCAAAGAAAGGTATGCCTGCCTTTATACTAAAAACGTTGAGGATAAATTCTCAATGGTGCACTTGGTGAAAGAGTCAATTGAAGGCAAATTGTGTACTGGTCAAGGGGCATGTAAGCCTCAGAATACAAGGTCTTTCTCTTCAGGCAGTATAGAAATCATTTTCCTTTGGCTGAAGATTCTACTGTGGATGGCTGATGCAGTGTTCTCCAAGGCATATTTATTTATTGTATCATTTAATTCCATTTATTTATCACCTCCCTTGAAGTGATTAAGAATTGTAAGATCAACAATAAAAATGTATACAACAATGTATAAATGAACAATGGAGACATAAGAAGCAAATATAGGCATTTAGGTCCAGAAAGACTGTGCCCCCTGCTAATACCTTTATTAGGACCAACCAATATCACATTCCCCCACCCACCCACATCCTACTTGGTGCATAATCTTAGCTGGCAAAGTGTTCAGGAGAAGTTGGAAACCAGAATGTTATGTTCAGTAGTCCTCATAAAACTATTGCACAACTGGATTTCAGAGTTTGTTTATTTTCTTATGGACCAACATAGCTGCCTTTGTGTGTGTTTTTTTTATATCACAATACTAATTTTTGTAATGTATCATTGTGACTGTCAGAAGGATTTATCCTCCTAGGAGCTCAGTGGTGATCTGGAGTAGGCAAGTGGGGGAGGTGGTGCTGTTTTTCTACCAGGTAACATTCTGGGAATTTAGTTGTGAAGACTTCCCCAGCTTTTCAAATGTTGGCATGTGTAATTAATTACTTACATAGGAACTGCTTGATACCAAGTCAGATTAGTGGTCTGTCTAGCTCAGTACTGTTGTTGATGTTGACAGGCCATATCTCTCCAGGGTTTCAGAGAGGAGTCTTTTCCAGCCTTACCTGAAGATACCAGGGATTGAACCTGGTACCATCATTGTTACCACAGTGGTTTCTCTTCCAGTTTTTAAAATTTGCCATGGCAAAACAAGATTTCTACTGAGTCCACACTCTCATTCATTTACATACAGTTCAGACCTCAAAAATGATTAGGGTTTGAAAGTGTATTTGGCCAAAGCTGGAGAGAGATGTACTGTCCCCCCTAAATGTATCTATTTATTTCATAAAATTTATACACTGCTTGATTGCAAGAACAAAACCTCAATGCGGTTTACAAAAAGATGGAAGATTAAAATCAAGAAAAAATCAAAACTATAAGACATACAAAAGTTTTTTGTTTGTTTTTTAACTGATTAAAATTGTCTCAGGTTTTTAGACATGTGGATAGGCTTTTCCAAACAATAATGTTTTTAGCAGGAGCCAAAAAGAATATAGTGAAAGAGCCTGATCTCAATAGGCAGGGAGTTCCAATGTGTAGGTGCTGCCATGTGAAACAATCAAGTTCTTAAAAATGTGGAGGGGGTATGTGGCACCTGTAGTGGTGCCAATTCTGCTGATTGAAGTGGTTGGGTGGGCATATGTGGGGCAAGACAATATTGTAGGTAAAATGGTCCCAAGTTAATAAGGGCTTTATATGCTAATAGTAATGCCTCGAACTTGGACTGGCAGCAAATCAGCAACCAGTGCATATCTCTGAGCAAAAGTGTGGTATGCTGACAAGGCCTCACTCCTGTCAGCAAACGTGTTGCAACATTCTGCACAAACTGCAGCTTATGGATAAAGCACGAGGGAAGCCTCACATAGAGGGGACACAAGATGCATTGCCTCCAGCATCCTGTTCACATCTGCTGGTTGCATAAGGTGACATTGATCGCAGAAAGCATCCTTGGTACTTCAACAGGAGCTGCAACAAGTGAAGAGCTAAGATCACTGTGAAGTCGAGCAACTTTATCCTCAAAGTGTGTAGCCAGTTGATCACAGCAGGTCTTTGAAGGCTTCAGGGGTCCCTTCCCCACACTGGGGGTCAGTAACCTCCAGACTGTCCGAGATAACTCCGCTGGCCAGCTACTAGAGGGTGCAATGCGAGCCCCCACTGACACATGGTAAGCACAATTATGTGTTCTCAGAGCGAGACAGACTTGTGCCACTTGTGCTGCAGTCTTCGTCTGGCTTGTTTCATAGTCCAGAGCTCCTCAGAGAACCAAGGAACAACCTGGGCTCCAAAGTGCCAGACAGGGCACTCGGAAGCTATTGTGCCAACCGCCCATTTCATTTCGCCATTCTATAGCGAGTCTGGGGCTTCAACAGGATCGCCAGCTTTCTCAGTTGGAAAATCCCCCAGAGCATTCAGGAACACATCCGGTTCCATCAGTCTCTGAGGGCTCCATAGCCAAAGGTACAAACACTGGCATGATTGTTATGAAATGTCCTGAAGCTGCTGCTGTCTCCCTGTGACATTTGTGGAGGGTAAGTGTTTACCTATGAAGGAAGGCTTTTTCCCAGGCAACCTGTCCATCTGTTGCATAAAAGCTTCCAGTTTGGGCAGCTGAGAGCGCTTGTGCTTCCAAAAATAACAAAGGGGAGAAAAAGATGAAGCAAATACCTAGATTCCAGTCCAAATCCATTTAGCATTGCTCTTGCACAGCCGCCTCTATTTTTAACTACAAAAGGCTCAATCCTGTCCACCGTGGGAGCAGAGGTCATGAACAGAGCAATCCCCATGTGGCATAACAGAGCCTTCCTTCCCTGCAGCACTTGGGTACATGGATACGCTGCATGACGGGTGTAGTTCTCATATTCCCTTCCAGTCATGTCACGCAGCTTGGTCAAGAAACTGGTAGGGGATGTGGGAAGATGAATTGCCAAGATGCACTGCACATATGGTTAGGCCCTATGAGGATCCAGAGGCATAGCGGAGGGGGGGCTGGGGGGTGTTGCCCCAGGCGCAGTTTGGGGAAATTCCTTTGCATGTGGGCACTGTGCTCATGGAAGACATACAGTTTAAGACTAGGGCTTTAAAGATAAATGAAAATCACCTTTATCTGCACTATTTTTCATTTCCTTCCTGGTGTGAGACAGAGCAAAGTCATTATATGTCCATGAATATTATTGAAAATAGTATTTGGTAGATACTAATACAGTGGTACCTCGGGTTATGAACTTAATTCGTTCTGGAGGTCCGTTCTTAACCTGAAATTGTTCTTAACCTGAGGTACCACTTTAGCTAATGAGGCCTCTCACTGCCACGTGCCACCACCGCACAATTTCTGTTCTCTTCCTGAAGCAAAGTTCTTAACCCGAGGTAATATTTCTGGGTTAGCAGAGTCTGTAACCTGAAGCGTCTGTAACCTGAAGCGTCTGTAACCCAAGGTACCACTGTAAAGGCTAAGATAGAATGTAATCCATCTGAATGACTTGGACTTTCATGCTCCTTTTAAAAGTCCTTTTTAAAGTCTCAAACCCGATAGCCATGAATAAGTCTCATTGAAAGCAATAAGATCGAGGGCTTATCCACACTAACTTTTTGCTCCACTCTTTCTAGGCACAGGTTTTGGATTGACATTTGCTCTGACTGAGCTTTAAAGAGAGGCTTTCCATGGGGAAAGCTCCAGAGCAAAAAAAGAGGGGGGGAACCACTTAGACCTGAAGCTTTTAATCGCAGAGTGTGCCTGGAAAGAGCAGAGCAAAGGTAAGTGTGAATAAACCCTTAGTTACTGGTAAGCACTTGATCCTGGCAGAAGGAATTTTAACCTTATAAAATCAGGCTTTGGGACTGAAGTGGAAATGCCTGCAGCTAGACAGAGCGTAACCATAAAATATATAGCTGGAGGCAGCAGCATAGGTATACTGATGGCATTGACAATGAAAAGCAGTGGAAAGGAGGTTATAGGCTGCACTGCAGTTCTGCACCTCTCTCCCACGTAATGCCACTAGTCCTCAAGATTCTTTTCGTTTGCCTCAATATTCCCCAGATCTTTTGGCTGAGTAAAAGGTAAAGGTAAAGGTACCCCTGCCCGTATGGGCCAGTCGTGTCCGACTCTAGGGTTGTGCGCTCATCTCACTTAAGAGGCCGGGAGCCAGCGCTGTCTGCAGACACTTCCGGGTCACGTGGCCAGCGTGATGAAGCTGCTCTGGCGAGCCAGCACCAGCGCAGCACACGGAAACGCCGTTTACCTTCCCGCTATAAAGCGGTACCTATTTATCTACTTGCACACTTAGGGGTGCTTTCGAACTGCTAGGTTGGCAGGCGCTGGGACCGAGCAACGGGAGTGCACCCCGCCGCGGGGATTCGAACCGCTGACCAGTGGCGTAGTGTGGGGGGTGCAGGGGGGGGCCGGCCGCACCAGGCGCAACATCTGGGGATTAGGGTTAGGGGGCGCAAATCCACGGGTTGGGAGCGCAAATCCACGGGCTAGGGGGCGCAAATTACTTGCCTTGCCCCGGGTGTTGACAACCCACGCTACGCCACTGCCGCCGACCATACGATTGGCAAGTCCTAGGCACTGAGGTTTTACCCACAGGGCCACCCGCATCCCCCTTGGCTGAGTAAGCACCTCCAAATTCACATTGAATCTTGTTTTGGTAAAATTTAGCAACACGTCAATTGTGTCTGTGTCAATTTTGTGTGGACATATTTTGTATTTTTGCAGAAATGTGGAGTAAACAACAACAATGCAACATCTATATTCATGAGCCTTGCAGAATATATCTATATCTATCTATCTATCTATCTATCTATCTATCTATCTATCTATATCTATATATCTCAATATCATAGATCTGCCAACTTTACAAAAGAAGATGTGTGGGCAGCATATGGTTTTTATAAGTCTCTGTAATCATCTCTTTAAAACCCTGAATTGGAGTGTACAGGTTATGAAAGAAAATATCACTAAGAAAACAACCTCAGTATTTAAATAAATAACAGGTCAGCTACTCTTGAATCAGACAATGAAAGGATGAGGGACAAATGCTTGAGATTTTTTTGAAAGCAAACTTTGGTCATTTCCTCTAAAGTGCTTTGAAATCCTCTCAGAGTTGGGCTCCACTTTTAATTACTGGGATGGGCACCCTGGTGAATAGCATTCTTGACATTTCTTAAAGACTTTGGAATACAAAAGACATTATTAAAAAGAAGTTGATTAAAGTTTTTTTTAAAAAAAAAATAATAAACCTCTGCTGAGACCAACATACTTTGTGGAAAGACTTTGTTCACTTCCCCAAATTGAATGTTTCAAGGGTTAGTTGTGTAATTTTGTTTTCAATCAGCTATATAAAGGTAGTTTATGTTTGTAGAAAAAAATGCAACTGCTCATCAATGGATGCATCACATCATCCAGGGTCACAAATGAAGCGCTGCATTTTTAAGGTTGCCATATGTCCTCTCTTTCATGGGTAGAGTTGTCATAGCGATCCATAGTTAAAAGCAGAAGTCTGCAAATGTCTCCTCTTTTTTGCTGTTCAAAATATGACAATCCTACATTACAGAGACCTTCTTAGTCAAAGTAGCCAGTCTATAAATACTGGAATACTTGCCCTCAAAGGGAGAGGTTTGTACAAGATTATTTGCCAGGCTGACCTATGCAAAAAGAGGCAACTCAGAACTTAATATAAAAAGCATAACTCATATTTATATAAATCAAACATTTTGGCCTTACTGATAGAGTAGGTTCATGACATTGGTATTTGTAAGGTAAAGGTAAAGGGATCCCTGAGCATTAAGTCCAGTCATGGACGACTCTGGGGTTGCGGCGCTCATCTCGCTTTATTGGCCGAGGGAGCCGGCGTACAGCATGTGGCCAGCATGACTAAGCCACTTCTGGCGAACCAGAGCAGTGCACGGAAACACCGTTTAACTTCCCGCCGGAGCAGTACCTATTTATCTACATGCTTTTGAACTGCTAGGTTGGCAGGAGCAGGAACTGAGCAACGGGAGCTCACCCCATCGCAGGGATTCGAACTGCTGACCTTCTGATTGGCAAGCCCTAGGCTCTGTGGTTTAGACCACAGCGCCACCCACGTCCCTGTTGGTATTTGTACTGACATTATAAAATATGGCCACATTCTGATGATCATATCTCGACTTCATGCACCCGCATGCGGTTGCTTCTGTTCTTCCATGGTAGGGGTGGGAGCAGGTGGATCAGAAGTCGCATTTAACCATATGTCCCTCTAAACAGGGAAACTATACTAACTGGGAACCGTTTCTGTCTTTGATATTACAGTATTAATTAACAGATGGACTTTCATAGATGTGAGGGGTTTGAAAATATAAGAGAGATGCTTTTGAAGTTTTATGAAATTATGCTTCTCTTGCACTCACTCAAGAGAAAAAGGAGACACCAGACTTGTGCACATCATGCAGCTAAACTATGGCTCAGATTGGAATCAGGTCGATGGGTAGCTTTACATTAAGTTTAATTGTTTTTCTTTGTGCGATTCTTGTTGAAACAACTTTGAGACTCTGGGTGGAGAAGTGTTGGCACTTCGTTATCCTGTTTTTGACTGTGAATTTAGCTTGGGAGAAAGATTCAAATGTAGGCTGCAATTATACATAAATCATCCTTGAAGAACCCTAGCCCTGAAGGTAAAGAACAAGGAGTGTCCTTTCTCTTCTTTCTCTCCCCCCCCCCAATTCAAATATAGATATAATTCAAACTCACTGTTAACAGATTCATTTGAGTAAATGTATTCAGATGATGTTTCTTCAAAAACCCTAACAGTAACCTATTTCATATTTGCATATGTTTTGAATGACGATTGCCAGAGCCATGCAAACTAGAAGCCAAAAGAGAATGTTCCTTTTTCAGATAGGCATCTTAAAATACAAGATAAAAACTAATAAATACAGCAGTCAGAGAGTCTTGTGTCTCCTTTGGGCTGACAAAGAAAATGAATTTGCATGTTTCTTAAGTTTATTTCTTAGGGTTTATTTCTTCCAACAGTGGATTTGATTTGATTTGTAATGTTCTCAAACTACACAGTTTCCCTCAATACTTTAAACTCACATTCTTATATATTTCTGATATTAAGTAATTGTGAGGTAAACAGGGTTTTTATAGCAGAGTTTTTATAAATTTGAATGAGGGTCATCTAGGCCAGCACCCTGCAGTGCAGGAATCTTTTGCCCAAAATGGGGCTCAAACCCATGACCTTGAGATTAAGAGTCTCATGCTCTGCCAACTGAGCTATCATATGGAACCTTTTTTAGAACTACATTCCCTTCTGGGTAACCTTCTGGGGAGCCACATACCAACAGGCAAAAGTGGACAAGAAATAATTATACCCACACATGCATGTACAAAGCTAATATGTTAGAGATAGCAGTGATTTTCATGATTGCAGCTGCATCCTCTCTAGCTACTGCAGTAGCGGAACTCAGTGCTGCCTCTATCTAGGTGAGGTATGTTCCTTGGTAGTACAGAAGGGGCCCTTCACTGCAGTGGCACCCTATGGAATTCCCTCCCTTCAGCAATTTAAGCCTTCCATTCATTGAAGATCTCTTGATGCTAGCTTCAAGCATTTTTATTCATCCAGGCTTTTGGGCAGAGCTGATAACGGGAGCTATGTTTGGACCCTAGAATGCTGTGGAGTTGCTGAAGCCGTCTGCTGTGTATAATGTTCTAATGTTGGTTTTAGAATTTATTGTTGTACTTTATGAGGAGTTGTATTTTATGGGTTGTGTAAACCACCTGGGGTCTGCTTGGATGAAGGCTAAAACTAATAAATAACAAAATAACCGTATTCTATGTTTGAATGTGCCCGAGGTTGTTCAGGACTGCTAGGCTGTAAGGAAAAAGGAAAAGCAACCTTTCCTGAGTAGACATAGATGTCACCTGGAGTTGCCTGTCATGCTACATTTTAAAGACGTTGATGTAGTATTGCGGTTTGCTGTCTGACATGAACATACACGTTGCAGAGGTATAAGGATGACAGTATGCTTGGAGAGGAGACCTGTGAATGCAGGTGTACTTCTAGAATCTCAGTTTTCATGGGATCTTCTGCTGCATATAATGTGGTACACAAAGAGTACTTTGCAAAACCTCCAAACCAGCCCAATTTGCTTGCAGGCAAATTCTTCCCTGGCTTAAAATACGGTGACCAAGTAATTCCACAGCAAGGTCATACGCATGCACTGCCCACTTACCACTGGGCAGGGCCAAAACATGTGAGGTGTGTGGAGTTGCTGACTGCACTGATGGAAGCAACTGCAGCTGGTTTAAATGCATTGGAGATGGACCTGAGTGAAGCCAGGCTTCAGTCACGTCTGCCTCACTTAGCTTGGCCACAGCTGGCCAGTTCAAATTTGATTGACAGAAATGTCTTGAAGAAGAAGAAGAAGAAGAAGAGTTTGGATTTGATATCCCGCTTTATCACTACCCTAAGGAGTCTCAAAGCGGCTAACATTCTCTTTTCCCTTCCTCCCCCACAACTAACACTCTGTGAGGTGAGTGAGGCTAAGAGACTTCAGAGAAGTGTGACTGGCCCAAGGTTACCCAGCAGCTGCATGTGGAAGAGCGGAGACGTGAACCTGGTTCACCAGATTACAAACTACCACTCTTAACCACTACACCACACTGGCTCCCCTTGATATTCCCCTTGACTTGCTGAGGCCAATGACAATGCCAGCCAGTAACGCTGGAAGCTTTTTGACTCCTCTCTTGGCTCTCCCATGACTATGCCGGGCTGCAACTGCTGCCACTGCTGAACTGGTAAGAAGTCTATGCCAGTATCTGAATTTGGGAACCTATAGAAGTTTCACATGCTTGACACTAAGCCATGCTCCTGAACTAATTGCTGTTGCCAAAGGTGTTACCTATACGTTTAATCTGTAGAATAGGTTTACCTGTGGTGCAAAGGTTCCTACCATGCAGTAGGAGGTCTGATTTAGATCAAATCTTTGCCAACTTTGGTTGATTAATCCAAAAGTTAGGATCTTCTAGCCTTCAATTCTGGAACTGATGGAATAATAACAATAACAATAACAATAACAATAACAATAACAATAATATGTTTATTATTTCTATCCCACCCATCTGGCTGGGAAAAGCAATGCCTTGTTCTACAGGCAACCAAAACAGACCTAGAAAGATGTAAGCATCTGCAATGAGTGCTCAATTTCTTTGTCTCAGCCTCCATAAATAGCTATGCAAGTTACCAGATATTAGTCTCACTGATAACTGCCTTGTAAAAGGTGCTATGGCTATTTCAGTTACTAAGCTTGAAAGGATAAACAAGAAAACAAATGAGCCTTAGCATGAAGTGATATTTTATGCTCATAACATTATTTTATAGTTCTATTGCCACAATGGTAAAGAAATAACATTCACACAATGTGATTCCTTGCCATCATTCATTGATGAAAATTGGTTTATAACGGTGTGGTTTAGATAACATCCTTCTGTTAATTTCACAAATAAGTAAAACCTATATTAACTGAGAAACAGACAATGGTTTGTCATGCCAGTATGGAAGTCAGAAATTACTTTAGTATGGAATCACAGTTAACACATCACTGTTTTCCATGCAAAACTATCCCCAGTTGTCTCCAGATGTACACTCACAAGGACAAATCTACTCCCAGTGAATAAAGTAGCAATGATTCTCATGAGTGAAGGAAAACTGTTTGCTTTGTAATTGCTTTGCGATTGCTTCATAGATATGGCTTCCTTGGTTTTGAAGATCAGCCAAATTTCATCTCCCCTAGTCCCCCTTGGTCTGGAGCAGGCTGAAAATGGGGCTCACTTAAGAGGTTCAGGCATGCCAGTCACCTTGAGGAGCTACATAATGGTGTCACATGAAAGGTGAGACATTCTTCCCTGCAGCTTGTGTGCAGCATATGTGTTCCCTGGGTTATGATAATAGTGTTATGGTTAAGATTAAGAGAGGAACAGCCATGCGGCACTGTGATGTTATTTGCTGTGAAGTGATTTAACAAATGTTTGAACAGCTGTTGCCGAGCAAGTGCTATTGCTATAAGTGAAGTAATCCTAGCTGTTGTTTCTCTTGTTTATACAAGAGTAGGATAAATCAAGTAGGGGAGAATAGAGTCAGAGACAATGTGTTTGTAGAGAATTATTGCCTACAGTTCATGAACAACATATAGAGTGAGTTCATTATCAACATATATTATGCCCCCAAGTATCTCAAGCCAAAGAGCTCTGTGCAGTCTTGCACGAATCAGTTTGAATGAAGATGTTGACAAACTGGACAGGATTCAGAGAAGTAATGGGGAATAGGGCTTGGGATCTAAACATAACTGAGACGTATGATACATGAAAACTAACTTATATTAACTTATAGAATTTGTTTACCTAGCCCAATCTTGTCTATTCTGAAAAGAGGAGCCCTTGGGGCCTTTAGTTGGAGTGGCCATTTGAGCTTAATTAATAACTCCATATTTGTCTGTTTTATCAGATTTGAGTTGTCTAGAGAATATCCTCCTTAATTTTGTGTGTATAGCAAATGATGTCCCCATAGGGCTTTGCTAAGCAGAATAGCGATACAAGCAATTACGGTAAAAAACAACAACCCCAATAGACTTGTGTTTTATGAGCAATTGCATAGACAGTTCATGTGGTCAAATACTAATTTGGTGATTTGGAAAAGTGGGCAAGGCAATAGACACAACTCTTCCCTTTGTAGAGTAAGGTGCATTCCAACTATGTTTACACACACACACACACACAGAGAGAGAGAGAGAGAGAGAGAGAGAGAGAGAGAGAGAGAGAGAGAGAGAGACTCTTCCACCCAGGCAAGCAAGAGGCATTCTCACAGATCAAGGACACATTCTAGCTGGTCAAAAGCACTTGAGGAGGTCACATAGCAGGGTTGGTGAGGATGCTATGCTGGGCAGAGAGGATGTGGCTTGAAGGAACGGATCCTTGAGAGAGTTTGTGGGAAAGACAGAGTGGGTTGGAAGGTCACAATTGGTCCCCTGGACCTGAGGATTCCCACCCTGGCATAGCACAAGTGTTTATTGCAACTCTGCACACAAATTGACATACAGGCAGAATAGTTTGTTTTGTACCTAACAAATTTGCAGTGAAGTCATCACATAATTGTCCTTTCCATAAATCTTCTCCACACACTATGATATACAATAGCTTAAATAGCTGCTCTCTTGAGATTTCTGCTTATTTTACCTGCCTCATGATGTCCTTTCTTTAGGCTCTAATTTTCATAAGATCTCCTTTTATCTTTCCAGCAAAGCTTTTTACATGTGGCTCTTACTGGTGTGAGAGTAGAACGATGGTTATAAACAAGAAATACAGAAAGGAAGAGGCACTCCCTTCCCCAAGGGCATTAATTTACACTGCATACTTAAATCAGTTTCAAACAATTATAAGTACGAAGGAACCATTAAATATGACAGTGACATGGTATCCTCAGCACCTTAATAAAACCATAATTTTCAGAGAATTTTGAAGGAGATCATCACTCTGAAACAGATTACACATTTAAAACATGAAGTATAGCTGTATCTCTAGTCCACCTAGGAAACATGCCTGATTGTCATACTCTAGAAGGACAATTGAATTCTGTTAGCTTGAATCCCCCTTTGTAAAATCTATCCTTTATCACAAGCATCTGTCCTTTGAATTCATCTCTGGACACCTTAGAAATAGTGTGGGGTCTGTTATTGTGGTTGTTCTGGAATTTGTTCTGTTCAGTGTACAGTCTTTAAAATAACCAACGTAAACTAGTTATATTCTATGACCAGTAGTGGAAGGGAGGAGAGGGTCGATTTAATTCAGTTTTTCCTTTAAAAATAGTGGTATGATCAGATATGCTTGTAAAAAAATTCTGTGGCGGTAATCTGACAACGATGGCTTTACTGCCAGGTATGAGCAATCATTGTGAAACATATATTTAAATTTATATTACCACTGTAAATCCTGAGAGCAGAGAATGAAATGAAGCAGCCCTCCAGATCTATGCATACACTTCATGGTGTTGCGATACCAGTTAGCAAGAAGGCTTTTAACAATGCGCTTTCAACTTTTAATGGAGCGTAAGAACATTGTATATTTTATTGGTAACTGTGCATTTATGACTTTCATCCTGACTTTAAACATTTTCACGTAATATAAGTCTCATTTGTTTCAGTGGCATTTACTTCCAAGTAAGTATGATTAGGATTGCTTTTCTAGCTGAGTCTCCTAAGAGTTGAAGAAAGACAAGAAAGAACCATGGAGGGTGTGGAAGTTCTGGGTTGTGGTGACTTGCAATGAGATTGCATTGTTTATCATTCTGTCAAGCAAGACTCACTCCCTTCCCTGTACATTCTGTATCTATTTCATTTGTAGTGGAAGACAAATCCCCCCAAAGGGGGTGAGGTTATCCTGCTGCAACAGAGAATGTACAGGTTGCCCATTTAGCAAGTCAGACCTGACGAGGTAAATCATACTGACTTGTACTGAAACTATTGCTGAGCTGTCACTGAAATGGTAAACCTGTTCCTGTACCACTTCAGACTAGAGGTAGGGGGGTTATGTGAAATAATGTTTTTCTGTACCAAACAAACCAAAAATCACCCCCCCAATCACTCATTCATAATATATAAGACCTGTGACACAATGTACTTCTAATGATGTGTAGATTAGATCATTGATCCTCCTTTAAGCAAAGCAGTAATGCATTCTCCTAACATAATTGTTACTGTGAAATCTTTTTGCCTAGTGCAGGGGTAGGCAACCTAAGGCCCTGGGGCTGGATCCGGCCCAATCACCTTCTCACTCTGGCCCACGGATGGTCTGGGAATCAGCATGTTTTTACATGAGTAGAATGTGTCCTTTTATTTAGAATGCATCTCTGGGTTATTTGTGGGGCATATATATTTTTCAAAATATAGTCCGGCCTACCACATGGTCTGAAGGACGGTGGACCAGCCCACTGCTGAAAAAGGTTGCTGACCCCTGGCCTAGTATAAGGCATGAGAATTATAAATAACTTTGGTCTAGTATAAAATTGAATGACTAATATGTAGGATGCCTGTCTGCCCCCAAAGACAAGGTAATCTTGTTTTATAGAGCTAATAATCTACAATAAATAGGATAAAATAAAATTAAGGCCTTGTCGCTCTTTTAGACAGCCACTAACTGAGGGGGCTAGAAAATAAACTGCCCCCTCCATTTTTAGCTGGGAATATTAGTGGTCATCTTTACAGTACTACAGTAAGAACAACAACAACATCTGGCAGCTAGAGCTACTATAAAAGTGGAGAGCTGGAATTTCACACAATATGGCTTGTCCTGGCTGGGTCTGGTTCACTCCAGATTTCTACACTGATAAATTTACTTCCCCAAAGCCTTGTGACCAGCTCTCTGAAATCTTTCAGAGCCACTACTGGAAGTCATCACGTGTACATGTCCTTAGACTGCAGCTGGATAACTGCTGATCATTTCGTGATTGCTTAACAATGAATTTTCACTAGCAATTAAAAGTGGGCATACATCCAAGGCATTTCCCTTCAGGCGGGCATGAGAATTTAAAGGTTGTGGAGTGTAAGTGTCGTACCTGTGCCAAATACTTTTTTATATATCTTGAATCAGATATACAGATTGAGTTTGTCTAGCAGATTCAGTCATCTAAGGGATATCAGAGCTTAGGAATCCAATTCATCTGTTCTTGCCCATCTTAAGAGTTATGACTTTTGTTTAAATGTTGAGATGAAAAAATATTTTCTACTATGGTCATGTATTCACTCAATTAGTAGTTACAAAATTAATACAGCAAGATTTAAAGCAGACTTTCAGACTGTCCTTCACAAGTTATGACTATTGGGGTATTTGTAGAGGTGGATCTCATACACACACACACCCTACATACACACGTAATGTATGATCTCACCACCATCTGAAGCCCATACCTGATGATAGAATTAATCTGCAAATACTCTCCTCATATATTACCCCATCCCCATGTCTGTACTCTCAGAACAAATGTAACAATTTTCAACACCCGGGGTTAAGTGTGATAAAGTATTGATTCATCGCATATTTAATCTTTGGTAGCCAAACTTTGCAAACTATCACACTGCATTTATTTTCAGGTTTAGAGCCATGCCTTTGTCAACTGCATAATCACTGCAATGAGTTGTCAGTACAGTGGTACCTCGGGTTACATACGCTTCAGGTTACAGACTCCACTAACCCAGAAATATTACCTCAGGTTAAGAACTTTGCTTCAGGATGAGAACAGAAATCGTGCAGCAGCAGCACAGCGGCAGCAGGAGGCCCCATTAACTAAAGTGGTGCTTCAGGTTAAGAACAGTTTCAGGTTAAGAACAGACCTCCAGAATGAATTAAGTTCTTAACCCGAGGTACCACTGTATTCAAAGGAGAAACTGCAAGATACTCCCCAGGATCACACTGGGAGATTGGGATTTTGCTCATTCACCATGCCTGCAAATGCCTACCAACCATGCCTCCTGCCAGGAATGCAGCAGAAGTGTGTGTGTGTGTGGGGGGGGTGTCTTTCACATGTACAGGTGTATCCATGTAGGGCTTCTCCTCATGAGAAGAGACAATCAGGGCCCCCATGCAGATGGAGGAGGCCAAAGTGCATCTGTACAGATTTAGAGCCCTTCACGCTACTGTCAAAGACATGCTGGTAAAGGGCATGGCTGGCACAAGTACTGGCATGCCATTCCCCTCTCGTACATTAAATAAAAGTGTGCATGTGTGGGTTGTTTGAACACCTCCCTAGAGTCTGTGACAAAGGGCTTGATAGTTTATAAGTAAACAACCACATTTGTCCAATAGCACTGGATGGTTTTTTCAATTGTTATTTCAGCCCCAATAGATGGCATAATGTGCTCCTTGCTTGCATAGGTTAAAATAATGCCACAGTGTGTCTGAGCTATAAGCACTGCAGAATAGGCAGACGGATATAATGGCTACTGTATCAGAAAAACCTGCTTTCCTCCCATTAGAACACAGATTCATTCTGTAACTAAGCACTGCCTTTATTAGACCATTAATAACCACCTTGTGCAGTGTGGCCACGATGCCTTTAACATAACAGCAGCTGTTAACATATGTAATGACTACTTTGGGAGAGTGAAAACTGACCTTAAGGTCTCACTCCTGTCATCATCTGACAAAGCAATTATTGCTTAAGGACAGGCAGCAGTTTCTTGAGAGTTCACCTTTAATTAAATTCCCCTTGGACAAACTGACTCATTCTTGAGCATTTTCTGCAAGTAAAATACATGTACACTACCAGCCTATTCTGACTGTTATACTCAAATTCAGAGCACCAAGGCATTTACTAGAGAGCTTATGGCTTTCGGGTGTCAAACATCAGGGGTCACATGTCTTACTTGCATAGGATTAATTGAAGGTGAGACCCTACACATGCTACTTAAAATATCACTGCATTTTTCAATAGCAGGTTAAGAAGTTAGGGACAGGACCCTGATGTGGATCAGAATACAATGATCCCACACAGAACTTGTTTTGGTCCTATTGATGCCAATGA
The DNA here is from genome assembly GCF_964270895.1 of Podarcis filfolensis. Lineage (NCBI taxonomy): Eukaryota > Metazoa > Chordata > Lepidosauria > Squamata > Lacertidae > Podarcis > Podarcis filfolensis. The sequence continues at coordinate 75,744,351 of NC_139605.1, read as the reverse complement.
AGGGGCATCAGCTGATGATTTTAGAGCTGCTCCCCGCATTTCATAACAAACTTGTGTTTTAAATCCCACTCAATTTCAGAGGTCACCTGGGGTGCAAGCTATAGGGCAGTAGGTTAAAGTAGCTATTTCAGCCTCAGTTTGATTTATCAACTCTTTTAAGATTCTGAAAGGGCAAATTCCACAGTTGCATACATCTTCCAAGAGATTTGGTAATGTACTCGGTAAGGAAAATGTAGGGGAAATGCCACAGAATAAAATGACCATAAAACAAGCAATCATTTCTAGCCATCTCCAGTGTTAAAGGATGATTGCACCATTGTTCAGAAGGACAAGTACATAAATGTGTTACTGAACTAAATGGAGCTCTGAATACCTAGATCTCTACAACATTATTCAGGCATAATGTGATCGCTGAACATGAAGTTCTCGACATCAGCATATAAGTCTTATTTCTCCTTCTTAACCCCTAGGTGTGATTTAGTACCAGGTCTTTTAAAGGGAAGGATTTGGAATCTCTGAAATGACCATGTAACAAGGAATGCACTTATATGCAGGGGGTTGGACTAGATAATCCCCAGGGTCCCTTCCAACTCTAGAATTCTATGATTCTATGGTAAGAATATAAGAAAAACCATTTTGCATCCAAATGAGAGTACATGTAATTTCCATGCTGTTTCTAGATTGGGCCATCCAGATGGGAAGCTTGCAAGCAGGGCATGAATCTCTTTCCTAACATTTTGGATTTTTATGTAGATTGATTGCCTCTGACCATAAAGGTTCACTGTGTTTTCTTAGCCTGATAAAGGTGTGAGAATACATTTTTGTTATTCATCAAACAATTAAGTATAACACAGTGGGATTACCTTGATGTCAGAAATGAAGCCAGGAATTGTTTTGGGGTCCTAGAGAGGTATAGATGTGGACTCACAAAAATGGCTTTAAGTTGCTCTTAACTTTTTCTTCTTGCACACACAACTCTATCCCTGACCCTTTCTTATTTATTCCATCTAGCTCTTAAAAAACCCCACCTTGTATTTACTGTGTAATGCTATACATTTCTACACTGAAGTAGGTCATTATATTCAATAGGTTAGGAACATACTGTCAGTGGCGTAGCGTGGGGGGTGCAGGGGGGGCCGGCCGCACCGGGCGCAACATCTGGGGTTAGGGCAAATCCACGGGTTAGGGGGCGCAAATCCACGGGTTAGGGGGCGCAAATTACTTGCCTTGCCCTGGGTGCTGACAACCCACGCTACGCCACTGCGCTACGCCACTGCATACTGTAGCTCAGTAACAGAGCATTTATTTGTTTTGTGTGCTGGAAATGGCAGGTTCAAACCCCGGCATCTCAATACCTGGCTGGGAAGATTCCATGTCTGAAAACCTGGAGCACTGCTGCCAGTCAGTGCAGGTAGTGCTTGACTAGATGGATCAAAGGCCTGAGGCAGCTACCTAGGTTCCTAAGCATATGTAAACCAGTGCCTGGCTCACCAAGTACCCCTTCAACAGGATCAAATTAATTTGCATGATATCATATGCGGAACAACAGTCTGATTTTATTTTACACACCTGAAAAAAGAAACACATTCTATGTTCATCCAGCAGAGAAAGGTTATGGCTCAGTGGTGGAGAATAAATTTTCCACTCGGAAAAGGTGAAGCATCAATTCGTGGATCCCCAGGTAGGACTGGAAATATTCCCTGCCTAAAACCCCGGAAAGTGACTGACAGTCAGTGCTGGATATTTTATTATATTGTTTTTTTCAAGGTATTTACCTACCACTTAAGTATGTCTTGACTTACTTAAGGCACAAGGGAGCTCCCTGTGCTCCTAAGTGTGTATGGTATAAGATTAGGACTGCAGCCTTTAGTTCTTGAAAGATCAGGTGTCTAGTTATTGCAATGTGAGACCGCTGGGTTGAGTGCATTTTCAACCAGCTACCACTCATTGCAGCTAGGTGGGTGCGGTATACTCTAGGAAACTCTGTATCTTGCCTGCTTCCTCATTTGACCCTGGCTCGCCTACTGCTCTGTTTGCAAGCAGCACCTGTTGCCTGCCCTGCTGCTGTTGCTGCTTGTAGTCCACTCCCTGAGGCAGGACCACCTTCTGTCCAGTGTTTACTGCAAACACTGGCAGTGTGCCTGGCTCCTGCATCTACTGTTCTTCCATCCCCTCCCATGCAGCAAGCAAAATAGTCATGGTAGACAGTCACAGCTTCTTCCCTTTTGCTGCAGAAGTGGCACTTTGTGCCCTCTAGTAAGTTATTTGATTCATCTGCCAAAGAGTGTATGTCTCTGAAGTGTGGGGCTCAAAGGCTTGGGAGGAAGCAACGACCAGTTTTTATTAAATCCCCCAGTGCCACAAAGAGGATGAACAGTTCCCATAGAGTCAGCTAGTTTAGACCCATCATTTCCTTGAGTCAGAGGAGACCTCATAGTCCAGTAAGAATAAGTTCAAACTTTAAAATAATTGCAAAAGAAATGTACTAGGCACCAAATGTATGCAATTTTTTTTTTTTTGTAAAGCTGGCAAACACTGGATCTGGAACTTCTACTATACAGCCTACAAGTGTACTGTACGTTTTAATTTGACAATGTTTTTTGGTTTTTTTAAATCCTGTGTAAAATCACACAAATTCAGGAAAATACATTTTCATTCCACTGGATCTGACTCTCACCTAGAACTCATGCAAAGACTATGGGTGTCTGGCTTTTTCTGTCAGTCTGGGATTGGGAGATCAGCAAGTGGAAGTTGTGGTGTCCTTAGCGCTTATTGTGGTCATACTATCTCCTTTTTCTGTAGCACTTTAGGGCACTTTAGGGCTTCTCCTGACTTCAGCATGTTGAAAAGGTGTAACATTGTAATTAGTGCCTAGACTTTCCTACTGTGTTACAGAGGTGATAACATAACATCTTGGATTGGAAGCTGAGGGAACTTTCATTTTACAGCACAGCCAACCTTCATGCTGTTAAATCGGCAGGCTATTCTTCATCTCTCCCATTTATCCACTTCTAGGTTTGTGACATAATGAATTAACACCACTGGGTTAGGAATATTTAGTCTCAGGGATCTGATAAAACAGTGGCCAAAAACACACATGCAAAAAACTGCAAATGAGGGAGGAAGTTGGTAAAAGTTGGAGGGTTATATTTGGTGGTTTTAATTGATAGTTGGTAAAGTGTGGTCATTGCTTGCTCATCCATAATTGCCCTTGGCTGCATCTTAACAAAAGTTGGAGCACATGAAACAAAGGAAGAATGGTAGACATTATTTAATGGCTTCTACTTTATGGCCTGCTAGGATAGCTCACCAAGTGACCAGGATCATAGTCCACAGTCTTGCCTGATGGTGATGAAATAAGGGAAATGGTTAATTAATATATTCTAGAATAAGAACATAAGAACCTGCTGGAACAGGCCAATGGCCCAGCTAGTCCAGCATGCTGTTCCCACAGTTGCCAACCAGATGCCTATGGGAAGCTCCAAAGCAGGGCATGAGCATCACAGCACTCAGGTGGTATCCATGTAATTCTGTTGTGACAAAAATAGCGGAGAGTCTGGTGCCACCTTGAAGGCTAAAATGTTTCTTGTGACATTAGCTTTTATGTGCCGGAGCCCACATTGTCAGATGAATGACATCTAGTTACTGTCTCTCACAGAATTGTGTGAGGATCATCCTAAGCATGTTGACTCTGAAGAAGATTGGGATAAAAATCTAATAAGTGACCAGGACAAAATAATATGCTCTTATGCTCTTAATATTTTAAAAGGTGAGCCCTGAAATTCTGATATTTTCAGAGTCCTAAGTTTGAAAACCAGGTTTATCCCATAATTTGCTTCTAGTATTTTAAATAGTAGTATTGTCTATTAAAAAATACTGCATCCATTTTCCTTCTGGGATCTGAGAGCCATAGATCAGGAATACCACAATTTGACCTTGCTGTGCATGTCAAATCCATCTGAATGGGACCTTGGAAGATTGTGGCAATGTACCCTGCTTATTTTCCTGCAGTGGTATGCAGTTCCCTGTAAGGCACGGATTGCAACATCCTGTTCTTAAGAATTAACTCTTTTACAAGTCTTTGTGAAGAGACGTAACATAGGACAATAAATTAAATATGGCAATAACTCAGCATCATTAAAAGAAAAGAAAAAAAGACACCAAAAGATAGCTTCAGCTAGAAATGCAGCATTTCCAAACCCACAAGCTTTGGTGCCAGTTTAGGAATGGTATCAGCAGTACAGGTATAACCAGTTTAACGGTCAAACATAAATGACTACAAACAATTCTTTTCATGGGCTTACGCTTGGGCTGGATTTCAAGTTCTTATCCCACCCCTCCCGAATAAATCCCATTGTGTATATCTTTTGGCAGGCAAAACAGCTTGCCTGACATATAGGCTAGGAGAGAAACTTTCCATGTTAATTTGTTCCTGGCAGCAGGTTTCCTCTGGCATGTTTCTTTAAAATAGCAGTGACCAGTTTTGAATGGACACTTTTAAAACTTCTACCGTAAGTCTGAATATCCTAGATTAGGCAGTGGTGCCTGGTTGCCTCTTCCATTATTCAATACCCTCTTACTAAAATTACAGATGAAAATCTTGGCAGCATTCTAAATCTTTTATTGCATCTATGAGATAAGTTGGGAATTTATTCCCATTTTTTTAAAGCCACTGCATTTAAGAATGTATACATAGTATGGAGTGCATAGGGTGTTAGGGGAGGGTAGTATCTTTGGTGGGGGACACACCATGCTCCTTCTGGGGTAGTTTATCCATCTTTGTTCCCCACCCTGCACTCAGCTCTCACCTGTGGCTCCTAGAAGCTGTCAGCATGTGACAGCAGCCACACATCAGGAATGGCTTCAACTGGCCACCTAAACCAGGTGAACATAACTGATAGGTCTCAAACCCTCAGACAGAGACCAGTAGTGGGTCCAACAGTCAAGAAGGTAGTTTCTGCACATGCTGTAAAGGGAAGTGAGGGGCAGATGAGACTTATCAACCTGGGAAGGTTAGCCCATCTAGGAGAAGGAAAACTCTGATCCTAAACCTCCACTGCTTTATGGAATATCTTCGGTAGAAGAAAAGGCTAAGGAGTAAACCCTACAGAAATCCAGAATGGAGTCCCTAAAATGGTGGGATGGCATCTTGTACACCTCCTTCCAGCAACTCCTGTAGCCAAGCTGGTGCCAAACTTATTGCTCTGCTTTTCTTTCGACCACATCAGTGAGGCCAAGCGGGAGGTTCTTGTCATCTGGGCAGCCCAGGAGTGCTGGTAATGCTGTGGTTTGACTTCATCCCCAGAGGCACACTCCATTATCTCTCGAGACAGATGGATGGCAACAATATAGTTGCACCTCTTTCCTGACAACAAATTTTACCCTCTAATGTGATCAAAACAATGTGAAACAAATTTCCTGAACTTGGGCTTCCTCACCTTCTGAATCAGCAGTTTTCATTTAATTAGTTCAAAACACGCACGATGAGAGTTACACCCATGAGCTAACTGTAGATGCAGAAATGACCCCTGTTTTACCCATGAAAATGTAAGAGGGTTTATTAGCTGAAGAAAAGATTGGCATTTATTGTGGGAACATGTTTAAGGTCATTATCTGGGTGGGGGGACAGCTTGGTGCTTAAATCATTAGTCCTGTTACTCATCTAGTTCTGCAGGTACCTTTCTGCAGAGCAACAGTTCTCTGTGTGTAGCATGCTGGTGTCTGTATTGTGTTTGGTTATCAGTAGAGGAATGATCAAATGGGATTCTCCTGGGGTTGAATTATATGGAGTTTTGGTTCAAGTCTGTAGTTAACAGACCCATCTTACTGGAGGCAAGGGGTGAGGAGAATCTAGGGCAGAGCAAACACCACCTCCCATGCCCTGCCAGCTCTCTGTGGCCAGAATGGAAACAGAGAAGGTGGCTTTATTATGCCAGCTCCCTGTGGCCAGAATGGAAACAGAGAAGGTGGCTTTATTATGCTAGCTCCCTGTGGTCAGAATGGAAACAGAGAAGGTGGCTTTATTATACCTTCTTTATACCTATTTTCTGCTCTCCTCTCCCCTCTAACCTCTAAGATCCTGAGCTTATCTTCCTCTTTGCTTTAAACTCTTTCCTTCCCCAATCCTTTTTCTGACACTCTGGATCTTCCCACTAGATGCACCTCCAGTTCTTCCCAGAATTCAGAGGAAGTAGTGTAGTGGCAGCAAATCAGCCATAGTTTGCAGTCCTGGACTGTGGTTAAATTAGGGTTCCCTGCTAAACTGGAAGTTAGGAAAGAAATTGAAACATGCAAGGTCAGGATTGAGGAAGAGTGGAAGATGGAGTATTTGAGCAGAGAGCTCATTCACATAAAACCAAACCATAGTTTTACATTACAACTAAATCAACCCTAAATCTTTTATACAATTACATGCCATGTGTATGAATTCTTCTTAACTGCATGTACAGCAAATATCAGGCATAGCGCTTTATACGTAATGTCTTTGTCATTCTGAAATTTCATCAGAATTCCCCTTAGGCTCACTATTAGTGAAATGAATAAAACTTTGCAAGTTCAAGTACTTGGCTAAAAAGAAAAAGAAAAGGAAGATCTGTGTTTAATGACTAGCTGCATGCGATATTGTATGATCATGACAGCTCTCTAATTTAAATTTCTAATATCAAGTCTTAACATGTTTTCTTCAAAGGTTGGGTGTGGGGGGTGGTTGTAATGATATTGCCTAAGACATTATGGAGATTTAAAGTTAAGTTACTCACAAAATGGATGCCATTATGCCCTTGGATAGAATTTGTAACGGAATTAGCTGACATCCGATTTACGCATAATGTGATATTTACATAGGGAGGGGCGAGATCATGTGTGATTGCATGCTTGAGCGACTTCACTATGCACCCAGGTAATCTTCAAGGCAGATTTGAAATCAACAACAGCTGGTGCAGGGCAGACAACCAGAGAGAAGATGCATTCTCCAGTGATTACTATGCTAAACATGCTCAGCCCAGTGATTAGGATGCTAATGAACAAATGCACTGATAATAATGTAGTCTATCAAAACACTGGCATAAGCCCCTCCTCATGCATAGGCTTTGATCTTCAGAGGATTCTAAAGGCAAATTCTTGTTAGTCTGAAGGAGGAGTCTTTGCAGTTGCATATCAAAGACTGATCTTGATGCTAGCAGCTACTGGGCCCACTGACAAGCTACAGTGTTTCGCAGCAAGGAATTCTGTGGCATCTGAAAGGCTACCAAGACACTTATAAGCCAAGGACAGAGTAATAATAGGGCTGAGGAGGAATTTGGCTTGGTTCACATTTTATTGTGAGCCTACTTAATTCACACTTCTGGGTGGGAAAAGACCTATTTTCCCCCACCTATCTGTTGGGATCTACACCTATCCAGATTTTGTGGCACAGTTCTCCAACCAAAAACAAAAATGTGTACAAAATGGGTATTCTAGATAAAGTGTGCATAACAATGCATATATGCGTAAAAATAATCACAAACAGGTGAAAGTGTGGCGAACTGAATTTAAGATTGAAAAAAATGAGAAACCAAAACTGACAGCTTGTCGATTCCTAGGTGACAACAGTAATTTTTATCTTTGCCAAATTTAACATCTTAAGGGTAAGCTACTGGGCTCAAGGTGTTAGTAGTAGCATATAAAGCCCTAAATGACTTGGGACTCAAGTACCTAAAACAATGCCTTCCCCTATTAACCATCTTTGGCCCTATGATTGGCAGGTGAGGCCTTGTTGACAGTGCTGACACTGGGGGCTGCCCAGCTGGCAGTGACCCATGGCAGGGCCTTTTCCGTGGCAGTTGCCCATTTGTGGAATGCCCTCCCTAGTGAGGTGTGTCTGTCTCCTGCATTATTGATTTTCGGGGGGGGGATATAAATCAAATAAATAATAAATAGTAATAATACACATACACATAGCACACAAAGACCAGCAGTGTATGGCACATCGAATTTATTACGGTCAGCATTACTTGGGAGTAAAGTCCATTGACTGTCGTGGTCCTTTCTTCTGACTGCAGAGTTTCAATTTGTAAAGCATGGTGTGATTTTCCAAAAGACCTCCAGCCAGCTGAAATGCAACCTTCACTTTTAAATAGGCATGCAAACAATATTGCAATGAACTGTTATAATATAAGCTGCTAGCACAAAGTAGGAACCCATTACGGAAAGTGAAAGAAGCATCCAGACACGGTTTTCCTCATTGTTTCTCTTCCTCTGTGCCAAGGTCTGAGGTCCACACTCCCCATGAGAAACCTTCTTTGGAAGGAGGGGACTCACATGTCAGTGATGGGTGGGGTCAGAGGCAAAAGTGGGTGCAGCAATAAATGTACAGTGGGCTGCATCCAATCATAGGTTTCTACATGCACACCCCTCTATCTCCCATCAAAGCAAGCAAAAGCCATTATTGTAGTTGAATGACACTCATCAGGTATAAACATGTGAGGAACATGCAGAGCAGGACTGGTGAGAGGGCTGCTTAGAGAGAGAGTCCTGATAACTGGAAAGAGAGTACTGGAGAGCTACACTTCATGCCCCCCTCCGCCAGACCTGAGGTTTCCTACCCTTCCTCCATGCTAATCTGTTGCAAACAAGCCTGAAAGTCTCATTATCATCGCCTTCACTTGGCAGAGGAAGCAAGGTCCATCAATTTTCCCTCCTGCTCTTGAAGGTGATCTTGCTCCTGCTCTGAGAAAATCCAGTATTGCCCCCCCCCCGCTTCAACTACACTATTCAGCAGCACAGTCCATTGAAGTCACACTAGCACATTGATGTTCTAGACAAAAAGCTTCTATCTGAACTACTATTAAAACGTGTGGGTGTTTTTTAAAGCCATCTATTTAAAATCTTCTTTTGAGCTTTGGTAAAAATGCTAAGTTCATAGCAAAATGTTCTTTCTCCCTGCCTCCCTGCTCCAATACTTAATCACAAGCTGAACAACAAAACAGCAGCACTGTAATGATAGAACGACAGGAAATGGGGGAACAGGGTAGCCTGACTTGGGAACGGTCCTCCATTTCACATGCTGTTGTCATTAGGGAAGGTTGATTGTGGTAGACAGGGACTGTCATTTAAAGGCCTTTTGTCTGTCCTTAATGATAGTGCTCTTCACAGAGCCATTCAGCAAATCTTCTCTTCAAAGGCGAAACTGTTTCCATTAATAATTGCCACTGTGTGAGTCCTGGGGTGTTCCACCAAATGCAAGTTTTTTCATAGTCTTGTCTTCATCTATTTCCATGTCTCTTTTTAAAGAAAAGAACATTGGGCATTGCCAGCAGAACCTAATTAGATAAGAGTGAATGTTACAGTCAGTTTAGTGAGCTCATCACAGATTTCCCGGCACTTGGTGGCTGCTGAGCCTTTGGTTTCAGAGGAGACGTTTTGTTGGGAATGAAGAAGCCATGAAATTGGATGATGAGTGTTTCATAAAGATTGAATTGCCATAAAGCACTGGGGAGATGATTCAGTTTGCTCTAGGCTTTGGCATATTAGAAATCTTTTTCCACCCTCCTGTTTTGAGGTGGGGGGAATCACATGCATTACAACTTCTGTTTTTGAAGACAAGCACTTAATGCATAGTTTCTTTATATCAAAGATTTCTTTAACCTACATGGTTATTAGCAGAACAGCAAGAGTGATTCATTTTGCTCTTGGGCTCGCATTTTTCTTTTCTGTCTGAAAGAAAAGCATTTAAAGAACCTCCTGACCATAATAAATTGCTACTGTATGTGGTCTAAACTAACACTGAGCTGAAATTTCTCAGATGACATTTTTCTAAGAAAATTTCTGATATTTTTCATATCAGTCTGCCAGCCACCAGGAAAAAGGCCATTTTGTTGCTTCTTCCACTTGCAGCTGCACAATATCATAAGAGCCCTGTTGGCCCAGACTAAAGTCCCATTAATCCAGCATTCTGTTCTACAGTAACTGACCAGATGAAGATGGGAAGCCTACAAATAAGACATGAGCTGGTATTCAGAGACATACTGCCATTCGCAGCCTTAGTGTGGTTTTGTTGCTTGGTTAATGGCACAATCTGGCTCCGTAACATGAAAGACTCCCCAGAATAACCCCCTTTCATGTTGTTATTCAGCAAACGCACAGAGCTGATGGCACTTGCCTCTTGCTTTGGGCACAATTCTAGGCTAAATGATGTTTCCCTTTTCATATGATGCCCATTGTATCATGCAAATTATAAAATGCCTCTTAAAGGGGAAGCTTGAGGACGCGGGTGGCACTGTGGGTTAAACCACAGAGCCTAGGACTTGCCGATCAGAAGGTCAGCGGTTCGAATCCCTGCGACGGGGTGAGTTCCCATTGTTCGGTCCCGGCTCCTGCCAACCTAGCAGTTCGAAAGCAAGTCAAAGTGCAAGTAGATAAATAGGTACCGCTCCAGCGGGAAGGTAAATGGCGTTTGCGTGCACTGCTCTGGTTCGCCAGAAGCAGCTTAGTCATGCTTTACGCCGGCTCCCTTGGCCAATAAAGCGAGATGAGTGCCGTAACCCCAGAGTCAGTCACAACTGGACCTAACGGTCAGAGGTCCCTTTACCTTTAAAGGGGAAGCTTAGAGGGAATGTACTTCAGGTACCTTCAGTGCCACAGTGTGTGGTCCTGCAGATCATCTCCTTTAAAGTGATTGATGCATGCAATTTTTAAGGAGGCAGTGCAGAGCACAATCTAGAGCATGATCAAGGGTGTGATTTCAGCCCTTCTCTGCAGTGTGAGGAGCATCACCTCCTTCAATGTGGTAATGCTACGTTGAAGAAGATCCACAGCACATTCCCTGTGCTGCGCTGAGATTTCACCACAGGGCATGTTATGGATCACATCATTTTTTAAAAAGTGGTGCATATGCCATATGACGACCAATGGAATTCCTCCTCATCTTTTGTAGGACTCACACTGTGCATCAGTCGACTGATCACTGTGAAGAACATTTTTGCTCTGTTCATGTGACTAATCAAAATAATGTTGGGCCCTTTTCCATAGAAGCAAAGATTTCATGAAAGAGGCCGTTCCATTCTGGCTCAGCAGTAGCTGAGCTTGGAACATCATGTAGTGAGCTGATATCTTATTATTTGGATGACAATAGTGAAAACCTAGTTCAAATATAATGATGATGTAGAATCATTTCCTGCAATTTTTTTAAATGGTTGTCCAGGTTTCATAGCTGTGACTTAAAATGCTTTTATGTTCAACAAGTATAAAAGAATCTGACTCTACATTTCAAAATAAATTCCGTAACATTCTTTAAACCAGGGTTGGAGAGCCTATGGAAATCCAGGTGTTGCTGGACTACAGCTGCCAACATCTCTGGCCACTGACTATGCTGATTGGGGCTGATGGGGGTTGGGGAGCCAGAGATTCTCCACCCCCATTTTAAACAATGCAACTGCTTGTGCAGCATGGGGGATTTTATTTTTTTAAGAAAATGGAAACACTGGATTAAACTAGATGCAGCCTCAGCTCCTCCTTCCTTCCTCAAACAGCTTTGGTTTCTATTGCCAAAAAAAGTTTAGCATCAGAAAGACACAAAGGGAAAGACAGGTGGAACAAAGTAACTGGAATTGGGGGGGGGGCTGATTGATAAGAGATAGAGCCTTACATAATAGAGGTAGTCATGAGATCTGCATCCTTTATGATTAATGACAGGACTGTGAATGAATAACCCGCAAAGGACAATTCACACCTTAGCATTCTGGTCGAGTGAGATGTAAATTATTTTAATGAAATTGTAAGATCTTTGTCTGCTGTTTGTTTAGCCATGTCACTATACAGTAAAAAACTGTCAAGGTGTTTTACAGGTTGTTCATTTTATTATAAAAGGCAGATTGATTGACTCAGCACTTTAAAGCCCTAAGTACACAAATATGCAATAGTTGCATGTGCTTAGCAGAGGAACATTTAGGTGAAGGTTCATCTACAAAGTCACAAAATCAAAGAGTTGGAGGGGCCCTTGTAGACCATCTAGTCCAAACCCCTTCCTTGAGGCAGGAAATCCGGAGCTCCAGAAGATGGCTCTTCAGCCTATGCTTGAAGACCTCAAATGAGGGAAAATACACCAGGGTAACTGATTCCGTTGCTCAGATTTTGTTCTTACCACTAAGAAGCTCCACTGAAATCTACCTTCCTGTAACTTTAGCAAATTATATCTAGTCCTGGTGTGGCCCTGCAGGTGTTGCTGAATCCCATCATCCCTAGCCATCATCCATGCTTGCCAGGGCTGATGGGAGTTGTAGTTCAGCAACATCTGGAGAGCCAAAGGGTCCCCACACCTGATCTCATCCCACTTTCTGGGGCAACAAATAACAAGTCCTCCTAGCTCATTATTGTATACTCTGGCTGGCAACAGCTTTGTCTGTTTCAGGCAAAGTCATTTCCTATGGCCTGGTTACCTGATCCTTTCAGCTGGAGATGCTGGGAATTGAACCTGGGGCCAGCTGCATGCAAATCTTGTGCTCTTCCATTGAGCTGTGACCCATCCTAATTCAAGAATGATGAATGTTGAGTGACTATGTGTTGCATAAGCCCCACATGGTCAGGGTTGCTGATTCATAGGCCCTTACTGTGTTGTAGGCCAAGTAAGGGCTATTATAGATCTTATAGATGGGTTATTTAAGCACTACACACATAGGGCAACATTTAAAGGGCCTCTCAGGTATACAAATTTGAAATTTTGAGCTTCTGTCAATCCTGTTGCTTGACCTCTTATTTCCTTTCCAGATGACCCCCTAGAATGGTAGTCACATTTTACACAGCTATCACACACTGATTTGACATTTCATTCATTTTTATTGAATGACCCTAGATACCAGGCCATCAGTGTATATGTGAAGTTAACTCTCTCTCTCTTTGTCCCAAAGAATATCACATTACCTATATTGAGCTGTTTGCCATTTCATAGCCCATTCACTCATTTTTTGAGAGATCCTTTTGGAGCTTTTCATGACCTTTTTTTGTTTTTACCACTTGAATAATTTGGTGGCGTCAGCAAACTTGATCATTTCACTGATCAAGCTTAACTCCAGATAATTTATGAACAAGTTAAGAAGCACTAGTCCCAGTGTAGACCCTTGTGGAGATCCTATTTCTTATGTCCATTCTGAAACTCCCAATTTATTTATTCCTTCTGCTTCCTGTTATTTAACTAGTTAGTGATCCATAAAAATGACTCACTTTCATGAGACTATGAAACTTAAGTAAGTATTTCAGGTGAAACTCTAAATACTGAGTGCACAAAGGTTTCTTAAAATATAGAGGTTGTTTCTTATCTGCAGTTAACACTAAATGACAGACCAAAACCTCATTGCTTGTCTCCTCAAGATTGCATTAGTTGAAAAGTAAGCCATTTGTTGCTGCACTTCCATGACAGATGCCTTTCAATATAATGTATGGTTTTGGCATTTAAGTACAATAGGTTCTGTTCTTTGTTGAAACAGGAACACTTCAGAGATTATTGAAAAGGTGGATCTGTTCTCGTACATTTACAGGTTGCCAATGGTTTTCCTATTAGTTTATATTTTTCAGATCTCTTCTACCACGAGCTTAAAAGGGTATGTGAGCCTCTCGGAGTTGACACCATATATCATCTCAGTGGAGAGGGGCTTTAACTCAGTGATAGACCACATGATTTGCATTTTTAAGGCTCCAGGTTCAATAATCAATATCTCCATGCTTTTATTTACTTATAAGATATCTTACATGGCCTTCACCACGTGGTCCTAAGGCGGGTTATAGCAAGAAAATATACAATTATAAACATGTTAACAATGATAAAACAGGTAAAAGCATTCCACATTGAACAGACCAGTAAGGCTAGGGATTTCTCTTTTTTGAAATCCCAGAGAGCGACTGTAGACAATACTGAGCTAGATAGAGCCTTAGACTCACTCAGTATGAGGCAACATTATTCTTATTTATAAAACCCAATAAAAAGAAAAAAGAAAAGTATGAGACAGCTACCTTTGTTCCTAAACCTATGTAAATACAACTTCCCATTGCAACCTCATTTCAGATAATTGAATCATAAATAGTTCCTCAGAACGAGAGTTTAGTGAAGAAGATGGTATTCTGTTAGGAAAGCATGTCTAGATTTGTGTCTTGCCACACAGTTTATTTAAAAGAATAGCCTGTCTTTTAAATGAATGGTTAGAAACTCATAGGAAATATTGCGCAATGATACTGGGGTTCATATTCATAGACATTATAGTCCTTCAGGCTCATTTAATAAAGTTTTATATAATAAGGAAATGTTGTTATTGAATGTATGGCATCCTAGCATAACTAATAATCTATATTATGCTTTAAAGACCACAAAAACTCATACACCTCATCTGGATATTTAATAAATAACATTCCTGAGCATTTATATAGTGATTTATGGTGTTCAAAGAACTTCATTTATGTTACTCTCTACAGAATTTCTGTAACTAGTTCCATATAATTCTCATATTGCAGACAGGGGTGTTATGGGAATAGCACGGAGGCTGAGAGGCTGAGTTTTGCCTAAGCTGTGATCAAGAAAGTTACTAGTTCATGGCAAATGCATGATCTGGGGACTTCCTATACATTACAGTTCTCAATATGTTCTCAATGAGGTGGTAAACCTGTGTCTGGGCTCTACCACTTGAGACTACTAACTTGCCCACTTGCTCCCTTTTGCAAAAAATAACCAGAACAATAAAAACCTGCACATAAACTGGATGCCAGGGATAGGACTGGTCTTCTATGGTAAAGAAATATTTATGAGGAAAATTTAATCATCGGAACAAGCCTGCAACCGAATTCTGAAGTGGTGTAGCCCAGACATGGGTTTGCCACCTCTTTCTTGTGGCCACTATGCTACAGGTGTTGTCTGGAAGATTGTCATTATGCACAAAGTTAAGGAGCATAGCCTGTTGGAAATTTCTCCCATGTTAAGCCTCATAGAGAGAAGCTTTGCAACAGATGAAGGTGCACACACGCACCTGCCTTTTGCCTCAATGGAGCTTGCATAGGAATGTTCCAGGAGGGTTTGTGTTCAGTGCTTTAGTGTCTGCAAATCTGAGAAATTATATGCCTGATTTGATAATTTAATAGCAGCAATGAACTTATACAAGCAGACAGCTTTGGTCCATTTATGGTGTCATGGAAAGGCCTGCTGCAACAGCACAGAAATGCTTAGAGTGACAGTGGTGTACATGGACAGCCAGACCAGGTTCATCAGTGTAGCTACACCTTGATAGTGCTTCTGGAAAGCACAAGAAAAGAAAAGATACTGGCAGAAGGTTAATCCCCACAGGTAAAGAATGTTCTAAGCAACCACACCGAACTTTCAAAAAGATCCTAGACTTCAGTGTTTTCATGTATCTGGGGTTATCAGGGTGGTAAGATATTGTAGATACAGTGGTACCTCGGGTTACAGTCGCTTCAGGTTACATATGCTTCAGGTTACAGACTCCGCTAACCCAGAAATATTGCTTCAGGTTAAGAACTTTGCTTCAGGATGAGAACAGAAATTGCGCAGTGGTGGCGCAGCTGCAGCAGGAGGCCCCATTAGCTAAAGTGGTGCTTCAGGTTAAGAACAGTTTCAGGTTAAGTACGGACCTCCGGAACGAATTAAGTACGTAACCCGAGGTACTACTGTACTCAACTTGAAGCTGTTTCATTTGTAACAAATAGCATAGCAGTGAGCAGCATTTTGTGCTACAAAGAAATGTCTTTACAAGGGTCAGGCCACTAAGCGAAAGACAATTTGATATAAGTGAAAAATGAAGCTAGGATAATTTCACACTTGGCAAATGGTTGCTTTACAAAATACAATTTTCTTAGGTCCAAAAGATTATGAAAGAAATTAATTTTGAAAGCCTTATATTTCATCACCTCCACTGCTGGAACGTGAACCATGGATAATTTGTTTGGGGCCTACAAAACGATCGTGGAGAAAGAGCGAACTGCATGGAAAGATGCCAATGTTCTAACAGGTGCAGCTGTTAAAAACTTTTTTACTCAGTACACAATAAGCATACACAGTTACAGGAAGCAAAAAAACAAACTGACGATCACACATAATATATTATAATGCATGCAATGTCGTGTTAACACCAGCCAGAGCCAAATCCTTGCTTGCTGGAGAAAGCCTGTTTTGTGCAATTGAAGTCAATAAGCAACAGAGAGAGGGGAGCATGAGAGGCAAAGAAGCAGGTGGGCCCTTCACACTTTCCAATATCAGCCCAGCCCTGATCCTGAATAGAAACACCATTAGAGTAAGAAGCTTGAAAAATTATCATGGTTGATTTAAAGTAGGCAGCAGCTCAAACACATTTCAGCTCATGGGGGGGAAAAAGAGAGAAAAGCATGCAACAATCACAATTAACTCTTTATTCTAATAATTTCAAGTATGGAAACAAAAGGTTTTGGAGGCAGCATTCTGGACTGACTCAGAGGAAGGAAATATTAACTTAAGATAGCTCAGTGCAGCTGGGGTAAATGACATTTTCTCATACAGACGCTCTGTTAAAACTCTTTGAAAACTTATGTTATTCATTTTGCATCAAGGAGAGCAGCTGCCTTAGCTGGAAAGCATAATAAAATATCTGTGTGTTATCCCTTAATTGCATCATCTCTGGATGCAGGTCCGGAAGAATCATGACAGACTCCCCTTCACATGAAACTGAGGAAAACTATCATAGTCCTTTCCAGGTGGCCTTTTTTGCTGGAGACTGGGAAAAACACATACCTTCAATAAACTCGAAA
Organism: Podarcis filfolensis; assembly: GCF_964270895.1. Taxonomy (NCBI): domain Eukaryota; kingdom Metazoa; phylum Chordata; class Lepidosauria; order Squamata; family Lacertidae; genus Podarcis; species Podarcis filfolensis. The sequence continues at coordinate 75,727,599 of NC_139605.1, read as the reverse complement.
GGTTTAGGTGACAGGGTCTTGAGCACACTGTCAAAATTATGTAGCTGATAAATCAGGCAAGCTTTTTGCTGAGCAAAAAATGAGACCATGTTGTGTCTTTTTACCAACTCCAGAATGCCCTAAAATTCAAGAATTGGCTAAGTTTTCTAGGTACTTCTGTTCAAGTTGCTTCTCCAGTGAAGTTTTATAGAGGGTTTCCCATTTCTTGTTCTGCTTAATAATGAGGTCCAGAATTCTGTTGGCTGTTTCAGTGATATCTGTCAAGTTCATGGTTACATTGGAGATTTTGTTCTGCAATGGTTTGATTGCCATGGGGCATTCTGTTGCTCGTTATTAGGGCAGCTGCTTTAGTTGCTCAGTCTTTTCATTTAACAGCTCCATCTATCACAATTCTAGTGTGCTTAAACACCGCACTTGGGCCATCCTCTTCTTTTGATAGCTCTGAATCAGTGGTAGGCTGCCCTGATCCAAAATATGACTTTAAGTCACTGAATCTAGATAAACCTAGCTGCATTCCATAGCTGAGGATCACATTTACTCTGCTATTAATGCTGCTTTTCTAGTGGTGGAACCGAATAATAATCATAATAATCATAATAACAACTTATTTATACCCCGCCCATCTGGCTGGGTTTCCCCAGCCACTCTGGGCAGCTCCCAATCAAATATTAAAAAGACAATACAGCATTAAACATTAAAAACTTCCCTAAACAGGGCTGCCTTCAGGTGCCTTTTAAAAGTAGGATAGTTGCTTATTTCCTTGACATCTGATGGGAGGGCGTTCCACAGTGCAGGCGCCACTACTGAGAAGGCCCTCGGTGGTTGTTGTTTTCCCTGAGGTCAGGTTCTGCTGTTTTACTCTATTAGAAAATGAAATAGATTACTTCCTTTCCCCCATGGTCTTTCAATCTAACAATACATTGTAGCCTTTCCTTATTAAATTTCCTTATTAAAGTTTTGTATAATTTCTCTTACATTTCCTTCAAGACCTCAAAAAGAGGTTTGGGAGATATGGAAACATATTTAAATTTAATCAATTAAAAACCAACCAGTCGCTTGACATTCTCCTGTTTAAATAGAGGAGAAATGACAAATCCTTCTTCAATATGGCAAAATATTCCATACCTCAATTTCTTAGGATATAAGGAGCCCCTAAGGATTTCGTGAGATAGTTTAAACTCAATTACAAATCTCCATATTGCACAAGCACCTAGAGCTCCACTTACATTTTTTAATGCTGCAAGAAGTGTTGCCATTATTTTATTACTTTTTGAAATTCATTGGTTTGAGAGTTATATATGATGGGGAAACAGCAAAAAGAAGAACATTCGGGTGTGAATTAATGGAATGTCTTCTTTTTCTTTCATGCTGAATGATATCCATGAAGATATAGCATCTGCTGCCAGCTTGTACTAACAATTACGATGAAAAACAAACACGCGTGGTAGGCAGCATGTCTTGGGATGGTTTGAACAGGACTGGTCTGCTTCAGGTTTCAGTATTTTTTTCAGGATAACAGTGTGGAGCACTTTCTTGTTTATAGGATAAACACAAGGGATGGAGTCTATCTGTGTAGCACAAAGGAGCGGCTGCCAACCCATAACATTGTGCAGAATGCAAAAATTCCACAGCTCCCTTCCTCTGGAGAGCTATACTGCAATCTACCTGCATGAGGGTTATAGGGTAAACAGCATTTAAGTCATCAAAGTAGACAAGATGCCAGGTATATTTGGAACAATGTATTGGTTGGACCATTTCCCTGCTTTCCAGCTGCAAGAGCCTAACCTGAAGGTAAATCTTCTTTAGAGCATTTCAGTTTAAAGGTATAGATTAAATGTACTACTTCTTTTCTTTTCTTCTTTCATTTAAACCAAATTAGAGCCATTACCAACATCTTTTTTTTTACAGGCTATAAAAAAACCCTATAAGATGGGTGCCTTGATTTTTAACTATTCTAAACCAATACTTTCCCCATGAAATTCAGGACATTCTATTTTGACAAAATGCTTTAGAAATATAAATAATGATTTCTGTATGATGAAGCTATATTACACACACACACACACATACACACACACACACACACCTGTATCTATATTCCCCCTTTCATGTGCTTTTGGAAATATGAAACAAAAAAGAAACAAAAGCAACAGGAAATATAATTCCAATGTTTGAAAATAAAGCAGCACACCTATTTGGACTGAAAAAGCTATGTATATATGTGTTCACATGCACTCAAATGAACTGAACTCCATGCACATTCTCAAAGTGATTGCACATATCAAATAATTTTGTCAGGAAGTTATGTCAGGAAGAAAGCTTTGGGCTGTGATATGAAATAGAATGCCATATCCCCATGGCATTTGGGAGACATTATTTTATTACATTTTAAAAACAAAGATGGAACAAGTACATTGCAAGATCCATAGCTTAATATTAGAATACAAGTATTTGGGCATAAACTAGTGCATGGATCATCAAATATTACTTCATCAGAGTCAATTTAATTTACATGGTACCTTACATAGTTTTGTTGAATCATATTCTTGACTTTCACACATCTGAAAAAGCAGGTTATCTTTTCTTCCAGCAGAGTATCAACTCTGAATGCAGAAGTTATCAGAAGTCTTTGGAATTTCCAGCTAGGGTTAGCAGAGAGCCCTTTTAGATAACCCTGGGAAGGTGCTGCCAGTCAGAGTAGTCAATACTAAGCTAAATAGGCCAATGGTCTGATTCAGTATCAGGCAGCTTCATCTGTTCCTATGTTCCATTTACATCTATGTAGAGATTCAATCCTCTCCTCATACTGGGCATGTTAGTATTAGTATTTATTTGACTTGTCAGTCGCTTTTTACCCAAAGTTTTCTAAGCAACTTATGGCACATAGCAATCATTCTTCTAGAGCAACCAGAGTTTTAAAAATCTGCCATATCTGCGATTACGATGACTACTGCCACCATCACCCTTGATATGTGATGATATTTGAACAGCTAGCGATTTTAAAGTAATCAGAAGTATTAAGCAAGTTAATCACATGTCTCAGAAAAATACTTCTTTTAAAGGCCACTATTCGGTTGTGGGCCACACTGGGTGATGGCAAGTCTGAGGCTGCATGGGTACATTGGAGGAATGGCAGATTGACTGCTTCCATACAGCTCTGACCTCATTCCTGCCTCCACACTGCCCCAGTCCCATCCAGTAGTTCCATCTCACCACAAGCATCACTACTGGGTGTGGCCATACTCTATAGTTTACTTGGCCTGGTGATTAATCCAGCCCTGGTTCACCTGCTCTGGTTCTGGTTCCCCAGAAGTGGCTTAGTCATGCTGGCCACGTGACCCAGAAGCTGTACGCCGGCTCCCTTGGCCAGTAAAGCAAGATGAGTGCTGCAACCCCAGAGTCATCTGCAACTAGACCTAACGGTCAGGGGTCTCTTTACCTTTAAGTGAAACCATTGGTTCATCTACAAGCAAAGCTGGAAATAGACCCAGGCCTGATGGGAAATGTAGGCCTCATTTCAATCATCTTTACCAAAGGGTCCCCCACAGGGGAACTCAAAGTAGGCCCCCTCAAAATCATAGGCCCACTGTCATTTGGCCCACCTGCCCCCTGCCCTTTGTTCTGGCCTGTCTTTCTAATTGGCAATGGCTCCTGAGGGCTTCAGGCAGGAGTTTTTCCAAGTCCAACCTGGAGGTGGCAGAGGCTGAATCAGGGGCCTTCTACATGCAAAGCATGTGCTCTACCACTGAGCTTTGGCCCCTTCCCTTCATATCCAAAATAGCCAGCCTTAACACTTCACATATATTTTACTTCCAAACACGAAAATGATTTTGTTAATGCATTCAGCAGTACGTGGTCAATATCTCTGTTTCTCGCCACTCCACCCCTATAACCTGTTTACAAAAATACTACAGACCTAGGCCCAAGCGTCAGTTCTTGGAAACAGGAATGTTCTGGTTCATAAATTGAGTTACGTGACGTAGCTTAGGCAGCGCCTTAGACAAGTGTCTAATTCTGTGCCTTCAGATCGCTGAAGACATTGTCTTCTAAATTCCTTTGTTTTGTTCAGTTAGTGCTTCCGACTAACAGGTACAAGTCAATGAAACATCCAACAACTTCTGAAGATATATGACAGTGGACACACACTGTCTCTGAGATATTGGCATCAACACTCAAATGGGCAGCTGAACCACACAGTACTTGTTATCTTACTCTTACAAGAGTTCATTCAATTATTAACTTGAAAAATGATAGAAATCTTTACATTCCATGAGTAAAGGCACTTCTACCTCATTGCAGTCTCTCTATCATTATGCTTTGTGACCCTTCTTTTGGAACTTATTACAGTTAAAGTACCAATTGGTTTTGCTAATCTCCCAATTCCATCACTTCCATCACTGCTGAAATATTCTCAACTCCGAGAACTGTGAAGTCCAACTCCCAGGTGAGTTGAAACAGTGAGCATCTGCCCCCTTTGCTGCCCCCTTTCTAAGTCCATGTTCAATCATTTCCAACCGGATGTTATGCTGGGTTCATACCACTCAGATAAAGCTGTGTTGAACCTTTTGGCTGAGTCTGACAAAATGTGAAATAGGCATGGTTTTTAGAGGCAAGCATATGTTTTCTTATCATTATTCTTACACTATTCAGTTCTGCTGGAGTTTTGCTGCAGCTTATACAGACACACACAAACAGAACACAGCACAGCACAGCACTGAATGGATACATGACTGCTTCGCAAGTAAGCAGAACAACTGTTACCAAAGGTGATTGCAAAAATGATTGTTTGTATGTGTGGCTCAGTAGAACAGCGGAAAGCTTATTACAATCAAAACACAGCCTAGCCCAAGAGAGTGTCTGTGGGCGTACAATCCATCTTGATATACTCTTCATGCTAAATACAGTACTCAGATGGAAGAGTGTCTGGAATCCACTGTGAGCATGATATATGTGGAAATAAAGGACAGGATTCACCTAATGTTCTCCATAAGCAAAAGTCCTGTGGTAGGATTTCTGTTTGCACAAAGGGGTTTTCCCCTCTTTGCCCCTCCATGTGCTCCTTGAAATGTGACTGGGGAGTGTTATGGGAGGGGACCCATAACACCATGAAGGGGTGGGGAGAGGGGATAATTCCACCTTGCAAGATGCAGTGCTGGCAATAAGATGTAATATTCATAAGAGTGCATTCAAACATTGTTTAAAAAAAAAACAAAAAAACAAAGTACTTCTTCACAACATGAATGTAAGAATTGTTTTGCTTGATCAGACAAGGTCCAACTAGTCACAGGCTCCATCTTCAACAGTAGCCACCAGATCCATATTCCTAGGCAACTCACATATAAAGCACAGTTGTGATAGCTATCTCCAGAGAAGCTTGCTTTTCAGCTATTAATGCTATTTGATTGATAAATCTATTGTTCATATATTGTCTAGACTTTTTAAAGAGTCACTATTGCACCATGTAGCCATGAATTATATTAGTTAATGATGCACTGTTAGAAGAATAACTGATTCTGCCTTTCTTCAAACTATTGCTAGTTGATAACTCATGGTATCCCTCCAAGATGTACTTCCAATTCTTTTCTGCAGTTAAGAGTGATAAAAAGAATTTATTTAGCTTCTATGCAATTCCTCTGTCCCATTTTTGTCCCTTATTTCTTCCCACAGCAACCCAGTGAGGTAGGTCAGTATGATTCCCATACTGTATATGAAGAACAGGTGCTGAGCAGATGTTACGGATATGACTTAATGCTGAAGGAACAGTCAACATGATGGAGTTGAATACGAATTTGAATCCATCCACTGGACCAGATATCTTCAGCCTTTTCAGACCCAGCACTCACTTTTAACCCGCTCATGCCTTTGCGAACCCATTTCTTAACCTTCTAACATTTAATTGCATGGTGGTAGTGCTCCTGTTGCGACCCACCTTGAACCAGGCTGTGACTCAGTAGTGGGTTCTGACCCACCAGTTGAAGACCAGTGCATTGGGCCATGCTGGCTCTCTATTACCTGATATACAGTTGTGAAATAGTGAAAAGGTTGGCAATAAGTAGTGGCAGAGGGGTCTATTAAAAAATAACCCTTCCATAAACAGAGGCATTTCTGTTATCTGAAGGACCAGCAGCACATTCCCTATTGCCATCAATGGCAAGGTAGAGACAGATTTTTATATGGATTTGTTTTTCAACAACTGAGTATGAAGAGTCCAGGTGGAGAAACGGAAAACTTTGTTCTGAAAAAGTACAAGACCCAAGACTGTGTGTTTGTATTTGATGCCTGGAGGAGCCATTTAAATACCAGCATAATTCTTCTTCTAAATGGTTGAATCAGGTCTATTGTTCTTCCACTGTGAACTCTGTGACATTAGGATTAGAGATTAAGGTTGAGCAGGATGATTCCTGTTGCCTTCCAAATGCTTAGGTTATTGCCAGATTTAGCACAGGAAATAATTTCTGTTGGTAGCACCTTGGCAATGTGTGTGGGAGGGTTTTCACTTGTTCTGTAGCACTGCTTCTATTGCTTATTATTAGTTTTTTAAGACGTGAATGTTCCAAGTGTGGTCCCTCAACCCACTGTCCCTCCAAATTACTGATGCAAGATATTGCTGTTTTTACAGTGTATAATAGTTTTTATTGAGGAGAATAGTGTGAGGATTCAGAGACATACTGGAAACAAACTTTGACAAAACACATTATTTGTGCCTTTCAAGAGCCATAAAGAATGCATCACTTTCCCAGGAACACAAACAACTGTGCTACCTGAACAGCACTATAAAATAGAACACAGGTACTGTACTGATAAAACTAATATGCTGCAGGCAAGAAGCGGAGAAAATAAGTGTGAATACTAACTTTCTTATTGAATTTATCTCTGTTGGTATGGGAGTATGGGTAGCTGAAACTATTCAGAATAACCTATCTAACACCAGTTCTGAATAACTCAGAGGTTTCTCATATGAAGTCTTGTGCACAAGTTTTCTGAAGGTAAGGCGCTGGATGGAAAGTGTGTACCGGTAATTTCCTTGGCTGGAACACACAACTGGACAGCTCAGTTTCACTTGTCAGGGTTAGAATGAAAAATTAACTGTGGTTAACTCCAGATGGGCAGCTTTTGCAGGAGGGATTCAAGCATATTGTGAAAATTTAGATTTGCACCATTAAAGTGCATTAAAATGCTCTGCCATTCTGGTGCAACAAATCAATTAAAACACACACACACCAGACTTTTTGCAGTTAGGAAGACAATGGGGAAATGAGCAGGAAAGTGTGAGAAGAACACACTATTAAGTTGTATAACATCCTCACAAACAAATTTGAATTTAATAGAATTCTATACAATTCAAATTGTATACATGCAGCAGAATTAAGCGATCTGTGTGTTATGGTTTGGCAACAATTGTCCACGGGGTGGGGGCAGGATCAACAGAAAATATCAGGTATGAGTTTTTCCTCTTAGTATAATGCAAATAATTTTACCTTTTTGCAATTATTCCTGTCAAGGAATTTAGTAAAGTGGCTCCCAGTCCTGAAGTCAGTGAAAGCATTGTCATTGGTCTTGGTAAGTTCGCTAGGTTCATTGCATATAATTGTGAAATAAAATACTTACTGGGTGCTGCAAGCAGCTGCTCTGAATTAAAAAAAAAAGATAGTGAAGAGGAAACACTAGAACTTGAAGAGAGAGTTGGAGAACTTTGCCTTTGCTTGTAAACTTATATATAGACTTTTCCCGTTTCTTGTAACAAGGTAAGAGTTGATACCTATCCCCACTCCTGGTTAAAATTTCATCTGAAGAAATTTCATCTGAAGAACAGCTAGCTCAAACATCCAGATTCATTGTTAGCAAACTCAAATTTGCATCTTGCTGAGAATCTTTAATTGATCCCAAGTACAAGACACTTCCCTGTCCCATCCATCAAATCCAGCTTGCTATTTCATAGTTTTTAGCTGCTCTTAATCAAAGGAGTATGTTCCTGTTTTTGAAATTTTCTTTCCATAATGGATCAATGCAGATGTCTGTATTTTTTTTTTTTAAGTATCCTATTCCTAAAATGCTACACTGACCTCTAGAGGTTGGTGAACAAATTCTGTAACAACATGTGATGAGCCTGACAGCACAATGAGTATCCAGCCCCAAAATGACCAATTGTAAGATACGACCAATTGTAAGATATGGAGTGAGGGTGCCCATTGGCTCATTCTGGCAGTATATATTTATTCCAGGAATTCTGCCTCAGAGGAATTATGGAGAGGTACTATGTGGATTAAATATGTCTACTTTGGCTGAATGATGAGCAAAGTGGAATGAAATAGAGGTTTGACTGCAAGCCCGGGAAGGCAATAAATGCAAAGGAGGCCAGGTTATTTAAGGTGCTTATGTTAAACAAGGGAAGGTTTCAAAGCCCTTCAGTTGGATTCTTCTACTATAAATGCATTGCCGGGAAAGGACTGAGAATGTCACTGGAGGGATCATATTCACATGTTTTATGAGGCCACTGAAGAATTACATTTAGTAACAATAAGGTTTGTATTATGATGTTTACATGCTTGTTGTATATCACCCTGTGCTCCTTTGGGGGTAAAGGGGATTTATAAATCTCATAAATAAATAAATAAATAAAGTCCATAGTGTTGTGCATTTTTTTAAAGTATCTGATTTTTGAAATGCTACACTGAGAAAAAGACATTCAAAAGCCAGCTTCCCAAAGGTGTGACATGCACAAAGTGCAGTTAGAGGTTCTCAATTAGGGCTGTACAATCCCTTCACCCAAGCTCTGAAGCAAGGCAGGCATATCTGAGTCAAAACAGGTGCCTGTTGATGTGTTTTTGTTCTATCCATTTCTCTGATTTGATATGGTGTTTGTCCCTGAAAATTATCAATGCTATCATCAACCATGACTTGAAGCAAATATGACATGTGCTTCACAGCTCCTTTGCAGTTGGCTAAAAGGAAAATACTTCTTTGAAATTGTGAAGTTGGCAACTGAATTTGAATCGGAAGCAACACAAATGTTGAAAGCCATTGTTGGGCTGTTCATTGTCATCTCTGGTAGGAGCACACATTCCAAACCAAGAAATGCTACTTGAATCTTATGTGCTGCAGTATGACTGTGCCCAAACAGTGGTGGACTTTGGGCTCTCAGATTTCAGCAGCGCCCTGTGCAAAGCCACTTACCCACCTCTCTCACTCTGTTATACGGCATTATAGTGGCAGCCCCTGCAGCACAGCACCCAGTGCGGGTGAACCAGTCGCACTACCCTAAAAATCGCCTCTGGCCCAGCTTTTTGCTCTACTTCTGTACTGTTCACATCTTCTTAAGAACAAATGTAGAAAATGCTGCAGCCCCATTCAGCCCCACACATGCCCCCTTTCAGGCAATGTGTGTGGCAATATCAATGTATGTATGGGGGAGCAGAATTGTCCTACTGCCTCTCGTCCGCATGTTCACTGGAGTGGGAGAGTGGGGCAGGCTCATTAGGTTTGATGCTTTGACATCGTCCCCATGAATGCTCTCTAAATAGGGTCTGTGTTTCTCTGAAGAAGGATGAAGTCCTGTGAAGTAATGTTGGGGATATTTACTGTTTTAATCAGATTTACAGCTTGCCCCATACCTCTGATAAAATCTCACAAGAAGAAAACAGACCACAATAAAAAGTTTTTTTAAAAAAACAACAACAACCAACCCTCTCACCCCCATCAACTTAATTCTATGCTCCCACCAAAGCTAGTCCATTATGTTGGACATTTTGGACCTTGTAAGTAATAGTAAGGATTTAGATGTATGTTATTAATGCAAAATGAGGATGAGCAGCCACCCTCAGTAGATGGCAAGCTGCTGGGTTCAGTACCTGCTGAAGATTTCAAAGAACATTCTAGAGGAGCTTCACTGAGCAAGCATTCCATTAGTCTAGCCTCATAGGTGATAAAGCATGAATGGTGGTCACCAGCTTCAGTGTGTGTGTGTGTGTGTGTGTGTGTCCCTGTAAACACCCTCCGATGCAGAGTAGATGAACTGACAAGCCCTTCCAAGGCGGAACCCACCACTCCAAGGCTATGACCTTGAGGGCTGAAGGCAGCAAAGGGCCCCAACAGGACCTTCCAATCATCACTACTTAAATCTACTTAAATTAGAGACTAGAATGCTGCATGTAAATTTCCATGTCACCCTTGAGTTTATAAGAAGAGAGATACAGTTTGGTTCTCTTCAAACTATTTTCTCAGTGGCGTCATGAGCATGAAGAAACAGAAAGAGGAACAAGATTGACCTCTGCAGGACAGAGTAGGGAAGAGTCCAGAGAGGCCCTTATATTATAAATCTCACAGGATTAAAAAAACGCCTCTTAATTTCTACTTCAAAGCAACTATCCCACTATCTGGAGACTTGCTCCTCAATAAGACTTACTCCTCAATAAGTGTATTTAATAATAATAATAATAATAATAATAATAAATTTTATTTATATCCCGCCCTCCCCAGCCGAAGCTGGGCTCAGGGCGGCTAACAACAATAAAACAATACAAAAGTACAACACAAAACAACACTCTAAAATCATTCATTATAAAATTAATTAAATTCAAGCCACTGGCCACTATTGGGCCAGAGCTCCGCGAAGATTGCCGAGGGAGGGAGTCAGGCTGTGCCCTGGCCAAAGGCCTGGCGGAACAGCTCTGTCTTGCAGGCCCTGCGGAAAGATGTCAAGTCCTGCAGGGCCCTAGTCTCTTGTGACAGAGTGTTCCACCAGGTCGGAGCCACAGCCGAAAAAGCCCTGGCTCTAGTTGAGGCCAGCCTAACTTCTCTGTGGCCTGGGACCTTCAAGATATTTTTATTTGAAGACCGTAAGTTTCTCTGTGGGGCATACCAGGAGAGGCGGTCCCGTAGGTACGAGGGTCCAAGGCCGTATAGGGCTTTAAAGGTTAAAACCAGCACCTTAAACCTGATCCTGTACTCCACCGGGAGCCAGTGCAGTTGATATAGCACCGGATGAATGTGATCTCGCAGCGAAGACCCCGTAAGGAGTCTCGCTGCAGCATTCTGCACCCGCTGGAGTTTCTGGGTCAGTCTTAAGGGCAGCCCCACGTAGAGCGAGTTACAATAATCCAGTCTGGAGGTGACTGTCGCGTGGATCACAGTGGCTAGGTCAGGGCGAGAGAGGTAAGGAGCCAACTGCTTAGCTTGGCGGAGATGGAAAAATGCCGCCTTTGTTATAGCTGCAATCTGCGCCTCCATGGAAAGGGAGGTGTCGAAGATTACACCCAAACTCTTAACGGACGGTGCTGGCACTAACTGCGCCCCCGCAAGAGATGGGAGTTGCCCCCCCAATCCCATATCGTCCCGTCCCAGCCACAGGACCTCTGTCTTCGAAGGATTTAGCTTCAACCGGCTCCCACGTAACCATCCAGCCACAGCTTCCAGACATCTGGTCAGTGTGTCTGGGGCCGAGTCAGGATGGCCATCCATCAACAGATAGAGTTGGGTGTCATCGGCATACTGATGGCAACCCAGCCCAAAACTCCGGACAAGCTGGGCGAGGGGGCGCATAAAGATGTTGAAAAGCATTGGGGAGAGTATCGCACCCTGAGGTACTCCACACACCAAGGAGTGGCGCGATGACAATTCCCCCCCAAGCGCCACCCTCTGTCCCCGACCAGAGAGAAACGAGCGCAGCCATTGAAGGACTGTGCCCTGGATCCCCACGTCGGCAAGGCGGTGGTCCAGAAGTTCATGATCGACCATGTCGAAAGCTGCTGACAGATCTAGAAAAATCAGCAGCCCCGACCCGCCTCGATCCAGCTGTCTACGAAGATCATCTGTTAGGGCAACCAGAGCTGTCTCGGTCCCATGACCAGCGCGGAAGCCAGACTGGAATGGATCCAGAGCCGATGTTTCATCCAGAAACCCACCAAGCTGTTCAGCAACCGCTCTCTCAATCACCTTACCCAGGAACGGAAGATTCGAAACCGGGCGGTAATTGGATAGATCTAAAGGATCTAATGATGTTTTCTTTAAGAGCGGGCGCACCACTGCCTCCTTCAGTTCCCCTGGGAATGTCCCCGTGCCAAGGGACAAATTGATGATATCCCCCAGGAGGGCCCGCACCTCGTCTGGACACGCTCTAATCAGCCAAGACGGGCACGGATCGAGAGGACAGGTGGTGGGCTTTCCAGCTCGGAGGAGTCTGTCTACATCGGCTGGGGATATCCGGTCAAAGTGGTCCAATACTGGACCCGAGGACAGTTGAGGGGCCTCCAGTTCCTTTATTGTATCCAAATTGGCAGGGAGGTCATGGCGGAGCAACAAGACCTTCTCCGCAAAAAAGCTCGCAAATGCCTCACAGCCGTGTGTCAAATTGTTATTTAAATTTGACTGTCCTTCAAGGGACGTTAAAGACCTGATTATACTAAATAATTGCGCCGGGCGAGAGCTAGCGGATGCAATGGAGGCCGAGAAGTAAGACTTCTTAGCAGCCTTCACCGCCATCTCGTAGGTTTTCATAAAAGCCCTATAAGATGTTCTTGAGGCTCCGTCACGGGCACCCCGCCATACTCGCTCTAGCCGTCTGAGGTCCCGCTTCATTTTCCGGAGCTCCTCGGTAAACCAGGGAGCCCGGTTTAGGGTTGCAACCATAATATGTTTTTGTTAAACTCAAATTAATTGGGTAAATATGGGCTGTAAAAAAACACTTCTAACCCTTTTTGCATGAATGCAATGTCTAGCTACAAATATGTCAATTGTTATTAAAAAAGTAAAAGTTTACAATTATGTGTGTTTGGTATGCTCTGAAGTGGCTGTGAAGTTGGCTATAAAAATCTATACTGATTAAAGTAATGTATTTATCTTAGGGAAATGCATGACTGAGATGTCAACTATGAAGAGAAAGAAGAAGAGCTTAACTTACATTAAAGATTAGTGGACTTTAAAATCAAGGCTGTTCCCAAACAAAAGGTTGTTTATAAAACTGGATCCTACGTGTACTTTCCTGCACACTGAATTTGCATGTAGTCTATGTGCCAATGGCTACTTTCCTTATTGAACAACATACAGCAGCACATGAAAGTTCCTTCTTCATCTCCAAATCTGTTCAGGCTGTCTATCTCATTGGCCTTCATTATTTTTTTTAAATGGGTCCATTAAAAGATTTATGTGCATAACCAAACATTAGACGCCTCAGTGTGTAAAACAGATGAAGCCTATGCCAGGAATCATTGAAAGGGACTGAAAACAAAATGGCCGATATTATAATGCTATAATATAAATCTAGGATGCAACCACACTTGGAATCCTGTGTCCAGTTCTGAATGTTGCACATCAAAAGGATACAGTAAAATTATGAAGGGGATGGAGCAACTCCCCTATGAGGAAAGGTTATAACTTGTGGTGCTTTTCAGTTTAGATAAATTGACTTTGAGAGAGTCACGTGCCAGTGGTGGTCATGACCAAACATGCCACTGGGCACTCATTTTCACATGTGCACACTGCACTTTCCACAATTGCAATACCTCCCCCCCCCATGCACTCCCTCCCACACATGCAGGCATATACAACATATTTACTCTCTTACACACAGAAACAATACTGAACCATATTGCAGCATTGGGCTTGCTGTAGAAGTTTAAAACTTCTCCTCTCATTCCAGTGCTGTGATGGGGAGATTTCTCCATTGTAGTGCTGTACTTGGTGGAGAAGTTTAAACATCTGCACCAGGTCTAGTGCTGTGATGGAGAAGGAAATGGCTTTTCTGGTCTTCAGAGAGTGCTCTCTGAGCAGCAGGCAGTGGTTTTGCTTCCCACTGCAGTATTGGACCGAGAAGAGAAACATCTCCCCACCCTCAACCCAGTGACATGATCGACAGGAAGGGGCTGGTGGGTCACTTTCAGTGGCTTGGAGGGCATGATCCAGATTTTGGCCCAGCTACTCCTGAGTTAGATGAATTTAGGCTTATTGAGGCTACTGGGTTTAAGCATACATAACTATAACTCTCTTCATGGGAAGAGAAGACTCCCTGGAAAAGACCCTGATGTTGGGAAATATTGAGGGCACAAGGAGAAGGGGACGACAGAGGATGAGATGGTTGGACAGTGTTCTTGAAGCTACCAACACGAGTCTGACCAAACTGCAGGAGGCAGTGGAAGACAGGAGTGCCTGGCGTGCTCTGGTCTATGGGGTCACAAAGAGTGGGACACGACTAAACGACTGAACAACAACAACAACTACACAGGACTACATCCATTATTTACATAGAGGACTTTCATTTGGGATAGACAGCCTAGATCAGCATTTCCCCAAGCCAAATGGTTTGTGTGTGTATAGTCAATGAGATAGGCTCCACCTTAAATGGCCTGTGCTTGTGCGTGTGTGTGGCGGGGGCGGGGGGGGGAGAGACATTAAGTATGTGATTATATGTGTTAGGGTGAAAGATTATATAATATATAGACATGGAAGAATGAAAGAACTGTGTTTTTCTTCATATTGCATTTTCAATAATTGTTCTTAAATTTTAACAGTAAACTACTTTGATGATAGAATTTTTCATTGTTAGAAGTTTGTTCCCTATTAATTTATTTCATCTTTATGTACAAATATGCACCCATAAAAACCAGAAAATCTAGAAGTATCTCTGAAGGTGCTATGGAAACATTTATAAAAGAAGCATTCTGGAAAATGTTTTCTATATGATTGGAAATATGACTGATGCAATTCAAAAACAAAACATTTTAATAGACAGAAATTGCTCAATATAGCACAGCATTTAAAATCTTAGACCAGAGGTTTTCAACCAGTGTGCCATGGCACCCTGAAGAGTCTTGAATGATGATCAGGGGTGCCACAGACTGGCGTCTATCCCTCTTTTCTTCCCTTCCTCCTCTGATGCCCTTTCATGTCTCTGTTCCCCAAAGGCTTGCACAGCTGTTTGTTGCAGCAGCCCTGGCTACAAGCTTGGCAGGTGAATGGTGCCTTTGGGGTTGGCCAGGGGGTGCTGGTTGCCAGGAGCTGAGGCAGCCTTGGGGTAAGCAAGCAAGTGGGTGAGAGAGCCCGGCCAGCCAGTCCACCAGCCCTTGCTGTTGGGAATGGACCAACAATTGGGAGACTGGGTGGGCAGGCACTGGCCTTTCTTGTGCTTGCTGTGTGCAATGCCTGCCTGGGAGCTGAGTGCCCAGTGCTGAAGGTGAGCTTTCCCAGTATGCAGGCCTGGTGGCAACTGCTGCTGCCACTGCTGCCTTACATGGTGAGTAAGGTGCTGGCCTCACATTCACCCTTTGGCCAGTCTCTGTTGGGTCACTAAGGCTGGTGTTATCCTCTTCCCCGGCTCCTGTGGCACCTTCCTTGGAGGAAGTGGGGGCAGCTGCTATCCAGAGGACTCCCAAGGAGAGGAGAAAGAAAACACTCCACAAGGGTTGAGGGCTTGCAGGCTCTGCAGGCAAGTGGGGACATAACTGGGCTTCTGAGGCTTAGAGTGCATTTCCCCACTGAGGAGCCTCAGAAAAAATGTAGTTGGTCAAGGAAGCTATGGACTCAAAAAGGTTGAAAACCTCTGTCTTGGACACAAACAATTGGCAGCTTAATAAAAGCATAGGAATGCAGTGTGATATGAGACTAACATACGGATTCTGTAGGGAAATGTGTTTTAAAAATTACACCATTTTTAAGATCTACAGAGTATTCACTTGAAGCATATTAAACTTTTTGGAATGCTTCTCTGATAAAAGGTTTCACAGCATCTTTTGCGGTTCATCTCTGTTTTTAATGGGTTTTAGTATCTGATTCCTTCTTTATGTTCTAAACCAGAAAGGGAGTGAAAGCATCCTTTTTCTTCAGTGCAAAACTTTAATACAATCGACCATAAAAGCCAGAAACAGCTTTTCAGCTTCATGAAAGAAGTGTTGACTTAGTATCCAAACACTAACTTTTACTTTCCAACATCACCTTCATCTGATCTCCTGAAAGTCAAGGGCACGAAAAGCTGTAATGGCGTGTTTTGATAACACTCATATCACCAATAACTAGGAAACAGAACAGTCCAGACTTTTATAAACATTACCTCAGATGTGTTGTTAGAGACAACATGTTTGCTGAAGCTTTCAGAATGAACTGAGCCCACAAGTCATGTATTTGTGACCAGTAGTGGATTTATTTCCTGCTAGGACTGGAAAATGGAGTAGTACATTATACTGGTTGCACATACCGAAACGATGAAATGAGGCCATCAGTATTTTGTGTAAATAAGCACAAGCCTTCTCTGGTTTGAAGGACAAAAGGGTGTCGGAAAATGCAGATAATGGAAAATCCCTGGGCCCAACTTAAGAGGCTGTAGTTGGGATCCAAAAACCAAGGGTTCTTACAGACAGCGGTGCTTAGTACTGCAAGCAGATCACTTTGATCTCACAAATGGATAATTGGCAACTGGTTTTTTTTCTTTTAAATAAATTTATCGGATTTTCCATGGAAAGACTTGTGTGCATGAGCAGCACCTATTCCACAATAAAAACCTGTCTGGAAGAACCCCAAGAGACTGGACATGCCCAGCACACTCCTGTACTATGTCAAAACCTCCTCCATGTTGGTCCCCCCCCATTGCCATCTGGTATTAAGAGCAGCTGTTCAAAAATCACAGGTCTTGAGCCTCATTTGTGTTGAACTACTTAGTAATTATTTGTATTCCAGCCACTGGAAACAATTTTCCACAGATGTTTTACATCCAAATTTCCTTCAGTTTCATTTCAGGTAAAATCTGGGGACAACCTAGGAACCTACCAAGAGCCCCTGAAAAATTTGCTACTTTTGTCAAAACGTTTGGATTTCCACAAAAAATCTTGAGGTGAGACACCCAAATATTTCACCTCAGGAATTCGCCACCCAAAATTAAATTCAAAAATTATCTTAGTCAAAAATGTTGGCAATTCAACTCTTAAGCAGACCTGAGGACTAATTATCACTGTTTGTGGCTGGACAACATAGAGAATACCGTGATTTGTTAAAGCCTTTTCAAAGACTTGGCACAACCTCTTGAAAGGTACCACTCTCCTATTATTTTAACAGAGGTGTCTAATCCTTAGGCTAAAAAAGAATGCTGTACTATTTTCTTGTTCTAAGAGCATTACATGGAAACACTATTTCAAAGGGAATATAAAAATATATAAAAAATAAACATTGAACTCGGTGGTGCCTATATCTGAGTAGACATGTATAGGATTGCACTATGAGCGGGTATCTCAATGTAAGCCTATATCTCCCCCCCCCCCCATCTATATAAAACAGAAAATTAAAACAATCAATGGGGCATGATTCAGCTAAAATGTATCCTTTTTACTTTTTCTGAAGTCTAGTGGCAGTTGAGCATGTCTCAATTCATTGAGTTCATTGTCCCAGGAAGGCTTGCCTGGCATAATCACTAGTTACTTTTAAGTGTCAGACAAATTTTTTCTCATCAGCTAGGCTTTTGGCCTTCAACTTGAAGAGTTTTAGATATTGTGGCATCTTTCTGTGTTAGGCAGCTTTTTATGCATCTGATTGTTTTCAATTGTTATGTTGTTTTAGATTTATAATGGTTTTAATTTTCGTTTAATATTATAAGGCACTTCGAGTTTACTGTGATAAAAATGCACCAAATAAGTACTACTACTACCACTAACCATATCAATCAATCAATCAATCAATCAATCAGTTTATTATGATCATAGACCACTACCAATAGTCACTGGGTACAATATTGTGTAAAAGAGGCAGAAAAACAAATGGATGATAATGAAATAATTGGGACTTAAACACCATCTATTTGACTGGATTGTGCCTTTGACTTTTTCCCTTTCATTTAGGTTCCACAGAAGTGTTCATATTTTAACCATTTTATTTTACTTGTGCAGCTTTCATAGCTGACTAGATGGTTTTTATGATGAGAAGCACGTTTATTTTATTTATTTTTGGTTCATAAAATTTTTATACTGCTTCACTGTAAGAAAACCTCTAAGGAGGTTTCCAAAATATAAAATGTGTTTCTACTGCACAATCCAGCAAAAACATTTGGTTGCTAAAAATATTTGATTACGAATTTCCAAGATAGCATAGGATGAGGTGATTCCAATGTGTTTTCAGGGTGTATAAACCATTTCGCCGTTCCATTTCTGGTCAATGCCCCTGAAAGCTCTAATATAAAGTATCTTCTTTTTCATTCAAGATAAAATAGGACATAAGATACAATCTAATGGTCAAAAGTGTGTGAACTTTTCCTTTATTAATACCAAGTGATGATTCACACCACTGAATCCTGAAGATAATATTTTAAAAGGTCCTGTAAATATAGACATGGGAAAGGAAGACTCACCTGTAAGCAGATAGCCTCATGAACAGCTAAAGCTTTCACTGTACTGATCAGGACAAAAACAACAGTGGATGCATGCCCAAATTACGAGTCAGTGCTTGAATTAGATGAGGCCCAGAAGGGGCTTTTGATTTGCAGAGTTGACTGTTCTCACACTTTTATTATTTTTATTATTAACCTATACAGCTTCATCAGTGCAAACAACATTTTAACAAGAGTCTCACAAGACAGCTTAGAGCCTTTTTCTTTTATTTTTGATTGATCAGTCTATAAACCTTGTTAAATAATCAAGCAAATAAATTAATAAAAGTAGTCAGAACCTTGCTCAATGATCTTGCAGTCCTAAATTGTGAACAGTGTGAATTCCAAGGTCTGGAGTTACTATAACTCTACAAAATCAAGGTGTGGAATAACCAACACCCCTATAAGTCAGACTTCAATTGATAATTGAAAACAGAATCCAGTCGGCAAACAATGTCCTTTTCTTCTCCAAACAGTTACAGATAGGTAGCCGTGTTGGTCTGCCATAGTCAAAACAAAAAAAAAAATTTTTTTTCCTTCCAGTAGCACCTTAAAGACCAACTAAGTTAGTTCTTGGTATGAGCTTTCGTGTGCATGCACACTTCTATCTGAAGAAGTGTGCATGCACACGAAAGCTCATACCAAGAACTAACTTAGTTGGTCTTTAAGGTGCTACTGGAAGGAAATTTTTTTTTTGTTTTTTCTCCAAATAGAATTCTGTACCAGTTAAACAATTCAAGCATTTATTGTCTTTAAAAAATTACCTTCATATTTTAATTTATAATTTTACTTTAATTTTGAATACATGACTACTTTAAAAACCTTTTTAAAAAGTGATTATAAATGGAGCAATATATAGGGAAACACTTATAAGACTAACTGCTAAAAAATTAGCCTGGCTAACCACAACTTCTTCCCTGACTGAAAACTATATATTTACTCTATAATGTGTGTGTGTATATATATATATATATATATATATATATGTGTGTGTGTGTGTGTGTGTGTGTGTGTGTGTGTAGCCACAACACATGGGTTACTCTGGCCCATTGTAATAATCAGTTCTTTTATGCAGTTTGCTCGCTTCAAAAAAATCAAAGTAGTAATAAGGCAATAAACATCTTAAGATTTATGTAGTGCCCTAGATTCAAGTAAGAGCTTCTTCTCAAAGGTCTGGAATCAAAAGAGCAGATGGCCACAAATCCTTTGAGAAATACTCATCCCAAAATATATAGGAGGATTAACTAAAGCAAATTTGTCTTCCTGCTCTTTCAACAGTCCCTTCCATCCAAAGCTCCTTACAAATATCAATAGTAAGTGACACAACAATTCCATCAAGCCATTACTCTGATATGATAACATGGACAAAACAGTGGCGAAGTAAAAAGGAAAAGAAAAAAAACCAGAATTTGGCAAAGGGGTAGCAAAAATGGAATAGGAATAGAAGGCTAACTGGAAACAGAGAGTGCGCAGAACCGGGAAAAATCTACCGAGATTTGGAAAATAATGGTAAACAAATGAGCTTTGAAAAGGGATTTAAAGGAGATAACAGGGCTTGGTTGATTGATAGAAATGGTAACACTGCTCTAGTCATGGTAAGAATATGGTGGAAGTCATGAAAATAGGTGTGGGAGAAAGGAACACGGAAGGCTGATAGTATATTATTTTTGTATGGTGATGTGCAAAAGGGAATAGGAAGTGATGAGGAAAGAGGTTGACTGTCAGAGAATTCTACTACTAATACCTCATACAAATATTTATAGGAGCAATGCGAGTACAGCCATAGCAGGTTAATCACTTTCTACAAGACCTTGTGCATGTCCCAATAGGCTCCTAAACAGTCTTCCCAGCACATGCAGCTCTGGAACACCATGTAGTTAATTTCTAAATATATCTAAAATTGAGACAACAGATAATAGAGAAGCATGTTTTCCCTATTACAACCCATAATTAGGAGCACATACATTAATCTATCTTAATAGAAGAAACACTGGGATGTGGTAATTTAGCCATAGCTGTTAATATATTAAGGTTTGGTTTTTTTAAATGCAAGACAATATGAAGATGTTTGGATATAAAGCTGCCACATTATCTTCAAAAACACATATTAGACAATTTGATCCCACCTCAATAAAAGTGCTGGACTGATGCCATATGAAAACTAGACTTACTTAAACTACACACACACACACACACACACACACACACGAACCCTGTTGTCATTTTGCTGTAGTAGATTCAGCTGCAGTCACACACAGTGAGTTTTAATAATAATAATAATAATAATAATAATAATAATAATAATAATAATTTTTTTTTTATACCCCGCCCTCCCCAGCCAAGGCCGGGCTCAGAGCGGCTTACAAGCAATAATAAAAACAAGATGAATGATTACAACTTAAAAACAAAAATAAAATACAACATTAAAATAATGGAACATTAAAATATTAAAATGTAGCCTCATCGCAGGAGGAGAAGGAAAAGAAAAAAGAAAGAGAGGGAGGGAGGGAATCAAATTGGCTCCAAGCCAAATGCCAGGCGGAACAACTCTGTCTTACAGGCCCTGCGGAAAGAAATCAGATCCTGCAGGGCCCTGGTCTCATGAGGCAGAGCATTCCACCAGGCCGGAGCCAGAGTTGAAAAGGCCCTGGCTCTGGTTGAGGCCAATCTAACTTCCTTAGGGCCTGGGACCAATAGAGTGTTGTTATTTATGGACCTTGAGGCTCTCCGTGGGGCATAGCAGGAGAGGCGGTCCCGTAGATACGAGGGTCCTAGGCTTTGGATGGGTGTTCTGATTTGAATGAAAAGGTGCATCCAACCAGTTTGACAGGGCTCTGATAGTATCAGAATCTGGATCTGAAATTTATTTCTAAAATTAAGAACACATATCTGTGCTTCAGATAATATCTGATTGCTATGCTGACCAATGCGAACTATGAAGAAATTTCCTTTCCCAACACAAAAAATTCTTTGATAGCAAAATAAACATTCACAAGCATTCACAAGTTGTCTCTCAGAATGAAGCTTTTGCATTGTATATCATAATATTAAATTGAATGTTTTTATTTGTAGTTTATTCTTTTTAAAGGATACCTCCTGGAGAAAATTCTTTTCAAGCAAGGTAGAAGACAGCATGGTTATATTAGCTGAAAGAAATAAAATTAACACTGCTGTTTGAACCATTAAGTGGAAAGAGATATTTACAAGAACAATATCAACCTCATGAAACATTTACTAGAAAGGCTTTACTTATCTGAATTCTCTTAAATGCAGTAATTAATAATGTTCATTCATGTTCAGGCAGGCTAATGCTAGACACCCATCCTCCAGAGACCAATTGTGTAAATGTGTAGTCTCAGTAACACTCAAGAAGAAATTATTCCTTACAACCTGCTTTGTAATTTCTCTCAAAAATATTACTTTTTCCACATACCCTTTGCTCCTTATTTTATTCACAATTGTTGTTTATCTTTAATAAAAAAGAAGTGGTCACAAAAGTATAGTTTCTAGCTATAAAACAGTGTGTTCCCCACGCTGTCAAGTTCTTCATTGTCATGCCATAGTAGCTTGTGAAAGCTAAAGCAGTTTTTTTTAAGTACAAGCAGTAAAAGCATTGTATAATATTCATTTAGGAAGACACCTTCTACAAAGCAATTCAAGAAGTAACTTTTAAAAATTGTTGGGACCTACTTCACTTATGTATGCATGAGGCTCACAGAAGATCATTTTCTTTTCATATTCCTTCCTTAAGCAGTCTAATATCCTGACCCTGTCCAGTGCACTCCTGAGAAATTGTCTTCTTTCTCAAAATGAGTCCCTGCTGGGCAATTTATATAAAGCAATAAAATCTGCAAAATATAAAGACTAAATATATTTTTGCATATAATATTAGCATTGTCAACATGAAAGACTTTATCTACTGGTCAGAAAGGAAATATTCTAAATAGTGTCATTTGTTTGTGGGAATGCACAAAATAGTTTCAACAACTAACACTTGGTGTTTCTTTGCAAAATAAGCCTTTGCTGGGTGCTGAAGCTCAATGTGTTTGTGCCCACTTGTGTCTGTGTACTCTTGCAAAGAAGTCTGTACAGAGGAGAAAGGTCATTGACTAGAAGAGTACCTGCTGGCTTTACATTGGGCGATGTTAATTTTGCACCCCAACCAAAGAGGAATAACAGGTGAATCATTATGAGATGTGAAGGTGAAACTTTCATTGGTCCATTATTTTACTGCATTTTCCAAGATGCAGCCATGTTAGTCTGTTGCAGTAAGGACTACAAAGAGCGCCATAAATATTAACAGATGTATTAGCTTTTGTGAACTATGGTCCATTTCATCAGATGCACAAAGTGTTATCCTGAGTTGCAAGTTAATTTACCCAACCTATAACTCTGGATAACATTTCATCCCTCCAATGAAGTATACTGTGGGATACAAAAGCTTTTGCTATAATAGAGTTGTTAGTCTCTAAGGTGCCACAGGACTTCGTGTTGTTTGTCCTAATTTTTGCCACATTTGCTCCATAATTAACAATGGTCAGTGTTTTTATTAAAATACAACACCCTGAATCCACAACACTACCGTTCTAACACAAGAGGGCTTCCTCATTCACTTCTATGAAGATGTCAGATTCAGCTCATGCCAAGTGATCTTTGCATTTAAATGTTTACTGAGAAGCTCCAGGGTATTAAAACTCTCCATGTGCATGCCAGAGCTGATTTATCTGAAATATTTATTACATGTTCTTCATTGCGATAGGAATCACACAGCTGATTACATAAAAAGTTAAAATACAGCATATATAATTAAACAGCAAGAATAAATACATGGCATGACTTTCAACAACCAGAAAAAATAAAATAATTACGTGCTGTTGTAATGATCAAAGGTTGCTGAGATACATCATATTCTATAAGCCCAATCTCAACTTTTTAGCATATTATATATTGATACTGAACTAATTTCTCTGAGTGCCAACCTTTATGAAACCAAGGTAGTCAGGAAAATGCCTTATACTGAGTCAGACCATTGGTCTGTGTAGCTCAGTATCCATACTTAACATGGAGAAGTTAGCAGGCTTGGGGGAACTCCAAGCTTTGCAGAAGTACAAAAAACTCAGTGTGGGGGAATAGAGGCTATGTTCAAGTGCAGCTATTGAAGCTAGCCTTCTGCAGCACTTACATCTCTCTGGTTTAGGGTCATAGCTGATAAATCATTACACTTATTCATGGCAAATTGAAAACCACAGAAAATACGGCTCTCTCTGAACTACTTATTGAAGTTGCAGTAATGCCCGAGAAAGTTTATATTTCCCATACTTTCCCCTAACTAACCCACCACCCCCATATCACATAGCAGATAAAGGTTAATGATCGAACACTCCTGCAATGTGCGATAAAAGCAATGCAGGAATAGTATCTGAAGCATTTCAGACAGCCCCCAGAAACTCTCTTTTTACAAGGACAATACAGCAAAAACAACTTAATACCACAACATTACAAAGCAATAGCTTGTGTAGGATGGTTGGAGACTTTATCACAGTCACTGGGGAGTTGCACAATTGCCTTTAGTGTGCTGAATAACAAGCATATCATGTGTTGGAAAACAAGCTTTGTTGTATTGCTCCTCTTAAGAACCCGATTGTTGTCAATACTACTTCGAAGGAGGAAGCGTGGTGATTTGTCTTATCTTATGATAAATGTATTTATCTGATTCCTGATCCCAAGCTTCTTCCTTCAAATGCATCAAATATAAAGTATCTCTTGTTTAAAACAACAGCTGGGATTAGCAAACCTATCAGAAGCACCACTGATAGATCCGTGTTCTTGCGAGTAACTTGATAATCTCTCTGTTGTCAGGGACAACTCTTTTGAAACATATTTTTATTGAATTGAGACGTTTTCAATTGTATTATTCAGTGCCACTTCAGAAAAAAACTTGGAAGAATATTATCTCTCAATCATTTAAAAATGATTTTACTCTGAATCAATGTGCGGCAAAATTGTGATGAGTCCCAAGAATAAGGCCTATGCTTACAAAAAAAACTTTCATCCATCATTTTACTTCTAAATGTCAGCGTATTTACTTGAGAAGGAGCCAAGGCTCATGATGAATATAAAGCAGAAAAAGGAAAATTTCACTGGAAGCCTTGACAATTCTATAGCTGCTTAATTCACTGCAAGGTGAGTTCGGCAGTCAAATGCTATGGTCATAAACAATGTCCATAAGCATGCTTCTAGCATAGTAAAAAAATGTGTGGAAATCTGGACTGAAATTATATTAATCTGTATTTATTTATTTATTTTATTTATCCTGCTTTTCAACACTAAAATTATTCCCAGGTTGGTTCATGTAATGTATCAAAGTACAACAATAAATATAATTCAAAACACTAGTTTGTATCCAACTAGGTCTTACTCAGAGTTAGGGATGAATATTATGTTTGACAGTTCCAATAAAACAGGAGTGGAGATCGCGGTTGTTCACTTTTTGTTCCATGTCCAGAATGGAAATCAAGGCAGCAAGCCAGAATGATATTCACCATGGTTAATGTTTTCAGTCAGCAAATGTTATATAATCCATAAAATTGCCATCCTTTTGCCTTGAAATGGAGTGGAATAATGTAATAACATAATTTATGTAATTAATTACATAATTTCACTATTGCAGACAGTGAGTTGAATAATGTTGGTTTTGGCAGAAGATGAACTGCAGCAGAATGGAGACAGTTCTGAATGCAACAAATACAATGTAGAATAAAAAATGATGCCTTTTAACATCCCTGCTCAGGGTTGTTTATACACTAATTCTAGAAGCCTCTGAGCCAAGATGGGTGAACTGGAGGGCTTGTCATAGAGGGCAGCATGGATACAGTGGACATAATGACAACCTGGTAGAGTGGTGAGAACTAATGGGACACAGTTATCTTTGGATATAAACTCTATAGAAAGGACAGAGAATGGCATACTGGAGGTGGCCCACGTCAAAAGGGCACTGAGTCCAGCAACCTAGGCTGTTCCCAATTTTTTAAAGAGTAATAAAAATTGTATTGTTAGGATCAAGGGCAGATATTGAAAAAACAAAACTGAGAATGTCATTAGATATGTTAAAAATATGTTTAATCTTCTTCATAAGCCAATGCAAAAAGGAATAAAGAAGGCATTGACTAAACACAAGTAATATTGATCCCTTAAGCAGTTTATCTTTATATACATTCTTACAGTACAAAGGAATAAATCCAGAGAGAAAGAAACTCAATATCTTCATGCAAAACTAACTGAAACAAAAAGCAGTAATCCACCTCTGAAGCAGAGCCACAAGCAGAGAAATCTGAGTAAAATACTTAAGATAAACTAGGAACACAAACATTGCACATGTAAAGTGCATTTGAATTTCAGAGGTCACTTTGTTTATATAGATTTAGCTCTTACAGTTATCAGCATGAAAAAGCTGCTATATTACCACAAATTGGCAATTAACTTTAAAATGTTCTTACTACTGCTGTTTGCTTTAGTTTAAAAATGCATCTCATTTAAGTTTAGGAGGAAGAGAAGATTGATTTGCATGTTCCAGCAGTGTCAAGAGATAATAAACAATATGAGACATAAAAAATAATCCTGCTTTGTATTTATTTCTGTCATGCTCTGACTAAGTAATAAGTGAATATGAAGAAGGCTTAATGCTTCTGAAGTCATGTCATGTTTAAATATTTTTCTCACATATACTATCAAGTTGAATTAGGTGCTACCAGAAGGTAAACTCATTCATCTTAAAATGAGAAACATTTATTAACCCAAGATGAATACGTGGGCTTTTTTTTGTAAAATATGCTTGAATCAGGAATCTCCTTGTTTATGAAATAGAAAACAAAAGAGTGTGCCTCTATGTAAAAGAGTCATACCCCAGAATAAATCATGAAAATTTAGCAACTTTGATTTCATTTGGTTTAACTTGCCCTCACTGTTCTTCTATCTGAATTGGAGATTTATTATCAAGGACATAGTAATGTTGGCTCAGGTCAGTGTTAATTGATAGAAAGATGCATGGGGTTCACAACCATACCTTTCAATTAGATTACTGTAATATGATTTACGCGGGGTGCCTTTGAAAACTGTTAAGAATTAGACCATAGCTGCCTGGTTGTTACTTGGCACCTTGAAGGGTCCTGCTTATGTAAATAAATGTTTGCTTCCTTATGTATGAGGGGTTTTTTTGCATGCTGAGATCTTCAGAGTGTTCCCTGCTCGGAATATTTTATGTCTCTGTGGTTAGACGAATAGTTACAACAATGGAGTGGAGCCTTTTGACAGTGGTATTCTTTCGGAACATCCTTCCTAGCCTGGTTTGACAGCTGAACTCCCCTTGGACTTTCAATGGCACGTCAAGATATTCTGGATAAATAAAAGGTTTTGCCCATGCTGTTTAGCTAGACTTTATTTTAGTATATACTATCTGATTGGTTTTACAGTTACTTCTTTTTTAAATGACAAAGTTTTAATTTAATATTATAATGTAAATATGAGTCACCTTGATGGCCCGATGGCCTTTGTTGGGTAGAAAGGCTATAAATAGCAGAAGTTTTATCAGATGAATGAAACACACTTTTTTTCAGATGTCCACTACATTATGAGGGGTGAGATGAATACTTCTGAGAATTGCCTATAGGCAGATGATCAGGAAGAACTTGGTGATTATCAGCTCTAAGGTAAAGGTAAAGGACCCCTAACTAGGGTGTGGCACTCATCTCGCTTCAGGCTGAGGGAGCATTTGTCTACAGACAGCTTTCTACGTCATATGAGCAGCATGACTAAACTGCTTCTGGCGCAATGGGACACCATGATGAGTGCCAGAGTACATGGAAACACTGTTTACCTTTCTGCCACAGTGGTATCTATTTATCTATGCTGGTATGCTTTCAAGTTGCTGGGTTGGCAGGAGCTGGGACAGAGCAACAGGAGCTCACCCCATTGCGAGGACTCAAACTGCTGACCTTATGATCTGCAAGCCCAAGAGGCTCAGTGGTTTAGACCACAGTGCCACCTGCATCCCTCTGTCAGCTCTAATGACTGATTGGGAGGATGGCTGCAGTCAGAGCAGCTGCTGAAACCTTTGATAGGCTGAGCATTGCTCATCTCCGTTCCTTTACTCCATTGAAATCACAGTGGCATTTTAAACCTGTTTCAGTTTGAAAGCTGAATTCAGTAAATTTTAAAGCAACCCTAACACAATAAATACCATCCATACACCCGCCTCTTATGCCATTGTGTAAATAAAAGCTTTTAATTTTGAATGCATTTCTAGGAGTTCACAACACACATTTATTTCACCATGGCAGTGAGTAATCACATCAAGTTTTAAAATTCTGTTCATACCTCATTTAATACATCCAGCATATGAAATATCCAAACCTAAAAAGTAATTACAGGAAAGTGCCATAAGGTCATTGCAAAGGTAGAATTCCTCCAACAATATCTCACTATGCCTCCTACAGGATAATTTATCACTTGGTATAAGTGATGTTTTTTGCCATATTGTCAGAACAAACAAAATTAGTTTTAATTTTAAAATAGTGCCAGTGTATTTGTGCTTGAAATATTAAGTATAAGGAGTCATTTCCTTAGAGATTTGTGGCTGTGATAAATATTCTGGTCTGTGTATGTATCAGCATTTGAATATGAGTTAACAGCTGGAAGTGTTGATTTTTTGGGGGGGGGGTACTGAGATATAATAAATTGATTCTATCCATTCAACTACATGACATAAATTGAATTTAAGCAAAATGGCATTTATGCTGTACAAACTGAACAACTCAACACACTTAAGAATGTGTTTAATGATGTATCTCCTGACTATTTTTAATATATTTTTTGTTCATTTAAAAGTGGAGTACAAATAAAATGTAAATAAAACACAGTTAAGATCCACAAAACTATTAAATGAATATACATAAAATAATTCTCAGTAAAACACAGATAAAGCCAGTTATGCTTTAAAAACAAATATAGGTAACTAAATTATATGTCTGGTTAGGTCTGATAAAATATTTTCAGCAGGTGTCTAAAACAATACATTAAGGGTACCTGCCTAATGTCAATAAGCAGAGTTCTAAAGCAAATGTATATATACCACTTAAAACTGGGTAGGTACATCAGTCACAGAAAGCCAGCAGCAATAACAAAGTACACGTGTGTGTACACGCACACACACAACCCACACCCATACGCATTGTACATTTAAAGCAGTATCATGACACTTTAAACAGTCATGGCCCCCTCTTCCCAAAGAATCCTGGGAACTATAGTTTGTTAAAGGGTGGTCAGAGTTGCTAGGAGACCCATATTCCCTTCAGCGAGCTACAGTCCTCCAACGAAGGGGAAGTGACTTTCACAACACTCTGAAAACAACAGCTCTTTTAAGGGGAATAGAGGTCTCTGTTATGTACTGAAGTTTTCACCCTGGGCCAGCAGGGGGATACTGTAGTTAGTTATGCAAATGAAGGATCGAAAGTGAGGTTCAGTGATTGGATAGTTTGTATGCAAATGAAGAATCGAAAGTGACGTTCAGTGATTGGCTAGTTACAGAAAATGGTTACTGTTGCATTCTAGTGGAGCTCTATATAAGCAGGCTGACTGAGCTCCTAAGTTCTGTTCTGTTCCAGCTTACAAATAAAGAGCTGCTTTGGAAGAATCGCTGTGTCATCTGATATGTTCGCCCACAACATAACAATCTCCTAACACAGTTTGGACATAACACTAAGCCTGGGTTGTGGTTTGTTTCTCCCATTTGTTTGTGTATTTAATTGGGACAGGATAAAATGGTTTTCTCTCTGACTCCATATCCAGGAGTCTTTAAGCTGTGAAGGAGTCAGAGTCCTTAAAAAAAATTTTTTTTAAACCCTGAACTGGAAGGAGTGTAAAATCTGTGTATGGTAGGACATCAGACTCTTGGGTTAAGGTGGTATTTAGTTTTTTTGTTTTTGGGGGTGGGGGTTGTTGCTGTTGGTTTTT
Organism: Podarcis filfolensis; assembly: GCF_964270895.1. Taxonomy (NCBI): domain Eukaryota; kingdom Metazoa; phylum Chordata; class Lepidosauria; order Squamata; family Lacertidae; genus Podarcis; species Podarcis filfolensis. The sequence continues at coordinate 75,698,258 of NC_139605.1, read as the reverse complement.
TGCATCTTTATTTTAGATCTTGAGATTTATGTGGAAATTGTTCTGTTTGGCTGTGTATTATGTTTTATTTATTGTTTATGACTACTGTTGTTATGTGGTAGCTATGTTCCCCCGCCCCATGTTGTACTGCAGAAAGGTGGTATAGAAATAAAATTATGTATGTATGTATGTATCTCCCTTTACCTCAGCTCCAGCTAAGCAGCCACCTGAAGCTAAGCCTGAAGGTTTGCACCTCAGTGATCTACTTTCAGGTTGCCAGGATTTCAGGACAACATGTATGTCCTGCCCTTGATCTTGTCGGTTCCCCTCCAGCAGGTGTGCAGAAATCACCCCATTCTCTCTGGTTGGCACCATTTCACTATTACAATGAAGCATGTGGAAATTAGTATTTCAAAATTCTTCAGCAAGATGTCAGATCGCAAGGTAATGGCTTTGTCTTCCTCTGACTGAATGGTGTATAATAATTGTTTTCTTTTCCCTGCCTTTCAGAGAGTGTTCAAACCCGGATTATGCAGATTGTACTGAAAAGCAATACACTTCTAGTTTTAAGAATTAGATTAATGGGGAGGGGGGAGGACAGGAGGGATTAAAAAACCCCCCAGAATCTGACTAAGCAAGCACCAGTTAACTGATTCCTTTCATAGTGTACTGTGCCATAGATATAATTAGGTAAAGAGTAAAGATACCCCTGCCCGTACGGGCCAGTCGTGTCCGACTCTAGGGTTGTGCGCCCATCTCACTTAAGAGGCCAGGGGCCAGCGCTGTCCGGAGACACTTCCGGGTCACGTGGCCAGCGTGACGAAGCTGCTCTGGCGAGCCAGCACCAGCACAGCACACGGAAACGCCGTTTACCTTCCCGCTAGAAAGCGGTACCTATTTATCTACTTGCACTTAAGGGTGCTTTCGAACTGCTAGGTGGGCAGGAACTGGGACCGAACGACGGGAGCTCACTCCGCCGCGGGGATTCGAACCGCCGACTATGCGATCGGCAAGTCCTAGGCACTGAGGTTTTACCCACAGCGCCACCCGCGACCCTATAGATATAATTACTTGCCCATATAAAGGTAAAGGACCCCTGACAGTTAAGTCCAGTTGCAAACGACTCTGGGGTTGCGGCATTCAACTTGCTTTACTGGCTGAGGCAGCCGACCTTTGTCCGCAGACAGTTTTTCCGGGTCACGTGGCCAGTATGACTACCTTCCCGCCAGAGCGGTACCTATTTATCTACTTGCACTTTGACGTGCTTTTGAACTGCTAGGTGGGCAGGAGCTGGGACCGAGCAATGGGAGCTCACCCCGTTGCGGGGATTCGAATCGCCAACCTTCCAATTGGCAAGCCCAGAGGCTCAGTGGTTTACACCACAGCGCCACCCGCATCCCCGCTCACCCATATACTTGCAATTAACTCAGAGCAACATATGCAGAAATAATATTCATACAGCTGCAGATAGTGAAGTTAGCAAGTCCTCTGTTTTTAAGAGCTAAACAACTCCACTTTCCTTCACATATTCTACCCCCCCCCCCTTACGGGTCCACATGCCAAGCTTTGGCTTTCTTTTTCCTTAGAATTAACATTTAAAGCACAAGCTACTATGCCATGGTTAGCCATGGAGAGTCCTGGGAACTATGCTAGCAACTATACCTGTCACGCAGGCATGGTCAAACCTGACCCTCCAGCTGTTTTGGGACTACAATTCCCATCATCCCTGACCACTGGTCCTGTTAGCTAGGGATAATGAGAGTTGTAGTCCCAAAACAGCTGGAGGGCCAAGTTAGCAGCACTCTTTAACAAACTACAGTTCTCAGGATTCTCCATGTATGTAAAAAAAGAAAAGAAAAGGCATAATCACGCTTTTCAAATGGTGTGAATGGTGTGAATGCGACCTTCAGGTTTTTATGTTGCTATTTAAACTTCTCCTTTCTCCCCGCTGTTAATCACTTCCTGCTCCAGCTCCTTGCGTGGACCTCTCGCTCGAGCTTCCTCAGAGCCCAAAATCCAGGCAGCCTTTTCAGCTCAGTTCACCTTCCCGCTGGCCTCTCCCATTGCCATAAGAATGGCGGGAACTCACGGGAACTCAGTCCCGGCACCTCAGGTGGGTGCCATTGCCCTTCTAACGAGGGAGGTGTTTGTTTGTGGTGAGTCCCGACAACTCTTTATGGGGGGGGGGGAGCACTGAAAAGCTATACATTTATTTCTTTTAACTGATAACGGCTAAGGAATGTGTGCTCTTCTGGGGCTTGAAATTTGGATGTGATGGTTCTTTCACTCCACTTTACTCAGCACTCAAAAAAACCTAGTCAGGTTTTGGGTTGAAAAGATGTGGGCGCGCCTGTAGTTCTCCTCAGAAGCACTGAGAGAGAGAGAAAAACTATTTTTACCCCATTCCCCGCCCCGCAGGAGGGATATTTTATGGCTGTGTGCTAATATCTTGACCCAGGTCACGTCCCCACAATTCAGAGGCTCCCTTTTCCTGCCTCGTGCTGCCGTGAGTAGCAGTGGCGTCGAGCGCGCGGGCGCGCGGATTTCCAGTTTAAAATGGTTCCTTTTGTGAGGCTTGTCGGTCAGCGGCCTCTTGCGGCGTCGCGTCAGATCTGTGGTGAAGAGAAACGCTCTCTCTGAGGAGGCGCCGACACAGGAGTCGAAATTTCTCTCTGCCCAGCCTTCGAGTGGTGGTGGGGATTCGAAGTGCGGCAGTTAGACCCCGCCATTTAGAGTATTTCCCAATAATAAATTATCTGATAATTATAAACCGTGTTCGCTTATCCCTCCAGCACTCTCATTTCTGGTTTCCCTCAGCCACTCAGGAATTTTAATCCGCTCAACTCTTTGTTTCCATTACGTTCATTTACCTCAACATTCATCCCCTTTATTGAAATTCTGTCTTATATCTATATCTAGATGCACACACTAAAAAAACACCAACCCAGCCATTTAAAAAAAAAACAAAAGACAACAAAAAAACAACCCCTGGGGCTCAACTAGCAATTTTACCTTTGGACAAAATGTTCTAAATTCTGTGAGCTTTCCTGGAAGTAATATTTTATACAAGTCTGGAAAGAAAAGTCACTATATTTATAATCCACATAAAATGTTTTACATTTTCCCAATGATTTAAGGGGGAAATGACTTTACATTTGATTCCATAGAGCATACCTGATCAGTCCTAAAGTGTGCAGTGAGAAATGTAATAAAATGTCAACAATGAACCTATGATTAACTTCCAAAGATGACAATATTATTACTGCAATATGATGGCACCCTCTTGTGGTTAAGGATTTTTATAAAATGGCTGTAGCTAGTTTGAACACAAACTTCTCAGTGTTTGTTTCCCTTTAGTGTTTGTTTCCCTTTATTCTTCCCTTTAGTAAGGAAGAATTTTTGTCTTCGGCAGGTGAACTTCTTTTTATTTTCATAGCATATGCTTTCTAGGGAAACCATACAATGCCTTTTAGATAAGTAGCTACAGTCACAGACTTGGAGATGTCATAAAACCTCTGATTTCTCCTTGGGATTACTCACATTCCCTAGTTCAGAAGGATTACATCCACACACAATGAAGATCTGATTCTTCTTTAGTCAGAGGAGCTTTTTAAAATGATGCCTCCACCAGTACCTAACATACTTGTGGCTTGCCAGATGCAAAATTCCTTATTCCAGTGAGGTCTAAATCTCTAGCTGGTGCCAACTATACTTGTTCATTACAAAATAGTTACAGCTGTATGCTTGTATTGTGTGAACATATACTTAGACTAAAATTATCTTGCCACTGGCTTTTTTTTTAGTCGTGTCAGAAGAGTCTGCTCTCTGTTTGGGGAAGGAGCTGGTTTTCTCATCACAGCTATTTTCCAATTTAGATTATACAGTTTTTAAGCCCTTTGAACAAGTGATCCTTGTAAGGATGTTTTAACACATGAAAGTAAAATTTAAGCATATAAAGCCATTTCTCATATAATTAACCCTAAGAAAGTTACTGATTCTCATTCTGATTTCTTGGTCTTTTTTAGATGTCAAAGAATGATGATGATCAGCAGTTTACTATTGACAATGCAATTAAAAATATGGATAAAATGTCATCTGAACTGAATAAACTTATGGGTAATTATTAATGCTACTATTGTCAGAATGAAGATAATGATTTATTTTCCTATTATGTGATGATTACTGCCTGAAGAGTTCTAGGAAATGATGTATTGTATATGAATCAATATATACAAACTTACCTAACTGCATAAGAAAATAAAGTATTATTCCACTTCCTCTTAATGCATGATGGTTATAACCTGTGCATCTCCTGTTGAAGTCACAATTATTCAGGAACACATTATTTCTGTTAATGTTAAATGTCATTGCTATGTGTCTGCAAATTTTATTTACTACTTTCAAAAGGGGGGAAAGCTACAGCTTTCCCCTGCTCCTATTTAGTGAATGCAGGAGGGGATGAGTATGCCTCAAACTATAATTCATGGGTGGGAAACCTTTGGCCTGTGGACCAAATTTGGCATTCTAGGCCTCCCCATTTGGCCCACCAGGCTGTTTTCACCAAGCCATGAACAACTGCCCTATACATGACACCAGATATTAGGTAATGGCAAGACTTGGTTGAAAGGGGCTTTGTGGGCCCTACCAATTGGCAATGCCTGCAAAGTCTGCACAGTGCTTCCCAAGGGATCAAAAACCAGCTAATTGTTGGACACTGGAAGTACTGAGCAAAGATTGCAAGCCCTGTGCTCAGCAGTTCCCAAGCATGGGGCTTGCAAAGCCCTCTTGGAATATTTTCCAAGTGCCTGACAACCAGCTAACTGTTGGGAAGCTCTGTGCAAAGCCCAAACCTTGACAGTTGTCAATCACCAGGCATCATTATGACAACAGATGATTGACCAGTAGATGGTCCCAAACTCCAGTGAAACCCTGCTGAGATGGAGAGAGAAAAAGATGTGGCCAATGGGCCAAAAATGTTCCCTACTTTTGCTGTAATGTCTGTCCTTGTGGGACAACTGTTGCAGCTATACTACTGACAATTGATAGGTTTCATGCCCTCAGAAGCGTTACATTTGCCTGCAAATGTCTTCCAATTCTCCCCCAAATGAAAACGTTGTAGCCATTTTTTAATTTCCCAATAGTGAATACAATGGTACCTCGGGTTAAGAACTTAATTCGTTCTGAAGGTCCATTCTTAACCTGAAACTGTTCTTAACCTGAAGCACCACTTTAGCTAATGGGGCCTCCTGCTGCCACCGTGCCACCAGAGCACAATTTTTGTTCTCATCCTGAAGCAAAGTTCTTAACCCGAGGTACTATTTCTGGGTTAGCGGAGTCTGTAACCTGAAGTGTATGTAACCTGAAGCGTATGTAACCCGAGGTACCACTGTAGAGGGTTTGGAGGGGAGGAAGGAAGTAGATTTACCAATAGTGAAAGGGGTGTGTGTGTTGAAATTAGGTGCTCCCTTTCACATGGTTATAAATTTAACAGACTAAATGAATAAATACAGAAATATTGTTGTTCTACAGTAAAAACCCAACTGCTGCTTTGTGATCTTATTCTGAACTTCAGCCATCCAGCTCTAACAGATGTTTCAACAGAAGCTGATGAAAAGAAACGTGAGGAGTCCACAAATCTGTGAGTTCCATTTATTGTCCCTCTTCATTAACACTTTGTCAGTAGTTGGTGCTACATTTAAAAGGGCAAGCTGAAAGATAAATTTTATCTTTCCTAACTTTTTATGCCCCTGGACAATATTGTTCCTTTGAGACACTTTACAAAGTATGTCAAGTGTTGAGTTTTTGAATTGCATGCTATATTTGATTACTAATTAAATTACTGTTTTTCTGTAGTTGGTGTTGGTGTGTTAAGTTAGCTGGTGCTATTCTTTTATTTACTGCACATAGTAGGTGTGTAGAGCAAGCTAAGGAATAAATGGATACAAAAATATATCACCCAAATACTCAATTTTCAAAAAAACAAAGGAGCAGTGAGCTTTTACTAGAATAGCTTCTTCTCATCCCTTGCATCTCCACTGTGCTCTACTTTTACTGGACACAAAACTGTGCACATTTAATGTTCTTAAATAACAGAAAGAAAATATGTCTACAGTATCTTGCCTTATCAGAACATAAGGATGGATTTCTTAATAAAGTGCTGCAGAATTAAGGCCAATAATCCAATCCAATTTAACGATTCAGTGATTGGTTTTGATTTTTGAACTCAAACTGACTTTAACACTTTTAGACTGGGCTTCACCCTGCCATGTGATGGAAACATAATTGCAAATTTGTCCTTGATAAGTCAGATGGACAGTGACTTAAAGTTAGTACTAAGCCATTTTTTGTGTTTGTGAAGTCTAGGCAGGAATTTGAAATAATATGAATTATTGGTACTGGATAGAATCTATGAGTATATGATTGAATTTCCTATATACATAAAAATGTACAGCTGTCATGCTGCAGTTTATGTAGCTGCCAACAGGTGGCCATGCCAGTTCCAGATGAGCAAGCAGGAACTGCAAACCACTGTGTGCAATGCCTGCCCCCTCCATTAAATGTGGCTGCAACGAGATTTACAGAGGGGGAGGCACTTCAGAAGCCACTCTTTGAAGCACCTTCTCTTCCTTTAAAAAGTGGTGGGGCTTGGGGTGAGCTGTGGTGTTAGGCAAGGTGAGGTATAAAGGGAGGAGGGGTTGGCCAGGTGCGGCTGAATAGTTGGCAAAGAGGTTGGCGTGTAGGTAGAGTTGATGAGTGGAAAGAACGGGGGCAGCAGCTCCTAGTAATTATATGAGGACTAAAGCAATACTTAAAGGGTTGTCATTTGTATTATGGGAGTCCATCTTGTACAGTGGCTAACTTGAAAAGATACATACAGAGAATGGAAGTTTATTTGTGTGAGAGAAATGGGTAGTAATAAAGGTTAGCAGTGGAAAAAGGAATATAAAAACAGATAGATACTTTATTGATTCTAGCTGCATCTGAAAATGCAGCATCTTAAACTAATTGCTGTTATCATATGTGAAACATAGTACACAGATATAGTTCCCACAAACATTAGACATTAGCATGGATACTGTGTTTGAGAGCATCAAACAACTTGAATACACCAAGCTATTCTCAGGTGAATATGTCTATTGTATTTTATACAACACTACTCCACAAAAAGCATTCACATGTAAAGAAATATGTACACAAATTGTAAGACCACACAGTTATTTTCAGTCTGTGTAATGTTGCATTTCAGACAGTGGCTATCACACACATGAAACTGTCTCATGAAGCGTATGCTTAGTGAGAAGTAATACACTGATGTTTTCAGTTTGAGAACTTAAGGCAAGAAATGAACTTGTATTTTAACATGAAAATAAGAGAAGTTCACCAAATATAAATCAGTTACTCTTCTGGCTTTCTCTTTCAAAGATAAATAGGTGATCCTCCAGGAAATTTTCTGTTATCTTTTAAAGAGATCCAGCCGTGTATGTCAGCAAGCACTGCTTTCTTGAACACCGATCCTTTCCGTCTATCAGTCGAAGAGGCATTCTTCTGAAGTAATCAATTATATCAGCCACCGAAGCAAAATCCTGTGTGGTTTACAGAATGTCAATCAGTCAATGATTCTGACTATAGAGAAAGTTAAAGCAACGTAATTTTGGCTCTTTGTTTTATACAAATTGTTCTTTAGGGACAGTAAATAAACTATCTTTGGTTCTAGTTTTTGCTGTTAGCCTAGATTTGATTCTGCTCACTTACTGCACTCTCATTTGAGAAACCTTGAAGGAGAAGTAAGAAAAGTTGTCATTATGTAGAAAGTATTATATTTAATAAATAAATATTAACATAAATAAATAAATATAAAGTAACATTACATCATACCTCATTTCCTTTTGAGCTAGTTCCTAATATATACACTTTATCTTCCAGTTGGAAACGTATTGGAATATTGTATACTTTAGCACTGTAAAGCACCATCAAGACATAGGGTTGATCAGCAGCCTTCGTTGAGCTGTCTCTTACTAAGAAAGTGCCATCCTAGAAAAGTAACACATTAAAATATTTTTAAGACACGTGTAATCACAACTGTGAACAGAATTGATTGCATTTCGAAGCAAATGTGTTCAGGATTAGTCTTGGAGTGTGTGTTCAATTTCAATATTTTTCTCATATTACTATATTGATGTTATAATTTAACTCTTCACCTGGTTTATGGTCCTAAGAGCAGCTTCTGCATCTGTCCGGGTTATATCAGCAGCATACCATTCCTGATTTAGCGGGAGCTGGTTATACTTGAGCCACATGAAAAGAGAGACAAAGAGCTGTTTATTAGTGAGAATATGGTATTACCAGTGTAGGGCAAAGGAGTACAGAGCTTTGAAAGGCAGGTATGGTATTTATTAACTGAATATGTACTCGTAAGGTACCCAATCATTCTTTTCTCCTCTTTATGTTTATAACTGAAGACATTGTTTTGGGGGGGGGTTCCTTATGGAAGTTTGATGTGAAATTGCTGCAGCTCTTGCCCACCAGTCCCCCCCCCGTGTTAATATGACATCAATAGCAATAGCAAAATGCCAGCCCATTTTTAATTATTATTTTCTGACATTTAGTTTAGCTTTCTCCTTATCATGAAAAACAGATAAGTAAAAATAACCTGTTGTATATCTGTAGTATATATGCGTGGAAACTCCTACGTGTGTTGTTGTTATTGGGCATTTTGTCATGAATGTAGTGATGGATTTGGTGGGAAGTCTCTATAACCACACTTATTATCCACACTTCCTCTTGTCCTGCTGTTTTCTCCTGGGAAAAACTGCTTTTTAGCACTTAATTGTAGTAAATGGCAATTTTCTCTGGATTGATACTTGCTCTGGATTGATACTTGCTCTAAAATGATAGTTTTTCATGGGAAAGGAGCAGGCCAAGTGGGAAACCACTCAGACCCATGATTTTTAGGCACAGGACAAGCAGAAGTGTGGATGAGTCCTTATGCTTGCATTTGCTCCTCACCGGAGCACAACCTAGCCATTTTATTTCTAATGGCTCCAAATACCAAAAGAAACACATCTATGTGCACTGATTGCTGCATGTTGATTGCAACAGCGCACCCAGTTTAGAGAATCTATTTTCACAAGATGTTTATGCAGTATAAGACTTTAATTTCAGTACCTACAAGGGATAAATAAATAAATCCTTGCAGAATTGTTGTACAAGCTGTTGCTCCTTGCTACATATGGACTGTTTTTCTTCAGCTTGTCTTACCCAGCTTTCCTATGCTTTGCTCATATGTATTCTGTTATTGGTCCTTATTGGCATAAGTTTAAAAAATAAAATCATAAAATCATGCAAAGCCATCCAAATACATTAGTAATCCAAACACATACAATATATAAAAGACTAGATAGTCACCGTTGAGCAAATCAGGCAACTTTTGATTTAGCTTTAAAAATCTCAGCTAAATACCCTGAAACAATTTTGGTAGTTTTGGGAGTATCATCCCTCAACAAATATTGGATTATAGACCCTTTGTAAATCTATATTTTAAGCTATAAGGGAGTTACCACACCTATCAGCCAATCACCCATTCCCACCACCCTTCTGTGTAATACCCCTCCCCACCCTCTCACTATATATATAAGGGTCTGGTGACTTCTGTTTCAGTGTATCTGAAGAATTGTGCATGCACATTAAACTCATACCAATAACAAACTTAGTTGGTCTCTAAGGTGGTACTGGAAGGATTTTTTTTTATTTTGTTTTGATTACGGAAGACCAACACAGCTACCTATCTGTCTCAATAAAGAAGTTAGGAAACTTTCCGGGTCTGTATTAATGTAAATTTTTAACCAGAATTTGAAAGTCATAATCCAGCCCCTAGATTCTAAGAGATGCCGGCCTAACTCTGCACACATAGCTAAATACAGTGGTACCTCTGGTTATGAACGCTCCTGGTTATGCACGCTGCGGGCTACGAGCTCCACTAACCCAGAAGTAGGCGCTCGTGGTTGCGAACAGAATGCGGGCAGAAATTGCACGCAGGAGGCGCCATTAGCGAAAGCGCGCTTCAGGTTAAGAACGGTTTCCGGTTATGAATGGACCTCTGGAACGGATTCAGTTCATAACCAGAGGTACCACTGTAGGAGACACATTTTGGAGCTCCTAGAATTTGTTGGAAGGATGCTTGTACATCCTCGACTTTGTTGTTAAAGTCAGTTATCCATAAGGGAATCCCATAAAGGAGTTGAAAAACACTTTTGCACTATAGACCCTAACTGATGTAGGCACATTCTGGTTACCATCAAAAAAATTAGAATCCTTTAATTCATGCTGCAGTGCATTTAGCTAAGTTGGTTGTCCTGTTACAATGGGTCACCCATTTTAGATTGTAATAAAAGGTGATCCCTAAGTATTTAAAGCTTTTAACTTGTTCGATTTAACTTGTTCCATTTCTTGATCACCAATACGCTATTTATATGGGAGCCATTTTGAAAATACTAAGATCTTGGATTTTGAATAATTAATCGCTAGGTGATTTCCTTGGCAGTAATGAAAGAATGCTTTTAGATACCTTTGGAGCGCAATTCTGGTGCAGGAGAGGAGAGTGTCATCCGCATATAAAAGTATGGGAACTGCCTTAGGTCCTAACCTAGGAGCATGGCTATTCACAATGAGTAGATGTTGTTTCATATCATTCAAATATAGATTAAATAGATGTGGGGCAAGAATACAGCCTCATATGTATGCCTTGGAAGGAACTGGGTCTGGCATTCTATCACATAAATTGTTCATTTGGAATTCACAATATATTAAACATTTTTGATGCTATTATTGTACCTTGTGGTACTGATCCATCGCTTCATTTTCAGCATTGAGAGAATGTGTGAATGGTCTGTTAGGAATTGGTAATGGTGGTCTTCCATCAGCAGGGCCTTTTGAAGCAGTTCTGCCAATATTACCTTCAGAAAAAATGAACATATTTAAAAATTAAATCCAGATGACTTAATGGACATTGGAATATGATTCTAACGAACCACACAAGCTTGACAGGGTCTTGACAAAGTAAAAATGAAATTGACTTCCGATGAGAATATGTTTCATTACAACTTAAATGCTTTAAGCAGTAACTGGCAAACTGAAGGGAAAGAGTAGACAAGTCTGACAGAAAAATAGGCCGCATAACTCACAAAATCTCACAGAAATGCAAAGCGTCAAACATGAGAAGCATTATGACAGACATTCCTAAATGCATTTATTTGATTTATATCAAGGTTAGAGAACCTGGTTCCATCTATTTGCTGCTGGACTATAATGTCCATTATCCCTGGCCACTGTTCATGCTGGATGGGGATCATGGGAATTTGAATCTAAAAATAACTGTTGCGCCAGGTTCCCCATTTCTGATTTAGGTTATTTCATTACTATACTGCTCTAAAACCTTGTAATTCAAGAAACAAAACAACATGTGTTCAGATAACCAATGCTTCATAAATTTGCATTGTCGCAAAATATTTAATGGAAAAGCTGTTAGTTTGTACTGGCAGCAATCATATGTTTTGAAAATTTAAGCCTGAATATTTATGAGGTATTTATACAGTACATACTTGGCTGAAAATGTGGTGGTAGTGATCCACTTGATGAAAGAGTGCTGTAAAAATAAACAATGATTAGCATGTACAAATGAGATCTGATACTTTGTAAGTGACTAGTTCTATATCTTAGAAATGAGGCCAGAAAATACTTGCTGGTATAGCAGAATTGGTTGCAGGTTGCAACTCTTGTTTCAAATTGTTTGTGGGAATCCACAGGATGAATAAAGGAACTATCCGGGACAATGTGTGTATGTATATGTGTGTGTGTGTGTGTGTGTGTGTGTGTGTGTACGTACTCTTATCTATAGTATGGGAACATAGTCATTCCAGAACTATGCCCACAGAAGCCAGTTTTAAACTGGTATAGCTGGGTGGGGAGGGAGTGGAAAACAGTTACAGTGGTACCTCGGGTTAAGTACTTAATTTGTTCCGGAAGTCCATACTTAACCTGAAACTGTTCTTAACCTGAAGCACCATTTTAGCTAATGGGGCCTCCTGCTGCCTCCGCACCGCCAGAGCACAATTTCTGTTCTCATCCTGAAGCAAAGTTCTTAACCTGAAGCAATATTTCTGGGTTAGTGGAGTCTGTAACATGAAGCGTATGTAACCTGAAGCGTACGTAACCCAAGGTACCAGTGTACTGGAGTTAGTCTCAATCATGTGAGCAGGATGAATTGCCCTTACTGCATTTGATTCTCATAGAATTTAATTCTGTTATAGAATTAAGAATAGCAATGAACAAGTAATAATAATAGCACACAACTAATGGTCAGTTCAATTCAACAAACCTTTCTGCACCAGATATCGTCTTGGATGGTAAAAGGCTCTGTTTAGAATGTGGCTTAGGAGATCTGATTGGAAATGTGTTACATTGCAAAAATGGCTGGGGAACTGACCTGTGGTGAATATCTGCAAAACACACACACCAAAAACAAAAACACAGTTAACTGACTCAGATTGGGACAGTGAATAAGAGATTTGTGGAACTACTCAGTTTGTTTTGGAAAAGCTTAGGCATTTCTGACTCATATTCTGGAATTCATTTCAGATTCAAAATGCTGTAGTTCCAGCATAGAAACTATGAGAGTTGAGGTTCTAGCAGATCTTCAAGTTTCACTGACACAGTAGGCTTCACCTTGCATGAACAAAATAACACATTGCATTTACTATTACTACTATTATTATTATTAGTTTTAGTTTTTAATAGCCCACCTTTTTCCCTGACAGGGACTCAAGGCAGCTTACAGATAAAAATAAGAACTGCTAAAAAATTAATCATTCAAAACTATTAAATCCTGATAGAATTAATGCTACATTAAAGCACTTGCACAAATTTAGTATAGTAAGTTTCTCCACAAGAAACCTCTGTCAGTGGCAGAGGAACCCTCTCCGGCACCCAGGGTGGCACAGCCTGTATGGACTGTGCATGTGTGGCATCCTGCATGTGCGCACTCTGTATGGAATGCCGCACATGTGCAGACTATATGGGCTGCCGCTCGTGAGCGGCATCCCGTATGGACGCCGTGCAAGCGGCTGCCCATACGGACTGCGCATGTGCGGTGACCGTACGGGATGCTGCACATGCGCAGTCTGTATGGGATGCCACTTGCGCATGACGGCCATATGGTCTGCCACTTGTCCGTATAGGCTGCCGTGCGAGCGGCATCCCATATGCACGATGTGTGAACGGCACCCATACAGACTCCGTGTGCCCTCGGCCGCTCTACAGCAGGGGGGAAGCAGGGGCCATCTTGTCACCCCTCCCAAAGTGGCACCCAGGGTGGCCCGCCCCCTCTGCCCCCCCTTCCTACACCCCTGACCTCTGTGAATATACAGTGAGAACCACAGCATCCAGGAAGATTTCTGAATTGATGATAAAATCTGCCCATTTTTGTTAAGTTCCATATGCATCCTGGTGTATTACTAACACTGGTAAAACTGCAGATTTGCTGTCAAATTCCTTATTTGGTGAAATTTGGTACCACTAACATACACTGAAATGCTAGTGGTTGGTAGCCACTTAAAAATGCCCAAAATTCCTGAGATGACCTTGCTTGGTTCACCCAGTCCTGACGGTGATCAGATTTCACAGTTCTAAGAGAGGAGCTCCCCATGTTCCTTGTTCAATCTTTTAGCAGACTGAAGCAGATACTTGTGGTCACTATTGATAGGCGTAACTGCATGCAAGGTATTCAGCATTCAGGGATTTATAGATCAAAATAAGTTGTTGCTGTTTAGTCATTTAGTTGTGTCCGACTCTTCGTGACCCCATGGACCAGAGCACGTCTTCCACTGCCTCCCGCAGTTTGGTTAAACTCATGTTGGTAACTTCGAGAACACTGTCCAACCATCTCGTCCTCTGTCGTCCCCTTCTCCTAGTGCCCTCAATCTTTCCCAGCATCAGGGTCTTTTCCAGGGAGTCTTCTCTTCTCATAATGTAGCCAGAGTATTGGAGCCTCAGCTTCAATATCTGTTCTTCCAGTGAGCACTCAGGGCTGATTTCCTTCAGAATGGATAGGTTTGATCTTCTTGCAGTCCATGAGACTCCCAAGAGTCTCCTCCAGCACCATAATTCAAAAGCATCAATTCTTCGGCTATCAGCCTTCTTTATGGTCCAGCTCTCAAAATAAGTACATGGGAAGAAAAAACCACTAGGAGGCAGACAACTATATATTGTATTAACTGAAATTTCCAAGCAGCTTTTAAAGGCAAATTTATGTAGGCTACTCTTGAAGTATAACAGTGACGGCTGAAACTGATAAATTAAGGATTAAGGTAAAGGTAAAGGTACCCCTGCCCGTACGGGCCAGTCGTGTCCGACTCTAGGGTTGTTCGCCCATCTCACTTAAGAGGCCGGGGGCCAGCGCTGGCCCGAGACACTTCCGAGTCACGTGGCCAGCGTGACGAAGCTGCTCTGGCAAGCCAGCACCAGCACAGCACATGGAAACACCGTTTACCTTCCCGCTATAAAGCGGTACCTATTTATCTACTTGCACTTAGGGGTGCTTTAGAACTGCTAGGTGGGCAGGAGCTGGGACCGAAAGACGGGAGCTCACCCCGCCGCGGGGATTCGAACCGCCAACCATAAGATCGGCAAGTCCTAGGCACTGAGGTTTTACCCACAGTGCCACCCGCGTCCCAAATTAAGGATTAGTTTGACATAATTTTTCTGGAGTACAGTTGCTGAAAGAAAATAATCTTGGCTACCATTACATTTTAGGATTCCACGCATGGAGATGGGTCCAGTAGTATTCCAATGTGGCTATCCTGAAAGCAGTTTGAGTTCCAGTGAAATAAAGTGGAATTTAGTATCACCTTTTTCTTCCTTCAGATTTCCTTAGAAATTTGCCAACTTTTTCGGAAGCCTTTTACTTAGCTCCTTAGTGGTCATCCCTAACTGGAAGAAGGCCTAACCAAGCTGAACTGCATGTTCAAATAAATATCAACAATAATGATAGTAATAGGAATAATTAAGAAATACATTACATACTGCCATCTTCCATCTGAAAGAAGAAGAAGAAAAGCCAGCATTAGGGTTGTCACTTAATTAAAGATATTAGCTGATTATCATGGGCTGTATTCAAAGCAGTACTAAGCAGTGCTTGCCTGATGGAAAAATCTTCCCTCTCCTCCGCTTGTGTGCTGTTCTGGGGGTTCTCCTGATCCCCCCCCCAGCAGATGTGGAGAGGGTGGGGGAGAATGAGGGGGAAGTCCTGTTTTGCTAGCGGGAATCATTGTGTTGGCTTCTGCTAGTGCAACAATTTAGTTGAATATGGCCCTAATAAGCATATGTCATATGAACTAAATAGCTTTAAAGGCAAAAAAGCATTATTTCTTCTTTTAGATAATGCACATGTGGCACAGCAGGTATCATCTTAGAATAGTTATTTTCTCTAGTTTCATTTTCTCTAGCCTTAATTCAGGAAAACAGCTTGTTTTATTAGAAGGTATGTGATGTAGTTCTTAAAGTTAGGCAGATGTGAGCCTACTCTGTTCCTGGAGCAGGAAATGTTTTCAGATCAAGTACAGTGAGATTTAAACACTTGGCTCTCCCCAAAATAAGATTCAATTGTAGCAAATTAAATATAGTTTCTACACTTTCTCAAAATGCATACTTACTTCTGTCTTCCTTTCAGCTATCTGATTGTTCCTATAGGAAAGAAAGATAAAAATAATTGTATGTATCATGAGACTAGCTGGTACACTCAATATTTAAGAAAAAACATTGCTTGCAATTTACTGCCTAGTTATTTTGCTAGTCAACCTCCATCAAAGAGGCTAGAATTTAAAATTTTAGTTTCTAGGTGAAAATGTGTTTGTTATAAGCAAGGAACACCCATCTTGGGCACTGAGCATAAAAGAGCCTTGAGGGATCAGAAGTCCCATCTAGGCTATCATCCTGTTCTCACAGTGGCCAGGTGCCTATGGGAAACTTGCAAACAGGACTCAAGTGCAACTCTCCGCTTGTACTTCCAGCAGCTGGTATTCAGAGGCATACTGCCCCCAGCAGTAATAGCTTAAAGGTAAAGGTACCCCTGCCTGTACGGGCCAGTCGTGTCCGACTCTAGGGTTGTGCGCTCATCTCACTTAAGAGGCTGGGGGCCAGCGCTGGCCCGAGACACTTCCGGGTCACGTGGCCAGCGTGATGAAGCTGCTCTGGCGAGCCAGCACCAGCGCAGCACACGGAAACGCCGTTTACCTTCCCGCTATAAAGCGGTACCTATTTATCTACTTGCACTTAGGGGTGCTTTCGAACTGCTAGGTGGGCAGGAGCTGGGACCGAAAGACGGGAGCTCACCCCGCCGCAGGGATTCGAACCGCCGACCATACGATCGGCAAGTCCTAGGCACTGAGGTTTTACCCACAGGACTACCCGCATCCCCAATAATAGCTTAAAGGTAATGGTAAAGGTACCACTGCCCGTTTGGGCCAGCCTTGCCAGACTCTAGGGTTGTGCGCTCATCTCACTCTATAGGCCGGGAGCCAGCGCTGTCCGCAGACACTTCCGGGTCACGTGGCCAGCGTGGCAAGCTGCATCTGGCGAGCCAGCGCAGTACACGGAACGCCGTTTGCCTTCCCGCTGGTAAATGGTCCCTATTTATCTACTTGCACCCGGAGGTGCTTTTGAACTGCTAGGTTGGCAGGCGCTGGGACCGAACGATGGGAGCGCACCCCGCCACGGGGATTCGAACCAAGGCCATGTGATCGGCAAGTCCTAGGCGGTGAGGTTTTACCCACAGCGCCACCCGCATCCCTTAATAATAGCTTAGCCCTCCATTAATTTATCTGATCCTTTTAAAGTCATCCAATTTGGTGGCCATCACTATATCTTGTGGGAGAGAATTCCAGAGTGTAGCTGTGTGCTGAGTGAGGAAGTATCAGCCCTGAATTTTCCAACATTTAGTCTCATTGGATGGCCTTTAATTCTAGTATTACGAGAAAGGGGAAAAAACCCTCTATCCACTTTGTACCATGTATAATGTACACCTTTATCATGTCTCCTGTTACTTGCCTTCACCCCCTAAACTGAAAACTCCCACATATTGCAACCTTCTCATTTTAATGCCCATACACTTGGTCTGGAAAGTTCCTTTTGGAGCTCCTCATAATCCCTTTTTATTTTAACCATTCTGACCAATTTGATCAGCTAATCTGACTACCTTACTGCTTACCCTCTAACTCTAAACTACTAATGAACAAGTTAAAAAGCACAGAACCCAATACTGAACTTTGGAGGACACCCACTTCCTACATCTTTCCATTGGGAGAACTACCTATTAATTCCTACTCTTTTCTTGTTTCTTAACCAATTCCTGGTCCATAAGAGGGCTGTCATCTTATCCTATATAACACTTTAATCTTGCACATTTTCCTCCAGTTTAACTTTTTTAAAGATGACTCTCTGCTAAATCATTACTCTTTGCCTGAACATTCAGTTACAAATGTATTTCATTCCAATTACAAAATGAACCCACCCACCTACCACTGCAAAATATGTTATTATATGGCAGAAAAAAACCTGAGTATTCATCTTCTGACAAGTGGACCAAAGGCATGCTAGATATTAGAGCTATGCAACCAATATATTAGTAGGAAGGTCAGGAAATAACAAATCACTATATTACATATTTTGTATGCTTACACTAAGTTTTTTTTTTAAATTGTAAATGTAGGTTTACTTTATAGGTGGTGGCATCCTTCTAGAGGCAGCATTGTTTCTGTCATAGCTATCAGCTGATGGTACTGGAGGCTTCTGTATCTTTTCTAACTCTTTTCTAAAATAAAAGAGAAAAACAGCAAAGAATAGGGTTGATTACTTTTGGTCTGTCATGCTAAGCAGTTAATTGTGATAATCTGTGTCACAGAAAATAAAATATTTACCTCAGCTGAGGGGTCAAAGGCTATAAGGAAGGAATAAAGGAAGGTCAAATTAAATGAAAGGGTAAAATATATATTTAAAACGGATTAAAATGTAATACAGTAGAAGTGAAGACATTTCTTACCATTTTGCCTGAAAAGATGAAATAAAAAGAAAAAAAAGTTAGTTAAAGTAGCTAGTTGTGATCGGTGACCACTGTCATGATCAAGTTTAATTGTGTGACTTTAGGACTGTCACAATTTGAGAGTATGTTTGTTAACCTACTGCATAGAATACAAAAATAGGTGGTATTTTCTCTTCTCTCTCTCATAAATCTAAGACATCTTATATGGTATCTCTGAAAATGAAAGTGTTCACATGATTATTTCCTTTTCACAAAGCAAGTATGTCACTGACAACTGAGTTGTAAATCTCTCTTTACTTTGGCATGTCTGAGGATAGGAATATACAGTGCGTCAACCCTATCTATTTCTTTTTACCAGCTTTTAAATGTTGTGATAACCTCTAGAGAGGCAATAAAGTAAAACATTTCATACTTGTATTACTGAAGCTAAACTGAATTAATTTATAAGCATGCAACTTACTAAGGAAAGTTTGCAGTATTTGAAATGCTAAAAGACTGAGTCTTGAGAGCCTGTCTTATTGTTCAAGTCTATTCACCACTACACCTTATTAATAGTTGCTACTTCTGTTACTTTAACTGATATTTTAGATTGCCTTTTTCTGATTATCTCTCAGAATCAGGTAGTAATGTATAATGATGAAGTTTAGCTTAAAATGCTACTACAGTGAGTTACTTTTCCTTTCTAATCACCAACAAGCCATATCAAGTTTTTCAGAAGGACATCTTAGTATGTTTTGCCCACAATAGCCCACAGTTTGACTTTTCAGGTCATAGTTGTAAGTTTTGTAGTAGCTTACAGCACATATTTGTTCATACCCTCCCCATTTATGTTACAGGTAGGTAGCTGTGTTGGTCTGCTGTAGTCGAAACAAAATAAAAAAATTCCTTCCAGTAGCACCTTAGAGACCAACTAAGTTTGTTATTGGTATGAGCTTTCGTGTGCATACACACTTCTTCAGATACACTGAAACAGAAGCCACCAGACCCTTATATATAGTGAGAGGGTGGGGAGAGGTTTTACTCAGGTGGTGGGAATGGGTGATTGGCTGATAGGTGTGGTAACAACCACACCCATTTGCACCACCCTTCTGAGTAAAACCCCTCCCCACCCTCTCACTATATATAAGGGTCTGGTGGCTTCTGTTTCAGTGTATCTGAAGAAGTGTGCATGCACACTAAAGCTCATACCAATCACAAACTTAGTTGGTGTCAAAGGTGCTACTGGAAGGAATTTTTTTATTTTGTTTCCCCATTTATGGTCAGCTTATTTTAGTGCTTTGTACAATGTCTGGCAGTTTATAGCTATGAACCAATGCCTACCTGATCGTAGGATGTCTCTGTCAAATGGAGGCCCAGATTTTTCCAGTGAGGGCTTTTTGCTTCTATCTATGGGAGCTGGTGACAGTGAGAAATAAAAAATATTTTGTTAAACTTGGTGCTAATACTTTATTTTAGACTTTTAAAACCCCTCTACATTCAGAGAATACTCAAGCAGTTTATAGTTATCTGGTACAAAACATAACACAGATCATAAAATAGTATTAAAAGCTTAAAAAAAGAATTAAGAATGGCAGAAATAAAGTTGACTAATATGGGACAATTTGGAAAAAAATTAAAGCTTTCAACACTGAAAACATAAAAATCTTGGGGCTTGCTTCACTTCTAAGTGAAGTGAATTCCTGACAGCTGTCTGGATATGAATTTCAGCACAGTATTTCAGTAATTATTATAAAGTAATATTCCTTTTTAGAGTTAAAATAAAAAATTGTTTAACAATTAGTTGCAGGTTGTGGGAAAAGCTGGAAGGACAGATGTAAAAATAATGCTTTATGTTTAAAGCAATGTAAATATACTAAAGGATGCAGTTTTTAAAAGGTTAAATAAAAGCACTTACGTGTAAAGGGTTTGATGCTTTTTTCTCTGATACTCTCATTATTGCTTGAAGGAGAAAGGAAATGTGGCTGCTAAAGTAATAGATTTAGTAAATACTGTGTCTAGCAGAATGGTAATTACAGACTTGATTTTAATCTATTGAGATTATTTGAAGGTATTTCATAGCTGCCAACCAGTGTTCAAAATAACCAAGTATCACAGATCTGTATCACAGAACTGTTGCTTTCCTATTTTACTTCCTCCACCCCCCCTCCCATGTCTGGATCTATTTCCAGTTAAACTAGGGTTGTGAATCTACACAATTTTGAAACATGCTGAATTTTTTGTTTTTGTTTTGCTAGTCCAGCGCTGATTGACGTGTGCAGTGTAATCTGGCCATACTAGATACTGGCCAACTACAACAAAATAATAATGCAAACAACTGGTGACATTTTCAGAAATAGGGCTGGTGAATTATTCTGGTAAGGTATTAAAAAGGCTTTTCCAAAGCTGATACACAGTTGTGTAGCAGTTCCTCACTGATTGACTGTGGTTTGCTATGCACTTAATCCCCAGGAAAAAAATAAATACAAAATGAAACAGTACATTCTTTTTGCACCAATGGAACCTACCCCAGGGCTTCTGCCTCCGCTTGGTGGTACAGGGGAAGATTCAGGCCTTTTTGGTGGAATGGGAGGCTGAGTAGATATTTTAGACCTTTCTGCCGGATGTCGATCTGAAGAAAGGAATAACATTAACAAAATAACAGAATATATGGGGTGGGTGGGAATCCTTCTTGCTTGATCTCATTAAAAAGACACATCTTTATATACTCTGAGACGTCATTTGAGAGAACTAAATTAATCCATTCAGGAAATAAAGCACATTTTCAAGCTTGTAGTTGGTTTACCCAGAAGGGGGCACAAAAATGTTATGAAAGCTCAAGTAAAATGAAGTTTCAAAATGAATTATTTTAAAATTGCCAATAAGAGTTGGTATTTAGAAAACAAAAAATGTTTTCTGTGTCTCCTTCCCAAAACTAGACAATACTCTCTAATGCATTTCATAAATGAAAAGTGTGAAAGAACATTTAACATGGTTACCTATGTATTCTGAGGCAGCTGGTATTAAAGTGGGAGGAAATAAGGTGTTTCGGTGTGTGTCATCATCATTTGATGGAGGAGGTTCATAATCTGCTTCATCTTCAGCACCATCTTGATCATTGGGTGTTTCATAGTCCACACCATCTTCATGCTCCGGGTCATCTGGGCTTTCATAATCATCATCACTTTCATCCTGTCAAAACAGAAGTATCAGACTGTCAAAAATATCTTAATGTAGTAAGGTTGTATTGTTACATCCCTGTGCTTTCCATTGCTGAATGAAAGTGAATTCTAGAGTTCATGAGAAATTGTAACAAAGCCTTATTCATTTAAATTGGGGAAGAATGATACATAAAAAACTCACAGGTTTGAATAAATGGGAATTGTTTACAAGTGACTGTGTTTTGATGGTGTTACAGCAGAGAAGACTAGTGTCTTCTTGGAGGCACCCTACTTTTGTGTACAGCAGGGATAGCCAACCTAGGGCCCTTCAGATGTGGACTACAACTCCCATCATCCCTGACCACTGGCCACACTGGCTGGTGCGGATGGGAATTTCACTCCAAAACATCTAGATGGCACCATGTTGGCTACATCTGCTGTATAACATTACATTAGAACAGTGTTAGTGTTGCAGAGGAGGGAAAAATACATTTTGTTCAATTTAGTATACTAGCAATCTACTGAATCAAGAAACGTGATATGAGGCTGGCAAGAAGGCTTAAGCTGGAGGGTGGGCACATCACTTGGATACACAGCAGACAGGCTGAAGGCCAGCTGTTTTTGCAGAAGGAAAACCTAATCACTTCCATCAGCAACAATACTGCATCTGATACTGCAGGACTGTAGCTATCTGGGAGCTCTATACACCAGCCACCAGCAGATTGTTTATTGGGTACCACTTTAGCCTGTATATTAGAAGAAGTTTGAGTTGTACTACAAGTGTCTGCAGAGAGCTAGGGAACGGGTCTCAACCCAGAGCTCCCAGCAGCCACACTGATGCTCTTGTTCCTATGTGAATCTGGTATACTCAGCTTGGGGATTTATAGTGCTATTTAGGCTACAATGCTAGCCTGCCTGAGCATCCAGTCAGCCTGCACATCCAGTCAGTCTGAGTATCCAGTCTCAGAAGACCAGGCCGTATAAAGTTAAGGCCCAAAAGTTTGATCAACCTGAGCAACTTGTTTCTGGTATGAAAACTTTGGGCTGTATTCAACTACGTCTTACTGTGAAGAGACCTATTATAATTAATATATTATGTTCATTAATCTCAATGGGTCTACTCTGTGCAACACTTTGTTGAATAATACCCATTGCCTAGCCCCTACTTTTTTAATGGATGCTGCCTTGAAACACGTACTCTTCTTGACTTTGACCCCTCTGATTACATTTTTAGACCCTCCATTCACATTCAAGGAAATGTGAGTAAATGCCCCTGCAGACCTTCCCTGTCATGGACTGAGCACACAGAGCAATACACACAGGGACACTGGGGTAGTGGGTGGGGCTTGCGTATGAACACAGAGTGTTCACATGAACATGCCCTCTTGTGCCTTCATATACTCAGATGCAACATCAGAGTATCAGAGAAGAAGAGAAGAGAACAAAACCCTCATAGGTGAACTCCTATGGCACTTGTCTTTTGAGCTCTAGGATTCAGTTATATCTGCCTCAAGCATTTAATTGTGCAAATCGGATAAGATTTCTCAGACTGGACCTCCAGTGAAACATTGGTAACCAGTTAATTGGAAATATATTATTTTCATATGTGCCCCCTTCAAACATGCCTCTATTTCCTTGAACCTGTAGAATAGGCAAGCAGCTGGCCTTTCTGAACAGTCCCAGAGAATGAGATAATCAAGGATGTTTACTCCATCTATCTTAAAAAGTTGAAGAAATCTTATTTTTTATTTTGTCAAGTTTCAATAGCAGCTTCAGCCCCCAAACAACCTACACTGGATGCCCCTAAAGAGGAACATATGAGTGCAGTGATATTTGCCATGTCATTCTTTTAAGCTGAATACATTTGTAGTGTTGATAAAAAATACTTACAAAGGAAGACCAACCATCACCTTCATCCTGTCTATATTCTATGGAAAGGCAACAAAAATCACACAGCAGCTATAAATCTCCAAGTTCATGATGGTTTTACAATTAACAATTAAATAACTACAAGAATAGTTGTGGCAGACATTAATGAAACAGCCAAGGCTGATTCACACATGCATACCTCAGTTGAGAAACATTGTATAAAGTGATATAAAAGCTCTCTGGGTATTGTTTGATGATGTTCATTTCACACATATTGCCATATGAATAGGAAAATAAGGACAGTTCCAGATGCACAACTCAGCAAATTTTAGATAACCAACACATGTGTGATTAATATATAATGATCTCTATCAAATAAAACATGAAATATTAGGTCAAGAATTACTTTCATGTGCACATGATCCAATTTACACTAGGGAATTGAATAAAGTATTCAATTCTGCAGCTCTGGCACCAATCATCAATTGGCATATATGTTAAGATAAAACCTTAACAGTAAATTCTAGCGTCGTAAAAATCACATTAAAATCTGACCGTATGCTCTGTAAAAGGATTGTTTTGGCTATATGAGATTTCAAAAGAAGCATTTTCACTGTATGGCCCAGGCCCAGAGCTGAGGTACATACCTTGGCTTAATAAGCTGTGGTATGCATGATTCTTGTTCCTTTGTGCTCTATCCTCATGCTGCCCTTTCCTTTCTCTATAGTCACCAGGATAAAAACAAGTTAGGATCTTAAACCAGTGTCAAGTTTCTGGCTTCTTGGTCCTGGTAACCATACCACATAACAGGAAACAACAAAGACTTCCTCTTTTGAGAGAAGTGGGGAAAGCCAGCATGAGGATGGAGTACAGAGGCAAAGGGGGCCCATGCAGATATTGCCTTATTAAGTGAAAAATGTAACTCCACACTAGGCTTCTTGAGCAGCTTTACAACTGCATGAGTGTACAATTGCTTCTTTGAAAATATATAAGAATTAGCATAAGGAGAATTAGAAATTCTGTGTACATTACTATGGATCAGTTTTTCTTGTGCTACATTTTGTTTATAAACACTAGCATGTTATATATTTCCCCACTGAATAAGAAAAGGTTTGATCCATTTAAAACTTGCATTTAGGCTCCCCTGAAATAAATGTGAAAAGTTAGACATGACTTAAGTCCCATTGATTTTAATAGGAACTAAATGCAATTAACTTAGGGAGCAATCAAAACCAATGATTTGTTGGGATGAGAGGGGTTTGGAAAAGGTGGATTTCTGGCAGAGCCTGGGCTCAGCTGGCGTTATGTTGGCTAAAGTCTGCCGTCCTGGCTCAACTGTACATACACTGTGTGAGTCTTCTATTCTGGCTCAGCTGCTTCTGCTGAATGGAAAACCAACACAGTGTATATCCAAACTCTTATTCCAAACTCCATTTAGGTCATGTAACCTAGCAACCCAGTGGAAATTAAGTGGCAAAAAGGGTGGTGCAAGTCAAACTCAATTTTAAACATTTAGTTTCTCCTCCGCTAGTTTTGGACTGCTTCTAAAAAAAGTCTGCACCAGCACAGTCTACCATGGTGTAAATTACAATGTCTTCCTGTAGTTTGGATTGCTCTGCTAGTCTGGATCCAATCCATAGACAGAGAACACTACAGAACAAAACTGAATTTGAAGAGGGTGGCTTCTAAATATCTGGAAAGTGGACACAGGTATAAATTGGCAGTGTATTTACCTGGATTTTCAGGTACCTTCTGTGTTTGTGACCTGCTGCAATTTTGGGAGGAAAATGAGAAAGTTAATAGTTCATATTTCAATTATAAATTGAATATATTTGAGGTGAGCATTATAATACCTAGCCATCATGTATCCAAATAAATGTGCATTTTAACCAACATCATTTAGGCAAAACATGCCAAAATACAGTGCCTAAAATGATAACATGTAAAATCCTGGCAAAGTGCAAAAGATCCGTAACATAACACCTGGAAGAATAAGGTTGTGTGGTTAAACAGATGCCATTTGCCACTGTCCTGTGAGATTCCCCAACTCTGCCCCTCTTTGCTGCCTGTAGTTTTGTGAGGCAAAAAACTTTGCAGCACACTGACATGATGTGTTTGGTATTACTTTGTTGCCAGGGAGGAAAGCAAGGAATAAATAGAGGACTGATGTTTTTAGCAACAATCAGAGGTATCCTACAGCTTCTTGTTGCTGCCTCAGATACTTCCTTTGAGCAAATACAGTAAAATCACAAATGAGTATTTTGTTTTGCAGTTTTGAACAACAAGCTGTTTGAGGCCAGTGCTCCTCCCATGAACACTTTTTTAAAAGCTAAAACCTCAGAAGTAGCATTTTAAAGCAGGAGCAACTGACTGCCCCAGCAAACCGTTCTCAGTTTAAGTAGCCCAATGTGTTCCTCTGGGATATATACAAACCACAATAACCTCTGAAGTGGTTTACAAGGATACAATACAGAAAAATATATATATACCGTATTTAAAACAACAAAATCAGTTAAAAAGCCTGCTTCAGTTTAAAAGCCTGCAAGAAGAGGAGGAGGAGGAGGAGGAGGAGGAGGAGGAGGAGGAGGAGGAGGAGGAGGAGAAGAAGAAGAAGAAGAAGAAGTCTTCCATAGACAATGGAAATTCAGTACGAAGGGTCTGACCTCAACTAGAAGGAAGTTCCAGAAAATTCAGTCTACAATGCTAAACACACAGCTCCTGGTGCGTAAGAACAGTGACTCCCCTAAAGTTGTAAGTGATCAAGCAGGGATATAAAGGATTATGCAGTTTTCGACCCAAATTGTTAAGGCCCTTGTAATTTAATACAAGGACCTTGAACCTGGCTTGGTGGTGTATGGGCAGCTAATGCAAATTTCTGAGCGTCTGATTTGTATGCTGGCAACAGTCTGGCAGCAGTCTAGATGCAGCTTTTTGCATCAGCTGGAGCCTCTGGATCAGGCCCAAGGGTAGCCCCATGTAGAGTTCATTCCAGTAATCAAGTCCTGTGGTTTCCGGTGCATGCCCATCATGGCCAGACTATCCCTGTCCAAGAATGGCAGATGATGTACCAGCCACAGCAGGTAAAAGGCATTCCATGCACTAATGATCTACAAACCATTTAAACAGAAAGCATCTCAATCACACTCATTTGGGATTCTAGAATAAATATCTGGGTCATGTTCAGGTTAGATCGGGTCTTCTGAAATTTTGGACTTGTTTTTTCTATTCATTCATGGAGTATGGAAACCATATTTAATGTATTCAAATTAAGTTATACAATTAGTTTTCAAAGGTGTACATGGTCACCTGTTTGCTCCTCCTCCACATCTCATTTAAATATAGTGGCCTTTTTTCCTTCACCCCACGGTTAAATTTGATTATGTTCTCATTCACCAATTTCTACTCCAAGAAATTAAAAAAAGAACTCATTTACTGTTGTAACAAGAAAAAAAATACTGAACAATTTCCCTACCTTTTTGGAAAAAAACTTTTTCTTTCTTCATGTCGGTTTATTTCCTGACTTAACTTGCTTAGAATTCTAAGGTAAAAAAAGTGTTATTAGAGCAAGTCAATATGTTGGAAGGAGAATCTCAGTTGTATTGTACAATTCAGCCAAAGTTAAGCATTTTTATTAACGTCAATGGGAAAAAGTTAAGCACATGCTCAGGTCTATGGTTAAAAATAATGAGAATAAAAGGTGCATTTTGTCCTAGTTTTTCTTATTTGTTTTAATGTGGTAAATTCAAACTGTTGAATATAAGAATGATTTCTTTTTTAGCAGAGGAATGAAAGACAGAGACAACAAAATATACGTTTTTCTCAATTTCATGCGAACAGATAAACCTGCTGTTAAGTGGAGCTATGACATTAGAATAATTTTAACACCCAAACCAAGCAATTAGTAAACTCAGTGCAGAGCATGGCAGCTTTGGCACATTGCTACTAAAAGAGGAAAGAAAACAAATAATAAGGTAGAAACCCCATGCATTAAATACATGTTGTTTTCATAGACCAGGCATGGCCAAACTTGGCCCTCCAGCTATTTTGGGACTACAATTCCCATCATCCCTGATCACTGGTCCTGTTAGCTAGGGATGATGGGAGTTGTAGTCCCAAAACAACTGGAGGGCCAAGTTTGGCCATGCCTGTCATAGACGAACAACACATTGTCTTCTTTCTCAAGTTATGCTAAACCATGGATTAGTGTAACATGCATGAGCAGGAATGAGCCACAGAGAGTCTCAGTCATGCTTTCATCCCATCTCTTCCTCTTGCACAGCTGGGATCATTTGCTTTCCTTTAACTATGGTTTGTTGTGTAATTTGGCATAAAAAACACCCACTCTAGTTTGAAATAAACTAGAGATCGAATCTTAAACACCCAGCTTCAAACTGGTTTCTTAAGGTATTAAGAAGCTAGGTATTAACCACAATTGTGTATAAGGGTGAAACTGTGGTTAACTAAATGTAGAAGTTTCTGAAGTTCTCTCTTCAGCCATGTGGAAGGACAGGGGAGGGTGTAATGTGCAAGTTGCAGGCTTGTTGCAGCTGATTCCTGCCTTTGCAAAACACACTAAACCATGGATTTGTGTGATGTGCAAATGGGTTAGGATTAGGGTATAAACCACTGAGCCTCTTGGGATTGCTGATCCTAAGGTTGGCAGTTTGAATCCATGTGACAGGGTGAGCTCCCGTTGCTTTGTCCCAGCTCCTGCCAACCTAGCAGTTTGAAAGCATCCCAGCGCTAGTAGATAAATAGGTACTCCTGTGGCAGGAAGGTAAATGGTGTTTCCATGCGCTCTGGCACTCGTCACAGTGTTCCATTCACCACAAGTGGGTTTAGTCATGCTGGACAAACACACACACAGTTGTACTCAGTACTGTGCGAGGGGTTTTTCACATCCTTCCTCCCCACTGCAGATCCCTGTGGCTTCCCTCAAAGTCTCCTGTGAGGGTTTGAGGACCCCCATAAAGGCCTGGGGTGTGGGATCTGCAGTGGGAATTGCCAGTAATCCTGTGCAGGCAGCTTGTGCAAATGGAAAGTTGTTGCCTTCACTTAATATTTGGTTATTTATCCCCCCACCCCGTTAATTCCTCATCATAGGCTCTGCTATGCTGTCCACAATTTATCCTGCACTTTGCCCCCTTCTTAGAACTAAGTATCTCATACATCAGATGCTACTAGCCTTATACTGATGTCCCTCATGTTGTCTTGTAGGAACATTTCATAGCATTCCTCATCCTAACCCTTTTAATTTGCCTCCTTGTCCTGTCAACCCCCACAGTAGGATTTGTGCACATGTTCTCATTCACCAATTCCTACTCCAAGAAACAGGTAGAAATCATAGAAAGACAACTGAGAGCTGTTTGCGTAAAACCCCATTAATTCCTGATCTTTGTGTTCCTTCATAACTGGGAATGAGGCTTTTAACAGAGCTTCTATGAAGTGAGTCATGAGAGGTGATGTAGACATACACTTGCTGCTGTAAACAGCCAGTCTGAGGAAAATCCCTTGAATGCTTGAAGCGTTTAATGATGCTGATATTGAAGTAGTGTCAAAACATGCTACCTCCTTTTACTGAAACCGTTGATGGCTTTGTTTCCATGTTAGAATAACTTCTGCAAGCTCGTGTATGCAATAACATCATTTTAATAGTATTGTGCAATTATGATATTACCTGAAACCCAACATAAAATCTTTTGATTTATTTAATTACATTTACCCTTCTACAAATATTATCATTCATGCAAGGAATGCACACCAGCTAAAATATTTTTTGGGATGAGACTAGACAAGTAAAGAATTAGTAAGTTACAGAAATACAAGGTTAATTCATGTTGGAAGCCTCAAATTTATCTTCATTAAAAGAGTGGCTGGACAAAATGTGGGTGTTGGCCTATATGGCTATTAACTCATTGCATAAGAAGCAAGGAGAAAAGACAGGATGAAGTAGTTTTGAAGTGAACTAGAATATTTTTACTGATTACTATCAAATCTTTTTACTGATTATTACAGAAACAAGTAATTAAAATGTTAAATGTTATTTTAATTGTTTTGAACTTGCAAATACATCAGTATATATATAAACATTGTTATAAACATCAGGATTTGAAAACATGTTATTTTTTGTTATTTAAGTACTAGAATTATGAAAAATAAAGATCATGTTATGGTAACAATAATAAAACATAAGAAGAGCCTGACTACTTCATAACACCAAAGGCCTATCTAGTCTAGCATCCTGTTTTCGCAACGGGCACCTGAATGTGCATATGAGGCCAATAAGTAGGGATGATGTACTATTGACTCTCTTTTTTCTGTACTCCAGCAACTGGTATTCAGAGACTTATTGTCTCTGATACTGCAGGTAAAATAAAGCCATCGTAATTAGAAGATGCTAGTAACCTTATTGTCATTAATTTGTCTGTTCCTCTTTTAAAACCTTCTAAGTTGGTGTTGGTCACTACATCTTGTGGAAGCAAATTCCTTTGTTTATTGTGCTGCGTGCAGTAATTCTTCCTTTTCTATGTATCTGTCACCCTAACCTACCCCAAATTGATCAAGGAACAAAAGTTAACCTATCTCAGATTGGTTTGCACTCCCGTTGAAGACTCAGATGTACAGTTGGGTGTTCTCTTGGATTAATCCTTGATCCTAGACATCTCAGTGGTAACCAAAAATACCTTTGGTACCTGGGTCTGGTATGCCAGTGATGTTTGTTCTTAGAGATGTCAAATCTAGCCATGGTAACAGCTTGTTCAGATTACTGTAACATGTTTTCTGTGGGCTTGCATTTGAAGAGCATTTGTAAACTTCAGCTGATTCAGAATACTGTAACCAAACGATTACAGCAAATATGTTAACATATATTATAGCAAATATGTTAACACTGTTAAAAACACATTCAATAGATACGGGTTCACAGTTGGGCACAATCTGAATGTGATTATTATTGATATGTAGAATAATAGATTGTAGAGTTGGAAAGAATTCTGAGGGTCATCTAGTCCAACCCCCTGCAATGCAAGAATCTCAACTAAAGCATCTATGACAGATGGGCATCTAACCTCTGCTTTAAAACCTCCAAGGGAGAATCCACCACCTTCTGAGGAAGTCCAGTCCACTGCTGGACGCTCTTGCAGGTGGAAAGTTCTTCCTGATGTTTAATTGTAATCTCCTTTCTTGTAACTATACTCCTACACTCCAGAGCTGGAGAAAACAAGATTGGTCCATCTTCCATGTTACAGCCCTTTATATATTTGAAGATATCTACCATATCACCTCTCTGTCTCCTCTTATCCAGGCAAAATGTACCCAACTCCCTCAACCATTCATCATAAGGCTTGGTTTCCAGACGCTTGATCATCTTGGTCACCCTCCTCTACAAGAATATCATGGGGGACTATGTCAAAAGCCTTACTGAAATCAAGATACACTATGTCCACAGCATTCTCCTGATCTACCAAGCTTGTAACTATCAGAAAAAGAAATGAGATTTGTCTGGCATGATTTGTTTTTGAGAAACCCATGCTGGGTCTTAGTAAACACAGCATACTTTTCTAGTTGCTCATAGACCAACTGTTTAATTATCTGTTGGAAGACCTTTCCTGGTACTGACATCAAGCTGACAAGTCAGTAGTTATCTAGGTCTTCTTCCCTCTCCCTCCCCCCCTTTGAAGATGAAGACAACGTTTTCCCGCCTCAAGTCTGCAGGTACCCCACCTGTTCTCTAAGAATTCTCAAAGATTATAGATAAGAGGCTCTGAGACTACATCTGCAAGCTCCTTTAGTACCCTTGGGTGCAGCTTATCAGGCCTTGCAGATTTGAAATCATTTGAAGCAGCCAGGTGTTCCCTTAACACCTCTTTTCCTATCTTGGGCTATAGCTCCCTCCTTACGTCATTTATTCTGTTATCACCAGGATGCGCACCAGAAAGTGAAGCCCACCAAAGTTTGATATTGGAATCTGCGCCTTTAGCTCGTGCATTAATAATCTGGAGTTAGAGGTGAGCAGTAATGTAGCCGAGTTTGCTGATACCAAATTGTTCAAAGTAGTTAAAACACAACCATATTGTTAGGAGCTCCAAGCTGGGCAAATGTGCAGTAAAATGACATAAACAATTCAATGTAAACAAAAGAGGCACTTTTTTTTACAGAGTGCATAGGTAAACTATGGAATTTGCTCCCCCAAGATGTAGTAGCCACCAACTTGTATGGCTTTAAAAAAGGATTATTATTATTATTATTATTATTATTATTATTATTATTTATTATTTGTACCCTGGCCATCTGGCTTGGTTTCTCCAGCCACTCTGGGCGGCTTCCAACGAAGATTAAAAATACACTAAAATGTCACACATTAAAAACTTCCCTGAATGGCTACTAATCATGATATATTTGTTCTACTTCCAGTGTTGGAGGCAGTATGTCTCAGATTACCAGCTGCTGGGAATCACAAGTGGAGAGAGCATTATTGTGCTTGGGTCCTGTTTGTGGGTGTCCCGCAAGGCACCTGGCTGGCCACTACGAGAAAAGGTTGCTGGACCAGATGGCCCTTGTGCCTGATCCAGCAGGACTCTTCTTATGTTATTAAAATAATACTTTTAACCATCTGCAGCCTGTACTACAGATAGCTTCTATTTATCATTATTTTTCATGGCTGAACAAAAGTTGTTTTCTGAATGAAATTTTAACATAGGCAGCTGCCTTCTACAGAGTCTGTCTAGCTCAATATTGTCTACAGTGCCTGGTTACATAGCTCTGGGTTTTCAGACAGCACCCCCACTCAGTTCTATCTAGAAAGGCCTGTGACTGAAACTAGGGCCTTTTGCATGCAAAGAACATGTCCTTGCTACATGTAAAGGGCTGCTGTGAACACACCACACACCAAGCTTTTACAGGTCCTGTGTTGAATTGTGTCCCTCTGCCCCTTCCTCCCTTATCCCTAAACAGCTGGTAATGCTGCAGCAATTATTTGATCAGTGCTACATGTGCACAATCTATCCAATGTGCATCTGTAGCTCAAAGTAAAGAGTTTTAATGCATTCTTTTATGAAATGTTACAAGGAATGGCAGTGCCTCTGCATCATTTTTTTCTTGACTATTTCAAGCACGAGGCCTGTGAATCTGCAGCTAAGGAAGGAAGTATAAAAACCACACTGCTTAGTTATAAGGGAGTGGGGGTTGCATTTGATTAAGGATAAGAGCAGGCAGCAGACTTGCAGAAAATATTACTCATACTCCTGTCTCTTGTCTCCTGTCTCCCTCCCACATGGACAGGTCAAAGTTTTTGGAACATTTTAATTTTCCTCTCACTCATAATTCCAAATAGTAGGAGGTGGCTAGCTTAATTTCGCTAAAGGTTGAAGACAAAACAAAGTTTGTATCTCGAGCAGCAGTGGGAAACCTCTGGTCTGCCAACTTAATTAGACCTGCCAGGCCTCCCCACTAGGCCTATCAGGGTGTTTTGCCTAAGCCAAGGCCTTGTGCCAGTGCTTTTGTAAGAACCAACATAGCTTTGAAACAAGCTTTCCAAGCACCAACACTCACCCAATCAGCAGTGCTTACAGAGACACAGTTGCGGTTTTGTAAGTGTTGCCAATCAATGGTGCTTGCAAAGCTCTGTACCTTTACCCGTGTGGCTTTATTTTTAACCATGTAGGCAAAGGGAAATGGGTTGCTTTATATCATTGTGACACCATCGTAACTTTGGGTGACTGACACCTGTCAAAGTTGGCTCATGAGATGTGGGGGAGGTAGTGATCTGGCTGGCCAGCAAGATCCAATTCCCTTTTCCTGCATTTGTTGCCCAATTTGAAGTTTCATGTAATGACCCTCTAAGTCTTTCTCTGTTACTTGATTTCAAAAGAGGAAACTTCTCAAGAATGAGTAGATAAAAGGAAGTTGAAAGGGGAAATCAATAGGGTCAAATCTGTCTGGCACAGGGATGAAAGAAGGCATTGGCTTCCATTCCAAGCTACTTTTGTTTCAGGCAGTGCTGTTCACATTAAACTGTAGTTTGGCGTCTAACAAATTGTGTTATTCATCACACTGCCCACTGTGGTAGAATGTTATTTAATTAATTATGTAACTAACTGCATTATGACTACGTTGTTCCACACCATTCACCTCAGCAAAAAGACCATTCATTTTAATGCAAAGGAAACACAATGCAAATGGAACAAAACATCAGCTGTGTATTGTTTAAGGACTGAAAACAGCAGCAGCAGCAAATACCAATCATGTTCACTGGATTGATTTCTATTCCAGACATGGGATGCATTAGTGAACATATCACATCAGCTCCAGCCAGCATGGGTAATGATTAGGCATTAGTATTAGTGTATGATGTGGGATACTGAAGCCTTGCTGGTACTGGATTACAGTGGTACCTTGGGTTACAGACGCTTCAGGTTACATACGCTTCAGGTTACAGACTCCGCAAACCCAGAAGTAGTACCTCAGGTTAAGAACTTTGCTTCAGGATGAGAACAGAAATCGTGCTCCGGCGGTGCAGCAGCAGCGGGAGGCCCCATTAGCTAAAGTGGTGCTTCAGGTTAAGAACAGTTTCAGGTTAAGAATGGACCTTCAGAACGAATTAAGTTCTTAACCCGAGGTACCACTGTATTATTATTATTATATATATAAAAACCTTTAATTGGGATGTGGAAAGTGAAATCAGGGCAGGGCATCATAAGGCTTTGCTGGCAGTTCTGTCTTGAAGTTATGGATATTAAGAACAATAAGTCTCTCTACTTTTATGTGGAACATGCCAAATTATTCACTATGTGAGATCTTATTGAATAGATTTCTGTAGAGACTTCTGGTCTTGGGGCATCAGAGTCCCTCCCAGTCTCTTCTTGTGGTGCACAGTTCTGGCTCCCTGCTTGTCTGCCTGCCTACCAATTATTTAGGACAGTTGGCAAATAATACAGATTTAATTGCTATCTAAAACTAACAACTAAAATGAAAAAAGAGAACAACCTCAAATATAAATGGCAACATCGACAACAACGGTGCCTGAGATAAGTGGGCTTTGCAATGCTTTCTGAGAGCTAGTGGAGATGGATGTTTGTTACATTGAAGGTGACAATAGAAAAAGTCCTAGACATCACGTGCTATTTTCCCCCTCCATGGCACAATAGATCCATTGCAAACAAAACAGACACCTACTAGCATGAGAAAGAAGAAGCACAGGATGGATGAACTTTAAAGGCTAAGTTGCTAACACCACTACCAACAAAACCCCAGAAACCACAAGTAGGAAAGGGGGAAAATCAAAGCACCCACTCCATCCTGCTTCCACAAGGGTGGAAATCTGGCCAGTCTCAGGTCCTGCTTGACAGAAAGCCAGGTATCAACCATATACCAAACAAGCACTGGCCAGTATGAATAAAAAAATTGACCAATGTAATTTGGCATTTACACCAAAAATGCTACCAACATCCCTTGACAAATGAAAACTCAAGCTCCTTTGCCCATTAGCTCCCAGCCAGAAGTCACTCTCTGGGCTTCAGTGATATTAAAAGGGCAGAGCTCACTGGGAAGCAAGAGTCTTAGAGAGTCTGGGTAACAGAATTACAGATTTGGAAGGGATCTTGAAAATCAATTCCTGCTCAGTGCAGAATCTACAGGATGCAACTACAGCAACCCTGACAAAAGGGCCACCCAGCCTCTGCTCAGATACCTCCAAGTGAACCAAGAAGCCTACTGTCTCTTGAGCTGCTTCTGTGATGGCTGTCTTAAAGCTGTGGGGAATGCTGGTTGGACAGGATTGTGTTTGGCAATGCCAACAAGCCAGTCCCCTTATCAAATTTATACAATCATATAAAATTAAGCAGCTGCTATTAACTTTATTTAAAAACCTGATATGCTTTATAATGACAAATGTTGTGTGATTTCCGTTTGGCAGTAGCCAGAGTCAAGCGTAGGTCAGCAATAAAAAAATATGGTGTTGATGCAGTTAAGTCTTTATTCAAAGAAACCAAAGCAGCACGGGCCTGGTGGTCCCAGCAACTGCTGCCCAGTAGGTCTTGCTCAAATGAAACAGTCTCAAGGACTGAAGGTCCTTCCCACCACTTTCTAATTCTCCTCCTCTCTGGTTGGTCACTGTGAAAACAGGATGCTGGACTAGATGGGTCATTAGCCTGATCCAGCAGGCTCTCCTTATGTTCTTAAGTATTTGTTTCCCAGTTCCTACTGGCAACATTTGCCAGACATCAGGCCACATTTGTAGAACAAACTGAGTATTCGCAGTTTCACTGAAAACTGAAGTACAGCTTCCACTGAAGAAGGTACCAGCTACAACACAACTTTCAGGCTGGAAACATTTAAGGATTTGGAATGCCTTTCTTACAATTGGATCTTCTCATGAAAAATCTTCCAAGCTAATGCAACTGAAGCAGATCAGGTAGCTTTCCTGAGAATAAGGGCTTGTCCACATTTTAGCATCATTTAACTGTTAATCTACTCCCCTCTCTCCACATTTGAAAAAGACCAGGGTAGTCCATAGGCAAAAGCATAAAGTAAGTAAGGCAACCAGAAAATAAATGAAAATATCAAGGAAGTAGTGAGCACATAAAGCAGCAAGTGACAATTCACCCACCCACCCAAAAACTCAAAAACAAATGGTCTGTGACCATGAGTGGAGGGGTTTATAGCCTGATTTTCCCCAATTTATCAGATTATCCCTGCACCAGGAAAATCTAAATTTACAGGGGGGGGCGGGCGCTTGGGGATAATGTTATGTAGACTATGCAAACTAAATGGAAACACAAACAGATGCAAACCCTAAATCTATGCATGAGGAAGCAACACAGAATCACACTGGATAAAAGGCTGGGTTGGGTGGGGAGGATATGTCTTCATTTTACATAGTAGTTCTAATACATTTATTTCATTTATTATGCATTTAAAACTTCTATATTTCTCTTTTCCCTTCCACAAAGGAGTTGCTCACGGCTTACAAATATAAAAAACAGTCATCAAATGATTACAATACAAATGATCAACCTAAAAACAGCAGCAAAATACAAAAACACAACGAGCAGCTCTTACAACCAATACGTTAACCAACTGAATCAAATGCATGTTTAAAAAATAATATTTTCAGTTTCTGTTGAAACTGAAATAGAGGAAGATAACCTAGCTTCTTGGGTCAGGGAATTCCACCAGGAAAGTTATCTTGGTGTTACCACCAGTCATGCCTCAGAATAGCTTACACAAGAGGGCCATAACAGCTGATCTTAAAGGATGGACAGATTCAGCACATATGTAATAAAGGACTCATAAGGCCAGCGTGTGGGACAGATAGACTTAAGATTTAGGACTTCTGTGTTTGAGGAAGTCTGATGTACTGAAGTATCAAGATACTTCTAAATGATGAAAGGGATTTGATGACACATTCTTTGTCCTGAAAGCAAATTCCTTGAAATACAGCAAATATGTATTCTGCAGACTACTTACATAAAGTATGTAAGGGTGCTTCCAGATGGTTGTTTATTGTAGGATGTGTGCTCCTTATGCATACAATTTTTTAAATTTTACAATTACCAAACCATATAAAAGATACGAAAAATGGGATCTCACCCCTAGAGACTCAAATCTCACAGCCTCATGCTTCCAGTTGTGTGGCAACATTGGTTACAGTAGACAATCATATCAGCCCAAAAATTCTATAGTGTGAGGGTGTGTGTGTGTGTGTGTGTGTGTGTGTGTGTTTTCTGCCCTCTTTCCTGCAGCTGTGTATGTATGAAATGGGTACCTGAAAAGGTATCTCTTGTTTTTATTCCCTTTGGTATTTTTATTGTATTGGTTAGCTTCTCTGTTAACACTAGTTGCCAGATTTTCTTGTACTGTACCATGAAGTCAGCATGGCACCCTCCAAAAGTTTTCAATAATTGGCTATTGTTAGTCTTGCTGCTAGCAATAACTGTCCAATGTGTTTATAATGCAGGTCCATATTATCTCCTGAATAAAGGTTGAATAATGCCAGCTTGGGTTGTTTAATAACATTCTGCCCTTTTATTGCTTTGATTTCTCTGAACACCCAAACATGTTCACCTTTGTACAGGTCTACCACACATACGGATGTAATTCCCCTACCCCAAAATGTACATCCCCTCCGACAGGCTTGAATGCAATTTGTTTGCGGCATCCACGTGGCACTTCTGGCATCGTTTGCACAGACCTCACAAACATTGGTCTCAGTGAGAGCTAACTGCAACTAAGTCTGGATCCAGACCAATGTCTTTAATATTTCTTTTAGAAAAGGCAGCACTAGTTCAATACATTTTGCTGCCTGAAGCAGTCAAAATGATGCACTCACACTAAGGAGGACACTTTTAAAAATCTTACTGGCCCGCTTCAGTTCATCTATCCCCACTACCCTTTAGTTGTTTCACCCTGTTGCATGAACAGGATTGGCCCCAAGAAAATGCATTTGATGAAAGCCGAGGTGAACAGATTTTATCTGTCTTCTTCATACCATACAGTAACTTTGTACCCATTTTCCACATCCACCTTAGAATCTGATTATATCATCTGATTTACTTACGGCATTCTTAGCTTTGGAAACTTCTGAATATCATTTTCAGACATATTCTGAAACAGAAACACATGCAGTATGTTATAATGGTGCCTGTACAACACGTTTTGGTCACTGTAGTTTTGATTATTATAAAATAAAACTAAAGGTGCTGTAGTTACACAGAAGTGGCATTTAAAACTTGACAATCTGCTTAAATGTGACAGATACAATGCACCACAGAGTGACCAACACTTCCACACCTTTTCACCACTTTTCTTAATCATTCATCCATATCTCTCTTCCTATGCAACCACACCATTTCCACTTAGCTAGCAATCCTCTCCTTTTAATCCAAAGGAATGACCATTTTTGAAAGTGTAATTTTATAGAAAAACTTACCAGAAATCTTTGTCCAGTTATGTTGTATTTCCTTGCAACTTTCTCACAGTCCTTGAAGTTTAACTGCTGATGAAAAGAAAACTCAGGAAAACTTGATCATTTTAATAAAGAATACATTTATATCAGATAGGTCTCTGAATAACCATAGCTGACTATTATGCATGCTTACTCAGAATTAAGTCTCATTAATATAGGCACTTCTGGAATTCCTCTGTGTGCATAGGATTACATCCTTAGACAACTTCATCACTAAACTCATTTATTTCAGCTGGACTTACTTTAACAGAGCTAGGATATGGTTTATAAGGGCACAATTTGTCAGAGCTTTTCAGCCTGCTGAAATTAGAATGGAAAAAACTTAAATTTCAACAGGAATAATGTTACTAAAGGCATTGAGATCATAAAAGGCACAAAGATAAAAGTATATTAACAAAAATATTTCCCCAAGTTCTGTCCCTTGTGTAACAGGTTAATTCAATAAAATGCAGATTGACATGTACACTGATGTAAAAATCCTCACAACAAAAATCCCTCCCATCTAATCCTATCTTCCTGAAAATTTAGATGGCAGTGTTTACTTATCTTCTATTAACATATTGAGCAGCTATGAGTAATTTAAATTAAAGAGAGCTTTTCCTATCATTTTAAGGGTTCAAGAACAGTGGTACCTCGGGTTAAGTACTTAATTCGTTCTGGAGGTCCGTACTTAACCTGAAACTGTTCTTAACCTGAGGTACCACTTTAGCTAATGGGGCCTCCTGCTGCTGCCGCGCCGCCGGAGAACGATTTCTGTTCTCATCCTGAAGCAAAGATCTTAACCTGAAGCACTATTTCTGGGTTAGTGGAGTCTGTAACCTGAAGCGTATGTAACCTGAAGCGTATGTAACCCGAGGCACCACTGTAAAACAATTCAAAATAACTGTGGTATATGAAATGGCTGACTCCAAACTGGAGTACTCTTGTAGTTTTAAGAAGAAACCCTTTCTCTACTTTGAGGATAAAATGCACTGTTGCCATGCGGTAGTAATTCAGAAATGAAATCTAGTGAACTGCATTTCCTTCCTAAGACGATAGGTTTGTCCAAAAGATACAACAGAGCAAAGAATCTCCTCAGTTCCTTCTCAAAAT
The DNA here is from genome assembly GCF_964270895.1 of Podarcis filfolensis. NCBI lineage: Eukaryota > Metazoa > Chordata > Lepidosauria > Squamata > Lacertidae > Podarcis > Podarcis filfolensis. Next base: position 75,659,131 of record NC_139605.1, on the reverse strand, counting down.
GAATGTAGTTTTAGAATTTGTCACAGGTCACTTACGGTTATAGCTAAGGCAGCAGCCTCAATTTTCTAGACTTTTCTCATTTTCTATAATTTCAACAGTTAGAGAGGCAGGCAGCCATTTTGTGTAGAAAGTCTGCAGTGTTGCATTTGAGAGACTGGTGTAAACTAATCAGTTTACAGGATCACTTGTGAGAATGGTTTGGGAAGGTTGTCTGGTCTTTCCCTTTTGGGAAGGTTGTCTGGTCTTTCCCTGTGACTCTCGAAGCTTAAACTTTGATTTCAGAATCTGTTTTAACTCAGAAAAATAAATTAGCCTACGCTGTTCATAGTCTGTCCATAATCTACTGGACACTTCATGTAGACTGTAATCCTGTGTAAATTAGCAATTTGGGCCTAAGAACATACTAGAGAATCTTAAGCACAACTTAAATTTTGCACCCAAAGCAATGATAGCCTGACATCATATTTGAGAAAATGGCTCCCAGCAGTGGCAATTAAGAGCAGAAAGGTTGGAGGAAGGGGAGAAAGTATCACAATATCTCCACTGGTGCCAATTGAAATGTTATTCCTCCCCATAAAATTCAGAGATTGCCGCTGGTAAGGAGAAGGCTTAAAACTGCCCCTCCCTATGTGCTTTTATACTGATTACCCCCCATCATGCCTGGTATTTGTTCTTTTAAACATTATTTGGTTGCTAATCATATCATTACTTTCACATAGAATTTGGTCTTAAATGATTCCCCACTTCAGTAACTGCAAAATAAAAATCCCTGGCAGCAGTAAGCAACTGTCTTCTCATTTGTGCTTGTGAGATTTAGTTTCAAAAAGGAAATTCTGGCTTCATCCAATAGAAACTCCCCAACCCAAAGCATATGCATGGAATACAGATTGGATGGCACAAGACAGCAACGATTAACAGTGGATTTTCTTCACTAATCAACCCAATTCCCTTTCGAACAGCAAAAACTTCTATAGCCTGTCTCTACACACTGTGGTTAAAATAATTTACAAGAGTACCCCAAGGCTGGAGCCTGTATTTCTGACCCTTTGTTAATTCCAGAAAGGGATTTTCAAGACTTTGTTCTTTGTTTTCATGCCCTCCATTCTGGGTAGTCAAATTGCAGAGGGGCCAGCAAACACCATGCATTTCTTTCATGGCAGATGTTCTGCCCTTCGCCAGCAGAATCTGCAGCAGCCCAAATAGACAAAATTCATACACCCACACAGGCATGGTACTAAGAGATTCCTGATGGCTCTTTTTCGTTTGACTCCCTTCCATTCAATAGTATTCCAGGATATTTTACTGGATTATCAGATAAATAATATTGTTTCCATTTTAGCCAGGGTGGGGTATAATTATTATTATTATTATTATTATTATTATTATTATTATTATTATTATTATTATTTTGTGGAGTCCAGTAGGGAGAGGAAGCAGTGAAAGGCAAAAAGGGAGAGAGAGAGATGCAAAGCAGGGAGGTGATGCTAGGGCCAGTGCAGGGAAACAGTATTGGGAGAGGAATCCTTGCTCTAACTCCTTTTTGGCAATTCCTGTATCAAAACTGGAGCTCAGAGGAGATTTCAGGGCAAAATAGAATTGTGTCTCTGGAGCCAGATGATCATTTTTCGTACTTGGCAGCATAGGGGGTGTTGCTCATGAATGGCTAAAACTTGGAGAAAGGAAACTATTTATTGTGGGACAAATGCTAAATTTTGCCCAGCATCAATGTTAATGGAGTGTGAGCCAAATATCTGATACATGGAGTGAATTCTGCAAGATTCCTTATGGAAAACTCCTGGGTCATGTAAGCCTCAGTCTTGGGAATGGGTATTGCTGGGTCCTAATGTGATTATAGCACAGTGTTAAGTGCCATATAGAATCATTGTTTTAATTTCATTCTCAGTTGATTGCAGAATAGCAGTGCTTGTTGTGGAAAGCACCTAAGTTTAAGGAAAATCAAAAAGGCTGTTCTGGAAACTTCTTCCAGGCAGTATACATAGACTTCAAGGCAGATGTGGGCCTGAAAGGTAGCAGTGGGGTGGATTGACTGGAGGGAGTGTCTGATCAAAACAAATGTATTGGGGGTGGGGGGACTGTGGCAAGCAGGTAGGTAGATAGACCCTGCTCGATATTTGGCAGCCTGAGTAAGCAAGGCAAGGAAGAACTCTGGATCAGAAAACCTCTCTACCGCTTTCTAAAGCAATAACTAAGCCATAGACTTCTTCCCCTGCCATTTGAACACTGCCAAAATGTGAACTACTGTGAAAGTATTCAAAGGAAAACAAACCTTATACTTTGCAAAGAAAGTTACAAGTTCCTAGATTGCTTATGTAAATGTAATATTTTATCCCATTCCCCCATGGCATGCATTTGAGTTTATTGATTGTTGCAGCAGCACCCTGTGATGTAAGCTAGGCTGAGAGATACACAATTTGCCTATGGAAACACACAGAACTTCATAGCCAACTGGAGTGAAAGTAACAGAGATTGTAGCCATTTACAAATACATTCAGAGTTTTGAAATTCTCTGAACTTTGGAGCTAAGTTGTATGAAAATAAATATGAGGATTTATGAGATAAATAAATATGTGGAAATAAAAATGTATTTTCTAGGTTCTTTGGAAATACACCTTCACAGCAAAGGTTCCCCAGCATTTTAGCCTCATCCCCAGGCTGCAAACATCATGGAGGCAGCTCACTCGTCCTCTGGGCTCCTCATGCCCTGATGTGAAGCTTCTCTCTCACTTAAAGTAAAATCAGGGTGAAACCTTCTTTGACAAATGATGGAGGACAGGCCTTTGTGTTGTTTCGTTGCTAGTATCTTGCCACTGGAATCGGTGGACAACCTGCGACTGATGTGCTCATATATTGGACCAGAGTGCCCAATGAATCACTAGTGTTCCTAATTGTTTAAACAACATTCATTTCTCTCCAACTACATGCTACGTTCTATATAGAGTTCTGAAGGGCCACAGTCCTTTGTCAGGGAGCTTACAAATCCATATTTGATACACAAGGCAGAGGAGATGTGACAAGTTAGGGACTGACAATAGCCTGGCTCAAAAGGTATGGTTACATGTTCAGATGACACTTTTGCTCACACAAGGGGGGATCTCCTGGCTTTCTGTGATTCCTCCCCTCCTGTTCTTGTGCCACATGTCATGCTGTTTTGAAGGGTCCTCCAACCATCAGAAGTGGACTTTTGGGTTGCAAGGGGTGTGAGGAGGAAGACCCATTCTATAAATGGAACTCAGTTTTTATTCACAGAACAGAAGTTAGAATCCCAGTTCAGTGAAGAGAAAGGATAGGGATGGGTTGAGACAGGATCCTTTCCTTTCAGAAAAGTGAATTAGGAAGTTTCTAACAAGTTCCATCACATTCAGAAGGAGGCATAAAGTCTATCAGAAATGGCTTCCCAAGGATTCATATAAAGTGATCATCTCATACATGTAACAAAAATAATTTTTGTAGCATAAAGTTAGAGCAGCAAAACTGAAATCAAACTTACCCTCTTGAAGTAGTTTGCTAACTCATCTGGGGACCAGCGGGCCACTTCAGAGCGATAGGGAGTGTTTCGTGAATCCATTTCTCTTCTTCTTGCCTAGCCAGTTACAAGCCTGTTAATGCCTTTCTTGCGAGTGATCCAAGAACAGGACTCATCCCACACAGTGACCCAGACTGGTAAATTCCCAAGTTTTTGGCTTTCTTCAAAACTGTGCTGCAAATAAACTGCTCAGAGCAACAGCTTCCGGTGTGAACCAAACGGTTTCTTTTCTTTCTCAGAAAACCCGTCAGCTAGTTAGTCAACTCCACCACTTCCTTTTTCTGAATCTAAATACGTAAACAAGGAACCATGGGGCTCAATCCTACCATTGCAAAAGAAGGGTTTACAGTGACAAGGAAGAAATGATATGACCCAGGAAACTTTCCCCTGTGTCCAATGTGAAGCTAATCTAGTGGTCACTGATGTCTGGGTCTATACACATTAAAAAGAATGTGATGGCAAAGTTCTGAGCTGGTAGAGGTGGTAATACCCCCCACATTACAAGCAGGGATTATATTTTTCAATGCTCCACTTAGAAACATAGTCGCAGCAAAGAGAAATCTCCCCCCCCCCGTCATATTTTTTGTTTTCATTTTCTGTAGAGAGCTTTAATGTGGGGGAACATTAATATGGGGAAACATTAGAAATGTGAGGTGCATCCATGCAGACTGAAATGGTACAGCCCACTCTACCAAATCAAGATTCTATAATCTCGTTCTGCTTTGTCTTTAGACCAGGCCTCAGCCTTGGTCATTATCCCCGAAATGGTGAAGGTAAGGCTTATTCAGTTCTATAAAGGATTGACAGCAAATTCTCCATATTACCACAAGAAGGCAGCAAAGTTCAATTATTTGCATTCACATACTGAATTTGTTCAGATCGTGAAGCTGAGGCTCCAATACTTTGGCCACCTCATGAGAAGAGAAGACTCCCTGGAAAAGACCCTGATGTTGGGAAAGATGGAGGGCACAAGGAGAAGGGGACGACAGAGGACGAGATGGTTGGATAGTGTCTTCGAAGCTACAAACATGAGTCTGACCAAACTGCGGGAGGCAGTGGAAGACAGAAGTGCCTGGCGTGCTCTGGTCCATGGGGTCACGAAGAGTCGGACACGACTAAAAGACTAAACAACAACAACAACTGAATTTGTTCATAACTTGAACTAGGAGTAGGATAGATATGTATGATGTTAAAAGGCCTTATTCTAGGTGTTAGAGCCAAAGTGCGGAGTGAACTTAGAGTATGAGAATAGTATCCCTAACCTATGCATCCCTTTGGCTTTTCAAACATTGCAGTCTGAAAAACATGTGCTAGGGACATACACTGGGGCTTAGTTCTATGTAAGAATGCATACAATTACAGTCACCTTACTCCTTATGATCACTGGTGGAGGAAGGCAGGTGCGGGGAGTGCGGTGTGCACCGGGTGTCATCAGTGAGGACGGGTGACATCGTTGCGCCACCCTCCCCACACTTGCTGCATAGGCGACGGGCCACTAGGGCTGCTCGGGTGGCTAGCAGCGCCTCCCATGCTCGCCATACGGGCAGCAGGCGACTAGGGATGCTTGCCATGTGGGCGGCTAACCCCGTCCCCGCGGGTAGCTAGCCCCACCCCCGTGCTGCTCTGGGTGCCAGGGCAGGTAGCTCCGTCCCTGCTTGTGATTGAGGACAGAATAACCCACATTTGAAGACATCTACTGTTACATATAGGTTGTGCCTCAGACCATAATTTCAGTGGGAAATCCTTTGCTGGTCAAGCCAGTGAACAATGCTATTAGCCATAGCATTTAGCACACTAGGCTGGCAATCCTAACCACACTTTCTGGAAAGTTGGGATGGTGGAGAAATTCAATTCAGTTTACATTTAAAGGCAAACTTGCTAACTTTATGCTTTCTGAAACAATACATGAACCAAAACACAGCCAGCCTTTGAAATTTGCACTTCTGCCAATTTTGCAATGCAGTACTCTAGCCAAGTTGTTGCCATCCATTTCTCTTGAGAGAATGGAATGTGTCTCCAGGGATGAAGTCAAAATGAAGTGACCTCCTTGGGTCTCAAGCCTGGGCAGTGTGTATGGAGGTTTTGGGCTGCTCCTACAACAAGACCCCAACTTGGCCTTACTGATGTGGTCCAAAGGAAAGCAGAGCAATACATTTGGCAGGAGCAGCGACAATGTAAGCTGCATGTAGTCTTAGGCACTACAGTCTGGATGTGTGTAGGATTTACTCCTTAGTAGTTTCTTTTCCCAAAGATGTCTCAAAGATGACCAAAGCACAATGGCATTCAGCACTCAGTTCTCACATGCAGCTCCTAGAAGCTGTCAGCATCTGACAGCAGCCACTTCCTGGGAAACAGCTTTGACTGTCTGGCTAAGCCAGATGAGGGTAGCCAATGGGTCTTAACCCCTCAATGAGTTAGGGACTTGTTCACCCCCTGCATGTGAAGACAGGCTCTGGCAGATTGAGCAGTGAGTTGAACAGTCAATAAAGTGGTTTCTGCATGTGCTGTACTGGGAAATGAGGGGCAGCTGGGGCTCGTTAAGCTAGGGAGGTAGCCCATCTAGGAGAAGTAAAACTTACCTTTAACCTCCGCTGCCTTGCAGCTATACTAATTTGTGAGAAAGACTTTGGAAGTAAACTCTGAATTCAGATAGTCCCAGTGCAGTGGTGGGTTGAGCTAAGGTCAAAATTAAGAAGTCACAGGGCTGTTGGACAATCTATAGTGGTTTGGTGGGGTAAGCTATGGCTTCACCACCCCTGAGCTAGACAAATAAACTTAAGATCAGTCCACTCCAGACAAAGTGGATGTGATAGTGATGAGGGACTTAGTGGACTGCTTGGAAGGGGAAAGTGCCTTTCTAGAAGAGAGTACTTCTGTATACAGACCTTTTCCTGAATAATTAAATAACCTCAGGGTGCTTTTAACCATTATTTGACAGTATTATAACAGCACCCTCTGCTGGAAGACAGAGGCATGACCATTGTCACCCATGCTTTAATAATCTTGAGATTTGACTACTGCAATGTGCTCTGTCGAGCTGCCCATGAAGAAAGGTTGGAAAATGCAATAGGTACAGAACTCCAGTCATATTACTTTGGTCCTTAAACGGACCTCAGAATATTCTAGTAACCAGTGTAGCTGTTTAAGGACTAAAGCAATATGACTGCAGTTCTGTACCCATTGGATTTTCCAACCTTTCTTCATGTACTGACTTTGATCTATTTCCCCCTAAAACTATCCAGGAATTGTAGTGAGTACCCCAAATGAACCTCCCTAGAGTGTCTCAGTCGCTGCCACAGAACTTGTGTTTCCATAGGCTGTGAATTTAGCACCTGCTGTTCTAGTGTGCTGTGGGCATGTTCCACTCAGCATGCAATATGAAGCAGCAGTTGTGGCTCCACACAAACCCGCCCCCCCCCATCGCCAGCAGCTATCTCAGCAGCTGGCAGGGAACGCCATGTATTCTCCCACCGGCAACTGGGATTTGAATTTCCCACCCACTGATCAATCACAAGCAGGCCCAGAGGCAGTGCTTCAGGGGGCAGAACTGACTGGGACTCTGTTCCTCCCTGGGGATATACTCAGGCCCACCTCCATGTTCTGTTGCCAGTTAGTCTCTCTCCCACCTTGTTAGCATGGTTTAATGTTTAATGGGACCAGGGAGGAATTTCTCCTCCAGACAAATTGGGCCTGTCTGAGCCCCCCCCCCCAATCTCAGCAATTGTCCAGCTTTGGGCAGATAAGGCATTGGGTTGGATCCTTCATCAGTGGTGGAGGGCGTGTGGTTTAAGCATCTGCCTTCCCCCTCCAAGGAAATGGGGTATCTCGTTAAAAGGCTCCTCGAAGAGGTGCTTCTGTCCTTACACCCAGATGGGGGTTGAGGGCCATAGCACTCCCCAAGGTGGCGGTCCTGATGGGTTGCTTCTATTTGATGTATGTCATAGGGCAACCCTATCTCACAATCTACCCCCAATGGTCATCATCCAGCAAGCAGGCTGGCTCATTCAGGATACCCAGTGCCTAAGCCAAAGCCTACTTACATTTGTAATAAATAAAAGTTGTGGCCTGTTTTGATCCAGGAACATTGTACTATGATTATTCTACTTCTGCATCCCCCTGCCACAGGCTTCTTGGCAAGGGGCTTACTGTGCCTGTGCATGCAAGTAGCACTTTTCTTTCAACCCATTTTCAGCTGCTAGCTTACATTGTCGCTGTTGGTTTGTGGTGTTAATTTTTCTGCTTTTTGTTCTTGACTTCATTTGAATCATTTTTAATTGTTTTATGATTGCTTTATTTTTCTGTATTAGTGAAATGTGGTCTACAAAATTATTTAGTAGTGTATTATTACCAGCTGCCTGACACAGAGAGGTAAGCTGTTACATTAGCAATGAACTTGACTCACAGCATAGCTGGAGGTCTTGCCATGCTTGCCTCACTCAGCATATGCTGCTGCTGCATCTGTGCCAATGCAAGCCATTTTCTGGCAAGGCAGTAACCTAAAGACTTATGAAACATGCAGCATGGGCACAGTGTGCACTGGATTAGATTCTGTGCTGTATAGCTGCATCAATGGCATTCCCTGTTGTTAAATTCTATAAAAGAGTGAGTTCTGCTCAGCATTTCTGCAGTACTGCCCATGAAAGAAGAAAAGGCTTTGAAGTCACTTTGGAATCTCTTATTTCAGGTTGACTCTGAGTATGCAACCTCAAACACAAGGTTACTGTCCTTACTGAAGCTTAACTCTCTCAATATTTAAAAGTCTTGCAGAGTGATACAAAGGCATTAATGAGATTGAAAAAAATATCTATAACTTTGGGAAAGTGTCATGCATGGCTGACACCTTTTCTCCATAAATATTATGGGGCGATGATGTTGCATGCTGAGAGGTTCTACAACTGAACTAACATCAGCAAGTATTTTATTTGCTCAGTGAAGCAGAAAACACATACATGCAAGAGCACTTTGGGAAGATGGATGCTCTTTCAGCCAGATAGTCAAAATGAAGGAAGATACTGGCCTTTAGCACATCACGGCACAGCTTCGTAGTTACACATGAATTTCTTTTGGGTTGCAAACTTTTCATTTTAATAGGTACGATATGTTAATCAAATTGACATTTTAATTGATTAATTGGTGTGGGTAAAGTTTAATTATGGGGTTGGAACTATGGACCCACTTGCTTATTTTTAAAGCTATTTTAGTTATGTTGTGCTACTTCACTTAACATTGAATAGAAGGTATAAAATATGGACATTTCTTCTGATCAAAAGTGATTAAAGAACCTGTGCAAGCCATTTCACACGTCTTTCAACATCTTAGAAAAGTATTTATACTGGAGTTTTGATAGTATTCAAGTGTATTTGCATTTAATTGGTTAACATGACAAATTATGAATCAACTGCAAATTTAGGACTTTTACCTTCCAGACTCAGAAGAGTGAAATGGGAACTGCAGATATCTTCTATCTTGATCTACAGAGGAGAGGCTGACCTAGGTTGCACATTATTGTGCTGAATTTAGGACGCAGCATATTGTCTTTTGCCAAAGACTCAGAAAATGACTGCTTTTCTGCTGAGGCAGATCCTTTAGAATATGCAAATAGCAGTTCAAGATATTAGAAGCAAACAGCAAGATGTTCCAATAATCTTCCAGTAAAGTTTAAATGGGTGTAATTCAGTTCATATTCTGACAAAGTTAATAGAGGCAACAAGAACCAAGTGACCAGAAGGATTTCCTTCCTTCATACTGCACTTTCAAAGCATCTGCTGTGAGGGATTTTTTTTCTTTTTTTGTATCATTGTCTTTAAAAATTAAGTGTGTGTGTGTATATAAAAACATGATTTTGGTTTTTTTAAAAGGGTTAGTGTCATTCTCTGAATATTTTTTGCGACATTATATGATGCCAGACTTTACTGTCGTGAACAATGATTTGGTTCGGTTTTATAATTCAGTTTACAATGGGGTAACTGAAGCTGAGAACCAGCAACCCTCTTTAAACATTCTCTAACCAAGCTCTGTGAACACATGAGGCAGGTGGGCCATGGGGACAAGTGTGTTTTCAATCCCTGTCATATGTAATGCTGTCTGGAGTTGGGGCTCCTGTTCATGTGGAAGCTCCCACGCATTTTAAAACCTAGACTTTCCATAGTTCTAAAACACATGAAGAACCTCTGCAAGCCTGTATGCTGAACTCGTTTAGAGTATTCCTGAAGAGGGCCAGTGACTTCCCCAATTTAATACAATAAGTCAATGTCTGAGTGAGAATTTTAACTCAACTCTGCATCCCACATCTTTCCCACCAAGCCACATAAACCACATCTCCTTATGTGTTCGCATGAAGATTAGAAATGGCAGAAGCAGCTCCCATTAAAGCCCAGCTGAAGTTGAGTAGAGAAAAGAAGAAGCTATGGTTGATGGGGAAGTTGGATAGAGGTCTTATAAAAGTAGAACAATCTGGGTAGACTTGGCAAGAAAGTATGATTTCCCAATTGATAAAAATGTGTGTGTGTGTGTGTGTGTGTGTGTGTGTAGAGATAACAAGCCTCAAACTTAAAGAACATGTCTGGTATGTACAGTATATAATTGATTTGTTTTGACTGTACTTTAATTTAACAAATGTAGGTATGATTGGAATATTAAAACAGCAGTACAGAAAATGGGTTGGGTTCATTTAAAAAAAGAATGTGTTAGTGCAGAACTACGTGCTCAGAAAAAGCATGTGGTACAATCCAATGAGACTGTGGTGCTTCAGAATCGAGGAGGGGGAGGGGGTACTGCATGTTTCAGTATTCTCAGTTGTAAACACATTTCCTGCCCTTAGAAATCTAGCATGTGTCTGGTTCTAGCCTAGCATTCTTCCTGATGTTATTTTTACATGCAGGGTACTGTGGTTTGTATATTTTTAAAGCCAAATAAAAATCATGTGGAAGCATTCTAACATACCACCCCCATCTTGCATTCTTCAGTGATAAAATGCCAGGAGGGTTGTGTTCCTCACCTTTTTCATACCTGGTTACCAAAGGATTTCCCCTTTAAAAACAAGAAATTCTATTACCCATTAGCATTATCCGTTAGCTGGTGCTGATAACAAACGAACATCTAAACTCCAAGAGAAGGTGTCTGGGCACTCTCCATTCATTACCAACTATACATTTTTAATAGCATTAACATAAATGCACCTTTTAGTTGTCTGCAGATTGTTTAATGAATAATTAATTACCTTGAATTTTTTTTTAAAGTTTGATTTTGTTTGCCACTCTCTTAGTTATATAGAGCAGAAAAGTCAAACTTAAACAGCCCCTACTCTCCACTATAACGTCCAGTTGTATGGAATTATTCATGGAAGACCATGTCACTTGAAAAGATGCTTGTGTTAACATGGCTCAGATGGTCGGTACACGAAATGCAATGCCTGAAGGCATCTGGATGGTGCTTTAAAGGAGGTGGCCCACATCCCTCTTACATTGGCAAAGTACTTAACAGGAGAGGGGGAAGGATGTGATTGTGCTGTAGATTTAGAGCTGCCACTTTATCAAAGAGATCTGGAGTACAATCATTTGGGGGAGTGGTTGTTTGATTGCATTGTATTATAGTTTTACGTAATATTGCATTGCATTACACTGTAGTTTCTCAGTTTCATTGTTTGTTTTATTTACACACACACGAGTTATTTTGTAAGCCGCTAAGAGGCTCATAGCTGTCAACGTATCCCTTTTTTTAAGGGAAATTCCCTTATTCCGAATAGGATTCCTTGCAAGAAAAGAGAAAAGTTGACAACTATGAAGAGGCTATCTTAAATACTGAGCGATGTATAAATGTATTAAATAAAACATCATCAACATTCAGCCTTCCCTATATTTTTAAGATGCGGAAAGGATCACTTCATTTCAGTGTTAAAAAATATTAAAGGGGCAGCCTGCGTTTTGGTGGGAGTGTCACCTACCTGCAGTTACAAGCAGCTTTCATGCCAACAACTAAACCATTAAAATTCTAGCTTTTTATTTTCATATGTGACACAACACACTGGTGGAATCTATACACATGATAAAAACATTGTGAAAATGCTTTTTTTAAAAATGGTTTTGAAAAAGGCATAGAATTTGCTGCAGCTCACAGTTACCATCTAGTGTCACAATTGTATATTGCACTTTATAACACATTCAAAAAAATTTATTTGCAGCTGTATAGCTGAGTCCACACACACACACACACACACAGAGAGAGAGAGAGAGAGAGAGAGGGAGGGAGAGAGACCAACAGACCAGTGACTGCTTGTTTTTATTTGCATCCAGTTTGTATCATAATTGCAGTGGCCTCACTCAAGGCTTAAACGCATCATTAGGCAGTAATGGCTTTGCTTTCTGACTGAAACTGCTGTGTCTTCTGCCAGTGGCCTTTATATTTTAGTAACTGAAGCAGTAGTATATCAGGTCTTCTTTTAAACATGAGAATTATTATTCAGGGGAGGATCTGTCATGAGCCACTTGCCTCTGTTCTAGTTTTCTACCTGTATAGAATTTTGTGGTGCAGTCCACTCTACCTGTAGAAGCTGGGGTCTGAGATTTTTGCAGAAGTATGTAAAAACAACAACTTGTATTTTGAATTAGGAGCTCAGAGGGTTTTTGGGTTGGATTTAGCTGAAACTGGAGAGGGGCTGGGAGGGGGCTTCTTTGGGAATTTGGTGCAGAGTTAGCGGAACTACCTGTATATATTTAAGTAAAATGTATATTATAAAGACTCCCTAAGCCTCAGTCATCAAAGCAAATAAAAGGCAGTAGTGTTGCCCTTGGATTTCTCATTGTGTCAGGGAAAGGAGGAATGTTTAACAATATATTGGAAGCATGCCTAGGCTGCAGTTCTGTGCATGCTTACCTGGGAGTAAGCTCCATTGAAAACAGTGAGACGTACTTTGGAGTAGACATGACTAGGCCTATGCTGTTAGCCAAGTTATTGCTACAAGACTTTGAATTGTGGAATCTTCAGGGCATTGAGGGGTTTGTTTTCCAAAGAAAAATGCATTAACTGTGTTGTGTAGTTTCCATTTCCAGTTAACATCCCTCGTTGGATAAAAAAATAAAAATCTGATTGCATTTACAAGCTGCTTTTGAAGTACTATGTTCAAGGGTGTTTAAATGACATCATTTGTCTACATATGACTTTCACCTTCATGGAAAAGCATTTCCACAAAGCAAACTGTTAGCAAATTGACTTCTGTTTCCTATTGCCAAATGTTTATGAGCAGCAGTCTAATGTACTTTAAGTTCTGATAATGAGGAGGATGGTGTGATGTTAGCAAGACCTTGACATTAAAGAGGAAAAAAAGCCCAAATGATTTTGTGCGGCGATGTTATGTGATGTGAGCAGATGATAGGTACTTCAAAGAAAGCATAGTGCAAATATTAAACCTTAATGGCAAACTCTCAAGGGAAGAAGTTTCTTCTCTGCAGTTGGCATACTATTCTTACTACTATAAAACATGGCCACTTTGGAAACATCAATAATAATGTGCTTTCTTTTACAAAAAGGTTAAGCCTATTTAGATTTGCTAACTAGGTAAGAGAGGGACATTAGTCTGGTTCACACATCATTGTCTTAATGAATAAGATTTATAACCAAGCCTCCCATTGTCTCTATTGATTTCCAAAAGAAGGCAGCAATGTTGCTTCTTCCAGAAACTGGTACAGGCAGCAACAGAGGCTTCAGTCACATACCCAGCCTTGCTTTGCCCTGTAGTTTGGTATGGATAGATTCATGCATGCACTGGTTGTTTTGCATATATGTTGCCATTGGTTATATGCTATATTAAGGCTGCAGTCCCACTTGAGCTTACTAGGGAGAAAGTTACATTGGCCACAATGGGACTTACTTCCAAGTAAACATGCATGGGATTGTGATATAAGTTTCTGTATATATAAACTTATAAAGATATGCTGCTGGTAGCAGTAAAGCATATTAAAGAAAGCTATAAAGAACTGTAGATCAATAATTGAGTGTCTTGATGCCCCTTGAATATAGCAAGCAGCAAAGCAGTATTTTCTCAGACAGGGTGATTCATTTCAGTTCTCTCCTTGAAGATAAAGTTATGCCCCAAAGCAATACTATTTCAGAAAAACCCAATATTTCAAAGATTTGTTGTTGACATTTGCTTACCATTTGATCAAGTGTCAGTGGCTTGATTGTTTAATGCAAACAAAGAGCATCTACTGTTCAAAAAATAAAACCACCAAACTAGAGATCCATGTGCACTGTAGGAAGCACACTGGTTTTTTTCTTCACCCACAGGCTGCCTGCACTTTTTTAGTTTAAGAAAACAGATTTCTTGTTTATATATATCTGAGTAGACATGCAAAGACTGTTCTGTTAGCCAGGTTATTGCTGCAGGACAATTCTCACAAGCCATTGCATTCTGAAGTATCTGGAAGTTACTGCTGCTCAGGACTTCTAAAATCAGTACATTTTGGAAAATTCCTGGATGGAATTGGCAACCTTTAGGAGACTGTTTTTCAGCTGGTGGTCCAGTCATAGAAAGAAAGGAAAAACTATTTGAAGCAAAAGCCGTGACTGGGTTCTTAAGCACAGAACATACTTAGGGATATTGTATGCACTGCATTTTTCTGGTATAATGAGAATTCTATTTGAAGTACTGTGCATATATTCTTTCTGATGTATAGATATGGACTAGGCATTGTTGGCCTGGGTGTAGTCTGAAATTCAAGAGAGCTGCTAGCAGTCAATGTATTGATGACAATACTGAGCCACATTGACTAATTACCTGCCTCCATATAAGGCAGCATCCTATGTTCCTAATGAACTTACTTTCCTTGCATGACATAAAAGTCAAGCTACCAAATCAGAATGACAACTGAGGTTTCCTAATGCCCCCTTGAATAATTGTTTCTTAGCCAGTTTCTTAGCCAGTTAATTACAATCCCAGCAAGAGAGTAACAAGTTAGGCACAGCAGGTAGTATCCACTCATCACAGTTCTTCACTTATAGTAGAAGTTTTGGCCAGAGGAAAAAGTATTTTAAAAAACCCAAAATTTTAAAAAATTAATTGTTGAAATACTTTCTTGTTCCTTCCTGAAGCATCTCTCTGTTCAGTTTTTTTACTATTAGAAAACCATTATATATGTCAGACAGAGCAGCCCTTAATTCATATTACCATCACTGCTACTCATGGCACTTATCAGCAATCTTCTCTTGTTCACTCTGATCACTGAAAGCAATGAGAACCCAATTGTACAGTTTTCGTGCTGAATCAGTGAGTTCTTCTTTCTGTCTCAGAATCACAGCTGCCTTCCTATAAATCAACTATTGTGACCTGAACATGCAGTTCTGATACCACTCATGCTTTTCCTCTGCCCTTGTCTTTCTCCCCGGGACACGTTATTAAACAAATTACTTGAAAGTGCTGCTTCAGTTTTCATTGCTGATTCTCTACTGCTCTTCATTTGCCTCATTCCTGCTTGCAACACAGTTTGACTCTGTGACGTAACCTCAGAAGGCATAAATAATACATTCTCAGCTCAGCTCCTAAGGTGCTTTCCAGTGAGAAGCATAACTCTATTCTGAGTACTTGGAAGATGGCTCTGCTAAGTAGGAGAATTTTGGTAAATGACAGCAGGCAATATTCACATTGGGAGGGACAAAAGCCACTCTTAATTAACTAAAATGATTACAGAATTTAAAAATGTGGTGTTTTAATTAGGCTGCCATTAATTAATTATTAATGGGTGTTTGTAAACAATATTTATGCTGCGCAATCAATGTAGAACTCCTTAATCATTTGCCCCACTCCAGTGATCTGTTTCAGATGCCAATTATTCCAGTGTGTACATAGGAGGCTCCCTCAGCAGCAATAGTTTTCCAGCTAATTTAAACAAACGAAGCAGATTAGTGTGAACAACAAATCTGCTGGAATGCACATGGATCTCTGGTTCAGAGCATTGTTATTGTTGTGAACAGTAGAGATCCATACACAATCTGCATCTAAAAGCAATCCGTTAATATGTTGCAAGAGTTGTCATATTTCTACATACTAATAATTTTGTCCCAAAATTAATAAGCCTTGGACATTGCATAAGCATTTTCTTTATATCCCCAGCAACATGTTGTCTGTACAAATTGATAGAGTCCAATAAATTCTAAATATTGTTTTTTGTTGTATAAGATGTAGTTTATAATCTAATGACACATTTGCTTCAGAAACATTACTTACATAAACTTTGCAAGCTTTGCCATACTAGCTGTAGGATACGACATGTCTTTGCAGTTGAATACTTGCCACATGCCAAACATGAACTGTTGTTATCAAAGAATAACATGGATTGCTAAATCTCACAAGTTGTTCTGGTGAGATGTTCTACCCTTATATTATTTCAAAGCTGCTCTTGTATAATCCTATTTTTTCTTTCCTTCTGGTCAATTCTTAGGTCTATTGCTGTACTTGTACCCTAGTTGTCATTTTTGTTATATTATCATCCCTCCTGTGTGCCTCTCATCTCATCATTCAAATTTACACTCTCTGAGAACATGGATGCTATTTTGTCATTTTGCATAATCTTCAGGTTGTCATTTGTAATTAAAGAATTAATCTAACAAACTAAAAGCAAGTGATAGGCGGACCAGACTTATTAATGTTTACTTGGATTATATCCCACCACATTCATTGTATAGGTTTTGGGTTTTCCTTAAATGAAATGGGACTAAGTATCTATATTTAAAAACTAACAGCACAGTTCTTTGCATGTCTACTCAGAAGTACGTCCCATTGACAAAAAGCTGCAATCCTGTACTCACATACCTGGGAGTAAGTCCCATTCAGCTTGATGGATCCTACTTCTGAGTAGGCTTGCCTAGGCAATGTAAGTGCATTATCACATCTCTTAAAGTAACATCTTCCCCTTCGGCATGCACTACATACCGTTGTATTATCTTACTCTATAATATGATACCTCTCTTTTCCCCATTGGACCCTTCTCCCATGCACATACATGCACAAAAAGGCGGCATTGCTTCATGCAGGGGATGGACTGAATTACCCTATAATTATTTCTTTAAATTCTAAGATCATCTAAGTCTAGAAAACTGAGCAGGGAGAGCTGCTTTCACTTCACCAAAATAAGTTATAGTGCCACTCTATTCTGCTTTTGTCAGACCCCATCTAGAGTGCTGTGTCCTGTGCACCATAATTTAAGAAGGATATTGAAAAGCTGGAATGTGTGCAAATGAGGGTAACCAAGATGATAAAGGGCCTGGAAACCAAGCCTTATAAGTAATGGTTGAAGGCCCTATGTATGTTTAACCTGGAGAACAGAAGACAGAGAGGTGATTTCATAGCCACCTTCAAATACTGTATCCAAAGGGTTGTCACATGGAAGATGGAGCAAGGTTGCTCTTGCTACTCCATAGGGTAGGACCAGAACCAATGGATTCAAATTACAAGAAAGGAGATTCCGACCAAACATTGGGAAGAAATTTCTGACAGAACTGTTTGACAGTAGAACAGACTACCTTATTTGAAGGTTTTAGCCTCTCCTTCAGTGAACTCTATTTTTCAGTAGAGGTTGGACGGTCATCTGTCAATGATTCTTTAGCTGTTATTCCTGCATTGCAGGGGATTGAACTAGATGACCCTTGGGGTCTCCTTCCAACTCTACAAATCTATGATTCCATGAATTGTTCCAACCAGTGGTGCATGGTCAGTAGACATGGGCAACTAGGCTAGTTCCCTAAATGTTCCCAGTAAGTTTTAAAGCCTGGTGCCTCCTTCCCAAAGCCCAGGAAGCTTCTGACCGGCTTAGGGAGAGAGGCATGATTCTAATGCGTGTGACGTTCCCCTCCCCCATTGCCCTCGCAATCACTAACCTCTGGCGCTAACTGCTCCCCTACGAAAAATTTCATTGAATACCACTGGTTCCAACTGACAGTTTCTACTTCTGATGTGATGTGTTTGTACTGGGAGGAAGTTCCTAGTCCTCATGTGCATGTACAACGATATGCATATGCAAAATCACAGCTTAGCATTAATCATATGATACCCAGGCCTATACTTGAGGCTTGCGGAAGGAGATTGGAAATTCACAGAATCCCTCAGCCGCAGCAATTGTAAAAGCTAACCTGTCCCTTGTCATTCAAGTAGGCTTCCATCCATGCCACAAAGGCATTCCTTCAATTATACCCCTGCTGCGCCCATCTCCATAATGTAAAATGTAAAATTTTCCACTCCAGAGAACCTAGTTTCAAACAGGTTCTATTCAGATATTGTAACTAACTGCTAACTCACCTGAGGCTCCAAGTTAATGAAACATAAATCTAGACTTGCAAAAAGGGCATACAGTATCCAGGCAGCGTGTTTAGTGCCCAAAAGCACACTTAGTGGCACAGGGATCTTGCTCTAAACATGGTTGCCAAACACTGAGCAATCCCTTCTATAACACCAGGACAAGAACACTCATCATTTCAGCACTGGATATCCTTCACCTGAAATTCAAAGCAGAAATGAGTTAGGACACTAAAATTACTTTTAAAAAAAATGTTCTTCCTGAGCAATTTTATTTTTAAGACTACAGTCACAATTCTTCTGGGTAAGAACTGATGGAACACAATTCTCAAACCACCACCAAAAAATCTCTTGCAGCTTCCACTATAATGCTTTTCCTCCTTGACATTATAGTGGCATATGTGTCTCAAGGGGATACCATTTATGGGTGGGAAACACCCATCAGTCTTAATTATTTGACAGGTGGTCACACCTCTGATTCTTCCACACAGCAAGCATTGAGAATGGTGATTTGTGCTCCAGAGAAATAGAAACATAGGAAAATGATTTACACCATCAGACCATCAGTCAATCTAGCTCACAATTTTCTACACTGACTAAGAGGGGTTCTCTAGGGTTTCAGAAAGGACATTCCCAGCCCCACCTCTAGTTACCAAGGATTTAACCTGGGACCTTCTGCATAAATAACCCACAAAAGAGGAGTGATACTACCATGGAAAGTGCAACAACCATGTCACATTACATTTCTCTTTGAGGGATTGCTTCTCAGACGTCACTGTATATTAGCTTTTAAAGCCATTATATTGTTCGTGCTCCCCGATCATTTTTTTTTTGTTTTTTTAAATGATTTTTATTGAGAATGTAGAGATTACAAAAAAAAGAGAAACAAAAAACAAACAGCAAAAAAGTTAACAACATATACATTACAATATATTTTAAAAAAATAGATAGAAAAAAGAAAAAAAGTAAAAATAGAAAGAAAAATACAGCAATAACAATAAAAAGAGAAAAAATAAAACACACATCCAATATTCCATCTCTTCGTCTTTCATTTACTTGTTTCATCGACCTCCTCACACCTCCCTTTTTGTATTCTAATTTAATTATTTGTTTCAGCAAATTCTTTCCATCTTTCTCAGTTTTTATTGGATAATTTATCTTAACAGTCTAACCTATCAATTAACTCAGCAAATCCTTTTCATCTTTCAAAATATTCTGTCATTCAATTTACCTTAATTTATTTTAACCTTATCTTATGATAAAATACCTTAAATCCTAGAACTTAATACTTATTTATACATATCTCCTAATATCATTTCTACTAAAGCCAAATAATTTCATTCCACCATTTTTCCTAATTCCCAAAATAAATTTTACCCTAATTCCCAAAATAAATTTTACCCTAATTCCCAAAATAAATTTTTAAAACTTTCTTCCAATCTTCATCCAACGTCCCTTCTTCCTGGTCTCGGGTTATGTCAGGCCTTACTGTCCTTTCCATCTAGTCCATCAGCCTGGTAGTCTTATGTCCGAGGCTCTTAAGTCTTTTCCATGTCCCTTCTGCAGTTCTTCTTCTTGTTTATACCAGCACTTTGCCTTGTCTTTTGTTGGTCTCTTTCTTAATTTCTTTCCTTTCTCATTGAGGAGTAGGTCTCGGGGAAACTCCAACCCAAAAATATCTCCCTCTCCCCTCATCAGATCAGCCCATTCCCCACAGTCCCATTCCCCACAGTCAACCGGGTAGTCCAGAAAATATTTAAATGCATGTTTCAAAGTCCCTCCAAAATTAAGGACCCCCACAACTCCAGACCCCCCCTGGCCCACTCCAGGTTCAATCTTCAAAAACAGCAGCTTGTGCTCCTGCAGGGCCTCGGTTCTATCCATTTGTGTTGCTTGAGGTTCAACAGCAACCTCCTCCATTGTCTTCTGCATTTGCACTTGCCCTGTCAAAACAGGTTCCTGGGTTGGGTCCTGAGTGGTTTCTATATAAGTATTCACTGTTTGTCCAAAATTTTGAACTGCAACAGTCATCAGATTCATCTTCTCATGCATCTGCTCCAGCAAAGCGTTTGTCTTGCAAAAAGCAAGCACCAAAACTTCTTCTATATCCATTTTTGTTCAAGGTCAGAGTCTGGTCTCACGATCCTAATCTCCACAGCTGTGAAATCCCCAGACCGACTCCAGCAACAATTTAACAAGCTCCCTCTAGAGGGAACAATTTCCATTTGTATCCATCTTTTGAAGGCAAGTCCAGCAAAAGAAAGTTACTTTCATTTTTCAAATTTTGTTTCTTTTAAGTGCAAAAGGTAACTTTGGAATCAATTTGTTTCTCTTCTTTAACTATCTGTCAAAAAAACATTCCATTCACAGTTGATGGGCTTCCCCAAAGGTTTCTGTCTCTGACACCCCGTTCCCAGGTTTGAGACGGTGGAAGTTTATCTTTCTTTACCCTCTCTCCGCAGGCTTAAACAATCAAAATTCCCCCTCTTTCCCCCTGCTTCCAAGAGGGGTTTTGATGGTTAAAAATGAAGGAAATTTAGGTCTTTATATACAACTCTCCAGACTTTGGCTTGCACAATTTTTGCTTCAGTCTATATACAAAAAGCGGAAGGCGGACTTCCTGTTTAGACCTTCCCGCTTCAATGCCAAATTAAAGTGTTTCTTAATCCAATTTTCCGTTCTACTCACGGGTACTTGTTTAGAGTCCAATTGTCCACAGGAAAAAGTCAGCGCTCTCCAGCAACAGCTGTGCGGCTTCACTCCGTAAGAATAGCGGTCGATTCAAGACACCGCGCTGCTCACCCCACGTCGCTTCGGATCCCCGAAAAAGGGGTTTCCCTGCGAGTAGGGGAGGCGCTCCTGGTGTCAGCCGAATCCCACGTTCCCAGGCTTCCTCCGCCTGGGATTTTTAAGGGGTCTCCGCCTTCGCCGCGGCGGCAATACCCGATTTTCACGGAGCGGGTTCCTCTGAGTCAGAGGAATTCCGCCATTGCCGATGGCGCTAACCCGGAAGTCCATCCCCGATCATATTTTGCATTGCCTTTATTTATTTACTATTTTATCTATTATTATTACAATTATATTGGATTGAACACTGTGTTTATTTATGTGTGCATGGTCACTATTTGCTGCTAGCTATTTAAAGCCTCTGCTTTTATAGACTGGATGTGTAGCAGAGGATTCAGTCCAATATTTTGTACAAATTGATAGGCTTTGGGCACTGATGCCAAGGATTCTTCACAACAGGAGGTTGAAGGAAAAAGTGATCATCTGTGCGGCAGTAGCATCTGCTCCAGCCCCTCTGGCATCCTTTTTGGGAAGGAAAATAGAGAAGAATAAGCAATTGCAGGCCGCAAAATGAAGTTAGCTAAACACGCACAAAATTCAAGTGTGCTAATACTAATGAGTTTTATGGTCAAATTTCCTAAACTCTAATTACAATCCCAGCAAGAGAGTAACAAGTTAGGCACAGCAGGTAGTATCCACAAAGCTGCTGATGTCTTTGCTAATCCCACATTCCTCTCAAAATAAAATTATAAAATTATAAACGTTAAATGTAGCTGGCTTATCTTTCGGAAGTCATTATAATGAAATTGTCCAGTGGTGAGAAACACCTGTATTAAATGCTTGGAAAATTCAATTTTCCATAATTCAACATTCAGATTTTGACACACACACACACACACACACACACACACACACACAATGTTGAATTGCTAAAATGCTTACACGGTTTATACAATCAACCATCTCTTTCAAAATAATTGTTTGTGATGTGTGTGTGTGTGCATGGACTTGGGCAGAAAATTATTTTTGGTGGGCACAGAATGGGCACAGTTCATTTTTGAGTTGGTGAAATATTCATGGACAAGAATGATTGCAAAACCCACAATGCAAAATGAAATCCATCCGTTAGGATTTGTGCACCTTTTGTTCCTTAACATCACTGAACATGCATTTAGCACCCAAAACACACACACAGGCTTCCTGGTGCCACAAGTTTCATGAACCCAAGACATTATTGGGGCCAAGTTTTCCATTCATTATGTACCACCTTCATGTATTTACCTAAATATTTCTACTCCACATTTCCAAAAAATATCACAAGATGCAACGGTTGGACAAACATGATTCTGTTTTCATGTCCACGTGAGCAATATGATATACCCCTGTAGGTTTTTTTATTACATATGTAATGGCTGCTTTTGAGCCCATACATTTTTCAGACGAAAGCTTGACATGTACATAATGCACTGTGATTTTAAGTGATTCTTCATCCTTCCTGCAGCCCCCACATCTAGAACTCTGCTTCAGACAGTTGGAATAGCTGAAAATTGCTTCCCTCCCCATTATACCGAAGGAAGCCTTACCACCAGCTGAGTGACACCATTGGATTGAACCCCATTTTTACACAATGTAGCTTGAGCTCAGAAGATGAGTGAAACTCCCTACTGATAATGCCATGGTGTTGATCAAAAGGAACTGCACGGGAGCTTTGGCCTCTTCGGTGTGTGTACTAAGAGTGGGAGCGTGCTGCCTGCCAATGCGCTTGTGTATCTCTAGAAAGTTCCAAAATGAGGCCCAGTGCAGGGGCAGAAGCCATGTATGTCTGCAAAGATGACTACTTGAAGAACCAGTGGTAAACAACCATGGATTTAAGAGCCTCTTTTACTTTACTCTTAGCAATGCATGTATGTAAGCCAGTGCTCATTCTCTTCTGAGGCCTCAGCCTTGCAAAAATCTCCCCCTAGGAGTATGTGTTGGGAAACTTTCACTAGGCTGAGCATTTGTATTGGGGTGTTTTATGGATAGTAGGTTTGTTGGCAAAATTTAATATTTTGAAATTTATGTAAGCTAAAGCTCTGGTCTCAAACTGATCCCAGTATTGTTCAGTTAAGCAACATGATTAGTAATGGCTATAAAATTTGCTTTATGTCCTTAGGTCATATAATCAGGAAAGTTATTAAATATTTAATACACTGCCTTTCTAACAAGTATACATGTTGACTTAGGTGGCTGCCGTTTATACTAAAATATTCTCTCTGTTGCTTCCTGGCATTTCTCAGAAGCATGTAAACAGTTCTGAAGCATAATAATAATATTTATTGATATATATTTTATATAGTGAGCTTGCTGTATCATGATTAAAGAATCAATAGCTGAGACTCAGCTGGTCAGAACTGGGCCTAAATCCAATTCAAATCAAGCATATTTTTCTCATGGATGTTTTCAGTATTTGGAATGAAATTACTTTTAAAACTCCAGAGTGCTTTATCAGTTTCATACTCTGTACAGAATAAATCAAGTAGCTGCCTGATATTCTGTAACATTTTATTAGCAGGCAGTATGGTATTGTCCCTTCTTGGTATGCAATCCAGCTACAAACAGTGGTTTATGGAATATTGGGACAAACAATCGCAACTCCCCACTGAACGCAGCAATCATGGTTGTAAAAGAAAGCCCAAATGTTGCCATACATTTGCCCTGCAGAAAACATGTGTAAGTGTTTCCTTAAATAAACCAAAGGCTAGGTGTTACAATTACCAATTGGACCATCTTGTAAAAATAATAGGCCCAATTCTTGTTACTCATAAAACAGATAACCCGAAGAGAGTATTGGGCAGCAGTACTAAATTTCAGAAGGGTTGATTTGAATTGGGTGTGCCACTCCAGTAAAGTAAGAATGTTAAAACTCAGGGTATGAAGAGCAAGTATCTCTTGCAACTTTGATAGTTCATATTGGTTCATATTATGGAAGGACATCCTTTTGATATTCTCCCTATCATACCAAAACCACCCAAATACCCTGTTATCCTTTCAACACTGGGAAATTAATCTGGTGTCATTTTTTTTTTTTTTTGCATTCAGAATTCTATAAGAAAAAAAATATTTCTGACACTTAAGCAGAAAAATAATTATTTCCCTGATAGAGAGAGAGTTTTGATTTACAGCGTAATAATTTTTACTGATACAATTTAAAAGTCTTTATTGATCACAGCACAAGCTAAGCAGATTAGCCAGAGCAGGATGAAAAAGATCTCATGAAACATGTCTTTGGTGGAACCAACCTTTTATCTACCAGATGCCTTCTATAAAGGAATCAAAATCTGACAAATGTTCAGAAAGCAAAGATAATAGTAAATTAAGGGAGCAGAAAGGTCAAATTATATTACAGAAGAAAACTTAATTATTTTAAATCTCTCCCAAAGACTGTGCAGGCCACTATATTGCATATCTCCTTAAATAATAGAATCTGGGCATCTCATTTAGACACAAGAACAGAGTAAGGCCACTGAATGTCATCACCCACTTACATTCAGAAGGAAGGATATTGGGAGACAGCGGCTGCCATACCAGTATACCTTGCAATGTGAAGTGTGTGAAGCTGCTTTAAATTACACACACACACACACACACACACACACACACACACAAAAAAAACTTGAACATTCAAATCATGCTGCACTTCCACCAGCGACACCCATAACACAGCTAATCCCCAGCCAACCATCTGTTGCAAAGCAAATGCCTAGTCCCAGGCAGCAATTGTATACTCAAGGGGTTGGAGATGGTTGATGAATGACCCTGAGTATGATGCAGGGAAATGTTGGTCTCCCACCCAGGGTGAAAGGGTTGGAGGGGAAAGGAAAGATCCCAAGGGAGAACTGATAGGGGCTACTACCTTCTGTGAGTGGTAAGGGTTAAGAACTACCTTTAAGAGAGGACTCTGTATTTTTCTTATTTTTTGTACTTTTTGTAGCTGTTTTGGTTTTATTAAACTTTAATAAAAATGCAGGGATCTCAACTAAAGCATACTTGACAGATGGCCATCCTGTTAAAGGATGGACCCTAGCCAGGAATAAAAGCAGAAACCCTGTTTAAAAACAGACTTTCTAAGGTACTAAAGATGTTCACATCTCTTCTCATGAATGATTATTCTCTACACATCAAGAGTAATTTGCTATATTCTTTGCTCAGAAATAATTGGGGGTTCTTGTTTCACCTCCTGCTGTGAGTATGAGTATTACTCCCATTAGGGAGTCTGGTAATCAGATTAGGCAATGAGATTTTTTTTATAAATCCAAAAGATTCTAAATTTGATTTTACCACCAAACAACTGATACTCAGTTATGCTCTCCATACTGTTTGATTGGATAACAAGCAAAGACATTTGGAGATACTGATAAACATATCCTCTATGGGCACATTTAAATATGTGTTTCTTCATCGGCCAGCAGGAACTATAAATCTTTCAAGGCAAATCATTGCTCTTTTTCTAGAGACTCCTTTCTGTGCTTTTTGCTTGGCACTGATGCACTTTTATTTCTGAGGAAAGAGGAAATTTGCATGAACCTACAGGAAGGAGACCTTGTAGAATCACCTTTCCAGAAAGAATGAAAAAGTAGTTTTTATTCTTGCTGCTAAAGCAGCACAACACTGGGAACAGATTATCCTGTTTCTGTTGAATGCATGAAGGAAGAAGGGATATATTCTTTCATTTCTCCCATTTTTTTATTATTTTTATTATTAAATAGATGTATGTCCTACTGCTACTAACATGAATTTGACCAAACTGCGGGAGGCAGTGGAAGACAGGAGTGCCTGGCATGCTCTGGTCGGACACGACTAAACGACTAAACAACAACAACAATAACATGTTCTACCACAAAGATGCAGAGACAAAGAGACACATGGTTAAAAATGACAGAGAATCAAAAGGGTAGTTTGGACTAAGGTAAAAGGTAAAGGACCCCGGGACGGTTAAGTCCAGCCAAAGGCGACTATGGGGTGTGACAGTAGGCTCACTTTTCAGGCCAAGGGAGCTGGCATTTGTGCACAGACAGGTTTCTGGGTCATGTGGCCAGCATGACCAAACTGCTACTGGGACACGGAGGACCATGATGAGTGCCACAGCACACGGAAACTCTGTTTACCTTCCCACCACAGTGGTACCTATTTATCTATTTGCACTGGTATGCTTTCAAACTGCTAAGTTGGAAGCTGAGACAGAGCAATAGGAGCTTACCCGGTTGCGCGGATTCGAACTGCTGACTTTCTGATCAGCAAGCCCAAGAGGCTCAGTGGTTTAGACCAGACATTAGCTAGCTTTGTTCATGTTCGTTAAATATGCTAATCTCATGTTGCTTTGATTCTTATTCCACCTGTCTGACAAGTACTCCAAGCAGCTTTTGAAAAATCATTTTAAGAGTTAGTAGAAGTCCTCCCATCAGACTGGTATGTTGGGGAGCACACAGCCCTTAAAACAGGCAGGTAGGGAAATAATTTACAATGATTTTTCATTATAGTAAAATGACAAGCTAGTTAGAGAAAAGACATTTGGATCTCTTGCAACAGAGTAACAACAACTTCAATTCCATTGCACAATTAAATTATTGTATTGAAAGGCTGTCAGAATACACACAAAGGCGTTTTTGTTTTTACGTTTGTAAATGTATGTTTTCAAGTGACCATTATAATCCTTGGCCTCTGAGATGTGAAGCTTTGCCTTAAACCAGATGAACCAGAAGGCTCTGGCACACAGACAACAAGAGCAGAGGATGTCCAACTGGCTACCACTGTTCTTTTCTGATTCTATGAAAAAGGAAGCAGCTGGAAGAGAGATTTTTGGTTAATTTTAGTTCTCGGTGCTGAGACTGCAAACTAGATAATATCCCAAGAGTAACTTGCAGTAGCAGGGAGGAAAAAGGTCCTTGGGGCCAGCTGTGGATACATCTTTAGAAACGATTTTAAATACAATGCAAAAGCTGGAACCGAAAATAGACTCATTTGGTACTTGTTTGGTATCATTAGAATGCCAAATGGAGGAAATAAATTATGCTTTCACAGCTGTTATAAAATGAAGGGTTTCAACAGGAGTTTCTAATCTAAGAAAAAACCAAAACAAAAATGGACATCTATCCAAGCAGTATTTGGTGTTTTTTGTCCTTCTGGGGCATCAGTGATGAGCACAATGAGATGCTGAAAAACCCTATGCCCATTTCACCTCTTCATAAAAGATTCAGTGGGTTGGCTATATTATCTGATTGACTGTCATATGGGGAAAACATTTCCTGAAAAGTAAAATCATTATTTTGGGATTAAAGTGGGAATATCTTCCACTGTAGTGCATAATCTTGCTTGCTTGAGTCCTATACAGCTTCATTCTGTGCATGCTTACTCAGAAGTGCATCCCAGTGTGGAGTTCAGTAGAGCTTAGTCCAAGTACATGTGCAGGGGCTTCTTAGAGCTATTTCTCTGCAAGGCATTTTCCAGTTTTATATCTTTTCTATTATCACTATTTTTTATTTTCAGAGACATGTGAGGAAAATAAAGATTTTAGGTGAGAATAGAAGGGGCATTGCACTAAGCAGCCATGGAATTCTCGGATTATGATCCTGCAAACATTAAGCACCGTTAAATTCCATTGATTAAATAGGAATGTGCTTAATCTTTTTTGTTGAAAACAATGGGATTAAAAAGAATGTAACTTTGGCTGGATTCTGCCCCTAGTCTTTACATTGGTGAAATCTCCAAATTGTGTCCAGGGTCCATTTTTCTTCTCAGGACCCAGTAAAGCAGTAATAGTGTTTCTCTCATTCTCTGGATGAGTGTGTGTATGCATTCATGAGTTGCCTCAATATACTTTCCCTTGATCATTAATTTTGGCTTGTATAAGTACAGAAAGACTAGCACATTTTGCACTTGATAGAGACCTGTGGGCTAAGGAGGAGAAGTGTTGGGTAGTTAACAACTGTGGCTGCCAAGTATGTTTAGCTGAAAGGATCAATCAAAAGAAAAAGGCATTGATTCTCTCTCTATAATTGAATGGATAGACCAAAGAGCCCATTAACAGAATTTTGAGATACAAGAAGGTGCATTTTATCTCTTAACTAACGGCTGCTTTGGGTGCACTGGGGTGTAACTTTGGTCTATAGTTTTCTTCCCATTGCTGTTAAGTAGAATTATCATTATTATCTGCATCTATCTAATCACTGTATCTGTAAAGCCATTAAAGTAATCCACTATGTAGATTTGAGAGTAACTGTCTAATGGTGGCACTATGCAGTATTTTTGCAGTGCTGAGACAAGCACTAGGAATAGTCAGCACAATTGTTTATAGCTCTTTAAGTCTCTCTCACTCTCATTGTGTGTGGCTTTCTCTGATAGATAACATATTGCCAATCTTCTTTTTAAAAAGTAAAGAGCATAATCTTGAATATGATTAGTTTGATCAGCTGGATCAAGCAGAAATAAAACATCAACCAGGATATAAAGTTAGCATGGATTCACTCATATCAGACAAATCTGATATCCTTTTTTTGGGGGGGGGGGATAATTGAATTTCTGAACAAGGAAGACTGAAGTAGATCTAGTTTATCTGAAATTCAGTGAAGTGCTTGTTGCTGGACTCAATAAGATAGGAGATGTGAAACAGGGTTATCTATGTCCTTAACAGGATCTGCAATGTGCAATATTTGAAGTCTATAACTTTCCAACTCAATGTAGAAATTCTGCTTAGGTAAAAAATGTTTCAAAAAGACAGGTGATAAACCCTCATGTAAGCCAAATCTCTGAATGTCCACAAGGTTAATTTTTCACTGGACATGGTACAATAAGAAGGAACAAAAATGGTAGAAGCTCCATATTACATGTATTATTAAAATATTTGAAATGGCTCTTATTACTCTAAGAAGATAACAATGCTGAAAGGTCACATGCACCAATCCTGGCCTGAAGCCCAGAAAGGGTTCCCTCTCACCAGTAATGCCCCATGGAGGTGGTAGAAGCTTTTAGCACCTCCAGCTTTTATTGTGCAGATTAAGGGGAGTAAGTAACTTCACTGTCTCAGTATTGTGATTTGCAATAATTTCTGCTTATTGCTTCCTTAAGATTTCAGATCCCATTTCAGGAACTTTTCAACACTGTAGGCATTTGTTCCTATTATTTTCTTCCCCTCTTATACAATTGAAATCATTGGGTTTTAAGAGAACCTAAGTCTGTGATGGACTCTGATGCCTCTCTCTAGCTTCAGAATAGTTATAGTGAAATACAATAATAGGATATACTTGACAGAAGTGACTATCTTGATTTGTTGGGAGGTGGGATTGGACACTTTATGAGGATACATAGAAACCAGGATTCAGGACCAAGAACAGCTCCCTCTCCGTTTCACATCTTCTGCTTGCTTGTTGCTAAGATGCTAACCCAAAGGACACTTTATCTTGCTTGGGTATTGTTGGGACTTCTGATATATTTGCTAATCCAAAAAAGTTCCCTTCTCTGTGTGAGGTGCAGAGGTTCAGCAATGACCTTTACACGCTCTGTTTATCTAATTGCCTCTTTTCAGCCTAATGAAGTCAGGACAGCAAGGAAGGCGAGGGAGATATTCTAAGTGTCTGTTCCTCAATTCAGGAATTCCCTTCCCACCCAGAGGCACCAAAGTCCTCTTCAGGCATTCAGAATAATGCCTGTAGGGGAGCACCACCCCCAGTGTCCCCATGTGCAGTGTTCCTGCCCTCTCCTGACACTTTGTGCATTGAGCACAAAGGTCTGCAGGGAGATTCTGTGTCCAGCTGAATGCAATTAGAATCCTTTGCTTGAGCAGGAACCCTGATTACTGAAGTGAGCTTTGAAGAGGGTGTTAATAACCCATGATATAGCTAAGAGATGAGAGTCAATGACATACACAAAAATCACTCTAGAGAGATTTCTGAAGGAGATGAATTCCACTTTTTGGTACTCATATTAGCTATTTGCCTTCATCAAAATTTAGTTTCACATAGCTGGAATTGCTTGTTATAAGGCTCCATTAAAATGACTATGCAGTTAATCTTACATGCTGTTTTTCTCTGTAGCAGAGTGACACCCTACAAACCGGTAAAAAAAATGCAAAGTGAAATATTAAAATTAGTGAGTAGGAATTGGTGATGGGAGCATTGAAGATCATTGCAAAATGTGAAGTCATCCCATTAGCACAAGGACATCCACCTGCACAACATGATTTCTTCTCCCTTTCTTTTCTCTGCACTCTGTGTCCCGCCTCCACCAGCTTTGGAGAGTTGGAGGAAATCCCAGGACTTGGTTGGGTGTGCGAAGTGCAAGAAGGGGAGAGGGAGAGAAAAGGTGGATGTCCCTGTGCTAACAGGACAACTTTGTTGGATGCATTCCTGTGTATTTTATGAAAGGTAAAAGGTAAAGGTACCCCTGCCCGTACGGGCCAGTCTTGACAGACTCTAGGGTTGTGCGCTCATCTCACTCTAGAGGCCGGGAGCCAGCGCTGTCCGCAGACACTTCTGGGTCACGTGGCCAGCGTGACAAGCTGCATCTGGCGAGCCAGCGCAGCACACGGAACGCCATTTACCTTCCCGCTGGTAAGCGGTCCCTATTTATCTACTTGCACCCGGGGTTTTTTTCGAACTGCTAGGTTGGCAGGCACTGGGACCGAACGACGGGAGCGCACCCCGCCGCGGGGATTCGAACCGCCGACCATGCGATCGGCAAGTCCTAGGCGCTGAGGTTTTACCCACAGCGCCACCCACATCCCATTTTATGAAAACATACACACAATAAGTAACATTTTAATGTAGACATTTGCATATTCTTTGAACCAATCAGCACAGATTGGATGGAACAGACCTATGATTGAGCGCAAGTGAGACTGAAACATGACAGAATTAGTTGTGCTGTTTGCAATCCAATTTTGTCTCTCTTCAGCCCTGCACTTGTGGATGAGGTATTAATACAATATATCTTTGGCTGAAGTGTATGAGTAGAGGGTGTGTGGAAATTAAAAGGGATAGTCTCCATTCTATCAGAAGCATGCACAGCCTGAGGATACAGAGTTTATCAGGGAGCTAAGGAGAAAAGCTACTCTGAGATGTTGTTAAAATATTGGCAGTGATTCATCACCGCAAGCATTTTAGTTAGGGCTGAATTTAACGGGCAGATTGCAGAGTTCTGCTACCTTCTGAATATATTTTGTTTCCCTCCTGACTCTTTCTTGAGAGCTTACATGCTGCTCAGCTTCTCCTGCTGCTTTTAATCTCCCACTGACAAATGTGTGTGTGATTAGGATCGACATAATGGGAGTCAAGGCACACCACTCGGGCATTACTCAGGCTCCTACAGACAAGAGCTGTAAAACTCAGGCTGGTGTCTGTTTGTGGGTAGGTTTTCATTCTTTGAGACATGAATTTTCCCATTTTTTGGGCTAGATGAAGGGCAGCAGACTAGTCTATCTCCTTCAGAACTACATTATATATAATTATGTTCTGAGGTCAGAAGTATGCATGAATGTGATGATATCCTCCTGAACTGAATTACAAAATTGTTGCCTACAGTTTGGGTTAGCTGGGAGTGGGCTTTCCCCCCTTCTGGGTGTTTTATGGATAAGCAGCAGCCAAGACATGCAAGCGAGAAGCCTGCAAAGAAAACAGGCTGCATTTAGTTAGCTGAATTTGGCACAAGTATCCAATAATTGCTCTGTGCCTGGATTATGAGTGGGGGCCTTTGCTACTTGATTACTTCAGTGAAGGAAGATATGGATCAACATGGGATAGCTCTGAACATTGAAGTAACATGCACTTATAGTAGAAAGCATGGTACCTTAGGAATGGGCCATGGTCTG
This sequence comes from Podarcis filfolensis, assembly GCF_964270895.1. Classification (NCBI taxonomy): domain Eukaryota; kingdom Metazoa; phylum Chordata; class Lepidosauria; order Squamata; family Lacertidae; genus Podarcis; species Podarcis filfolensis. Next base: position 75,627,679 of record NC_139605.1, on the reverse strand, counting down.
CTGGCATTAAGACGGGTTCTGATTCCTCATCCGCTTAAGAAATATTAATGTGCTATGAATGTCCTTATTGATTTCCCTGACTCATCTTGACCTAAAATATAGAATTAATACATATTTATGAAGTTTCTTATTGGTAGCTAGCCAATTTGAGAGTTTTCTTGTTAGCGAGGTGGAATTAAAAACAAAGGTTTTTTTCTAACACAAACACGGACCAAAATTCAACACAGAGCTAAGGATATTGCTCCCCTCTCCTTCCCCTGTGAGCTGTTTTGCAAGTTCTCCCAAACCCCCACCCAGCCAATTTGTCGGGGTACAGGGCATGTGTAGAGGGAGAATAGTGGGGAAGCCACATTGCATTAGCTGAAGTCCTGGCGCTGGCTTTTGCCAGCAAGAGCAGTTAATTGAATCTGGCCCCAATCCCCACCACCACCAGAGCTGGGGTAGCTAGCCTGGTGCCTTCAGAGGTCTTTGAGTACAACTCCCATTAGCGCCAGATAGGATGGCTAATTAGTATTGAAATATAATGGAATTTGTAGTCCACAACTTCTGGAGGGCACCAGTTTGGCTACTCCTACCCTAGAAGAATACTCAGATTTGATTACATTCATCAGCCTATTGGCATGTATCCTTTATTTTCCCATTGTACCATCAGTTACAAACTATGTTGGTCTCTCAGAATAAAGATTCATGCTGTTCATGTTGAACAGAATAACATCACAGTGCTGCTTGCAGACAATGCCAAAAATCAGCCATTTACACATTCCACTGAGCTAACGACAACTCTCAGAGAGTAAAGCAAATGTAATTTCATTGTCATCGCCGGATATTCTTTCAGCAATAGGTTTCTTCCCAGTATGTAGACAGTTCTGACTGATAATCTTGAGTGCTGGGAACTGGAGAATAATATAAAGTACAACACCAGAAGAGATACTGGTAAAAGTAATCTATTTGACACACAAGAGATACACATTGATACATATCAATGAAGAATTGCAGGATTAAAAAGGGGTGGTGGTGAATGCATCTCTTATCAGCTGTTACTGGAGTCCTTTCTGATATTTTTACAGGGAGAAGGCAGGATCCACAGGGTTCTGTTAATTATGGAATATTTAGGAATAATGAAAAGAAGATTCTTAAATAGCTTTTGGGGGGTGGGTGTTTCATGCCTTGTTTATTGACAGAACATACAGGGGACCTGGCTCCTGGATTTTATTTCCAGAAAAGTACACTGTAGCAATGATGGTGTGCTAAACCCAGACAAACTGTGAAGCATATCTATTCTCCTGCATTAGTACTAACCTCATTTTTTAAAAAAAAATCAATGCAAAAGTGGTTAAGGATTTATTTTCTCTGTTGCAATGCAGGCTATTGCATCAATGCTATTGAAAAAAATAAAACACTTGCTGTATTAGTTATTTGCTATTTTTACAAAAGAGAATCTTATAGCAACTTACAGGGATAAAAAGTCAAAGAAATACAATACAGATAGATGAAGTTATGGTTCTAAATAAATAAATAAATAAATAAATGCAGCAAAATCAAATAACTATCTTTGTCTGTGAAAGTTTCTCTATTTCAAATTTGAATTATTCAGCTATTGATACTAGTAAGGATATATTCCATGACTATTGAGTTAAGCACATAAAATATTGTGTGAAGTCCAACTTCATTAAGAGATCCTTATGGATATTCATGCGTAAATTGAGAGTTGTTGCCTGTCTGTCTGTCTGTTTGTCTGCCTGTCTCTCTCTCTTTTGCTGGCCATGCCCCCTACTGGTCACACATTTGGCCACAAGAATAAGTCCTCTGCATAAAGAGCAGCTCTAACGACTATGTGAATCAGGATCCTGGGCCACTCAAGATTCCTCCTTTGCATGGAAGCACTCTATGCATGGGCGGGGGGGGAATCCTGCCCTGAAAACGTCTGCTTCTTATATCTGAGTTATTACAGAAGAGTATACAGTACTGTCTTCCTAACCAAAAGGTAGAAATTGTACTCCAGATCCGAACCCCCTTAAACAATTGACCTGAGTTATTTAACTAATGTTTACAATCTCAGGATATGCAGTTAATGGAGAAACACTTCCATAAAGAGATTCAAAGGGCTATCTTAATGCTGGCTCACAGATGTATTTATATCACTTGATTATCACCACTGGTTTGCTCACCTCTTGATGCTTTTTACCTTAACATGTGAACTGGCTGCATGGTGCATTTCATGTGGTTTGAATAGATTCTTTCCTATTTGATTTGTTATGATTCATTTATACACACAAGCAACCCCTTAATGAAGGCACCATTTATTTAATTTAAAACTAATAAACAATTCTAATAATTAATATGCTGATTCCTTCATTTTCCTTTTGCTATTTAATTTCATGTACTTTGGGTGGCAGTGGTTGTGCAATTATTATTTTTAAGTATTTTTCTTTCTCTGTTGTTGTGCACAAAATACAGTTGCCTTCCTGAAACTGTTTTGAAGTTTGAGGAAGACAATATCTGGGAAAGATAGGTGGATCATTCTTAATATAATTCAAGTCCCCATTGCTAAGTGTGTGTTGGGGTGGGGGCTTGTGTTTTGAAAGTAAAACACCAGGAGTTAATTTATTTGTTTGCTTGATGTGTTTGCCACTGGATTTCATTGAAATTGAAATTCAGAGTGAGCCTGCGGCTCTCCGAGTGAAATGTCTGACGAATTTTGAAAGAACCCAGAACAAATTTTCAGAGAATCAGCACACTTTCCATGCACTCTACTTCTTGAGAAGGGATAGAAAGGAGGGAACTTATTTCTCACTTCAGGGAGTAGATGGGAGTATTACATAGAAGATCACCAGTACTGTGACTTTAATCATAATTAGTAATGGGTCAGATATTATCTGTGGTTTCTAAAGGTCTGGGCTGCATTGTCCTTTACTTATTGCTATAGGCCAAAATCCACTACAAAACTTTGAGCAAAAAAGGTTTCTGGTAGTAATAATGAAAAAGTTAAAACACTCCTGTGTTCTGTCAACCCTATCCCACTTTAGAACTAATGATTTACTAAAGAATTGCAGTTAAATGAGAAGATGACTCAGGAAAACAACACAAATGAAAGTGATTTGTCCAATGATTCTGGACATTGATAAGACTTATGGGGTGAAATTCAAAGTAGTGCTAAAGAGACTGCTCTGTCAGTACAAGCATTTCTGCTCCCCTGATGGAAGAACCTTCTCTATCCCAAGCCTGTAAAGCTGATTTTGGGTGTGGTGCTGTGGCAAGGAAAGGAGAGGGGTAAAGCCCCATTGTGCTAGTAGGACTTGTTGCACTGGCTCCCACTAGTTAGCTGAGTTTGGCCCTTAGCATATTGAAGGAGAGCATGGCTAGCTAAAACCTTGAACAGGAATGCTCTTGAACAGGAATGCAGTGTTTTGTTGCAGATCCCTAATGATCATTGAAAGCGTAGAAACAATTGAGAACTATTGATCTATTGATTTATTGATGAATGTGCCATAGATCTAAAGGAAGCAAGACAGAGTCTAGCTAGATACCCAGAACTTTTGAATAATAGAATCATAGAGTTGGAAGGGACCCTGTGGATCATCTAGTCTAACCCCCAGAAATGCAGGAATATGCATCTGTCCCTTACGGGGACTGAACCCACAACCTTGGTTTTATCAGCACAATGCTCTAACCAACTGAACTATCCGTCTACAATATATATTTCCAGATCCACAATATGACTCAGATTTTGCTTCTGATAAATTTCTGTAGCACTTTTATTCATTTTTCCTCCAAGAATAGAATTTTTGCCTGTCTATGATTACCTTTTGCTAATGGTAAAGATACTGTGCGCATATCCTCTTTCTCATGCACACAGACAGAACAGAACAACCGCAGCCAGCCCGGGAGGGAAATTGGAGGGACGGGGGAGAGAAAAATCTCTAACTGAACCTTCAGTAAAACTTGAAAATGATGAAACTAATGATTGAGGCTGGAATACAGCCAATATACCCCCAAGCAAACAATCCTACACATGCCAAAGGATAAAATAATCCTAACCAGCATGCTTCAGGGTAAGAGCTTTCAAAGTATGCAAAGCCCTTTGGGATTACTCATCTCTGTTTAAGTGTCAACATTGTTATTACCTTCAGGGAGTTAGTAGTCTATCTCTCAACCACCATTAGTTTATGTTAAGCCTTCCTTTTCAAGGTACTTATTCTGGAAAGAAATGTTATATAAGAGAGAAATGATTTTGCAGGTGTCAATTCTGTTGATTAAGTGTAATGGCAGGAATGTTAGGCTATTTGGCAGTGCAAGTACATGGAGTCGTCAATTGCCAACAAGACATTTATTCACCTGCATGCTACTTAATACCCAAATAGCTCAATACTTAAGCACTCCCCTGGCAGAAATCCCAAGCATGAAGTAAATCAGCGTTGCTTTAGCAGAGAATTCTGAAGCAGGCTAGACGACGAGTTTCACAAAGGCTATCCAGGTGCCATAAAAATAATGAAGACTCTAAAATGTCAGAAGGTTCATCGGTACCTATGGTTAAGCCCAACTTGAAAATGCAACTATTACAAGATTTATTTCACAAAAACTTTCTGTTGTATACATTGTGCCACTCAATCCTTCTCATGATTACTTGGAAGCAAGTTCCACTGAGCTAAGTAGGGCTTTCTTGCAGGTAGGTGTCTACTGGACTGCATTGTTGGGCCAGGCGTTATTATTACTCACTTCATTTCTATACTGTACTGATTTTTATTTTTAAGAAAAAAATCTCAAATGATTTACAGCTTACCTTGAAACATCAAATAAAACAATCCAGAATAAAACATTACTGAAGAAAGTCATATATAAAGTATATATTCAGAGCAACATAATTAACAGGAAACTAAAATAGTGCCTTAAAGATTTCAGAATAAAACATTGCAAAGGAGGTCAAATACAGAATGCACATTTAAGGAAGCAAAGTTAACAAAACAAACACTATCTTAAACATTTCAGAAGAAAATGCTACTAAAGGAAGTCAACTATAAAATGCACATTTAAAACAGCATAATTAAAGGGTTCTATGTGCATGGGCCAGAGTATTTGAGTCCTCCACTTTTAAAAGCAAATCAAGTCCCACCTCTTTCCACTGACTAGTATTCTGGTCCCAAACTTCAGGAAATTTGGAAGCATATTCTGATTATGGATGCTTGCAGGTGACCTGTCCATTGAGCATTCATCCGAATTTGTTTTGCAGGCAGGTTAGACGATGTTGTGTCATAGAATTATAAAATTGTAGAGTTGGAAGGGACCATGAGGTTAATTAATCCAACCTCCTGCTATGCAGGCATCTTTGGCTAACATGGGGCTCAAACCCATGACCCTGAGATTAAGAGGATCATGCCAACCAGCTGAACTATTTAACAATTGGTTAAATAGTCAAGCAAGTAGTAGTTATGGTGTTGGACTATGACTACAACCTGGGAGATCTGGGTTCAAAGTCCATTCAGCCATGAAGCTCACTGGGTGACCTTGGTTTAGTCACTGCCTCTCAGCCCAACCTACCACACAGGGTTGTTTCTGAGGATAAAATGAGGTAGAGGAGAACCTTGAGCTCCTTGAATGAAATGTGGGATAGAAATTCAGTATATAAACAAGTAAATAATAAATGTTATCCAGTTTGTTTTCCCTGTCACTTTACTTATAGCAAAAAAATTGAACTTTGGTGTGCAGGACCTCCTGACCAATTGTAATTGCACAGCCAGCATCTGCTGTTATGTCATCAAATGCCACTTGAAAACAGCAACAGTCTGGAAACTCTAAAAGTAGAGAAAATATGTCAAGCCTTTAAATATGTGCAGAAGCATTTAAATCCTATTTTGGGGTATGCTCATTTATTTATTCAATGAGCACTGAAGGTTCCTTTGGGTGGCTAACAAATCAAAATATTAAAAATCACCAAGGAAGGCCACATTGTAATACATAATTATAAAACCAGACAATAAAAACAAATATGCAAGTCATTGATAACAGGGCCCAGCAAGAATATAACCATGATTATTACAGCAACTTAAAAGCCTCATCTGAATTCTTACAGAAGGAAGGTGACACATAGACTGTTCTCTTAAATTGTTTCTTTCACTGCAGAAATTCAAACAAACAGTATTTTGTTAGTGTCACTTTTGTATAATCATAATGAGATCATGAGCTCACACCATCACCTTATACTATCAAAAATTTTAAAAAGTGTTGAGCTATGCATTTTTCTTAAATTGAAAGCAGTATAGCCCATGGCCACCCTATACTCCTTTCTATTGAAACTACCTTCAAGAGAAAGAATGGCCTCAATTGCCCTGAAACCTTTTGACTTTCAGCTGTAAAACTCTTGAAGAATCCAGTAATCTACAGATCCATACAGGGGGGAATGTGTAGGAATCCTGTGGCCATGTGGAACCCATTAACCTTTCTGTAGGGAAGTTTTGGAATGTTGTAGGTTAAATGAGCAATCAAAGTCTGCCAAGCAAAGAGCACGTATACAGCTTTAGGGGTATCCCGTGATCAAGACTACTGTATTAGCTTTTTGCATGTTCCCAAAGTTCTTCTAGCAGAGATTTGCGGTTTCCTTCAAACAACCTGTCTATTCAGCATTCTTCTTGATTTGCTTACACAAAGTTTAAACACTTTAATCCACTTCAATTGCACAAATGTACATTTCCAGCTTGCGCTTTAATTACCCTCTGCAAAATAGTGACAATCTGGAGGCACTCTCAAAGAAAAAGACAAAAGTAACTACCATTTTACAGATACAGCTGAAAGTTTCCTCCTAGTGCAACTCTATAAAAAGTTATCCAGAAGTAAGCCCCACTGAGTTGCATATGATTGCAACCTTATTTACTCTATAATTCTCAAAGTGTACTTCCTTCCCCATCAAATATGACAGGTGGGTGTAGCAATTCACCTGTCAATTAACCTGACATAATGACATCTGGTGATGATCACTGGGACTTCAAGGCACCATGCAGGGATTGCAAAAAACTCTGTGAAGTGCTCTGAAAGGGCACTGATCAGCTGAGGCTTGAAAACACCTATCAGCTGATATGCAGTGACCTCAAGCCTGTTTTCAAGTCAGCTGAGCAACCAAGTACCCCTCTGGTGAGCTTAGTTGTGCAGCTGGTCTAGCGGGATTGGAGTCACCATCTATTAGCTAGTAGGTAGTGCCTTCAAGCCTGCTGGAGTTCCCCAGGCCTTGTTTTGGGTAGGGATCAGCTGTGTAGTACCTCTTATTGTCAGTCAAATGATTATCAGTGACAGCAAGCCACTGGCAGCAAGCCACTTGTGCCACAATTGACAGCACACTTTAAGAGTCCCAGTTGTGTCTTGTGCCTATCTCTACTTGTCCTACATCTGATGTCAGGTGTAAGGCAGCTATAGATAGGGGTAAATGGCCTCACAAGGTAACTGGGATTTAATTAGGCATGCAAGACAGAGGTTCACCCACTCACTGTCTCACACATACACACCACCAAATCACAGCTCTTCTGCTTTCGACTGGGAATATCCTCTGCTTCCAGACTTCTAACAGCCTCTAGCCAAGTGAGCCACTCCCCTTTCCCTAGCCCCAAAGGGGTGATTGGCATTGCAACCACTGTGTGGGGGGGAAAGGGTTAATGTGCCCATCTGTGTTATGAAAGCTAGTCCTACTGTCCACATTCGTGTCCTGTTTCTATGACTTTTTCTCTCTACTCATCAGCAATTTTATCAAACTAGTAAGCATTGTATGAAGCATCAGTAAAGCTTGTCAGCTTTTGAACAAGCCCCCGTAGCTGCCTCTTTAAAAATAGTTTGCCTTCAATTAGAAGGTGGCAATATTTAGTTTCATACCAATGAAAGTTTCACCTGTTTATTTCTGTATATCAGACCTATGTTCCAGGCACAGGGGCAGGCCAGACCATTTTACCAGGTCAGTTGGTAATCCAAGTTGTAAGTATATCTGTAAATTCACATTCGAGTATCTTTGTGTCATATGAAACTTTCATTTAAATAACTTGATTATTAACCATTATTAAATAAAAGCAGATAGTCTCCTTAGGACAAATGCTGGCTATAGAAGAGAAGCTATCTAGCAAAGGTGAGAGATGGTGAGGCTGCATCTTTATTTGGAGCCCAGCCCTGTGACTTCTGAGTAAACGTCCTTAGTATCAGGCTACACAACACACACACATTACCCAAACAAGTGCTCTTTTAAGAACACACTGGTGACCAAAAAAAACACAATGACACTTTATATTTCCTTTCAAAAGCTGGAAAGCATTTGCAACCTTACAAGGCAATTAAAACAAAAATCTCTCTAGCACTATCCAGAGTCACTTTATGCCCTCAGATTCCATGACAGCAAACTAAAAACCAAAAGCAAGCAGCTTTTGTGCATGTACATAATAAAGCAGATAGTCTTTGCTTTCTGTAGGGGGTAATCTAATGCAACAGCTTAGAGTGTGCTGCAGGGAGCTGCTAGATGAGAACAGCTAAGTTTTAAAGATTTGTTCTACACAAGAGGACTTAAGATTTGAAATAGGGGGAAGTGTTAGCCTCTCTTGCCCCTCATCCCAATTTTTGGCAAGGGGTGGCACAACGCTGCAACACAAGGGAGTCTTTAACTCTGCCCTAATTTGTTTCAATTTTCTACTTTAGTTCAGGGAGCCAAGTTTAGTTTACACCAGCCAAGTTTGCCCACCTGGAGCATAAAATAAAATACCACAAGCAGAGATTTGTGCAACTCCTCCCTGACAGTAATAAACATAGCAAAATAACAACACATTAAACCATTCACTGCAATTTCGTGACACCCCAGATCACTTGCCTAAGGGCAGGCTTCCTCAACCTTGGCCCTCTAGATGTTTTTGGCCTACAACTCTCATGATCCCTAGTTAGCAGGACCAGTGGTCAGGGATGATGGGAATTGTAGTCTCAAAATATATGGAGGGCCGAGGTTGAGGAAGCCTGCCTAAGGGTATGACCAGCCCTCTACATACAGTCATCATTCTAGCCCTACATTTTGGATGTTATTGGACCTTCTGTTGGAACCTGGAAGTAAAGCTGTTACTGCACTAATAACCTTATATATGTACCTGCCAAATGGTTCGTGTTATGCAGACTTTAAAGCAGAGAGAGGGTGGCCTACATTCTATTTCCATGCCCTCTCAGCCCAAATGAATGTGGGTTGCAAGGAGAGAGGGGGTGAGGAGGAAGGTGCACTGCTCACTTTGCTCTGACCTCCTTTCACTGGCTTCAGCCGTGCCCATTGGTGGTATGCACTCCCTGACAGACTCTTCCTGCAGGAATGTGGCCTCAACAGGAGAAAGTTCCCTACCCCCGATTTAAAAGTAACTATTCATTTATATTCAGAGTAACAAAGAGAAGAAAAGCTTTGTAAGAAAGTCATCTGCTCCATTCTACTTTACTGAATATAAACTATATGCCTACCCACCCATGTTCGTCATGTTCCATATTTTTTTTTACACAATGTAAAAAGGTCAGAGGGACGCGGGTGGCGCTGTGGGTAAAACCTCAGCGCCTAGGACTTGCCGATCGCATGGTCGGCGGTTTGAATCCCTGCAGCAGGGTGAGCTCCCGTCATTTGGTCCCAGCTCCTGCCCACCTAGCAGTTCGAAAGCACCCTTAAGTGCAAGTAGATAAATAGGTACCGCTTTATAGCGGGAAGGTAAATGGCGTTTCCGTGTGCTGCTCTGGTGCCGGTTCGCCAGAGCAGCTTCGTCACGCTGGCCACGTGACCCGGAAGTGTCTTCGGACAGCGCTGGCTCCCGTCCTCTAGAGTGAGATGAGCGCACAACCCTAGAGTCTGTCAAGACTGGCCTGTACGGGCAGGGGTACCTTTACCTTTAAAAAGGTCAGAATGTGACAGAGCACACAGTACTGAACATCTAGAGCATATTTGCTTTCGTCTTTTTTTTAAAAGAAAAAAAGTTTGAGTAAGATTTCTCATGGTCAAGGGACAGAGCCCAAATCATGCAGAATATATAAATATGCAGTGTTCCAACATTCATGTTTATGTTGCTTCCAGAATTCATATTTTCTTAGCACAGCATTTGAGTTACTCTGATGCAAGAGGTTTTTTTAAAAACCTATCATGGGCACCACAAAATGCCCATTACACAGAAGGGAAACCCTGGCAATGCTCAGAACCTCACCCCTACCCTGCCAAATAGGCAAAATACTCCCCCCCCCCCCGCAAACACTGACACAGACAAGAAAAGGCAACATCTTCCTAAAAGCAGCCAATTTCTCCTCACCAAACATCCATCTCAAAGTAAAAAGAAAAGACAAAACAAAACAAAAATTGGTAGGAATAGAGACCTTTGGTAAATTATGGTCTTATTGTATTCAGGATCTCATAAAGCTACTTTTTCTAATACATAAAGAGAGTTATTACCTTGTTTAATAACTAAATGGCAAGTAGAAATTCAACAGTTGTGGTTTCTACGGCAGATGCATGAGAATATTCACTTCTGAAATATCTGGCACGCATTTGTTAAAAGCACCAAACTTCTAAATAGCCATTCAAGTTGCAACCTTTCATTGAATCCAAAAAGTTAGACCAATTATTGAGCTGGAGATATTATGCTGCCCCAGACAGTTTTTCCATAAAACCTGTATAATTTTCAGGGTGTGGGGGCATGTTATGTATCTAACAAAACAACTGGGGAAATATTATAGTTGTTGGGATGTGAGAAGCCTTCTTTTGTACATGCCAAGCCAAAACTACTTTGTAATGCATTTTGCCAAAACCCAACAAGATTGTAAAGTTTCTTTTTCCTGCCCCTGTGTCTTTGACAGTAATCAGAAAAAGCAGGTGAAGCTTTTATTTAAATGATAAGAGCAACTTAACTTGCTTAATTTATGAGGTTCTTCCAGAGGAAGCGAGGGATAGAAATGGCCACTTACCTCTCTCCGCGGTGTCTGTGGCGGCCCGCCTCAATGCCTCGTCTCCCCGTGCAGCCTCACAGTTTTTCAGTGGCCGTTGCTGCTGCTCCCTGGCTGCTGCAGATCCACATGGCAATCCACCAAGCCCACTGTTCAAATTGGCCTATCCATGGCAGCCTGGGGGGTTTGGGGAGTGGACCTGAGGGACACAGTCTTCCCTCGGGTACATTTCCCAGGTGTAAAAGCAAGCCAAGGCACGCTGCAGCGCAGTCATCCAGGAGCGTCACCTGCACAACCCTCCCTTTAGACATTTCTGTTGTTTCTTTTAAGCCCCTTTTCTTTCCAGCTTAGCGGGCTTTGCTATGGTCTTTGGACAGTTGCCATATTTGGATCTGGGAAGGAATTTCCCCTGCACTGCAGGTTTTCCCTTCCCCATAGCACTACTCACAACTTTGGTGCTTTAGGCCTTGGGCAGAATCCTTAGGCTATCTCCTAACCTTGGGGGGGGGGTTGAAGTGATGACTCACCCCCCTTCCAGCAGTGGCATTTACAGGGCACCCCGTTAGAGGGGTCTTGAAAGAAGACCATAGAGCCTGAAGCGGGTGGGCACTGGGCCATGGAGCTTCCTCAGCACTTAGGGTCAGGCCATCCATGTAAACCTGCATTTTGCGATGGCCCCTTCTCTTCCCCAAGCAGATCCTGTCGTGCCTCAGACCCTGCACTATGGGGCTGAGAGGGATACATGCCCATTGCCTATGCCAAAGATTTGCCTGCCTCTGAAAGTTGTGGCCTACCTCTATAAAGTTGTGGCCTTTTTAATCCCATACAGTTGTGATGTCCATTTATTCATATACCCTAGTTACTCAGACTCCTCAGTGGACAGAGACTCTATGGCTGGGAACACAATGGAATATATGTGCCACAATTGAGTTGGGCTACTGAGAAGGACAGTAAGTGGCAACTTGTATGTTTGGTGTGGAAATGGAACTCAAAAGCATAGCTGTCAACTTTCCCCCTTTTTAAAGGGAAATTCCCTTATTCCAAATAGGATTCCTCACAAGAAAAGGGAAAAGTTGACAGCTATGCTCAAAAGTAGGCAAGATTTTTCTGAGAAGCAGTCTGTCTTCTTAGGCATTGGGTAGTTAGTTACCATATTTTTCGCTCTATAAGACGCACCAGACCACAAGACACACCTAGTTTTTGGAGGAGGAAAACAAGAAGAAAAAAAATCTGAATCTCAGAAGCCAGAACAGCAAGAGGGATCGCTGTGCAGTGAAAGCAGCAATCCCTCTTGCTGTTCTGGCTTCTGGGATAGCTGCGCAGCCTACATTCGCTCCATAAGACGCACACACATTTCCCTTTACTTTTTAGGAGGGAAAAAGTGAGTCTTATAGAGCAAGAAATACGGTAACTCCTGCTGCCATAGGCAGCCAACCCTGCAGTGGGCTTCCGAAGTCAAGCTATTGTTTGTATACACGGTAATCTCAGTGAGAGAAATTTCACTTGCTTTTACTGCATGCCACACTGTGCTGGGCACAAATTCTTCTGCATGTTGTTGTTTTTTTAAAACTAAAAAATACCCCTTTTCATTCATGATAAATCACTTCCCCCCGTCTCTGAGAACTAAGTCAGAAATCATGAATGAGAGTTACAGGGAAGAAATGTGATGTAAAGCAGAAAGATGTACTTTAAACAGCAGCATTTCAGTGCAGTAGCCATCCCCCTTCTGACTTTGGTATTAATTGCTGCATTACCACTGTCCTGTAAGTCAGCAAAGCTTGGTATATGAGCAAACTCCTCCTCCCTGCTGCTTTCTACAGAGGCTCTCTGTGCACCAAGTACCATCCGGATTGGTAAAGCCACAGGGCATCTTACGGCATAAATGTAGGCTGCATGGTTAAAATCTTGCTGGGGTGAGCTGTACCTTTAACACAGACTATACAAACAAGCCTCTACTGCAACCTTTCCCTGAAAGCTTTAGAGAAAAATCCATTTCAGCACAGAGGTGCTGCTGCTACTGCTGCTGCTGCTGCTGCCACTGGAATCTCAGATCAGACTTCTGTACCATCTAAGTTGGAAAGGGACTTTCCTGTCTCTGGACTGAAGGAGAGAGAGAGAGAGAGAGAGAGAGAGAGAGAGAGAGAGAGAGAGAGCTTCCCTCCTCTCCGGTCAACCATGAGTGACTGTTCGAAGAGATGTAAACATGGAATTGTTAAATTTGCCCAAACCATCTTTAAACTCATCACAGGGACACTCAACAAAGGTAATGCAAGGGATTCTGTCTTCTGTAAACTGTGGGGAATGGGGAACCGCTGTTGCCAATTGGGGTTTTTATTACGGCTGAAATTAGCCAGGTCCCTTTGGGGACGTTGTTTCCTAGAGTGAAGTCATGTGCAGTGAAGGATGGAAGTGATTCTGGTTAGCCTTACATAACTGTTTGTAACTTTGGAGAGGTAGTTGTGGGCTCTGAGACATTCAGGCTGCAGTGTTTTCATTCATGTTTTTTGGGGGGGAGGTGTTGGTTCTACAAGCAGGTTTTTGTGCAGTTGTAGGAAGTCACTGCTTGCTAGTGTACACCAAATAAAAAGGTTTGGCAAAGTGTTCTGCTCTGGTGTCAGATTAGTATCTTAATAGTGTACTTGATTGAGAATTCGTCTTGTTGCAAGTGGTAGTGCGTGTCTCTAAAAACCTTTAGTTCTAAATCTGGGACATTAGTTATTGCAGGCATTGCTTCAAAAGCTATTATTCTTGCACGCTTGCAGTATCTAGAGTGAAGTGTGAATCAGTTCACTGAATCTGTTTATTTTTAGATGGGTCAAAGCCTTCTCTTTCCTGTTTACCTCCACTTTCTCCTTTCTCTCCCCAGTTACAGAAATGGGGGGGGGGTCCCTGAATGTATTGAAATCAATGCCTTTTTTCAAAAATCATTTTAAAGAGTGAAATTTTCATTGGCTGTTGTTTGTCTGAACTTTAGGAACAGGGAAAGTGCTTTAATTTTCTTAAGTGTCCTGTGCATTCAGACCTCAACTGCTTCAAATATCTAGTTGAGACTTCTCTAAAGTTTATTGGCTTGAGCCCATTTTAAAAACAGGATCACATGTGTGTTTAATGCAGCTGTTGAGTCTCATTATGGTTACCTGATGAGTTTATTTCAATAAAAGAACATAAAGCTTTAAAAACACATTAGGTACATTATCAGAAAAATGAAGGAATGTTTCTTGAGAAGTTTGAAACCTCATATGTACTATTTTGGTGTTAGTGGTTGTGGGGGAAATGTGTGTTTGTTTTGGATATTATTTTCCCACAGAAATAACTTAATGTGTACCTGGGGATGTATGTTAACAACTGGTGACAAATACCAAGATATAATGTATTAGCACATCCTCTTCTAGTATAGACTGGGGAATTAATTCATTTGATTCCTTTGTATTTGTAATGAACAGATTCAAAAATCCAATAATGGCTGGTTCCTCTCGTGATTTCCAAGTCAGTTTATACAAAACATTACAATTTCCATGTTTCTCTACTTATTCTCTTGCTGTTTCCTTTCTTCCTTTGTATGAAGACTGTTGAGCGTAAGACCAGCTGAGAGAAATGAAAAACAAACAATTTAAAACTTGTTATAACTATCAGGTGGTGGCAGTTCTTTATCATCACCAAGGTGCCTTTTCATACAGAAGCACTGAAAAAAACTTTGCAGGACAAATACCATGCTGGACAATTGCATGTCAGTGCTGAGAAAAGAAGTGGTGGCATTCTTCCCCCATGGATTCAGGCTTCCAGCACACCAGTGTACTAATTCCTACTTCTATGATGGAAAGAAGTTGTGTGTGTTCTTAAAACTTTGAACTTGGTGATTTCTCCCCCCCCCCCTTTTGTCCTTCAGTGAAGCTGGCCTCTTTCTGAATGTCAGGTATGCCAGCCACTTAGGGGAAAGGTTTCGGGAGACACTTGGACAAGACACTCTCAGTGGCCCCCCTTTTCCTTACCACTGCAAACTGCATGATAGCCCTCCCTTCTAAGCACAACTGCCCTGAGGGAGAACAGAAGGCACAGGCAGGATGCTGCTTCATCTTCTCACAGATATCACTGTTGGGGTGCTTAGAGAGGGTAGGTATAACCACAAGGTTCAGTAATTCCCAGCGGACTCCTTGCAGAGATATGGGTCTTTCAAAGTGCCATATGATGCCTTGGGCAAGAAGACCCAAGAATCCTCGCTGCATTATGGTTCCAAACAATTGATTTAATACAATTTTAGCAGATTGATCCCTCATTAGACCAGCAACCTCCATGCTCACCTTTGATATCTTCAAAAAAATGAGGAAATTTGTCATTCAACACTAACAAAATTAGGATAAATTTAGTATCCCTGAGGAAAAAGGGTGAAGGAGAAGCATAGTTGGCAATGGAGTGCAAAGGTCAATTTATTATACAGTATGTGATTATGTATATGGATTATGCAATAAACTCAAGCAGACAGAGTTCATGTGTGTGTGTGTAGCCCGAGCCTAAGATGTTTACTGAGAAGTTCCCATGAGTTAAATGATGTGTGCTGCCTAGTAAATGTACTGATAACTACAATGCTAATATCTTAGAAGCATATAAAGGGATGTGGAGGATGCAGAACTACTTCAGATTGATTTTGGGATATTGGTGTATTGAGACTACAATGGGGTTTGTGCCATCTAATGATTATGGTTCCCCTGAAAACAATATTGGTAATAGTTGTGTGTGTGTGTGTGTGTGTGTGTGTGTGTGTGCGTGTGTGTGTGTGTGTGCGTGCAACCCCACCTCCCACCCCCAAATGAGGCAAGGTAAAGCAACTGCCTTAGGTGGCAGAATCCATAGGAGCAGCAAATCCCAATGTAGCCCTTTATTCCCTCCTTGTTTCTGATAATAGATCTTCACTCACCCCTTCTTCCCTGATGGGGAGCGAGAGTATCATTTTGTCAATCGCCTCAGGTGTCAGTTGTGTGTGGGAGAGATATGATTAAGTGTGTATACAGAGAGAGGGAGAGAGATGGATGCCTGTACACACACTGACACAGAGAACCACAGTTCCCACAGATATCTGATCTGGTAAGAGGAAATGCCTATTAGACTAGCACAAATAAAGGGTATAACAATGGTCTTGCTTCTGAATTAAACACCCCTGTTGAATCTCCAAACCTGCTGGGCTTCTGCACATGAATTCTTGTAATGAATTTATAGATTATGCTTCACATTGGTCATGCATGAGTGTGAGACCCTCTAACCAGTACAAATGACTAGAAAATGTGTGTTGCTTTACAACACTGGAATCATGGTCCCATTGCTCATCTCTTGTTTGAAATGATGATGTGTGCTCCGACTTAGTCATTTCTGTTTTCTGGCAACATCCAACTTCAAAGCTGCAAACATTAGATGTTTGTGGTCTCCAAGGAATCAAACTTTTGAAACTTTAATCATGTCTTTTCTTTTGCAGCATGACTTTCAGACTGGAAGGTGCAGACTTAGGAAGGCATAAACAGTAGGAACAAGTTGATTTTAAAATGTCTCTCAAGTATCTGATGTAATTAAAATTGAACATTCTCATATAATAAGTTAGGAAACTAAAAAGTCAAATAAACACTTATTTAATGGATTAAACATCTTGAAGAGAAAAGCAGTCCTGGGTAAATGATGGCATTACAATTAACTAACTGTGGTTACCTGATGAGATGAGAACTGTATGTTCCAGAAAATGTTTCTTCTTCAGACACTTAGGATATTCTGTTTATTTACTAAACTGATTGCTCCTGGATATAATGCAGATCCAAAGAGATCTGTACCATCCCCACCCTCCCACCCCCTTCATCCCAGTGGTACAGACATGTTTTTCCACATTGCCTCTTTCAAGCACAAATTGTACAAAAATAGTAAAAATCGCTCAAACCACAGAATGATATGCCATACTTTCAGTCAACATTCTATGAGATCCATTGCTGGTTTTAATGCTATGGCTTGTAAAAGTTGAGGTTAAGAGCTGCAAATCCTAGAGCCCAAGTAAATGGACTGCTGTTCTTACACAGATTACTTGCAGTCCATGACTGCATGTGTTGGTGTGCATGCTGTACACCAATGCTTGTTGGAGCCCCAATTCCTTCTGCAGACTCTCTGGGAAGTGGCATTTGATGTGGTGTAAAGCGCTGCAGCTGGAAGGGAAATGTCATCTACCGTCAGGGATCAGTATTTTCAGGTATGTGCTGAAGGGAACTCCAAAAGCTACTTGGCTGCTCTGCCTCTCCTCCCAGCTGTCTGTTCACTGCCATAATCAAGTGAGGAGAGCGAGGGCAAACTTGCTTCAGGAAAAGTGAACAAGCAGCAGCATTAACAGCAGTGATAAGGAGGGGGTGCTCAGGGCTTTGGTTGCAAGTGGAGGACACCCATCAGTCTAGAAGTGAATAATCCTTCCAAGGATCTCTTCCTTGAACCAATACTACTATGGAAAATAGGTAGTCCTGTTTCTGACTCCTGCATTGTGGCTCATAAAAGTGGGGGAGAAATATGCATTCTTTGCACTAGGAAGGGTTTCTGGAATTTGTAACTCATCAGTGCCCTATATGCAGATGCAACAGGCCTGTGCATGAGCCACCACCTCTTGGAAGTCCGCAGCAGATGTGTGTAGAGCCCACTCCCCATAAATGCATAACCAGTAATTGAAATATGTACCAGTACCTGGGCCAAGGTTTAGGATATTCTGGCCATTATTTATTTAGTATTGTTCAAAAAGGTCCATAAAAGTACCCAAGGTTGATAATTCAAATGAGATTGTTTGTATAATGTAATAAGAGCAGAGAGCTATTTAGTTGATGACTCATCTGGGATCTTCTTTCTCAAAGTTGGAGAAATTTCTGTAGCTTAAGTAACCTGCACTCTTTCTTTGCTCCTGAAAGTCCTTGTTAAAGCTACCACTTCAGGATCAATGCATGGGATTTTTTGTGTGTATGTTTAGTTTCTATTATGCATTCTAAGTTTCTGGCAGCTGGTAATTTTTGCCTACTTTTCATTTTAATTGCCTAATTATCTGCTCCGGTGAAATAAAGCCCTCCCAGTCTTTTCATCTACTCTCTCCCTCCCCCTCCCACCCGGCGAACACATGAGCTGTGTAATATTTACAAACGTAATAATATAATTGACAGCATATAATGTCTGGATTAATTTTATAATGTTTGCTGCCTTCATGCTTGTGGTGATAAGGGATGTTCTTTGTACCTGTGTAACAAATACGATTGATCTCTACTAAGTATAACAGAGGAACTGTGATATGTAATCTGTATGGCCAATGTATTCCTATAAAATATCCTATAAAATATCCAGTCTATGCAAGTATGTAACTGCTGCTGTGTTTTCCTAGTAAGCCAAAGGAAGTAACTGCAGATGTGATGAGAACATCAGCAGGAATCAGTGATAGTGGAAGCATATTTTTGCTTTATCTCAGTCAGGACAGTGATCCAATGTAGAATTTGGCACTTTATTGGCATAATCTGAAACTCCTCCTTCTATGAAAGGCAATACTGTTTGACAAACAGGTAGGTATGATCAACTGCATTCAGGGAGCTTTTAGCATTTCTGTATTGCAATTGTAATAAAGTGTATTTATTTATTGGATTACTATTCCCCCCCCCCCCATAGCCAAAAAGACTCTCAGAGCAGCTTCCAAAAATCAGCAAGAAGATGGTCAAAATTTAATCATGACACATGAGGAGAAAACAAGTTCAAGCATATGGTATTCAAGTTACAGTTGATATAAACAGCAGTTCATCTCTGGAAGCACTCTTTTCTCTCTCTCACTTCAATCCCCTAGTCAACATCCAACATCCAAGTGCAATGCCCATGCCATGAGGACAAAAAAGATCCTGCCACGCAGTTCTTCCCTCAGACTAAATGGCTTTCAGCATTTTTTATGAGCTGCCTTATGCAGTGTTAATTCTGATGATAGTCGGTCTCTTGGGCAAAATTCTTTTAGAAACTTGCCACCTGATTTCCTTGAAGTGGAGGTGCTGTGAATATAACCTTTTAAATAAAGAAGATATTTGTCCACGGAAAGAGAATAACCCTCTGGGTGGACTCACAACTACCAGCAGCCCCAGCTGGCAGGACCAATGTACAGGAATGGTGGAAATTGTAGGCCTAGAACAGTGATGTCCAACAGGTCGACTGGTTGATCCCCGAGTGATCGTGGTCAGTCGTGGTCGATTGCAGCTCACTTCCAATCTCCAGTAGCAGAAAGCATTGTTTTGAAAGTCTCCTCCCCCTGCCACCCTCGCTCTGCCCGTTTGTTACATGCATTGGGCGGTCGTTAGTGCTACTAAGCTTCCGTATATTTTGCTGAGTACGTTTGTTAATAGTGCTATTAATAGTCAATAGTGCTGTTGCTTTTGAGCGTTTATTGTCCCCCCCCCCCCCAAAAGAAGCTCTGGAACTTTTGCCTCCTGTAAAAAAAAGCTGCACAACTGAAGCCTCCCCTCCCAAAAAAGCCAAACAACTTGCCCCCCCCCAAAGCTCAACAGCTTTGAATCCTCCCCTAAAAAAAGCTCAGCAACTTTAACCTCCCCTACAAAGAGCTCAACAACCTTGGCCTTCCGCCCCCATTACAATGGGTAGATCACTGTCTCTAGGGAGTTGGACGTGCCTGGCCTAGAGCATCTGAAGGCCTGTTGGTTTCTTATCCCTGTTGTAAAGAATGTGATACAGCTCCATCCTTGGCTGCAGGCTTCTTCTCTTACCCTATCAATATTCATCTTGTGTTTATCTCTTTTCACCTGTCTCTTATGTCATGGAGAATGGCAATGGTAGTATGGTATGGGCTGTTTCCTGAATGGACTGGTTTATATTAGATATTTTACTGTGGAAGAGCCAGGTGTGGTTGATACAGCCACATTAAATGTCGGTCTACAGCTGTTAGCACAGTTCCAGATTTTTTAAATGGATACAGGCAGAAAACACATCAGGATTGTAAGTCCGTGTTCTCCTTGAAATGAATATTCATGGAGTGTTTCCACTTGGGAAGTTTAAATTCACATAGAATTACAAATCTACCCTTACTCTCATTTTTCAGTAAGCTTCTAATTTTGTTGCGTTGCCAGTTTTCTAATATTTTCCTTTCCAAGGAAAGAGGATGGACTACATCAACTGCTGATAACTTAAGTAGTTACGAGATTTAAAGTAAGAATGATTAATGGTAACTCTCTAAATGGGAGGCACGGTACAGTAGCTTTTCAGAAGAGTGGTGAAAAGACCGATGCAGCTAAGCATTGCCGAGGTGCTAATACATATTGCCCAAAATAGCTGAAATCCTGCAAAGAGTGATGTGTTATAAAATTGCATTTCAAAAGTTGATACTTTATAGTCAGCGTTTATCATTAACGTAGCTTTGCACTTGGATTATTCTGAATAAGATGTTGCCTCTGAATAATTATTATTCTGTGTAAGAAGTTTCCTCTGGACTAAATTGCACAACATTACATTCACACTGTGAGAAGCTCAGGGTTATATCTCCTCTTTATAATCACAACAACTCTGACAGGTAGGGATTGAAACTCAAGTCTCCTGAAACCTGAGCCACTACATTGTGCTGGTTTTTGATGTGATCAGCTCCCATCATTCTCAGATGTTTGCTGCATGCTGGAAAATAAAACTAGGTAATTGTGGTTGCAGTTTAGGAGGGCAGTTCTTTATCTTGTCCTGGTTAAGGAGTTATGTTCTGCTGTTCTTGATTGCTCAGATCACAAATTATAGTTTCTGCTTGAACTGGGGGTAGCTAAATTGCAAGGCGCTGAAATTTATGGTGTGCACTCTTATACTGTCTGGTGTCCTTATTATGAAAAGGGATAAACTCATATGACAAACACTAGGATCCTTATAGGAAGGCTGCCATGTTGTTAGCAGAAAAATTGGAAGAAGATTGGGCTTTTCCCACTGTTGGTCTTTGCTGTTGTTGTTACATTTGTATTACAGTGATGAACAGTGTCTATGTATCACAGTTAAAACATAGCTTTTTAGGCTGCTTTTCCCCTTGTTTTTGGATGACTGGATGACTGAAGAAATGGCAACTGCAGAAGACAATTTGATACAGGCAGTTTGAACTATATTGGCATATGCTCAGCTTTAATTTCTCCTGTTCCCCCACAGGCCTTATTTCAGATGACTGACCACTTTGAAACAGAGCTACAAATAGGCTTCATGGAGCTGTGAGGTCCAACACTTCTTTTCATGCTGTTCTTGATTTTTTTTCTCCTCTTGAAAAGAGCCTTGCTTCTTTTCAATGATGCAAACACTTTTCTGGCTTCCTTAATTGGCCTCGCATTTGTGCCAGCCTGAATTTGTTTGAACTATTGGCAGCACTGAGTTCCATTGATCATCATGCACTCTACTCCATCCTTGTGTGCTTGCCTGCTTCCAGTCCTGGATTTAGTTCTGCTGCTTCATCTTAGCATTTTTGCTGCTGAGAGGTGTTCTGTTTATTTTGCATCTAAGCCCCAACTAAGACAATGGGAATCTGAAATGATTCAGTTTTGTTTTTAAAACACACATTAAATGAATTGCTTATGCAGTATTATGCTGCTATGTTGTGACTGTATTCCGTTGGAGTTTGCACAAATGAGATTTGTCTTTCCATTGAAAAAGATAAAAATAATACCTTTCTTTACTTGGGAACAAATGTTGTGAGCAACATAAAGAGCAAGTTACATAAAGGTACTAAATTATTATTATTTGTTTAAAGAATTAATATACCACCCTTAATTAAGGACAGATAGTACTGTGGAACCTCTATTTACAACCGTAATCCATTCCGGAGGTCCGGTCATAACTAGAAACATACATAAGTAGAGGCGCACTTTTCCATAGAAAGTAATGGAAAAGTGAATTGATCCGTTCTAGACGATGAAAAACACCCCCTAAAACAGCAATTTAACACAGATTTTATGGTCTAATGAGACCATAGATCCATAAAATGAAGGCAACAATCAATGTACTGTACTATAAAATAAATAAGACAGTATTGTAGATGAAAAAAATTAACATTTACAGTGCAGTGGTACCTCGGGTTACATACGCTTCAGGTTACATACGCTTCAGGTTACAGACTCCTCTAACCCAGAAATAGTACCTCGGGTTAAGAACTTTGCTTCAGGATGAGAACAGAAATTGTGCTGTGGCGGCAGCAGGAGGCCCCATTAGCTAAAGTGGTGTTTCAGGTTAAGAACAGACCTCCGGAACGAATTAAGTACTTAACCCGAGGTACCACTGTATTTTTTTTCTCTTACGTGCACTGATGATACAGTAGTCATTGTTTGGATGGGGGGGGGGGCTTTTATCCATTTATGCAGTCACAATCAACCAGTAGTTGAACTGGGTGCCACACAGTCACAAAAACAAGTGCTCTGCAGCCGGCGGGGTGAGCTCTGGGCTGCTGGCAAGGCCTCTGTTCTTATCGAGAGGAAAGTTCATAAGTCAAAGCACCTACTGAAGGTCGTAACTGGAATCGTACGTAAGTAGAGCCGTACGTAAGTCAAGGTTCCGCTGTAGTACAGTGGTACCTCGGTTTACGAACTCAATCCTTTCTGAAAGTCTGTTCTTAAACCAAAACCGTTCTTAAACCGAGGCGCATTTTCCCTAATGAGGCCTCCCACCGCTGGTGTCTTTCCACTGTTCGGATTCTGTTCTTAGAAGGAGGTAAAGTTCTCAAACCGGGACACTACTTCTGGTTTTGCGGAGTTCGTAAATCAAATTGTTCGTAAACAGGACTGTTCTTAAACCGAGGTACCCCTGTACAAGCACCAAACAACACAAGTTTGTTTTAGATCCTGGTGTGATGTAGCTAATGTAATATTTATTACACTGACTAACGAAACATAAATGTTAGATTCCTGTAGCAAAACATTTCAACTTCTTCATTCATCAGTTGTTCTGATCAAAATGATGCTTTGCGGATGGAACTCTTAGAAGACCTTCATTTGCTGAAGCTAAGTGATGCTGGCACTGTCCTCTAGGTTGCAGCCATGTAGTGTTAATGTGACCAGCATGTACATCCCTAAGTTTTCTCTTTTTGCTAACAGTGCTGACTCTCTTGGCATTTCTTTAGCAATTATTGGTAAGTCAGACAGGCTGTGGTTTAGTGTTTAGTGGCAGGTTGCTTCACACATTTTTTGGTCAAAATTTGCGGTTTCTAAAATGTACACATAGGTTGGTTGTTCTTTTACGTATGTGCTGGATATTGCACCCCCCCTTTTGCATTTGATTATATAAATCATATAGCAGGACCTACAGGTGATGATGACCAGTTTGATGTAGCATGTTCTTCCCATCCTGCTGCTTTTGAAGGTAGCTGTCCACATGAGATACACACAAGTAATAGAACAGGGCTGATGTAATTTATAAGTATGTGTGTGTTGCTTATAAAATTAAAATTGGCTTTAGTAGAAAGGATTTAAGGAATTATGTAGAAATATGGTTTAAATTTTGAAGTTTAAGGTTTTTAAGGTAAGATAAGGTTAAAGAAATTAAGGTAAATTGAATAAAAGATTATGTAAAAGATGGAAAGGATATGTTGAGTTAATTAAATAAGATAGACTGTTAAGATAAATATTTAAACAAAAATTGAGAAATATGGGAAGAATTTGCTGAAATAACGAATTAAGCTAGAATACAAAAAGGGAGGCGTGAGGAGGTCCAAGAAACAAGCAAATGAAAAGATGCAATATGGGACTTGTATTTTTCTTTTTTGCTTTTTCATTTTATTTTTCTTTTTATCTTTTGTTGTATTTTTCTGTTCTTTTTCTATACTTATGTATTTTTGAAACTTTGAATAAATATCACTAAAAAAAATAAATTAAAATCAGAGCAATGTAAGGCAAGAGTATCCAAACAAAAATACATTAAAAAAATCTGAAGTTCAATATATTAAACACCCACTTACAACTGTACAACATCAGCAGGAGCAAGAAGCAAGTCAATAAAAATAAACACTAAAAGCTTGGTAGCAAGTGCACAGGAGATCAGGAGATAATGCTACAGTTAATGTACTGAAACAACTAGCCAAGTAGTCTTTTGTTTTTAAGCTCATGATTTTGTTTGCATGTTGCAGAAAGATGTCATGATAAAAAATAGGCTGTCTCATCATGGAACTGAAGTACCCTAGTGTCTAGTATAGCATCATGTATAGCCTTGAAAGTGTTCACCCTTAACTACAAAATAAAAGAAGCCCAGGTGCTCTAGGCTCAGGGACCAAAAGAACTTTGTGAGCTTATGGTGGTTTGATGTCAACTTATGTAGGTCTGAGATCTTTCAATATCTCTCATTCAGATGTGTTAAGCCAGAGGACTATCTCTCTGGCAGGGACTGTGGGGTAGAAATGAAATCTGTTGCCAAAAGGGCATGTGCTGTGATTTTGTCTGACTTCAGAACATGACATTTCAGCCAGTAAAACTAAATAATTCATGTGGATTATTTTAGATGCTTGTAAAGCCTGCCTTCCATGGTCAGATTAACTCTTAGTGTGAAAGTTACCAGTTCCTGGTCTTGAATGGTGCTACATTGA
This sequence comes from Podarcis filfolensis, assembly GCF_964270895.1. Classification (NCBI taxonomy): domain Eukaryota; kingdom Metazoa; phylum Chordata; class Lepidosauria; order Squamata; family Lacertidae; genus Podarcis; species Podarcis filfolensis. The sequence continues at coordinate 75,603,210 of NC_139605.1, read as the reverse complement.
CTCTAAAAATTAAGAGTCTCCATTGCTCCTCCTCCTGTTGCCATGGAAGGCTGCTGAGCACCTTTGTTCATGTTTAACTTTCCCAATTCTTTTTAAGCATGAAGCAATTTTCCAGCACTGTAGATGTTGAAGCATGCATTTATTTCAGCCTGGATGCCCAGAAACCCTGAATTTATTTCCATTTCAGTTTTTGAAAAACAAACAAAAAACTGGAATTTGAATTGGCATTTTCTAACAGAAGTAACTAAAAGACATTCTGAAACATGAAACCCCAAAGGGAATGCCTCCCCACTGCCACCACTTTTTGTATTAGCTCTGGGAGGTACATATAAAGGTAAAGGTACCCCTGCCCGTACGGGCCAGTCGTGCCCGACTCTGGGGTTGTGCGCCCATCTCACTTAAGAGGCCGGGGGCCAGCGCTGTCCGGAGACACTTCCGGGTCACGTGGCCAGTGTGACGAAGCTACTCTGGTGAGCCAGCACTAGCGCAGCACATGGAAACGCCATTTACCTTCCCACTATAAAGCAGTACCTATTTATCTACTTGCACTTAGGGGTGCTTTCGAACTGCTAGGTGGGCAGGAGCTGGGACTGAAAGATGGGAGCTCACCCCGCCACGGGGATTCGAACCGCCGACCATGCGATCGGCAAGCCCTAGGCGCTGAGGTTTTACCCACAGCGCCACAGACTTTAGCCCAAGAAAGCTAATGCTATAGATTTGTTCAAGTTGCTACCAAAGTCTTTGTTGATTTCCCTCTCATCATGATTTTTCCAGAAGCTCGTGGTGTGCACAATAGATGAATATAAAGGTCTGGGTATACTCTGCCCACAGTTCATGCACTCATCAGACCTTCGGAACAGAATATACCGGTACATAAAAACTATGCACTATCCCCAACACCGTTAAATGGGAGAACTCACTGCATAAATTGGGAATGGTACATTGGAACTTCCCAATGCACACCAGTGGGGAAATTCATCACCTGATGGGCCTGGTTCATACTATGTAATGATTTGGGCTAGGCTAAGACATTTGCCACGTTGTCAGCAGTGAAAATAACAGCAAGATTATCTCTTAATTTAACTTTAATATATATATTCACACATCTATGCACAGGCACAGTACTGATCAGTAAAGTGGAATTAAGGCTTTGAAGAAATTTCTAACCAATCTGTGTTCTGCCAGAAAATGTCAAAGAAATTATTGGTTCTTGCCTTTTGACAAACATGCTTGCCAACTTGTCTGCCTTTGTGGAGGGGGAAGATCTTTAGAAAATTCTCAGCAATTCCACTCTCCAACTCCATCATCCTGCCCTACATTTTCCTTGATTTTCTAGTCTATTGTATTGCATAGTGCAGCTGAATAAATAAAAATAAATGGTTTCAAAAATTGCCTAAGGAACCAAGTCTGTACAACATAATCAGAAGTGTGTCAGAGCCAATTTCAGACAGAAAATCGAGCAGTTGCATGCCCCAGTACTCTTAAGTTCTGGTCATGGATGTAATGACTTTGACTCCATATGGGAGGGCATGTGAAGGTTAAATAAGGCTGCTTCTTATTTTAAGACTAAGGTGTTTTTTTATGACCTCTTAGTGGTATATGTTAAAAACACAATGATTATATTTAGCTTTTTTCTAGTTCTGTGTGAAAAGTGACACCACATTTTTGGTCTAAAAGCAGGATAGGGAACCTGTGGCAATCAATACATTTCTGGATTACAGTACTCATCATCCCTGACTATTGGGAATGCTGGCTGAGGCTGATGGAATTTGGACTCCAACAACCTCTGAAAGGCAACAGGTTCCTGATCAATGATCTAGAAAGTGATTGTCTTTTAAGATGCCTGACGATGGCTTAATTCTCTTATGCCTGTTTCTGGGCAATATTGCTTCAGATACAGGTACAACTTGCATCACTGACTATTCCTCGATATAAAAATTAAATCATGCTTGTAGAAAACTAGTTATCACGGACTTGGTTGGCCAACTTCCCATTTCTCCCATTAAAGAAATATCTTGATACACTTCTATTTTCCATGATCTTCTCCAGTTAGCTTAGAGGTTTTAGTTTTGTTTTTCTCTTCCTCCCCACCCTTTTCCATACCTCATTCTTTACTTTTTCTCTCCTCATTCACCTGCTGATTGAGCTTGTCAGTCTGCAGAAAACATTTTGTTTATTTTGCTCCCAGTGTGGATTCTTTTTAGGAGCTCAGGATACAATGATTATGTAATATGGAGGGCCATTCAATTATTTGATCCCTATTCTGGAGTGATAAGGTCTTGGGTCAGCAGCAGAATGTTTGCTTTGCATGTAGAAAGTCCCTGGTTCAATCCCTGTCATCTGCAGATAAGGCTGGGAAAGATGCCTGTCTGAAATCCAGGAAAGTCACTGTTGGTTGGTAAGGACAATACTGAGCTAGTTGGAGTTAGAGCCTGGCTTGGTTCCTATATATGAGTGTGTGTGTGTTCCTATGGTATAGATGCAGGATATCACCTCAGTGGGGACTTTGTTGCAATGTGTGTGTGGGTGTGATATTTATTTCAATCGCTGCTTTGTTTGTATGTATTAATGTCAATTTAGACCTGGTCATGTGAAGGTTCAAGATAGGTACAGTGGTACCTTGGGTTACAGACGCTTCAGGTTACAGACTCCGCTAACCCAGAAATAGTATCTTAGGTTAAGAACTTTTCTTCAGGATGAGAACAGAAATTGTGCTCTGGCGGCGCAGCAGCAGCGGGAGGCCCCATTAGCTAAAGTGGTACCTAAGGTTAAGAACAGTTTCAGGTTAAGAACGGACCTCCAGAATGAATTAAGTTCTTAACCTGTGGTACCACTGTATTTGACAGAAAAGAAGCAACGTTTCAAGTTTTGTAGTCAATCTTTTTTTTTTTAATAGCTATGTCAGAGCATTTAAGCCGAGCACTTCTTACCTTCTTCTTATCTTTACCTTTTCTGACTGATGAAATAAAAATAAAGGATTTGTTGCCCCCCCCCACATATAATGAAATATGTTGCAAGTTCTTATTTCACAATAATAGAATTGCTTTGTTTATCACCTTCTATTGAATCCATAACTCAATTTAGGGCTTACAAAGACCGTTGGAATATCATAAACACATATGCTATGAGTGCTAGACTTTTTGTTATTGATTTCAAAGATGACCCAAAATGATACAGCTTAACTACTCAAGAATGTCAGAGCTTTGTGTATCTGTTCATTTTGGGAAGGTTGCAGAATCAAGTAGCTTTCCCCAGTATGGATATGTTGGAAGACAGCTTAAAATAGTATGTTAGACAACTCCATGCAATAGATTATTCTGGGCACCAAAAAAGTGTAAAGCTTTCCTCTCCACCCTAAATAAGTTTAGAATGTGAAAGTAAACATCATGTTGCTCAAAATGCTAGCTTTCAATTAAATTCATTTGATGTGTTTCAGTTACATTACATTCAATGCATTCTGAAAAGTGGAAACTGCCAATTTATATCAACTATGTGCTGGAGGTCCATTATGCAGAAAGGGCCTCATGGCTTCATCTGATCTCATGGGTGACCTCCGTGTTCTAACCTTGCACATATTGTATACATGTCAAAAACAAAGAGAATTTAAATGTGGTTGTTTTTGATTGATTAACTAAGTGGGTGTTTTGCTTCATCCAGTTGGTCCAGGGTTGTGGCCTGATGAGGGACAGGGAATTCTACTTGGATTTAAAAGGATTGGTTGGAGAGAGATCACAGTAGGAGAATTCATGTGTGCCTGAAGGTTGGGGGAGGGAGAGGGAAAATTTGCTGGAAGGAAGAGCTAGAAGCTAGAGCCAGGCATGGTGGCTTAAAGAGGCTTGGAGAGTGAAGAAAAATCAAAGAGCTGGAATCACTGGCTAGAGCAGAAAAAGAGCTATGGGGAACAGTAGAATTCCCAGGAGACAGTCGTCAAGGGAACTTGGAAGCTAAAAGGCAGCAGAGGCTTGTTGGAGTGTGGAGGAAGAGCTTCAGTAGGAGTCCTGAACAAAGCAAGAGCCTCTACAGAGGCAAGTGGTCAACTAGAAGACTACAAGTATATAATAGCCCTCAACCTTTGCCAACCTGGTGCTGTGTGTGTGTGTGTGTGTGTGTGTGTGTGTGTGTGTATGAGAGAGAGAGAGAGAGAGAGAGAGAGAGAGAGAGAACAACTCCCATCAGCCCCAACCAGATTGACAAAAGCTGTACCAAAGGCATTGATAATCTTTTAAATGGAATCCTGTTTTCTCACCATTGGTACTTTTTTTTTTTAACACTACTTCTGCAGATGATGAACACACATGAAAGAAAATCATTAATATATGGCAGATTATTTTTATCTTCCCCTTTGGGAAATTGTTGATAATTGTTTTGATTCCATGCACTCCACATCTTGCTTTGAACTTGTGCATGTGTTCTCTAATGCTGGAAGAGTTCTATGGGAACACCGTCACTTTCAGAGGGTCTGCTTTCTCAGGAGTGATGACTTGCTGATGTTAGCACAGAAGTATTTACCTGCTCCCATCCTTGGCTGCCTAAGCAACACTACTAATACTAGCCTATAACATTCTGATTAAAAATCATGCTCACAGGGCACTGTAGGAGAAGCGGGGTGGGTATTTCACATAGCAGACAAGCCAGCAGCACCTCAGCACATTCCCAAGATTTGACCAACTTTATTTCAGGGAATCACTAGTGTTTCCCACAGCAAAGATAAAATATGGGTGTAATATATAAATGTATGACCACATTCATGTGTTTGCTGCTGAAGCATCAGTGAACACAGATATTCCCTACAGAAATCAAAATATGTAGAACAGCCATTGCTGAAAATGGTGTGAGTGTGTGTGTTTCTTTTTTTTATATTGAGGGTATGAGTGCTTCTAAAAAAATACCCAGTGGAGGAAAGCCAGAAGAAAGGGTGTTATACATTAATACCAGTTGCAGGATGTATCTGCAGCATTGCTGTGAATTCAGTTTTTAAACTGTGAATACTTCTTCTCACCAGTTGCTATTTTAATGAGCAGCTTAGTTTGACCTAGATGAGGCATCTAATAAAATGTAGTAGGTGCTTCTGATGTGGAGAACCTTATGGGATACAACTGGGGATAGCTGGCTGTGATTTTATCTCTTCTCCCATCTCCTCCCCAAGAAATGACCTTAAAGACTGTGACAAATACTAGCATGGGAGAAATGGAGCCTGACTTGCAACTGTTTTGCATAATCTGGTTATGCAAACCAGAGATGGTTCTTGTTTGAAAGCTTCTCCTATTTCATCCTTATCTTGCATGGCAGGGTGGGGGGAGGAATTGTGGAATTGTTTTATATTGTTGGGGGGGTTGGGGGGTTGTTAGAGATCCCATTTTTCAGCTTTGAACCAGCTACCAAGATGATCTAAGTTAAATCTCTGAGTGATATGTAATTTTCTGAATGTGCATGCATGCCTATGCATGTGCATGAACAACGTTTTGTACACACCATACATTTAAGGCAAAGAATCCCAGGAATCCTTACAGAGCTATAATTCTCAGCACCCTTAACAAACTACAGTTCCCAGGTTTCTTTGGGAAAATAATATGCTTTAAATGCAGCCTCCAGTGCCCAACCAGCGATTTTGCACCTTACAATTAATGGGTTTCATTTTGAACATTGGTATCACATTATAGGACAATTTTTCAAGAATGCTTTCAATTGGAAGAAAAAAATGCTACCTTTGCTTTTAAAATCCATGTACTATAGTAGGGTAGGCTGCTGCAAAATAAATACCTGCCACATAAAGCAGTCAGCTAAAAGTTTTGAGCAATCTGGAATGTTCACTTAGAGCAGGTCATCTCAGGAAGTGATCCTTTGTGTGAGAATAGAGATACTACAATTATAAATGAACAACCTTTTCATATGTTTTTTTTTTTGAGAGTATTGCTGTTTGGCTTTCAAGCAGATTAGATCAGGGGTAGGCAACCTAAGGCCCATGGGCCACAAGCCACCCACGGGGGTCGTTTAACCAGCCCACAAGCCGCCCCTGAACCGAGCCGCCTGTTCGGCGAGCCCCTGCACACTGCGCTAAACCGGTGCAGCATGGCGCAGGGACTTGCTTCCGCAGTGCCAGAAATCATGTCTGCGCATGCACAGACACTGAAAAATGTTTTTGTGCAGGCACAGATGCCGGAAATCACGTCTGCGCAGACATAGATGCCGGAAATCATGGGCGCATGCACTCATGCGCATGCACAATGCGGGCCACTGAGGGATCTCCGCTGGAGTGAACCGGCCCAGGCAAGGTAAACCTTGCCGACCCCTGGATTAAGATGTTTGATGGATAGCATTCTGTTTGGGAGCATGCTTCAGTGAAGAAGACTGAATAGTGCCTAACTGTTTAAGAATTGCCAGGTATCCTTATGCTGGCAGTTGCTGGATAAATACTTTTATTTCCTGCCAATTTAAACTAATGATATTTTTGGCAGTGCTCTTGTGTGGGCAAGGAAGATCTGGAGGACTTGAGCATCCCTCATTACCTTGGTACAAAGCTAAGAATTGACATTCTGTGCTGGAGAAAGAAACTTGGCTAGAGGCTATTTATACCCCTTTCGTATTTTCCTCAAAGCAAAGTTCAGTCCATCCTGCTTATCAGTTAGTGTACAGATCCCACCCCTAGGTGGGATTGGTGGGATTGATAGCATGGAATTCCAGAGGAAAAAACTGTTTGTATGAGAGTAAGCAAGTGTAATGTTTCTTATATTTTGCTAAAAATGTGTTGCATTTGAAATGTACATAAAATGTCATTGAAATGTATGTAATATCAGGCTGCATGTGTATAAGAGAACTGGTTTGACTGCTGGCTGTGATCACATTTTGTTGGCTGGCAGTGGAAGAAAGGTTAACTATTTAAATGAGATCCTTATTTCATAAGTAAACTCTTTACACAGTAAATATTAAATTGGAGGACAGGTGGCCAAAATAAAAAATTGGAGCTGCGCACCCTAAAAGCCCTTAACATAAAGTGCAAGGTATCTTCTCAATGTGTTTGTAAAAGTTTGTATAGTGCATGGGCTAAAAGTCTAAACATCTACAAATCCAGAAGTTTCCAATGTGTGTTGTCTGGGGAATCTACTTTACTTTCATAAGTATAGTGGTGCAAAATGAACTTGTAATTAAATGAAGTTGAGGTTAGTATCCATTTTAAGAGTTTGAGTTCAATCTGCTTTCTTAACTTTCCCCCATCTTGATCTTGTGTGATGGGATGGAGACGTAGAATGGAGAGCTGAAATGCCACCTGGAAGGATTATTTGCTACATTCTGATCTTTGTATTTAATCGGGTCGGTGGCGCTGTAGGTTAAACCACAAAGCCTAGGACTTGCCGATCAGAAAGTTGGTGGTTCGAATCCCCGCGATGGGGTGAGCTTCCGTTGCTCGGTCCCTGCTCCTGCCAACCTATTAGTTTGAAAGCACGTCAAAGTGCAAGTAGATAAATAGGTACCACTCCAGTGGGAAGGTAAACGGTGTTTCCATGCACTGCTCTGGTTCGCCAGAAGTGGCTTAGTCATGCTGGCCACATGACCCGAAAGCTGTACGCCGGCTCCCTCGGCCAATAAAGTGAGATGAGCGCCGCAACCCCAGAGTCGGCCACGACTGGACCTAATGGTCAGGGGTCCCTTTACCTTTACCTTTATGTTGGTAAATGACATAGTAACAGAAAAATTATAGTGAGAATCTGTTTATGCACCTGCTGTTCTCATTTGGGGTGAAAAAGCATCCAGGAGAGAGAATGGCTTATGCCACCTGAGAAGACAGGAAGCAGTAAATACAATTTTAGGTCTTTTAACTCATCCTCTACCTCTTCTAGGTAGATCCCAGTTTCATTTCCTCTTTTAGCCTGAGAATGCAGCCTTTTTCTTAGGTTCTACTAAATGCTCAACTTTTCTTCTAAGATCTTATCTTCCATCTTCTTATCTATTATTGCCCCCATGTTTTTCTTCCCTCTCCCTCTGCACCCTCAGCTCCATCTTCCCCCTACAGGCCTTAGGTGTTTTCAGAATATTACCTCAGGGTGGAGCCAAAGCCCAGTGTAATTCTGTAATTTGAAAACCTGACTTTACAAAGGAGCTCAGAAGCTCCTGAAAAATGTTATATGGAGATGTTTCTTAACAAATGGAATGGAAAAGAGCCCTTGAATGTAGGGTTTTCTTCATTCAACTCGGAAGCCTGAAAAAGATTGTTTCTGGTTTCATGCAAAGAGTCCTGTTGTTGTTGTTGTTGTTTAGTCGTTTAGTCGTGTCCGACTCTTTGTGACCCCATGGACCAGAGCACGCCAGGCACTCCTGTCTTCCACTGCCTCCCGCAGTTTGGTCACACTCATGTTTGTAGCTTCGAGAACACTGTCCAACCATCTCATCCTCTGTCGTCCCCTTCTTCTTGTGCCCTCAATCTTTCCCAACATCAGGGTCTTTTCCAGGGAGTCTTCTCTTCTCATGAGGTGGCCAAAGTATTGACGCCTCAGCTTTAGGATCTGTCCTTCCAGTGAGCACTCTGGGCTGATTTCCTTAAGAATGGATACGTTTGATCTTCTTGCAGTCCATGGGACTCTCAAGAGTCTCCTCCAGCACCATAATTCAAAAGCATCAATTCTTCAGCGATCAGCCTTCTTTATGGTCCAGCTCTCACTTCCATACATCACTACTGGGAAAACCATGGCTTTAACTATACGGACCTTTGTTGGCAAAGAGCCCTACACATCTACAATTCTATGTATGTAGGTGTTCCTTAGACTGTCAATTGGGAGACAATGGAGTGTGCCTTCGGGGGTGAAGTCAAACCACTGCATTAGCAGCACTGAAGTGACTTTCCCAGGGTTTAAGCCTGGGCAGTGTGTATGGAGGTTCTGGGCTGCCCTGATGACAAGACTCCCCTCTCAGCCTCGCTGATATAGGCCAAAGGATAGCAGAGCAATACGTTTGGCACTGGCTCGGCTGCAGGAATTGCCAGAAGGAGGCATGCAAGCACTCCAGATTTGTGTAGGGTTTACTCCTTAGCCTTTTCCTCTCCCGAAGATATCCCACAAGGCAGCAGAGGCTTAGGATCAGAGTTTTCCTTTTCCTAGATGTGCTACTTTCCCAGGTTGATGAGCCCTATCTACCCCTTGATTTCCTCTACAAGTGCGTGCAGAAACTGCCTTCTTGACCATTGGACCCACTTGTCTGCTCAGTCCACCAGAACCTGTCTTCATATACAATTGAAGTCCCTAACTCACTGACCCATTGGCTACCCTCACCTGGTTTAGCCAGCCAGTTGAAACTGTTCTTGGAGTGTGGTCGCTGTCACATGCGGACAGCTTCTAGGAGCCACAGGTGAGAGCTGAGTGCAGTGGGGACCAAAAGAGGACAACTTACCCCAGAAGGAGCCTGACATGTCCTCCACCAGAGGTACTACCCCTCCTCTAACACCCCATACACTCATAACCATGAAATTGCTATGCATAGGTGGTACCAATCACAATGGTATATGAGATAGTGTAGCAGGTTTTATTTTCCAATAATTGTGTGCAGTGAACTACACTTTTTGGACATATTCCAAAGCTTGAGTATCCAGTTGTCAGTTGCCCACCATTTTTCTTTTTATCAAGCTTTGACCTGAATAGACAAGTCAATTTATTTTGAAGTATTCTACATCTTTTATTCTTATCCAACTTACCGTACTTTTTTTAGTTTAACTTTGTAGGTTGGATTTATCGTATATTTTCTTGTGTTGTGTCCTAGTGACTGATTTAAACATCAAGATTGCTGCAATTCAGTGTTCGATGAGGAAATGACAGACTTCTCATTATCGTGACACCATTTGTCTAATGCAGGCAGGGAGAACCTGTGGCCTTTCAATGGTCAGGAAAATAGAAGCTGTAGTCCAACAACATGTGTAGGGCCACAGGTTACTAATTCTTGATCTAAAAAGCCTAGTTATTCTAAATTTACTTTTCTTCTCACATAAGAGAAGCAGAAAGCTCTTCATTCTGTTATATATAATGTGGAGCCAATTAGCTCCATAGCTTCCTTTCATTATTGGCAAACGGGATATGCATTAGTTTTATTAAATGATTTTCTCTGCTTATTTTCTTCCCATATTTTGCGAGAAAACTAATTTGATTCCCTTTTGGGGTTCTAGGTGTGGTATGAGATGATAAAGTGCATCTTTTTTGCTATGGTTTCCAGCTGTTCTTTGATCAACCAGCATTTGTTTTCATGCATGAAGCGGCCTAGAAATTTATCCTAATCAATTTTAAGCAGAGAGAAGGCTGAGTTGGAAGTTCCAGCTGAAGCAGTTTAAACAGATGGCAATTCACTATAAAAGGAAAGTTAAGGTAGAATCACCAGGAAGGAATTGCAAGGCATGAGGAACAATTTCGCAGAGGAGGTTGTATGCTAGCAGTCTGTTATATTGCTGTAGCACTGCAATCATGGCTGGATCAGGATGAATTCAGCATCAGGCAGCTTTTCTTTTTTTATGTGCACCAGTCATGTGTGATTTCGAAATGTCTCAGACTTTTTTGACCTTCACTATTATCCTGCAGTTTGCTAACAAAGAACACCATCTGCCACCCCACCCCCCTTTTAAAGAGGAAGCTTTCAACAGACTAAAATGATCACATGATTTTTCATATGTTGGCTGTCAAAATATAATGGAAACCTATAAGTGAAACTAAATTAATTGCAACCCTAGTATAAAGTATTGAAAATACAAACTGATATTGTACTGAATGAGACCATTAGGACACTGAGCTCAGTCTCACCTATTCTGATGGGCAGCGGCTTTTTCTTATAAAATTTAATGTAAATCCCACCCTTCCTCTCAATGGAGCCTAGGGTGGCAAACTTTAAGTAATAAAATAAAATAAAAATGTTTAAGACATCTTAAAAAACAATTTCCATACTGACGCAGACTGGGAAAGATCACAAAGATTTGTTGACAGAGGATGGTGCTCTTCAATAGGTGCCTGCAATACTAAAAGTGTCCCAACAACACCCAGCCCCCCAATGAGGACACACAATTGGAAGTTTGGTTACTTATTGGCAAAGCCTTCAATTACAGCAGCTCCTAAGGTGCAAATATACCACTGCTGTTAAATACCCAGCTAGGGATCTTTTTCTTCAGACCTGTGCTTCGACCTGGATAGTTGGAGCAACAGCATGAACATGTCTCCAACAGCAGGTTTAAACTCCCTCTTCTGATGTGGTGTGTGCAAGCAACAGTGACTTCTCCTGCATAGGAGCTCCAGCTTCTCCAGTAACTTTAACTCCCTCCTCATCCTTGGAAATAGGGGACAGAGGAGATTCTAACAACCCAACTCTCTCTTCCACTTCTGTGTCTTCCTGCAACACTTCCTTCGCCTCTGCCACTTCTGTCTATGACTGCCCAGCTTCTTCGTCTTCCCTCTGGCTCACAGGTGGCACAGAACCCCACAAATCACTGGCCCCTTTCCCTGGATCAGGCTTCTGCCCCCCTGCCCACTCTGCCCACCCTTCAGACTCTTGACTGTCCCTGACAGAAAGGGAGGGAACTCCATAAGGTAGTTGCTACAGCAATACTTGGTGGTGATAAAAAAAATCACCAGGTGGTTTCTGTTGAACGGGAAGCATAGCACATCAGATTAATGGAATGCTTGCCTGTCTGCATAAATAGACCATTGGAACAAGTCCTCATCTGTCACCTCATCACAAATGTGAGTGAAACAGAGAAGTGTACGTTTTGACTTTGCTTAAAACAGAAGGTCCATTTTGAACATTTGTTCTATTGGTAGGAATGTGGATGGTTGTTGTTTTTTAACTTAATCACTCATTATTGCAACGGTATCTGAAAACATCGCTCAGATGCCTTGTGCAGACTTCTGAGCTCTGCATATATATCATGACTATTTAAAGACTGCTGGTGCTTAAATATTGTGGTGTGTCCCCCTCCCCCCTTCATTGTGCACCCTTCATAAAAGCAGACATGATTTTAATGTAGGATTCATATAGATATGCTTGGGAATTTTATTAAGAAAAATTATTTAAGATGAGTTTAACTCGGCTTAGAACGTATGTACATGTGCTCACACACAATTTTGCTCCTATATATGTTTGTACTGTTGTAGTAAGAGTTCATTTAAGGACAAAAACATGACATTCATAGAACTGGTATTGCATGAATGTTTTAAAATTATTATTTTTTTTAAAAAATAAACTGTTGCAGGACCTCTCAGTCAGGATTGTATGGGTGATGGGCTCTTAACTATTTGTCCCCTGCATTCCAGATCTGGAGTGGAACCTTCTGCAGGTGCTATTTGCAACAGAAGGGAAGCCCACAGTGACTACAATGGCCCCTTGTTGAATTGCAATTGTGCCACATAGTTGTTGGATGAAAAAACACTAGTAATTTGTCTTTGAGATAAAGTATGTTTAAGCTGTGTATTAATAGGGAAACAACATTCAAAAATCTGTATTTCCTACTTGAATTAAAAAATAAACTGTGTGTATTCTGGAAATGTGATGGAGAAGACTTGCAAAAGCGGCATGCAAGCATGGCACAAACCTGATATATTGGCTTATCCATCCATCTCTACATGTAACCAAATTAAAGCATAACACAGTACAGCTCCCCTGCCCCCAGCAATGCAGTGTAGAATAGCTGAAAAGAAGCACTCATTCTCCTGGCCACTTTGAGGGGTTTTTGTGTGTGTGTGGAGGACGCTATTCTGGTTTTGGTAAGTCACCAGCAACTCCACAACTGGGTAGGTTGGGTAGATGCCAACAAGCTGAAAACAGCCAAAGATAGTGGATCGGCAACCTTTAACTACTGTAGTTATCCAATTCTTGTTTCCTACAAGGGTACCCTGCAAAAGCTACACAACATTGCAAAGCCACAATTTTTCTCCTCAGCTTTCCCATACTTGCCAATGGTGTACAAGCCATCTTGGGGATGGGTCTGTGGTGAGGAGAAAAAAGATCGTAGAATTGTCTCTGAACAATGTGATATGGTCCTCTGTATGTTCCACTTCTAAGCTGTGTCCATGGGCTTACATCAGCTGTTAAATGGCATATAAAGCACAAAATTGTTGTTTTGTGATTGATCCTTTTCTATGCAAACAAACTTTGTAAGGTTTCTGTCATTTTCACCTCTCTAGCCAGTAAGTTTCTTAAATGTTCCTGTTCAGAGATTATAGCTGCAAATTGGGATGTTAGTAAGATGATGTTTAGCATTTCAAAAGCTCATTGAGAGGGGAAGGTAGCCCATTTCAGCTAATCTAAAACTAATTGCCTACTAGAATGTAAAGGAAGGCATCTATCTCTCCCATATGTGTCTGGAAAGCATATTTCAAAGCCTTTCAGTTCTATTCATTAAGGAGCAGCAGATTCAATCTTTTCTCCTTTTTGCTGCATTGTGCTTTTGAGACTGAAATGACAAGTTCCAAATGTGAGTAGAAATCTGTATTTTAGAAATGATATGATAAAATAGGTACTAGGCATGGAAACTTGCTAATATATTTTGGAATGTGCAGTAATACAGACAACACTGCCTTATTTAGAATGGCTGCTGAAAAGAAAATAAATAAATAAATTCCTTATAGTTTAGGATACAAAGATATTGCTGAAGTCTTTTGAAGACAGCTGACTTTAGAAATGATACAGGGGAAAAACAATTCAAAAGGTGATATAGTTTTCTCATGAATGTGATCTTTTGTTTGAAAGCACCCTCGTGCCAAACCTTGCCACTACAGAGAGATGGCTAACTTTGATATGAATTTATCCAGCCCCTTGATTCTGGATCTGAGGCTTCCTCTGGGTCCCTTCTTTGAGAGAGGCTCAGAGGATTGCGACAAGGGTCTTTCAAGTTCTGGCCCCCCATTAGTGGAATGCTTTCTCACATGAGGTCAATCTGGCACCTTCACTTTTTCAGCACACTTCATCTTTTTCAGCACTGCATAAAAACTTACATGTTCCCTGACTTGGTCCGCTGAGAAAGGTTTTAACCATAGTGGAGTGAGTGACCTGTGTCCTGCTTAGTCTTTTATATGTATGGTAACCTCATTAACCAGTTCTGTGGAATGGGTATTGGAGGCACTGTTCTAAAGTGGTTCTGTTTCTACCTACAGGGTCGTGTCCATAGTGCAGCATAGGGAGAATGTGTTTTGGCTCCATTAGCTTTGTACTATGGTGTATCACAGGGTACAATCTTGTCTCCAATGTTGTTTAGCAGCTATACTGGGTAGGGCCATTCAGAGTTTGGAGGCGAAGTGTCATCAGTACACTGATGTGACATGCAGGTCTACTTCTTCATAACTTCTGAGTCAGGAGAGGCTGTGCATGATCTGGACCATTATCTGGTCTCAGTGGTGAAGTGGATGAAGACCAGTAAGTTGAGCTTGATCCCCAGGAAGACAGAAGTACTGTGGGTTGGTTGTTCCCATGGTCCATAAGATTGGCCAGTTGCCTGTTCTAGAAGTGATTGCACTCCATATTAAAGAATAGATTTGGACTTTGGTGATGTTCCTGGGTCCATCTTTGTAACTGGAGGCTCAGCTAGCCTCTTTGGCTATGAGTGCCTTTTACCAGTTACATATGGTATGCCAGGACACAGCTCTAGTGCTCAAAAGCTTGCTCTTATCCATTGGAGCTGTTGTTCAGTATTGTGGGCCCAATTTTATGGAACTCCCTTCCAGCTGAGATCAGAGACCCTGTTGAACCTCTGGTACCTACTTCTTTTTTTTATTCCTGCAGGCTTCTAATTAAATTCTGATTGATAGTTTTAACTTACTGTTAGTTCATTATATTGAGTCTCCTTTGCACCACTTAATCATGACTGTAATCAAGTAGTATATGAATTGTTGAAAATAATAATAAGAATAATAATGATAAATAAATAAATAACAAATTTGAAGCCTCCGCCTCTTTCTTCTTATAGTTCTTTAAACTAGATTTGGGCTAAACAGCCCTTCACCCGAGGATTTGCACAAGACCATTTGACACCTGAGGTGAACCACAAAATGGTGCCCCCCCTACTAGGAACAAGGTGGGGAGAATAAAGATCTATACATTGGGATCAAAGCTGGGAGGAGACCAGCAGCACCTCCTATTCACCAAGAGGCCACTGCAGAGGTGGCATTGGGGGAGGGGCTGCCGAGGAGGAGGCAAATCTGGCTTTCAAAGAACAGGCCGCAACTGTGGCAGTGGCAGCAGCGTTGGGAGATGCATTCCTTTGAGGCTGGATCTGCTGCCTTTGTGAATTCTGCCGCCCAAGGCAGTCGCTTCACCTTGCCTCATGGGTGGGTTGTTCCTCAAGGACTGTCCTCTCTCCTGTAGGAGACATAGTCACACTAACTTTGTTCTAGGTTTGACTGATGGCACAGTACTAACATATCAAAGGTAAAGGTACACAGGAAACATGCAGAGGCCTTGTTTAAAGCTTCTATAACTTCATTGGGTTAGCTTCTCTTGACAAATTATGTAGAAATAGCTGTATGTTTGACTGACCTTAAAGGCCTGTGGTCACCTCTGGAATATTCCTAGAAGCACTTTTATTAACTAAACAGTCTGTGTTGCAAACAGCTCTTCTGTTTAACTTACTAGAGTTGCTTTGAACAATGACTGCAAAATATGGCCGCCTTCCATAGTCTGTTGCTTGTGAGGATTTAGAAGTAATGCATTTAAAGTGATAATCAGTAGCACATAAATTCAAAGTGGGCATGCATCCACTTGAATCATTTCGTTTATGGCCTTAATTACTTAACGAAGACCTTCATTTCCCTCTAAAATTCCCTTCAGCTTTTATCCATTGATTTAAGACAAGCAGTAAAAAAGATGGAAGAGGCATTTCCAATTGCATACTTTCATGCAATGTGGCTGTGAAGAGCCACAAAAGAACACCTGAGACAGCAGCACTGTCCTGCATCTTGCCAGCTGTCAATTTATCATGGGATCTTCAGGGGTCTCAAGAGGATCTGACAGGGTTTGGCAGTAAAACATTCTGACTTACGCAGTTGTGTCATGCTGAACTGGTAGGATGGGGGCACTTTGGGGCAAGCAGCAGAATTGAAAGCCAAGCTAAACATGTGCATCTTCTCAATTCCCACTTAATTTGGAGTAGGTAGTTTATCTCCACAGGTTTTGTTGCAAATCAGAAATAGAGGTCCAACAACTGGACGACTTTGCACTGGGATACAGTATGTGTTAAGGCTGCCTCAAATGACAAAGAACTACATTTCAGCCTAATTCTGTTTCAAGAAGAAGAATTCATTGACCTCCAGATGTTGTCAGACTCCAGTTCCCATCATATTGATGACTGTCAATATTGGCGGGAGCTGATGGCAGCTGAAGTCCACAGATTCCCTATCCCCACCCTAATTGAAAGAATAAAATAATTAAATGGGTGTAAAAATAAAACAGGCAGCCAAGGAAGAGAGATGAACCATGTACATTATTCTGAGCTCCTTGAAGAGAGGGTAGCACAGAAAGCAGTAAATAAATGACACCTTGCACACTGAACAACACAACTCAGAAGTGTGTGTGTGTGTGTGTGTGTGTGTGTGTGTGTAAATAGTCCTCCCACCTTTTGTAGGATTGAGGGAGTGGGAAGGAGAAGAAAGTGGCATTATAGAAAGTCATTTTCTTCTCATCTGCTTCCTGGAGGTTCTATCTAATATTTTTAATTGACTTTTTCTTTCATGCCTTTGAACATTTTTGGTTTGGGGCCTCTATTACTTTATTACTTTTTGTACTTTGAATACAGCCAAAGACATGCATTTTGTTTGCAATTTAATTTAAATTGAAAATAATCTGCTTTGTGGCAATAGGAGTAAGGATATTTTTTCATTTGTTTATGGTTTCTTCTCTTTTCAGACTATGGGTAAACATTTCCAAGCTCTAGGCCTACCCGATGGATGTTAAACTTTAGATACTGTCTGTGGTACTAAAGACCTTGCTTCTTATGGCTATTTTATACATGATTATTGGGCTGAAAGTGAGTGACTTGCCTAAGATCATCATGGTGAAGGGTGGATTTTGAAGCTAGTTTTATTATATCTATTAGCTGCATTTTATATGCTGCCTTTTCTTTATGAGGAGGCTAGAGCAACATACAGTACATGCTTACCTGCATCTCCACAGGAAGGGTGCCACTATTGAGAAAGCCCTCTGTCTTGTTCCTTGTAAAATCCCTGTATTTCTTCAACGCTGAATCCCCAAGTGTCACCTGAAACCTGCATAGCATCTAGGAGATCCGAGTCTATTACCTTGCCTACCTCTTGCCAGTGCCATCCTCTCCACTCCAGCCTCTGGCAAGGATGAAGGGAGGGGCAGAAAAAACTTGGTACATGGTCTCAGGTCCCATCAATCATTCCCACTCCCTTTCTTTATGGCTTTCATGCCAAGCTTGTTTACTGTTTTGTGACATTTTGGTTGCCCTAATAAAGGTGTGCCTTTGTGGAGTTTGTAATGATTAACATTTTGTATTAATATGAGTTGCTCGTCTCCAGTAATGAGGATGCATCTTTTATTCAGTGTTGCTGTAGGGAGATTAACACAACAACAATTAATAATTTTATTATTTATACCCCACCCATCTGGCTGGGTTTCACCAGCCACTCTGGGGGGCTCACAGCATATATCAGAACATACTAAAGCATCAAACATTAAAAACTTCCCAATACAGGGCTGCCTTCAGATGTCTTCTAAAAGTCAGATAGTTGTTTATTTCTTTGACATCTGAAGAGAAGGTGTTCCACAGGGAGGGTGCCACTACCAAGAAGGCCCTCTGCCTGAATCCCTGTAACCTTGCTTCTTTCAATGAGAGAACCAGCAGAAGTCCCTCTGAGGAGGACCTCAGTGTCTGGACTGAATGATGGGAGTGAATACGCTTTGGCCAGGTCCAAATACATTTTTTTAAGAAGCAGTTTAATAACCACTTCTTTAAGCCAGTCTAAGAAGACTCCCTCACAGAGGGAGTCATTCACCACCCTGCGGAGCTCATCGCCCAACCCTTCCCAGCTCGCTTTTAGGAGCCAGGATGGGCAAGGATTAAGGAGACAGGTGGTCGGTTTCACTGGTCCAAACAGCCTGCCCATATACCTGGTTCACTGCTTGCCACTTCGCATGCTGATGAAGCTCATTTCCAACTGTTTAAAGCAGATTATAGGACAGCTATATTTTAAAAATGGTTATCTTTAATAAAAAGAGAAAAACACACTGGTTTTAAAAAGAGTACAGAGCAAGTTCTTGCGGGGTTGATGAATACAGCAGACAGAGCTTAGTCTTAACCAATATGTAATTGTAGAATGGCAGCTTGGGCTGTGAACCTTGGTATGACACTGTGAGCATGTCCCAATTTCCATCTAATAAATGGTGGGAGGTATGCTAGTTCTATATTAGGCAGATATGTTTAGTGATTTGCAATGAATCTATTGATATTAATCTGTTTTCATGGTTCATCTGTTTTTAAGGTATCAATTTCATTCATAATTTAAAAAAAATCATATGCCACCTTGGCACTTCATCCCTTGGTTACATTGACCGCCCAGAGGAGATTGGAGTGAAGAGCAATTTTAGACTTCTGTCTTAATACCTGACTGAATTTCCATCCAGATCTATTTAGATGAGTGGTGACATTAAACAAAAATAAATACATACAAATGTAGGAATTGGTGTGGAACCTGTGTGTATTGCTGTATGTAATGATCACACGGTTTTATTTGGTTGACTGCATACATTACTAAAATAATATATGGTGGTCGCATACAATAAATCTATGCATGTATTTTCTCTACATGAGAAGCTCTTGCATGCAGGAAATGGTGTGAAATTTGTCACTTTTTGAAGCAGACCCCTTATTTGGCTTTAACCATTAAATGTACAGATTTTTCCCCACACACATGGGAGCTGTGAAATAATGTTCTACAATTTCTTGACACCTTTTGCATTCAACTGTGAAACACCAAAATAAAACCACAGAAGTGTAAGTTGCTTAGAGGAACAAGGAGGTGATGGTGTTGCTCTGATCATATTTGGGGAAAGCAGCAACTCCTTTGAGGCTATAGCTTTCTTTCCAAATGCTAATTGCATAAGCATTATGAGTACTAACCTGTGTAACTAAACATGAATGGTGTGCTGTTTTGATTTGCATTGCTCAATAGGCAGTAATAAACACAGAGAGAATTCCATCTGCAGAGGCCAGTGCTATGACAGGCAATTTTCTTGGCACTGCGTGGGGCCAAGCAAAAAGAAGATCAAATACCTGAGCTGTAGTTGAGCCCAGGGTTATTAAGAGCCCCCACAACTGCTTAAAGAACAGCCAGTTAATTCAGCAACTGTGAATCTAGAAGTATTTGACACCTTGTGGATTGTAATTTTGTTCTTTAATTTTATTCACTTAATCATAATAGGTTGAAGCTAGAAAACTTGAAAGTCTTTTGTAATAGGGGGAATCCATGTGTGGATTTTGTGTTGTGCTGTATTTGCTGCTTTAAAAAAATCCTTCTTATAGAATTAAAAATGAAATCTGAATTACTCTAACCACCAACCACCTCATGTGCTCTATCACTGAGGTATGGTGAAGGATGGGTAAATATGTCAATTTTTGTTTCTCTTGATTTTTCATTCTTCCTATATTAAGTTCAGCTCTCAACATTTTCACATTATTTTGCCATTTTAAAAAATTCTTCACTCCACTCCTGCACAGTATGGTTGCAGGTCCTGTCCCCAGTCTATGTACATTGAATTAAATGGCTCTCTGGCTGTGTTGAATATTTGTGTATATGAATCAGCCTCTCCAAAAGCTTACGGAAGAATGCAATGCTAACAACCAATACCAAGATAAAGGGATACAAGACCTGTGTGTTGAGCACAATGCTTTACGGAACTGAGACGTGGATAACTTACACCCACCAGGAGTAACACCTCAATGCCTCCCATAAGCACTGTGTGAGGAAGATTTGGGGCTTTACATGGCAGGAAAGAATCTCAAACAAAGATGTGCTCTCCCAAACCCACATTCCCAGCATGTTTGCACTCCTGTATCAGCAAAATCTGTGCTAGCTTGGTAATGTCCACAGAATGGAAGATCTTCAAGGGCATGCATTATGGGGAGCTGGTTTCAGGCACCTGGACCTTTGGTAGACCAGCTCTGTGTTACAAAGTTGTCTGCAAATGTGACACGAAGGCTGGCAACATTAACCCTCCTGTGTGGGAATCCCTTGCATACGGCTGCAGTGCCAGGAGACAGTCAGTCAGGTCATGTATCCACAGCAGTGACCAGAGGAGGAATGACTGCTGGGAGGAACACAGAAAGAAGAAACACCATGGTGCATCTGCAGCAGCAAACCAGAGGCCTTCATCTTCCCCAACTGCACAAAATGGGTATCTTCCATTTCAGTCAGTACAGTCAGAGCAGGTGCTGTAAGTCTCCAAAAGTTTGACTTCGCCTCCAAAGGTGTACTCTTCCACTGTCTTCTGAGACAGATGGATGCCTATCAACCAACCATGACTGTATGATCTGAAATCCTGGAAAAATAAGGATTTCCCAGTAATGCTGGAAGAGTCCCCCACTAATAGCCTTGCTCTCCATTATGTCTTTGCCAAGGTTGCCTTTGGCCTGGTACTCAGACTCTGCTATTAAGAGGGCTCCATGTATATGCTTGTTGTGGATTTAGGTAGCACATGAACACTTCAGTGAGCAATGAAGCTTTAAACATTAGCTTAATGCACAGGTAATGACAACAGCTGCAACAGTGCATTGTGGTAATTTACCAGTACATTGAGTTGCTTGTAGCGCTTGCTTTCAAAGCTGGTGAAGTTGCAATTTCAGCTGAATTTGGGGAAATCACTCGAAGCATCCATTGTGCTGCGCTATTTCAATGACTTTTGTTTGATTTGATCATTGCAAAAATCTTCATTGCTGAATTTTTTTGAGGGTGAAAATCTGTAAATTTTGATAATAAACCTGATTTGCAATGGGTGTTGAATAATTTCGGTTGCAAATGTCGCATCCTGACAATATAACATTCATTTGGGTTTCTTTGGGGAGGAGGAGCAGATGGCAGGACATGAATGTTCTTCCATTTTCCACATTATGTTAAATAGCTTCTTTCTTTCTTTTTGTCATATTAATTAGTTTTAAAATCTAGCCCTCATAGTGTACAATGAAGGACTTGTGCCTATGCTTACATGGAAGTCTGTGCTAAGTTGGCCAGAATAACTGGTGTTTTCAATCTGTAAAATGTTCTGAGTACCCACAGTTTCAACAGTAGTGTATGTGAGAATATAGCCAATTTCCTTGCCCAGCTTTCTGATCATAGAACAATTCAGAACTTGAAATATGAACAAAAACTGACTCTGCAAGTCTTATCTGATCAAAAGCAGTACAGTAATGTGTCTCATTTGGATGTCCTCCAGCTCTGAATCTTATCCGTGTCTCCTTTAAGCTTCCTACCTTGTTACTTCACAGTGAATAAACTTCAGAAATTGTTCACAGCTTGTCTTGGATATAGATGTGAATGTAAGATACAGGCAAACATTGGGACATTCTATATACCTGTTCTGTACTGTGGAGCTAAGAGTATAGAAAAATACTGACTTATTTTCACCAGGACAATAATCAGGACTCCACCAATCAACATCAGACTTGGCCAGACAAAAGTGAACAAAAGGAACTCAGGAAGATATTGTCTGTATAAAAGGACAGTGGCTTCTTGTCCTGATGGGTCATAATAACAATAAAACACCTGGGCTTCTGTGAAATTTTGTCTTACTTTTTCTACATTCTCTTGCACTGCAGTATAATTCTTCAGAGTCGGGGGGATGTAGGAGCACTGCAGAAACAAAACAAACCCCAGGAAACCAGTTAATCATAATTACTCAGTAACAGGAAAAGCAGTATGCTTACCAATATTGCTTTCTGGCAATAAGTGCCAGCTGTGAACTAGATCATTAATATACATATTATCATTACTTTTGTATAGAGAGAGGTGAACTTCCAAAAGCTTCCCTCAGAATTTTACCTAAGCTCTTTTGAAACGAAGTGGAAGAACTCAAGCAATCTGAGGACTAATTTCAGGAGTCACTCCCAAATGGATTATTGGTTCCTATGGCAATTGGGTGGGCAGGAATAGCTGTGGGGATGGAATTTGCCAATAGGTATGTTTTACCCAGCCAGCAGAGCACCTACTATAGGAAGGTGCTAGTTGGAGAAGACCTTCCCCTAAGTCACCACCAGACAAATCGCTACCGGGCACAGTATAGTAGGGTTGGTGTCCCCTGATCTCAGGCAATGGGCTGGATTCTATGGAAGGAGCTGCTCTCTTGGACCACCTGGTCCTAAACTGTTCAGTGCCTTATAAGTTAGCAACAAAAACTTAACTCTGCTTGACAGCAAAGGCAACCAGTGATGCCTTTAGGATAGGTGTGTGAAGGAAGGTGTCGCTGAGAATCATAACCACCACATTTTGTAGTGCAAAAGTGTATCAAGGACTCTCTGGATTGCACTTTCAGTATTTCACCATAGTTAAATACACATAGAATTTACCCCTTTATTGATGTCTAATACAGAGTATCTGAGAACAGAATGATCTGCTGGGAATTATAACAATGGCCTACATTTCAGCCTTATTGTAAAAATTATTAAATGTTTGTGAAATGTTTTGAGGACTTGGGGGGAAATACAAAATAAATGACTATTAGACAAGAGTAACCAGTATGGGTGGGTGTTGGCACAGGCCACCCTTCTGAGAGTGGCATCACTGCTGCTTACCTGGATAGTGCAGTATAGGGCAGAGGGAAGGAGAGCTTGGTGTTGTCCAGGTGTACCAGCAGAGCTAACTCAGTGCTCCCATAGACCCAACCTCACCATTGCCCTGCTGTTGGGACAGTAGCTCTGTGGCACTGCCCTTCCATGTTACCCACCCCTACTAACACAGCTCAGTCACACAGAAGGGGAGAAAGGATGTCCAGAATTATGAAACTTTTGACAGTTGGAGCAAACCTGTTTCCTTGTGTAAGACAATCAGAAATTTTATTATAATAAGAAATTTACAATTTATCTAATTTTACTTGATTATGTATTAGAAATGGAGAAATATATAGCACTTCTAGTTTTGCCGCACAATTTAAGATCAATGAACTGCTCACTGTAGCTTTTTATTTTATGTATGTTAAAAAAAAAAAGCTCTCTCCTGTATGTTAAACTGAAAAGTAGAACCAACAGCACCAACAATGTAATGGAGAACTATAAATCACTTACTTCAAAGATGTAATTCTAATATGAGCAAGTATTTCTGTGCAATCATATTTCTTTCTAAATGTCCTTGTGTGCCTGAGACAAAATACGTGAGCAACTATTGATGGCCTTGAAGCACAAGTTGAGCTTTCCATTAGGGAAATTTCCCATATTGTTAATTTGTCTAGGGAATTTTAGATATGCAATGTAAATAGGATTATTTCCTGCTAGACTATGAATTACCGTAAGACACTGAAACTAATAACAAATGCAGCTTAAAAACAAACAAGTGAATGTGCAAAATAATTCTGTTTAAAATAGTAATTCCCTATTTGGAAAAGGTTTTATGGCTTCTCTTACATGACTCAAACTGAAGTTGTTTGGATATATTGTAGAAATGAGCAATTTTCTTCAGTTTTGCTTTGCTATTCTGACACTGTGAGAACCTTTCAGATGGGCTCCATTTGATTCCAACAGGAATTGTGAGTTTTAGAATGTCAGTAATGCTTTGTTTTTAAAAGCAAAAAATACCCCCTCACTCCGCTTCTTAGGTCCTATGATTTAGGAGTTATATCAGGTTTTTTCTGATATGGATAATTAAAAACACATATCTGACCCATAATTCATGTGTGTATGAATTATTTAAAATTCACTGCACAATTACAAAAAGCCAAAATGTTTTTAAATGGTTGTTGTTGTTATTTTAGTATTTTTTGAATGTCTTGTTGAATTTTAGACCAATACCTCTGCAAGAACTGCAGATTGATTCTGATATTTGATTTCCATTTCAAGTGAAAGTATTCAGGAATATGAAACTTCCAAAGCTGGAGACAAATCTGACCCAGGGGTCCGAATGGGCAAATCTATCAATTTCCATTTATCTGTTTCTCATCTTTGCAGTCTTAAGATCATTTCTCTGTTTTTCAGCATCAGTTTGCAATTTAAGTCCTTATGACAATTTAGCAGTCCTCTAATGAGAATTTTTGTTAAGTTATACATGTTTGCACTGCTATTTTATGAATTGTGTGCTATGAGATATCTCAAAGTAATTTTAAAAATTGTATGCAATTTCCCCTAATATAATGCATTTTTTGTAAGTTGCTTTCAGTAATATATGCATTTAATGGTCACTATACCCCAGTTTTTTGTGTACATTACTTGGCCGGAGAAATACACTGCGAATTTTGGAAAAGTACAAATTATTAAAGATAGCTGTTTTTCAGATTATCTTTTATTTCTTAAAGTGCAAATTAGGTAGGTTCACCTTTAAATGTGAACTGCAGAGAATTTATCGCTTATCCATATAATAATGGTTATGGCCAGAAGCATGTAGGCAATCCATGCAGCCAGTGTAATGTTTAAAAGCCTCTGGGCCCCATGTATTGGCTACATACAGTGCTTTTTTTCTGGGGGAGACACAGGGGTATGCTTCCCCCTAAACATTTTGTGAATCTTTGTACTTTTGTCCATTTACTGTATTTATTTTTCCTGATTTGAACTATAAATTGGTGATTTTCTTGAGTCAAAATGAGAGTACCTCTAAACATTTTTATTTATTTATTTAGGAAAAACGTACTGGACACATATCTTCAGAATCAGCACAATTGTCATTTAGGCTATATATATACATATTGAGTGAGCAAGTAATGCATGCGGATTGTCTAGCGTAGCCCTGGGATATGGCAGATTTTGCCATCCCTGACCATAGTTTATAAATTCTGCATAATTAAAGGATTGTGTAATGTGGTAGAATAGAGGCTCTTGGCCAAAATGCTACTTTTTGCCTGCGGAAGCAGGGATAGATAAATTTTTGCTTGAATCTGTTTACATCTCACATCTAGCGTCACCTGGCCCAGGGTTAGGAACCTGTATCAGAGTCAGATTTCCTTGGGGAAATCTTTTACTTCTGTGTGACCAGGAGCAATGGCATTATGCCTATGCTATCTATATGTGCATTGGAGAATATCTGGATTTTGACATTGGTATGTAGATTTAATATCAAGATTTCTTATGAATATAACTCAAACCTTGGGGTTTCTGAACACGGTCTCCTCCTGGTGATAAAGCTTTACCACCTGCCCGACAGGTGTCAAATTGACCATGATGTCCAGACAAGGATATTGAAACTTATTTTCATCACTGGAGCCATCATTGAATGAACAGTGCTGCTGTTCCTTGATGCTGGCATTTTTCAGTTCGCATATACCTTTATTGGTCCAGACACTGCAAAAACAAATAAGACCCCCCTCCTGCTTTTAAATGCAGTACCACATATTACTGCTTTCAGAGTTATAGCCATGTACTTCAGCCCAGTACGACTTAAATATTCAACTACTTCATTCATTTCCATAGCATTTCAGGCTGAAGTCGGGCAAATATTTTAAAATGTCTCCTTTTGCAAATTATACAGCAAGCAGTATTGTTAAGAAACTGAAGTTTAATAAATTATGTTGATGAATTCTATGGCAAAGTATGTAATTTAGACATTTTTCTCAGTGGTTCTCAAGCTTTTTTTTTCTGGGCTACAGTTTCAGAATAAAAATTTGCTCATGCCGCACCGAATTTTTAATTGATAAAAAATACATTGGGGAAAAAATAAACAACTTCTAGCAGTGCTTGATTTATAACATAGAACACAGCAACTTTATAATATGATCATGGGACATCCAGAAAATATAAAACAATGCAGCTGCATAAGAACATGGATCATTACCAAAATATAATTATAAAGAAGCATTTTAAATATGTACCTTAAGTATGTATACAAACTCAATGAGATATTTGAGCTTGCTTTTGCCGGCAATCTTATTTATATTAGGTCTAATTTGAGACAAACTCATATCCTCATAAACACAAAGAAGTCTTTCTTCTTTTCTGTTCTTTCACATTTGTCAGAGTTGAAAATCCCTGTTCACAATAATATGTCATGGAGGACTGTAGAAGAATAGCCAATGCTCTTGAAGAGAGGCATGGCTGCATATAAAAAAATATTATTTTGCTACTATAATATTTCTTTTTTTATATATTGTCCTTGAATCTTCCCGCCTCACTTGCCATCCTCTCCTGCCACACCAGTATAGCGCACCACACCCTTTGTGAACCACTGATTTATCTAATAAATTATATTTTGAAATTATAGAAATTATCTTCATTCAGTACAACTACTTTTGAGATGAGGTTCAATTTACAACTGTGTTACAGCAGTGTGTAAATTGTGGTGTATGATATTCAGGTGCCTGTTAACGAACCTTTGCATCCTCATTTCTATATATGACTGTTGTCAACTGATAACAAACTGGGAGCAGTCTATATCTTACATTCATTCATTCATTCATTTATTTAAATAAATTTATTTATTTAAATAAATAAATAAGGTTTCTTGTCTGGCCTTCACTATAAGGCTCCAGGGCAGGTTGCAGCAATAGAATATACGATTAGAAAACAAATAAAACCATTACAATGGGAATATACATAAAACTGTTCTAGGTGGAACAGAATATAAATTCAGTCAAAAATATACGTCCCAGAAAATGAAACACCTTAACTGTCAAGAGCCCAAGGTAAAGAGGTATGCAAAGGTTTGTCAAGGTGCAAATGCAAGGGCTTATCTTGAGGCTTGTGGGTAGGCACTGAGAAAAGGGCTTGGGGAGGAAATATCCCTTAATAAATGTGGTTGCTGCACATTTCTTTGCTGCCTTTTTCTAAAACAAAGGTAAAGGTAAAGGACCCCCAGACAGTTAAGTCCAATGAAAGGCGACTATGGGGTGCAGTGCTCATATCACTTTGCAGGCTGAGGGAGCCGGAGTTTGTTCACAGACAGCTTTCCAGGTCATGTGGCTAGCATAACTAAACTGCTTCTGGACACTGTGATGATTGCCAGAGCGCACAGAAACACCATATACCTTCCTGTTGCAGCGGTACCTATTTATCTACTTGCACTGCTGTGCTTTTGAATTGCTAGGTTGGTAGAAGCTAGGACAGAACAACAGGAGCTCACTCCATCATGTGAATTCGAACTGCTAACCTTCTGATCGGCAAGCCCAAAAGGCTCAGTGGTGTAGACCACAACATCACTTGCATCCCAACTTGCCTTTTTATAACCATATGTTACTGGCAGAGTTGAAAAAATCTAATATACATACATTCATCCCTGATTGTTTGGTTTCTGGTATTAGTCTCCTCTGCCCTCCCCTCCTAAAATCTGGCTGTTATTAAATAAAGTTTTTATTATAGCAGTATTCCCTTACCTCCCAAAAAACAGATGCTACTCTAAGTTCTGGTGGAATTTCCTAAGTGCTGGTGGAATTTGCACAAATAGCTTTACTGTTTGAAAAAAGAGGGTGGGTGTGCATGGTATATGAAATGACAGTGCCAGGGTAAATTTAAGATAAGCTAATTCCTTTCTCAAAATATGCACAGTTCACTGCACTGGCTGTGCCCAATATTTGTTAGTTAACTGTGGCCAGCTTGAAACATTATCACTGTCATAATGGGGAACACCATGACGGTTCTGATCTGAGCCATGACAGCAAGGATAAGCATATTTCCTTGCTCCAGAAGCTAAAGCGCCTGCCATTTAAGCAATTCCAAGTTAACTTCTCTGTAGACAGAAATTTGATTAGGCATATTTAGCAATGAAGGTCTGTTATGAATGGATAGTTAATGAACATCCTGCCTTAAGTGCTTCCTAAGTAAAATAGAATTTCAGTTCTTAGAACACATTAATGTCCAGAATTATCTATGGTTAGGCTGATGTACTTAATTCAGCCAGCCATGCAGTTGTGGGGAACACATTGTTCGCTTCCGCAATAAGAAGTGTGTGATATGGACATTTGGAAACATGTTTGTGTGGTTTCTCTTCCTCAATTTGAGAGGAAAGAATAATGGAAATTGCAGAGTGCTCGTCTATGTGTGGCATGTTCCGCACACAACATACATTGTTTCACATGGAGAGAAGCACTGGCTCAATCTTCAAGATTGCAATTTATTACTGTCAATGTTTAAATCAGGCCTAGATCACAAAATTTAATATTCCAAATGGACTGGACCAGGCTGTGACACTGAGACCCAGAATGCATTCAACATGTTGGGATAGTCCCAAATGCTGAAGGAGGAAACCACATACATGCTTGCTCAAGAAGTCCAGTTACCTTTTATTGTATAAGGGTACAATGGTGATTCCGATAAAGAAATACATTATCACTGAGCATGCTACCATTCCCAAGCCCAGGCAGAGTGCTCTGGTCTCCCCTCGTTTCTGTGCTGTCACCGGCTTTTTCCCCAACATGATTTATGGTGATGGATTCTGTGGCCTTTATCTCTGTGTTAAAATAAAATAAATAACAGAAGCAATCAGTTTTACCATTGTGGTGGTTCAACATACTCAAGAACTCATCCTCATCTTGCAAAGCTTGGATAATTTGTGGTTTTTTAAAAAAATCTACGCATTCTTATTTTCTGAGAAGCAAAACTCCAAAATAAACCCAGTAGCATGTGGAAAGCAATTCACTGAATGAATTTTGCATAGTCAGGGATAATATTAAAATCCAAATTTCAGATACTCAGACTAATATATATCTATGTTTGTGTGTGACTTAATTGCCTGTCACATACTGTTTGGTTAATTTTGGAGTTTTACTGCACATACAAAGCTGGTCTGGTATGCTTCGTTTGTGGATGCAGCAGGCATATCAGGGACAGATGCATGTTGTCTTTTTATTTGTTGTAGTGGTCAGTGGTTCACATCTCATTCATTGGCTGCTTCATGGGGCTTGTATACTGTTACTTTAGTGTGCTTGATTCAACACTGCTAGAATTAGAAAGTGCAGGTGAATATGACTCATTTTCAGTGTTCACCTGCACCTGTGGACCAAAATGGATGTGATATTAATTGCTTGTCATGTTTTTAAAGCATTTCAAGGGAAGTTCCCATCGGTTCCAATAAATATATCTAAACAACTCTCCCTTGAAAGGCAAGTTGCAGCTTCTGTGATTTTTGTTGGGACTTTGGCATGGAGTGAAAGAGTCAACTTCTTTGCTTTCCACTCCCATTGTCCTGCAGCTCCTCAAGCTTCTCCTAACATGACACCCCCCCAAAAAAACCCTCCAGGTATGTTAACTGCATTCACACATTTGTTTTCTAGGCTGTCCATATGAACAAAGGGATATCTATTCTTAATGGGCATTTACTTGATGCATGTGGTGTTGATTGGGGTAACATGGTTCATTGTGATTCACCTAAGGCTTGATTTTTTTCACTTGAACTAAGCCTTTTCAGTGTCTCAGTGTCATCTAAGCACTAAAGCTATTTATAGCTATGACGGGTATACTTGTGCAGAGAATCTGCCAGCAGCCTCTAATGCATTAACTACCATGTCATTTAAACCTGCTGTGAACAGAGTTAGACAAAATACATCCAGCCAACAGAAGCAGTTGTATAATTTCCATTACAGCCATAGGAATAATACATACTGGCACCTCTCTTGGGTTATATCTTGCTTGTGCCAGCTCCAGGCACAGTAACTGAGTGCTCTACTTTTGGATTTGGATGTGCGGTAAGTAGGTTCTGCATTAATACTTCTACCAGAAATGATTCCCGGTGTCTCTGTCATTGCCTCCTCCACTTTGGCAAAGGAAGGTGGTGGCATAAAAGGAAAGTTATAGTATTTCCTCTAAAGCAGTAAAGGGATAAGGAGAGAGAGATGTGACCTCTCTCCTCTATTGTTTTATGAGGGAGGACAGCCACTTGTGTCTTGGTGCAGCTGCTCTCTCTGTCAAATGAGTTGCTTTGATGAAATGGGGAAAGCTTTCAACTCCAGCCTGCTGCTGCATGGAGCAGCCTTTAGTGCTTTTCTGCAAATTGGGCTGCCTTTGAACATTCTTTTGAAAACTTCAGCTAGTTCAAAATGCAGCTTCAATGGTTTTTTTGACAGGGATTAAGGCAGGCATAGGCAAACTCCGGCCCTCCAGCTGTTTGGGACTACAGTTCCCATCATCCCTAACTAACAGGACCAGTGGTCAGGGATGATGGGAATTGTAGTCCCAAACATCTGGAGGGCTGGAGTTTGCCTATGCCTGGATTAAGGGATTAAGCAGGTGGCGCTGTGAGTTAAACCACAGAGCCTAGAGCTTGCTGATCAGAAGGTCAGCGGTTCGAATCCTCGCAACGGGGTGAGCTCCCGTTGCTCGGTCCCTGCTCCTGCCAACCTAGCAGTTCGAAAGCACATCAAAGTGCAAGTAGATAAATAGGTACCGCTCCGGCGGGAAGGTAAACAGCGTTTCCGTGCGCTGCTCTGGTTCGCCAGAAGCGGCTTAGTCATGCTGGCCACATGACCCGGAAGCTGTATGCCGGCTCCCTCGGCCAATAAAGTAAGATGAGCGCCGCAACCCCAGAGTCGGCCACGACTGGACCTAATGGCCAGGGGCCCTTTTACCTAATTATACATTATCAACCACCACCACCACATTGGTGACCAGACTATTTCTGAACTTATCTCAAAGTGCTGATGGTGCTACCTTCTTAAAGCTCTAGTTTACAGTGGTACCTCGGGTTACAGACGCTTCAGGTTACAGACTCCGCTAACCCAGAAATAGTACCTCGGGTTAAGAACTTTGCTTCAGGATGAGAACAGAAATCGCACAGCTGCAACAGGAGGCCCCATTAGCTAAAGTGGTACCTCAGGTTAAGAACAATTTCAGGTTAAGAACGGACGTCCAGAACGAATTAAGTTCTTAACCCAAGGTACCACTGTACATAGTTAGGAACAAAAGTTCTGCAAGGGAAACCTGCTCATGTACAGAGATTATCGTCATCAGAAGGCTTACTCAGTGCTGTTGACTTATTTATGGATTTCTTTTCCCTGTGAGGCTCACCTAATATGAACACTGATATCTTTTTGGTGCCAGGCAGGGGTGTAGCATGGGTGTGTGTGGGACTGTGGCCCTGGGTGCACCGTTTTTAGGGGGCATGAACCAGGTGCCCCCACACAGGGATCCCCATCTCACCCTGCCTGCTGCCAAGGATCTCTGGGCTCCAGAGCCCAGCCTGGTCTCGTTGCCACATCCCCAACCCCCTCACAGATTTGCCTGCCAAGAGCTGCATGAGCAGGCCAGGCTCCTCCCTGCATGAGCGGGCAGGAGGTACAACATGGTCCCGCATGGCTCAAGTGGTGAGGGCTGGGCTGGCGCACAGGCTCCATGAATCCCCTGCACCCTGTGTGCGCCCACCTGGCGGCATCAGCCGTGAGGACTGGGCTGGCTCCGTGGATTCTGTTCACACCTCCAACCCCTACTTCCTCTCGGCACGCATATGCGGGCAAATGACGCAACACTGCTGGTGCCAGGCCAAGGCCTTTAAAATGCTTTACTAGGCTTTTAGTTGTTAAAATTGGGTATTTCTTTATTGCTACCAATGCTGTATCTGCCACAATATGCTTTTTTGTTGTTCTCAAGTTTTAGATTGGGGGGGGAGAGAGAGTTATGAAAGCAGTCCTAGGAAGATCCCATGCATTTTGGTTTAAATATCATAGATCTTTGAAATGGTTCAGTGATATATTGTTGTCTCATGTGGTGTTATTCCATCATTTCAAGATTGCTTAGAAATTAGTATACAATGCCTTAACAAGATCGTGTCTCTCTAAAGCTCACATGAGTTTTGCTACTCGAAGAGATAAGTACTATCACTTTCTTTTTCTGGTGCATTGTACTTCTAGGTTAGCAGAAAAAGCTAGAAATGTTGAGATAATGTTGACTGTTCTCAGGGTAACAAAACTTTCCATCTTTCTAGGGACTGGGTTAGTTTTATCTAGAAGCAAAATATTTTTAATCGCAGCATTCAGCAGCTTCATTAACTGTGAAGTGTTGAGTTTTGCAAAGTTGACCTAGCAGAAGAGAAAGTTTGAAAGGAAGGAATTCATTGTGATTCAGACACAGTCCCTTGGTATTTTCAAGAACCAGTCATCATCTTGAAAAAACATGAGCCGCCATACCTGATTACTAAGGTTTTGAGCAGTGATGGACATTCCTATAACCGTGTAGATGCAAGGCCTTTAGAATGACATTGTAAGGCAGATGTTCTCTGTTGGGCCTGTGAGGAGGGGAATAAAGAGGAGATGAAATAAGAAGAGAAAATCATAGATTCTGTATTCATTTCTTCTTCCTGTGCCCCCTGGTGCCCCCTCAATCTACTCAGGAAGTTTGGGGACCCCCCCAAACAGGTTTAGAAGGTGTATGGGGTCATGTGGTGTTAGTTATGCATAGTTATAGACAGGGCCATCCTGTCCAGGAAGCAGATTGAGGCAGCCACCTCAGTTGGCAGAATCCAAGGAATGCTTCTGTGTGATCTCACCAGATCCTGGAAGCCACAGCCACACAACCCCAACATCCCTGGTTGTGGACCTTAAAGTCCTTTCCAGTTCTGCAATATGGTCACCTTACCTTAAACCACCCATGTAGGCCTAATCCCACTTTTATGGATATTTATCCAACTCTGTCTTCTGATTTATTTATTTAAATGTATACAGGGCTTTTCACCATCTATATTACCAAGTGGCTTACAACAATAAAATATGCAAAGTTTAAAATCTAAGTTGAACCTTCTAGAGTTAAACCCAACTGATTTTCAAACCCTGTCAAGGAAACTCAGAGACAGAAAATTAAAACAGTGCAGGAAGACAGTGATGAGTCTGAACACTGGAAGGATGCCCTAAGCCTGACTTTAGAATCACCATATCAGGATGTCCACATAGTGGGAAATACTAGAGTGGAGGGGGGGGGAAATACCTACACTGCTACATTCATCATCATCATCATTATAATAATAATAATAATTTCTTGAATTTGGATACAGCCCTATACCCACAGGTCTCAGGGTGGTTTACAGGATAAAATCACAATATAAAACTACAAAACACATAATCAAAATAGAAACAGAAACAAACCAATAACCCCCATATTAAAAGGGCATTGGATGTGAATCAGCCAAAGGCCTCTTTAAAGAGGAACGTTTTTGCCTGGTGCCTATAATGACGGCGCCAGGTGCCACCCTCCAGAACTCTTGTGGAGAAGGCACACAAAGAAGGGCCTCAGAAGATGATCTCAGGTGTTGGACAAAAATCCAGTTCACATTGAGGGAGGAGGAAGAGGTGCTCACTTCTGCAAGCATGGCACCCAGATGCAAATCTGCTGCCCCTCCTGAAGTGCCACTTGAGGCAACTGC
Organism: Podarcis filfolensis; assembly: GCF_964270895.1. NCBI lineage: Eukaryota > Metazoa > Chordata > Lepidosauria > Squamata > Lacertidae > Podarcis > Podarcis filfolensis. The sequence continues at coordinate 75,569,779 of NC_139605.1, read as the reverse complement.
CTCAGAAAGTCCTGTGGCAGCACAGGCCCTGGTGGTGAAGCACCAGGAAATACAAGGTTTATGAACCCCTCAGTCACCACTGCTTGGCTCTGCATCAAATTGTCCCCCAACTGCTCCCATCAAGCCTTAGGACCCTGCAGGTGGAAAAGTGGCTTGGGTTGATAATGGAGCACTTTCCCCTCCCCACCAATATACACTGTTGTTCTCTTCCAAACACCCCTCCAGGTACAGCTGCTCCTGAACAAAACAAAACAAAATGAAAGACTGGTTTTGTAATGCGTGACACATGCAGCCAGACCCAAAGCACATGTTTGCATGCTCTTCCTTGTATGCATACATTCTGTTAACTTTGCTAGTTTATACTGACAGAACAATTCATGGTCTGCTCATTCCTGTGTCTAAGTTTAGTGCACGTACACAAATGGTTTAGCAATCCTACAAATTAACTTTCTGCTCAGCTACTGGGGGGCGCTTTTTGTTGTTGAAATTATATAAATTGATTGAATTTAAAATGTCAACAGAGAGTTTAAATAGAACCTCATTCCCAAGCTTTGTGTTTGTGCATATGAATACAATGTGGAATTTAAAGCAATGAAAGAATAATATCTGTGATGAAAACCCTAAATGTACATTGGGGTTATTTCAGTTCTGACTTAGAGACAAGCTTGTATTTTAGTAAATCAGCTGAAGCAATGTTAAAAGAAGCAATGCTAAAAGCTCCAAAGCTACATCTAGAGACTTTGAATCCTAAACTTTTTGTGGCCTTGCTGAATGTTGCTGGGTTTGGGAATTATTGTTTATGCATGTTGTATGTAATCATGGAACTCTGCTGCTACTCATGATAATCTTCATATTATGCTTGACCTGCGGGTTCAGCTTCTATGGTGGATTTTAACTTTTAGATACAGAGTTCTATTTTTCTCCAGAGGAAATCCATTTCCTGTGGTAGTTCTTTTCAGTGAAGTCTCTGGTTGTAGGGCAAGAACTACCATAGTTTTTGCCCTATAGGACGCACTTTTTCCCCTCCAAAAATGAAGGGGAAATCTGTGTGTGTCCTATGGGGCGAATGCAGGCTTTTGCTGAAGCGTGGAGAGCGAGAGGGGTCGGTGCGCACCGACCCCTCTCGCTCTCCAAGCTTCAGGAAGCTATCAGCAAGCCTGGGGAGCCTGCGGGAGTTCCCGCAGGGCTCCCTAGGCTGCGGATAGCAGCCTGCTGCACGGAGCGCGGGGCGCGCTGAAGCAGAGCGCCCCGCGCTTCGGGCAGATATCGGCAGCCTGCTTGCCCGGAGCGCGGGGCACGCTGAAGCAGAGCGCCCCGCACTTCGGGCAGATATCCGCAGCCTAGGGAGCCCTGCGGGAGTTCCTGCAGGGCTTCCTAGGCTGCGGATAGCAGCCTGCTGCCCGGAGCGCGGGGCGCGCTGAATCAGAGCGCCCCACGCTTTGGGCAGATATCCGCGGCTGGGGGAGGAAATAATTTTTTCCCCTTTATTTCCCCCCCCCCAAAAAAAACTAGGTGCGTCCTATGGGCCGGTGCGTCCTATAGGGCGAAAAATACGGTACTTGAATTTCTGCAAGTCAGCCTCATAGGGCTGCAGATTGTTGGGGATGTGGGGACTTCACAAGCCATGTCAATCTTCAAGTCAGCAAAGTTATGCATGACCTACAGTCATAACATGAGGGATAAAGGAGAATTTATTTCTGTAACCTATTTGAATCAAAGCTCAGTACACACTCCCTTGAGTTCTCCTCCATAAATTTGTTATGTGAATTGTTACCTTGTAGGTGCTGTCTGGTGATGCTGTCCTAGAAATAAATCTTAAGTGACACAAGATGGGAAGAATAACACAGGGCCTCTGTAAACAGACACAACAATTACTTTTGTAGACAAAATAACATGGAGCCATGAAGGTGTGTTTGTAACTTTCAGACACTTTGAAGAAAGACAGCAAACTTCATTTCTGCTTTTTTAAACTTTGTTTCTTTTATTCTTTGCCTCCTGGTTTGGCTTTTCTTTGTGTTTGTCTTGTTTTGGGTTGGTATTGCATAGTTTTCCCACTGAGTGCTTTATTTTGTTTTGTTTTATAATTTGATATGATTTCCTGCAATAAATGTTATCAGGATTATTCACATGTGACTTTTTGGGTTTCTTTATTTAATCTCTTAACCCATTCTATCACAAAAGCTCTAAGATACATGTAATAAAAATGTGTCTTTTAATGAAAAGCAAAACAACGCAAACAAACTTCTAAAGTGGCTCTTGGTTCATTCCCAGCCATGAAAGGGCTTTTTCCATTTAGTATTCTTAACCAAAAATTAATGACTACAAATCCACAGAAAAAAATAAACTAGGAATGGGCATTCACTGAATTCCTTGAGAAAAATTCGTTGCTGAAGCAAAGGATATTCATTTAGATGAAGCTAGAGCACTGACCCTCACAATGATGCCTTCACACTGTGCAGTTCACAAGATCTTAGCACATATTATTCACTTTATTTTTTTCCGGTCCCTATATAATTTTTATAAGCAAAGGATTCAATGAAACATTTCCTCCTGTGACTATTTTTGTCCATTATTCAAAAATTTATTATTTTTTTTTGTCCATTGCTGTCTGCAATATTTCTGAAATGTGTTTGCTATCTAGATGGGGTGGGGATGCTTCAGGAAATTTAGAATTGTTCTGTTAAAACACTCAAACACCAAAACTACAGCAAAGGATTGCAAACAGGTAAACAAACTTCTCTGAAATATTACTTACAATTGCAGGGAATTGGTAAAGTCTTTGCCCAGAAGGTCTTGTGTTCATAATGTTTTTGACATATCCCGAGTCTGTTCCATATTAGCAATCAAGCAGCAGCAAATCCACAGCTGAAAAAACTACATTACACGAAACTTCCTTGCCCTGATTGCTGGGACTGGACTTTTAGCTTAGCTCACTTATTATGAGATTTCTGTTACCATAAATGGTAAGGTATGGAAGTGTGCAGTCTTTTAAAGATTAATTGCTGCAGACTCTAAGCTGACCCACAGTGTTATGAACAACTCCAACCTAGGGCCCTATTTTCATTTGTACTAAATACAATAGATCTATAAAAGATGCCTATTTGGGGGTACCTGTGTCAAATTATTGTATATTGGTTTCCTCCATTAAATGAAAATATATTTTCAAACATGAATTTTAAGTTAGATCTTGTGTGGTGTGTGTATAAAATAAATATTCCTGCAGAATCATAACCAGGTTATAATTTTGCATCATTGTAATGAGAATTGTGTTTAATTATGCATTGCTATAAATCCGAGTAAGAAAGATTGAATAAAGATCAGAATATGAAATTGTTAGATCCAGAGAAAGTTTTCTTTCATTGCTGTCTCCGGAATTACTTTCTGCTCCTGAGAGCACACCCTGAACAGTGGGAGACACTAAAAATTAAGCAAATGGCAAAAAGAGGGACTTAGATTTAGATTCAGATGTTCCTTCAAGGCTGGGTCAAAGGTTTGTCCAAATTCAGTATTAGCTCTTATATCCTTGTTGCTATACTCTTTTCCAGTTAGGGGAAATGTCTAGTTATTGCAAAATCTTTCTAATGAGAAAACAGATCCAGATGTCCGGCAAGAGGTGCATAAAAACCTCTTCAACTATGGGGAGACACTCACACCTTAAAAGTAATTGGCTTCATACCTTTAAAACGTTAGCTTTCCAAAGATTTCCTTCTCTATCTAAGGAAGAAAGGAACAGGGCTAAAACTATTGTGGGGATTTAGGTTACTAAGTCCCTATGCTTTGCTATTTCAAGGCTGGGTATTTAAAGGGAGTCTCAAAGAGCCGTTTGTGTGTGTCAATGGGTGCAAATGTTGATGCAAAGGGACTTGATTGGTCATAGTTTAATGCTATACCTTGGAGTTTAAGTTAGTGGTGGAAATAAGATTTTGGATACTAAAAAAAATCAGTGGGAATCTTTCAAACAAGAATCCCATTTTTTAAAAAAGAAAACATCCCTCCTAGAGCCATGTGTGCTACTGTAAAGTGTGTGCTGCTTTCATGGTGGGGCCACTGGTGGGGCCACTGGTGAACATCCTTGTTGGTTTTTAAAACCACTGTTGTTAATTGTTTAAAGCTATGCTGAGTACTCCATATGTTCTTAGCTGTTTGCTATAACACGTGTGTTGCTTGTTGAAATCCCAATAGTAGTGCAAATGTGGTTGCATAGATGAGCATTGGTGCAATCCTGCCGCCATTTTGTTGGCCACAGAGACTTCTAAGAATAATTTTTTATTAACCGACCAATCACATCAAATCAAATCAAATTACATAAATTCCAAATTACACAGCCGAATTTTAAATTTTTGTTGGGGGTACCCATATTTCAAGTTCTGAAGGGGATCCAATCAACTTCTTGCTTCTTGCTGCTGTTTTAATGTCCACAAATCTGACCATATGATGTTCACAGTACTATCCAGTCCTTTCTTATTGTTTTTCCACATCTCTTGTTGTTATTTTCAGATATTTTTCCTTTCTCTTTGTCACCTCTGATAGTCTCCACAAGCTGGTTAAAACAGTTTGTAATCCTGCATAGGTATTATTTTTATTTTTTTATCCAGTAGCCATATCCAGACGTTTTCCATATAACATCACTTCCATACATCAAAACAGTCTTAGCGTCATTAATCTTCGCCAATCTGCCTCCTTTCTCAAACCTCTGAGGAGATTCACCAGGAATGCAGTCTGAAAACAAGTCCGTTCCTCCTCCCGGCTATAAATCCTTTGGCAAGATGGCGACTCTAAATTAATTGCTGCGCCATTCCAAAAGCTCTTATTGCTTCTCGATCTCCATAAAGCATACTTTTGGTTAAAGTTTATCTCCACACAGACCTTAATCATCCTGCTTGGGTCAGTTAAACCGACGGTTCTAATGAGGAGGGGTTCTTAGTAAATCACATAGAAGGAAAGTAAAAAAGGTCCCCCCCCCATTCAGTCCCGTTGCCGACATACCCAGCCTTTGGTGTATCTTCATCGTAAAATATTCCTGTTGCTCCAACCCGTCGTCTTCTTTCGCAGAGGTCACTTAAATTAGCAGACTTCACTCCCCTTCTTCACTTGAAATATGTGCATTTGCTTCTTTTGTAATTAATTATTCCAAATTGCTGCAGCTAGTGCGCGATCAGAGACAGCGTCCAGGAGAGCCGAGGTCCGCACGGGGGCATTCTGCCTAGTGCCCTCACCCCCTTCTTTCGAATTTAGGGGTGATTTATGGGCACAGCAGGCAAGGGCAGTGTTCCCCATTCCCTTGGGGCAACAAGGGAGGCTGCCACTCCCATAACAGCCTCTTAATTACCCCGTGTGGGTCGGAGAGATGGTATTGTCGGCCATCTTCCAATGCGGCCCTAGTGGCTCCCCCGGCCACAGAGACTTCTAAGAGGTGCTGCTGAGCTCCGCAGAGGGGTTCAGGTCACAGAATGTTCACAATTCTGTTATGGTTGTCAAGTAAGGACATGGCTACCTCCTTGCCTGGCTTCTGAATCGGTAATAGCTGCAAATAATTCTTCAGCAGCCTCTGCTGGGGGAAATATGTTTGTCTTGAATTGTTCGTATTTATGTTGCACTAGCTGTATGCATGAGGGCACAAGGAGAAGGGGACGACAGAGGACGAGCATGAGTTTGACCAAACTGCGGGAGGCAGTGGAAAACAGAAGTGCCTGGCGTGCTCTGGTCCATGGGGTCACGAAGAGTCGGACATGATTAAACGACTAAACAACAACAACAAGCTGTATGCATGACACTTAAATCTTGCAATATAAAATATTGCATGGGGGGAAAGAGCAGAGAAGCAGTGGCAGGGGTAAATGGAGCAAAAGAGGGAAACAGAAGCCTTGAACTTGCCCATCAACAGTTAGCAGCAGTTGGTCACGAGTCACCTGGTATCTTCCCCACTATGGTGAGATGTATTCTACTTCCATCTAAATTGTAGCAGTCATTTCTAAATTTGCACCTATACATCCAAATTGCCATATGCAAATTTCATGCAAATTATTTTGACCTCTTTTTGACAATGCATAACTGGTCACCCTATGAATAGCAACAGTAGGTGGAAGTCACTGGCTTCTCTATATTAAAGGAGAATTGGGGAAACTGCAACTTAATTCATCCTGCACAGCCAGTACTAAGCTGAACTTACCTTTCTAGATAAACTGCTACATTTTGGAACCAGGGTGCTAAGGAATAATAATAATAATAAACAAATAAACTGGTGGAATGTTGCTCCCTGACAACAGCCCTCCCTCAAAAAAATCTAAATCTCCAATGGCTGACCTGGGGAAGGAAAGGTTGGCATAACTGAGCTGTTTTTAGTTCTATGTGGGAAAATGAATAGCTGTTCATCCATGTTTTCTTGCAAGTTGCTAAAAACAGCTGCAAGGAGGGGCAGAACTGGAGAGGGAAAAGAGGAAGGAGGAAATACTCTCCTGCTCTCTTCCATGACAGTCTCCAGTTACAGATAACAGCCTAGGTAGCTGTTTCACTATTTATTTATAATATTTCTTACCCTGTCTTCACCATAAGGTCCCAGGATGTCAAAAGCTATTCCAAACAGAATAAAATGATATAAATTAAGTAAGAGGTGGGTCCCACAAAACTAAATACCTTAATTGTCAATGGCCCAAGGTCTATTAATACATATTTTTTTAGAAAGCTGTCAGGAGGAAAACACCACTTGATTAATGTCATGTGCAGTTTGAGCCTCTGTGTATTGGCTGATCCATAAATTAGGTGTAAGCAGCATAGCTGTTGTATTCAAGTGCAGGAGAATGTGCGTCTAGTATGCAAAGCTAGCTCAATAAGTGTTTTAGCTTCACTTGTGGGGAATCCTCAGTTGCCTCTAAAGAACCAGTGGGCTGTGAAATGAGAATATTTCTGATCTTGGTAAAACCCAACGAGGTTATTAGCCTCTCTGCTTCTAATTGAAGTATATTAATAGCAAACTAAATTGTCATTTTAATGCTGGTAAAGGGAAATATCTATGGAAGCTGACCAAAGAGAATTCAGACTTTCTGCACATAATTGCCTGGCAAGGATAAAAATGCCTTTAGCATACTCCCTAGCGGATAGAATGCAGGGCAGAACATTAAAACGTGTATGACACTCTTTTCACAGAGGAGCAGATATAGATTCAAGGTGTTGGATCATGATTGTTTCAGTTATTAAATTTTACTGTGCATTAGTGAGCAATCACCCCGTAATGAATGTTAGTTCTTTGGGAATTCAGCATAACATTGACTGCAGTCTAATATAATATGTACTTCTCTATAATAACAGCAGTGGTGAGTTCCTGAAAGAGTCAGTTAACAAAATTGTGTTTGTATTAACAATGCCTATTTTAGTAGCCTCTTGAAGAGTATAACCTTTTATATAGGGAGCAGGACTTTCCCCAACATGCTATAAAATGCTCACTATCCCTTCCTTGGATGTAACAAACTAAGCCTCTAAATTTTTGAGACTGGAATCCACACTAGAGGAAAGAGTGAGCCAGTGGAGGAGGAAAGCTGTTCCTTCATGTCATTTGTATTCAAACTTTAGCTGTATGCAGAAGGTATTCTCCATGTGTTCCAAGAATGTGTGGCATGGCATGGAGAACAGGGTCATACATGCTAGCCTCAACCTTTCTCTTGAGACCCACCCCCCAACACATGGAGATCTGTAAGCGTTAGGATTTTGAAGGTGGGGCCAGCAGACATTGCCGTCTCTCTCCTCCACTCATTCTTGGACCACCTGGAGAATAACTACCTTATGGGGCTCATTTATGGGGTGATAGCTACCTAGGTTGCTTTGACATTTTTGACAATATAAGGGGTAGGCTGGATGCTGTTTCTTTATGATGGTCAATGCAGTCATCGGTTGAGATTTCATAAGATGAGGGCATTCTGCTGGTTCCAAAACTGCTTCTCTTTGCACAACCAACTGTATGGCCAGTTTCACCTGATTTTACAAGGTTCTAAAATGTGTGGGGAGCCTCCATGAATATAGTTAGCTGTCTGCTTCAGACAGTTGCCCTCCAGCTTGTGAAGGGCAAGTGGAATGGTGGCAGATGGCAGAGCTTGTGCACTCATTGCAGCTGGGTCCTCCCTTGCCTTTTTACTTTATATGGGATATGAACAGTTGAAGAAGACTATTCTTCATGCTGTTCCCTACAAAAAGTGGTTAGTGCAGACAAGCACCAGAAAGAATGTCAACAAGAGAAAAAAAGGTGATGTCTGAGAAAAGGGATTGTTTTAACTTGGTCCCAAGGGGACTCCGATTAAAACCTTCTGTGTTTTTCCAACTAAAATCTTGATTATGTACCAACATGTTTCATTTGTTTTCAGAGTTAATAGTTGTGTCCTTATCTCTTTCACAAAAGAGAAAACAACCAGTTCCCCACAAGTATTGTGTGATCAATGGCTTTCTCGTTTATTTCAATGCCAGCATTTTATGAAATCTGGTCCAATAACCTTGCAGAAACAAATGAAGGATGCCTTCTTCTCCCACTTGAAAATCAGAACATTTTGATCCTTTATCTATTAGTGTGCCTCTCCCTGGAGTAAGAAATTAAAAGGAAATCCTTCCCCCACCACTAGCATTTCTTTTGTCACCCAAGCTAATGAACATTTATGATTGCCATCCTTATATAATAAGATTGATATTGCTTTCACTGGAGCTATAAACTTGCCTTCGATACAAGACCCCATTATATAGACTTTTTATTTGCTTCATTGCACACGCCTCACATAGTTAACAGAATTATTGCAAGCCCTGCCGTTACCGCAGGGAATTTTAATCCACTACAGTGATAACATTGCCAGGAATGTTAACCACGCTCTTGTTATGTTGCAAGGGATGGGTGAATCTGTCTTAATTTCTGTTTCCCTCAGTTTCTCATTTTTTTCACTTTTAAGTGCAGTTCTCCACATTTACATATCAGTGTGAGTGTGTGTAATCCTCTTGAAAATTCATCACCTTTTTAGTATGGATTTATCCTAATTTACAAATTTAAATGCTATTTTGCCTATTTTTGCAAAGCATTTTCCTGATTAAGATGCATTTCTGTATGTTATTTTCAGTTGTTGTTGTTGTTGCTGTTGTTGTTGACAGATCCCCCAACCATGTTTAAGGCTGCAACCTAAAGTAAAGAGCCCCTTGATGGAACATAGGTTGTTGTTGGCATCAATCTGTCTTGAGACTCAATGGAGTGAACTTCTGGGGGTGAAGTAAAACAACTGTGTTAGCAGCACCACAGTGACCTCCCTGCGGTGCAAGCCTGGGTAGTGTTAATGCAGGTCCTGGGCTGCCTGGATGACAAGCCCGCACTCTTGGCCTTGCTGATGTGGTCCAAAGAAAAGCAGAGCAATACACTGGGCACCAGCTTCGCTGCAGGAGTTGCCAGAAGAAGGCGTACAAGTTGTTATCCAATCTGCACTCCAGATTTGTTTAGGGCTACCTCCTTTGCCTTTTCTTCTCTCGGAGATATCCCACAAGGCAGCAGAGGTTTAGCACCAGAGTTTTCCTTCCCCTAGATGAGCTACCTGCCACCTGCCCCTCACTTCCCTCTATAGCATGTGCAGAAACTGCTTTCTTGACCGTTGGACCCACTATTGGTCTCGTTTGCACAATCTACTAGAACCTGTCTTTGCATGCAGGGTTTAAGTTCCATTGGCTACCCCATTGAGGGTTTGAGTCCCATTGGCTACCTTCACCTAGTTTAGCTAGCCAGTCACATCTTCTAGGAGCCACAGGTGAGAGCTGAGTTTTGTGGAGGGACCAAAGATGGACAAACCACCCCAGTAATGCATGTATACTTTCCAAAGTCATAACCACTTTTTCAGCCCTTCTGATGGCCAATCATGTATGAGCAAAATAACATTCTGGCCCTGTCAACTAGTGACCAGCAATGCTCCCAGTGAGAGACTGAAGGAAGTGTGGTGAGTGGAAAAGCCTTGATATGAACAAGCCTCGTCTCATGTTTGGGGCTCCCTTTTATATCCAAGAAGCCCTGCCTTCCCTGGAAGTCTTGTGTTACCACAGAGGCTCCCAGGAATCCTGCCACACCAGGCCAGAACAGGGAGATGGCCACCATCTCCTTTGGGCTTGCTGTCCCACAGAGAATCAGGAATTAGATGACACATCACAAAGGTGTCTTCCTGCATGCCTACCTCATTAGATCAGATGTGAGAAAAATGTATACAAATTGTGGCTGGGCAATTCCCCAAGCATCATTTTGCTCCAGGTTTCTAAAGTAAGCACTTGAAATTAACTATGTGAATATTGGTCATAAAATAGACATTAGCTTATCAAAATCCTTTCAATATTTTATGTCACTCTCTTCACTACAGAAATTGATGTTGAAAATGGTTTTGTCTTGCAGTTGTTTTCCAAATGCCAGAATGATAGTCCTTATGGACATTGATGTACGGTGATAGATGTTTATTAAGCGTGTAGTGGTTCAGGGCATCCTTCCAGCTGGACAGATGATAATATTACTGGAATTATTATTGGAAAGAGAGAGTTAGTTTGGATGTGAATAAATAAACAAAAGTGTGTGTGTGTGTGTGTGTGTGTGTGTGTGTGTGTGTAATTGTTATTTTCTGTCACGTTATAAGGTTTGCAGTGACTTTAGTCAGCAACGTGCAGAGCTGGGATAATGTGGAATGGCATCAGGATTTGGTTATGCCACAGTATTGAAAACAAGGGCTCCAGCTGCTTGAACAGATTGTCAGATATAGCTGGCATTATGCTGACACATCCCCTTATGCATCGCTTGTAGCAGTATTGCTGGAAACACTGTGTTTGTGTGTCAGAAATAAATGTGATGACTGTTCATTTGCAAATGCAATGATAGCCAAATGAACAGTATTTGGGATCTGATAAATATAGCCAAATCACAGGAATCCTATAAAGCGAGGTAGTATATTCATTGTTAACTTTCTACCAATTCAGACTGCTTTTCATGGCAATCACCCAAGTGAGGATAGAATAATGAATTTTGCATTTATAAACTTCTTGACAATAACTGCATCAATCATTATGTACATTGGGGGCATTTGCATAGTGCATGTACCCATGACCCTCATTCCGTATCATTCATGGCGATCAGAATGGACTGGGGAATTCACTGTGTTTTGGTGCCAACAACAACTGGGGCTGGGAGTGAAAATTATCCATGGGAATTGATGGCTGTAATGTATAGCCTCTACTCTTAAGTGTGTTAATGATTCATAGTGTGGACTATAGAATCATATAACTGTAGAGTTGGAAGGGACCCGGAGGATCATCTACTCCAACTCCCTTGCAATGCAGGAATATGCAGCTGCCCCATACAGAAATCAAACCTGCAACCTTGGCATTATCAGCACCACGCTCCAACCAACTGAGCTATCTTCTGAAATCAGATTTTATACCCATTTGGATGAATGAATTAATCTGTATGGTCACAAACCAATACAATTATGATACAAACATAATTGTGTTTATTGTGTTTATTTATTACCTGCTCTTCATCAGTTGATTCCAGGGTGGGTTACAACAATCCACACAAAAGAATACCAGGTCATAATGCAAACTAAATATAGAATAAAAAATCCAGCATATCAATTGCAGCAGCAGACTTGCACCCCATGATTGCCTGGGCAAACAGGCAGGTGTTAATGCCAGTTGCTCTTCCAGGCCATTCCATAATTGGGGGCACCACCACAGAGAAAATCCTATCCCTTATTATCACCTAGTTAACTTCACGTGGTGCTGAAACGGCAAGAGGCTGGATGTCCGTTCTGATCTAAGGACCTGGGCAGGCTGATACAGGTAGTAAATACAAATAACTTTACACAGGGAACAAAAGGAAGTTCCTACTTCACCATCTGCTAATGCGTAAAATAAATTTAATTGCCTTATCAGTGATGTAAATCATATCACCAAATAAAGAGAAAGATATCAAAGCTTCAGTGCATCTGTCAGGTAGACTTCTCAAGGGTTTGCAGCAAATTTGTGGTATTTATGGTTCTTTATCACTAGCATTTTAAGAGTAGAATTATGAAAGTAAATCAGTTTTTTTCTAGCTGCGTAGCACCAAAAGGCCTATAGAGAATTGGGGTGGGGTGTTGTGTGTGGTACGGCAAAGAGGACAAGGTACATTTTATTGTGCATTTCAGAAATAAGACTAAGGGGTATGTGTAACGGTCTGAATAATGTTTTATATTGTTCTCTTGGGAATGTAGCTGAAATATGTAATGTAAGCTATTGTCTGTGTTTGAAAGCAGGGAACTGGCTGCCTGCACTCCATGCACTTTCTAAGCAGGATGTCTCAGCAGTCCTGCAAAATACATCATTATGATCCTTATAAAACTTGTTTTGGACACAGGATAATGCTGCACCTGAACTAACTGAAAACCAGACTGTGGTTTTCAAAGGTCAGGGCTGTGATCTATGTTCGTTGAATCTGGCACCATTGCTACCCACATTGGTTTTGTCTCATTAATAAAGATGTCATGTGTTTCCTGTTAAAAGTGCTCTTCAGAATACTTGATTTCAACACAAAGTTTACAAAGTTGTGTCAAATGTCTTCTTCTTCTTTGGTGATCACTCATAGCCGAGTAAGATTGTCTTCCATGAATGTGGTCCTAACAGTGTGTCTATAAGTGACTATGGAGGCCAATTCTGGATCCGCACATCCTTCCACAGTGGAGACATAAGTTTTCGGGTGGGAGTTGATCATGGTGAACATTTGCCAAATGTGCCTTCCTCTTAGCTCGTTTCTCCCTTTGGCCCTGAGTTTGTGCATCTTCAAAGTCCATGACGCCTTTGGTGAAGGCTGTTCTCCAATTGCAGCACTCGTAGCTCAGTGTTTCCCAGTTGTCAGTGTTTATACTACATTTTTAAAGATTTGCCTTGAGAGAGACTTTAAACCTCTTTTGTTGTCCACTGGCATTACACTTACCATTCTTAAGTTGGGAATAGAGTAGTTGCTTTGGAAGATGATAATCAGGCATCTGGACAACATGACCAGTCCAACGAAGTTGATGATGAGGAATCATTGCTTTGACACCAGTGATCTTTGCTTTTTCCAGTACACTGACATTAGTTTGCATATTTTTCCAAGTGATATGTAAAAATTTTCAGAGACACCATTGATGGAATCTTTAGAGGAGTTGGAGATGGCGTTTATAAGTTTATAAGTGGTCCATGTTTCACAGTAAAGTTGGTAGTACAATAGCTTTGCAAATAAGCATTTTGGTTTCTCTGTGAATGTTCTGATCCTCAAACACTCTATGCTTCAATTGGGAGAAAGCTGCACTAGCACAGCTCAGGTGATGCTGGATTTCAGCATCAGTGTCGGCCCTTGTGGAAAGATACTGTAACTGCCTAAGTAGGAAAAATGATCAACATTTTCCAATGTTAAGTTGGATTTGTGGCATTACGGAGGGGCTGTTTTGTGCTTGTTGGTGCAGCACTTTGTGTTTTTTTTGGATATTGAGCAATAGGCCAAGCTTTCCGTAAGCTACTACAAAGATATTTAGGATAGTTTGGAGGTCATCCTCTGAGTGTGCACACACTACGTTATCAGCATATTGAAGCTCTATGACGGAAGTTATGGTAACCTTTTCTTTGCTTTCAGCCTACTCAAATTGAAGAGCTTTCCATCTGTTCAATATATGATTTCTACCCTGGTGGGAAGTTTCCCTTTGACAGTGTGTAGGATCATGGTTATGAAAATAATAAATAGAGTTGGGGCGACAACACATCCCTGTTTAACGCCTGGTACCACTGTGAATGGTTCACTTTGAGAGCCATTGTTATCTGCAATTGTTGCCGTCATATTATTGTGGAGGAGCTGGATGTTCATAAATTTTTCCGGGTAGCCAATTTTCAGAAGGACAGTTCACAGGACAGTATGGTTTACAATGTTGAAGGCCTTAGGTCAATAAATGCCATATACAGGGGTTGAACTAACTGTATCCGGATACCCTTCCTGAATCCCAAAATGGTTTTTTACCTTCTAGGGGGACAGTGGATATTATTTTCCCACAGCTTCAAGAAAAATGCAGAGAATAAAATCAACTCCTGTGGCAAATGTACATGCAGGGTGTTTTCCTGCTTCTGGTAGTCGCTGTTTCTAAATTCCTGAGTTCTACCTTGAGCCTGTGTAGACTCTTTATTTAATCAGTTACATATTTTTTGGGGCGTGAATTTAGAGTGTGAGTTGCAGCCAATTGTGAGTTGTAGTCCGACTCAGAGTAAATCCATTGAAGTTAATGCACAAAACTAATTTAGGATGATTAATTGCAATCGTCTATTCTGATTAGAACTTAGATCTAATGTTTCATGTAGGTCCCATTTGAGAGGGTCGTGTAAAGTGACCCAAACCATTAAAAAGATCATGCAGACAAAGTTACATGATCTCTGTGTACAGCAAGAATAGTAAATGCAATGTGGGGCAAAGATTATATTTAAAAAAAAACCACACAAAAAAAAGAGTGCTATAAAATGGATAATATTACAGTCCTTACTAAGGAAAATAATCAAGATTCTGCCCAGTCAAGGATTTTGTACGATTGGAAATCCAATTGTACATTTGTATCCAACTGACCACTTTCTGGAGTATTGATTTATTTCCTCATCTTCAAAAGGACATTCTGTTGGTCTCAGATTTTGAATGCATTGCAAAACTTACATAAGTTATCATAATAAAATATTAAAATATATGATGATGATGATTTATGTAATTGTAAAAAAGAGAAATGAAGCAAAATAGGTGCTGCCCTTTCATTCTTTTAGGACAGCACCAATTTTGCTTCATCATCAGGTATTTTAATTATATACTTAGCATATTTTGGGGTATATGCACATGCACAGTAACTGTGTACCTAAAAAGAAAAAGCTGGAATTATGGTTCAGAAAATGGCATTGACCTTGAGTGGAGTAGGAGCTTGATTAGATGAGATTAGCACTTTGGGACCAGTTTTGTGTCTAGGAATCATACGTATTGCAAATGATCAAGTGGAAGCACTTGGACTGACATGTGCAATCTCTTGCAGACATTTAGGGATGGTACATTTCCTATTCATCCTTAGACTCGTTCATCTATGTTGATCACTTATTACGTCATTACGTTTTATTTTCATCTGCAATCTTGTGGATTGTATCCATAGCTTCCTGAAAATGTACTGATTGTAACTTAGAAATAAAAATTGGACAAGTCTTCATAATTATTCTAGATGAGTGTTTTTACTGTCCTTAGCATATTAGCAATAATTTAAAGTAGGTCTGGCTAAGGGGTAGAGAAATATTCAGACAATAGTAAGCCTTTTCTGAAGAGAATACCGTAGTTGTTAACTGCTAACAAGCTCTGATGTGACAAAAACCCAAAGCTCCAACCTTCTGTCTTTTAAAGAATACTTTATCTACTAAAAGCTTTCCTTTCATGAGAGCAAACAAGGACATAGGCACTTTTCTTTGCTTTAATACAGCCAAGGATGTTTTTGCTCTGTGTTTAACCAGTCTGACAAGAATCAATAGACTTCCCAATTTACACTTTCTAAAGCATAAACTACATGTTGGAACTTGTAAGACCCAGGTCCTGTTTGATTTGGTACTGGTTTTCTCTTCACCAAATCATAGTTCTTCTGCACTAAGCACTCTGAAGCACAGAGTAGATAGCTTGAGCAAGTGCTTGTGGCCACGGCTCAAAGGACTTCTGCTTGCTCATGCCGTCTCTATGGGTCTTAGGAATCTCCTTGCATGAGGATGGTGGTGCTTCATGCTAGTCACTGAATGAATGGAGGGAAAATAAAACATTTATTTTCTTTTTATGAAGTTTCTGGTATCTCTAGCTCCTTTATCTTGATTCCTTTAATGCATTCTCTTGAAGTAGAAACCTGGAGGTGATTGAAAAAATCTGGAGTTGGTTATTTGATCACTGTCTTATCTGCCTGTCCTGCCCAAAACAGTACTTGCTTACTGTAGGAGAGTAGACCTAGCATGGTTTTTCCCCCTTTAAGATACTGTAAATCTGGACACCCACATGTTCAGGTTGAGGAGAGCAAATCTGATGGTGGTAGTTCAAATGAAATGTGTTAGCCAAAAGGTGTCTCAGACAACCCCATATGGAAAGTTGCAGCAAGTGGATTTTTGTTAACTGAAAGTATTTATATAATTTAACATGCCCTGGTCAGCCCCCAAAGGGGTCCCTGATTCCGGTTAATAAAAAACAGGCCATTATAACTAATGCCATGGCAAACTATATAATACAGGCTGAGGGGGTGAATGCATTTGTCCATGCATATGTTTCCTTAAAAAAACAAACTGAATATCAGAGCTTTACAAATATATAAAGTGGGAGGTGAATAAAAAGTTAAAAGAAATGTGAATTTCAGAATGAACTTGAGAAAGTGTCCCCACACCTCCTTTTTTAGAAGATGTCCCATTTTTTATAAGCACATATATCATATCTGTGCTTTCCTTTTTGATACTGAACTGAACTGATCTTGAGCTGGGTTGCTAAAGTATTCCAAATGAAACAGACACAATTACAAATACGGTTTGAGTAGCCTTTCTCCCCCACCCCCTCCAAAAAAAGAACGAAAAGAAAAACAACAGCAGCAGTAAGATGATTAATGCAGTTGGTTTGGTTCAGAAACTTGAAAGATATGGCATTAAACATTATATCAGAGAGAAAGGGAATTGACTCTGGAGTGTTAAATTACATTTCCAGGAAACTTTGCTGCAGTCCATTTTGTACAGCATAAACTCTATGTGCACACCTGCATTGCAGCAAAGAGGGGCTTTCCTTTCCTTTTTTTATTGCACTGCTTACACTTCTGTAATAAATAAAGTACAAGGGACAGGAAACTAGAATCTGCTATAAATTTAGTATCTTTAAACTATTTGTAAATCTCATGCATCAGAGCTATAATTAAGCTAGATCCTGCTTGGCTAGACCAAGAGGACATTCAAGTGGATATTTGGTACATACAAAATTAAGCAAAACATTAAGTATTTTCAGTATGCGGTTAAAGCAAAGAGCTTATTTTGTTGTAACATTTGCTCATCAGATGAAGAGCTGCTGTTTCATTTTCTTTAAAAAAATGATCCTGAAATGTGTGTACCCCTAGGACAGTTCATATCTGAATTATTTATTGAGATATCTCAAGCTAACACAAGCATTAGGCTTCTTTCAAAGCCAACCTTTCTGTCTATTTTTCTCAACATGGTCTCAGTTATGCTAGTTTGATACAGCATTGAAATGAACATGCACAAAAACCCAACATCCCTTCACAATTCTGCTTTGTGAAAATTAAAACCTAGAAATATTTGATATTCAGCACCAGCATGTAACATCCCAACTTTTCCCCCAGTTATCAATATGACTTTTTTCAGTAGAACTCAGTCAACTTTATTGAAAAGGAAGAAAATTCATACAATCAAAATGCTGGATTCTAAACATTGATGTCAAGTTTCAGCCCCTTAAATTAAGGTGTTAGGATCTTAGATAAAAATTCTAATATCAGAATCCAAACTGAGACAATTGAAAATTTATTTATTTATTTATTTATTTTTGGTAGGAGATATGTGCCAGAAGGGGAAGCAGGTGATGATAATTAGAACATGTGTGTTGGTGGGTAGCCCTGAAAGCAATGGATCAGGAAGAACAATTGCTGTTTGGTTAGCATCAACTAATGAGGTTTCAAAGTGTTACTAGCATGGTCTTCAAGCCATTTATGTTTAGCTGTGGAAGAGTAATTGCTAAAACCCACAACCTATTCCCTCCTCCCTAAACACACTTCTAAATTAATGTTCCCTTTCAGGATACTACTGTGTTAGGACCATTTTTAAGAACTCATCAACTATTTACCAAACAATTACAAAGAAATTAGTGATATTGGTGGGAAACCAATAGTACTGCTATGCTATGACTTTGCCATAGGATTAAATGACTGCACTAAGCAGTCTGAGTGGCATCTGCAATAACCATGTAAGAATTGCATTAGGACAATTTAAGCAGATGGCAAAAGGATGTGCCAGGTGTTTGATGCCTTTGTTGTCCTTTGCTATTGCTGTGAGTGAAACTAGAGTTAGATCAGATGTGGATGTATGTTGCTTTTTCACGATAGAGATCAAGGTTTAATGGATAGCATGTTAGGCATATATTTCTGGATGAATCTCTTTTCCATTGCTGAATTTCCAGGCACTTGACGTTTTATGCTGATGCCTGATTGCATCTAGAACTCCAGACAAAGTCTCAAGTGTCATTAACAGCTCATACCTCCTTGTAATAATCATTTTCTCTCTTTGCTCAGCTTATAGATGACTGATTACCTTTATATTTTTGGTAATAGAAACAGCTAAGGGGCCAGAGCCCTATTAACAAAGACTTAACAAGATGGCGGAGCCCATGAACAAGATGCTGATTACATGCATAACATTTTTGCTACCCTTAAGAAATTGGACAGTTTAAATAACTGCCGTGGGTATGGTCAGCTGCATTTTTATTTTATTTTTGCCACAGAAAGAGTCATGAGATCACACTGTTCTCTGCTATTACTGAAATCCAGTGCTTTTTTTCTAGGGGGATGCAGGGGGACAAATACCCCTAAACAGTTTGTGAATCTAAGTTTGGCATCATTGAGGGACAGTATTTCAATATGAGTAGGAAAATGAGAGTCCCCCTAAACATTTTTTAAGGAAAAGAAGCATTGCTGAAATCTCATTCTGAAATGTTGGCAGTGGCTCTGCTTGACTGCAATGTAGTGAAGGCATTTCAGTTTTGGAAAGGGCACAGTAAATGGAGTGTCATGGAGGAGGAAAAATACCTCAGTTAAATCTGGTATAGCCAATATGGTGCCCTCTAGATGTTGTAGGTTACAACTCTCTTCAGCCCTGACCAGCATGGCCAATGGTCAGGCATGATGGGTGTTATAGTCCACTCCAAAACATCTGGAGAGCATCACATTGTCTTCCAACAAGTTAAGCTCTAGCTGCTTGAGAACCAGACTGCACATCCGTTTCTTGTTTCTCTTTGGTTCAGCTACTTTTACCTATATCCATGGCAAATTATATTCCTCTTCCCTCCTCCTGTTTACCAAACTCTCAAGTAATTTCAAACTTAGTATGTCTACCACTGACACACTGTAACAACATAGTTTAGAGAAGCGTTGCCAGTGGTGAATGGGGAACAGTCTAGCTTGTCTTTTTAAAAATCTTCAAGCTAATTGCAAGGGTGGCTTTTGTTTTTGTTTTTTAAAAAAGCTAGCATTCTTTCTAAAAATCAACAGCATAATTTTCATCTAGCTTTCATTAGGTTTAACTTAATGTACATATTTAAACAATGTAGCTAATGCATCCCTATTAAGGTCTAAGAGTGTTTAGCTGAGATCCAGTACTATAGCTTGTGATATGCACTTCAGGATATGCATTTGTGCATTCGTGTGGTTCCTCCATTGCCACTCTGTGCATAAAAGAGTATGCTGTGGGTGGAGGCAGAACAATATGCCAGTTGTGGGAATTACTCTTGCACCTCAGGCTGATTTTTTCTTTGGATCTAGGGGTCTTGGATTCCTGAGATTTCTAGCTTGTGTGTATCCCAAGTGTATTCCAAACTGGACCTAAATTTCCTGCTCTGGAGGATTGGAGAAACCAAAGGTGTCACCTTGGGCCAAAGATTTGGGAGGGGCAGCGATGCATTACATAGCTGATGGGCACCTGTGACATCACATGCTGACATGTAATGTGTGACACGTGATGCACATGCATCGTTGGGAGAAGGCCTTGCCCAGCACCATACAGTTTCAATGACCGCAGCTCCTCCTCTCTCACACTCAGGAGGAGCCTGCCTTTGATGCTGCACCACGCTCAGCTCAGAAGTTTGGCCTCTTCTGAGCCCTCAATATTCAGGGTGGTTGAGCCATTTGCCAAGAAATATTGAGGTGGCTGACGACACCTCTGCCCCCTAGAGTTGGTGTGTCTGGGGGAAACACTTAGAAAAGATTTGTTCGGCAGGGCATGGGTGGGAGAAGAGGCAGAGGAAATTCCATTGCACAAGCAGATATCCTTGCAATGATGAAACTATTTAGCACTATGTTGAATACAGCCCTTTAATCTTATGCCCTCATTATGAGATCTGGTCTTGGTATGCCCATAGTAAATCATTGTGCAAAACATATTGTGCTGACTAGATATAATAAAGGAAATCTGTGTTGCTTTTTGTTTTTCTGTTAAACAATTTGGATCATATTTTAGGTCAAGATTATACCCTGATTTTGTTTATTTTGTTCAGCACTCGTATCAGTCCTGACATGCTGGATGCAATACAAATGAATCTAGATAACTGCATTTGTGCAGGCTATCTGAGCCCCAAATTTCAGATAGGACTTATAGTGGAATGGTTTCCTTGATTTGCATCAGGTATGATCTAGGACAAAATTCCTCAGACTTTCCAAGGCTTATCCCCATAGTTTGAAGCCCCTTCCTTTAGGAATGTGGGAACTGGAGCTTGGGAAGATTCCATAGTGTGGGTTTCTCCTATATTCTTCAAACAAGGAGCCATGTGGTAGTGTCCTCATGTCACTAAGCTTTGTATTCCAGAACCCACATGGAGCATAGGTAAATTGACTGCTATGGCAGGCCTTAAGTAACTTAATATGACTCTTTCCATTGGGCTAATCTCCTTTTCATCTGTTGGTTGTTCAAGCTAAGCTGAGGTGCTTCTTCCACATCTACCTGCTTATTACTCCCCCTTTTTTATAGAAGCATGATGATGATGATGCATGAGAATGGCACAGAATGAAACTGAAGCGCTTAAAGCTGGCAGTTCATTAAAGGTTTATATGTGCAGCTAGAGATACAGCTGTGTCCTCTGTTCCCCACAGGCACTACTGCATCCACTGCGCTCTTTTTCATTGCTTGGTGACCTTTGTCTCTATTAACTGCTGCTGCCCTCCAGATTCCCTGGGGAGTGAAAAATAGCATACCCTGTGCCGCTACCCTGGAGAGCCTGTAAGAATTTCTCTTTTTCTCAGTTCAACTGTACAAATTGTGCTGGTCCACACATTTCAGTGGAATAGACTAGGAGGTTAGTCATGCTTTGTGCCTCATATGGAGACATGCCAACTGTTGAGAATAGCATCTAGCGATGCTTCTAGAATTCAGTTTCTGCAAATTTCAGGGAACACTTACCTGATTGGCACCTTCCAACATGCAGATTAGAACTCAGTTATCTACTAGTTTTCTCATTTTCTGAATGTTCTAGTGCAGTCCTCAGCTCAAACCTATCAAAATACGTTTTTAAGCATGGATGTTTTTAAAAAAGAGAAAATGTTTAGAAATGCATATTTGCTAATTGCTTGCAGTGAGAAAATGCAGCTTAAAGTTTTCAATGGGACATAACTTAGTTATGAGGGGAAATACATCTGGAAGTGGCATGGATATGAAATAAACTGATTTTGTCTAGCTGCACCTAACATGACTGCTTCAGTCTGTAATTTTTATGCACTCTTTTGACCTGAGGAGTAAGCAGTGAAACAATTAATCTAATTGAAAAGCATTTCCTAATTAATTCTTTAGCCACAGGGGTGCTTGAGAGGGAGACAGATTTCCCTTGTAGCTGAATTAGAACCATCTCTTTATTACTGGAACTGTTCGTACTTAACCAGGCAGTTTCAAAGGAAATGATGAATAAACTCCTGTACTTCAGAACTCTCTTTTTTAAAATAGAAAGCTCAAACCTTCCTCTTCAGTGTTTGTTTTTGTTAGCTGACTAAGGGGAGAGAAAGAGATTTAAATAAACCTGGAAAGTATGAAGGAAACAGCTCCAAGATGTATAAGCTTTACCATGGCTTTTACATGCAGTTTCTCAGCAGTGCAGGCTTGCAGTAAGCAAACAAGAAGCAAAGCTCAAGATCCTGCCAGGAACTTAAGTGCAATCCCACTTCTCCTCTGCACATCCCAATTTCTGCCAAAGGGTGAGTGGAGGCTGAACTGTCATTCTTCTCAGAATCCTCTGGATCTCTTTTTCCTAGCTCCTGTTTCCACCTTACCCCAAAGTTCATAGCCCTCGTTGTACTGTAGGTGAGGTTTGTTATCTTCACCACAACCCTGTAAGGTATGTTAGGCTGTGAGATTGCTATTGCCCCAGTGCTGCATAGTGAACTTCGTGGCGGAGTGTGAATTTGAACTGAGTCTCATTAGCCCTTTGACTGCCACAGCATGCTGGATTTTGCTAACTGTAACAAAAACTACTGTATAATGGGGAAATTAGAATTCACACTACATATATCTTGTCTAGTTCTGCAAGAGTATATGCCCCCCTTTTTAAAAAAAATCATCTTCCTAGCTCAACATTTTGCCAGTTGTGCAAAAACTGCAGACACACAATTCTTGAACAGCATGACAATATCAAGTGCACAGTGAACAAATGAGAGACTGCCTCCGTCCTACTGTTAACCATATGGAAAGACATGATAGTCCCCTTTGCACTCCCTTTGCAATGAGAAGTTCATGGCATTAATGTAAAATTTCTGCCAGTTTCAATGCACTAGAAATTGTAGCTCCAAACTGTTACTTTTTATCCATTATCTTTCTTGGTTTTGAATACAAATGTCAATATGCAACTATCAGTTTGTAACAGGCATAGGCAAACTCGGCCCTCCAGATGATTTGATGGGAGTTGCAGTCCCAAAACATTTGGAGGACGAGTTTGCCTATGCCTGATTTGAAACATATGGTCCAATGTTATATATGTGTATTTGGCATAAGCCCCGTTGAGTTACTGGAAAGTAATATTGCAATCTGAAGTCTGCTTACTAGGGAGTAAACTGAACCCAGTGGAATTTACTTCTTAATAAATGTAATAGGATTGCATTTGATGTCTCAGTGAAGTATGCTTAGGATTTCAGTCTCTCTGTCCCTTCCCTCTGACAATATGAAATTAAATGGGTCATGTTCTTTGTGCAACCCTTCTATGCCATGGTGCTAAGGTCAGAATCCCTGTGCATGAGGGATTGGACAGTGGACTCTTAAGGAAATGATGAAATAGAGGAGGTAAGCAAGAAGGTAGCAGCAACCCCATGTGGCCCTGCTTCCTTAAAAGCCCTAGGTGACATCCTAGCTGGTGTTGTGCTATCATATTGTATTCTAAGGATTCCAGCCTGGAAACCTTGGTGGAGCCATAGTCCCCACACCCCCAAACACTTGTTAAGAGCTTGTTAAGTTGCTCAAAGGCAAGGCTCATTAGTTACAAGAGACTTCTGCCATCAGACGTTGAACAAACCACATAGAATGCGCTACAGCCCTATGTAAGAGCCAATCTATGGTTGTCTACTGCCAAAGCTATATTTGATTCTGTTCATGTGACTCTCCAGGGTACAAAGCACAACCTGAACTAGATTGTCTTGAACTAGATTCCCTGCTAGAACCCCTGTTGGGCTGGACTTCCAGCTGGCTATGAACTTCACCAGGAACAAAACAGACTGCACAATATTAATTCTGTGGAGTAGTGAAATTCATAGGCTGACTAAGACTCAGCCATTGTTTACAATGGCACACCTGAAAGTTGAGACTGCTTTCCTCTTTGCATTTATAATTCACATGCATATCTTCCTACACACACCCTTTTCACATTTGAAAGTACATTAGATTGCCTCTATTGAAAAACTATGGAATACCGTCAGATGTGGGTCATTATTTACATCTACATAGCTGTGACATAAGCCCATTTCAGTCTGGGGTTAATGAGCATGTGTGTCTCAGAGAGAGATGGCATTGCTGCAACAGTATCAACCCACAGCTTACATGCGCCCTGGATTTATGATGGTCACTTGATCCATTTCTTATAGCAGTTTACATTTTGTCTTGTCCTATGTTGTCTTTGATCTTTATTGGTGTACACAGATGCCAAATGCCAAGTTAATAAACTGATTTCACAGATGTGAATGCTGACATGTTAATTTATGAAACACAGTAGGAGACAGTTCAGTTATCTTTAAACACACACCTTACGGTGGAATGTTGATTTGCAAAATTCAAGAAAAAAGAGTGCACTTTTTCCTCATGTTGTAAGGCGCCTTTACTGTTTTCAATGGAAAAAATATCTCATTAACTGGTTTCATTCTTCTGGTGTAACCAATTGATGACCAATGCCACCTGTATATTTACTCAGTTATGCCTTAATTTAATTATATTGAGCAGGCTGCTCAATTTTTCCATTTCTTCTATGGGTGTCCAGGCCAGGGAAACTTCAACAGGAGTTGGGAGGAAGCCAGTCACACAGTGCCCTGGACCAGCTAACCAGAGCAGGGTGATGATAAGTTAATATCATCTTGAAAATTATATAGTAGAAGGTGAAATCAAGAATGGTCAGAGACAGGCTGCCTCAGAAGCCTAAAAAGGCCCGAAGGAAGGAATGACATATTTCAATGAGTGCTGCATGCTAACTGAATATTTATATATCCTGGACCCTGGCTACCCCTTCCAGGCCCCCACCCTCTTGCTTGATTATGAAGATCCTTAAATGGGCAGCCCTGTGCCTTGGTGTCTGGTATCCTGCTGCTTCTCTGCTATCTTTTGCCACTTGTGCTACCTCCTCTGGTACACCAGCTTGATGGCGTGTAAGGCTGGTCGAGGTAAGGATGCTATTCTTTTGGTCCGGTCTAACTCAGGAGCTGGAGTCCTAGCTTCTCATACTGGAGGGCAATCAACATGTATTTGTGAGAAACCAGATACTTTTCAAATCTGGGCTGCTTGAATTATAGCTCTTCTATATCAATAATACTTAAATGTATTCTGAGACCAAACAGCAAGATTTTGCTGGAGAGACAGAGGTTGAAGTGCCTTACAAATGAACTTTATTTGTGATGCAATGAAGGGGAAATTCAGTGGAGAGTAATTGCAAAAACAAAACAGCAATAAATAATTAATATCTCTTTAATTCTTTCCTGCAAGGCTTTAATTGCAAAATGCATCATTGACTGATGTGCTTGAGCTGAGGACATGCTGTGTTAGCCATTACACATTTTATCTCCATTTATTTTATTGTGTGTTAATTTTTCTAACCATGTTGGCTGGTACCTAATGATCTGGAGGGTAGGCTCAGTGCCAGTATTCAAGTCAGGC
The DNA here is from genome assembly GCF_964270895.1 of Podarcis filfolensis. Lineage (NCBI taxonomy): Eukaryota > Metazoa > Chordata > Lepidosauria > Squamata > Lacertidae > Podarcis > Podarcis filfolensis. The sequence continues at coordinate 75,544,660 of NC_139605.1, read as the reverse complement.
AAGTGAATGCTGAAGTGGCCAATGGATAAAGGAGCCGTTTTCAAGTGTTCAGCCTGAATATACAAGGGCATAAGGGCTGTAGGGGGCTGGGAGCATACATGCCCTTCCCACAGTCAGTGTCTCTGGCATCCCTCTCTGAAGGGAGCTAGGAACTAACATAGTGCAGTATTAAGAATATATGATTTTTTTGTTACTTTAATGAGGGTTAGTTTAATGAGCAGCACCTGGACACTTGTGACCAATTTGCTATCTCTGTCCCATAGAGCTACAAAACAATGCTGCCCTGAAGAATCACTTATTTGTTTGGGTCATGATGTGTTTAATGCTATGTGATAAATTAAAAGCCAACTGTAATAATAAAACACTCTTTCATGATTTAATCATGAATCAGGGAGCTGACTTGTCACACATTACTCAGAGACTTGGATGGGCAAACTGGGTGGTCTGGACCTGATTCACCTCTCCCCCCCCCCCATGTACTAGAATTGGCACTGAGCTGGGCCAGAAGGTCAAGAGAAGATTGCCATTGGGTGTCGGGGGATCAACAAGACAATTGCTCAGGGTGATCTCAGTTCAGCTGAAACTGCAGTCAGTTCAGCTCAGGATTTCCTAGCCTCCATGGCTATGATATGGCTGTCACCAGAGATAGCTGGCCTAACACAAAGAGCAAAGCACACCCATTAGTTTCACTCCAAGTGATGAGAGGGGCTGTCTGAAAGCAGGAGCAGTCCACAGTAATCCTTTCTCATGGTCAGACCACCTCTTTTTAAATCCAAGGGATTCCTCAATGTTCTGGGGAATTTCCTAGCAGAACGTTTCCAAGTGGTCCAGAGATAACCACACCTGCTGTGGTAGATGGACCTCTAGTGCCCATTGAGCTCCTCTATGTCCATTTTGCTTTGCTCTATGACCAAACTTTACTTTGAGAGCAAAGTTACTCACATCTGAGAGAACCTTGCTGCCAGTCATTGGCCTCTGTTTAGGGGTCCAATGCCACATTTAACCTTGTGTTATGAGCTCAGTTTTAGCTGATGCAGCCTAATGAAATGGACAGGGTCCTTTTAGAGATGCATCGAGCCATGTGCTCTCTTGATCCTCATTAGGCATGACAGCTATGTGGAATGCTCCTGATACCACTGAGAAGCAACAGTGGAAAGGACATTGTCTTCAAGCCCTACTTATAGATTTCCTGGAAGCTTCTGGTTGGCCACTGTAGGAAACAGGGTACAGTGGTACCTCTGGTTATGAACTTAATTCATTCCAGAGGTCCGTTCTTAACCTGAAACTGTTCTTAACCTGAGGTACCACTTTAGCTAATGGAGCCTCCTGCTGCCACTGCGCTGCCGCCGCTCGATTTCTGTTCTCATCCTGAGGTAAAGTTCTTAAGCCGAGGTACTACTTCTGGGTTAGCAGAGTCTGTAACCTGAAGCATTTGTAACCCGAAGCATTTGTAACCCAAGGTACCACTGTATTGGACTTCATGGGGATGAATTAAATGTAGTGCTAAGTTGAAGTCCCTTAGCTACTTGTGCTAGCAGAATGGCTTGTACAGGAAGCTAGCATGGTTCTCTTGGTTGGTTGTGCAACAGATTGCTGTAACCCTGATACTTCCTGTTGCAAAGCCAGCTTCTGAGGCACAACAGTTGTGCTAGATTTCATATTACTCAACCATTATTATTGCCCTAGTGCAACAGCCTTTGTGCTGCTGTCTAGAGGATGGTGAATCAAGGCAATGGACTCCAAACTGCTGCCCTCTGATGTTTTGGACTACAGCTCCTATCATCCTTTTCCATTGGCCAAGCTGGCTGAGGCTGATGGGAGTTGTAGTCCAAAAATCTGGAGAGCCCCATGTTGGGGAAAGCTGGCAAACAGTATCAAAATCAGGTGCCATTTTGAGAGCACAACACAGAGCAGACGGAGTCTTTATAATTGTAGCACATTTTTACTTGAGACATCATGATTTTAGTGTCCCGTCTCTAGATCAATATTCTTGCAAAGATTTTACTAAGGCATAAGTTCTCTGTGAATACATTGAACTAGGTTTTGGAGACAAAAATCTTAAGAACAATCAATAGACAATTAAAGAGTATTTTATATCCAACATTGGATTTGTATTTCTGTAGGGCCAAGAGCAACATTGTGTTCTTTTAACCAAAGACAGCAAACCACAGCCCAATGCAAAAAGGATTTCTCTATTGATTTTGGAATGTGATGTGCTGAATCAAATGCTATCATTCTAAGGAGATGTACTGTATTAGCTCATCTGTTGGAATATCCTAATATGCTATTGGTCTCTGTGTTGACTACAGAAACCAGTTAGTAGTCTAATAGTGTAAAGTCACTCCATTAATTTGCCTAGTGGTTTATATTTGAGGTATGCACTGAATTCAAGATTTGGCTTGGATCTCAATTTGGGACTTTAAAAAAAGGGTTTGCTTTGATCTAAAGTGCTTCAGAATCTTCCAATTTGGCTAAGGGTCTGAGGCCAAATCAACTTCAGAGAAACAAAGTGCCTTGCTTCCCTGCTTCACTATTACGTTGTTGTTTTTTAAAACTCCTATAACTTTCTCTTTCTCTTTTTAAACAGAATTGGATGAAATTTACAGGTGGACTTGACCCTCCATAGTGGATCCAACCTGCTAAATTACACACAGATAGGTCTAGGACAGGGGTAGGCAACCTAAGGCCCGTGAGCCGGATCCAGCCCAGTCGCCTTCTCAATCTGGCCTGTGGACTGTCCGGGAATCAGCGTGTTTTTACATGAGTAGAATGCGTCCTTTTATTTAAAATGCATCTCTGGATTATTTGTGGGGCCTGCCTGGTGTTTTTACATGAATAGAATGTGTGCTTTTATTTAAAATGCGTCTCTGGGTTATTTGTGGGGCATAGGAATTCATTCATTTTTTCCCTTCAAAATACAGTCCGGCCCACCACATGGTCTGAAGGATGGTGGACCGGCCCATGGCTGAAAAAGGTTGCTGACCCCTGGTTTAGGAGTTTTAAGACTAGAAACCTTTAATATTTATTTATTTATTTTAAAAGGAAACAGTTATTTATTTATTTTACAGAATTAGATGGAATTATCAGACATGCTTGCCCCCTTTGAGGGAATGAATCCTTCCAAATTTCAGGATAACTGCAGTGGTTCCCTGCAGTGGCATAACTTAGATTTTGAGGATGGAAGTAGGGTAGTGCGATTGTTGTAAGTTTCCGCCTCCCAGTCCTGTACTTTCCCACCCTAAGTCCTCCATTGTTGCTTGCCCTGAGCTGATAATTCTATTTCTTGGAGGGTGGGGGGACTGTGCCTTTCTGGCCAATACTACCTGACTTCTGAGATCTTAGCAACTCTTCTGCAATCTTCACTTTTACCAAACTAACATCCCCTACAGCTTCAGTCAGAGGACTGGAAAGTGGCAAACTTCTGCCTGCTACTACTTCTTCAACAAAAAGAGCCCTCTTTGAACTAGTAGTCACAATGGAGCCCCTCTTCGTCCCTCTTCACACCCTGGCATTTCCCTTATTGAGTAAGCTCAGAAGCATCGGTTTTGCTTTTAGCAGACACTTGTTTGAGCCATTTTTTTAGGTCTGAATTGCTGGTGTGCCGCAAAATGCTTTGGGACACCCTGCTTCACTTTGGGATGCCTCTGGCAGGCCCAGAATCCCTCCTGAATCTTTGGTTCAAGATTTGGGATTCATTTGAATCTGCTGCATCCCTAGTTTGTACTATGAAAACTATCAGTCAGCTTGAGTTTAGCACTGGTGCAGTGACATCCCATTCTTTGTTTGGTGTATAAAATGTGGGGGCAATTTCTGCCAAAGGGGTAGAACCCTCACTGTTACGACATCTTCATGGAAATTGTTTTCCAGTGGATCTCTGTATTTAGGAAGCAAGGCAAGCACTTTCGGCAGATTTTTGGAGTAAGAACTGGTGTCCTTTTTATAATTTGCTGCTCAATGCTTTTGCATTGTTTTATGATGATTTATAGTATCTTATTGAGCACTGCCTAGTGCAAGTTCTCTAGAAAACTTTGCTATACTTCTTAAATAAAATCAGCACAGTCTACAATGATGTGGACAGTGGTTCCCCAACTATTATGTCATACAGTTTTCACATAGCTCACCCTTAAGTGTCATCCTAGACAGTTCTGGTAACAGAGCATAGAATGAGTTTATATGATACCAGCTTACTTTGTAACTATAAGCTGACTACATTGCTGGACTGTTGACATTAGCATGTGCCTTTTGAAGAATTTAAACCAATTAAAATACCAATACAAAAGAAACATAGCACGAACTAACAACAAAATGAAGCTAGCAATGTGTACAATGCAAAGTGACCTCAAGAAATTGCACCTCTAAAAACCTGGCAGAAGAGGCAACTTGATGGATTTCTACATGTGGTTACTTTCAGAACATGGGTGGATGTATTGATAATGGACATACCTACAAAATACTGCCCCAAAAGAACTTGGTAAAGAATGGGTTTTAGGTGGTAACTAATGGTTGGCTGGGAAAAAAACATGCCATCCTCATCCTGACTAAAGTCCACCTGATCTTGGCACCCTGGTAGCAACGACCCTTCCCTGTTAATAGTCATGGTTGACTGTTTTTGTTGCCTAATCACCTTCTCCTGATGCATCACACATAGTACTACTGGGAAATGGCCTCTGACCTACAGAGAGGCAGAGAGGCAGCCAGTCCAGAGCATGGAGACACCACACATGTAAATGCATTGCTCTTCTCACAAAATACATGCTGGCAAACCCACTACCACATTGGAGCATTTATTTGAGTGCACAGTGAGGAAGTGACAGGTGGGAGTGGCAGCAAGGTTTTGGAGAATAGAGCTGTGTGTCCCATGTGGTTTGTCCTGAACCTCCTAAGCTAGTCTGCTGTACTTGGGAGCAAGGAATGCCACTATCCCATCACCAGTATTGAAGTAAGTTTCAACTGTCAGTCCTGTTGGCTTCAATACATAGAATGGAGGGCATTCATCTTTGTCTCAGACAGCAAAATCTATTGGGCTGGCCCTGCTCATGCAGCTGATAGCCAGAGCCAGGGAGGGCTCTGGGAGGGTTTGGTCTCCAATTGGAATGAGTTCTTGTTTTCCGAACTGGGAGGAGTGGGTTGTTGTTATCAACCCTCTTCTAATAATAAAGCACATCTTATTGATGATCTCTAGTCCAATCTCTCTTCCTTTTTTTAAATACAGAAAATTGCTTGCTTGCAGACCCTGGAAATTTGCTATCTCCTTATGATGCAGATGCTTTCAAATCTATAGGATTGTGTAATTTACAAAAGCTGTGGTGAATCACATATACAGAGAGGCTGCTGGCAAGCATTAGCATTCTTTGTGTTGGAAACCAATTGATGCAACTGTATTGTATTGTGCTTAAATTGTTGTCCTCTTTCTTTAAGAATTTTGCACTGAGGTGCAAGCCCAGTAGTCTCTCTGTTGACTTTGTAGGGACTGACACTAGTTAGCAAGTGGAATTCCAGTAGTGTAATGAGGGATTCCCATTTTGCCTCCTACAGGAGCCCCTATATCTCTTTAAAAGTAGATGCTGAATGTCAGTGGAATCATCTGCAACAGGGATCTCCAACCTTTTTATGACCCACTTTTAACTCAAACATGCCTGTGGGGACCCATGTCTTAATCTTTTACCATGTACAGTATTTGCATGGTGGTAGTGCTCATGTTGTGACCCACCAGTTGAAGTCCAGTGCTGTAGAATAGTATGGGAAGTGAAACAAAGGTGGTGAAAATTGACAGATATTAGAGGACCATTGCTTGAGCTAAAGGGGCTTCTGTTTATACAAGGGACTCTGCAAATTCCAACCACTCAGCCACTGAGTTTTGTAATATTTAGATAAGCTTATGCAGAGGGTAAACCCCCTTCTTCTTTTCTCAGAGGAGGTGTGTTTCATCTTTCCCGCCAATGCTGAACTCAAGTGCCTCTGTGCAGATTGCTTTGGAGGCAAAGTATGGCTACTGCCACACAAGAAACATACCCAGGATATTTTTTCTGTTTTTCTCCTGACCTGAAAAAAGGGCTGGGAAATATTTCTGACTGGCACTCAGGCTCACTGATCTTGTGCAACGTTTTATGGTGAGTAGGGATGCCAAAAAATTCTGATGGAAACAAGAGTGTAAATTGCCAATGTTTATTTGTCCCATATCTGGAAAGAAAATCAGTCTAGCGAATGTGTTCAATATTGACTATTGTTTTTAGTCCACAGGTGATGCATAATTGATGAGCCCTCTCCTCAATTTGCACTCCATTTTCTTTGCATTGAAATTAATGGTGTAGAATGATGTAATGATGTAATGAATTACATAAGTAATTGCATAAAATTCCACCACAGCAGAAAGCGAGACAATGTAGTTTTTGTTGCAATCTGAACTGCAACTCAGTGAAAACTGCAGTATGTGCAATGAATGTGGGTCAAAATGGAAGTCAATGCCTTCTCACATCCCTAGTTGCAAGTCCCATTAATTTGTTCTTAATGGTAAACATAAAATGTCCGAGAGACAATATCTCTCTTGTGCACACTTCTCCAGTATTATTTTCTAATTCTTCCATAGTGCATGTTAGTCTTCTTCCAGCCCGCTCCTAAACCTATTTACTTGGAAGTAAACCCCATTCATTTATGTGCCAAAGTCTGTTTACCTATTATTATTATTATTAAACTACTATTGGGAAATCCCTGTTCTGTGTCAAGACTATTGTGGTATATATACATTTAAAATGCTTTTTTGGTGGCTTTCCCAGCCTGTTTTCTGGGATTCAACCTGCTGTGTAATGCTTTTCATCTCTCTTCTCTTCATCAATTTTACATGCATGCTTTGGCTTCAGGGCTATGATCCAAGTCAGTAAAGGGTTTAAAGGAATGTAAATCTGTCAGAATTTACAGTTTGGTATAATTCTTGTTCAGCAGCTCTTAGAAATGTAGAGCAGTATACAAGCAAGCTAATGTTCTTTTTGTTTATATGACAGTGTTTCTGCTTCTCTTTAATTAGATATGCTTGTACTGTCGAAGTACTTGAGAAGAACAAACTATCATTTTTCAGGTTGTGGCTGGTAATTCTTCATCCAGCTTCTCTTTTTCTTTTAAAATTTGTAGACATTAATTTAGTGCAGGTCCCAACAGACTTCATCTTATTTTCATTTGTGTGCTCCTATTTCTCCACCCATTACTGGTTATAATATCTCTTCACTTTCTATAGGTAAAATAAGAGGACTATCTTTTGGCCCGTCTATAGTTCTCCCTTTAGCAATGAGTAAATGGGGGTGGGGGGTACATCTGTGGAGAAACTGTACTTCCTTGTCCATGTAAACTAGAAATAGGAACCTATGGCCCTCCAGATGTTGTTGGACTATAGCTTCCATCACCCCTTGACCATGCTCAGCCTGGATAGCTCAGTTGGTTAGAGTGTGGTGCTAATAATGGCAAGGTTTCAGGTTTGATCCCTGTATGGGACAACTGCATAATCCGGTTGGACTGGATTAGTATTTACCAAACTTGAGCCATCATTCCTGACCACTGGTCCTGCTATCTAGCTTGTAGTCTAAAAACAGCTGGAGACCCAAGTTTGGGAAACACTGTACTAGATTATCCTCAGGATACCTTCCTACTCTGTGATTCTACGAATTTATGTTGGCTGGGGCTGATGGGAGTTGGGAGTCCAACAGCATCTGGAGCATCACACATTCCCAACCCCCTGGTGTATATAACTACTGGAACAATTACTTCAACTTGTTTCCTGGGATGTCTGTTGAGAGCAGCTGGTTCCATTTAACATCAGATCTTTGGTTGCATTGGTTGTTATCAGATCAGTTCATCAGTTGTGGCTGTTTTTTGTTTTCTGTAAAAGAAAGAAAGAAAAAGAAAGAAAGAAAGAAAGAAAAAGAAAGAAAGAAAGAAAGAAAGAAAGAAAGAAAGAAAGAAAGAAAGAAAGACACCAGATTCCCTATCCTCCCCCCCCCCCCAAAAAAAACCCCCAACAACCTTTCCCTGTAATGTTCTGTGTAATGTTTGAATATTTGGCTCTCACAAAGAATCTGAAAATCTTCTGGCAGAGAGCTCCGTTTCAATAAAGTCCCCTCCCCTCTGCCACTTAAAATAGAATATGCCCTGAGAAAGGCCTTGGCGCTCATTCAGGTAGCAGGTCTATGCATCACTTTGAGGATTCTGCTACTGCTTTTTGCAGATACAAACCCTGAATCCGCAAAGATTGGCAACAGAAACTCCCTTCATGTGTTACTCATGTGAAAAAGCATGTTGTTGTCTAAGTGCCTCAAGCCTTCTCCACTTCAGACATCCATGCTAACATGTGAAAAGCAGGGGTAGAGAGCTGAGTGTTGTCATGAGTGGGGTCAAAGGTGCAGCCCCTTTGCTCCTTAATTTGAGTAATGTGTGAAAGTGACCGGTATTTTCTGGGAAAGAAGGGTAACAAGGAAGGCCAGCTTGCATATCTTCATCCTGGAAAAAGCAGCCCAGAGTGGCTGGGGCAACCTAGCCAGATAGATGGTGTATAAATAACAAAATGTTATTATTATAGTGTTATGAATTGGGGGGGTAGGCTTTATGCCAGAGCCCCCTTCTAATTCCTGGATCCAGCATCAATTCAATTCCTGGAATAGCCAGGAGGGGTCATTCAGGTAACAGGTCATTCAGGAGGGGTCATTCAGGTAACAAAGGAAGTGGCTCTGTGCCAGAAAACAAATGTGTGGGTCCTGTCAACTGTCTGTTAGTTAGAAAGACAAAGAATTGGAAGTTGTGTGTGCAAACTCTAGTTAGAAGCTGGAAGCTGGCAGACAGAACCATGCTTGATTTCTGATGGAATCTGATGGATTTCTGGCTACGGGAGAAGCAAGACCCTCTTGGTGTGCTAGTGCTGTGAACCCCTCCATCATAGGCTCATGTTGTATGTATGTGTAAATAAGACATATGTCATAAAGACATACAGTTTATTTGTTTACAGTGTCTGCTGTACCTCATTCCAAAGGAAACACAAACCTTGGGTAAGTGCCTGGAACCCCTGGAGTCTCACACCACTCAGAGATTGGGGTGGCATGCAACAATATAGTACAGAATGCATATAATTTTCATAGTGCTTGGAGCCTTGTGTCCCCACCACACATACACAGAAAAGATATTTGTCCTGTAGAAATTGAATTTGTCTCCCCAAACAGAGAGATGACATGTTCCATTCTGAGGAGTTGACATCTTCACTTTCCACTTCAGATTACTTGAAGAGCCATTTGCTATGTTTTTATCTTCCCAGCGAGCCAAGGCAAGGTGATTTTGCACTCAAATAAGCTTGAGCCACAGGAGGCAGATTAGGAGGAAATAAATGGGCACTTCAATTTTTGTGAATTATGAGAGTTAGTCTGCCCCTCCTAGTGTGAAATATGTTGAAGCAGAAGTAGTAATTAAAAGAGGCAAGCTGTATGTATCATTTGGTTTTGTGGGCTGAAAAGTGCTAAATCCAGGAAATAAATATCCAGTTATAGCTGAAATATCCATGTTGATTATGGCTGCAACAATTTTAATACTATTAAATAGAATGAATAAATGGTCCATGTGGAAGATTATATATAGGGGGGGGCAACAGTATTTTTCTTTTTCTACAGTGTGCTTTCTGGGGAACATACACTCATTATTTTTAGATCATGAACAAGAGCTCACTTCACAAAAATATATGCTATTACCAAGTCTACATGTATGCCTGATCACATGGTACACATGTTGCCATGGAAGCATATTATTTCAAGTCCATAGGTTGTGTATGTGTTTTTGTGCACTTTTATCTACACATGAGCACTTTCAATCTAAATCTCTTTTAATGTAACCCATACACAGTAGTGCACAGTGCTTGATGGGATGTATTTACACTGTGTAGTGTTGTCTAGTGGAGACTGGGCCACCAACCTCACCCAACCCTCATGTGCCTGATTTCCTGCATACAAGTCCAGGGGGTGGCACTGCCTGTCAGCTTCCTCTTCCTCAGTTTTAGTGATCCCTTGTGGAACTCAGCAGGGAAGAGGAGGACAAAACTAGAATTAGTTGGCTCTGCCTGCCATTAGCTTTATATAATAATAATAATAATAATAATAATAATAATAATAATAATAATTTATTTGTACCCCGCCCATCTGGCTGGGTTTCCCCAGCCACTCTGGGCGGCTTCCAACAAAGATGAAAGATACACTAAAATGTCACATATTAAAAACTTCCCTGAACAGGGCTGCCTTCAGATGTCTTCTGAATGTCAGGTAGATGTTTATCGCTTTGACATCTGATGGGAGGGCGTTCCACAGGGCGGGCGCCACTACCGAGAAGGCCTTCTGCCTGGTTCCCTGTAACTTGGCCTCTCGCAGTGAGCTTTGGTGCCACCTACTGTTGACCTCCCTGCCTTGCACCCTTCCAGTCCCAGTGAGCACAAATCACCACTGTCGTTGTTCATGTCCATCAGTTAGTACTTGCCCATATTCTGGAAGTTCTGGAGACCTGAGGTCCATTGTGTGAGCAGGTATTCATTTACCTGTACAATTTTTAGAAAACTTTTGTCTGTGGCATAACACAGTAACAAACTTTCCCCAAAGCCAACATTTCAAGCATGCTACAGAGTGGACAAAAGGCTGATAACATTAATTGACTGGAGGTAGTTTACTGATAACATTTCCACCACAGAGCAACCAGGGGTGGTTTCCTTATGGAGCAAACACAAGTGTTGTGTGCAAAATTCAATAAGATTCTTACATCTAGAGGGTTCGTGGGCCTTGGGAGCTGAGTGAAATAGTCGAGGGTGTAAAGAGAGTTCTGTAGGGGAGATCCTTACCTTAAGAAATGTAAACAGCTTTCAATATACTGTAGTTTACCTGCAGGGATGGTGCTTACTGGAAAAGGTGCTTTTCTTCTTGTGAAGGCTAATTAACGACCAAACAAAAGCACGCATTTGTACTGCCAGTGTGGAAATAATGTGCAGAGATAGGCATTAGCCTACATCTGAAGCTCTTGATTCTCTCAATACCAGAAGAGTGGCATTGCAAAAGACAAAGAAAGAAAAACACATGAAACAGGGGAAGTTGTAATTTTAGCTTTATTTCACAGGTAATGGCTGCACAGCTGATTTTGTGGATTTTTTTGTTCTTAAGCTGGGGGATCTGTTACTCTTGGAAAAGGTACAACACTGCAATTTGCAGACATTTTCAGAGCAGACAACATACATCAGGTGCTAAGTGATCTGCATACTGACACTGTAAACAATGATGTAAACCTTTTCTGTCTGCGAATGTTTTATTTAAAGGCATCGCTTTTTTTGTTAAAGGATTCTACACCTTAATGCAAAGAAGTTACATCTCCCCCTTGTGGTATAAACTACCTTCACTTGATTAGCTGAAGAAGTGTGCATGCACACGATAGCTCATACCAACAACAAACTAAGTTGGTCTCTAAGGTGCTACTGGAAGGAATTTTTTTATTTTGTTTTGATTAGCAAAGATAGATTCCGGCTGACTTGTACAACCTGATCCCATAATTTCCATCACAGTACATAGGTAGGCTTTTAGCTTATATTGCCATATCTCAGCACATCAGAATTAAGAGCTATTCATGGATACAAGAATTCGATGAGGTTTTGTGTAAATTGACACAAGAAACTGATAAAATAATTTGAGGCTGTTTGTCCATGACCAATATCTTTGTAACCTTAGGGCATTCAAATTTGTTACACTGATAGGAAAAGGAATAGTTCATATGCAAAATACTTCAAGTGGAACCAACTCTAAATGTAGTTTTCTCACTTAATTTCATGCACTAATGCTCTTCCTTAGAAGTTGTCATGGGTTTTCCATACCTTTCTCCATAGCATCTCCTACTTCTGCTACCCACTGCTTACTTTGTCAGGCTATGCAAGCAAAAGGGGCATTGTTATGTCTTTTAGGAATTATATAAAACAGATTTCTCTTTAGTATGGATTCATTAGTATGTATGTGCTAAACCGAAATTCAATTAAGTGTTGCACACTTCTTAAGCATGCAAAGCATGACTTACTTACAAATAAGTTCCTCAGTAATTATTTTTAAAATTGGAATCATGCCATATGATTGCTAACTTCCCCTTTAACCAATGTTTGTTGATCTGTGTATGCATATATCAAACTTTCCCAAATCATTAACAGCAGTGGATTTTACTATCAAAGATTTATTGAGCTTAGTAAATTGAACTGAAATAAGCAGGATTAGATCTATGATCAAAGTTATATATCTACCAAGTCAAATGCTTGGAGCAGGTCAGGGGCCGGGCAGGTAGGTAGTGTGAATTGACACCACAGGTTATTAAACGAGTGTAGACTCTGTCAAGCCAGGATCAATATGTGGAAGGACTGAGTATCATGTAACAAAGTTGCATGTTTGTTGCAACCCTCCTCGGTAATAGTCATGTTCTTGCTTCCCCTCAGCTTTTATTGAGTTACAGTAAGCTTCAGGACACCAGAGAAATTGATTTCCCGTGGGTCCTACCTCCTACTAGTGCCTCCATCCAGAAAAGCCTTACTTAACTTCTTGAAATTAAGGCATTGAGAAATGCAACTCTCAAGTCTTTGAAATTGTGCCGTGCTTATTCTTGTGATGCTCTTTTATAGGAATATGAACTCTGCTCTTTTGCATAGTTCACTGTTATAATCCTTAGTAAACTGCATGTGTGTGCATATAAACAAAATTCTTTTGGATATTGTTTGCTTATTTTGAAACACTATAAGGATATATTGAAGGGGGAAACAGTTCATGGGAAACAATTCCACAGCTGCAGGGCAACCCATTGCCTGCCTGCTTGGCACCCCTCTCCAAGTATTTGGCTAAGTAGACTTGGACTAAAAGACCAGAAGTGAACGATTTCCCCTTTTAAATGTTCTCGATATTACATTCTGTGTTGGTTGGTATTTGGATTGCAAGTAGCATTTAAACCTGATCATGCCCTTTGGAGGATGTGACTTACTTTGCCGTAGATGACACTAGCTGCTAGAATTCCCTCCTGTGTACTGAATAGCTAATTCGTTTATTCAAACATAATGTAATTGATTCCACTTGTTCACAACAAGATTTTTTTTGTTTTCATCCCAGAAGGTTTCATATTAGGCATGGAGGAAGAAAACTGTGTTTGTATCTGCTAATTCCCAGTGAATGATTGCCTATGTGGGACTTGGGGCTTGGGGCTTGGGGAATGATTATTATATTACACAGGTTTTTTTAAAGGTCATTTACATTGAATTTTCAGGAGGTATTTATGATCAGGCTATTGCAATCCCTTCTGATAGTAAAACTTTTTTTGGGGGGGGATCCATGTGATTGACCCGTTCCAGTGTATTTTTATGTCTTTACAGGAAATATTATTTGGAGGTAAACACAGTAATAGTTAAAGGCTGAGAATAAGGAGGCAAAAATGTAATGGTGTGGTTTCTTGGGGTTTTAGTGAATCACACATCTGTGTGGATTTCTATCCTAGCCTCATTCTCAAGCTGAGTTTTTAATGTGACTACTGTTCAAGGGAGGCTAGGAGAGAATGGCAGAACCCAAACTCTGTCCCATCCTACATACAACACTTATAGTCACTTCTCCGCGCTACCATTCTACAGACAGTTAAGAGCTGCACACCCAACTTCCATATTCTTCTGTCAAAGCATGATGATGTGCCTGCCCCATGCCCATCTTGTCACTCAATGGGGGGGTTGGGCTGTTTTCTTTATAAACTCAGGAAGGGCATTAGGACTCAAAATCCTTAATTAATCCCCTTTCATACTGAATGATAAGCTAATCACAATGGAGCTCTTCAATGATCACAAGGCCTTGGCTAAGGTTGCCCCCAGCTAATAGATTTAAGCAATCCCATTTCTCAAATTTCAGTGTTTTGTATGCTGTGATTGAGCCACTCAAGGCAGCAAGAGCGAGAGCAGCAGCAGCAGCAACCACCCTCACCAGCTTATCACACCTTTGTGGAGTGTGGATATACATATATTTCCTAAATTGGAGGGTGGAAGTTGTGGGAGAAAAAGGGGGCAGAGGAGAAAACTGATACTGAGAAGCATATGGGCTCAAAACAACATGAATATTTGGTGTGATGGGCACTGGGGTGTGTTTTTTGTCTAGCTGCACAGGTTGAATGTACTAATTTAGAAGTAAATTGTAGAAGCCCGAATCACAGTGTTAATAGCATAGCCATTCCATAACAGTAGATATGGGCCTTTGGGCTTTGGTGTTGATTGCCTATGAAGCTGAGAGAGGACTTCCCTGTGCACTTTTGCTGAAGAATGGGGGAAAGTCCTTCAGCCATTTAAAGAACACATGTGGAGCAAGATTGTGGAAATCATTCCTTTCAGTGCTTACAGTAGCCACTCTACAAACCCCAGGAGTCTTCCCCATCAGCTAGTAACTAAGTGGTATGTTTTCATTAAGAGCTAACTTTGTAAAGGATGAAAATGGCCTCCATGGGGATTTGAGAAGGCTTGAAAGAATGTCTCAGGATGGACTTTAACGAAACACAAAGCAGTCATGGAAAAAGAGAAGGGGGAGCATTTTGTGTTCTAAAGAATACCACATCATCATGCTCCCTTAAGCCAATAAGAGCCAACTGTTAGGATAAATGGATTTTAAACTCTGGAGCAGCTTTGATGCTTCTTTTTTTCTTGTTGGCATTTCCAAATACTACAATAATGTGAATAATACATCAGGGAGGAAAGGAAATAATTTTTATGAACTGCACTTGCTCTTATACTCACTGGAGATTTCATAAGGGAGTTTAAATATTGGCTCTGGAAAACAAGGGGGAAAGTGTTGAGGCAGCACAAATTTTGTCTGCATTACATCCTCTACACAGACAATGCCATTGTGGATTTGTTGTCTGGGACTGCTGCTATTTGCCTCAAATAGTTGAAAAATTCGGGCTCTGGATAGCCTAGAGTTTAAAGTTCTTTAGGGTGGCTTTCTCAGCAAAGAAAATTGGGTTGAGAGTAGGAATAGGCATTTTGAGTTTCTCTCAATTTATCATTTTTCCATTCTTATGTTTGATTCTCCATATTTCCACATCAGTTTGCAATTTTTAATATAAAAAATATTCATGAAAGTTCATCAGCATTTTAATGTGATTTTTTTTTGTAATATGCAGATTTTTGAATGCAATTCTGCCATTGTAAACATTGTTTGCAAAGCAAATCTCCTAATATAATGCATTCAGTAATACAACACATTTACCCTAACCTGTGTGTTTTTGTACACACTGCCTGGAGAACTACATTGCAAAATTCAGAGAAGTGCAGATTTCAAAGGATGCCTATGTTTTGGTTCATGCGGGTGGCAGTGGAAGACAGAAGTGCCTGGCATGCTCTGGTCCATGGGGTCACAAAGAGTCAGACACGACTAAACGACTAAACAACAACAACAAATTGTTTTGGGAAGTGCAGATTAGCTAACTTTGCCATTAAACGTGAAATGAATTGAATCTCATTCCCTCATCCTTAGCTGAGAGTGGCTGAAAGGGTGAGAAGAAAAATCCCATAATTTTCAAGAGGAAGATGTGTATTCATTTGAGGATGGGACATAGCTGGAAAAGTGATGGCTGCTTTCCCCCTTTCTTACACAGTTTTCCCAACAGGTACAAGTGTGCAATTGGCAGCTCAGTACTGGCCCCTTTCCCTCCTACAATTCCCACCCCTTGGAATAATATCACATAGTAACTTGTAAGTGGTACTTTTCACACACACACACACACACACACACACACACAGCCCTTGAATGATGCTAGATCTTAAGGAACACATTTGGGAAAAAAAACACTCTTTCTTGTTCTGTTTCCCCAATTTTGTTTATAATATTATAAGAGTCATACTGTTCACTGATTTGGCTTTGGTATAATTATATGCAGTTTTACTATGATCCTTTTTCATTCTTGTGTAAAATGCCCTCTAGGTATAAATAATCAAGCAGGTGAATTAAATTGGCTGCTCTGCCTGGAGCAGGGCCCTCACTCTCACTTTGTGGGAAGCTCACACCACTTGAAGGCTTCTTGAAGGATCTCTGTATTCATGAGGATGTCTTCGGTCTGTGACTTCTGGCATTGTCAGGCCTCCTTTCCTCTTTCCCAGGTCAGGTTATACTATGGTCCAAGAAGCTCTACCAGTAGTGAAGGTGAAGGTACCCCTGACCGTTAGGTCCAGTCGCGGACGACTCTGGGGTTGTGTGCTCATCTCGCTCTATAGGCCGAGGGAACCGGCGTTTGTCCGCAGACAGCTTCCCGGTGATGTGGCCAGCATGACTAAGCTGCTTCTGGCCAACCAGAGCAGTGCACAGAAACACCGTTTACCTTCCCGCCGGAGCGGTACCTATTTATCTACTTGCACTTTGATGTTCTTTCAAACTGCTAGGTGGGCAGGATGTAAGTAGTAAGATGATTAAAAACAGCATTTGGATGCATGGAAGTATGCTTCATCCAGAATACTATGAAGATAATGGAAGAGTTTTTATCACAAAACAAATATTTCCATTCCCTCCCTTTCCTGAAATGTACTGCAAGATAGCATTTGAGCTGCAGTGTTTTATTGCACAGCATCTAGACTGCTGTTGCAAACGAGGACATAAAGATAAGACGGCACTCTCATTAAGTCAGCGACAGCATCATTGACAGCTAATAGCTTGCTAACTTTTATCTTGGAAACAAATTGCATGCTCCCAGGGGCCAGGGCTGGAGTTCTTTCAGCTGTGCTTGCATTATGTACAGCCTATATGCACAAAAAAAGAAGCGGAGGAGAGGGGGAATAAGATGACGATGGCTTAATTTTGTGAACACTTTAAGGCTCTGGGGAAAACAAATAACAGCGACAGTAGAGGAGCCATCAAAGGTTGGCTTGCTTATGAAAATGTATGCTCACCTCTGGGCTTCTTACTCCTGGATGTTACCCATTTCATCATTATCAAATCCCGTAATCTCATATCCCAACACACTCAGGGATTCACTGGCTGGTGATTCTGTTATCACAGCTTCAGTGTTCTCAGCCTTAAAATGTAGCAATAATGAACTGTGAAGCAGTTCACAAAAGGCTGCTTTGAGGATGAATTGTGATTGTAATCTATCCCGCTTGTTATGACTGTAATACGCTTTTTCATTCTTTACACTTGTTTCTCTTCTCTTGTATTCTCTTTAAATGTTTACTGACTTCATAATGCACACATCTTTCTGTTTTCTCTCCCCATTTCCTCTTCAATCTCGTGCTTTGGTGTTCTGCTTAAACCCAACATTGCAGCTTAACACTGCAGCTTTCATTTACTGAGTGGGAACCCATTTGCCCTTAGGTTTCTCTTCGCTGTGCATTGAAGTATTGGTTAATTCTCTGGTTCACTCTGCCATAATTCAAACTGTGCTCCATCCCCTTCCTTGTGTCCATTCTTTTATGATTGAAGTTTATGGAGGAAACTGTGTCTCTGATCCCCAGCCTTTGTAGAGAACTTAGGAATTGGTAAGTGCATAAAACGGCAACCTTATGCACACTTACCTGGGAGTAGGGATGTCAGAGAACTCCACTGGAAATGGAAATTGCCACTGTTTGCATTTCCATCCCAGGCCTAGAAAAGAAATCAATTCAGCCAATATGATTGGTTGAATATGATCACCAGTTTTTTAAAGTCCACATCTAATTAACTTTTTGCACTGCTCTGACATTTCCTTTACTTTGAAATGTATGGTGTGGAAATAATTGTGCCATTAATTATGTTAAATTCATAATAATGTAAATTACATAAAGAATTACGTTAAATAGCAGAGAGCAAGATAACATAGCATTTGGTAGAAAATGACCCGCAGCAGACTGGAAACAGCACTGATTGTGACAGAAACAGGTTGGAATTGAGATTATGGCCTTCTTACATCCCTACTTTAGAGTAAGCTTCATTGGATAGAATTGGACTCACTGCTTAGTAAACACACTTGCAGTCCTTTCTCCTGAGTAAACTCACAGAGTATAAGCTCTGTTGAACATCATAAGGCTTATTTCTGATAATGTGGAGGACTGTGCTGCTAAAATCCTAAGCATTATAATGATCTAATTTAAAATTAATCATATGTTAATGTTAGGATTACAAGTCAAAATCAAATCAAATTCTGACTGGTTCTCAAACCACAGTTGAACCAAACCATAGTTCTCCAAGTTCAGGTGCCTTAAAGATAGCCTCTTCTGGTATGCAAGAGGAGAAGGGAGAATGCACAAGCCCGAGGCTTACTGCATCTCATTCTCATAGTGGGAACCATGGTTTCCTTTTATTTTTATTTTTTGTTAACTGCATATGGACAAAACTAAGCAGTCAGTATTAAAATGCATTGTAAAATTAAGAAATAAAAAGAACCAGAATACAATTAAAATACAATTTTATTCTCTTTTATATGTAAATCTGACTGCTCTCTGAGCCCTGCAAGGTTGCACCTTATCAGTGAACATTATATCCATGGTTTTAAATACCTGATCTTATGCAAAATCATTCAACACTTTTGGCAAAACCATACCAATAGACCAAGTGATCAAGACACTCAAGTTCATAATTGTGTTTAGACACCTTATTATCCAGAGGATATTGGTTATTCAGCATTTCCTATAAAATCAAATTCCCAATGTATGCTTAGTTACCTGGCAGATGAGGTCTCCAGACTGTGTTCACATATTTTCCTAAATTAAAACTAAAGGTTATAAGAGCTGAGAGGGAATAAATTTAGGCAATTAGAGTTTTCAAAACTTGTCCTGTATAGCTGCCTTTTGCTGACCTCCAAATAATGTTCTGCATTGTCAGCCTCCTAAAAGTTTGGCTGTCTCAACATGATCATCATCTGATCTAGATTAGCATAACCCTAGTGATTTCAACTGAGCTGAGTCAATTCTTAGCAGTATTGAGCCTTGCCTGTGACTGTGAGTTTTGGAATGGTAGTTTTTAAAAGTGCTTAAGTCAGCATGAGCTTACTCCATCTATTCTCTTGGATTAAAAAATGGGGAAAACACCAGAGACTTGTAAAGAGGAGGACTACAATAAAAGTAAATAGGCTCTTCCTGCACTGTCTCTGCTTTCTGTTTTAATTAACTAAGATATTGCCAGATGAGCAAGAAGAAGCCAAATTTATCTTCTTTTGTTCCTGGATTAGCTGCAATGTTGTCACAACTATTGCTTCCATGGCTGAAAGGTGTTGTATTGAGTATGTCCTGCTGGGAGCAATGGGTCTTGATAATGTGTCATCACTCTAATAGAAAGTTTTGCACATTTTTCTTAGTTTAGGAATTTTAGCTATATTTTACACATGTTATGTTCGATTCCCCCTGAACATACAATGTGCATAAAATACATAGAATGTTCCCTGAGAGTGGCAGCATGTCCGTAAGACCCATCACTACAAGCAGAACCTGCTACTTTGATTTCATCATGAGTGGTGCCAGGAGTCTCATGCTCTAGTGAAAGTACTTTTGAAAGGCGTTAGGCAGCCCTTAGACTGTTTCACATGCAAACTTGTAAGAAAGTGGGAATCTGGCAATTCATGACTGGATGGCATACCACCTCCATTAATAGCAATATGAAAGGGGGGGAACTTTTTATAGAACCACCTAAAAGGAGGGGGACAATCAAATTCCTGAAGGAGGAAGTTCAACAGTTGTGGGGCTATCACTGAAAAGTTCCCATATATTGTGCCCACCAATCTAACCTCCCTTCATGGTGGGAGCAATGCTCTGGCATATTAGCACAGATGATGCTTTAGGTAACTTGGCTGATTCTGAAGTAAATTCCAGTGAATTCAATGGGACTTAAAGGTAAAGGTAAAGGGACCCCTGACCATTAGGTCCAGTCGTGACCGACTCCGGGGTTGCGGCACTCATCTCGCTTTATTGGCCGAGGGAGCCGGCATACAGCTTCCAGGTAATGTGGCCAGCATGTGGCCAGCATGGCAAACCAGAGCAGCGCATGGAAACGCCGTTTACCTTCCCGCCAGAGTGGTACCTATTTATCTACTTGCACTTGACATGCTTTCGAACTGTTAGGTTGGCAGGAGCAGGGACCGAACAACGGGTGCTCACCCCGTTGCAGGGATTCGAACCGCCAATCTTCTGATCGGCAAGTCCTAGGCTCTGTGGTTTAACCTCAATGGGACTTACTCCCTGGTAAATGTGGATAGGATTGCCTACTAATCTGCCTTGTATTCAAGAGTTAGGCATGCCATGGTAACATAGTTTGCTCACTCCATTTCAACCACGTGAAATATGGCCTATTTTCTTTACATCTAGCAGTTTATCTGCAAAACAACTTAACTAAACAATTTAATTATTTCAGTCTCTTCACATACTCATCCTCAACAAGTGCAGCGAAACCTCGGTCAGGGTGCTACATAAGCAAAACATTTTTTGTAGTTAGAATGATCTACATTGCATGTTCCTGCATATCCATCTAGGCTCTCCTCCCCATCACAAATTAGAAATGTTTTGCAAGGCAGCAAAATGGTGTTGGAATTATGGTGCTATGAGCAGTATTTCTCATGCATTTGCCTGTGTCAAATGTCAATACAAATGCAGAAGTCCACCACTCTTTGTTGGGGCATAGCTCAGCCGGTTAGAGCATGGTAATGATAATGCCAAGGTTGCAAGTTTGATCCTTGTATGGGACAGCTGCATATTTCTGCATTGCAGAGGGTTGGAATTGAATAATCCTCAGAGTCCCTTCTAACTGTACAGTTCTATGATTCTATGATGTCTGTGAGTTTGAGCATCAGCTTTTTTCCGGGATCAAAGAATCCCACATGCACATGTATCATTTGAAAAGTAAAATAAAAATGTCTGACACATCCCAAAGCCTTTCTACTGATGTCCAAGAGCATGGGGCAGCACACTGGAAAACTCCAAAGAAATAAAGTAATGGATTTTCAATAGGTGCATGCAGGGCAACATTTTATAAGGGTACACTGTTGGTGTTACAATCTGTCTGCTCAACAAGAAAGAAAGCTGTTCAAAAGTGATGGTTAATTATTTACAAAATATTAACAACAGTTAAACAGAAGTGCTTTATTGCACCATTTGCCTCTGTAATTGCTGCTTTTCCCATCTGTCTAATACCATCTAGTGCACATGCAAACATGCACATTAATCCTACATTGATTGGCAGCAGGAGAGTAATAGTTGCATTCTTGCAACGAGTACATCACTCTTCCTTTAGCCATTTCATTGACTGGATGGAATTGTAATCTGTTGTGAGGCTACCTGCTTTTACTCTGTGGTTTGAAACCTTTCTTTGCCTGTGCACAAACCAATAAATACCACATGTTGGCCCATGCTGTACACATTCAGCACAGGGAAAATACTTTTGGTTTTTATAATCCTCCCAATGTGCTTTAATGGTTAGAAAGGTTCTGCCTTCTCATCTGCTAGTCTTGATTCAAATGAGGCTGATTAACACAGAGTCTGTGTGGTATGCAGCCATTTAGCTAAATGTTTTATGTTGCCCGCTTGATGCTTTGAAAATGGAACAGCTGCTTATGTAAACGTGGCACAGATAATAAAGAATTTATGGCATTTGAGGCCACCAAGACAAAACATTTCTTCCTGCATTTCCCTGCTGTATTTTAAAGAGAGACGACTGCTGTTCCACCAAAACCAATGTCTTTAAAGAGCTCCAGATGTGTGGGATGCGGAAACTCATAGGCATTCCAGGGTTCAGCTGATTTGGTTGATTCTGGGTTGTTGTTTTTCTAAATGAAGAAATTTGAACAGACTGTTGCACACTGTGTTCAGTATAGTTGTTGTTTTTAATTTAAAGATGTGGGAGTGGCCTTGGAAGAGAGGACCCCAGGGAGAGCAGGGGGAGGAGCAATCACAGTGGTTCAGGGTATAGGGAGATATGGTATGGGAGCTGGGGCAGGTAGGGTAGGGGCACAACAGCACAGACAGCTAGTGTCTGTGCTGTGTGCCTGACCTTTCTCCAATCTGCTGGATTGCAGTGGTCCTATCAGCCAGCCCTCAGGTCTGCGGCTGCTGTTGCTGAATGCTAGGTTGATTCTGAGTAAGATTTGATTATGGATGAGGAGGCCAATCTGGTCTGCTTCATTGAGACCTGGGTGGGTTTGGTCTCACCCAGCTGTGCCCATCTGAGGACCAATGTCCTCAGGGCAGCATCAGGACAGACTTGAGGGTTGGGGAGGGGGAGCTATTGTACTCTGTAGGGATTCCACCTCTTCTCTAGGCTCTCTGTCCAGCTAAGCAGGGGATCTCGTGTTCCTGGCACTGTACAATTGAAATAGCTTAAGGATGTTGCTGGTTTATCACCAGTCTCGCTACCCAGCAGTCTCCCTACCTGAGCTGATGGAATGGGTCTCAGAGGTGGTTGTTTTCTGTTGTGGTTCCCTGTTTGTGGAATGTTCGCTCTAGAGACCTGGGCCTTCATTATATATCTTTAGGAAGCAGGTGAAAACAATTCTCTTCAAAAAGACATTTGGTTGATTAACATTCTATGCCTTTTTAAATGAGTTTGTCGGGGGGGCATTATTGGTTTGTTTTTGTTTTGTTTTATTATGTATTTTGTGTTATCATTTTGTATTTTTCTGTTGTATTTTTCTGGGATCTTCAGATGAAGGACAGTATATAAATTTTAACAACAACAACAACCAGAAACCCTACTCTAAAATACTCCAATGAATGAGGGTACACCACTTTCTGAGAGAATGTTTCCTGTGTAAATTATTCCATGCCTATATGTACACGTACACACACACACACACACACACACACTCCATGCTATGAGAGGGTTCTGGCCTAGCTTTTCCTCTGATGACATCATTTTATATGTAGGGATTATTTTTAGGCAATGGGTACCTTAATCCCCCACCCGAAAAGAACTTGGTAGTGAACACATCACAAAGTACTTTACTTGTAGGCTGATGTGCACTGCAGTGTAGGATATGTGAAGGATGTTGTCATTTAGAAGGTTCCATTTTCTTTTGAGACCATTCTAAGCACTCCTTAATTTTGAACATAGTGGGAAATGCTGTCTAAATACTATAAATAATTGCTATTGTTATTCTCATTTGGAAAAAAAGACTACTGTTGTGGGTTTATTCCATCCCAGGAAACATGGTGGCAGTAACTATCCATGAACTAGATATGCCTCACCTTTCAAACTGCAATCAGTTCAGCATTGTCATAAAGTAGAGTAATAATTTGGTATGCTGATTGTAGCACCAGCCTGTTAATTGTTAGCAGGCTGTCTAATAGCATTTTTGAAACTTGCCTTTTATTCAAGAAATGCTGCACCATCCTATGATTCTGTCCCCCAAGTATTTATATAAAGCTGCTTACACAAGATAACAGAACTATCATAATTGGACAGGATAATTTTCTCTGTGTTGGGATTGTTAGTCACTAAGCAGTTTCCAAGAGTGAGTTGCATTGATTTTTTTCCTTTCCCATTCTTATTTTACCTTGCTTGTCAGTCAATAAGCACTTGTTTTGAGGGAATATGAGAGCAAGTGCAGTTAAGACTGGGCAAATGGGCACTTGGTTAGTTTCCCAACAAAATGTTGATCCAGAGAGAGACGGCATTAGAAGAGAGCTGGTAAATGTAATGTCATATTGGGGAAGTTAAGGGTGCTATGGGACTGGGTAAATTTCTATTGCACAATTTTGCATTATTAATAACTCTGCTGGATCCTGCTCTGACAGTGGCCAACCAGATGCTTGTGGGAAACTGGCAAGCAGGACCTGAGAATGACATCAGCAGCCCCTCCTGCGGTTTCAGAATTACTGCCTCTGACCATGGAGGAAGAACACTGCCATTGTGTTTAGTTGTATTGCTGTTGCTTCTTGGCACTGTAGCAAAGACGACAGGATATGAGCATGAAGAGTAATAATAACCAATGGAGGAATGTTTGTGCTTCAAGACACTTGCAATGTAAAAATGAAGCAACTTTTCTCCCAATTATGATTGCAATAAAGGGCTAATTACACCTAAGAGGCAAATGAACTTATTAATGTCCTGGTGCTTATTTTCCAATATAGAGAAGATTCAAGAGAGGGTGATTGAAAAGGGAGAGAAAAGCTGCTGGGGAAAAATTAAAGTGGGGAAATGATGGGTGGGAAAGAGCTTAAGCACCTTTTTCCTACTGCTTCTCTGCTCAGTTGTTCCCTCCTAACGCAGTATTTTCCTTGTTAAAGAGTTTTAGGCTTCTAATAAGCCTGTACATAGCCTCTAAATGGCAATAATATGCCCCCTAGTGTACTTCTACTTAGTGTACCCCTACTTAGAATTTCTAAGCTTTTGATCTTTCATCTCTGTGCACTTATGCACTTAATCATGCACTCAAGAGTAGGCTTTGCTTGCTTCGTTGCCATCTAATCCCTATGTTTAATCTCTGTGTATATTTTTCAGTATTCACTAAAGCCAAGCTTTGGTAGCTGATTCCTGTTGCTATCCTTCTCAATATACCAGTATCTTCCCTACAATGCATTTTCCAGCAATCACTGTTTTATTTCTTCTAGGAGACCCAGAAAATTGTGGTCTTTTTTGTTTCTTTTATTTTACCTTAGCAGTTAGTATAGCTGCATATTCATCTTCATTGGTCTTGCTTTATCATTTTCCCTAAACAGCTCCCAAATAAAAGATTAATGAATATTAAGAGGAAATAAGGAATAACAATATTTGAAGGATGTTATTAGCCTTCATAAAAGACCAGAGCACCAAGCACTGTCATTCATGCTGCTGCTTCTGGGAAGCCCATCATAGAGCTCATTTGCAGAATCCTTTATGAATCTGGATTTTCTATTCAGTAAAATGTGGTGGGAGAAAGTATTGTGCTGATTTTTTAAAAGCTGCAGAAAACTTTGCCAACACATTTTGGGGGGAGGTCATGCTGTGCATGTGGAACTGAATTGTTGATGCTATACTATTTTGTGCAAGCTCAGATGCCTATTCTTCTTATTTTTTTTACTTTAAATGGGCAAGTACTGCATGGTTATGAGAACTTCCTTCTCTTTGTCTACTAACCTAATTTACAGTGTGCCTGGTTTAAGAATTGAGAGAAAATCACAGGTGATTTAAGACAGCCACAGGCCAAAAGGTCTAGACAGAACTAGACAGCCCCTGCCCACAGAATTACAATTTAATAAAGGCATCGCCAACCTGGTGCCCTCTAGATGTTGATGGACTATAAATCCTATCAGCCCTGATCATTGGACACACTGACACCACTTTGGCTTCTCTTGAACTAACAGATGCAAGCAAAAAAAAGGGGGGGAGGGTTTCACAATTGTCACTTGCCAATAAGCTAACCTATGGGATGCAGTGAACTTGATGCCTGGTTATTAATGGCTCAGTCCTAAACAAATTCATGCAGCATTCTTCTGAATAAATTACGACCCCACTATAAACATTATTCTGCAAACATAGCTGCTTCCTAGAGATAATCAACAGAAACCCATCATCTTCCTGATGTTGCCAATGTAGCATGTACCTTTCCTTCTAACAAAGGCTGGTATATTTAATTAATAATAATAATAATAATAATAATAATAATAATAATAATTAATATACAGTACGTATGCTGTTGTGTGTCATATGTTTTGCATACAGAAGGAGCCTGATTCAATGCCTGGCATTTCCAATTAAAAGAGTCAGGTAGCAGGAAAGGGGAAAGAGATCTTGAAGAGCTGCAGCTTGTCATAACAAATTAAAGTAAAGGTAAAGGTACCCCTGCCCGTACGGGCCAGTCTTGACAGACTCTAGGGTTGTGTGCTCACCTCACTCTATAGGCCGGGAGCCAGCGCTGTCCGGAGACACTTCCGGGTCACGTGGCCAGCGTGACAAGGTGCATCTGGCGAGCCAGCGCAGCACACGGAACGCCGTTTACCTTCCCGCTGGTAAGCGGTCCCTATTTATCTACTTGCACCCGGAGGTGCTTTCGAACTGCTAGGTTGGCAGGCGCTGGGACCAAACGACGGGAGCGCACCCCACCGCGGGGATTCGAACCGCCGACCATGCGATCGGCAAGTCCTAGGCGCTGAGGCTTTTACCCACAGCGCCACCTGCATCCCGACTTTCCCCAACCTAGTGCCTTCCAGATGTTGCTATTAGTTTTAGCCAGCTGAAAGGATGAAGTAATAATAATCATTGAATTATTATTATTATTATTATTATTATTATTATTATTATTACCCCACCCATCAGCCACTGTGGGCGGCTTCCAACACATATAAAAACATAATAAAACATCAAACATTAAAAACTCCATGATACAGGGCTGCCTTCAGAGGTCTTCTAAAAAATAATAATTATGGAGTAGAGTAGATAATAATGGAGTAGACTAATCTTACCTGATATAAGGCAGTTTCCCCCCAATTATTCTACTAAAATGTGAAAAGGTAGCTTCTCAACTTTTTTAACCACCAGTAGACCTCATATGCAACCAATTTTCTACTGGCTCCTCCTCCCTAAACTCAGCAACACCAAACTTTATTATCAGAATCAGATAATAGATAAATTTGCATGCACTCCACTCAGAGAAAATGTTTATTTTCTATTAAATTCACAGATTAATTCCATTATCTCTCCTCTACTACACTAAGCACTAAAACATGCATTTTATTAACAGATGATAAAGATCTGAGTGGAGCTCAACAGCACTAACTTTGCAATTTGTGTATTTTTCTACATATTGCACTTTTTTTCTGACTTTAATAGCCATTCTAACTTGGACAGGATATGAAACACAGGTAGGAACTAGTTAGGACTTAAGTGCAGGGAATGGAAGTATTTTGTCTGAAATCCCACTCTGTGATAAATGGGAACCTGAGACATCGTTTCTTCCTTCTTTTGGACAGCTCAAACAGCAGTTTTGAAAGTCCATGTTGAAATAAGCCAGATAACACTGCTCTCTGCTGTCCACATATTGCACTGAAGTGAGCAACCAATATTCCAAGGGCAGAATTAAAAGGAAATCATTGAACATGAATAGGAATAAACTTTAATTTGCTCAGTTATGAAAATAATGTGCATTTGGGGGAGAAACTTAGATGCATGTGCTCTTAAAATGTACGTATGGTGTATCTTAGGGACTGAGGACTAAATTTCACTGCAGCAAAAGTAATTAAATTTGGAAACAATTTTTTTCTGCATTTCTTGAAAAGCTTTATGACTGTTTATTCCTATAAATGTCTGGTTTGAGTTAGATGCTGAATGCAGTGCAAAAAATAAGTTCCACAGTAAACTACAAAAACACAAATATAAATACTATCAGAAAGATATGCTTAATACCCACAATATATCAGGGCAAGGACCCTTTTAGAGCTATAGGTCCAAACCCTTTATAAGTCCTGCCTTATAGTCTGCCATTATAGCCACAGGAATAATAATAATAATAATAATAATAATAATAATAATAATAATAATAATTTTTATTTATACCCCGCCCTCCCCAGCCAAGGCCAGGCTCAGAGCGGCTTACAAGCAATAATAAAAACAAATCGAATGATTACAACTTAAAAACAAAATTAAAATACAACATTAAAATATGGAAACATTAAAATATTAAAATGTAGCCTCATCGCAGGAGGAGAAGGAAAGGAAAAAAGAAAGAGAGAGAGGGAGGGAATCAAATTGGCTCCAAGCCAAAGGCCAGACGGAACAACTCTGTCTTACAGACCCTGCGGAAAGAAATCAGATCCTGCAGGGCCCTGGTCTCATGAGGCAGGGCGTTCCACCAGGCCGGAGCCAGAGTTGAAAAGGACCTGGCTCTGGTTGAAGCCAATCTAACTTCCTTAGGGCCCGGGACCACTAGGGTGTTGCTATTTATGGACCTTGAGGCTCTCCGTGGGGCATACCGGGAGAGGCGGTCCCGTAGATACGAGTGTGGCTTTTCTCTGCCCAACCTTCCAAAGGCACAGAGTATATACAGACCTGCACTGGCTCCCATGTCTTGGATGACCAAGGCACTGTTTTGCATGGATTTTCCCATGTTTAAAT
The DNA here is from genome assembly GCF_964270895.1 of Podarcis filfolensis. Lineage (NCBI taxonomy): Eukaryota > Metazoa > Chordata > Lepidosauria > Squamata > Lacertidae > Podarcis > Podarcis filfolensis. The sequence continues at coordinate 75,516,641 of NC_139605.1, read as the reverse complement.
AAGAAACAAATACAGTGGTACCTCGGGTTACATACGCTTCAGGTTACATACGCTTCAGGTTACAGACTCCACTAACCCAGAAATAGTACCTCGGGTTAAGAACTTTGCTTCAGGATGAGAACAGAAATTGTCCTCCGGCAGCGTGTCGGCAGCGGGAGGCCCCATTAGCTAAAGTGGTGCTTCAGGTTAAGAACAGTTTCAGGTTAAGAACGGACCTCCGGAATGAATTAAGTTCTTAACCAGAGGAACCACTGTAAACCCAATCATGTGACTGTCTAGCTTTACCATTTTTGGGATTGCTTGCTTACTTGTTCTGGCACCTACATAGGCTATTCTGAGTCAAGGCCACTGTTCGGGTCAACACTGTGCTGATTCCCCCGCCCCCCATGTGTGTGATTTTTTAAAACCAATTTCTGTCAAGTAATGAGAAAAAAGCTGCATTACTTCCCTAAAGATAATAGAAAACAACAACTGTGCAATCTTCACAGTTCATGGTTTTGAAAGTGCATATCTTGCTTTTAAGGTGACCAAGGGAGTGACTTTTCTAACAGTATGCAGATCATCTCACCCCTAATCTACGCACTGCAGCCTTCCCAAGTGCCTATGTTTCAATTGAAGCCCAGGTGGACATGTGTGGAGGTGATTCCTCTGAGCTTTCTTGGATCAGGAAGTGTAGGCAGCCTAGAAAACTGTGGAGTATCAGAGGAAATGTTTACTCAGATGAAAACCATATACAGCACTCTCAGCCACCTCATAATAATAAGGTAAGCTCCAAAAACTGTACCAAACAATTCTGAATAAATTCTCAAATGCCCAAGAATGAGGCAGTAAAATAAAACCCTCTTTTGCTGAGGAGAAAACTAATGAGAGGATAGATTTCGAGTTATAGTGTACTACACTTTCAGTCTCTCTTGCTGAGACACTAATATTACAATAATATTGATTATTTGAAGAAGAGGCTGGGTTCAAATGACAGGAAGCAGAAAGGTCTGGCCTCATTACCTTTTTTGACCACTTGTTTTGAAAAGATGTGGGGAGTTGGCTGAAACAGGGGAAAGTCTGGATAGGGTTTGGGGCTTTCATTAGGTGCTCATCCATTTGTGCAGGGCCCCTGCACACAAACACTTTTTTCACTAACCCCTAGCGATTCACTGGCTGCTATCCCTTTCCTCACTTTGAGCTGTGCTTTGCAGTATCCCCACCCCCACCCTTAGGGGATTTTCAGTGTTGAATGCCTGATTGCTTTTGGAAGGTCCAACAGTCACACGCAACAGATCAAGAAACATACCAGAAGGAGGAGCAGCTCTGCTTGGTTAGTGAAGTGTACTTATTTATTTTTGTGTGTTTATTTTGGGCCTTGGTGCAAAAAAAGCATATTGTTTCCCTTTAACATTTGTCTAGAGGTGATTTTTGTTCAGACAAAGGAAATTCTTATGCTGTCTGCAGGGAGTCTTGGTGAAGAAGGGGCAGAAAGCCCAATTTTTTTGGGGGGGGCCAGTTCTGAACCAAGTCAAATTGTTCTAGCTTTGGGACTGCAGTTCAGCCATGTTCCTTAGCTCTGTTTTGGGACTACTTGGCTCCTTTAGCCAAGTTGAGTGTCTCTGGGTAGCATTCCTTTTGGATTTATGCACAGCTGCTGGACCGGTGGAGCTTGTTTGCATTAGGACTCATTTGGCCACATTAATTTCTGTATTTTGTTTTCGAAAGAAATAACTGTTGCCCAAAAATAGCATAAAATAGAGTTTATGACCATCATTTGCGAAGCCAATCCTGATACAGTGATACCTTGGTTCTCAAACGCCTTGGTACTCAAACAACTCAGAACCCAAACACTGCAAACCTGGAAGTAAGTGTTCCGGTTTGCAAACCTTTTTCGGAAGCCGAACATGCTCCATTTTGAGTGCCATGCTTCTGTTTTGAGTGTTACGCTGAGGTCTGTCTTTTTTTGCGATTTATTTTGTGTTTTTGTAGCTCTTTTGTTTTTGTTTTTGTGACTTTGTGGAACCCAGTTCAGCTACTGATTGATTGTGTGACTGCAGTACATTGTTTATTGCTTTCATTTTATGGATCAATGGTCTTGTTAGATAGTAAAATTCATATTAAATTGCTGTTTAAAGGGTTGTTCTTAAAAGTCTGGAATGGTTTAATCCATTTTATATTACTTTCTATGGGAAAGCGCACCTTGGTTTTGGAACGCTTTGGTTTTGGAATGGACTTCCGGAACGGATTAAGTTTGAAAACCAAGGTACCACTGTATCCTGGGAGGTGGTTTCAGGTCCACTCCATTGATTGATGTTTCATTTTCTAGCTGCACTGCGGAAAGTTCTTCATAGATCAGTCAATTACAGGGAGGCATCTTCTAATGTCAAGGCTCCCTAGAATATTTGGCCTTTGTGTATCTTTTTCTTCAAAGGCCTTTTACTCATACCTTTTTTTTTTAGAACCCTAAACAAAAGACGAGTCTATAAAAGGAGTGTGCTTACTCAAAATGCCACTGGGAATATGTAGTACTGTTCACAATTCCTGGTAAATTGCTTTGTATATCTGAGCTGACCGATACCACCAGCATACAGCAGAGTGCAGTACAGTCCATATGTAGAACATGATGCTTTCATGGTCTTTTCCTAGTATTTGCAGCACAGTAGTTAAATCACCTGCAGAATTTCTGGAAAGAATGTACTAAAAGCAAAATGCTGCAATTGCTTTTAGATAAATGATACTTGGGTCAGAAATATTAATGTTCTTGATCTGCATTTTTCTTGCATGCAGCATTATAGCCCAAACTATTAAAAATTCAAAACTAGCATTTGTTTGTTTGTCTGTTTCACAGTGTTGAAAGACCACTGCAGTAAAATGCCAAATTAACTGCTTCAGGGGAGGAAAGATGCTGCTTCACCAGTCATCTGTACTTAATTTCTTAAATGGAAACTGGAGGGCTGCAAATTACTAGAATTTATGACCTGTAGTTTAGAAATCTGTCACCCTATTTGCAAATTTGCTGGGGGGGTGACTAGTAGGAGGCGGGCTGTAGCTCAGTTGTTTTGCTAAGGGAACCAGGGAATTTTTATTTATTTAAAACATTTATCTCCACTTTTGAAACCTAGGAGAAAGTCCACCAGTTGGTACAGACAATGCTGAACTGGCTGGAGCTACCATACAGAGTTATTCTCCATTACATTTGAGGCTGCTATGGATCCAGGAGAAGTCTGTTCTAAATACTGGAGGTTGTTATTTGTCCCAGATATAGGAAAGCATTCACACCAATTTGCTTTCCTTTTACTCTTTTGGAAATAAAATGTAATGACATTCCTATAAAAACTGTGTATGCCCATGTGATAGCGAAGTGTTAGAAATTGTTTTACCCATTACCAGAGTTATTTGTCCCTTGACTTTTTCCTTCCCAGGAAGGTCTTTAAATTAGTATACAGCTCTCCTGGTCATGGATACACAATCTCACATATACACAATCCCATGGAACTAAATCAGTTGCAAAATTAGTATTCAAAGCTGTAAAGATCTGTAAGCAACTTCTACTGAACATTTAAGAAGTTCAGGTAGATTTCAATATGTGATTGTGGAAAAGAGGTGTGAGAGCAGGAATAAACTCTAGAATGGCAGTCTGAGATCTTGCAGGAGCCCTTGTGTGTGACCTTAGGATATGGAAAGCAAGGTGGGGGCTTAAAAAGCTCTTTCTGCAGTGGGAAAGTATCATCAGAAAGAGATTTTAAGCCCCTGCCTTGCTTTCCATGCTCTGGGAAGGTCACAAGAGTCTTGCAGAGGCCTTGCATGACCTTCCCAAAGCCCGGTAAATAAGGCAGGTGGCTTAAAAAGCTCTCTGCCTTGATGGGGAGAGCAAGGCCTACTCAGTGTCGGCTTCAGACTCGTAGGGATGGTTGTGTAGTGCCATTCCAGGGCCTGTTCTGCCTTTGCACAATTTTGCTTATACACATGATAGCCAGGAACATAACCTCACATTAGGTGACATTTACCTGTAAGGTTTTTATTTGGAAACATGCATAAGACTTAAAGGTTCAATCCCTGGTTTCTCCAGGTAGGAGTGAAAAATAATTCTGAATGTTACCAATCAGTTTAGCCATTACTGAGCTAGAGAGACCAATGTTTCCAGTGGATATTCTTTTCCCTTCATTGGACCGTTTTCTTGGGGGGGGGGGAGAATTTGAAGGTTTATGGAATACAGTGGTACCTCGGGTTACATACGCTTCAGGTTACATACGCTTCAGGTTAAAGACTCCGCTAACCCAGAAATAGTACCTCGGGTTATGAACTTTGCTTCAGGTTGAGAACAGAAACCGTGCAGCGGCAGCGCAGTGGCAGCAGGTGGCCCCATTAGCTAAAGTGGTGCTTCAGGTTAAGAACAGTTTCAGGTTCAGAACAAACCTCCAGAATGAATTAAGTTCTTAACCGAGGTACCACTGTATTAATAATTTTGAACTAAATGAAATGGCATGTTAGTAATTTGAATTTTCATATCCTTGGAGTTTTAAGTTTTGTCTCAAAATGGTACAGAATGAAAATTTGAGGGAAAGGCAACCCATCACAATGGGAGGTGGTGCAAAATATATTTCTTTTACTTGAGTTTGCTAGTGAGTTTAGCTGCCTAGCCCTTTGGCTGAGGCAGGTGTAAAATAAAATGATACAATTAACATAAAATGTGACTGTGCCTCTACTCCTTAACTGCTTAGTGCTTTCCATGAATATACTTAGTGGAATACTAGGCCTTTGAATTTTTCCTGATATTAATGACTTCATTTCTCAGAGATATCTCTAGTCAGATGGTTTTTAATTTTCTTTTGAAGTGAAGACATTGGGAAGTATGTGGAAACACCTGAATGTACCTGCAGTATGTTAATCTAAGGTGTTCCTAAGATTTTTCATTTTAAAAAGCATGTGGTGTGGTGTGGTGTGGTGTGGTGAAGAAACTTCAGAATTAGTTACTTTAGGTACTAGAATTTGAAAAGGCCCTTTGGTTCCCTTTCAGTACGAGACCTTGCAACTAGCTGGTTTGTGGGAAATGATTTGTCCAAAGCAATTATTGAGTTGTTCTCGGTGCTTCTCAAGTTGCGTTAAATGTTCTTCTACTGACCTTAATGCAGTACGATGGGAACATTGTCACAGACTGTGTCCTACTTTGCAGAAGACAGATGTAAAAAGCTGCCTTCTGTTTGAAGTTGTCCTCTATTTACTTGGCTATCTGATCCAAGTCCAGTTTAAATGTTTAAATCCTTAAGAAGAGAGTGTGGAGTCCTTGGGTTTGCCCATCCACACTGAGCACCTGAAGCAGAAGGAGAAAGCTAAAGGTTGTTTCGCACAGTCTTCCCTGCTATGGTGAAATGTATTGGCTTTCTAGTCATATAGTAATTATTTCAGAACTGAAATATATGTGCACATGTTTGTGTGCTCTGTTGAAATAGAGATAGTCAGAAGGGGACATGATGTAAATTGTATATGTTGGGTACAACTATAAATATTTTAGGATTTCACCGGGTGCATGAAAGTGTACACATGAAGGGAGGGAAACAGGATACTGCCAACAACAGCAGCAACATCAATAAAATCATTTGCCAATATGGAATTTTCAGTTAATGAAAAGCAGGTCTTAATGTGAGTGTTGAAAGGGAGCATTAATTTATACTTAGGGTGAGCTAGTGGGAAGAGATCAGTCTTGTGTATCTGTTAAACAGATAGTAAAAAACATCAGCCTAACACCACTTAAGATAAAGCTGTGTGCAGGGATCTGGAGTTACTCTTCAGTAAATATTAATAAATGGGTAATGACATTTTAAATAGCAAAAGCCTGGCAGATACACCTGAACAGGCTAAGCAATACAACATTTATATTAGATATGCACCAAAGCAACCTCCTGTTCAGATTGTAAAACAAATAGGAAAGTGAAATGATTTATAGCTTTATCTGTCAAGTCTTAAGAAAGATGAATCAGCACTTTTTCTGTTCTGAGAATTGTTTTGGTCACAGCAGAGATTGTTGGGTAGTTCTTTTCATTTGATTGAAATATTTTGTTGGCATTTAGTATTTTAATGTATCCTCTTGATCAGGCATAGGCAAACTCGGCCTTCCGGATGTTTTGAGGCTACAACTCCCATCATCCCTGACCACTGGTCCTGTTAGCTAGGGATGATGGGAGTTGTAATCCCAAAGCAGCCTATGCCTGCTCTTGATTTTAATGTTTGCTTTTTAATTTTTATATATTGTTGTCTTGCCAAAGTCAAGGGTTGTTTTGGATTCATAGACAGATAACCACACTGGTAGAGAGAAGTTCAGTGATTTTATTAAGTAGCAAGCCAAATATAACTGGAAAATCACTGAAGGGTCTTCATGCAAGATAACATAAGAGAGCCTACTTCCCCAATCAGTCGTCAGATGCTCCAGAAAAAGACAGCAGATATACCCCACAGGCCAACGTGTAGCACCAGACTGCTCTGGGCTTGTGCAAGGGCTCAAAGCTTAACTCTGAATCTGGGAGATTTATATTATATTTATATACACTAACCTCTTTGTGGCTATGTAGGGTTGCCACCCATCCCTCAAAATACATGACAGTCCCATTTTGGGGGCACAGAGTCACCTGTCCCATTTGGCACCCAATTTGTCCAATTTTTTTAGTCATAAAAATAAAAATTGGCATTTGTGCGCTCACCCAAACTTTCTTGTCTCGCAATTGTATTGATGTTATTGATGTTATATGTTATGGTATTTGATAGTGTTTTGTTTTGATAGATATATATATTCCTGATCATACCTTTATGCATCTCCCATTTACGGCTTTCTCAGAGAAAAATCTTAATGATTAGTGTTGGTTTCATGAAATGTAGATTTCCTGAAGGATAAAGCCAAGATTCCTTCAAAGGCTCATCAGTATTTTGTGCAACCACTTGCTGGCTGTTTCTGATCCCATGCCTGAGGGAACAGAGTATTGCTCAGGGGGAGAGAAGATTTCTTGAAACGGAAAGGCTGTGCTAGAGATAACAACTCAGAGGAAGAAGACAGAATATCAGCTTGATTTCCCAGAAGACAAAAACACTGGAAATCTGAAAGGCGTTTGATATTATTGGTGAAATGGCACTGAATCTATCAAGTGAAGGCTGGAACAAATATTCCACCCTACCCCCATATTGTAAACAGAACAGATAGTGAACAGGGAGAGTGGAATCCTATAGATTTACTTGAAAGTAAAATAGCACTATTAGAGCCATTGAAAAGAATTGCCAAAAGTGTAGTTGAAATTGCACAAGTTAGAGGGCTTGTTATGTCTTGGAGTTCCAAGGGATGCAATCCAGCTCCTTGGAAGACATTGTGTGCACAGTGGAAATATATCCCAAAGTCTACTTCGTGTCATCACGCTGGTGTTTCCCTTGTGTGGGGCAGTTGGCTGAGTTGGAAACAGTTTGTGGGTGTCTGGTGTGCTTCTCCCCACAGAAAGTGAATGTGTACACTCCAATCTACTATAATGACACAGATGACTCTGAGGGAGCACTTTATTTTCACATAGTGCTTCTTACATTGCCATGCATAGCAGCTCTGAGGGAGCACTTTATTTTCACATAGTGCTTCTTAGTGCCATGCATAGCAGCTCTTCACCACTTCTCTTTTCCAACACTGTCTCCTCCCACTACAGACCAACATAAGGAGAGGGATCCTTGGACCAGAGAAAGTGGAGAAGTGACCAAGTGGTTAGGAGAAAGTAATGAACCTCCAGGAATGGTTGCTTACCAGATAAGAAGGAAAAGCCATTAAAAATAATAATAAGGCAAAGCTCTATTCACACTCCTCTTTCTTGTAGAATTAAGTTGCATAAATTATAGCAATAGATTAACATTTTGACCTTCATGTTATATCTTTGTAATTAGCAAGGCACACAGGTTTTTAGCAGTGCTATTCTTTGCTTTAATGTGTGTGCTTTGATTTTCACGGTCAGGATTAAAATGATGTTGGGGAATGTTAATGATTTTGGGGCCAGGTAGGGCGTGCTGTTAATATTGGATGCCTATAATTTTTTAAAGTTTATTTTAATGTTCCCTTAAGAGAGGGCAGGTTAATCATTCCAAATATATAATAAATTAATTTATAGCACATATGTGTGTAAAAAAAGAGTAAAGCTTCTTCATTACAGTTTACAAGGGTCTAGCACAGAAAAAGACAGCTTCCAGCATCAGCCAAACTTACCTTGCCCTCTGCTTGATCTATTTTTCCCTATCCTAGGATGATGTGGCATCCATTTCTCCCTATGGCAACAGAGCTCACTCTTTAAGATGCAGATGATGGGAACTTAGTTTATGCAATTGTCTTGACAAAGGGGCTGATTTGACATGTTTCCTCATATTCTAACCTCACATATGCAGGATCACAGGTTTAGAAGGGATCCACAGGTATCAACCAGACTGATCTCCCCTGTCAACCCTATAACAATACATTCAACCAATATTCAATGAATAATTGAAATAGCCTAGCTCTTAAACCATGTATGCAGTGTCAGTTGAAATAGTATGTATTGGAATAGTCTAGTTGAAGCCAGGAACATGGTGATTATTTGAAAACATATTTTCAAGGACATTCTTTCACTTACTTTTTCGACCTGAATTCCTCCTGCGTATGATTCGGTTCCCCACTAATTTAATTTCTATTTAAACCAAAAGGAAGATGAGTTTATATGGCCTGAAGCAAATATCAATAGCTTTTATGAGAGGTGATCTGGAAACCCAGTATCTTTTATAGGAAATAAGACTTGTTGGACAGGCAAGATTTGGGGAAATAGCTAATAGAAGTTTTGCGCTTGAATGATTCCTTGTGGTTTTACTGTTTAATGCCTATTTAAAAGTCTATTGTGTGACTAAGGTTCCATTTGGCTTTGAAACTGTGGATGTTCCTCAGTCTCTGGCAGTTTTAATGTTTGCCTTTTATTTATTTCTGTTAGAAAGCCTCACATGCCTCGGAATACACAATCTGGATTTAGGTTTCCTTTCCCTGCAGTACAAATGAAACTCTTCAAAGAACATGCTAAATATTGCTGTGAGCAGAAGATGTATTTTAACCAGCCTTAACAATAACAGCATTAAACAAGAGCCAGGAATCATTTTAAACCCTGATTTTATATTGGTGGTTTTTTTATATTGATTGCTGTTAGGGCATAATAATGACCAGTAAAGATGCTGAATTGCTTTCTTGAAGTGGACTGATTTTTGCATAATTAAATATATTTCCCTTTTTCTTTTTGAAGAAGTACAGTGAATGAGGTTGTTGATCTGCGAACGCATACCAAAGACATGGATCATTTCCACTAGATAAAAAATGTTGGCAGCTCTTATGAATCCAAGAATAAGCACACCAAGATGACCAAAGGAATGAGGAAAAGGAGAATTGGCTACTCAAAAAAGTATAAGCAATGCAAGATCAGAATCTGTCTATTATTAGGTGATCACATTTGAATGGGTGAGATTGCTATTTCAGAGGTTGGGCAGGGCAACCTAGGACCCCAAGACCCTAATAAAGGGTAGGAGCCCTGGATACTTGCCCAAAATATTGGGGGGGGGGAGACAGCTGATCCTCAAAATACCCAGCTTCTGGCATTTGTGTGTGTGTGTGTGTGTGTGTGTGTGTGTGTGTGTGCTAGATATGGGTCACATCTGGGAGGCAGGAGTTGGAAACGTTGGACAGGGTGAAAGTGAGAGGGAGCCATTAGAAAGAGAGAAGGAAGCTCAAAATAATCTTTAAAGGGGGATAGTGTTTCCCCATGCCAAACTCCTATTCAGTGAAGCTGTCATCTGCACGTGCAACAGCTGTCTCAAATGTCCACATCTCAGCTCAGCTACAACTTATGTTTTCAAATACGTAATATGGAAGCTTGTTTGAGAGAAAACATAGTATTTTTCAGGGAACTGCAGTATACATGTGATATGTGGCTGGTGGTGGACCTACATTTTTGGGGCCCTCAAGCTTTAACTGTCATGGGGATCACTTTGCAATCAGCAACAAGCTTTGGGTAACCTCTGTTACCTTCTTCAGTTGGGTTGTTCTGTAACAGATCATAACACCTTTACAACATTTGTGCTACTGACTCTCAAACTTTGGGATTGTTGAAATATATACAACAAAAAAGTAATTCATTTGAGTGTGAACTAAAGTAGCTTCAGGGATCCCTCCGGGATTAGGGGTCCTGACGCTTCAGCTCCATTAGTTTCATATAAGATCTGCCCCTGATTGTGACATATGCCATGTACACTCTGCTTCAAACAGCAGTGGTGGGAGTGCACTGGAGCAGGAGCAAATGGTCATGCGTATACGATCTGAATGTATTATTTTGAAAGTTTTATGCCACCCCCAATCTCTGCTGAGTGATACCAAGATTCCAGGTGGATTCCAGGTGCTCACCCAGGGTTGTGTTTTTGTTGGGAAAACCAAGGCACAGTGGAGGCTATTGTCTTTTAAGAAATATGGTTTATTGTACACATGTCTACACCTGGAGTCTTCAGTGGAGGGACTATAGAACAATATACAGTGGTACCTCAGGTTAAGAACTTAATTCGTTCTGGAGGTCCATTCTTAACCTGAAACTGTTCTTAACCTGAGGTACCATTTTAGCTAATGGGGCCTCCCACTGCCACCATGCCACCACTGCATGATTTCTGTTCTCACCCTGAAGCAAAGTTCTTAACACAAGGTACTATTTCTGGGTTAGCGGAGTCTTTAACCTGAAGCGTCTGTAACCTGAAGCGTCTGTAACCCAAGGTACCACTGTATCCCAAGAGTGTCTCTCATTGCCCCTCTCATAGCTTCAGCAAGCTTGGGTCCAAAGCAGTCAGTCATGGCTCCCCATCTCTTGGTGCAGCCTCCTCCAGCCAGCACCAAGATGGTTCTCCCTTCTTCCTCTTTCTTGTTCCCAGAACACCTTTAGAGTTCAAAAAGGACAACTTTTCCTGTGACGTCATGCCCCCTGTCACCTTGGCAACCTGCCAATCTTCAGAGCCAGGGAGGAGGACAGTTCTTTTGCATTGCAAATGGCCCTTAATGGCTCAGTATTTCATTCTGCATTGTTTCTTAATGGCTCTCCACTTAGCTCACCCTGCCTGGCTGGTTTGCATAAGCCAACCCTGGAATTTCTTGTCTGGCACAGTTCTGCAGCTTGTATTTCCCCCTCATATCCCAAATATTTTCTAAATACTAGTTTTTATTAATTTCTACCATTTTCTAACACTCTGGAACCCTCGATCTATGTCACTATGGAAGGAGAAGGGAGGCAGGATCATGATGATGGGCTCCAACCCTAACCTCAGCACAGTCATTGGCTTGTCCATGTACATAGGAATCCTGAAAAAACCTGATTCATGGCTCAGGGGTCAAAGTCTGTGCAAGTGCAACTTGTATATGCATAGGAACTGTGAAGGAGAGTTGGTTGATGGGCACACCCACCTCCACACATTTAGCACACCCAGTTGCTCATGTGAACAGGGATAATAGTTTCCATAGTTTTACTATGGATGGTGTCTTTGGGTAGGAAGAGATGGTCTGATATACTTTCATTTTGAATGCTGTGTGTGGCCACCTCATATGTTGGCATTTTTCATCACACATATTTCTTCTTCTGTTGATGTTAATGAAGGGGTTGCAAGGAAGATACTATGCATGTACATGAATCATATATTCCATTCCACTTCTAAATTAATATTTTTCTTTTTCAGCTTCTCAGTTTGCTTACTTATTTAATAGCCACAGTAAGAAGAAAAAAGTATTTTCAGACACACTTCAATTAATGCCTTTAACTTGAGGCTTCACAGAGGAAAGCTTTACTGAAAACCAGCAGATATGGTTGACTTGTAAGCATTCTCAGAAGCCTAATTAACAGCTGCACAGCAAAATGCATAGGTAACCAATCAAGTAGAATAAACATCTCATAATATGAGGCTTGTTTTGTAATCAGCACATGTGCTATTTTGCCCCTGTCGTCCTTCCTCACAAGTCTTCATTATTTTTCTTTACTCTTTCCACCTACATAATACATTTTATCCAGTAATTGTTGCCCATTTTAAGGATAAAATGCATTAAATTGTCAGTTATATGATTCTTATTCCCCCAAAGGAGTGATTTGTTGACCTTAAGTAGGATGTGGCTCCAGTCTTAATTCTTAGATGGTGTACGTATGAATACTTCATATTCCCCCCTTTTTTGATATGCTAACTTACACAAAGCTCATTTAACAGCTTCACTTCAGGTTTCTTAGAACATGAAACAATCTCTATAACTATGTCCTTGGGGACTTCAAATCACTGGATGGATATGAGCTTTAAAGATAAAAAGAAAAGCAAGAAGAGCCTGCAGGTAGAGGTAGTGTGGAAACCCACAGAAATGAATGACCTTGCTGCACCAGCTTTGAGCACATTTTAATAGGCAGTCTGCTCTCAATAGATGTTTGCATAAAACTGCCTTGCTTTTCTTTGAGAGAGATTTTTAATTTGCTGTGCTGGGAAATATAGCCAGTTAACCACGCCTGGTACTTTAGATTTCTGCAGTACCATATTTATGTTCTGTTTACATGATGCCTGGAGGCGGTTGGAGGATGGATGGTGGCTAACAGATTGAGGCTGAATCCCAACAAGACAGAAGTACTGTTTTGGGGGGACAGGGGGCAGATGGGTGTGGGGGACTCCCTGGTCCTGAATGGGGCAACTGTGCCCCTGGAGGAGCAGGTGCGCAGCCTGGGAGTCGTTTTGGAGGCGCAGGTCAATTCTGTGTCCAGGGCAGCTGTCTAACAGCTCCATCTGGTACGCAGGCTACCTTTGAAAGTGACCTGGAAACTTCAACTAATCCAGAATGCGGCAGCTAGACTGGTGACTGAGAGTGGCCACCGAAACCATATAACACCGGTCCTGAAAGACCTACATTGGCTCCCAGTATGTTTCCGAGCATATTTCAAAGTGTTGGTGCTGACCTTTAAAGCCCTAAATGGCCTCGGCCCAGTATACCTGAAGGAGCATCTCCACCCCCATCGTTCAGCCCAGACACTAAGGTCCAGGTCTGAGGGCCTTCTGGCGGTTCCCTCACTGCAAGAAGTGAGGTTACAGGGAACCAGGCAGAAGGCCTTTTTGGTAGTGGCGCCCGCCCTGTGGAACGCCATCCCATCAGATGTCAAGGAAATAAACAACTATCCAACTTTTAGAAGACATCTGAAGGCAGCCCTGTTTAGGGAAGTTTTTAATGTTTGAAGTTTTATTCTGTTTTTAATGTTCTGTTGAAAGCTGCCCAGATGGGTGGGGTAGAAATTATTATTATTATTATTATTATTATTATTATTATTATTGACTTTTTGATAAGTTGGTTTGTTCTTTATAATTCATACTTCAGGGCTTTTCCTTCACATATTTGCCTGTGTTAGAAGAATTTGTTGTCTTTTTGGCATGTGAAGTCTGCATGGTCATGCTATCAAATGTTAAATACATGCACAGTTAGAGGAAATTGTGCTTGCTGGCTGAATGATCGTGAAATGGATATACTTCATTATTTGTGGAAATACAGTTTTACTTATAGCTGGATTAACATATGAAATATGTATTCTTTTAAAACAAGTGTTTGAACTTGTATTAGTCAGGGCTCCAGAGAAAATGGTTTGTGACTGCAGACTAGAAATAATTTAAATGACATGCATGGTTCAGATAAGCAGCTATAACCCAATGCTTTCACAGAAGAGGAATGATCAGGTTGTTGGAGTGACTCCACTATAAGAAAGCATTGAAACTTTTAGGAATGTTTAGTTTGGGGGGGGAAAGTCAAGCAAGGGGGAATGATAGAGATGTATAACATTATGCATTGTGTGCCCATTTTACAGATAGGAAACAGCCAAGCCTTTGAGATGATGAGAAATCTCTCTCTCTCTCTCTCTCTCTCTCTCTCTCTCTCTCTCTCTCTCTCTCATGCACACAAGTGAGACTTGTTCAACCACACAGAGCACACATAATCCTTTTCTTCTTGCATAAACAGAGATATGGATTGTACTAGCCTGATGCTCCCAGAGGTGAATTTTTTCCTGTCCAGTTCCCTTTCAACTTTTTGTTCCTGTCCAGTTCCCTTTCAACTGCTCCCTGTGCTGCCTAACAGAGATTTCACTCTGCCCACACTTCTAGCTGTCAGCCCAGGCTCTACCTGGCTGTTGCTTCTGAAGCCCAAGCATGAGAGCAGCTTTGCTGAGTGGGATAGGGCTGCAGTCCAAGGAGGAGAGTATGCTGATTGCACCTAGGGTGGGTGGAAATGCTGTTTTGTGCATGCTGCTTCCTCCTCTTCTTTGTGCGGCACTGCCAGGCATGTCTGCTTCTTCAAGCCATTTCACCCAATGTTACAACTCCTAAGCAAAAAGTTGGGATGATGGTTGTGATTACTGTACTGCTATTATTTAAAAATATTTAGTTATGACTCACATATTTGTGGCTACTGTAGATAGCATTCTGAAAACATGGAGAAAGGAGTCAATTTATTCAGGTAAATGAGCCTGGAAGAATTTTAAAGAAAGTTGCAGATTCCAAGTGAAAATGTAGTTACCATTGCTGATTTTAAAATGAACATTGTTAAAAACGGCATCGTTATTATTGAAGATGATTTCCATAGTAAGCACTACTTTTTAAAAACTGAGGTATTCCTATTCTTTCTTTCTTACAGTTATCTATACTGTCTGAGACCAATTGTTAAAAGGAAGTTCTAGATAAATTCACAGAATTTTGAAAAATGGAAAGCATTTCTATTTTGGGCAAAATAAAACCAGACAGGCATGCTGTAACTTTGAAATGCTAAGTAGTTTGAAAAAGTGTTTGAATAGCACATTTCTGTCCAGTGCCTGTTCAGCACATCAATTGGGTATAATAAAGCTAGTGCCTATAATCATATATCCTGAGCTCCCATCCTGTTTCAGGGCTATAATAATACCTACATTACAATTTAAAGCCATGGACTCTTGTTTCCAGATGATCCCAATTCACCACTCTGCCTTACAGTTCATAATGCTATTAAGTATTCTGGTTACGGTTCCTGCATCTTCAAATTGTATCAGACATAAAATGTATCAGGCACTTTCAAGATGGGGCAGGTGGGGCAGTGTTGATTTCCTGCCTTGCATACCTTAATCTTCAGAAACCAAGCTGCAATCTTGTGGACATAAAATGGTGAAATGGTAAGAGCTCTAGGCCTTGCAGCCTAAACACTGCTGCTGATGTGAAGGATTGGAAATAAATCAGGAAAAATAGGTCCCCACTCTATACCCCCATTTTTTCCCAGGCCTTCACATTTCTACCAATACTCTACTCCTGAAACGTCAACTTTCTGACTGAGAACAGCATCTCATATAAAAACAACCATGATAGATCAGATAAGGGCCCGTCTAATCCATGGGTAGGCCAACTAAGGCTCGGGGGCCGGATCCGGTCTAATCTCCTTCTAAATCCAGCCTGCAGATGGTCCAGGAATCAGCATATTTTTACATGAGTAGAATGTGTGCTTTTATTTAAAATGCATCTCTGGGTTAATTGTGGGGCATAGGAATTCGTTCATTTTTTTCTTCAAAATATAGTCCGCCCCCCACAAGGTCTGAGGGACAGTGGACTGGCCTCCTGCTGAAAATGTTTGCTGACCCCTGGTCTTAACAGTATCGTGTTTATTTCTTTCTTGTTTTAAATAATAATATTTTATTATTTGTCCATATTGAAAGTTACATTTGTTACGCAACAATTATATTCCAGTTCAACAAAACTAGTAAGTTCCCACTCAGCCCCCAACATTGATATTTATAATCCAAATTATATATAATTGCATTTTAAGGTTTCTTAATGTATTCTGCTATTTTCTCACTTCAAACCATAATCAGTATCATGTGTCCCGTAGCAGTTAGCGAGATGCTTTTGAGCAACCCACAGCAGGGCCACAGGCCTCTACTTTTTGCTTTCCTAAATGGAGGTTCCATTTAGCTCTCATGCTGATATAATAACAACTATTATTATTATTATTATTATTATTATTATTATTATTATTATTAAAAGTTAAAGAAATTCATGGAGAATTAAGTCTATCTATCTATCATCTATCCATCTATCATCTATCTATCTATCTATCTATCATCTATTATTATTATTATCCACATTTTGCAATGTATGGCAGATTTGACGTACACAGTCGTAAAGACCAGCCTTTGTCATCCTGGTGCCCTTCAGATGTTTTGGACTACAGCTCCATCATCCCTGACCATTGACCATGCTGTCCAAAGTTGTAGTCCAAAATGTCAGGAAGGTAGCAGGGGAAGACTGAGATAGAAAGAAAACACCAAATATCAGCAGTGAAAATGCTTTATACTGTATAGGTTAGTGCCTATATCGATGCTGTTAAAGCATTTGCCTGAGCATGCACTGTCTTAAACATTGGACAGGGACCACCATTGTCCCTGGGCATGCAGGAACCACATCAGACCTCTGCACAGTCTGTAGAGGGTTTATAAATGTGTTCAGCAGAACATACTTAGAAACCTCTGTGTAACCAGGAATCCTGTTTAGCGAGGTTTCCGACTGGGGAAGAGATGTGTAAGTGTGTTCCACTCCTTAAATCTGTGCACCAATCACCAAATCAGGTGTGTAGGGAGCCTACACACCTGAGAATGTTGGGGGCCCTTCCCCCTGCCCATAGTTTTAAGACCTTACTTGTTCAGACATCTCAGATATATGACATATTGCGCCCAAATGCCAAGTTCCGTTAAATCATTCCGTCATAGTTGATACATTTGGCAGGGGGGAGAACGCCATTTAGTTGCAATTATTATTATTTGCCACAGGTTTGTTTTTTTTAAAAAAAATCCACATCTTTTCCAAATGTTCCACCCCAATTCTATTTATAAAATATTCTGCTTATATATGATTTAATTGTTGAAGATTTCGAAAAAGCCAACTAGTGGATGTCACCACACCCTGCAGTAATAATTTAGTGCACTTTTATATTTTATTTTATATTTTCCCCAGAAACCTTGACACAATAATTACTTTGAGTTATGGTATAGCTGCCCAAAAAATTCTGCTGTCCCCAGCCAGGGTGCAGGTTGGCCTAGGCCCTAGGGCATCGAGATCAATGTACAGTTTTTTCAAGATATGTGTATGTCATCTTCATTTTATGTGCTTGGTGTAAATATTGCTGTGTACACATAGCAGTCATCTATGCCACATAAAGTGTGAAGCTGCTCTGAATTGCAATGTAAATGATGTCTGCCAAATAAGTGTGTTTAAATTGTTTTTCAGACCCAGAGACATAAATGACAACACTAGAAGGAGAAATGTATTGTTGCCACATGGCAGGTGCTCTCTCTGTCTCTCTCTGTGTGAAATATACATATATTTTCCCTCTGTACTAGGGTGCTTTATTCCTGGGAAGAGCTTCATCTGATGTGATCTATCACTGGCATATTCCTGTTGTTCTCTTTGATTCCCCATCACTCTCTGATAAACTGTAATGTGAGCTTTCCTGCTGGCAAACAAATTAGTTTGTCTCTTTCAGATGATTGACTGCAAATATATTAAGTACCTCAAAATGCAAACTTCCAGAAGCATTCAGATCTAGCCACCCTTTGCTAAGGGAATGGTGTGTTGGTCTGAGCTGCCAGCATAGCTGGTTTTTATTATTTGAAAATCTCCCTTACAATATTAACCAATGCAGTTTGAACTACAGAACCCTCTTGCAATCATTTCAGCTGTTGAAGGGCTTTTTTGCACAACTTTTTAATGAGCCCAACCAAATATCACACAGTTCTGGGTCACAGGGATTCTTCTGTGATTAGTTTTTTTTCATAATCTTACCTTGACCCTTTAGTTAAATGTCATGTGCCACACAATAAATGATTTATTGAAGTAATAACAGGAGAACACTGATGTATACACTGATATATTCAGAAAACTATGCTTGCCAAATAAGTACTGAATGAAGAATGTAGTGCCAGATAACTATGTTTTCCTTATTGTGAGAACTGGCAGTAAACATTAATATTAGGGCAAGAGCTGAGAACTGTGGTCCTCCAGATGTTGCTGCCATCATTGCTAGCCATTGGCCCTGGTGACTTGGGCTGATGAGGACTGGAGTCCCATCTGGAGGGCCATAGGCTCCCTATCTCTATATTAGGTGATAGCCAAAGTTAGTCTAACTCAGATTAGTTCTATTCAAATAATTTAAGTAGCTTGATTTCATTGAATCAATTCTAAGCATGTCTTAGTTGAATATCCCCCATTCATCCTAAGTGGAGACATTGACCATTGGCTACCTGCCATGAAATCATGTTGTCTTTCTGTAAGTATACTGACACTGAGGGCACAATATCCACAGAGGTAGGGAATGGTACTGTTGCCTCTGACAGATATTAAGATGAACAGTAACTGGAATGGATCCATTCAGCACTTTCCATACTCAAGTGAATTGGAGAACATGTTGCAGAATCTACTCCTGACATGCATAGAGAGGCCACTGGCAAGGATTACCAGGAACAGCCAAGGGAGCTTTACTATTTTTATGTTATTTTTCCCACCATAAAATATCACTGTGGTTTGCAAAGGAAATCTGACAGCAAAGTTAAATAATACACAACATAAAACAAAAACACATAAAACATCAAAATCCATAAAGTAGGGATTCTACTCACTCAATACACTTCCATTCACTCAAAAATAGCTCAAATATATTTATTCTGGGGTATTTCCAGATTCATCTTTTGAAGAGATCCCTAAGGTTGTGATTTCTGCATCGCAGGGGGTTGGACTAGATGATCCTTGGTGTTCCTTCCAACTGTACAGTTTATTCTTATCTAGCCTTACCCTTTCTATTATTTCTTTTGCCTATGCCATCTGTGCCAATTCTGTTTTCCCAGAGCTGCTTGTTGCTTAGGCCAGGAGTTACTGATCATGTCACTATACTATAAGCTTTGTTGTTTTTGAGCATGGCTGCAGAAGATTCTGAAAGGCTGAAGTCCATAAGCCAGTGGATGATCCAGGCATCTATTTAAAGCATTCACATGGTATCTCCAAATACCTTTAGCCTTCATCTGAGAGCAAAGGCTGCCCTTTCTAGCTACCAGAAAAGTTTAAAGCTTCTCTGATGGGAGGTGTTGTCATAGAGACACTTCAGTTTTGAGCGATAGGGGTTTGATGTGGAGCGGTGACTATATGATAGAACTGTGCTATAATGTTTGTGTAAAGATTACTGCAATAATGTGTGTGACGTTCCTTGAGCACTTGAAGTTACTATATGGAGTGGAATGATTTTAAAGAAGTAAATAAATTTGATAGAAGACACTGGAAATGGAAGTACCCCCAACTTCAGGAATCCCCCCAAAAAAATCTGATGCAAAGAAAGGTATCTCCAGGCAGCCATTAGCTTGCCAGGTGTGAGCGCCTCTTGCCTCCTGAAGAGAAACTGTAGAGACCTATGACTGTCTACTCCTCGCACAACAGGAGATTAGAAAGAGACAGCAGGATTCTTCTGCCTTTATCCAGGCCTCGGTGCAAGTGAGGAAAGATCTTGTCTTTTCAAGCTCTCCACACTTGTTAGATGGCTGGCAAGAGTCTTTGGGTCTTTTTTAACTGTCACGAAGGCTTGCCAAAGGAACAAAACCACTGAAGCATCTCAGTTTATGCCATTTATAAAAATGCAAGATCAATTTTTATCCAGGATGGAATCTTTGCCTACTCCATTTTTAAATTAAGTAATAGGAAAATAAGTATAATGCAGTTCATCTACAAAAGCTGAATGGTTGCAGAATGTCATTTTTTCTGTTTATATTAATTACCGTTTTCAATACCATCTGTTTCTCCATTCCGCCCCCAAAAGCAAACTTACTTTCACAAGACCATCTTTCTTATCTAGATTTCTACATTTTCTACATTATCATTCTACCTCTATTTTTGGCCCCCTCTCTACTAAAAATATTAAATTTGCGTTGCAAAGGCAAATCAATGCACTTGGCTTCACTTGGCCATACCAAGTTTGTTAAACATGCCAGGAACTGGCCCACAGATGTTCAAATAAACCACAATTATTTTTATCTAATGGTGGTTGTTTGGTATTGCAGTAAGTTATTCACCCAGGAGTTTGAGAGAACAAAGTCCTTTGCAGTGCCCAAGCACTGGCAAAACACCACCAATTCTCTTAATATTGTCCAAGTGCAAAAATGGGATGGGGAACATGAACATTCCTCCTCAAATCTTCAACAACTCTCAGCGTGCAGCAACAACAAAAAGTCTGAAGGAAGGGGGGGAACATGTGGTCCTCCATACATTCCTGGTCTACAACATCTGTCATCCTTGACCACTGGCCATGCTACCTGGGGCTGAAGAGACCTTGAGTACCACAACATTGAGATGGCTACTGGGTAGCCTACCCCTCCCTAAATCTTCCCTTCTTACCCCTGTTCCTAAACACTCCATATGAAGGATTAACCTTTTCCTCTCAAAGCTCTTCAGCATAATTCCTTTCACATTCTGGCCACTCTTTGAGTAAAGATACACTTTTTCTCCAGTACTACAGCTTTGCGGTTGAGCATGAGCGATTGGGAAAACAAAACAAAAACGTGCTAGTAATAGCTTTCTAACTTAGGGTAGAAAGAGGAGGATACGGCTAAATCAACCCATATATCAGTGTATACCTTGGTTTAAGAACAGCTTAGTTTATGAACAACTTGGATTAAGAACGCTGCAAACCCGGAAATAGGTGTTTTGGTTTGTGAACTTTGCCTTGGAAGCAGAACATGTTCCGCTTCCTGTTGAGTGTGTTCCATTTGTAAATTGAGTCCCCCGTGGCTATAGGAAAGCACACCTTGGTTTAAGAATGCTTTGGTTTAAGAACGGACTTCTGGAACGGATTAAGTTCGTAAACCAAGGTACTACTGTATATAAAAACTTGTATGAGTGGGTCTGAGTGTCAGCAAGGACTAAGGAACGAGGCAAAGAAACACGTTTGTCTTTTGATTGTATTCTTGTTACACTGTTGCAGTTCACATTTAGCTATGTATGTATGATCTCTGCCTGGTATGGCGATTTATAATAGCGCTATAGTGTTTTTTATTCTCCCGGCAGTGGGTGATATAGCTTCTTAGATAATGGATCTTGCTATCTTCCTGTGAAGAGGAGGCAGGGGACAGACGGAAGTGTGTTTCTGATTGCTGCAGCTGGAGTCTTCATCCTGAGGGAGAGAAACTTGGGGGAGGGGTGCTGCTTGCTGCATCTGAGTCCTAATTGCAGAAAGCACAGCTGAGAAGATGGGCAGGTCTAGGAGGCCCCACAGGAGATGATGGAGGGTGCTGGTGGTGGTGTCCGAAGTACATATTGTAATATTGGTGGTGAGTGCTAATAGAGCAGACTGAAAGCCAGAGTTAGAGGAGAAGTGAGTGTGCATGGGAATGCCCCAAAGGGTGAAGGTGAGGTAAGGGGGAATAAAACACTGCCTAGAGGGGTTGAGTTTCAGTTAGGTGAGCCAGAAGATGGAAGGCCAAGTGTTAATTTCCAAGTCATTGTAGTGTAAACTGATTCTGAGCAAGCACCTCAGTGGAATCAGGAAGGTGTTTTGGCTTTTCTTTTGACTGCCACACCCCCTCCTGAGATGATGGAAACCTGTACTATTTCTGAGGCCTCTAAGGCCAGTTCAGTTGAGGCAAGTCACATCTGTGCCAGAGCTTAAAGAGTTTTCCCAAAAGACATCTTCTCACAAAAAACAATGTTTTTAAAAGGTTTCTGAAACTCAGCGGTGTTGCCTGCCACACCTAGTGCTAGTACTAGTACATAACAATGGTTGTTAATGGCTGCCAACATCACTTCAACAAAGCAAAGTTCAGTGGAATACACATTTCAGCACATCTGACTGAACAGCAAATCAAGAACATTTTTTCTATAAACTTGCCCTAGCAAGAATGTCAAATGTTGAAAGGTGGATGGCATGCAGAGTAAAATAGAATTAATTAGGAAATTGTGGTAACAGCTGAAGGTTATCAAGCTAACTATAATGTTAAGAAAGCAAGGAGTATATAAATGAGCTCTACATAAATGAGGACCAGTGGTGCAATTCAGTAAAAAGAGTCAGGAAAAACTGGTGGGGGGATTGATTATGTGGTACTATAGCAGAAGATATTTAAGACATGAATGTTAATAAGACACGTGTGTGTGTGTGTGTGTGTGTGTGTGTGTGTGTTTGTTTGTGTGTGTGTGTGTGTGTGTATCTCACATTATATCACTATTCTTGTAAATAGGTAGGTTTACTCCCTTTTTCTTTTTTGTATAGATTGTTTGAAGAGCTAATACATAATTTTATATTTTTGTGCAAGTTTCTCTTGTATGAAATTATGATTAGCGTTCAATAAATTGTAATTAATAAAGGAAAAAAGGGGAGAGTGGATTATTGCAGAAATATTTTAGTGGAAAGTGAGTGGTTTTTGAGAGGGAGACAATTAGGTTAAATTGTACAAATGCTTACGTTGAACATACATCCCTTATTAGATATGGATAGAAGCACCAAGGTTCCTTTAAAAATATTTTCCCCAGACAGCTGATCTGGAAAGGGATAACTTCTCAGTGGACTATGAAAGGAGCCTGTTGCCAGGCAGAGTAAGTGGGGCAAGAGACGACCAGGAGAGCCCTATCATTGTGAGTCGTTTTCTTTTGCAGGGGGGATAGGCTTTCCATACATTTTTGTAGCCAGGTGGGGGAGCAGGGATAGAATGGTGCAACAATTTAGAATTAAGCCATGACATAATAACAAACTACAGTTTGTAGAAGCTGAGACCCACAACTTGCAGCCATGTGTGAAAAATTCCTTTTCCTACTCAGCATCTTTTCAATCCCTTTCAGTATGTCCATTTACCAGCTCAAGAAGAAGAAGAAGAAGAGTTTGCATTTCATATCCCACTTTATCACTACCCTACGGAGTCTCAAAGCGTCTAACATTCTCCTTTCCCTTCCTCCCCCACAACAAACACTCTGTGAGGTGAGTGGGGCTGAGAGACTTCAGAGAAGTGTGACTAGCCCAAAGTCACCCAGCAGCTGCATGTGGAGGAGCAGGGAATCGAACCCAGTTCACCAGATTACAAGTCCACTGCTCTTAACCACTACACCACACTGGATGATTCAATCCGACTCCTAGTTCTGTAATGTTCCCCCTGCCCAGTCCTCAGAAAGCAAAGTTTGCCTTCCTCCTTTGTCAATTCCCACAGCACAGACTTCTACCTTCTGCTTGTCACCTCCCATCTCCCTGCCAGTCTCTCCCATGTCACTGAGACTTGGATGCACTGCTTGGGTGCAACCCATTTTTGGAATGGCTATTTTATGTTCTGGTGGGATAACATCAGGAACATAATACCCATGGTTTCAGATGTTGGTTTGTTGGCCCCAGAGATAGTTTGTAAGCCTGGTTTGGCTAAGATGTAAAAACAAGCTAGAGTTAAACTAAAGTAAAAAATCCATAGTTTGGTCCATGCATACTTTTCCTGTGGAGACAACATTGGGAAGCCTTAGGGCAAAATACACTGTGGAGAAAATTTCCTTTCTTAATTTTAGTATGCTTTGTCTATTGGGATAGAAGGGCCATTATACTGTCAGTTATTTAACTGCATGACTTTGTGATGAACTCGCAAATATAATTATTTAAATAAATAAAAAATAACCATGAATTCAAATGAGGTTTCAAATAAAGGGAAGAAGTGACTAAAGAACGATGATTCATTCTTTGTACATCATTATGGGAATAGCTTCCTCGCTGGATACCTTCTAGACTGAGTCAGTGAGCTATATATTTCAGAAAATGGAGGGGGAAATAGGAAAGGCAAGAAAACAAATTAGACTACATAAATAAAAGGAATATTGCTAGTTAAATTCTGTTTGCACCATTAATTTAACATCTGGAGTTTCTAAACATGTGCTGGAAGTCAGTTTCTTGATGACTACGTAGCTATTATGTAGATTTAAAAAAATATATAAACTAATTCTGCCTAAGCTATCAGTAAAAGCTTACTAACAAGGTTTGTGAAGGAATTGCTTAAGGTAATCTGAATGTTAGTTATCATGCAATATGCACTGAGTTATTTGTATTGATTCATTTGGAATGCCAAATTTCCTCAATTTCTAAAGGATTTATTGTTGTTGTTTAGTCGTTTAGTTGTGTCTGACTCTTCGTGACGCCATGGACCAGAGCATGCCAGGCACTCCCGCAGTTTGGTCAAACTCGTACTGGTAGCTTCGAGAACCCTGTCCAACCATCTTGTCCTCTGTCGTCCCCTTCTCCTTGTGCCCTCAATCTTTCCCAACATCAGGGTCTTTTCCAGGGAGTCTTCTCTTCTCATGAGGTGACCAAAGTATTGGAGCCTCAGCTTCACGATCCGTCCTTCCAGTGAGCACTCAGGGCTAATTTCCTTCAGAATGGATAGGTTTGATCTTCTTGCAGTCCGTGGGACTCTCAAGAGTCTCCTCCAGCACCATAATTCAAAAGCATCAATTCTTCGGCGATCAGCCTTCTTTATGGTCCAGCTCTCACTTCCATACATCACTACTGGGAAAACCATAGCTTTAACTATATGGACCTTTGTTGGCAAGGTGATGTCTTGGCTTTTTAAGATGCTGCCTAGGTTTGTCATTGCTTTTCTCCCAAGAAACAGGCGTCTTTCAATTTCGTGACTGCTGTCACCATCTGCAGTGATCATGGAGCCCAAGAAAGTAAAATCTCTCACTGCCTCCATTTCTTCCTCTTCTATTTGCCAGGAGGTGATGGGACCAGTGGCCATGATCTTCGTTTTTTTGATGTTGAGCTTCAGACCATATTTTGCGCTCTCCTCTTTCACCCTCATTAAAAGGTTCTTTAGGTTTCTCACTTTCTGCCATCAAGGTTGTGTCATCTGCATATCTGAGGATATGCTTCTTTTAAACATGTTCATTATCCAACAATACAGGACCTATCTTATGAATAACCACAATTCCAGAAGCTCACCTGCATATTCAGACAATGACACTCTTCAGGCATTCTCCCACTTGCAGTTATTATCAGTTGACCGGCCCCTTTCCTGTGCTTGTGTCACTATTACTGCTCCTGCAGTCTTCCATGTGCTGGAGGCTGGAATTCTGTAGGACAGTCTGTTCTACATGTGTAGGTTTGTTGTGTGATTTAGAACCTTGGAAGATCTGGGTTCATGTGTGGAGCCTATATAAGTATAAATGGCTCTCTGCTACAGAAGCTATCCCTCCAACTCGTAAAGGCTAATAGGAACATCAGAGTTAGAACATTTGTTCCTGCCCTCCCCTATTGCATGAGGGTCAGAACAACTGAAGAGAGCTAATTATGTTGATGAATGCATATGCTGAAATGAAATGAAAATCTTCTCTTTATATTTGAATGACACCATTAACTGCAAACGGTAGACATTTGAGAGACTGACATATTTGTCTATGACAGCAAGCTGCTCACTTAGAACTCCCCATTACCCTAAAATTCTGACTTTTCTAAAATTCTAGATCTGGTCACCTGCACATCTAGCAGGAGATCTTAAGTGTTATGTGGACTGCTATTTGAGAAGAGGGCATTTCACAGCTTGCAATAGACAGCTGTGATGAGGTAAAGTGTGAATAGGCAAAATACAAATGTAACAGCTTTTCTTCATGATTCACAATTCTCCAGCTCCTATGAAATGCTGAGTCTGGAAATAATGATATAAAATCCTGTCACTGTGTTGGCACTAAAAATCTTAACAATAAATCTGTGGGCAATTAAAGCATTTTAGATGATTTTGACTGTCTCATAGTCAAATGACTGTGGAGCCACTGTAGTAAAGAAACTTTATGGGGACTACTTGGGACATTAGGGAGGTAGGAAAGTAGGCTTCCGGTTCTGCTCTGCCTTAATGGAGGCAGTCCCCACTTTAACTAAATTATATAATTCAGCATTTGAATGATTGGCATTCATAATTGTATTATAAATTGATATTGTTATAATGAGGCTATTGGACTGTACAGTGGTACCTCGGGTAACATACGCTTCAGGTTACAGACTCTGCTAACCCAGAATTAGTGCTTCAGGTTAAGAACTTTGCTTCAGGATGAGAACAGAAATCGTGCTCCGGTGGCGCAGCGGCAGCAGGAGGCCCCATTAGCTAAAGTGGTGCTTTAGGTTAAGAACAGTTTCAGGTTAAGAACGGACCTCCGGAACGAATTTAGTACTTAACCCGAGGTACCACTGTAATTGAAAATGAATTTTAAAAAATCAAATTAAAAAAAGGAAGGTAGGAAAGTAAGAAGACAAGTGAAACCAATGTAGCCCCCTTCAGATGTTGTTGGACTGAAACTCCCATCATCTCTGACAGTTGGCAGCCCAATAGAGTCTGGAGGGTACCATATGGCTACCCCTACACTAGATCTTTCCTCTACCATTGACCTAATTGCTAAATTCAATTGATATAAGGAGTTTGATCCAGATCACCACATGCATACACATTCATGCAGATAGTGCATAAGATCACTAAAGGGACTGGGGGATCTGTCCACCTCTTCCAGTTGGTAAAGGAATATGAGTCCTTGATTAAGCTGTGGAGTGGCACTAGAGGAGGATGTGAGAGGTTTTTACAGACACACACCCCATTCCTTTTAATGACCATGTGCACTACCTGCAAATATGCTCATATGTGTGTGGTTGAGGAAGGAAATGTGATTCTATTATACACTATAGTATAATATAACACGGTGATGCATCTGCAGTGAATTTGCTCTAGGGTTGCCTTATTCCCAAAACTGAAAAGTTGTTGAGGTTTTCTTGGGAACATCTTGCAGAAAAACCATTCGTTTTGGGGCTTTTCTTATATATGTATTTTTTAAAAAAATAGAAATAGCCCATCCCTGGACATATGGCAACCCTATCAAACCTGATGTTTTTATATGGTTCTTGCTTCAGCCTATGCCTGCAGTAGAGGCTATTGGTTTTCTGAATTGGCTTCTGTAGACTCAAATCGCCTTCGTGACCTTTAAATGTGTGTAGATTATAAACCCTGTGGGAGGCACCATGGAATATTCTTGTTTGATACATCACCTGGCACATCCTTGATGTAATGAATGTGTAGTAATAGGTTATATATAGGGGACTAAAATGCACAGATCTCTGCTCAACTGCTGACTTAGATGGAAATAGAGAAACCCTGGGGGCATTTTAATCCCCAAATGTGATTGCCTGATGTTAGAAAGGCTGAATCCTTCACATAAAGATTTGTCTCAGCTAGGGCCTTACTTAGCTCCACTGAATAATGTCAAACTTGAAAGGGAATAGAGGTTTGCTGATATCTTTTAGCTAAGCTGATATCCTTTTGCCTTGTAGCTTGGGTTTGCTGATATCCTCTTGCCTTGCAGTATCCAGGAAAAGGGTTTTTTTCTTTTTCAAATTGGAAGGTATCCACAGAAGGTTGTGAGGAAGTGTATCTGTGAAAATGACTTTTAACTCCCTCCACGACATGTTACGAAGTGAGCCTAGGAGTGGAGCTCAAACATTAGGAGAACCTGAAAAGCAGTCTTTGCCGTAGACGGCAGTAAGTAGTATGTGTTCTTTAACAGCCCTGAATACAGACAATGTAATTGTTATTTTGATTAAGACCCTTGAGGTTGCTATCACTATTTTACTGCAGTGACAGGCTGTTTCTTTCCATGTTTGCTCCGGAGAACTGAAGAAACTCCCACTAATTTCACAGAGACTTCCTGCCATATCAGTATGCTTATGACTGCAGACTAGCGAACGAGGGTGGTATTCAGCTGTGTGAGCAGAACATCTGCTTACACAACAGAACTCCCCCTGTGTGTGCTCCATGCCATGAACAAAATGGATAAAGTCTGTATGGTAGGAAGCTGCTGCATGTTCAGCCTCATGTTGTATAAAACTGGACGACATATATTGTGCTGCCTCTTTAATGAGACTAAATGGAAAAGTTCACTGAAAACATAAGCTAGAAAAAGGTATTAATTTTCTCATTTCAGAGCACTGACACATTTTTTGTTACATTGGTTAGCCAGCAACAGCCAATTCCCAAGTGCCTGAGAGATTTCTTCTGGAAATTTTCATGTAATTTATCCTCACCAGTGAACTTCTATACATGCACTGTCATTCTGAACTTACAGGATTCCCCAGCTCTTAAATAAAATCTACATTTTAAATAACAGGCTAGGGCATGAAGAAAGGAGGATTTGCTAATAAATAACACGCATGCCAAAGCAAAAACACAATTTAGTGTTTGCTGTGCTGCTCATTGGTAACACCCCCCCCCGAACATGGTTTATTTACCAAGCTTAGCTTATGATTGTGCCATGTTTCAGCATTCCTGGAGCTTTTACATGCCTACATCTCTTTTTTAATTCATTTATAAATTATACTTGCATAAAAATTATTTCTAGGGAGAAAAGGTGAAAGCATGACTCTTTTCTATCTCTAAGACAAGCTTTGTTTGAGTAGTCACACACCTGACTCATTTAAAAAGCCGTAGCATATTCTGCAGTATGATGCAAATCGAACAAATTAAAGTCATACAAATTAAGCACTGAACTGTTTGGGGGCTGGATGTATGTCAGCTGATGTTGGGATATCACCCAATATAAAGACCCACAGTTTCAATATCCATTTCTTATCATCATGACTCCCCCAATTTTCGCTCAAATCACCCCTGCACACCTTTAAAAAATAAAATGTGAGGGTGGGGAGGGAAACATCACAAAAGGGAAGAGGGTTGAGTATGATCCTGTGTGAGAGGGAGGGAAAGTTCATTTTCAGTGCCCCTAATAACTAACTGAACATAAAAACACTCCCATTTAACTGTTATGGGGAAATGTCAATCTACCAGGATGGTCATGCATTGTATTTGTACATGATTTAGTAAGTCTTGTTTGAGTACTTGGTACATTGTAAGGTTCTGTAATGTACAGTACTTTTTAGGATGCAGAGTGAAAATAATAATACAATAAATTTTCCCCTCTTTTGTGTACTCTGCTGCCTAGTCAATTTTCTTGGTGTGTAGCGATTGTCTTTTTTTTTAAAAAAAAAAATCTTTAAGAACATTACTTGGGCTACTCGCTTGCCTAGACGCTGAACTTACTACCTATCATTATCCCTCATTACCTGACCTACTCAGCTTTTTCTTGTGCAGCTGCCTATAATGGGTGATTTCTCTGAGCTGTGCTGTCGAGACATTGTTATATTTCATAGAGGGGAGAAAAATTGCACTTCTTCAATCGATAGCATTGCCATGGGGACTCCTGCAAAAAAAGTCTCTTCTCAGTTTCTCTGCGTTGGTGTCCTTTGGATAACTAGTTTAAAGTGGGGCCAGGGTGTGGAGGAGGCCTGAAAGATATTGCCGAAGACTCTTGTAAATTGCCATGCTGGTAAGCATAAAGGTAATAGGGTGTCAGCTAACAGCATGAGGAAGAATCTGAGAGCAAACCACAAAATTAAGATGTGATGGTACTGGCCGCTGACAGTGCACTTTATTGGATAAAGGATAGACTGTGTCTGAACGGAAATAGTGCAGGCAGATGTTCCAATGAGCTAGGCTGTCCTTTTGGATGGATGAAAATACCAGCCTTCTTTTCTTTTTTTCTTTTCTTTTTTAATGGCACAAAATGCTTTCTTCCAGCTCTTCATTACATTTGGGCAGCTAGCAATTTATTTATGAGAGCAGGAAGTGTACTTGAAATAAAGCCCTTGTTGCAAAAGAAACCAAGTAAATCAAGGAATACTGGATGCCAGAAAAGAGCATAATGCTTAGCAACAAGAACACCATGCCTGCTGCTTACTCCAGTTGCTGCAGAATGAGTTCGGTTGCTGTCTGGCCTTAATTTTATATATCGGTGTGCATTCCTCTTTCAAATTCAGCATGAGGGAGTATTCTATCAGGACAAGTGTATCTACACCATGGCATTTGTGAGGGATAATCTCTTGCCCTTGTGAATGCTCTGGAGGGGAAGAGAAGGTTCAGCCTTCCTTCACTCTGCAGACAGCCATTGCAGGGGATGTAAATCAAGGACTGGACTGTCACTAGGACTCATTTTTTGCCTTCCCTCCTGCAATTGTTTCAGAGGGAAAGGGGTAGCTTATTATCCTTGCCCCACAAATGGTTGTTGGAAAATGTTTTGAACTCAGTAGCAGCCCTGCCAAATGAAATCATGTGTCTGAGTAAATTTCTCTTCCCACTGAGGTTGCTTCAGAGAAGGAGAAAGCACCAGAATCCCTCTTTTCCAAAGCTGCAATTCAACTCATTTCCTCCTAACAACACAATTCTCCCCTTGTATTGCAGCTCAAGGATTGCAACCAAGGTGTTCCCTGCCAACAGAAAGAAGCATGCATGTGACAACTCTTGCCTGCCATGTTTTTTAGAGAGGTGGGGAGTTGAATGGAGATGGGTTCATTTCTATATCTCTGTGTTTTCCTGCAAGGGTAGGACATTTTGCTAATGTATAACTAGTGAAGACGATGGTTGATTTGATTAGTCCACAAGTAGCCAACATGGTGTCATCCAAATGTTGTATCATCATTGACAATTGCTAGGGATAATGAGATTTGCAGTTTATAACATTTGGGTGACACCATGCTGGCTATCCCTGGATTAGTCACATAGATTCTGGATGGCCAGTTGCTAGGGCCCATGGTGACTAGAGGACCTACTTGAGTTGACATCATTTTCTCTAACCAAGAAAGAAATCCTGGGGTTGTAGTGAATATGTCACTGAAGATGTAGAACCATCATACAACATTTTGGGATACTTGAGGATTCCAGTCTTTTCAAATTCCAATATGAAATGACATGATCTCATGTGCAGACCAGAATTTTACAATCCACTGGGTAACTCCATCTCTAAACATGCAATACATTTTCCAGCAGGATCAAAACACTCATTTAAGTACATGTTTTAAGAGAAAATACAGATTTAAGTAGATAGTAAAATATATATCTTTAGCTTTCTTTCTTTTTAAAAAATCACAGTTTACTGTGAAAAATGAAAGAAATTATGGATAAAAACGTGAGAAAGTGACACAGAGCAGAAATTGACAGATTCACATATCCCTAACAGCAGCTATGGAAAAGGTGAATTCTATGCTAGGGGGTTATTAAAAAGAAATTAAGAAATACAACTCCAAATATTATTATAATGTCGCTATAAAAATCTGTGTTGCACTCATACTTGGGATATATTTTAATGAGATTTAGACTTTAATTTTTAGGCTATTTTCATTGAAGTTTGTTTTTCTTGTTGCTTTACTATACTTTGTATATTTTTACTCTTCTTATAGATTTTTAAGAGGTTTTATAGAAAGACTGGATATAACTATATCATAGTTATATAACAATATATAATAGTAGGAAAGGGCTACTGCCTTCATGCCCTGTGTGTGGGTTTCCCAGACGCATCTGACTTGATACTGTGCGATGCTCAGCTAGATGGACCTGTGAACTGATCCAGTCAGAGGGAGGGTTCTTAGGTACTAGCAGTCTTTTTTCAGGGGGTACTTAAGGGTATGCAGGACTGGCTACTCTTTTTGTTGTTGTTAAAAAGTGTGACACTTACTGTACCAACTTCATGGCGAGTACTGGCACCTATTCTAGATAAAAAGCACTGGATACTGGTAAGACACTTCCTACAATCTTCTTGGTTCCTCTTTTTGATGCTGAAGTGCACATTCAAATTGAAATAATGTTATATAGGTCATGCTGTTGAGAATGATGTATGTAATCAATATAAAGGATTTAATTGTGGGTTTCTCCAGAAACTGACATCCTGATGAGTTTGAACATTTAGTTGATCAGAATAGGGCTTTATATTCACAGTCAGGATCAGAATGATTTGGCAGTGAAAGGACGTTTCACTCCCAGCTCCAGGGCTGAGTTTCCCATTTTTTTCCTGGGTAATTCAAGTCTTCTGCCATACTGAAGCTATCTGGAAGCTTGTAAGTATGGTGACTATCCACTTCCTGTTTCATGAACTGGATTGATAATTGAAACAAAAAATAAAAGAATTCCTTCCAGTAGCACCTTAGAGACCAACTAAGTTTGTTATTGGTATGAGTTTTCGTGTGCATGCACACTTCTTCAGATACACAATTGATAATTGGATTGATAATTGTCATGGTCTCAGCCTTAAGCTCAAAGTAGGAGGAGGATGACTTTGCCGAGTCCAGGGCTTCTGTGTACCACTAGTTGAGGAATTGGTCCAAGATCCT
The DNA here is from genome assembly GCF_964270895.1 of Podarcis filfolensis. Lineage (NCBI taxonomy): Eukaryota > Metazoa > Chordata > Lepidosauria > Squamata > Lacertidae > Podarcis > Podarcis filfolensis. The sequence goes on along the minus strand of NC_139605.1, from coordinate 75,484,402 downwards.
GACATTGAACTTGAGGTTAATGTTCAAGAGCTTGCACAATCTAAGCCAGGACCCTCACGAATGCCTCCCCCCAGTCCAGTCCACCTGCACAACCAAGTACCTCCACTGCACTTAATCAACAATGCACGAGAGCACATTGAGCAGACTGCCACAGAAAGGAGAAGTATTTACTTCCAGGCCAGTTGGTTGGCCCTTTCAGGAGAAGCTTAGGATGAGAGACTAAATAGAGGGACTCCAAACTTTGTCAGAACAAGATGGTTGTTTAGGGCTTTCAGTGGTGTTGCCCTTTCTCATGCAATTCAAAGACAGCAATGACTATGTTGTTATATGAAGATCACTTCCAAATCTTGGATAGTATGTAAAAACTGCATATGCTGGGAGGGACGTTGTTCACAATGCGAAAATGACTGAGAATATGTCAGAGGACTCTGCATATTTGATGCACACAAGTAATTTGTATGTGGCATTTCCAGGTAAATCTTGGAAACAGGTAAATCATGTAACTGGTATTTATGTCAAATAAATTAGTGGATTCAAATCTTCAGAGTATCTTCATTTGTACATTCAGAGTTGGGAAAAGATTTTCCCGACTTTGAAAAGTCACTTTAGATACTTTCTGGATTATATAAATCCTAGCCATTATTATTAGCCTTTTGTGCATGGCTTCATCTGAAGTGTAGAATAGTCTGTTTCAAAAATAACTTGTGAAGGGAACATAGTAATTGAGGTCAGATGCAGCCACAGTCTTGATGAATTGTACACTGAGAACTGCATTAAATGGGCAGCATCCATCTGGAGATGAGTTCAGCACTAAGGGGTTTCTTTTATCCTCTCTGTGCTTTGTAGCTTGGTGATTAACTGCATATTTGTGTCTTAGAGCCCCTGTTTCTGGATACTCATCTTTATGAAGTAGAGATGTGTGTATTTCTTTATCCTCCAGAGAAGATGATTTTGTGTTTCATTATGACTTTTCCCATTCTCTTGGGCTACTGTGTAGCTTTGGGAAGAGATGCATTCTTAGAGAAAATCTCTTGCCATTCATGCCACAGGAGCTTTCCATTGGTTATTGCCTGCAGTCACTGAATTATCCAACTTGAGGATACATTCATCGTCTTTTATGGGAGAAACAAGTTCATAGCCTATAGGTGAGCCTTGTTTACTGTTTCAAATAAGGTATAGTCAAGAGCCAAACAGGAAGTTGTCACCAATATAGGTTTGTCTTTGAAGGATCTAGCAAGGGGTGTGTGTGTTTGTGTGTCTTTAAATAATGAGATAGATTTTTATCTTCTAAATACATTCATTCAGAAGTTTGTCACATCTTAAAATATGCATGTATCATAATGTATCAAAATTATGTTGGTATCTCTCAAGAATGTTTGTAGCTTTTTTGTTTTCTTTTTAAGAAAGTGTGGTTTTTTGTGTGTATCCCCCTCTTTTGTATAAGCATTTGTGTGGAACTGAAGAAACAAATATTTGGTAGCTGGGAATGGAAATAAAAATTGTATCTGATGTTGCAGAAAATAGGACTGGTGTACAGAGTGTATAAGCAGGTGAATATTTGGAGCCAGTATCTGAATGTATGTTAGTAAACATTTGAAGAAATTTGAAACTTTTTTTAGCTACAGGCTTTAAGATGACATGACTGCAACAGGAAAATGAGATTTCAGGATTGGTTTGAAGTTACATGTAGGGGTGGGTGGTGGCGATTATGAAATAGGCAAAAGGAAAAAACCGAAGAGAGTTGGAAAACATAAGGAACAAACATACCAAGGTTTGTTTCTTATTGGATGTAACATTTCCTTGAATTCAGGGAGAAGCTTACTTTCAAATCGACAACTTTCCTCTACCACTCTGCTTTTCATGTCTAGACCTGCCTTCAGCATGGTTGGAATAGGCTCTTCTTTAAAAGAAATAACAAAAAGAAGAAATTGTCAACTGTACTTGAAGTAATCGTATTTAATGTTTTCAGTACTCTCAGACTTAACAAGTTTTGTTTTTCCTTTCCTTTCTTTTCAATCTCACTTATATACTGTGTACTGATATTTTTGGAGACCTGCCAACTATTATTTCAAAGTCTAGCTACACTCCTTGTAAGAATGGGGGATCTATTAAGATGATCCATCTCCAAATGGTTTCCTAAAGACTTGCGGTGGGGATTGATTCTGCCTGATATTGTTCTGGCTCCTGGAAAAAAATAGAGAAAGTGCCTGGTTCAAGCTTTCAAGAAATGAAAATGATCATGGGGACTCCTACTATTAACAAATCATTCAAATCCTTTCTCCATTTTGTATTAGTTTTCTCAAATCACAAGACAACAAAGCTACTTGGGAGTAAATCGTGTCAATTTCTTACAGAGGCTCTTCCTTGCTCAGAGTGAGACCAGAACAAGAACTGTGTGGGTAGCACACTTTGCATCAACATGAAATTTCATTCATTGCTTTTGGGGCTGCAACCATATGACCAGTGTCCACGGATGATGAGAGCTGTAGTTCAGCAACATCCTGAGGGTCAAAGGATCCCCACACCTGTATTAAAAGCTCATTGTATATTAACCGAGTTACACTTTCCCATAGATTGGGGACAGTCCTCCTTTCACTTCTTTTATTATTATTATAATAAATATTAGTTTTCAATTAGAGTCCAATAATAGCCTCATTACAACAATACCAATTATTCAAATACCAAATTATATAATTTAGATAAAGTGGCCCCCAGCGTGCTAGATTTGATGGTTTGATGATTTTATTTCTACACTCCAAAATTGTAATTGTTTCAATTATGTTCCATTCATAATAATAATCCCTTATACAACAACTACTGGGACGCAGGTGGTGCTGTGGGTTAAACCACAGAGCCTAGGACTTGCAGATTAGAAGGTCGGCGGTTCGAATCCCCGCAACGGGGTGAGCTCCGGTTGCTCGGTCCCTGCTCCTGCCAACCTAACAGTTCGAAAGCACGTCAAAGTGCAAGTAGATAAATAGGTATCACTCCGGTGGGAAAGTAAATGGTGTTTCCGTGCGCTGCTCTGGTTTGCTAGAAGCTGCTTAGTCATGCTGGCCACATGACCTGGAAGCTGTATGCCGGCTCCCTCGGCCAATAAAGCGAGATGAGCACCGCAACCCCGGAGTCGGCCAGAACTGGACCTAATGGTCAGGGGTCCCTTTACCTTTTTATATACAACAACTGCAATATTAGTAAATTCGATTTGTGTTGACACATTAAATGATTTATAAAACTGCATGTGAGGAATTCAAACTATATACTTGTTCTTCCTGTGAGTGGCAATTGTACTGTCCATAGTGTTTCTTCCTGTCCTTGCAAGATGTTATGTTTTTCTTTCCCCCGATTGTTGCTGTTATCTGTCATGCCTTGGGTGGAGCTGATATCCTATTGTTTTTTCCAGACATTTCTCCATCGCTCCATCCCTACTTCATTGTTTTGCAACTTTAACAACAGATGCAAAAGTTACTCTGTCCCAGGAAATAAACTGCTGTCACCATTTGTCCTCTCAGCCTGGGAAGGAGAGAAGTCTATTGAACTGCAGATCAGTTCCTTGGCAGTTCATAGACTTCTTTTGTCCTTCCTTTCAACTGAAGATATATGAGCAATTATACTTCCCATTACATTAAATTCAAAGTCCTCTTAGCATTATTCAGTAAAGGATGGGGAAGAGTCAGTTCTAGGTTTCCATCATAAACCTTTTGCAAAATAGAGCTTCCCTCCCTTTTCCCCTTTTCTTTTTTTACACACACACAATTCCGTTTGATGTTCTATTCCATATTTATTATCCATTTTCTTCCATTCTCACTTGTACCAATATAATTTGAACTAACATTTGGAGGAGGGTTGCCAAATCATGAATGTAGAGAAGAAAACTTTAAATAAAGAAATGGTAGGCTCCCCTCCTCCCCACCGTCTTTTGCACCGAATGAAGTCTTATCTCAAGTTCATACCTTAAAGTCCTTGCAGTTGGTTTGTTCTACAGTTTGTGATCTCATCTCTTCTATCCCATGCCTGTACTTTAGTCCAATTAAGCTCTAATTAACAGGAGAACCACTGCTTCCTAATGGTGGAGGGTTTTCAGCAGGTGAAGTGCTTTTGCACTCAGCGCCTCCTCCCCCTCACATTCTATGCTGGAGCGAGAGCCAGGTACCGGGATGAACTGCGAGTAAACTTGTAAGGATAATTACCCTCAATCATTCTTGTTTTTCCTTCGCCAGTGATCTCTCACTTAACCACTATGAGGGAGTAGTAGTCAAGGATTTCTTTTAAATGTTTGAAGACTGAACTGTATGTTCCCTGAACATGGAATGACCTTTAAGTTTTTCATATCTGTTACTCTGCTCTCAGATTTATCTGCAGTAATGAGGACAGCCTGTCAGTTAATAATACACTGCTCAGATTGACTTGTGGCTCTTGATACAAAATTGTCAAGGGAACAATAGTACTAGTTGGCTAGATGAGTTGAACAGGACTCTCCCCATGCTCTACATCCCAATTTAATCCCAATTTACCAATTTGCTATGCAATTTACTCTTACATTGGAAGGGGGAGAAATGGAGACCTCAGTTCAGGCAAGAGTAGATGCTTTCAGAGGGGACCAGAGTGCAATAGCGTTGATAAATACCCTCTTGCCTTCTACAGGTGCTGTGCTCCCTCTTTGCTTAAGCCTTAAGTGGCCCAGTTATCCTGGGAGGTGGTTGCTGCAGCATATCACCATCTGTGTCAAATTAGTCAGCAAAGCTGCAAACCAAGGAATAAAAGGGTCACTAGGTCAGTCCTTAGACACTCTGACAGAGAGATAAAAATTGCTCACCTTTGCAGCAGTTTGAGCACTTAATCCCCAGAGGGAGATGCTTTCAAGCGATACCATTGCTTGCCCTTCACAGTGGATACTACCTGAGGTTAACTTTAAATTCCACCTAAGGCTGCACAAAACTCTGTCAGTTTGAATTATAATGAATCATTAGTTCATCAATGATCTTCGGATTCCCTCAAGTGCTAACTCTATTTCTAGGTTAGTATATCCAACAATTTCTTCAGCTAATGCAAACCTGCAGGAGACTTTCTAAATGCTTTTAAAAATATTTGTTATATGTAACTGAAATATAAGTTCATTTCAAAACTTTAGAAAGTAATAACTTACCTGTTTCAATCTATCAAATTTTTGAAATTATTGTTAAAACAAGTTTTGCATAATTTTTTTTTAATCCTGCAATGAATCAATATATTGTTGCTTACGGAGTGGTGTGTACACTTTCATTCCCTGTCTTAACTCACTGATGAAAGCTAGCAAAGAGTAACTGAGGTCACGACTAATTGAAATTATAATGCATCATTCTAGGAAGGTGATGGGTTCTCTTTACAATAAGTGGAGCCTATCTAGCTCTCTTTCTCCCCCTCTCTCTGTGTATTTCTATTTCCTCTCTCTCTCTTTCCCTCTCTGTCACTTATTCAGAGAACATGATGCTTCCATTCATGCAGGTCAGCATTCCATCTGCCATTCTGGGCAAGATGAAAGAGAAGGTGACACATCCCAATATTAGACGTTCCTGGGTGATACTTTTTTGACCCTATCCAGTCTGGTATATGTTCTAGGGCTAAGAAACACTTGGTAGCTTGGTCAGACGATTGAAATCCAACAGTATTTTCTTAGATTATGCTCCCCAGTATGCCCTTGTCTATTGCAGCAGTGATAGAAATGGGAGGTGGGGGAAAATCTTACATATTTTCAGGCAGATCTTTGCCCCTGGCCTGAATTGTTGCATGCCCTTTTGCAGTGGAATGGTCATATCCCCGAGCTTTTCTTGCTCATGCTTATATGCTTCTGTATTTCATACGCTAGGTAATGTCAGCAACAAACTTAAGATAATAGAAATTACAAACAATTAGTGTATCCATCCTGAATTCTAGGAAGACTTTCTGGCCACTATGCTTTTTAGTATTCATGTCCACTAGTTGAAATTTTGTTACCCTTACAGAAAAATCTATTTTGCCTTTTCTTTTTACCTCCACTTCCCAATAAACTAAATTTCTTCTTTCTCATTTTTCTTCATCGGTAATTGGAGAAGAAAAGTTGAATATGTCAGAAGCCTATGCTTCAATTTTCTGTTTCACTGTCTAGAATAGATAGAAGCAATTATTATTAGAATGACTGCTGTGTTTACTGACAGGCAGTTGCCCTCCTTAGATACTTGGGAATGCTACCCACAAAATAAAAAGCATTACTCATTTGAGACATCTCATGGTTCTGGAAAGGATTTTGGAGGCTTGTTCTCCCAACTCTCTTTTAAGTTAATTACAATCTCTGTGTGTAAAGTCCATAAGGGCTAACTCAGTGACAAGAATGAATGTGAGCCAACAATATGTAATTCCTGATCTATACCTGTAAGCACTAGACCACATAGTTGCTAGCTCAAAAGCATTTACTTATCAAGACAACTTTCAATCTCTTATTTGACTGTGCTCCAAGAGAGCTTGTAATGACAATGCATCAAACTCTCCACTTAGAGGCTGATGCTACTACTAATAAAACAAGCAGCAGAATTCCTAGTGGGTGTAATAGAGCAGAAGCACTAGGTTCTTAGCTTTATGGTCAACAATACAATTGAGCTATTGGTGGTTAGTCTTTCAGGTATCAAGCATGAGAGGTGTGGACAACCAGAAGTCCTTTTCTGTCTCTCTTGGTGGGTCAGCTGTTAGAAAATACTGGAATGTTGCTTCTTTGATACCCCCAGACAGGAAGACATCACGTATTTTTCAGTAGATTTTGACAAATTCAAAAGCCAGCTTATTCTGTAATAAAGCTTCTGCAACAGAATATAAAATGCCAGTGCTTCACTAACAAATACAGGCATGATGTTAAAGAGGAGCAAGCCTTCAGAACATGTGCTGTGCTGCAATGCAGAATAAGAATTGTGTCTGTTCAGAAGTTGTAGTTTCTTTTGAAAGTCTTTGTTGCTCCTGTAAACAGAGTACAGCAGGATCCCAACTTCCATTCTTGACCACCTGTTGAGTTGTTTGCAAGGAAAGCTTTTACAAATCATCAGTTAGTTCTTCTGTTGATGTAAAAAAAAAAAAATGAAAGCCAAGAGTAAAGACAACAAGTTGATAGGAGCTTCACAGATTAGCGTTGTTTAGCTAAGGTAGATAGAAGCAAGAACCAAGAATGGGAAGGGGGGAGGTAGATTTCTACGTAAAGTTAGAAATGACTAGAAATGACTAAAGGTGAGCTTCAGCATCACATTATGTTGCATACTCGGTCTGCATAAGCATATTATCTTCCTCTCCACTGTTCTGCAGACTCTCCCGCCCCACCTGAACCAATTTTGGGGGGCACAAGTGGGAGGAGAGTGGGATAGCCCAGTTGCACAAGCAGAAGCTGTTGCATATGTCTTCTGCAAACAGGGTTCTTTACCTCATCCCTAAGGGTGTATGAGCTTTGTGAGAGATTTGAAAGATTGGTGATGAATCTATATTAGCACTTGCTGGTTGGTTAGGAATAATCTGCAGTTCTTACTTTCTCTATTTACCCGACCTACATACTCACCTTGATGCCAACAATAATATTTTCCCTTAAGCTGAGTACAATTATTATTGCTGGTTTCTGCCTGAAGGATTTACTTGCATGCATTAATAGAGTGGCTATAGCAACCACAGACTGCTCCAGCATGTTGGGGACACCATCCCGTGGTATCAATGTTTTGCTTATTAGCCATTGAAATAGTTTTGGGTCCAAACTAGATGTGACAGAGTAGTGGCATGTATCTTACTCATAACCAGAGGTGAATGAAACAATTTTGGTTTCTCTATCATTTCCCGCCTTTCTTATTCCCCTCCCAATTATAAGTTCAGTTCTCCATCTTTCTGTGATTTTATGTTTTTTAAAGTCATCATATTCATCAGCATTTTAGTGCAGTTTTCATAATATATATTTTTGTGAACACCATCTTGCCTAATATACACATTTTTGCAAGCAATCTACTGCATATAATCATTTTTGTATAATGTATTTTTGTATGTTATTTTCATTAACGTGTATTTTGGCACTTTCCCCTAATATATGTATTTTTTAATATGTTATTTAGCCGTAGAACTGCGCTACAAAATTTGTAGAAGTGCAAGTTTTGAAGTATAGAGGAATTTCGGTTCACACATTGTTTCAGAAAGTGTGAATTAGATAGGGCAGAATCAAATTTCTCCCCGATCCCTATTCACACCTGTCCCATTCACATAAAAGCTGGGATGAGTGGAGTGTACCTAATATCTAAATAAAATGGAAGAAGTGTTTGGCAGAGAGCTCCTTCTCCCATTCCTTCAAGCAACTTTCTCTCCTGACCAGTTCATTTCCTGCAATTTTGGACACTCCTGCATCTTCCTAGTAGTGATTTCTGCAAACATGATGCACTACATGGAGACTGTTAGGAGTGCATGCATGGTGGACTGCTAATTGTGTCAAGATACACTTCTGTAGTCACCTTGGTTGGTCATTCTAGTGAACCTTCGAACTTTCATAGCCCAAGCTGATGGTTGACATTCATCTGACTTACACAGCATGACAACTCAGCTAATAGCATCATTTTTACACCAGAGCAGCAACACTTTAAAGCCAAGATTTCCTTTTACATACTAATTTTCCATTTTCTATTAAGAACCCCAAGGCAGGATGTGTCAGGGAAACTTCCGAGTGTTAATTGAAATGGAGTTTGTAATTATTAGGTCAGCTTGGTCCAGTCAAAAGTGATTTAATATTTCATTTTAAATAGTCTTGTTTTCTTGAGCCACAAGAAAGCATTAGTCAGATGTTAAGTAAACATATGTCAGTAATATATTAAAAAGTAGGCTACACAGCTGACAGTTCACATCTTAAATTGTCTAGTGCAAGAAGGAATGTGCAGATATTTCTGTGATGATAGCTTTATCTTTCATCCTCAGATAATGCTCTCCAATGAAATAAATGCATTTGCAAAAATCCAAATCAGCATTTAAAAATAACAATATTTTTAAAAATGAAAAGGTTGACCTAGACATAATAGGTGACCTAGACATAATATTGTGATGCCTGGAGCTTTGTAATTCACAGTGGCTGCTTTTCTATACCTGCATGCAATGAGAGTTACTCAGTTTTCCCATTATGTGAAAGATTTGTTCTAAGCAGCATGTAGAATAACAGGTGTTGAGCCACAGGTTAACACTAATGTGTTTATGATTGTACAGTTCAGTTATATTAACATATTTAATCTTTGTGAGAGAGTTAAGAGAGAGGGGAGTGTATGTTGCTAATAATACTGGGAATTAACAAGCTCCCTTTCTACCTTGGGCCCAGAAAGTTTCAGGCTGCAATCTAGAGCCTACGGCCTGCCGATCAGAAGGTCGGCAGTTTGAATCCCCGTGATGGGGTGAGCTCCCATTGCTCGGTCCCTGCTCCTGCCAACCTAGCCGTTCGAAAGCACGTCAAAGTACAAGTAGATAAATAAGTACCGCTCCAGCAGGAAGGCAAACGGCGTTTCCGTGCGCTGCTCTGGTTCGCCAGAAGCGGCTTAGTCATGCTGGCCACATGACCCGGAAGCTGTACGCCGGCTCCCTCGGCCAATAAAGCAAGATGAGCGCCACAATCCCAGAGTAATCCGTGACTGGACCTAATGGTCAAGGGTCCCTTTACCTTAAGCCCCACTGAATTCAAAGAAACTTGCTTCTGAGTGGACATGGTTTCAGTTGTACTGGAAGAGTTGTACCCAGGAAACTCATTCCATTAACGAAAGGATTTGCATTTTGGCAATGGAACTTCCCTCTATCCTTTCTCTGAATACCTCCTAAATTAGATTTGCTATATGTCTGGCAAATCCCAGACATGTCCTCTTTTGGGGGCCCAACATGCGCATCCAGGGGAGATTTTTACATTTTAAAGAAGGAAATGTTGGGGTTTGGGAGGTATTTATTTATTCATTTATTTACACACACTTTTTGGTGTGCCCGCTCAACTCTATCCCCAGCTCAGGCTGGCAGTGGCTCGGGCTGACCTCTTTTTTGCTCTTCAAGATATGGCAAGACTACCTAAATCTGTTCTGGGGTTTTCCCCAACCCTCAAGAGCAGATCTGGGGAGGGCATGGAGCATGAGGGAGGGAAGGATAGGATAAAAAGTTATGTTATATAAACATAAATATTTATGCTCATGGAATGAGGATACTGCATTAATCATGTCTGCTAAGTGAATGGTGAGAAAAGAGATGCGTCTATCATGTGAGATTAGGTTAAAAGTCCTTAGTCTGCTTAATGGTGTTGGAAGCGTGAGATCAGATGCAGAAGTCACTATAAAAGCAACTCTTTTTATAGTATAGCTGTCCCCTCCTCTGCTGTGGAAATATGTATAGACTAAACTGCTAGCTTGCTTTTCTTTAGCTTGACTGAGTGCATTCCTGTTCAACTATCACATGTGATAAGTGGTAGCATTTCTTCAATCACTGGAATGGACAGAATGCTGGGGCTGTAATTAACTGTGTTATGGATGAAAAGCTATGATGGGTATTAGATTGTTTCTCTAAATATATAAAGTGGTTGATGAAGGGGAAAATGCTTAATGGCTCCCTAGTCTTCCAGTTCCAGATTTTGTTTGTGAATCTGATTTGACCAGTGTGTAATTTTTGTTTCTTTCCTTTGCTTCCATTTTTTATCAAACAATGTAAAATGCATTAAATGTTAATGTGTAGTTAGTAGTGCCACTGAAACCAGATCCACCTCTATTTTAGCGGAAATATTAATCCTTGTTGAATTGTTAGGAAAGCTGTCGTAAGTGCTGAAAGGAAGACATATGCCTATAAAGCATACAGGTTTGTCTAATGCATCTTGGAGAACACCAATGAAATTCTTCAGAAATGTGAGATACTGCCTCATTTCTTTTTTCTTTTTCTTTTTTTGTAGACAAGAACTCTCCAATAAAATATATTAATTGGGTTTCAAAAATATTTCAATCTGCAAGCATTACTTAAGACAGAATACATATTTTAAGAGGTCTGCAATTATATAAGAAGCTTCAATATGTCTTGGCCTTGACAGGTGTTAGGTCTGGGATGTGCACAAATATGACATTTCATAAGCCTTTCTCCTTCATTGATTTCCTGTGGTTGCAATAGAAATGATATATTTTGGTACTACAGCTGCAGATAGCCTATAAAATGAACTGGATTTATTTGTATTTATGTAGCTCTACTTTCCAAGCTGGTGAACATTTGCTTTAATGGTTATTTCTAATATAATATAAAGAGTCCCTGTAAGGTATGCTTTCTCCATACCTCCATTCCTCCAGGCATGTTACATTTTGCAGCATAAGCTTTTTATGCCATGATGGCTATGTAATACCTTCCAGTGTCAGAGGCAGAATGCCCATTACTGTGAATCACAAATGGAGTGAGGGTTGTTGCTCTCAGGCCCTGCGTGAAGCATCCTGTAGGTATCTGGTTGGCCACTGTGAGAACAGGATGCGGACTAGATCGTCTTTTGGCCTGTTCCAGCAGGCCTTTTCAAATGTTTATCTATGTCTATTCAGAAGTCATAGGATCATAGAGGGACCATGAGGATCATCTGGTCCAACCTGCAATGCAAGAATCTTTCGCCCAACGTGGGGCACAAACCCACAACCCTGAGATTAAGAGTCTCATTCTGAGTTATGAAATATGTCCTATTAGTCTTATTCTCAGACAGAAATGAGAATTTTGTTCAGTCCAAATTTTAAAGTGAACTGGTCTAATTTACACCCCTAGCCTGTATCAGAACAAAATGACCCTTCTCATTTCACACTTCTCTGAATTTTATTGTACGTTTCTTGCCTCAAAATTGTAATAAACTGCATTAAAATACCTCGTTTTAAAATATTTTAACCCAAAACTTCTCTGTAGGGAGTCCTTTACATCCCTCTCCTATCCCACTGTAATATCTAGTAGCTCTTGCCTCATGAAGGACAGCCATCATATTGCAAGCAGCTTCATTCTGCCACACTCATCCCAGCAATGTAGGGGTATGGGTGTATTGTGTGATGTCATGCTGGGAAGTGGATAGCATCCATCTTATCATCGTATTTATTCTTTGCTTCATATATGAACTCATCTATTATGGACTCTCTTTTTTGTATTTTGAAGTATGAAATCATTACCCCACATATAAATGTAAATTGAGTTGTGTCATTTTGTTTTGCTAATGTATGTGATGAACATTTGCCTTGATTATGAGGGTCCTAATTACAATGCATAGTGTGATTTCTGTTCTGGTATTTGGGTGATTTATTGCAAGTTGGGTGGCTATTTTTCATTGGTGCCTTAATTAAATTGTGTATTTTTGTTTTCAGGTTCTTTGATTTTCTAATAAGTCCTCTAGGAATAAATATAGAGTTTAAAGTCAAGGATGGCTCCTTAACAAGGTACCTAATACCTCCTCGCAGCAGTTGCATTCTGCGTATGTGTCAGCAGTTGCTGCAGCAGAGCATAATGATAAACCACATGCACATGGTCACAGCCTAATTCTTCCACTTAATGGGACATACTATAATGAATGATGATGGATACAAGTGGTGTGCACCACAACAGAAAGGCCAGCAGGATGAAATGTTTTTAGTGTGTAATGTAATAGTGCTTATGGGGATCTGTGTTGTTCCTCCTTGTAAGGCACCCAGTGAGTGAGAGTAAGGTTAAATTCTCCCACCAGGAACTTGAATAACCGATAAATGAGTTATCATCACTGGATAACTGTCAAAAAGCTGGAACAGAGCAAGCAGCCCAATGTAGACAATAGCCTAAAAATACTGTAGTCAAGTGTCCTCTCTCAGTGACAAAGTGCCCAGACTCAGCTAGTGCAGTACAACTTTATTGCTAGCACTGGCACAGTATTAGGTACCAATGACCCCCCGATTCTTGACACCAGGGGGATTCTGGTTTGTGGTGTTGGAATCCCAACTTTTTCTGTCCTTCAATCAGCAATCCCAGTGGCATAGGAAATAGGGAATCAATGCTTGACCCACAGGATGACATCAATTACTGCTGCTTCTACTCTCCTGGACTGAATCCTATTGGAAGGAATTTAGTTGGTCCTGGTTGTTGCATGCCATAGCAGGTGGGAGGAGGCAACACTGGGATGGGAAGTATTTAATTGCACCCCTCTATGGGCTGCAGTTTGGATCAGGGCCTAATGCAGCAGGCTACATATTAAATGTAAGACAGTTTATAGCGAGAAGTAATTGCATCTGATGAGCTATTTCAAAAAAAAGTCTTTCTTATTGGTGTGAATGTAATGGCCCCATCCATTTGAGACCTGACTTAAAATCTGGGCAAGCTGCTGAGAGAAATTTGACATCCCTTTGTCTGGAACATTTTCATTTTTTTTTTTTTTATAATATATTTATTAAAGTTTTCAAATAAAGCATATATTAGATAAGCACTTATCATTGTCCATTTAACATCTCTCAATTGTAACATGGGACTCCCCCACACCTCCCGCATACACTTACATCATTATTAAATTAGTTTCAAACAAATTATCATTTAATTCATCTTAATTAATAATCTTAATTTGGTTTGACATATAATTCAACCTTAAATCTAATTTAATGGTAGACAATTGTCTGCACTGGCATCCAATTCAGCACTCAGCCAAATTACAATATTTTTGTAAATAAATCTTAAATTTCCTCCAGTCTTCTTCCATCCTTTCTTCTCCCTGGTCTCGAATTCTGCCGGTCATCTCGGCTAATTGCATATAGTCCATCAGTTGCATCTGCCATTCTTCCACAGTGGGTAGCTCCTGAGTTTTCCAGTTCTTGGCAATTAATATTCTTGCTGCTGTTGTTGCGTACAAAAAGAATGTTCTGTCCTCTTTTAACACACTCTGGCCGACAATACCCAGGAGAAAGGCCTCTGATTTCTTAGTGAAGGTGTATTTAAACACCTTTTTTAATTCATTATATATCTTCTCCCAAAAGGCCTTCACTCTAGGGCAGGTCCACCAGAGGTGAAAAAATGTTCCTTCATTTTCCTTACATTTCCAACATTTGCTATCAGACGAATGGTATATTTTAGCCAGTTTAACAGGGGTCATGTACCATCTATACATCATTTTCATCACATTTTCCTTCAACGCATTACATGCAGTGAAGTTCAGCCCAGAGGTCCACAACCTTTCCCAATCTTCAAACATAATATTATACCCAATATCCTGCGCCCATTTTATCATTGTTGATTTTACCATTTCGTCATGTGTGTTCCATTTCAGCAGCAAGTTATACATTCTTGAAAGTACCTTAGTCTTAGGTTCTAACAGTTCAGTTTCTAACTTTGACTTTTCCACTTGGAATCCTAGCTTTTTGTCATTTTTAAACACTTCTTTAATCTGAGCATAGTGTAACCAGTCTCGCACTTTGTCTCTCATCTTTTCTAAACTCTGCAATTTCCAGTTGTCACCATCCTTTTCTATTATCTCCCAATATTTTGGCCAGTTGGCCTCCATATTGGCTCTTTTCCGAGCCTTAGCCTCCAGGGGTGACAGCCACCTCGGAGTTTTATTCTCCAGTAAGTCTTTATATTTTGTCCAGACATTAAAGACTGATTTTCTGACAATATGGTTCTTGAAGGCCTTATTTATCTTAGCTTTATCATACCATAAATATGCATGCCATCCAAACGCATTATTAAAACCTTCCAAATCCAAGACATCCGTATCTTCAAGAAGTAACCAATCTTTTAACCAGCAGAAAGCTGCAGCTTCATAATACAACTTTAAATCTGGCAGGGCAAAGCCCCCTCTTTCTTTCGCATCTGTTAATATTTTAAATTTGATTCTGGGCTTTTTGCCCTGCCAGACAAATTTAGAAATATCTTTCTGCCACTTCCGGAAGCACTCTGTCTTGTCTACAATCTGCAGTGTCTGAAACAAAAATAACATTTTTGGCAATACATTCATCTTGATGGCAGCTATTCGGCCTAACAAAGAAAGTTTTAGTCTTGACCAACTATCCAAGTCTCTCTTAATCTCTGACCAACATTTTTCATAATTATCTTTAAATAAACTCAGATTTTTTGCTGTTATGTTTACCCCTAGGTATTTAACTTTTTTAACCACATTTAGTTCTGTCTCTTTCTGAAGCTGTTCCAACTCAATATCTGTCACGTTTTTCCCCAAAACTTTAGTTTTTTGCTTGTTTAACTTAAATCCTGCCACTCGACCAAAGTTTTGAATCAGTTGTAGTACTCTTTTCAAACTAGACTCCGGCTCCTGTAATGTCAGAACTAGGTCATCTGCAAAAGCTTTAAGTTTATATTGTTTCGCTCCGACCTGAATCCCTTCCACCAACCGGTCCCCCCTAATCATATTCAGGAGCACTTCCAGAACCGAAATAAACAGTAATGGGGAAATCGGGCAGCCTTGTCGTGTACCTTTTTCAATTTTAAACTCTTCTGTAACCACATTGTTAACTATCAGTTTAGCCTTTTGTTCTGAATATATTGCCTCAATCCCGTTCTCAAACCCCCGTCCCACTCCCATTTCTTTTAAATTCCCCTTCATAAATTTCCAAGAAATGTTGTCAAAGGCTTTCTCCGCGTCTATAAAAATTAAAACTGCTTTAGTGTTTATGTTTGTTTGTAAAAGTTCCAATATGTCTATGATGTTCCTTGTGTTAGTAAACATATGTCTGCCCGGGAGAAAGCCTGCCTGGTCTTTATGGATTATCTCACTTAAAACTTTCTTAAATCTTCGTGCCAAAACATCTGCAAATATTTTGTAATCCACATTTAAAAGGGAGATGGGACGGTAATTCTTGAGTTGTGTCTTTTCAGTTTCTGACTTTGGAATCAATGTGATAAATGCTTCTTTCCACGATTCAGGCGCCTTCTTCCCCTCCATTATTTCATTACTGACCTCCAACAAAGGTTGTATCAAATAATCCTTCAATGTCTTGTAGTAGTTAGAGGTCAGTCCATCTGGCCCTGGTGATTTGCCCTGTTTCAGACTCAGGATGGCCTGTTCAATCTCTTGTCGTGTTATTTTGCCATTTAAAATTGTTCTATTTTCTTCTGACAGCTTTGCTAATCCATTTCTCTCCAAAAATTGTGTAATCTCTATTTCATCTTGTGGCCCTTGAGTATATAACTTTTTAAAATACCTCTGGAAGCACTTTCTAATCTCTCCCGGGTTCTGAATGTTCCTTCCTTCAACCTCTAAGTTTGTTACTGTATTTAATCTTTGTCTCCTTTTCAACTGCCAAGCTAGCAGTTTCCCACATTTATTTGCCGATTCAAAAGTTTTTTGTTTCATTGTTTTAATCTTCCATTCTATTTCCTGATTTATCAGCTTGGAATATTGCGCCTGATAAAGTTTAATTTCTCTCAGAATCGGTTGGGACTTCGGGTTAGATCTTAACTTCTTCTCCAACTCTTTGATACTTTCCAGAATTTTATCTTTCTTTTCATTTTGCAGTCTTTTCTTTAAGGAATTCTGTTGAATCAAGAACCCTCTCATCACAGCTTTACTTGCATCCCAGATAGTTCTTTTTTCCACCGTAGTGTTCAAATTAATCTCAAAATAGTCCTTTAAGGTTTTTTGGGCCTTCTTTACAATTCTTTGATCTCTAAACAGGCCATCATTCATCTTCCATCTAAAGGAGCCGATTGGGATCAATGTCATATCCATTCTCAAGGCGTTATGGTCGGAGCATGTTTTGGGGCAGATTTCCACCTTCCTCACCTTAGGTGCCAGACTTCTAGTTATCCATATTTGGTCGATTCGTGTCCAAGTCAGTTGAGCTTCAGAAAAGAATGTTCCTTCTCTTCCCAGGGGGTTTCTAACTCTCCAGATGTCAACCCAGTCCATATTGTCAGTCATTTCAAAAAAGGTCTTAGGTAGTCTTCCCTCTTTAGTAATGTTCTGGTTCTGTGACTTATCCATATTTGTTGATACGACCCCGTTCATGTCCCCCATCATGATGACGTTGTTGTAATCCAGATAATCCAGCATGATCTCGTGCAACTTCTTATAAAAATCCGATTTTCCTTCATTTGGAGCATAAATTCCTAATATCAAAATTTTTTCTCCTTGATACTGTACTTCTATTGCGAGGATTCTTCCACTTTCATCTTTAAAAAGAAATTTTGGTAAAAGGCTCTCTTTTGCATAGATCACTACACCTCTCTTTTTAACTGTATCCGATGATATAAATTCTTGACCAAGCCTTTTATTTATTAACACCTTTCTATGGAGCCTAATCACATGTGTTTCTTGTAAGCATATAATGTCCAATTGTTCCTTTTTTAGAATATGAAAAATTTTAGACCTTTTTTCGGGACTGTTACAGCCATTTATGTTCCAACTCAAAAGCTGCAGAGACATCCTGGATAGATCTGGTTATTCTTTCTGGGGTGGTACCTTGTTCTCCGGTCCTTGAGGATCCGAGGGGGCGGGCTCCCCTGGAAGTTCTGGCGCTGGCAATCCAAGTCCTTTGTGGAGGTCTTCTCCGTGTGCTCCCAAAAACTTGTCTCTATCTTCCACCGTTTTGATTTTGATCTTTCTCCCTCTGTAGGTAAAGGATAATCCTTGTGGAAACTCCCACCTGAAGATAATTGCGTTGCTTCTCAACAGTCTTGCCAATTCCGTGTAGTTAGATCTAAGGTCCAGCAACTGCTTAGGAATGTCCTTGTAGATTTCAATTCTCTTGCCCAAAATGTCTAGTGACTTTTCGTAGTGCAGGCCCAAAATCTTGTCCCTTTCCTCCTTTGATCTCAGTGTTATCAAACAATCTCTGGGCTTCTCTGTCCTTCTGACTCTGCCAAGCCTGAAAGCAGATACAATTTTAAAGTCTTTTTCCTCTAACTTCCAAAACTTGGCAAATTCCTTAGTTAGAAATTCAATAAAATTATCTTCTTCCACCTCTGGTATTGACCGTATCCTCAAGTTGGTCTCCCTGTTTCGCAGTTCTGTCATCAAAAAGTAAATCTGATGTTCTCCAACTTGTTTGCTGAGTGGTCTTACTTCTTTCTCAAGTTCTTCCAATCTTTGACTAGTATCTTCAGCCAGTTTACGATTTTCACCTGCAGCCTCCTTTAATTCTCCAATAGACTGGGCATTCTGTGCAACTTGTCCAGTCAGCTTATTCAAGCTTTCTGTGTTCTGTTCAATTTTAGCTGTATGCAAATCAGCCTTCTTGTCCAGAGCCTCCAGTTTCTCCAAAATTTTCTCCAAGACAGAGCTACTTGTCCCTGAAGCCATATCTCCCAGGTGCAGCTCCTCTGTCTCACCCTCCCCTGCCTGTATTAGGGAGGCCGCCTCTATGTCTGGAGGCAAAGTGGAAGGCAAGGCCGGCACAGAAGATCTACGCTGTGAGGCTGCAGATAAAGTTAGAGTTGTTTGTTTAGTCCTTCCTCTTCTCCTTGCGCCACTCATTCCAAAGTTATCTGTAATCCAAGGTCAATCCAAGTTGTTCCCATGAGAAAGCAGAGTCCCAGATGCAATAGTCAAACAGAGGCCGGGAAAGGGAAAGTAAAACAAAGTCACTGCTGTAAGTCCAAAATCCTCTAGAGGGAGCTTAATACGTCTTCAGGGAAAAGATCAAATCCAAGTTAAACTTATAAATTTAAATCCATGTCTATCGCCTCCACAATGTATTATTTTTAGCAGAGTAAAACTTAAAGCAGAACAGTGTTTCTTACAGTGCCTTGACTGCAACAGTTTCAAAGTATCCAGTTCCAACTCAGAATGTTTCAAAATCTGAATTCAATGTATCCAAAGTTGCAGACTGGTGCTCATCCAGGCAGCTCCAGCACCAGAGATTCTTATTTATTTTATAATCCACTGGTGCCACAGAAGAAGGATATCAGTGCACCCCGAATATAACCAGCAAAAGTCAATAGCTCAAAGTCTTTCACTCAGAAAACTGCTTTAACAGGGTGCCAGCATTTAGTTAACGCATAACTTTTTGTCTCCACTCCTCCTGCTCTTTGCTTAAAGTTCAGTATAGCGGGAGATGGGCTTCCTGCTTATCCTCACTCCGTTTTCAGCCAGATTTCAACTTTTTTAAAAAAGTTTTAAAAGTTTCATAAAGTTCTCAAAAAGTTTCAGAAAGTTGACAAAAGTTTCAGAAAGTTTTCAATGTCCAAATTTACTCACGGGTTGTAGTTTCCAAAGTTCAGAAAAGTTGCAGGAAGAAAGGACAGCGCTGACCGGCAACAGCAATGCGGCTTCACTTCGCTGTTTGCGCAACGACCCACAGCGCCGCTACCCCCTCCGCGATCCGGAGCCCCTTACGGGGTCCCTTCAACGTTTTGGGGGCTGCTTCTGGCGCCCGCCGGGTCCCGAGACCACAGGCTTCTGCCACCTGTGGTTTTCCTGAGTGGGTCTCCGCTTCGCCGTAGCGGACGACCCGTTTACAGCGGAGCTCCCTTCTCCTTACTCGGAGAAGGCAGCCATTACCGGTCGCGCCGCCTCCGGAAGTCTGTCTGGAACATTTTCAAATGAGGCTTGGTAAACATCCATCAGCAAATTTTGCCCATGGAACCCTGCCAGTTTTCAGTTCTTTGTTTTTGGCCCAGTCTTCAGAAGGATATTTATCAGTGTTTCTAGATATTTAATAGCATCTTCTTGTATCCTTCATGAACCCAGGTCCTTGCAAATTTTAGTCCATTACCACTAGATATTTCATTGTTTCTTCTCTATTAACAGCAAGTCATGGATTTTATGGATCTTTCATCCAGCCCTTGACAGCCAAGGATTTTATGCTGAATTAATTTCATTATTTGAATTTATTTCTAATTCCTCCAGCAAACATGCATTTGTTCACTCCTTGTTCAACACCTTGTCCTCTGTAGTACTGTTATGCCTGAGCTTCCTTTACTTGCTTGATGTAATTTCAGTTAGATTTTCCCTTCCTGTTCCCACTGAATCTTCGCATACCTACTCTTGTCATCTTTCTCCCTGACTCTCAGCATTTTGTCCACAAGTTTTAAGCAGTTTCATTTACACATTGCTATTTGCCTTCTCTTGTTCTGTTGCCTTAATCAGGAAATGTCTGACATCTACTTGCTAACATGCATCTCATGTCTTGTTGCTTTGACAGCTGCTTTAGCTCAGGAATATGATAACACCAACAAACTTCATTGCATTCTCAATGAGAAGAGGGGTGGCAATTAACCTATCACTAGTACATTGTCCAATGACAAACCTAGACAGCATCTTAAAAAGCAGAGACATCACCTTGCCAACAAAGGTCCGTATAGTTAAAGCTATGGTTTTCCCAGTAGTGATGTATGGAAGTGAGAAGGCATAAAGAAGGCTGATAGCCGAAGAATTGATGCTTTTGAATTATGGTGCTGAAGGAGACTCTTGAGAGTCCCATGGACTGCAAGAAGATCAAACCTATCCATTCTGAAGGAAATTAGCCCTGAGTGCTCACTGGAAGGACAGATCCTAAAGCTGAGGCGTCAATACTTTGGCCACCTCATGAGAAGAGAAGACTCCCTGGGAAAGACCCTGATGTTGGGAAAGATGGAGGACACAAGGAGAAGGTGACGACAGAGGACGAGATGGTTGGACAGTGTTCTTGAAGCTACCAGCATGAGTTTGACCAAACTGCGGGAGACAGTGGAAGACAGGAGTGCCTGGTGTGCTCTGGTCTGTGGAGTCACGAAGAGTCGAACACGACTAACTAAACAACTAAACAACAACAACAGTACATTGTCTTTTCCAGTATCTGCCCTGTTTTTGTTTTGTAGGAATTCCACATATGCCGTCTGTAATAAGAATTTGTTACCTCCAAACAGATGAAGAGTGTTGTGAGAACACAAAAATTCTTTACCATTGCAATTCCCTAAGCAAAGTGTTGCTCCACAAGAGCAAGATCATAACAGCCCTCCTAGATCAGAGCAAAGGCCTATCCAGACCAGAAGTCTGTTTTCATCATCACAGATCCATGGGAAGCCAACAATCAGGAAATGATGAGGGCAATAGTCTTCTACTGTTGTTTCACAGTTACTGGTATTCAGAGGCATGTTGGTGGTAGCATTTAGCCATGCTAATTGGCCATTATGAGTTTGTTTTCAGTTTTTCATTAGGAGAGACTTTGGATTATCACCATTTGGCATACAGTTGAATTTGGTTACTGCATGCATTGACTCTTGGAGACTTTGGGGAATTAACTAAAGTTAATTATTCTTAAGAAAGGCTTAATTTGGATAGGACAGGGTGTTGGAGGGTATTATAGTACCTATCAATATACCACCTGCTGTGCAGTCAAAATAAAAACTACTTCCCAGAGTTCCATAGTGTTCTTTTATATCATACCTCAATAAGGAACCACAGATCTGCAAACGATGGGATGAAGCCAGGCACATATGACCAGTTCACTTTTCAGTGGTTTCCATTCAGTTATTTTGCAAGCTTGCAAACACTAACCCCCCTTTGCAAAAATTCAGTCACTAAAACAGGTGCAAATTTAGCCCCATGCCTACAGTGTGCCTGTTAATCTTATCTTCCATTCCCATTTCCTGTTGTATTTGCCATAGTTTTCCATTGCAATTTTTAAAAATTATCATTTCCATTTACGCTTCTTCCATACTTTTTCCAAAAATGGGGGAAAAAATAAGGATGATATGTTTCTGGATAATATGTTTTGTTTTAATTTTGAATTTAAAAAGTTTTTTTTAAAAAGAAAGTGCATGAATTTCGCACGCCTTAACCGTCTGTACTCATTCCTCATCATATATTTCACATTTTATTCTCTAGTGCTAACATAATATGGAAGTTTTTAAGCAGCGCTTGGATGGCCTTCTGTCATGTATGGTCTAGTTGATCTTCCTGCATTGCAAGGGGTTGGACTAGATGATCCACAGGGCTTCTTCCAATTCTACAATGTTATGATTCCATAACACAGAACAGCCTTCTTACTCAAACCAAGCTATATTCATGAATAATGCTTTAGTCAGAAACTTGGATAATCCCAAACATATGCTGCATGTTGCTGTCGCTGCAGCCAAGGTCTGCATATAAAGCATGACTCAGTGATTTGTGTCACACTGATTCTTATTAATCGTTTCAAGGGATGTTTATCTGAAAAAGCAGAATTCCCAGTCACCTGAAAAACCCTGTAATTCATCCTGTCTTGCATAGCAGCAGGAGTGTTCAAATAAACCTTCTTGTCACAGACTTCTAACATTAATTGCTTAGAGGGAGCAGCAACCCCAGGCTTAGCTGCCCTCACTGTCCGTGCAGCTCCTAGACCCCTCCTATGACACCTGCATGTTCAGTGACATCTGAATGGGTAGACTATTGTGTGTGCAACTGTACATCCAGCTTCATGCTACCCAACTGATGTCCTGCATGGAGAGTCTGTGCACATGTATCTGTATCTGTGCAGGTGCCCCTATTTGGATACCACACTAAATGCCCAGTTACTCTTGGTCGGGGCTGCACCATATTTGGCTAAACTTGTGGAAGAAGTTTGTTTGAAACACATCGTGGCTTCTGTGGACTTCTTCTTTGCCACCATAGGAAAGCAAATTTGGAAATATGGGAGCAGTTAAATATGGAGCTAATGTTATACAAGCTGCACAGTTTAAAACTATTTCTAGATCTCCAATAATCTAACAAAGCTCTCTCTATAAAGTGGATCTACAAATGTGTTTATTATTGTGTAATGCCAGAGATGCTTCCTAGAATGAAAAGAAGCTATTCACATTTATCTTTGTATGCCAGCTTTGTTGTTGCTAAAGGAATCTGTATCTTCTTGCCACACATTTAAGATGCAATATGAATTATTGCATAAACATCTAGTAACAAGATGAAATGGTTGTTTTCCCACACAGCGCTACGGTCTTCTGTCAGCTGTGTTGAATTTGTGGGCTTCACCACTTCCTGCTTCTCAAATCAATTTCCTAATCATCATCACTTATGTTGGACAGACTGAACTGTGAGGATGATTACAGATGCATGTGTTGGATGATGCTGATCTGTTTATGCATGTATGACTACTTATGCAAACAGAAGCCTTATTAATTCTCATGAAAGTAAACATGGATCATATGCCAGATTCTTGAATTGCTGTAATGCTTATTGAGAGAGCTCCTCATCCTCCCTCCCTCCCTCTTCCTCCCCCCCCCCCCCGCCCAGGAAATGAATCTGACAAATGTTCGTGATCAATGCTCAAGATGGGAAAAAATTGCTTTTGAATAGCATCATAACAAACAGAACATGAGCACTAACTGAATTTTACTCTTGCAATATGTCACTTCTCAAGACAGCGTGTATTTCACATTTCCAGCAGGGAGGCTTTTCAGATTTACTAGCAATTTTTTGAAAAAGGAAGCATTGGGAATGTTGCTCAGTATGCTATCTCCACCCAACCTATGCTGCTAAATCACCATAGAATAGTGAAAAATGATCACTTTAAGGCCAAAGCCACAATATATATGCCATTTCAAACGGAGAAAGCAACAGTGTCCAGCAATATTCATGTTAAAATGGCTTGATATTCCAGGATTGTTTAAAAGTATACTGAATAAAATAATTCCAGAAACATAATCGTGTTAATCTGTTCTGACAGAGACATTACTTCTTTGTGATCTCAGAGACGACATCTGATGAAATGGACTTTGGCCCAATGAAAATTTATGTCATAGAACGTTTTGTAGTCTTTCCAATATTACTGGCTCCTTTGTCATTTGTTTTTTAAATCTGTGCAGCCAAATCTGATTTAACCTCACTGATTTATTTTGTTAACCTTGTGGTGACAAAATGAAGCCAGGACATATCCGGCTTACATTAATGAGTTTTGCATATATGTGTGTGTGTGTGTGTGTGTGTGGCAACTTGCTTGATGTCCCCCAAAACAGAAGGCACTGTTTTACAGCAACACTAAGATTTAAAAAAGAAAGAAAGAAGCAGTTGTGCCACCAAAGTTCCATATCAGTACTGTACAGTGTGCTTAAGAATGAAGGGCAGGAGATCTCACTCATGTATGTTGATATGGTATTAGGGTAGTGTGGCTAACTGAATAGGACCCCCCGAAAGGATGTCATAGTAAGGCAGGCAATATACATTATGGCTTAATACTTCACTGAAAAACTCTCTTAAAATAATATTTGAATAATCAGAAACACTTAACAGGGCATCATCGGGAGCAAAGCATAGGAAAAGCAATTTAAAATAGTCTGGCCTAGCTGAATATTAATTTGAGAAGAATGCTGGACTGAAGTTGGTTTGATCTGTGCAGAACTTCACACTACATTGAAAATTGTATGTGGCACACTAGAGTCTATCCTAGTTATGAAGTTCCTATTGGGGCTGGTATTGCAGGATAGCAGATAAATGGCTCTAGGAGAGCTGCATAACTAATTCAGCAAAATGCTGCCGTATGTATTGCTTTGTCTGTATGCATGGGTTGTCAACCTTTTCTAGACCTATGTGGGCATTTGTATTTTTAGTCAAGTGCTATGGGCACTACCCCTCTGATCACTGCTCAATCCTGGATTGGCCCCTTGCCAAGAGACAGGAAAATGAGATAGCATGTGCCCACATGGGTTCTGAGTAAAGTCGCATCAAGCAAACTTAATCTGGTGCAGAAAGAAGAAGTGATAAAGAGTGAGAGTATCACTTTTCCAACTTCCTTCTTCAGCTGTATGTATTATGCAGCCACCCTCACTACCTCATGACTAAGGGGGCAGTGTGTGTAGCCTTTGACTTGTTCTCTCAGTGCTCATCTTATTTTCCCCAATGCATACCACAGTTTATGATAGTTAAACTGGGTGTGAAGGAAATGTACTGGATGGAGAGAACTCCACCATACTAGGGCAGCCTACGGGCAAGGAGGAAAATGGTTTGTTTCATTTATTGAAGCAGACTTATACCTTACTCCCACACACCCCGCAACCATATTCACAGAGTGGCAAAAAACCCCACATGGTTTTGTAAAACAGCAAATTACTGCACACCCCTGCAGAGATCCCAAATCACTTGAAGGCTGAAGTGTGCGTGTGCACACTGCTTTAAAGGTTTTGTTTTTTAATCAGAATATTTGATTACAGGTTTCCCACATTACATGGATTTAGGCCTGACTTGCTTATTTGTTACTTACTTGTTTGCTGCAAAATCAAAGTCTCTTTGCAGTATTTCTGGTCCTTTGGTTAGCTTTTGGTGCAAGTGATGACACATTTCTCTCTTTGTCTTTTGCTTCTCTTGGCTTCTGTTTTAATGTTAGCCCCCTGAAATATTTGCTACCCAATGATGCCTAGAGGGGAATCAGGGCTGCATGTACCAGCTCTGCCTCCATCATTGCTGACCCTTTTGTGTCTGCCCTACTGACCTCAGCACATTAGAGATAAGGCCTGAATGGGTAGCCAACACTCTCAACTCCACAGTGTAGGCTCCTCCATATGATCAGGAGCCTTGATCACATGAGCTTGGAGGAGCCTGTGTTTGTTAGCTGAATATGCACAGAACTTCAGAACTCCTTCCCAGTATGTAGAGGTTCGGAAGGCAGAGGCAGTGAAGAGTGACATCAATGCTGGGGGTGAGGTCAGCATGTGCGGCTGTACTCCACGCATTTCTTGACTATGAAGAACAAATGCCTGAAGGGGGTTATGGTTTCAATTATCTCTTTCTCTGTGTCCAAAAGAAACCATCTGGATAACCTCATAGAATTACCAGAATCCCACATAGAGAAAGTTATGTTTATAGTAATAAATAGGGCTCAGAAATGAGGGAGGCATTAAAGAGTTCCTCCTTCTCACTGGGAGAAGCAGCAGCAGTGTGTTTGCATAAATATGAATAAGCAGTTAGCACTCATAACAATGGTGTAGAATTTTCCTTTCATTCTCTCTTTTGAGTTCTTAGGTCTCCACGGAAATGGGTAGCAGCAAGGGATGTACCCCAGCAGTTGTGTATCTTCACCAATAAGGGAGATCTGCAATGCAGGGCTTTCAGCATCTCTCTAATTTGGATTCATCTATTTATGCAAATTGGGCTCATTGTTTTTGTTACTCAGCTGGCGCTGGCAACTATGTCTCTTTCCTGTTCTCAGAGAGCTGTTAAGATTACTTAAGAGTATAAAACAAACCAGTGTTCACTCCAATGAAATTAAAAATAATCCACTTGAATTATTGCTAAAAATAATTCCTATAGCCGGCAGACAAATCCAAGTAGCTGATCAGAAGCAGGGTATGGGGAGTGTGGGTGGAGAGCATGCTTGCTTGATGCAATCTTCAGAATAAATGCAAATTACAAGTGAAGGCTTAGCAAATTTAAGATGATCAAGGACAGGGTGCGGGTGGAGGGGAAGAAAGCAAAACAATGGGTGCAAAAATATAATATCGAATAACATAATTGAAGATCAATTAGGGTCAGGTGGAATGTGCCCTTGAGAGCAAGCAGCACTGATGCACTAGCAATTAGCCTTGATAATTGGTGGATAATCATGTATTCAGAGGCCCACAGCATCAGAGGAGCATTTCCTATCCCTGTGAGGACTGATTCACGTGATGAGTTCATTGTGTAGGATGCCGAGATTTAAATGAAGGCAAAGCTCCTGTTCCTTGAATAGTCATGTAGAAGCAGTTATGGCTTGTTATGTTGGGGCAAGAAAAACACACCTGAAACTGCCCTCTTCCACACAGCTCTTGAAAGGTAAAGGAACCCTGTCTTTCTTTGCAGTCCACTCATCCTCTTGAAAGGAAGGATTGCAGCCTCATCAGACCAGTCCAGCTGCTTAATGACCCTTTCTAACCCACTGGCATTTTCCACATCTTTGGAAATGAAGCCTGATTAAAGCATGACACATCTCTATTCAGAGTGTGAGGCACGTGCTCAGCTAGACAGATAGGCATGGACAGAAGAAACTTCCTGGTTCTTTTGCTTTATGTAATCAGTGAAGTGCATCCCCAATATATACTCTGCACCCAGGGGAGGGATAGACAGTGACACATACTGAGCCGATATTGCCATCAGAGCTTAAAGCTGTTCGGGTGGATGCCCTTGTTAGAGATTTAGACTGCAATCTTGCACAGAGTAAAATTGTATTGAAATCTATGAGGGATTTCTGCCAGAGTTTAGAACGCTGGTAGTACAAAATCTTGAATGTTTGCTTCAAGCTGCTGTTTTTGTAGTGCCATCAACATGTGCTGCTTTTCTTTCTTTGTTTTTTTAAAATCTAAGATGAGTACAAGTGCCTAATATGTTGGCCAGATTTGTAACAGTGGCAATTCAGCCCTGAAGAAAGCATCCTCTTCAACCATCTCTCCTTTGTGCATTCTGTACCAGACTGAGCTTTCAACGGAGACAGATCCTTGTCACTCTTGTTTGTGTGTGTATATCTGTATCTGTGCATACCCCTCCTAGTTTCAACTCTCTTATAGTATGGTACTGCTACTTAATGCATTTGCTATAATTTAAAGCCAAGTTAAATAAGCATTACACACAATGGGGCATATCTGCTTTATAAACCACTACTGGTAACCAGTGCAGGTATTATTTTTTTCAGATCCATTTTGATATAAAACAAAACAAAACAAGTTAAGCTCTGCATAAACAAAATCACTTTTTGTTCTGCTTTCTTTCTTTGCCTGATGTAATTTAACCTGACAGGAGGAGAAGGTACATACCTTAGGCTTTGTAACAGCCATTATGTTCCTGACCACAATTCTGTGGCAAAAGGTAGAATACTGCTGGGAAGCAAAAATAGTCTGCCGGATGACCACTGTGTCAACAAATCGGTGCAGATCTGCTCAGTGACCTGAATTACCAGTTGGTGATTTGGCACTTCTCATCTGAGTGCTTTTAAAGCACAAATAGATGCTAGGAGATGCAGCCAAACCATCTTTTTAAAAGATTGTTCTTTTTTTATTTCTTCTTTTATCCCTGTCTTGTCATCCCTGATAGCAGAATTTTTTTTCTTACCATTCCAGCTTGGCCTTTTGGCCTTGAACTGAAGCAGGAAGTAATATTTGACTGACATTTGTGGGTGGTTTCCCCCCTCCTCAAATATTCTATATGCAGTTTTGATGTAGCACTTTCCTCTTAAGAACTTCTCAGTACTTAGTCTCTTTGGCTGACTGGTGAGAACAAAAACCCGAAGGATTTTCTTTCTTCTTTTTTTTAAATAATATTTATTAAAGGTTTTTCAAAATTACAAAAAAAGAAAAAACAGAAAAAAGAAACAGACAAAACAGAAAAATAGAAAGAAAAAATACATCCATCATTCTCAAATTTTTAACTTTCATTACCTTCTTTCTTTGACCTCCTCCTCCTCCCCTTTCTTGTATCCTGGTTAATAATTATCACAGCAAATCCTTTCCATAGTTCACAATATTTTGTCCTTACATTATCTTAATCTATTTTCATCTTGTCTTATAACAAAACTTAAAACTTAAATCTTATTTTTACCAACTTCTCATAACCATATCATTAACCTAATTCTTCAAACATTTTTACTAGAACCAAGTAGTTCCATTTCAACATTTTTCTAACATTCATCAATTATTTTAAAACAGTCCTAATGACAAAAGGAAAAAAAAGTAAAACAGTCCAATCTTCATCCAGCGTCCCTTCCTCCTAGGCCCGGATTTTGTCAGTCCTTTTTGTCCCATTAATCTAGCGCATTAACCTGGTATCCTTATGTCCGAGGCCCTCAAGTCTCTTCCATGTCC
This sequence comes from Podarcis filfolensis, assembly GCF_964270895.1. NCBI lineage: Eukaryota > Metazoa > Chordata > Lepidosauria > Squamata > Lacertidae > Podarcis > Podarcis filfolensis. Next base: position 75,455,743 of record NC_139605.1, on the reverse strand, counting down.
CCTCCGCAACTCTTCTTCATATTTTCTTTTCACTCGTGGGAACTCCAGCTTAGTAATGTTTTTGACCCTTTTCAGCAGATCAGCCCCATTTCCATAGTCCAGACTAAACTCCATGTGATCTTTAAACACCTGTTTCAGATTCCCTCCAAAATTAAGAGCCCCCACAGCTCCAAACATCTGACGGCCCATTACCAGACTCAGAAAGTCCAAATATCCCTGCATGGGAGGGTCAGTCCAACCCCCCATTTCCAAACCAAACCAAACTTTATCTTTCCAAATCTGGTTTTTTCCAAATTCATTTATCAACTCCAAAGGTTCATAATCCTGCAGGGCCGCAACTCCCTCCATTTCTGGCGCCCAGGATTCAGCAATATCCTCTTCTCTCATCTGTCCTGGGTAGGCTCCATGTAGTTTCCTACTGCCTGTTCAAAATTTCTGGCCGCATTAGTCATCAAATCCGTCTTCTGGCTTAGCTGGTCCAATAGGGCATTTATTTTACAGAAAGCACCCAACCGGGCTTCTGAAAACATTGTCCTACAAGGTCACAAGTCCTTTCCCAAGATTATAATCTGTAACAGCTGCAAGCTCCTGAAGTTGGTTACAATTTCACAGTCTCCCTCTAGGGGGAAAACTTCTGTTTCTTCTTTCTTTTAAGAGCAATAGCAACAAAGTTTCTTTTTTAAGATATTCAGTCAATATTTGTTCCTTTGAAATGCGAAAGGAAACAATGGAATCCCTATGTTACTTTTCTTTTAGCTGTCTGTCAAAAACATTTGTCTCTGGTCAATGAGCTTCAAACGTCAGTCCTGACACTCCGCTCCAGGATCAGGACGGTGGAAAGTTACTTTACTTTAAACTCACTTCTGCAGGTTTAAACAGTCCAAAAAGAGATCCCCCTTCTTCTCCTGCTACCGAAGGGGGGTTCCACGATTTTAAATGATGAAAGCCAATCCTTTAAAAGTAATTTTCTAAGCTCTAGTTTACGTTGTCTTTGCTTTATTCTGACTACAAAGAAACGGAAGGCTGACTTCCTGTTTAGACCTTCCCGTTTCAGTACCAAATTGAAGTAAATTTTGAGTCCAATTCCTCTCTACTGGCCAGACCTTATTTAAAATCCAATTGTTCGAGTTTTAAGTACTCACGGGTGATTTTTTAGATGCCAAATTGTCCCAGGAAAAAGGCAGCGCTCTCCGGCAACGGCTATGCGGCTTCGCTCCACGGAAAAAGCAGTAGACTCACAGCACCGCGCCACATCCCCCTCTTCGCTTCGGAGCCCGTTAATGGGTTCCTTTGCGGGTTGGGGGGGTGCTAAAGGTGCCCGCCGAGTCCCATGGTCACAGGCTTCACCCGCCTGTGATTTTTTAAAGGATCCCCACTTCGCTGTAGCGGAAAAGACCCGTTTCACGCAGAGCTGGTTCCTCCAGTTCAGAGGGAGACCGCCATTGCCGATGGCGCCACCCCGGAAGTCAAAAACCCGAAGGATTTTCACCTGTCAGTCATTTACAGATTTATATGAAAGTTCAAACAGTGTTGAGCTGAAGACTATTTTGTGGGAGTCAGGGTGCATGTGTGCAAACAGAGGATTCTGAATTAATTTAACATATCCCATACTTTATTGTGTTACAAATGTCATTCCACCTTGAACAAGTAATGTAATATCTGCTCTTTCGGTATTTCGTTTGCAAAATGGAAATACTCCACTACGGACCAAGAAATGAGAATATATTCAGAAATGAACAAGTGACTATGCTGCTGCTCTTGTGGCTTGTTGCATGCTTATGAATGAGCAAACACTGGGCTTGTGGCTTGCTGCATGCTTATGAATTAGCAAACACTGGGCCTTTAGACTCAGTCTGATGTCTTATTTTAGTGCCTGCTAGCCATTATAACTCAAAAGCAAGTTTTAAAATGCATGACTATCTTCTTCACCTGTTGATTTTTGTTTGTTTGCTTGCTTTCATTTACAATGTGAAGAGGATCATATGAAACTGGATCATGGGAAAGATCTGTCTGTTCAACTCTATATAGATCTCATTAGGTAGAATAAAGCACCATTTCAGATGGCAGATGCTGAAGTGTGGGGCAAGGTGTGAGGACCAGATATTGGATGATAGAGCTGTGGGTGCAGTGTGGCCTGCCTTGAGCCCTTATCCATGCACTCACTCGTGCTAACTTACTGCCCTTGAGTGTGGGGGGAATTGTTGGGCCATCACCGGTGCCAGAATACAAGTCTGGGTCAGCTTCTGTGTATGGAATGAGAGTGGTGCCATCTTGTATATTTCACTTCAGGCTGCAGAATGTATTTGGACATCCCTGCATTGTTTCATCACTGAAGAGGACTCTCCTGCTTGTAAGCTTATTGCAGTTATCATATGTGAACTGATGATGTAAACCTATCCCACAGCACTGCATCACTACACTCATTACTGGGTACACATGCCAGATTTGAGAGCTGGCTAGTGATACTGAAATGCCTGGACTTAAGAGTTGTTTGTCATTTTTTTTGCCAAGGGAAAAAACCTCATCAATTCTCATTTGCATATGATGCATTATTCTTCCTTTTGCTGAACACTCAAAATGCTCAGTCCTGTTCAGCTATTAAATGTAAATGGTGTGGTTTTATGTTAGTTCCCAGAATATTTATTATGTATAGACAAAGCAAAGGAGCTTCCACATTCCTGGTCATATTACCCATCTTTTATTTTTAGCTTCAGATGATCCCATTGCTACTGGACTCATTTTTTCATGCACACTTCAGCATTTTTATTTCCACTTTCAAAATCATGAACGAAATGTGACATTTTTATTTTAGTTGAAGATTATTTGGGGCAGCTTTCAAGATCCAGAGAGAGTTGTTGCTTTGGGCCTGTACAGCTATACTAATAAACTGTTTTATTACCTTTTCAATAGATTTCCAAAACTGTCTTGCCTATTATTTTCTATGATACTGCTGCTCTACGTGAGAAAGTGTGGCAGGATCTGACCTCTAAATAATCAATTTTTATTTTTGTACTTTTTAAAAAATTGTTTCAATTTTATTGTCATAATTGTTTTTGTGGAGAAAAAACCATTCTGGATATCATCTCTGCAGTTTGTTTGAAGTTTATATGAACAGATTGGGTGAAATTCAGTGTCACACTCTTCCAGTCATTCTGTCTGTGCAAACCAGAGGGAACAATCCCCCTCTATTCTCTCCTTCCTGTGCTGTTCTGAAGGTTCTTTCAACCTCTTCAGAGCCAATTGCAGGGAGTGGAGAGGGGGAAAGCTCCATTGCACACGTAGAAGTCTTTGCGTAGGGCTTTTGTTGACATGACTGGTTAAATTAATCCCGCCCTTAGATTATCCCTTTAAAGCACTGGTTATTCATTGCACCTTTTTGCCTAACATCCATCTACCAGCTCATAGGTGCAATATAAGGAGCTACTTTCACACCAGTGCAAGTAGATAAATAGGTACTGCTGCAGCAGGAAGGTAAACAGCATTTCCAAGCGCTCTGGCTTCCATCACGGTGTCCCGTTATGCCAGAAGCAGTTTAGTCATGCTGGCCACATAACCTGGAAAGCTGTCTGTGGACAAATGCTGGGTCTTGCGGCCTGAAAGCGGAGATGAGTGCCGCACCCCAAAGTCACCTTTGACTGAATTTAACCGGTGTCCAGGGGTCCTTTACATTTACCTACCTTACCATATTAGTGCAAATCAAACACATGTGCAAAAGAGATAAAGGGGTTGTGCTGGAAAGGTGAGGAGAGAGGTTGGTTTAAGCATACATGATGATCTTATGTCAGTATATTGACTAATCAGGAAAGAGACCTTCATAGCTCAGTGAAACTGTTGACAGAGTGTATGGCACTGAAGCAAGATGAGCACCACACCCCACAGTCGCCTTTGACTGGACTTAACCATCCAGGGATCCTTTACCCCCCCTTTTAACTTATAAGGAGCTAAGCAGAAAAAATAAACCTGTTGAGTTTCAGTAAACATAGGTACATAATTACTTGAAGCTATTAGGCTGCCTGCCAACCCTCCTTTTGTCTCATAGTTTTGCACTTGTGAGAGGACAACCATATGAATGAGTAACTCCATGCCTGAATCTGAATGACAACTATTTGGTAACTTAACATCAGGACAAAGAAATTAGATAACATTGCTATAAATTGTTGTGATTTGGATGTTTAATCTGAAATCAATCTAGAATTAAGCTTGTTGGTGTCTCTGGTATTTTCTCTCCCTTACATCACATACATTGGCTTATATTATGGATGCATGTTCTGCACTATTTTATTGGTACTATTGCTGCAGGTTTGTCATGGCCTTTGGCTGCAGCAATAAATTGGTGAACTAGAATTGTGAAAAAAATGACAGCTTCAGAACCCTTTTAAAAATGTTTCTTCAGACTTGCCTGAGAGATACAGCAAGAACCCCAGAAGAGGAGGGCCCCTCCAGGATCATCAGGAAAATTACTGTTGTAGTTAGGGTTAGTTGATAGAGAAGAGCAAGAGGTGCATGCCATTTTTAAGGACTCCACTGATAATTGCATGGTGGTTCTATGTCTTGGTAGTGGAGGAAGCAGCTGAGACCTAATGAATGGAGAGATGAGAGAGAGAGAGAGAGAGAGAGAGAGAGAGAGAGAGAGAGAGAGAGAGGGAAATTGTGCACAGAAGCCATGCCCTGGATAGATAACTTATAATGCTTTTAGTCCATTGTATAATATCTATGAAGTATATATTTTTGGTCCCTTTTTAATATAGTATTTAATTTAACACTCCAGCCCCACCCCTCACACACACATATATATGTTGTGCAATAGCTAATTGAGATTGAGAGGGGAAGACAAAGCAAAGCAGCCATTCTTTGATGCTGTTGTTATTCATTACTTTTCTTACCCCATCTTTCACCATAATGTCCCAGGACATGTTTAGAATAAGTTTGTAACTGGGGCACAAATAAAACAACAACAGCAACAACTTTATTTAAAGGGTAAGTTATATATATACATACATATACATATACAAAATCAAAGCTCAGGGCAAAGAAGTGCATTGAACAGTCTACAACTACATGATGAAGCTTCATATTCTTCACTCCACTTGTTTTGTTTAAACAATTAGTTCAGTTTCATAGGTGATTACCGGGGGGAGGACAGCTACACCATGAGATGCATACATGGCTTTCATGTTTGTGGGGATCATTATGGGCCAACCATGCAATGTAATGCCTCTATAAAATACTGCTTAATAATCCATATAATGTGATCCATGGGATTAAGAATCTTTATGTGATGATATAAAAAAAACACAGATCTGTTGCTACAGCAGGCATTGTTCTTCTGCTTCCCTGAGAGAAGGTTGCCTGAAGATTCTGAAATGACAGATTGAAGAACTATGTGGGTATATCACCAAGTGTCTGTAGTGGATAGTGCAATGCACATTGCTTAGTGGACATTATTTGTCAGCCAGGAGTTGGGGCAAATGAAAGCTGTCATTTGTAAAAATAAATAAATAGTGAGAACAGGAAACCACCTAGTTATGCCTAGTAAACTAATCTAATTATCTAACTGTTGACGTGTGTCCAGCAATAACTTGCATCCTTGCAGTGCACAGATTTGCCAGCTGTATCCTGTCAGTACATTTTGTGCTGCCAGATAAACTTGTGCTATGCCCTGATGTTCCAATGATGGACGGGCTCTGTTCCAGGCAGAAGTTTACTGTTACTGTTATTTGTCTCTTGCTTAAGATGATCATTTTTGCTATTGAGCTAGCTAGGAGATGTAAGTAAGGTGGGGAGGTTTCAACAGCCATTTAAAATGATTGTAGAAAGGAAGTAGGAAATTTTGCTCTGAGAAAATTCTGAAAAAAGAATTTATTATGCCGCTCAATGAAGGCTACTTAGAGGAAAAGAATGACAAAATGGCTGCCTATGTTGTTTCCAATGGAAAATTTGTATCAGTTTCCAAAACTGCTGTTTATATATTACTTCCCCCAAGACTCTGTTTAAATCCTGTATTTATTCAAATGCATAGAATTGTCTACATTTTTTAGAAGTCTAAACTTCAAAAGTCTTCCAAATACCCATATCCTAGGAATCTCATTATATATGATTAGCTACTAAATCCTGTGTACTTTCTGCACATGCTCAGTACTCCTATCCTACACCTGTATTATTTCCTCATCCCCTGGAAGCTCCTATATATCTCAGAACCAATTTTGCACCCATGTGAGCATAAGAAGAGCCCTATCTGTCCAGCATTCTATTCTCACAGTGGCAAACTGCATGCCTATGGGAAACCCACAGACAGAACCTGAGCACAGCACACATCCCTTGTGCAATTCAAGAATTAATTTTTCTGTTACTGATCCCAGTAGGATTGGGACTTGAAATTAAATGTAGTTATAGAGAGGCAAGAGGGACCAGCAAAAAAATACATAGCAGCATATCCCCACTGCAGGGGTAGGTTGGTGTTACCCCATTCTTTGGGTGCAGAATGAGGTTGGTGACAATGATCACTGAGGGTGTGTTTTTTCTGCTCATTATTGTGCTCATCTGATTATGGTGGTGGAGGGCAGAGTGAGTGTTGTGTTGGGAGGTAAATCTGGAAGTATTAAAGAAGTCATTCAAGTTAAACACTACATGAAATTGTTAAGTGAAAGTTCAGAGAGGAAATTCACAGAATTTCACTTCAGAACACATTTACATGGGAGGAAGAAACATGAATCAAGTAGACCTGTGTAGGAACTGGCTGCTAGCAATTCTTAACACTTTAGTGTTGAGATCTACATTTAGCCCCAACCTGAAGAAACCACCAGGTTATTCCCTTGCTGGTAAAGTATCTGCTCACATGCTTACCAGGAGGCTAGACTGCCAACTGCCAACACACACTCTTGAAAAAACTCTCTGGTGGACACCTGTCAATTGCACTCACTGTGGCTGCCACTGCTGACACCCTCCCCCTTTGCTTTGAGCCATAAATTCACTGTCCCACTACTGTTAGGTGTGTATTTATGCCCTGCACCTCCACTTTGTGTGTGTGTATGTTGCATGATATCTCCTCACTCATCAGCTTCCATTCTACCTCCCTCATTCCTATGTTATTCTCTGGCCCTGTAAGGCTTTGGGCAGGGCCAGCCCAAGTCCTTTTGGAGCCTCAGGTGAGCCATAATATGTTTCCCCTGAGAGGGAAGAAGGGGTGAGTGAAGAGCTATATCAGGGACATGGATAGGAGCCTCATATTCACCAAGAATCCACTATACAGGTGGTGTTGGTGGGGCTGTTGAGGAGGCGATAGATCTGACCTCCAAGGAACACACTGCAGCTATTGCAGCAGCAGCAGCAGTAGGTGATGCATTCCTTGGACACTGGATCTACTGCCCCTGTGGATCATTCCACCTGAGGCGATTGCCTCACCTAGCCACATGGGTGGCTTGGCTTTGGGACTTCATTCCTTTGCTTTTTAAAATGCTGTTGCCGCCACAGCCATATATATGGCTATGCAGTGACAACCCTGCCTTGCTGTGGGTATATGTGAGGTCACTCCTTCGTCTTTCATTTTTTACTCTACATGATCTCAAGCATGTGGACCATCAGAATGGGTGATGATGATCTTAGTTTTCATCCCTAATGGGTCTCCCCCCCCCCCCGCATTTCCCATTGAGAAACTTTTTTTTAAAAAAAATTAACTCTCTTCTTTGACCCAAGCAGAGAACTGAGGTTAGGGATGAGCAACTAATTCCATCATGTTTCAGTTGTTCCAACACTCCATCACCGATCCGTTCCATCCCATTTTCTGTGGATTTCTTGAAATGACACACAATAAGTCTACATTTGAATTGTAGGCTTTTTGTTTATACTTTCAATGTAGGATAACCATTTTTTAAACAAAGCAGCCACATTTTCGAATGTTTTTCAGTGCATTCATCCATAAAATACACATTTTGTAAGGTACCCCTGCCCGTACGGGCCAGTCGTGTCCGACTCTAGGGTTGTGCGCCCATCTCACTTAAGAGGCCGGGGGCCAGCGCTGTCCGGAGACACTTCCGGGTCACGTGGCCAGTGTGAAGAAGCTGCTCTGGCGAGCCAGCACCAGCGCAGCACATGGAAACGCCGTTTACCTTCCCGCTATAAAGTGGTACCTATTTATCTACTTGCACTTAGGGGTGCTTTCGAACTGCTAGGTGGGCAGGAGCTGGGACCGAAAGACGGGAGCTCACCCCGCCACGGGGATTCGAACCGCTGACCATGCGATCGGCAAGCCCTAGGCACTGAGGTTTTACCCACAGCGCCACCCGCGTCCCACACATTTTGTACATATCTTTTAATATAAAATGGACTGCAACCCATAATCCAGTGTGCAATCCAACCAAGTGTTGTGTTCTGATCCACAAGCAAGCTCAAGAGCAATAGATTGAGTCAGAGCAGATTGCACCAAGCTTGAGAGCAGGCCCCGTTCAGAGGGGGAGGTAGCTGGGTATACTTGGCCTGGGCAGTGGTGGACCTTGAGGTCCCCAAATTCAACACCCCCTTGCCTCTCACCTTCCTGTCTACAACATAGTTGTTGCTTCCCCGAGGCTCTGCACCCAGTGCAACTGAACCAATTGCACTCCCCTAAATCTGCTGTGTGGCCCCACTAGGGACCGGCTGCTTTTTTGTTTGAGTTTAGTAACTTTGTTCTAACAAGACTCCTGCCCTGGGCTCAGACAAGCTTTGCATGGGTCTGCTTGAGAGGCAGAGGAGGGAGAGGTTTGGATGGAACATGGAGATAAGAGTTGGTAGGTTGTGAATGAGGCTGCCATGTACATTGGTGAGCAGGCACTGGGGATGCAAGTGGGGCCAGGCTGTCAGTGGCAGATGTACTCCCAATTTATGTTTCTTTTTTGTTTGGACAATACAAAACTACCTTTCTATGGTAAAATTATGCTAAAGCCAGATTGTAATGAAAAATATAAATTACAAGAAAAATTAAAAACAACTGTTAAGACTCTCATCCACCCAGAAAAACATGGTGCTCTGTGAGAACAGCAGCTGCCATACTCAGACACTAGCTCTGAAGCTACAAGAATTACAGACATCTTGGTAACGGGTTCAACTCTGCTCTGCTAGTACCCTTCATGATTTCCTCACAAAAGCTGGCAGTGTATTTCCCACCATTCTCCATGTAGGTGGTCGGCTGAATTGGCCTATGCCAATCAAATGCTTTTATTTTTGGGTGCAGTCCAACAAATGCCAAAAAGCATTATGAAAGGAGTTAATTTCCACTTGTTTTTCCCTGTGGCATCTCTTCTGTGTAATTAACTACGTAGGGCAATTCATTTTACATGTTCATGTTTTAGCGTTGCGGTGCTGTCACCCAAAATGCATGAGTCATGATGTGGAAAGTTGTGTGGGATCATGTGTGGGATTTCTCTGTACTTCTGAATGTTTTTGTGTGTATGCAAAAAGTGCACACAAAAATACAAGTTTCGCTTGAAAGATGCATGCAAAATGTGAGTAACAGGATGCAATGTCACACAAAGGATCTGTCACTGAATGGCAGTGAGACTGAAAGGAGGCCGAATTAGGTGCTCTGTGCAACACAGAGGTTGTGAATTTCATCCTTTGTATCATGATTAGCATTGTCAGTACCCACTGAGTTTTGAATAAATAAATAGTTGAAGGGAATTTGGAAGGTTTTGCTTAGGCAAAGCCACTTTAGGATTTTTGAGAGATGGTAAAGCAATATTGTTCCAATACTGGGTTCAGATGTTTAAGAATGTTGGCCACATCTTTAATTGTCATAGCTATTCAGGTGAAGCACCAGGAAAAAGATGTGCAGGAATTTCAAGGGAAGACGAAAAATGTTATTTCTTAGGGAGATTTCAACCATCTCTAGCTGTAATCAAGCTGGTAGGGTAGCTTCTGTCATTCATTCCCTGCTCAGACTAAATATTGCATTGTTTGTGATTTTTGGGTTGGGTCTATTAAAGGTATTACTGCAACTTTGCTATTTTAATATGTAAGAGGGTATATGCAATAAGGCTATGTGAGGTGTACATTGCATGGATTGACATTATTTTAAGTTCCGTGCCGGAATTTCTATATGAAAAGCAAGGGTGGGTGTGATACTGCATAAGAAGAAGAAAAAGCTTCCACAGTACAAAGCATCAGGTTAAACCATACAAAACCCAAATATATTTGAGGGCACAACTTAGCCTTACATCCTTTGACAGGGAGGTGTTGGGGCAGTAAAATGATATATATATTTCTAACAATATGTCCAAAGTGTTCCTTATTCCAGAAAAAAACAACCACTCTAAACTTTATTTGGGAATATTTTCACCCTATTAATGATCTGAAATCTATAGTTTTTAATGTACATCAAAGTTGTTTGGTGTATCAAATTTGGTTAATGTTTGTTTTAATTATGATAATGATAATGATAATATAGAAATGACTTATAGAACCACTAAGATAGAATACATTTTTCTGCTGTAGAACAGGGTATTTCCACAATACCATGAAATATTATCACAAAAGCTGCTCTCTTGAAAGGATGTGTGATCAGCAAGCTGACTCCTGTGCTCTGACTTGGTTGCTTAATTAGGCTTGACTTCCCTCTACCCTTTGTCCATTTTTCATTCTTAGTGTGAAGTAGACAATCTACATCATATTCTGACCAAAATGGTCAATACCAACACATAGTGTAGCCTGGATTTCCCTGAAACCTTAGAAGTACAAAGGCCTCAGTTGAAGAATGATATTTAGGTAGTATTATATGGTTGGAGCAGGGATGTGAATGTGAATAGTAAAGCGAATTGATTGGGATTCAGATAATGATGATGCCTATCACATATATTTTCTAGGGGAAAGAGAGTGGTGCACTGCTATCAGCCAGTGTCCCTTCTATATTTTGCACAAGTTAAAATAACTGTGATTCACATTTTTAAAATACACATGCCATGTCTGTACATTGCATGTAAGAGAAGAATAGGGACAATGGACATGGTGTAGTTTACTAGCTGTTGGTTATTATTTTTTGTGAGGAAAGCAATTGCTTTCCCCAGTCCTCTGGCTGGGAAGAGTTTTAAGTGACTGCTCTTTCCTGCCTTTTTAGCAAGACCATTAATCAGCAGGAATTAGCTTTCTGCAGAACCACAACTTTGACAGCTGGTTCACTATTATTTTCCATTCAGCAAGTTCTCATTCATTCATTCATGATTGGTACTCAGCCCGAGTCCCTTGGCATCCCTTGAGACCTTCGCCATGCCTACAGAATGGTAGTTTAGTATACAATGGAAGAGATGCATTGATGTTTTCCCTGTAGACCTACAGGCTTCTGGTTGGAGCCATAAGGAAACGAGAGAAAAAATTAGCCTGTGTGTTTGTGTGGCTGTGCTCCAGTAAATATTTTGATGCATCTGCTGCCAGCTCTGGTCTGAGGGAATCTACCTAGCATTTAAATTTTGATGGGGAGCTGTTTTGAATAATAAGAGTGCAGCCGGCTGTGAGTCAGTGCATGTGTGTGTTGACTGAAAGGGGGAGAAAAAAATCTGAAAGCTTAACGCTTGCTGAACGCTCAGCTGCAGTGCTTTGCTTTTCCCTCCTCCTTTTTCTCCGAGTAGATATTCCAAACAGATTTTTTTTGGGTGGTGGTGTTTCACTGGGAGGAGGGAGGGGAAGCATATTTTGTGTAGCCCCTCACCCAAGTAGCAGTTACAATGGGTGCTGTAATGGGCACGTTCTCTTCTCTGCAAACCAAACAAAGAAGACCCTCGAGAGGTAAGGATAATCTTTCCCCTTTTTTTCCCTTTCTCATGTGTGTTTGCAAAGACTGGATTTTTGCACTGGGCATTTTAAAAAGAGCAAAGCGAAGCATGTGCCACTTGCAACTAACAGAGCTACACACTGATGGTTAGAGGCAAATTCGCACTAAGGGGGAAAATGACAGCGAAGGGTGTGCATGTGTGTGAGCTCGTCGTTGTGTGTTAGCGGTTGTAGAAGAGGGGAAAGTGGGTGGCTTCAGGGGTTGTGTTGGAAGCTGCTTTTTGAAATGTTGTAAACCTTTCACGCAGACGTGTGTGAGGAGGAGAACTCGGCAACCTGCTGTGTGCAGCACACTCGCGGAGGAAAACCTGTTTACTCCCGGTCCCAGGCTGTGTTATTAATTCATTCATTTGCGGGGGGGGGGGGGGCTAGCATGGTGGCAAAACATTTTCCAGCTGCCTTTTGGGGTTGCTGAAAGAAAGACGTACGTACGTTAATTCCTTTAATCGTGTGTAAGCCATGCTGCCAGTGCATGTCTAATGCTCATCATTTGGAAAGGAAGACGAGGGGGGATATATTTCCCTAAAGAGCGGAAGTGAGAGAAGAGAGGGGAGATGGCAAGCAGCATTTCAAAGATCTTTCATCTTCGTCTTCAATCCTTAAGTCGGCAAGACTTGCCATCTAGCATGCTAATATTCCAGGAAGTCTCCAGCGTCGAAAGTGGGTGGTTTGTTTGCTCTGTTTTCTCAGTAGGGTTAACTCAGCATCACAGGAAGGAAAGCCGAAAGTTGGAGGCACACCAGGGGGGTGGGGCTGAAGTACAGCGGCTTGTACGTGGAGTTGGAGAAGATGAGTCGAGGGGTGTGTGTGCGTGTGCCTCTGTGTGTTAAAACTTGAGGGTTCTCTTCCTTTCTGGAACCAGAACCAGCATTTACAATATAAAAACTACATGTACTGGATCACAGCCTTTGAACAGGATCTCCTTCCAATAGTTTTTGGCAGATTTTTTTTTTAATAACTTTTTTCCTTGTCTTCTCTGCAATCCAACTCATTCTGCCTTTCAAATAGCAGTAAAGGAGAAGTGGGGAAATCAGATTCTAAATGCAAACAATTGGATGATTTATAAGGCAATTTATGTATATGATACTTGAATATACATTTGATCAGTCAAATGCAATGGCTGTATCTAGTCCAAACATCTTCCCACAAAAGTCTTTTTGTAGATTGTGACTGCAATATTGTTCTCAGGTTACCTAAATCCTGTAGATGTCAATGGGGTTTCAGTGGTTTATCTGTGTGCAGATTGACCATCTCGCCTCCATGAAAGTTATTTATTTGAGGGCTATAGCTATGGGTTAGACACACCAAACCACATATTCAGTCTTCGGGGTAAGTAGAAGCAGTCCATTGCATAGGGAAGCACTCTGAAGGCTTATTGAAGTAATTGTGCTTGTTGTATGATTATGAGGCTTTCCAAAAAGCCTAGTTAAAAACCTGCTAGCCATTTATATTCTATGCACAGAATGCAGTTCTGATTTGCTCTAAAATCATCCTCTGTAATATTCAGATTGATTTCAAGTTCCAGGCTCTAGCTATTATTTACAATTTATTCCCCCTTAGTTTGTAACTTAGCTTGCTCCATCATTTTGCTGTACTTCGAGAAGCAATTTGACATTGCTTGTGGTCACTAATTATTTTTTTTAAGTGACTTGTGGTAGTTAAGTGTTCTGTGGATATCTGTGGGTGGTGATCTTTCAACTGCAAATAGTTTTCCAAGAGCAGTGCTTGAACAGTGCTAATGGAGGTGGTCACTTTTTTCTACTGATCATGACACAATTGATTCTAAAGCAGGTTGGAAGCATATTTGAGCTTCTCTGGTTTTTTTTTACAGCTAGGACTGGAAAGAATTGGTTAGACCCTCCTGTGAATAGAGGAACACATTATCTTTTGATAATGTCAATTAGTAGAATTTATAACCCAATAAATGAAACCAGTTTCCGTAAGCTGTCCAAGTAAGTAGTCTCATCCTATTGCCTACAAACTGTAGCCACACACACTCTGGTTAAGTGTGAATGATGGATGCTTCTAACATAAACTACTTGGCAAACCACTAATATCATTCTATCATAAAAATTACATAACCAATATAGTAGTCGCTTGTTTAATTAGTAATAGTAATAACCATTTTGGCTGTGAGTCCTAGAAGACCTCCCTGCCTTGCTAGTCTCTTTCTACCTGGCCTGAGAGGGCAGTGCCCTAACTGACTCCAGATACAAAAGAGGAGGCTGCTGAAAAGGCCAGACACCTTCTTGACTGTGAGTCCTGGAAGACTTCTTCCTTGCCTTGCTGGCCCTTTTCCCACTTGGCCTGGGAGGGCGAGGGACTGACTGACTGACTCCAGCTATGAAAGGTGAACCTGCTGAACGGTCTTGGGTTGGGGTATTGTATGGGGTTTTTCTTTGCTGTTGTTGATGTTAATTTTTTGTATCTTTATTTTTAGAAATTTTGATTTATATGGAAATTGTTTAGTTTGGTTGTGTACTTTTTGATATGCTGTATATCTTGTTTATGACTACTTTTGTTACGTTTGTAATTGTAAATTGTAATTTTCATGTTGTAAGCTGCCTTGAGCATGGTTTTAGTGGAAAGGCGGGATACAAATAAAATGATGGTGGTGATGATGAAGAACCATTATCAGTCACACTTATCTGTGTGGCTGCTGCTGATTCAGATCATACCCACTGGTCTATGCAGGAGTATCAGTTTAGATTTGTGGCCAAATAACACAATACATTTATTTGATGCACAACCATTGCAAGTATATTTGTGGAGAAAGTCATACACCAAGGCCTGGGTCCAAAGAACAGAATGCTCAAGGGAGATTTGGCCTTTGCCTTTTTCTCAATAGCAGCTCCACCATGCTACATAGTAGACAGTACTACTCTTGAACTTATCATCATCTCAAGGCAAGAGTTTGGTTGAAATGACTAAGCATTGCTCTTTTCCACTATTCTATAATCCTGTGGGTGGTATTCAATGGCACTTTTGTGCTAGTGCAAGACTTAGGGGGTTGGGGGAACTTCCAGAACAGATTCAGCTGGCACATGGGGGAAGGAGAGGGGGAGATTGTTCCACTGCACAAGGAAAAATACAACTCTAAACTTCCTATTCTTTAAATAGCAAATAGTGATCAAATAATGGTCTAGAACAGATCAGGAATGGGAAACTCATGGCACTATAGATGTTGTGGGACTTGAGTGGCCGCCAACCCCAGCCAGCATAGCTAATGATCAGGGATGATGGGAACTGTAGTCTAGCACCATCTGGAGGACCACAGGTTCCCCACGCCTGCCTCAAAGACTGGAAAGTCACACTCTTTTTAGGAGCTGATTCTGAGGCTGATGAATTAAATTCATGTGAGGGATAAGCACAGCAGATTCCACTCCTGAACCATGCATATTGATTAGAACATCTGGAGAGAGTCTGTCATGTGTACAGCTGCTTGAATGGGGACTCTTTAGAAATTCTAATAAACGTGTATAGACTGGGGGCAGAGCCTGCAGCCAAGATGCCTTTTTGCAGACATGTGTGGTCATTCCTGGAATGTATACATGAAAGGAGTTTATGAGTGCTGAAGAGTAAGAGCGCTGGAACAGAAAGCTCTAATGGACTTTGTAGCAGTGGGGTGGAATCAGTTGGTTCAGCCCATACTAATTCTAGAGTGGATTTAGGTATCTCCATCCAACATTAACTGAAGATTACATAGGTACTTCTTGAATCTGTTGATTCTCTCTTTCACTTCCAGTCTTTGCTTTCATTTTAAAGACCAAAATTATTATTATTGCTCATCAAAGTTTAAATGCTTATCATCTTTCAATGCTTTCCCCTCTATTTTTTGTTTTCTTGGCAATCCTTATAACTATAAAAATAGCTAAGTTCTGGGCAGCACACACTGTGTTGAACCATTTATGAATACAGATTACTATGCTGCTGGCCAACTGAAAAACATATTCTTTGATTACTTACGTAGCTTTTTTTTTGGAATTCAGTTTATTTGGATTTGTCACTATTTACAAAAAGCTACATGGATACAAATTTCAACAAACACCCCTACTCCCAAGCATGACATTTAAGTCCTTTCACATTCATGCAAACCCTGTAACTTGCAGCTAATGTTATGAATTGATTGTATTTATGTGTCAATCTGATCCACTCTAATTGATGGCTATCCGTGTCTGTGTACACACCAGGGAATTAATGGGTTACACAGATCCATTTTTTCTGTCTGCATTTTTGTCTACACATGAGCACTGTTTCAAGTCCACAATAGTTGGTAGTGTTTGATGGGATGCATTTGAACATGGGAAGCTGCCTTATACCAAGTCAGACCATTGATCCATCTAGTTCAGTATTATCTACACTGACTGGCAGCAGCTCTCCAAAGTGTGTCTCCTACCTGGAAATGCAAGGGATTAAACCTGGGACCTCTTATATGCAAAGCAGATGCTCTTCCACTGAGTTGTCACCCTTCCCACTCTGTGTTGTTGTCCCCTCCCCTCAGTTAGTACTTCCTTGCACACACACCCCTGAATTCCAGAAAACTGAGGTCCATGGTGGGCATGCATGCAGATATTTGTCATTGCCACGTTTCTTTTGAGATACAAGTTTTCTGATATGCCAGATTTTCACAAAATGGTGGGTTAAAAAGAATGCAAAAAAAGTGTGTCCTACCCAGTTCCACCAGTAGTTCACCAAGGAGTACCTTCCCAGTGGAAGCAGGGGGTATGGTGATGGATGACACAGCAAAACCTCACCACACATATAAAAAAATTCCACCCATAATACACTTCAGTGTGTCCATAGGTAACATGCAATTTTCTGTTGGATTCCACCCCCTCCCTATGATTTTATCCATGGATTGAGAAGATTTGAATTAAATGGGGGAAAGTGCAGACTGTCACTTGGATGGGAACAATGTCATGTGGATGATGCAAAAAAACAACAACCATACACACATGGGATATATTGAATCTGTGTGCACACAGTGTGTACACAGCCCATAAACAGAGAAAGGATTCTAGTTTTCCAATAATTTTGTCACCCTTCTGATAAAATCCACATGCAATGTGTACTAAATCAGTTTTCTGTATCACAGTATTGCCCCTTCATTTTTACCTCCACTGGGAAATAGAAGGTGTCTAACTATCTCTCCAGGATTCAACAACACACAGTTTTGCCATTCACAGATTAATTATCTCTTTGCAGCTAATAAACCACATTATCCCATTCTCCATTTAACAAGATCCATCAGGGATTACGTAGAATATTATGTTCTCTCAAGGTTCCAAAACATAAGAAGAGCCTTGCTGGCATTCTATTTCCCACACTGGTTAATGGATGCCTATGGGAAGGCCACAAGTAGGAAATGAGCACAGCACACTCATCCTACTTGTGTTCTCCAGCAACTGATATTCAGAGGTATGCTGACTCTTACGCTGCAGGTAGTATATAGCCATTGTGGTTAGTTATGACTTCATGAATTTGTGTAATTCCCTTTCTAAAGGTTTTAGGTAAATCTCCTTTAAAGTTTGTGGCAGGCTAAGTTGAGGGAGCAAATTCTATGGGTTGCTGTGTGAAGAGCTACTCTTGTCTGTCCTTAATGTTCCCCTGCTCAGCTTCATCTCAGCTTCATTTGGATAACT
Organism: Podarcis filfolensis; assembly: GCF_964270895.1. NCBI lineage: Eukaryota > Metazoa > Chordata > Lepidosauria > Squamata > Lacertidae > Podarcis > Podarcis filfolensis. The sequence goes on along the minus strand of NC_139605.1, from coordinate 75,438,308 downwards.
CTGGATGCTGATACTAAAAGAGAGGAGGAAAATATTCTCTCTATCCACTTTCTTCATGCCATCCATAATTTTATATACCATGTCCACCACCCCTTAAACTAAATAACTGCAAGCGCTGTAAACTTTTACCACAGAGAAGTTGCACCACTCTTCCGGATAAGTCTGGAGTTTTGTTGTACCCTTTTGAGCTCTTTAATAGCTTTTTTGATACACAATATTTGAAGTGTGGTTGAACTATAGATTTGTATATAGACGTTACCATATAGATTTTTAAAAATATTCAGTTCCTTTCATAATGATCTTTAGTGTGGAATTCACCTATTTCACAGGTGCCATACATTCTCTCAACAGTTTCATTGAGCTATGAACATCTCTTTCCTGATAAAATCATCATGTATGCTCAAACTAACCTCTCTCCTCACAATCTTTCCAGCACAACCCCTTTACCTCTTTTGCACATGTGTTTGATTTGAACTAATATGGTAAGGTAGGTAAAGGTAAAGGACCCCTGGATGGTTAAGTCCAGTCAAAGGCGATTATGAGGTGCAGCACTCATCTCACTTCAGGCCAAGGGAGCTGGCGTTTGTCCACAGACAGCATTCCAGGTCATGTGGCCAGCATGACTAAACTACTTCTGGTGCAATGGGACACCATGATGGAAGCCAGAGCACATGGAAACACCGTTTTCCTTCCTGCCACAGTGGTACCTATTTCTCTACTTGCTCTGGTATGCTTTTGAACTGCTAGGCTTGCAGAAGCTGGCACAGGGCAATGGGAGCTCACCCCATTGCATGTATTCGAATTGCCAACTTTCCAATCAGCAACTGCAAGAGGCTCAGTGGTTTAGACCATCCTTTTGCACTAATATGATACACTGTTTATTCATAATCCTACAGGAGATCTTCTTCAAGGAAGCACCTTCAAAATGCTTCCCAAAACTGTCCAACATTTCACCTAGTGTTGTTACCACATGATGGGTGGTGGTGCAGGGATGAGTGCACTAGTTATGCCTATCCCCATCACAGTTCTCATTACCTTCCAACACATGAAGCACAAAGTCTTCTGTACTTTTGGAAGCTCCCCCTGCATTTTAGAACCCTGACTTTCTAGGGTTCCGAAACAGGTGGTGAGCCTCTGCAAGTCCAGTAGGCTTTGTTCCTGAGAAGTTTACCCTTCATGAGTTGGTGGAGGGTGATGGGGGGAGGGAGTGCTAGTGCACTTATCTCCACTGACCACTTTTGGATGGTAACTTAACACTTATAATGCCTGAAAAGTGCAAGAAATGTTGTACGTTCTGAAACCTCTCTGACCATCAGCATTTATGAACCTCATAAATAAAACTTTGAGCATTCACATAATCTAATACAATTTGGGTGTCTGTTGGCAGATATGTTTGCTGTTAAAATGTAGTCTTCAGAACTGATACTTTATTATGAGCTATTATTGTCAACCATGTTTGAATAGTTTACACATAAGTTCTAAATCAGTTCCGCTTGTGGATCTCATGAATTATTGGGCAAGTAGTATTAATGTCATATGTTCTCATGCTTATATGTCCTGATAGGTTGATGATACACTCCTTGAGCTCTGGGCAGGATTGCTCCAGTTTGTAGTGTAGCCACTGTAGTCCCTTCCACACCTCCCTTTTGCATGTAGTCTGAATGCATGAAGTGGAACGGGGATCAAGGAGTCTCTACAGCCAGCTGTGGGAGGGGGCAATTTGAGAACTCTATGCAAACTGGTGCTGGACTGAAATGGCCTCTGTTTGCCACTCATATTCATGGTGGAGTAGTAATATTCTGAGAATAGTAGTAGTAAAGAAGAGGTGCTTGTTATGTGCAGTTCCCTCTTGCCCCCCCCTTTTACTGTATTAAAAAAGCAGCTTTATTATTCTTGCTTTTAACTGTATAAAACTGCCACCACTATTGCTATTTTCCCCTCCCCCAAAGCTTCTGGAATGACAGTTCACCGCTCTGCTTTCTAGAGAGGAAGTCATTCTACCTTCTGTGGCAGATAATGACAACCTCATAATGGTGAGGCAGGTCCTACTGTGTTAATCTCCACATGAACAAATACTGGTGAAAAATGGATAAACCTCTTCCCCCAACCTCAACAGATGGCACAGTTTTAGATTTACATAATATTTTTGTTAAATGATTAATTTTTCTACAATGGACTGATCAAGAAAATACTGATTTTATAGTTTTGCACATGTTGATTAGAACCATTGTGTTAAGTGGGGTGCTAAAAAGAATTGAAAAATTATTATTTTTTTAAAAAAGCATCAATACAATTATGTCTTCATAAGTGTCATCACATGCTGCCTAATGTAATGAACTGTCAGAGTAACCAGGCTTCTTGTGTATATGCCAGTTCCCTTTATGTTGCCGTAGTTGATGTTAGTGTATAAATGAATGTTGTGGTGTGTCAACTGTACATCCTAGATGTCTGATGTTATCACTCATCTGGGTAAATGTGCAGGCAGACGTGTGGAATGAGTAGGAAAAGACTGAAAAGACTGAAAGTTAATAATGCTCTTTTAATTTCTATGACCACATTCCTTTTTTAAACTTCACCAAAGTGTCCATGTATGCTTGGCAGGACTTCTCTTTTTTGTTTGAAACAGTAGTCCTTTGTCTTCTATATGCACCTTCATGGATAGGTGCTGTGGAGACTGTCTAAGCTGCCTTGAAGCCAAGACCATCCAGCTGCCACCACCTCTCAGTTCAACCTAACTGTTGAGCAAGAGGAATTCCCAAGAGTTATGGCTCAATTTTCAATCTGTGAGGGGTCAACAGCCTGCTATCTCTCCAGTTAGCTGGGTGAGTTCCATCTGTTTTCTCTTTAACCCTCCTCTAGGTCTAAGCATGATGGCTTAACAGTACATACCAGCATTCAGGAGAAAGATATTTCAATTCATACTGTCAGATCCTAGATTCCAATTTTAAAAAAATCAAACAAAAACAAACAAAACAAAAAAACCCTGTTGGGATTAGGGGTGGAGATATTAGGGGGAAACAAGTAGCATTAAAAAATAGAAAAGAAACAGAACTATTTACTCTCTAAGTGACCTACGCTAAAGAAGAATATCAAATATACTTGTGAGGAGTGTTTTCCAACAGATGACAAATTTTCACAGGAAATAACTGCTATTTTTAACTTTGTGAAATCAGGAGAGGGGTTGACGGGGCAGCAGATCCTCCATCAGTATGACCATGAAAGCTTGAGCATACATGGAGGGGAGAATTTTTAACACTTGGGATGTACACGAAGAGACATAGGTCATTGGCACCTTTCAACAACCTAGGGAAGTGGAAGTAAAAGATAGGCAATGTTTTCTAGTTCTTTTCTTCTCTTGAAAGACTAGGGGTGTGGTGAGTTTCCAGCCTATGTGCATGGAGGATGCTTGAAATCTGACAGGTAAGTTTGTAATTGTGGTAGGTAAATTTTGTGGCATTTTTCATTTTTAAACCATGATACATTTTAGTTTCAGGCCTTTCCCCACAGTTGCTGTCTCCAAATGTCTGTGCGCTCATATATTCAGCTTCAAAAAAATGTAAGTTGCCAATTTAAAAATAAATTTATGACTGTAGAAGTCTTCAGATTGGTAGCATAAACTAAGATGTAAAAATACCCAAATTCTGGGATGGAACCAAGCATGTCTATATTTACATGAAGCTAAGAGGAAATTCCAGTGAATACCGTTTCATTTTATGTCACAAAATCGTATCAGGCTTTTGAGTTTTTCAGAAGTCTTTATTTGGCAAGATCATAGAATCGTAGAGAGGGAAGGGACCCCAAGGTTCACCTAGTCCAACCCCCTGCAGTGCTGGATTTCTCTCTACAGCTGTCCCTGGGTGTGCTCAAACCACCAACCTTCTGGTTAACAGCCAGACACACTTACCCATTGTGCCACAGTCTAGATGTTACACAGTGCAGGGGGAGGTGGAAAAATAAACAAAAACATACAAAAATTAGGTTGAATGTTGCAGCTATTAGGTCAGTTTATAGACTCAGTTCAATGATGGAGATTGTAGTTGATAAGTCTCCCCTAGGGGTTACAGATACAAAGTTGTACACCTAGAATTCTGGAATAGAGAAGCAATTGTTTCCCATTTTTGAAAGCACAAAAGACTGGTGGTTATACAGGTCCGTCCCATTCCTTAAATAAAACATAAAGATTCCTGGCTAGGCAGAAAGCAGATGCAAAGAAAAACATGATAGTCTGTATATTAGCAAAACATTAATTTTGGTAGAAGAATCATTTGAATACAAATAGTGAGTATTACCTAGTGGCTTGGAGAGGATTTAACTCTCAAAATGCAAAGCCCATCTTTAGATGTTAGAAAATTACGTTGCTATAGTGCTTGTGCTTCTTCAAGGCTTCAAGGCACAAGCAAGTTATGCGCAAACCACACATTACCCAACTGTGGATTTTGAGCTTTTGCATATGGCGGAACACCTCTACCTTTGCTTTTTATGTACTCTTTTACTTATCAGCCATCTGACCATCGGATAATACAGACAGGTGATATAGGTAGCCTTAGGGAAGCAGGTTATCCAGTGCTGGCCCTGACTTGAGGGCCATTTCATACATTCATTTGAGCTTTAAAATAATGATAAAAAATAGTGTTGAAATTATGATTTAAGAATTGTGTCTCTATTGGTGGAATCTCACTTCCACAACAGTAGATCTACAACTGCCACTTCGCAAATTCAAGTATGCATCCTAAATATATTCGCTAAGAGTGGCTGGGGAAACCTAGCCAGATGGGCAGGGTAATAACAATAACAATAACAATAACAATAACAATAACAATAACAATAACAATAATAATTGTTATTTGGTGCCATTGGAAGTTGGAGCTTTTCAGTCAACACTCTTCTATGTTCATGAATGCCATAAGTGTAAATCTATGTGGGAGCCACTGTGGCTACACAGAAAACTGTAAAAGTGACTTGAGTCCACCAAAATGAGGTCCTACACTTTTGTGTGTGTGTTTGGTTGCTTGGTTGATTTTAAAAGAGTTTCAAATTTTATTGATGCATGGTGTATATTGCAGAGCAACCTTTCTAGTTTGCAGCCATGGCCACTGTTATTGAAGTGTCTGACATGTAAAATCATGTCTAGTCAGAGTGTGCAGGCAGTTATATGTGCATGCAAATGGAATTTGCTGACCAGATACACATCAACTAATATATTGTTGGTGAATGACTCTATGTGTGCCATGTTTGAAAAAACAAGTGTACCTTGGGGGGAAATCAGTCACTCTGCTTAGCAATGTCATTAGTTCAACATGAGCTTAAACAGAAACACTATTTCTTTCAACGGATGTTCATTTCTTCAAAGGATACTACTACAGCATTTGAGAAGCTGTTTCTCAAGAAGGGTTAAATAGTTTTGAGCTTTCTCTGTGAGATGACTGCAGAAATTATATCTGAGCGGTTGTGCTATCATTTCTAATCACCTTCAACATGGATCAATGCATGCATATGGCTTACCCTAGCCCTCCAAGCGAAAATGCTGGCAAGCATAGGGCATTTTTCTGAAAGGAACGGTATCCAGGCGATTCCTGAGGCAACAATACTTGGCGTTGCTTCATTTGCATCTTTTCTTTAGCCAATCCTGCCTCTTCAAGTCTTGTTATCTTCTGTTGATGATGAATGCAACAAACCAGCAGTACCTACATGGTTAAAACTCATATGAATGGTTGACTGCTTTGTTTTCTAACCTTGTTCTGTTATTAGTATTGCAATTCTTTTTTCAGTCATAATCAGCAGCAGTGAAGGTCAGCGTGTCTAGGTTCTATAATCTCTCAGTCATAATTGTCTTAATCCCAAACCAGAAAATCTGGGATGGAAAGTTGTGTTTGAGAACCCAACAGATCTAACACTCATACACCTGAACATGAATAATTGCAGAAAAAGGGGGCAGTGGAGTACAGGACCTTGCTGGGCCATTTGTTTTTTCCCTTCAACATTTATTTTACTTTTAATTTATGATATTCATATTGTTGCATGCCACCCCATTCTCCGAGTGATGCAAGATTCCAGGGGTTCCTGGTGCTTACCCATGGTTCGTATTTCCTTTGGAATGAGATGCAGCAGAGACTGTGGTGTCTTTAAGATATATGGTTTATTTACACATTCATATGACCTGAGCCTACGAAGGAAGGGCTCACAGCATCAACACCCCAAAAGGTTCTTGTTTCTCCCATAGCCACAGCCTTGGAGTACAACAGAAATCAAGCATCGTTCTGTCTCTCACCTGAGAGTGTTTCCATGTGCTCACTGGCAGTTTGAGGTTCATGAGCTTGAAGCTGCCAGTGAGTTGAGGCAGGGAGGCCCACCCATTTGTCATCTGGCACAGAGCCACTCTTTGTTACCTTAATAAAAGTAAAGGTAAAGGACCCCTGGACAGTTAGGTCCAGTTGAATTTGACTATGGGGTGCAGCGCTCATCTCGCTTCAGGCTGAGAGAGCTGGCATTTGTAGCTTTTCAAGTCATGTGGCCAGCATGACTAAACCACTTCTGGTGCAACAGAACACTGTGATGGAAGCCGGAGCACATGGAAACACTGTTTATCTCTCCACCACAGCGGTACCTATTTCTCTACTCGCTCTGGTATGCTTTTGAACTGCAAAGTTGGCGGCAGGTGGGACAAAGCAACAGGAGCTCACCCCATCACACAGATTTGAACTTCTGTCCGACCAGCAAGCTCAAGCATCTCTTACTGTCAGAAAGTTCTTCCTGGTGTTTAGACAGAATTTCCTTTCTTTTACTTGAAGCCATTGGTTTAAGTCCTACCCTTCAGAACAGGGGAAAACAAGCTTGCTCTGTCTTCCATGCAGCAGCCCTTTAGATATTTGAAAGTGGCTGTCCTTTCAGTCTCCTATTTTCCAGGCTAAGCATATCCAGCTCTCTCAACTGTTCCTCATGAGGCTTGGTTTCCAGATCCTTGATCATCTTGGTTGCTCTCCTCTGCACACATTCCAGATTGTCAATAGCCTTCTTAAATTGTGATGCCTAGAACAGAACTGAAGTGTTTGGTATCAAAAATTTATTTAAACTCTATAAAGCTCATGTCACCTTTCTAGAAGGCTTTAAAATGATTGTGCAGCCATAGCTACCTTACCTTTCATTTCTTAAGTCTCATGTTCATGGCAGAAAATAACCCTCTATACTGTGGAGGGCCACTATTGTCATCTCAGATAGCAGTGTCTTTTCTTGAGATATCAACCAAACTCTTCATGAGGGGATTGGGGTTTATAAAGCTGGCACATTTTTAATTAAAGGGCAAATATGCAGTAACAAACTTGGGTATGAGATATGCTATCTAATTAGAAAGAACACTGAAGTATAGAATAACTCTCTCTTGGTTTTTCTTTTTCTTGTGAGTGCATACTTTTTTAATCACCATTACCTGCCAGGGGCCAGATAACATTGCTCTAGAGATTGGATCCAGCCTAGAAGCTGGCAGTTGGTATATTCTTTACCTCATTACTTATAAGGGCAGATGTTAAATTCATATAGGAAGCCTTGTGCTACTTTTGAGTTGCTACACAGGTGAAGAACACAAGTTTACCTGCATGGTCGTAGAGCACTTAGGTCAGTTAAAACTTTTAGAGCTCATATGCTGTTAAATCCTGAGTGATAGAATGATGTTGCTCAGGAAGTGACCTTTGAATGCGGTCCTACATTTGAGTGTGCTTGTGGGTGGGGTAATCTTCTACCCACAGATTAAAAATTAACTAAAAGCAATTCCTGGAGGAGTGCTATAGAGCTGAAGGATGAATTTGATAAAAGTACTGAAGGGTAAGATTGATGAAAGGAGAATTGGGAGCTATATTGGAAGCCCCCTGAATTGATCTGAAATTCAAACTCAAAGCCTTCTGCATTTATGTAATGTATTCAAGACAAGGGTAGTGCTGTCCAGTCATGATGCTCTTCCCCTCTAGTTGGGGTCCCCACTGTGGGAGGGGGACAAGTAAGAGTCCAGGGCACCCAAAATGTCAGCAGAGTTATTATGTAGTGAAGACCTGGGACCAGGTAAGGTGAGAGCAGGGTAGTGTGAATGACCACCGAACCGCTGGCCGGCCAGTTTGATAACGCCCTAGAGGGAGTGGGGCCAACAGGAAGGTTCTGTTGTTTAAAGGGCCATTGCCTTATTCTGCAGCCATTGGTTCCCATTGCATAGGGATGGTGAGAGCTGCCTCGAGTGGATGTGCCCTGAGCGAGATGAGGCAGGCAAGGCCGTATCCATTGGCCTGGATGTTTCAGGCGTGTGTGTGTCAAGGGTTTATGGATCCAAAGATGCTGGGAAGTCTTTCCTAGATTATAGATTTATGAAATGCATCTTTGGGTGGAAGCATTGCATTTTAGGTAACATAAAATGGTGGGTGGCCTCTGTGGATAGGAGCTAAGCTTGACTCCTATTTGAGAGTGGCACTGCCACTGAAAAGCTGGCAGTGGGAGGCTGGGGGGTAGAGCTTGAAATGGTGATGCAGCTGGGTTAGGCCAGTGAGGGACCCTTTTAAGCCTCTGGGCTCTCATCTAGTGTACAGCCTCACTGACTTCTGGTGCTGTGCCTGATTGCACCCAAGGCCAGCTATGTTTTATGGCACTTGAGGCAGAAATGCCCACAGGCATCTCTCCTTGGGACTAAAATGCAGTAATAATAAATTAAATAACTAACACATTAGCTGCCCTTTCACAACACCCAAAACCAGTTTCCTGAGGGGGTTGCCTCACTCTGCCTAATGGTGGGCCTGGTTGTTTATATTGTAAAATTCCATGCCTTGGGGGGGCGGGAGGCAAGATATCATGTGGTGCTAATTTGTTTTAATGACAATGTATAAACAAGACTAATGGGACTTTATTATCTTTGAGGGATAAAGCAAGAAACTCTTTGGTAGGGTCTACATATAGCAGCATATTACATATTGTGCTAAAACGTGAGTGAAGTTCAAGATTACTGGACCAGGGTAAGCAAAGAGAATTCATCAACCAAGAGTCTCGAAGGCCTTGGGAATTACTCAAGTGCGGAGATTCTATTAAACACCCACACAAAGCAGTAGATTTGATTTCAGAATTGTACAAGTGTTTATTCCTGGATACATTACAATATATATGTTAAGCTGGTGAAGGCTTGGAAATGGAATTAAATACTGGGCATATGTATAGCAGAAATATGTGATCATTTGATATTGTTTTGAGCAGATGGTCTGTAACATCTGTGCAGATTTGACACAAATGTGAAAAAAGGGCAATGAGGTTTTTTGGAAAGGATGTGGGGTATTTGGCACTGATATTAGGCAGAGTAAGGATAAACAAACCGAAGCTTAAAGTAAACAGGACAATGGTGCTACTCCTGAGTAAAATGGCAGGTAAGGAATAAGGTTTCTTGGGTGGGGTTTCATTTCCCTTGAAAACTCAGTGTTTTCCTGGATGTGGGTATGAATCGGAAGCTCAGGTTTTAGCAAGTGACCAGGAACACCTTTGCACAGCTGAAAACTGGTGCCCTAAATCTGCTCATTCCTGGAGATGTCAGGTCTCGTTCTGGTGACACAAGCCTTAGTTACATCAGTTGAGAGTGAAGCTATGTACATGACACCACAGCTATGTACGTGACACCACAGATTTTCTGAGGAAAATACAATCTTTAAATAATCTTCCCAACAACACTATACTAGCTACTATGGATGTGGAATCTCTGTATACCAACATCCCACACAACGATGGTTTACAAGCTATAAGGAACACCATTTCAGACAAAACCACAGCGGACTTTGCCACCAAACTCTGCCAATTTGTCCTTACCCACAACAACTTCAAATTCGGTGATGACCTGTTCCTTCAGATCAGCGGCACAGCAATGGGCACCCGCATGGCCCCACAGTATGCCAACATCTTCATGGCAGATTTAGAACAACGTTTCCTAAACTCCTACCCACTCAAACCTCTCTTGTACCTGCGATACATTGACGATATTTTTATCATCTGGACACATGGTCAACAGACCCTGGACACCTTCCACCAGAAATTCAATGATTTTCACCCCACAATCAACCTAACAATGAATCAATCTATGCAAGAAATACATTTTTTGGACACTACTATAAAAATACAGGATGGACGCATAGACACCACCTTATACCGTAAACCAACTGACCGACAAACATATCTACATGCCTCTAGCTACCATCCCAAACATACCAAACAGTCCATTGTATATAGCCAGGCACTACGTTACAGCCGTATCTGTTCCAATTCTACAGACAGAGACTCTCACCTAAGAGATCTACAGCAAACCTTTTTAGAACTAAAATACCCAGCAGATGAAGTTAGACAACAGATCAACAGAGCCAGACAGATAACCAGAGAGAACTTGCTGCAAGACAGACCCAAAAAAGAAAATAACAGAACACCTCTAGTCATCACATACAGCTCCCAAGTCAAAACAGTACAACGCATCATCAGAGATCTACAACCTCTCCTGGACAATGACAGTTCTCTTTCTCAAGCTCTGGGAGGAAGACCTTTCATTGCCTACAGACAGCCACCCAATCTTAAACAACTCCTAACCCACAATAATACTACAACCAGACGTAACACGGACACTGGCACCAGAGCCTGCAATAAACCCAGATGCCAACTTTGCTGCCACATACACCCGGACAACACCATTACTGGCCCCAACAACATCACACATACCATCTCGGGACTATTTAATTGCTCATCGTCTAACATTGTATATGCCATCAAATGCCAACAGTGTCCCTCAGCTCTCTATATTGGACAAACAGGCCAAACCTTACGCCAAAGAATAAACGGACATAAATCGGACATCAAGAATCACAAGACAGAGAAACCAGTAGGAGAACACTTCAATCTCCCAGGACATTCTATACAAGATCTCAAAGTAGCTGTATTACTACAAAGGAATTTCAGAAATAGACTGGAAAGAGAAGCTGCTGAATTGCAACTCATTACCAAACTTAAAACCATGGAGAGACCTGGTCTGAACAAAGACATTGGATTCTTATCTCATTATACATGACAAAGCCATTTTTCACCTTCTCACCCCTTGCTTTTTCCTGTAAGACCTATTGCAGTCGTTAAGAGCCGTCAACAGGCTCATCTCAGCTATCTGCCAACCACCCATTCCCACCACCCTTCTGAGTAATACCCCTCCCCACCTTCTCACTATATAGAAGGATCTGGCAACTTCTGTTTCAGTGTATCTGACGAAGTGTGCATGCACACGAAAGCTCATACCAAGAACTAACTTAGTTGGTCTTTAAGGTGCTACTGGAAAGAAAAAAAAATTTTTTTTGTTTTGACTATGGCAGACCAACACGGCTACCTTTCTGTAACTGGAACTATGGAAGGCACCACATTGAGCCGCATGAAATGGAAGTCCATCAACCTCACCAAGAAACTTGCACAGGTACAGACTGATATCTTCTTTCTTACTAAATGCAAGAACCTGGACATTATACCCAAGGGTCTTAGAATTAAGAACCCTCTACAATCCACGTATCCCACTGAATATGCAAGAAAACTATGCAACACTTTCTCTAAGAAGCTGCTCAAACATCTGATCAGCGTTCTCTACTCTAAACAGAAGCTAATAAAGGAGGAACTCCTTGTATTGGACAACACTATCAGGAACCACCAAGCTTGGCAAGAGTTCCAAAAGGAAAAACAAAACATTTACCACTCTCAACTGGAGCTACTGAAAAAACAGAAAAACAAGAAACTCTCTAACCTTTCCAACCTACAGGCTACTAATCAAAACAAGATCAACAATATTGTCAATCTCTCACAGCAAGCACTCAGCCCAGCTGAGGAATCAGTCCTTTCACGTGGACTGTCATTCTGCCCTGCCAAATCCCCACACATGATTCAGTTCTACGGGGACTTGGAAGCATTTTTCCGTCGTTTACGCCTGAAGGAGTATTTTCAACACACACAACAACAAGACAAAGCAGAACAAGCAACAACTCCACAACACAACACCTCTCAACCCACTGGAGAACAACAACCACCCTCCCAACAGAACACTGACCACCAACTACCACCGACAAAGTGTTACACAAAAAGGGACTCCACATGGACCCCTTCTGATGGACGCAATACCACACTGGACTTGTACATTGACTGCTTCCGCCACAGAATCCAAACAGATGTGACCAGAAAACACCATCGCTTACAACAAAATCTAAACCATGCTGAAAGGAGAGCCATAGATAATCTCAGAAACAACCCAGACATTATAATTAAAGAAGCAGACAAAGGTGGAGCTGTCGTTATCATGGACAAAACTGACTACATTCAGGAGGCTCACAGACAACTTTCCAATACCGCCTTTTACATAAAATTGGACTCAGACCCCACACAAGAATACAAAAAAGAACTGAACAAGATTGTTAAGGAGCTACCCCCACACATCCAAGAACAGATCCTCACCAACACACCAACAGAACCTCGACCAGGAACTTTCTATCTTCTACCTAAAATACACAAACCAGGAAATCCAGGACGCCCCATCATTTCAGGTATTGGCACTATTACAGTGGGTGTCTCCGGTTATATGGACTCTGTTCTGAAACCATATGCCATCAGTGCTCCCAGCTATGTACGTGACACCACAGATTTTCTGAGGAAAATACAATCTTTAAATAATCTTCCCAACAACACTATACTAGCTACTATGGATGTGGAATCTCTGTATACCAACATCCCACACAACGATGGTTTACAAGCTATAAGGAACACCATTTCAGACAAAACCACAGCGGACTTTGCCACCAAACTCTGCCAATTTGTCCTTACCCACAACAACTTCAAATTCGGTGATGACCTGTTCCTTCAGATCAGCGGCACAGCAATGGGCACCCGCATGGCCCCACAGTATGCCAACATCTTCATGGCAGATTTAGAACAACGTTTCCTAAACTCCTACCCACTCAAACCTCTCTTGTACCTGCGATACATTGACGATATTTTTATCATCTGGACACATGGTCAACAGACCCTGGACACCTTCCACCAGAAATTCAATGATTTTCACCCCACAATCAACCTAACAATGAATCAATCTATGCAAGAAATACATTTTTTGGACACTACTATAAAAATACAGGATGGACGCATAGACACCACCTTATACCGTAAACCAACTGACCGACAAACATATCTACATGCCTCTAGCTACCATCCCAAACATACCAAACAGTCCATTGTATATAGCCAGGCACTACGTTACAGCCGTATCTGTTCCAATTCTACAGACAGAGACTCTCACCTAAGAGATCTACAGCAAACCTTTTTAGAACTAAAATACCCAGCAGATGAAGTTAGACAACAGATCAACAGAGCCAGACAGATAACCAGAGAGAACTTGCTGCAAGACAGACCCAAAAAAGAAAATAACAGAACACCTCTAGTCATCACATACAGCTCCCAAGTCAAAACAGTACAACGCATCATCAGAGATCTACAACCTCTCCTGGACAATGACAGTTCTCTTTCTCAAGCTCTGGGAGGAAGACCTTTCATTGCCTACAGACAGCCACCCAATCTTAAACAACTCCTAACCCACAATAATACTACAACCAGACGTAACACGGACACTGGCACCAGAGCCTGCAATAAACCCAGATGCCAACTTTGCTGCCACATACACCCGGACAACACCATTACTGGCCCCAACAACATCACACATACCATCTCGGGACTATTTAATTGCTCATCGTCTAACATTGTATATGCCATCAAATGCCAACAGTGTCCCTCAGCTCTCTATATTGGACAAACAGGCCAAACCTTACGCCAAAGAATAAACGGACATAAATCGGACATCAAGAATCACAAGACAGAGAAACCAGTAGGAGAACACTTCAATCTCCCAGGACATTCTATACAAGATCTCAAAGTAGCTGTATTACTACAAAGGAATTTCAGAAATAGACTGGAAAGAGAAGCTGCTGAATTGCAACTCATTACCAAACTTAAAACCATGGAGAGACCTGGTCTGAACAAAGACATTGGATTCTTATCTCATTATACATGACAAAGCCATTTTTCACCTTCTCACCCCTTGCTTTTTCCTGTAAGACCTATTGCAGTCGTTAAGAGCCGTCAACAGGCTCATCTCAGCTATCTGCCAACCACCCATTCCCACCACCCTTCTGAGTAATACCCCTCCCCACCTTCTCACTATATAGAAGGATCTGGCAACTTCTGTTTCAGTGTATCTGACGAAGTGTGCATGCACACGAAAGCTCATACCAAGAACTAACTTAGTTGGTCTTTAAGGTGCTACTGGAAAGAAAAAATTTTTTTTTTTTGTTTTGACTATGGCAGACCAACACGGCTACCTTTCTGTAATCAGTTGAGAGATTTAACATGCAAAACATGGGGGTGCCTCTGAATAGGGTTCAGAAACTGCTGTTGGTTCAGAACGCTGCAGCCAGACTGCTGACTGGGACCAATTGTAGGAAACCTGTGAGCTCTATGTTGCAACAGCTTAACTAGCTAACTGGTTCATTTCCAAGGTACAGTTCAAGGCGCTGCTTTTATATAAAACTCTGAACCCAGGTGGAGAACCTGTTGAGGGACTGCATGGCAATGGTGGGTGGGTCAGAAGCAAATGGTAGGCAGGGCCATAATCAAAGGTGGGTGGTGCCAGAGTAAAAAGTGAGCAGGCCACCTTGTTCTCCCTACCTCTCTCTCTGCTTTGTTTCACTCCTTACAATTCTGCTATAATTAGGGTGAGGGTCATATAAAAGTAGGCATGGGCCCAGGCTGAAGGTTTTCCATACCTTCCATAAATGATTTGGGACCTGTGTGACAGATCCCAGATATCCCCCCACCTTTTGTTTAACCCTTTAACAAAGGACCAAAGTCTCCAAGAAGAACCAAAGGAACACTGTTTTGATGTCTTCTTATGACCAGAGTGAATCTCAAGGGAATGTTTGGAGAATTCCTAGCCTGAGTGTTACCTTGATACTTGATGTGGATTACAGGTGGAACCTGTTACAAGATAGAAATAGAGTCTTTTCTCTTTCTCATCTGTTTCTCAACTGCACTGCATGGTATCATTTCAACCAGCCTCTTTTACCCTCCCTGTGTAAAATCTGTGTTCGTAGCACAGTCCTATCAGTGTGCTCCTGCATGGCCCAGCACAGAGGTGGAGGTAGAAAGTGTGTGTGTGAGTGTGTGTGTGTGTCCCAACCAATCAGCCTGCCTGGGTGCTGGGGAAGTGATGAGGAACCCAGATACCAGCAGCAGTTTTTCTTCACAGCTTTTTGATAGGGCTGAGAAGTTTGGAGATTGCTTTTGGTTCAGCTTGATGCAATACTCAAAAGACCAAAACCACAGAATGCTAGAGTTGGAAGGAATGCAAGGGTCGTCTAGTCCAACCCCCTGCCATGCAGGAATCTTAGCTAGAGCATCCATGACAGATGGCTACCCAACCTCTGCTTAAAAACCTCCAAGGAAGGAGAGCCCACCACCTCTGTTCCACTGCTGAACAGCTCTTACTGTCAGATTTTTTTCCTGAACGTTTAGTCAGAATTTCCTTTCTTGTAGCTTGAAGCCATTGGTTCCAGTCCTGCCCTCTAGAGTAAGTGAAAACAAGCAGGCTCCCTCTTCCATGTGACAGCCCTTAAAATATTTGAAGATGGCTATCATATTTCCTCTCGGTCTCTCCTTTTCAGGGCTAAACATATGCAGCTCCTTCAAGCACTCCTTGTAAGGCTTATTTCCCAAACCCTTAATCATCTTGGTTGCCCTCCTCTGCACACATTCCAGCTTGTCAACATGCTTCTTAAATTGTAGTGTCCAGAATTGGATACAGTATTCCAGGTGTTAATTATTTGATAAGATTCTTTAATTGTAATTATGTTTCCTTTTGCAGAGATCACTCTGTGAGGAATGCAGGTGGACTCTGTTGTAAGACAAAGTATTTTCTTCTCCCTTGCATTTCAACTACCCCATCCCCATGTAAAAGTAACATTTCATCTATGTTCATAGCAGGGTCAATCACATCCTTTCAGCAGCCTCCTGCAGGACCCAGCACAGAGTTATAGCTGGAAAGAGCAGTATGTGTATGTATTTGCCAATCCTTATTGCTCTGATTATCCATTGATCAGCTTGACCTCACAACCTTCTTGTGGCTTATGCTCCTGTCTTATCATCTTTTGTGAAAACTGGCCAGTAGCCTTGTGTCGTATCTGCGTGGCTGGCAGCAAAGGCTACCTTGCTGCATTTCTGCTCCCTTTCTCCTACACCAGCCCAGCAAAGCCCCCCCATTATTTCTCAAACTTGGCAAATGTTTGAATAATTAAAAGCCAACATGCTTCTTTTATGACTCTAAAATATCCTGGGGTGATAGTTTTTTTCTCCCCATGTAGATTGTGTGGGGATGGGGGAAGAGTCATGTCACTGCCTGGAGGAGCTCCACCAAGATAGGAATAGCGGGGGTGTTGCTGTGGGACTGAAGTGACTGCTTTAAACAAGTTGACCTTTTCCTGTTAACAAATGCCCAGGGCTCCAATTCACAAAGGGTAGGTGAGACAGTTTAGTATAACAGGCTAATCCACTTGAGGCATGTCAAAGCATTAATGATTAGTCAGGGGCAGGTCCCTTGGGAGTCAGCTCCAGCTACTTTTTTAATGTATCTCTAACCGGATGCTTCGAAAGGATTTTCTGCACCAGAATGCTGTCCTGTGACAAAATCCGAAATCCCCTTCAGATGGCTCAGTATATTAATTGGTTTTACACTTTAGCCATCTTCCTGATTTTTTTCTACCATCCTATGTCTTTTGCTTTGCACTTTCACTGCAGCCAAAATGAATTTGCCTCTTGATATTCATGAAATGAAATTGGGTATTTTCTCTGCTTCAGTGAATAACCTGTATTTCAGTTCATGTAAACGTTGAGCTGAATTCATTACTTCTCATATTTGCTCCCAGGAAAATTTGTTCCTCCGCAGTTTGGCTTCTTCATTATTTCAGAGTACTTTTGTTTGTTTTTGTTAGCTTTTGTGGTTTTATTTTTCCATAGCATTATGCAAAACCTGTTCCTTTATTTAGCCAAGAGAAAAGCTGAATGGGAGACATGATAGTGGCCACCAAATATCTGAATGACTGTCATGTAGGACTATGAAGAAGATTTGCTTTTTGTTGTTCCACTAATGGGTGGAAATGGCAAGGAAGCAGATTTTGGATAGCCATTAAGAGAAGCTTCCTAATAGGAAGAGCTGTTTGGCTATGTAACAGGCTGCGGGGGGTGGGGGATTAGAAAGCTTTTTCTCTTTAAGCAGAGAATAGATGGGCCATCTCTCAGGATTGTGGTAGCTGCAGATTCCTGCACTGGAGCAGGAGGTATGGATTAGATAATTTCCATCATCTCTTCCAGCTCTGAAGTATAGTGATTCCCTGAATATTTTGCCTTCAGAAGTTTAGAATACTTACCTTCAAAAGCAAAGACGGTATTCAAAACACACAGCCATGTAATTGTTTTGCATTCCATGACTATTATTATCCATAATTTCCCTAATTGCACACCATGCTCAGTTGATAGAGCATGAGACTATTATTCTCAGGGCTGTGGGTCTGAGCCCTACACTGGGCTAAAAATGACCTAAGTGGTCCCTTCCAATTCTACAGTTCTATGATTCTATGCTGTCCATTCAAAATCAGTTTTCCCTCCCCTCTTTCCAGTGTATTGCAGATATGAATAATTGTTGCACATCCTATGTGTTTATTATTATTATTGATAATTGTCATACTTGCAGGCCAACTTTTTACAAGGGAAAGGGTGATGATCCAGTAAAACTTCCTTTGTAATTTGAGGCATTCACAACAGGTCTATGTGTTGTTTCTGTATTCTTCAGAAGCAGAGAACCATAAACAATGTTGGAGTAGTGGCCAGTGTGGTGAGGTGGAGCCATGGGCAATGGTGTCACTACAGCTTACCAGGGCAGTGACAAGGTTGGGACTGTGCAGATGCATCAGTCCAACCAATCTGCTACTCCCATCAGTGCTTCTGCACAGCCCTGACCTTGTCACCACCCTGCCTGACCTTTCTCCCACCTAAATAAGCTAGACTACTAGGAGGGCGCTTCTGCCTCACCATATCAGCCACATCTTCAGTTAACTTTTCTAGTGCCCTTTCCTTCAACAGAATAATTGTCTCCTTTACACTGATCACATGGCGTGTGCTGCCAACTTCCAGAATTTCAAAGAGAGCTATAAGAAATGAGCTGCATGAATATTGAAAAGAACAAATAAACTGCTGAGTATAGAATTAGCAGATGTGCACTTTCAAATATTATTTAAATCCAAACATTTGAAGACAGCATATTTGATGACTTGGTGTTTGCTTTGAATATTTGATTTAGAACAATTGCTTTCAGCAGTTCTTATTACAATTTTTGCACAGGTATGTCCTTTCAGCTGATCCCTCTACTCAGCTGATTCCTCTGTGTCACGCCCACCAGCCACCATCAATTGCTTTTTGTTACCTACTTTTACAGTATCATCAATTATTATTATATTTATTTATACCCCGCTTTTCCCCCTTCTGCTTAAATCTGATAGGAGAGTGATCATCAGAGTTCACCTGCTCAACTTTGGTTTGATAAAACAATACTAGGACTACTTCCTCAGCTGCCCATAGGGGTTCAAGCCAGGTTGATTGGTTGGTTTCTTAGTTATTTGTACCCTGCTGTCTTCCCTGCAGCCTTCCAGTGTGGTAAACAAAAATGAAGGTGTTATGGTAGGAAGTATTCTGGGGTGGAAGATTTAGGTATCTGCAGGCCCAGGAAAGCTAAAGGCAGTCAGACAGGAAAGACGTAGCTAGGTGAGGCAAGGATTCAGGGCAGAGTTAGGAGGTTAGAGACAAAGTGAAGCAAATAGAAGCACAAAGAAGCAGTTGCAGTTTACTTTCTTAAGATGCTTGCTAAGGCACTCTAAATGGAACTCTTGACCAGTTTGTCACAAACCACGTCATGCTTCTTTTTACAAATGTTGATGAGTGGCTGTGGTAAGAATTCACCTCTACACCTCCTTGTTTGTTACCCAGGTGAGGAACAACAACCTTTTGAATAAACCACAGAACCAATGAAACTATTCTCAAGTCCAGCATCCAGATTTAGGGACCCAGCGTTTATTACAGCTATTGCAGTAGGACAGAGCTCACTCAACTCAACATGCCCGTTGAGAAGGTCTGCCCCAAGGTGCTTCAGAACAAAAGCTTATACAGTAGTTCAAACACAGCAAACAAATAATCCTAAAACATCTTCACATACGTCAGGAAAGGTTACAGGTCATGAGAAGTAAAACATGCATGGCTCCATACTGGTATCTTCACCCCCGCAATCACCTTGGAGTGGCCCCGATGTGCCCTGACCATTTAGCCATTTTAGGTCTCAGATGCTGGTGTTACCCTGGCAACCGAGCCTTCATTGAGGGAAGAGCTTCATAAAATCCTTTTCCTGGGTCTCAGATAGCTTCAAGGATAGCTTATTTACACTCTGGTGCGAAAACATCCTGCCATTTGTACCACTTTCAGAGGTAGATAAGGAGAGATGGAATGCAGCATAAGAGGGGGAGACTCACAAATGCAGAACACACAAAAATCAAGCCTAATACATTCTGAAAGGTTAAATGGAAATAAAGTGAAACATTGAAAATTATTAAAATAATAAAAATATACACCTGATACCTGAAGCCCTCTTCTATCACCATATTTTCTTCTCTTGGTTCTCACCTGCAGGAGCCTTTTCTCTTTGGAAGCAAGGAATGTAACACCTATGCTCTGTGTTCTTATTAAAACTTTTTTCTTTTACAAAGTTATGCCTGCTCTTCATCAAAGGACACAGTTGGTTTCCTAAAAGAAAAGAAGATGAGATGGCAGTTTCACACTTTGAATTTGGGGCATCACATTGTAATTCAAGTGCACAAAATCATCCTGTCTAGACACATTTTGCACATGTGGAGGACAGGACTTTTGTATTTTGATGATTTACAAAGGAATTATCAGATCCCTCTGTCCAATATCTTTTGTGCAGCTGATTCCTCCCAATGCCTATATAAGGTTGTTGTACAAAACAAAATACATTTCTTCATTCTGAAAACAAATAAGCATGCATACAGATGCTTCCATATTTAGTTTTGTTATGCATAGTTTTAGCCCAATGTGGAGAAGCTATGCTTACAGCTGCCTTGTGAGGTAGACCAGCTGTACATACTTCTTTTAATTTTTTCCTTCTACCACTTTCAGGCAGTCCAGAGCTCTGAGCCCATTATCTACTTGGAAGTGGTAGCAAAAATCTAGAACCCTCCCATCACTGGGAGCAAGGGCAGCCTGTGTTCCTCTTATTTTCTTTTAGGGAAAAAGAAGGAATGTAACTCCAAGTAGCTTAGTTGCTGTTGTTTTTTATGGAGGTGAGGAATATTTACTAAGCAATAAGGGTCAAAGGGAAAGCAGACAGAGACTTTTAAGAAAACAAAATATTAAAAATCTCCCTATCCTACACTAAGACACTTGGAAGATTATCCACATCATGCACATCTAGAGGCTACCAATGTAGAGTCAGTGTACATCATCCTTGGGTCAAAGGAAGTGACAACTAACAGGGGGAAATATTCCCCATGTTATATATGTTCTCAGATCTGGTGGGTCAAGAGTGACAGATAAGCCTACGGATTGAGTGTGTTCTCTGTACCCACCTATGCTTAAAATTTAGAATGTCTGCATGGGACTACTGAGGTGACACTTCAAAAGGATTTCCCCCAAACAAAAGGAATGGTTATCAGGATAGGTCTCTCCCTGCTAGCATAGGAGATTGCTGCAAAGCATAGTTACAAATCAAGTACTGGGTTCTTCCAATAATAACCTCAAACATCAGTTACCACACACTGAACACTCATTCTGTGCTACTGCTAAGCATGCAAGGTTTATTATCTATCTATCTATCTATCTATCTATCTATCTGCTCTATACCTGTAAATCTCAGGGCGGTTCCAAGGTGTCCCTTCTCAACATATTATTATGTAATTTTTGTTTCCTTGAAAAATCTCAATATAAAACATACAAATAATATAGAAAAAGTGAAAATATAAATATTGAAATTATTTATTATTACGTTTATAGTTCATCTTTCCTCCAAGGAACTCAAAGTGGCATAGGTGGTTTTCCATTTACTCATTTTATCCTCACAACTTCCCTCTGAGGGGGGGCTAGGCTGAGAGATAGTGACTAGTTCAGAGTTACCCAGTGACCTAAATGGAAATAAGAGTTAGTTGGGCATTGGCTATAAAACATAGCTCTGAACAACAGGTTGCAAATAGGGAACTGGAGCGTTCATTTTCTGAATAATGATAGTTATATTGATTCCACACACAAAAATGTTCTCATCATGTTTCTTTGGCACATTGATAGAGTGCATCTGATAGAGCAGCAGTGATAATAGCAGGTCAGAGTCAATCCTTCATTATTTATTCGTAATTCAATTTATATTCCCATTTTGACTGCCATAGGCTATTACTGAGGTTCTTTATCTTCACTGAGAAATTACTAGATGCTCAGTTCCAAGGCCTGTTAAGCGCTTTACACCTGCATCAAAATAATCTAAATAATCTGTGTATGCTTTTTTTTTTTTAAAAGCTATTTATTGAAAATACAGGTAGTGTATACAAAAGACTCCAAATTAGCAAAGAGTGGTAAAAAAAATCAGCCTGATGTCTTGGAATGCTAGTAAAAAGGTTGATTCGGTTTGGTGAAAACTAGTATCATTACTGAATAATAGCCAATTAGAAAATTAGAAATGAGGCCTGGAGAAAGGAAGAACCCCCAAAAGAGTTACCTGGATAGGCAAAATCACATGCACAGAGAAGAGTGCTCTGTTTTCCTGCCCCACTTAAGTCAGATTATATTTCAATTGGATTCCAAGTTTGGAGGATTTGCAATGCTGGTACGTACAAGAATCAACAAGCTGATTTTGTAGACCTTAATAATAAGAGGATGAAGCTTATGCTTCTCTGCATGACAGAACCCGTGCCAAGGCATATACCCCCACCCAAATGTTATGATTTCAAAAAAGAAAAATGCCAACATGTATGCCAAACTGTTAATTGATTATTTTTATTTTTGTAAAATAAAGTTCTGTAAAAGATAGCTGGGATAAAGTTTATGAAGTCCCATTCTCTACCTGCAAATGACGGGGGAAGTGAAAGCTGAATGCTTTCATTAATAGTTTTGACTTTGGTTACTTGTTATAAAACATAGATAGGATGACTCTTGGCTCTCACAGGTGTCCCCTACCCCAACCACTTAAGTCTGCAGTCACACTAGAATGAGTTTGTAAAACAGACTGTACTTGTTCTGACGGCATAGGAAAGGCTATTTTAATGCTACCTAGAAAACTAGATTAGCAACAAATGGAGTGTACAAAATGCTACTGCTAATTGTTTCTTTTCTGCTTGCATGGAGCATTAAAACATGTCTTCCCCACCTACAATATGAAGTGATTCTGTTCATTCTGCTGCTGCATTCTCTTGCATGTGTAGATCAGGCTTTACTTGGCACCCAGCAGGCTGCTCAGCAGGCTTGGTTGACATTGCGCATAAAGCCCAAGTTGCTAAACCAGACTTGCTCTCTGTTCCCAGCAGCAGGGATCTCAGGTGTCCTTTTCAGTATATTTTTCTATTCCCTCAGATTGCACATATAAGAGTGTAGGGCAGAGCTTTCCAAATGTGAATGCTCCCCACACTCCTCCTGGGGCTGGAAAGGGGTTAGTTTAACCTCCAGTTTGCTAGTAAAACTGAATTACTGTGTCATGAAATGGTGCATGTCTAAAAAGTGTGTCACCAACAAGAAAAGTTTGGAAAGCTCTGGTGTAGGGATTCAAAGATATGAGCAAGCAACCAATGAATAAAACAGCACTGGGAACTCTCTAGCTAATTCTAATGTATGTATTCACAGTCAAATAGGAGTGATAGACATTTGTTATATAATAGAGTTGAAAATTATACTTCATAATGCCTATTGTTAGAGCATTAGATGCAGTTATTTGATTTGGATAAAAATGCTGTGTTCTTTCCCAAGCATCATATTAATAAGTTACTCAGCAAAAATCAATGTAGCCAAAACTTGTTAAGTAGTGGAGAACATAGGCCGACCCTTATGATTCATTCAGCTCTTCCAAATCTTTTATAATTACATTCATGATTTAATCTTTGGAATTTCAATGTTGTATGCTAGAGGGCATGATATGACAAAGTTGTCAGAAAATAGATGAAACAACCAGTTACTTTTTAAGAACACCTAAGCAGATGATCTCTTTCAGAATTTAAATCCTGGCCAAGAGTGATGAAAGGAAGGAAATCTAAGGGCCAAAGTACATGCTATGTTAAAAGCTGCAAGTGTATTTGGGGAACATGTAATATCTCAGAATTTCTTTTTAAATACTACAGTAATTTGCAGCTGCAGTCCTGTGCACACATACTCAAGAGAGCAAGAGCCATTGAACACAGCTGAGTTTACTTCTGAGTAAGCATATATAGTGTTGCTCTTTAAATGATTTTGTGCCCTTTTGGAGCTGCCTAGGGCATTAACAGTAGGAAACAAACCTGGGGCTACACACAAATGATAAGACATCTGAAGCTTTCTCCAAAAGCATGTTTCCTTAATAGAAAAGGCTTAACCTATTGGATCTCTGCATGCCACACAGCTGTTAAAAGGCCAAGAACCTTGTTCTCCTCCAGTGCCAACCCTAAACTATGCAAAGAACTCAAATTTTCTGTTATAAGGCCAGTGATGTAGAATATTCAATATTATCTTAGGGTGGCAATACTGCACTGTACAAGACCAGGTATATTATTTCAGAAAGTGCACGTGTTTTAAAAAAGTTTTAAAGTTTATAGCAACTAAAATTCAAATACCCAAGCATTTCAGGGTCAAAACTCCTCCATTAGGAGCTGAAAATGCTGGCAGATTTCTTGGACTTCAGAAAACATTATTCTGTAAACCTGAACTCAAAACAGCTTAAAAGAAACGATACAGCTGTAAAATAACATTTCTTTCTTTCTGAATCTTTGCAATGAATAATTTTATCCAGGTCATACTGCCACAACATGATTGTTTATTACTAGCAACATTCTGCATTAGATTTGGCCACAAATGAGCCGATATGCCATCTATGGGGGAGGCTGAGGGGCTGAGACCCCCCCCCCCAATATTATGCAGATGGACAGGGCCTGTTGAGCCTTCCCACAGCTGTGACGGGCTCTGTAGGGCCCTCCCGCAGCAGCAGCGGGGCCCCTCAGGACTTTTAAAGGGCGCACTGGGCCCTATCAGGCCTTATCACATGCAAGCATTGCCCCCCACCCCACCCCAGTGTTGGGTGGAACCCAGCACGCCTGCAAGTGAGAGAGGCTCATGGTCAGTCAATGAGTCTCATGGATAATTAAGGATCTAAACAAGGGTCAAAGCAGTCCCAAGACTGTAGCCACTGTACAGTGGCCTTGCTCAATGTGTTGCCCTCCAAATGTTTGGACTACAACTTCCATTATCCCCAAATATTGACCATGCTAACTAGGGTTGATGGTGACTGTAACCTGAAGTGTTCGGAGGGCATCAGAGAGGGGAAGGCTACACTATACCAATCTAGCACCATAAAACTGTGCACAGGAAACTCTGCACATGCATTAAGCTTTAGGGTCATTACTCCCACCCAGCAATCTCACAGACATGCTGCTTTTAAAACCTGGCTGCCATTACAAATACAGAGTCCCATGTTCAGGCAAATGCCTCTGTGCACACTTGAGGCTTTTCTGCTTCCAACTGTAGTTGCCTGTGAATGGATCAGAATCCTCTGGCCTCCTAGAGAATAGCAGATTGTCTGCTAAAGAGCTCTGCCATGTCATCTTGACATGACACTGCTGCAATTGCTTCTTGAAAGAATGCTGCTGAAAGCATCCTCACGTTAACCCAGCAACTGCCAATGTAACCAGTTTCCAACAGTGTTCCTGTAGTACCATTGTGGTAATGGAAAATGAAAATTTCTGTATGTATATAGATGAGTCTGCAATAGTAAAAACCGATATCATATCTGAATATTTCACATTCTCACCCCTTAACTATAAGTGGACATTTCTTTAACTTTTCATTCTGCTTAGGAGATAATAAACTCCATGTGCCTACAGTTAAACATATGAAAATAGAACTACATTGAAAACTGAGTTTTTCCTCACCGAATCCTCTTTTCATCTTTCTCTTCTTTTTATAAATAAAAATTTTAATTAATAAAAATGGGAATTATTTTGTTGTGATGTTTTCAGTGTTTGTCAGATCTTGGAAGAGGGTTAATTAATGTGGTATTCAGATGAAATCAACTTGCAGCAATAGTTTGTTACTTGTTCTGTAAAGACCTAAAACAAATAACCGCCTGTTGTGATGGCTTTCAGAATCAGAGGCAGTGTGCCTCTGAAGATCAAGTGCTGAGGAACAACGGTCAAGAGAGGGCAATTGCATTCATGTCTTGCTTCTGGGCTTCCAAGAGGCATTTGGCTGGCCACCATGGGGAAAAGAATGCTGGATTGGATAGGCCTTTTGTCTTAAAATAACATGGTCTCTTCGTCTTCCTTTTCCTCCTCAGAAACCTTTGATTGATAAAATACTGATTTACCTTTTAAGGACTTAAGCCTCAAGCTGGGACTTTAGCCAGATTCAAACAGGGGTTGTGTATCCAATAGCTATGTAGAATTTGAGATTGCAGTAGCTGAAGGTTTTCTTCTAAAACATTTCCTTTGAAGTGACTGTTAAAGGTAGAAGAATCTTGTCACTCTTTGGACTTGTGGATTCAGCCTATAGTCAAAACACCAAACTCTGCCCAGAGGAGAAAACTTCAGAAAAGTAGCCTATTAATAAGCCATAGTTAGCTGTTGTCTCAAGAATCCTTGCCCCTTATTCATGCAACATCGAGACTCTCTCGCTCCAGCAACTGCACCATGTGATCGACCAATGGTTCCCAGTTAGCTAAGTATTACAGACCTCCTGTTTTTCAAAAGCCAAGCCATGGACTCCCTACTTTTGAAAGTTTTTGTATCTCTATGGTAGTTTTTGTTATGTGAATGGAGCCACAGACTCCCTGGACCACCAATTGGGAACCATTGCGATACACCAACTTGTCCACAGCCTTGGTTTCACTCACCTCAAATAGGTTCTGATGCTGTCTGTTTGCAAGCTGGAAGTGTATTAATACACAATCATGGTTTTGAGACTGGGAGTCCTAAACTGTGCACAATGATACACTGGAAGGGAAGGGCTTGGCAGTGCAACCCTGCTAATAATAATAATAATAATAATAATAATAATAATAATAATAATAATAAATAATTTATTATTTGTACCCCGCCCATCTGGCTGGGTTTCCCCAGCCACTCTGGGCGGCTTCCACAGAAACCAAAAATACACTAAAATATCACACATTAAAAACTTCCTTCTCACTTGTTTGTGTGCACAAGAGAGCTTCTTTGCACATAATAGAACAGAGGAAAGGCTGTAGCACAGTGGCAGAGCATCAGCTTTGCATGCAGAAGACTGCCATTCCAGTCCCTAGTATCTCCAGGAGAGCTGGGAGACCCCTCATCTGAAACCCTGGAGATCTGCTGCCAGCTATTGTAGACAATACCGAGCTCGATGGACCTTCATATATGGCAGCTTACTATATTCCTAAGATTTGGGGGGTTGGGGTTTCACAGGAGAAAACTGAACACTGGAATAGGGTTTAAATAGACTTGTATGCTT
This sequence comes from Podarcis filfolensis, assembly GCF_964270895.1. Lineage (NCBI taxonomy): Eukaryota > Metazoa > Chordata > Lepidosauria > Squamata > Lacertidae > Podarcis > Podarcis filfolensis. The sequence goes on along the minus strand of NC_139605.1, from coordinate 75,411,485 downwards.
CGCAAGTGGAAGCTTTGTTCATGCGAAATCATAAAATGGAAGGGCAGATAAACTGGAATAAATCATGATCCAAATATGTGATATGTCCTTGTGAATTAATGACCAATTGATCTTTGTATCATAAAATCTTACAAACTGAAATGGGAAAATTCTTGCCATCGCCACCAGCAAGCCACTTTTGATGTTTTAAGAACTGAGATGGATACAGACTAATTGTTCTATTTTACTCGGTAATAGTCTCAGGGCAAAGTCCTTTCCAACTGGCTCTTAGCTCAGGAAACACAAAGCTGGATCTCTCGCCTCTCCTCTCTTAATTAGGAAAACCTAGCACTTAACATCGCCATTAGTACTTCCCACCCCCACACAAACATACACTCAAGAAATATATGGCTCACAGGGAAATGCTACGTTTTCCAGATGGCTGATCATCCAGAGAGGACGAGCTGTTCCAGCTTCAGCTTGTTCCCCTCTAATCAGGTTTAAGAATGACCATGCTCCACCACACCTAACCTGACAAAGAGAGTTAATATGTTTTTCTACTTTAGATAGCAAAACCCTACTTTTACAGGAGGAGAAAACGTGCTCACCTCAACTGTATAAGATGAGGAGGAAGATCAATATAAATGCCTTTAATTAAAAGCCTATTTGGCTGAGGATCTCTGTGTCTTTCAGAGTGCCTTTCCTTATATGAAACTACTTGGAACCTTAGATCTTCATCTGAGGTTTTCTTGCAGGTGCCCCCATTGAGGGAGGGTGGTACCAAGGGAGAAGGCCTTTTCAGTTGTGCCACCCCATTCTGCCCAGTGATGTCTGCCTGGTGCCATAATTAGCATTCTTTCAGTGCCAGGTAAAAACTTATTTCTGCTATTGGGCATTAAAGTGAACAGGCATTTATGATGTTGGTACAGTGGTACCACGTGTTACAGATGCTTCAGGTTACAGACGCTTCAGGTTACAGACTCCACTAACCCAGAAATAGTACCTCGGGTTAAGAACTTTGCTTCAGGATGAGAACAGAAATCGTGCAGCAGCAGTGGGAGGCCCCATTAGCTAAAGTGGTGCTTCAGGTTAAGAACAGTTTCAGGTTAAGAACAGACCTCCAGAACAAATTAAGTTCTTAAGTCGAGGTACCACTGTATATCAATTGTTGGTGTGACTTTTATTGTAATGCATTGCTTTTTTCTGATTTTGTGCTACACTTTACCATCTTTACCATCTTAAAATTTTGTTGAGTCACTTGGTAACTCCGATATGGTGACTAATAAATTGAATACTACTACTACTACTCCTCCCCTCCCCAAGTTTTCAGGTGCATTTTAAACCTGACCAATTCTTTTTATCAGAGAATTCTATCAGCAGATGGGCTTCCTTTCCTCTTACAGCTTTCTTGACATTTTTACTTTAGAAAGTTTCTTTGAGGACAGGATGCTCACAATAGTACTATTTTACTAATAGTACTATTTTGCTGAAAAAGATATGCTTATTTATATGTTTTATTTTGGCAGCACTGATTTTGTTTACAGTTTTCAAGCTCTTTTGTTTCCTCTGATTTTTGAGAGATAGGTACTGTTTGTCAGTGCATTGCCTCAATTAATATTGCTCACCCCTGCTATAATTCAGATTCGTTATTGTAATTTAAACTTATTTAAATTTTCTCCACCTGCCAGAGTGCAAATGGGAGATCTGGTTGTTCCATGAACAGCATTTGAATTGTCAACATTGGGAGCAGTACAATAAAGGGTGATAACAATCTTCTACCTTCCATTCAGCCTTGGGATATTTTAGCATCTCATTACAATGAAAAAAGCATTTCAAATGAAGTGGAAGGGTAACATTAATAAGAACTCAGCTATAATTGAACAACAGGCAAAACAAATCACATAAGTATCAGATTTGCATTCAGTCTTTACTGCTTTTTTTTTTTTAAAAAAACCCTGTTAGCAACATTTCCAGACTACAGGTATGACTGTAATTCATTTTCAGAGTTACACTGTTCTAGTAGTAATCTGAATCTTGGGATGGGGTGGTCTTGCCATGGATCTTTCTTTCTTGTCAGAAGACAGAAAATTCTAAAAATTTGTTCAATCTGTTTCTTTTGGACTTAGTAAAATCATCATTATGTAATTTTATCAAATGAGCTTGACTTGGGAAATGTATGTTGTACAAATGGACCTCACATTACAAAATGCTGTATTTTCCACTCTGGAGTGTACTACTGAAGGGAACATGGGAGTTTGTATCACTGTAACTGCTACCAAACAGTACTCATGCTAATTTGGTTATTTTATAGCCTTGGGTATTCCATTGTAATTATAATTTCTTCTAGAGCGATGAAAAGTGGAAAACTAATGAGCATTGGAATTAAAAAGAAAGAAAGATTCATTATAATATAACTCTGAGAAATAAGTACAATTAAAAGTGAAGATCATAATAAACATCTTTTCTTTGCCTTCCCTGGAAACTAGTAGGCATTTTGAATCAGGAAATATTCTCGCACTACTGAAATGGCCACTGACTGGAGGACAAAGAATGCAAGATATATTTTTGTTTTCTCTCCCGCCCCCCCCATATCTCATAATTCAACAATTGTAGGGCAAGATGGAAATTCAGTGGTTAAGATTTTTTTTGTTATTTGTTTACCAAGTTGAGTTCAACCACCATGCATTGCTTCATTTTAGAGTACCAAATTCAGATATTAAATTGGGTATAAGCAACACCATTTTGGATATATCTACAGCCACCATTGTTAAAAGTAAAAATAGAGAGAGCCATAAAACACCATTGTGGTATGTGTTTAACATTCATTCATTATTTTCAATGGCTGTTCTAAAGAGCATCACCATGTTTATATCTACATGTAATTCTGCTGAAACAGTGCTTACATATATTTTACAACTGGAAAATCCAAGGCACAGCACACTATGTGATTTGCCAACTAGAATAGCAACCCAGCAGGTGACATAGCCCTTGTTCCCCTTTTCTGCAGAATAAAGCACTGGAAATCAGTTGCAATCTGAAAGAATACCATAGTAGTGCTGAAGATACTCAATTGCATACTTGGAGATCATTCTCTTAATGGCAAAGTGAGGCACAGGGAGACTAACAGATAATGCAAAATAGCATTCTGATGTAGTCCCAAAAAGAATTAAATATTCTCTGAAGGTCACTACTTACATTTCCTCTAAGTCAGGCATCCACAAACTTGACCCTCCAGATGTTTTGGGACTAAAATTCCCATCATCCCTGACCACTGGGGATGATGGGAGTTGTAGCCCCAAAACATCTGGAGGGCCGAATCTGGGGGTAATAGCCTTTACTTCCATCAATTTATCTAATCCATAGATTCCATAGTTTATCTATGCACTATGTGTGGCCTTTTTATGTAAACTCCAGGGTGTATGTAAGCAAAAATAATCACATGATCAACCCCCCAGGAAAACAAATCTGGTAATGGACTGCACACTTTTGGCCATGTGCATTAGCTTTTATGTTCACAGAATATACTTGATGTTCCATCCCAGTAAAGGCAGTGGGGACAGTACAGGTACACTGGGCAGGCAAAAAGGTCAGATGGCAACTAATGGCTCTCCATGCAATGGAGGATAGGTTGAACATACTTACAGAGTAATATCTGATTTGCTGGCGGATACTAGTAGTGATAGGAAAAACAGAGTGAAGATAAAGCTGCATGGAAAGGAAAATCCTATCACACTTCCAGTTGGCTTATGACTGATCTTGTTCAGGTCCTTTAGACAGAGAGAACTTGAAAAATAATCTTGAACAGTGTGCCCTTGTACTCAGTTTAGATGTTCTAAATCAATAAAATAACCCATGCTAATTGTTATAGTATGGAACTCTTCCTAGGAAGTGCAAAAAATGATAGATTTGATCCTTTGTAGGAACATAGTAGGAACGTTAGCATGCTTTACCGTGGTTTGATCTTGCCTTATAGACTGGACAGCACGAGGCAATAGTATCTTCAATTGTTCAATGAGTTATTTGGAATGATTGGTTGCTTTCTTTTATTTGAAATATTAACTTGATAATTTTCTATTTTGTTACTATTTTTAAAAAAAATCAGTCTGAAAACTGTTTCTGTTGCTCCCCAGATCCTTTCAGTTGTGAATTTCTTGCCCTTGTTTGTAAAGTTCAGTTGCTTAAATAAATAACATTTTTTTGATTTAGAACATGGCCATGAAATTGTCTTGTGGCAGAGAGGGATATATCACTGTCTGTTTTAATCAATGAAAATCTACTCTGGTTAACATCTCTTCTACCATATACCCCAGCTTCATTGTAAATTTTCAAAGAGCATTTTGTTCTTATTGAACTTTATAATTTTCACACACAAAATACTGCAAACACATTGGATTCCATTGGTGAGATGGGTACTTTCAATGAAATTTAGTATAGAGGCTCATTATTAGGAAGAGAGAAAAGGAAGCTGCTTTATTCCTTGTCAGACTCTTTTTCCATCTAGACTAGTTTTTCCATCTGACTAGTAATGGTTTTCCAGGGTTTCGGGCAGTAGCATAACTAGGGTTTTTGCCACCTAGGTGGTCACTGAGTTTGCCGCCCCTCTCGCTGTTCCTCATCCAGGAGCCCCACTGGCTTGCCATGGTCCTCTTCTCCCCTTCGACTATCCTTCCCTTCTTTCCCCCTCTCTCACTTGCAGTGAGGCCTGGCTCCTCATGGGGGGGGGAGGAGGCTCAGCCTCATCTCATTTTGGTTGCGGGACCTGATGTTCCCTCAGCCATAGGGAGTTGGTGCCTATGGATGGTGTGGTCAGATAAGGGCTGCCATCTTAAACTTTCCTGAGTCTAGGTAAGTAATGAACTGAGTAGCAGACCCTGAAGCACAAAAGGTCACTGGCTGCTCATGCACAAGTTCCTTCGGGAGAACCTTTCCATCTCCTCACTCTCCCTCCCCGCCTCCTTTCCTGCCAGCCAACATGACACCCCCCTTCCCCGCCTCTGGCCCTTTAACCAAACCATAGAACTATAACCGGAGCCCTCCTCGTGGCACCACCAGTGAGTGGCTCACCATCTCAGCTCCTCCCTGCTTTCCTCCTCCCTTCAGCCAGCAGCCCGGGGCAGCCCATCACCCCCACTCCCCCCTTTCCTCCACCACTGGTTTCAGGCAGAAATCTTCCTCATCACCTCCTATCTGGAAATGCCAAGGATTGACTGAGGACATTTTGGATGCAAACCACATACTCTGTCTCTGAGGCTTTTATATTTTAGGGAAGAAGTAAGTAGGAGTTACATATTTTTCCCTTCCTCCCCCAAAGATGGATATGCTTTTAAGCCCTTTTCTCTAAGACCAATAGGCTTGGTTTACATCCAGCTGTTTTGATTTCTTACTTTGCAGAAATGGAAAATCAAAATTTCATCTGGTTGTGCAACTTTGGGTTCTCATTTGCTCGCAAAATGAATGGGTAATATACTAGTGCAGAGGCAACCTATTATAATTTGGAGTCACTGAGCATCCATTTTTAGATAGTGTTCCTAAGCATTGCATTCAGTCAGTCAGTCTTCCAAGTAAACATGTGTTGGGTTGGACAAACTACCAGGGGGTGGGGTGGGGGAGATGAGACTAAAGTAGAACTGTCTCTTTGCCAAATGGCAAAAGAAACCCCACTGAAATCCTGAGCCTGCAGTGGTTTTAAAGTCCCAGTCTGGAAGCTGGGCTTCACTCAAGCATGTTCCACACTTCCTGTTATATTTCTTGGAAGGTAAGAAGATGCTGAGTTACCACCTGGATTGCTGCTGTTCCTCACTTGTGGGAAACCTGTCAGCCCCTGGGGTGAAAGGAGTTTGCCCTTATTATTCTAATGCTGCTTTCTTTTGTGTATTGTGTTGAAGTAAATGTCCAGTTGCTGGTATGCTGGTGTTTGAGCCACCTAGTCAAAATCAGTTTCCAGGTTTTCTTCATGGCGGCTCATGGGAAAGTGAGATAAATCTCTTTCCTAATGTATGAATCTGATCCTTAGATGAGCCATGGTTACAGGTAATGGTACTGATGCACCCAAATCAACATAATTGAAAGAAGACTCAGATCCCATTGAACTGAATGCCCTTTAGCAGGCCTTACTTTTCCTGGATTCACAGACATTATGTACAGTGTTAGCAGTTGCAAAGATGATGAGTGCTGAGATATCAATAAAATTGTATTGCAGCTTAAATTATATATATTTAATTAGCAATCACAATGTAAAATTATTCTAAAGTCATAAAACAAGATGAAGCTGGCACTGGTTAATTCAAGGAACCCCTAATATAAATGTTCAGCCTTGATTCATTACCTTTGACAATGACTGCTAAATTAGCTAACTTTTACTGGCTCAACATTATATTACCAAACTGTGGAACCAGAAGCAATATCACTGTAAATTCAAGTTAGGTATAATTTTGTTAAAGGGGGACTGAAAATGTACAACTTTCAGGACTAGGGGCAGCATTTGGATTTGATGAAAACTATTATAACTGGATTGAAAATGTAAGACTATTTTTTACCAGTTGAAATAATTATGACTACTAATTTGTTAAGGTGCATTTTAATATACTTACCAAAACCATGGACTATAAGAAATTGGGAACAAACAGTAGGGAACAGAGCATACCGTTATTGTGATATACTGAATGATCACTGATGTTTCCAGAATGGCTGGCTGTTGAAAATTCACATGCCCTAATTCAGAGCTTCTTTGGCTCCACTGGAGCTCTAATGCATATTCAGAATCCACATCTTCTCTAGAGTTTCCCTGTTTGCAGCAAGAGTTGGAATTGTGCGTATGAAGACATAGTGTGAGTTCAAAGCTGCTGCTATCACAAATGAAGTGAATGTGTAAGTCCATGCTATCCAGAGTCTTTGTTTGTATATATACAGTGTTGGATCTCTGTGATTTAGTGGAGGTTTTGCCTTTAGGGAACCCTTTCGATATCACATTGTCTATGATTCTTACCAAAGAGTATTAATTCAGTCCTCTAGCTTGCAAAGACTTTCTTCTGGCCCTCCTTTGTTCTGATTTTGCTGTTTCATATTGTTTTGATTGATTTATGACATTTTATTGTGCTCTACTATATAGTTGAGGCATAGGAGCCAACTCCAGGGGCCATGGGTGCTTGGGCACCTGCAATAATATAATTGTGAGGGCCAGGCACCCACAAAGTCAATGAGCAAAGCGAGCAGGCGGCAGCAGTGTGGTGCCAGTCTGTGTGGTGCTGCCCCTGAGAGAGAAGCTGTTCAGCTCCACCCTCTGCACCCAACAAGTGTGACATCCATTTCCGGGGGAGGGGCTTGGACATGGAGGCAGAGTCTCTCTGCCTCCGAGTCTGAGTCCCTTCCCACAGAAAAGGGTGCATCGCTGGCTGCAGAGAGGAGGGGGAAGAGGAACCTCTGCTGCCACCAGCAGACATTGCAGTTATGCACTGTCACAAGCACATGCCTGCACATAGTGTGTGTGATGTCACATGCACTATATGAAGGCATGTGTGTGTGATGTCGAACATCCGTCTTATGGTGGCAGGCACCCACAATCCTGAGGGTGAGATGGCACTCCTGATTTGAGGGTTTCATTGTGCTGTTCACCGCTTAAGGGGCATTTGCGCCAAAAAGCAGTATATTAACAGCAGTAATGATAATCATAGTGTGATAAGTTTCCAAGGAACCACAACGTGGCAAACTAATGTGTTGAAGAGCATCTCAGTGGGCAGTATACTCCTGCACAGAGTAATACTTATTTTTATTAAATTATTTTAAAAATAATTTGCATTCTGCTTTTCATTTCATTAAGAAATACCACTAGCAAGCATCATTTGGACTACTTGGCTAATGTGGCCTTGTGCAATTGCTGTCTTGAATTTGCAAAATAAAGAGGTGATATTCAGTACAAAGGAATATTGACCAATCTCTTTCTTCCTTTTGCACACATTGGTGTGAAAGATGTTAGTCTGTGCCAAGTTAGTCCACAACAACATGTTGAGCTAAGGTTGCAGTCCTATGTATACTGACCCTGCCGATTCTTAAAACCTGTATAGGATTGTGATATTAAGTGTATAGCAGCATTAAGAGAAAATGAATGCAGTTGGTATGTTCCCAGTTCCTTGATTTATAATGAGTCTGTAAGGGGATGACAGCTATGACTGATGATGATGCCAGCAGAGTGGAATGGGATGTCAGAAGAAGACAGACTCTGTTTTTAGAATTTGCTAGTTAAGACTGCTAGGTGTGTGTCTCAGGGATGGGGAGGAAGGGAGAAGGAGGAAGCCAGGTGTATAAGTACTGGCTGTCTGAAATTTCTGAGCTCAAAGGGATCCATTTGCTTGCATGTACGATCATTTGTGTACAAATATATGCTTTGCTTCTGTGCTTATAATGCTTTTCTTTTCTGCTGAATTCTTGTTAAAAAATAACTCACTCTGTTCATCCTTCAAGCACAGTCAGAATATTTTATCTTGTACATTACAGGGTAACTGAGGTGAGCAGCTAGCTGTTTCAGCTGAGGGATTCCCATATAAATTTCGGACATTTCAACTTCTCAAAATAAAATTCATTCTTACTATAACCACACTACTGGGCCATGACTAGTAAGCCTCCACCTTTGAAATCAGTTGAATTCATTCACTCATTCAATATAACTTTTGCAGTATAATCTCTCTAAACTAAAAGAAAGAAAGAAAAGGATTTATGCTACATCTTCTATAATTTTATTGCAGTAGACTTCAATGCTGGAATTTCCCCTCAGATTAGTTTTATTAGCACAATGGTGAAATTGATATTTCTTTTCCTGTAGCCTACTGTGAATACATTTTGTTTTGAATCAGAAGTTTGAAAGGTTTGACAGTAACAGATTCATGGAAGGGAACAATTTCAGTGAATTGTAACCAAAATTGTCAGGTGGGCTCCCCAAATGTGTTTTGCACACTGCTTTCTTAAAGGCCACTTAAATGAGGAGTGGGAAACCTCAAGCCTATGGGACAAATGTGGCCCCTGAGCTATTTCTATCTGACCCTTGGAATTCTCCCCACACCATATGTCTCACAAACCCTTCTTCACATCCCAAGTATTTTACCTGGATGGAATGTGTCTTTGAACCATGACAATGCTTCTAGCTTGGTACAACCATTGCTTTGCCCAGTTTTACCAGATGGAGGGGGATGGCATTCCTGATCGGGATGACTCCCCCTACTAGAGACAGGCAGGGTCTTCAACTTGCAACATACTCTGCCTCCAGCAGGGGAAGGTTTGGTCTTTGTGTCTCTCTCTGTGTGTGAGAGAAATGCTTGCTTGAGTGTTTGTTTTCTGTGGGTTTTCCTTTTGTCTAGTCCTCTCCTTCATCCTGTTTGCTAGATTATCTTTCTGAGTGAGTTTTTTCACTGGGTTCTCCTGTTGACTGCTCCCCCCTTCTTCATTTCTCCTTCATTCTCTTCATCTTCTCTCCCCTGTTGTCTGGGGAAGTGAAGAGTGTAGGAAGGGAAGAGTGTAGGGGGCACCTGATGGCCAGGCAGGCACAGGAGGAGCCCACAGGCAACAGGGCCAGGAGCTTGCGTTTCCCGCCCTTTTCTGAAAAAGGCGGGAACACCATTTGGTTTCCACAACTCAGCATATCTTCAGGAAGCCCCAACAGCTCCTAGAGACGTGATTGCTGCACCTGTTATTCTAGTGGCTTTCATGTTCTCTGTGCTCTCTCCCGGCTCTGAGTGGCTGAATTATAACTGCGCCTTTGGGTCCCAGCGCAAATTGGGAGATTTGAGCAGCGGCTGCAGTGTCCTCAGGGTTTTCAAGGGTATATATGCCACAAGGAAAACAGCTCTGAGTAGGTGCTGCCTTAAAAAAGAAAAGAAAAAAAGAAATCCTGGATTCACAGTGCAACAACTGGAAACCAATCTCAATTTTGGGAGGTCAGACTCCCGGTGTTTGAATGCTATCAGCTAGCAGCACTGAGGCTTTTGAATTAGTTGGAGGATTTAGCTGGCAGGAGGAGAACTTCACACTTTCCAATTTCCACCTTTCCCAAAAATTATTGTATGAAAATGACATGTCACTCCAGGAAGAAGCAAATACAGATGTCCCATGTTCAGAAATGGCAATTAAGAGTTTCAAGGAAGGTTCTGAATTTGAAGGTGGCAGACAACATTTTTTTCATTAGCTTCTGCTCTTTGGTTGAAAGTGGTTGGGGTTTTTCTGAGCCTTCCTTTTGTCATGCTTTAGTGTAAACTTACCACACTGGATCACTTTTGTATAATATTTATTTAATAATAGTGAAATTGTACAGTTTAAGAGATTCCTTTCCTTCTGCTTCGAGGTCTACATTTGGAATCCCCCCTCTATGCTTTTGCTGCTACTATTAATCTGTTCATTTGCATTTTAGTAGTTGGATAAACTAGTTTTATATCTGCTTTTTGTAAGCCACTTTGAGCAACTCTCTATGGAGGGGGAAAGTGATGTGTAGTTTTTTTAAAAAACTAATTTATTTTTGTTTTACCACTCTACAGAGGGCCTCTTTTAAGGACGAACATCTGAAAAACAAAGTGGGGAGGGACTACAACTATAAGGATACAATAGAAATGTCTTCCAGCAGACTTTGGATATCTGAAGGTGTCTTCAGAGTTTTCGGTCAGTGGAAGTGGGGTATGGTCGCAGCTTAGTAGTAGAACACATATTTTACATGCAGGAAGGACTCAGGTTCAAACCCCGGCATTTCCAGGTAGTGTTGTCTGAGCTGTTGCCAGGCAGCAGCATAGGCACTCCAGGGCACGATCACCAATAGTCTAACTCAATATAAGGGACCTTCATATGAGGGTAGATATAAGAGACCAAGATGTGCATGACTAGGAGCATACATATTGGTCTTCATGCAATCAGTTCTATGTATGCATAAAGGTGAAGTAGATGCAACTGTATATTTGTAGAGCTATTTGCCAGAGTTCCCAGTCACATGGATAGAGTCCTAGCAACAGACATGAAACTGAATGTGTGCAGGTCAGGAGCGTGAATAGTTGGCACAATCCTACTTTCTTCACCTCTTCATGCATTCATGATTTTGCCTGCCCAGTCCATCCGCCATAAATGCACAAGAACAGAGAGGTTCAAAATTCACATCTTGCTGCCTCCAAGCCTCACACTCCATCGTAGATTGCATAAACAGCTTCTACTAACTCAAGCAGAAGCTTAAATAAATAAATCCTTAAGCTTGGGAAGAAAATTAGTACAGGATCAAGGAACTATGAATGCCAAGGAACAAGTTATGCATATTTTTTTAAAAAAAACATTTTACTATGTCCTGTGGCAAAATAAATAATACAGCCTAATTTCATGTACTGCTGCTGGTGAACATAAGTTATGGATGTGTGAGACCTAACAGGGGGCATGCAGAGGACATCACCTCCCACACAACGCTCAGGGAATTAAGAGTATTGACTGTATATAGCTCTACCTTCAAGTAACTATTCAACTCGGTCCAAGACTTGAGTTTGATTTAAAAATCTGCTGTGATGTGTGAACGGCAATTAGGCAGAAGACAAGTGTAACTCACCATAATCACAAAGTAACTTGAAAATGAATTATTTGGGTAGATTGCCAAGGGAAGTTTGACTTTGTTCAAGGCCCACTTGCCAATTTATTTATTTTTGCCCTTTGTGCCACTCTACTGCTGGAAACCTGACTGTGCACATAAAACCTTCCTTCACTCTGATAATTGAAAACCATATTAAGTATCGCAAAGTTCTCCAATCACGTGTTGCAACCCTTAAGTGTCTTATTTAAAACAAAACAAAACCCTTGCTCTGCAGTGCTAGAATAGGCAATCACAGAATTGTATTATACTGGCATTTAGACTGGAGAATCACTGTGGTACCACTCTGTTTTCCTTCCTGATGAGTTCACCCCACCCCTGCTACCCCATTCTTTCTTATTCTGCTTCTGCATGAAGGTGTAATCTTCTAAGAAAAAAATCCCTACTAAATTTCTTTTTCCCACATAAATTTTTACAAGAGGATCGGAGCATGCTGCCTTTTACATTTATTCGCTTAGAACCATTGCTGGGACTTTCATGAAGAGCGGGCTTTAAAATGGGTATCTGCTGAATGTCAGAAACTGGAAACAGAGCCAGACACACTGGAGCTTAGGTACACTTTGTTGCCTGAGTAACTGTCAACTAGAAAATGAAGTCCTTTTTACCCCTTTGTGCCCAGAAGGAACTAATGGCCAGGAAGTTTCTTCCCCGAGAGACTACAGTTATGATGTTCACCACATAAGGCAGTGGTCAGTTTAATCCTGTATACATTGGCATTTACATAATTTCTTTGAAATGTGGACAGTATGTACTCCTTGCCAAAGGAAGCATACATACCCAATTTCATTATGAAAAGGCATATGCAAAAAGAGGCAATCTTTCAAATAGCTTCAAAAAATTTTTTTACATTTTCTCTGTGTTCCCTCCCTCAGTATCAAGTCAATCCTTAGTCAACCATTCCTTTTCAGTGCACCACTTTGAGACAGTTAGGATTTTGGTTGCTGTTCAAAGATTGTCTACCATATTAAGGTGGACAGAGTATACATCATATCTGAAATAAGCTAACAAGATATTCCAATAGAACAGCCAATCATATTATTTAAATAAGACTAATTTTCCTGATCTTAATAATACAGTATGTGATCTACTTTAACATCAGGGCTTTTCCTGGCTCTAAGGAAAATTTCATATCACTTCTAAAAGCAATCAGTGCATTCCAGCTAGATTGGGTAAAATCAGCTTAACAGCCATTACAGCTTTACAGCAATCTCAAGTAATTAGACACCCTCAGTACCTCTAATACGTGCAGATAACTCAGCCTGTGTCTAAAGTAGAGGTAGAATGGGATGTGTATTACACGCGTATTACAAAGTTTCCAATACATAGAGTAGATTCATGATTTCTGCTCAAGTCCCGTAGAGACTGAATAATTGCTTTCATCCATTCTTCATGTTTGGAACCACATGGACACTTAACTATGATGGCCACTTTAAAAATGACTGCATGGTGGGTTGTGATTATTGTGTGTGGCTGGTAGATTTATTTTGTTCTAAACTAATGTATTTGTTTTGCAACCTGCTTTGGGACCTTATGGTGGTAAGTGGACATGCAAGTGTGGAGTGGGTTTGCATCTACAGGGTGAGTCCTTTAAAAGAGGCCCCATGGATACATAGTACACATGTTCCATGGGGCCTCTTTTAAAAGACTCACCCTGCATTATCCATGTTATGGGAGAGAGCCCTATTTGAAATCCAGGAGAGCAACTTCCAGCCTGTGTAGACAATACTGAGCTAGATGGATCAATGGTCTCAGTCAGCATATGACAGGTCCCTCTGTTCCTATCTTTCTCCTAGTCATTTTCCTCATAAATCTCCACTGCATTTTTATAGCTAATGTTCTGCCAAATGTTCGTCAAATATTTTATACCAATATTTTTCATCCAGTGATGTTTTGTTTTAGCGTTTGACATGCAACTGTTGATATTTCAGAATATTTGATGACATGTAGCAATATTTACCATTTTGCAGGATTTGATAGCTGATGTGGAATAGCATTTTGCATCTGTCATACGACAGACTAACAGATTCCATAAAGTAGAAATTGTTTAAAGTACCAATATTTTGAATTCTTAGGTAGATTTGACATTCAAAATGTAGTAATAGGGAAATTTGGTGAATATCTGTTGTCCTGTTAGATATGATGTTTTGGTCATTTCCTTGCTTGATCTCATTTTATCTCTTATCTACAATAGTTGGTAATAATAATGTTCAACTCTACCTTGGTTTGCAATTAAGCAGCATCTTCCTTTACGGTTTCTTTCTTTTTCTTGTTAGCAAGCTGCAGTGAGAATGAGGTCATGGTCTATTAAAGAGTTTATGCAATTAGATTGTTATGTCAACAAGGGAAAATGGGTTACTTTATATTTTTATTCTTTCAGTAAATTACCATAAAATGATAAAGGGGTGCTAAGCACACATAGGTGTTTGACATCCAAACAAATCTGATTATAGATTAGTCTTCCTCTTTTTAACACAGAGCCAAAACAGCTAAATATTTTTCACTGATTTTTGACAGGGTTGCAATGGGCAAACATGGTAGGAGAAAATAAATGTAACAAATGTGGTGGTGGAGGGTTATCAATCTCTGTTTAAAAAATCATCTCTTTGTTCAAAATGTCAGTTGGGCTACAAAGGAGCTCAGGGTGGCAAACAATGAAGTAGCAAAACAATACATTTAAAAAGTAGTATTATAATGGCTGGGTTATGAAGGCCACAAGTCCCTGTTCTTAATGCCTTAATGTCCTCTAATAGGCATTGCACACTGAACATCTTGTGGCCGGGGGCAGTCAGATAGATGACTGTATAATGAAATCATGCAAACAGTGGATAAACATAATATTCACGAGTGATTTTGCAAGCTGTGTACATATTTAGGGTCGTATCATAAAGAAGATGGCAAAACTCAGCACACAAAATGACCTAAAAACTGAGCTATCAATAATTGTGCCAATGTGCAAGTGCTAATGAGGCTCATATGACACAGGAATAGAGTGGGCACAAATGCCTGCAATCCACACACATCCACTGCAATTAAAAAACCAAATCTGATTTCCATTGTTATGGCTCACAATTAGAAATTTAAGGAGGGGGGAGGAAAAGTTATTTCTTAAATGTCCTTTGTATAATTTTAGACATAATTCTTTCTGCAGCCTAGATTCCCTTCTCTTATGTGCAGTTGTTCCACCATATTCAAAATGATACAACCCCCTTTATTCATGCCATAATGATATGTTATTCCAATTCATTGCAAATCTTCCATAATCACATGCTGTTAAAAATCTTTGAAAATAACATCACTCTCTGCGGAGAGCATAAATTTAACTGAACTTCTGAATATGTTATATGTTTTTTAGATAAATGCAAATGTGCATAGCTGATTCATTTAAATACTAATTCAAGGACATTTGACAAAATAAAGTTGCATTAAAAATTGAAACACAGAAATCACAAGTCTCTTGCATTTTATTTGGAAAAGCCATGAACAGTTGGAGCAGACACTCATATTGGACAGTGTGTATATAAAAAAATCTGTTTGTAGATATTTGTAGGATCTGTTTGTGAAATCTGTTTGTAGGATGTTATGTGGGAATTCAGCACTATGAAGCTCTGGCCAATGCAGGAACTGTTGGAAAAACGCCCTGGGGGTGCCTGCAAGCCCCCAGACTCCGAGCGTCCTCCAGTATGTGCAGCTCTGGAAAAGGCATCTCCCTTCTCTTCCAGTGCGCTTCCTAGTGACATATATCATAATGATATATGCACACTAATCTTCTGGCTTAACACAGCAAGAAGAGTGAGACATCGTAGATCTAATCTACTATTTATTTACACACTATGTACAGACAAAAGCATAATGGTGTCCGTTCTTTCCAGCTCTGAGAGAACAAACAGGCACAAGCAAAAGTGAAACTATATTACAGCAAAAGAAATAAGACTGTCTTCCGTTTCCCACACTCTTCTCAGACAGGCATGTGATTTACAACAATCTCATCTGCAGCATCGGAGGAGTGAAATTGCTAACAGGAACTTGTAGCAAATGACACTATAAGGCTTGAGCTCCACCACTATAAAAATATCAGTGTCATGTTATCTCTGTGATCTAATGTCTGAGCAACAATTTGTCAACAACTTGCCTCACTAATATTTCATTCCAATGAAGCCCCAAGGCTGTCTGATGTCAGAGATGGAAAACTCAAAGTGGTAAAATTAATAAATGAATAAATTGACAATTGTTTTCCATTTCCCAGTACTTCACAGTCTGTCACCTAAGGTGAACTTCGTCCTGCCAAATGCATGGGTGGCCTTGTCACAACCTCTGTCATACTGTTTCCCTTGTGATATTTCCATGCTGTCCCATAAACAAAGATCTCTGGTTTGTGTACATTAGGAATATTAAAAATAAAGCACAAGACCATACAAATAGATTACAGGGCAGTTCGCACCATAAAAAGACAAGCAAAAACACAAAATACATAATAAAAACAAAAACAAAATAATAGCCCCATCGCCCATCCCCTCCCAGAAAACGGATCCAGTTTCTGTTGCAGCTCTTGTTGCTTCAGGTGGTTGTTTTTTCCCACCCTCTTCCTATCCCTTGTGTCTTTTGGGGCCTTCAGCCTTGTTCAAATAGGCTTTGCCTCTTACTTCTGCAAAGCAGAATTCAAAGCCTTGCCATAATTTCAAACTGTTCTGTATCTTCTGATTACTCTACAAACAATGGACTGTGTTTCAAGACTGCTTAGATTCTGATTTTGGTAAATTCAGGCCAGGTCATCTTTAAATGCCATTTGATTCAAGAGCGGGCTCAAGTGGCTGCAAGACACCAACATGTTCATGCAAAATGGTTCATGTTCACAGCAATGAACTGGAAGTAGCTGCATCCATTATCCTTGATCTGCCTTGCTTTCCCCCTGCCTTGCTCTTGCCTCACTCCAGCCAGCCTTATTTGTTCTCAAGAACCTGTTTCCCAACCTGGCAGTAACTTGGTGAGTCAAAGGGTTATTCTTATAACTTGAAGCAGACTTTTACCCTAGGAAAATTGATTGTCTTATGAGGTTTCAGTTAGCTCATCATGAAGACAGCTCTCTGCCAGTTAATAATGTGAATAAATGTATTGAGCTACTACTCCATAATAGATGCAAGTGAAACCATCAGATTTTATTACTTACTTCCTTGGCAAGAAAACTGGATTCCCAAACGCAATTAATATCTTCATAGCAACAAGTACGATGCATGAAAAATGTTCAGAATTAGACTTCACTGAAGGAATGAATTTAACACGGGCACATTTATTGCACCAGATCATTAGATATGCCACAATAGAAAACTTCACATTGTGTCTGAAAGTCGTTTCGGGGTATTGAAGCCAGAAATCATTCTATTGTGTAAAATTCACTAATAGGCTAATTACCAGCACCTGGTGAATCGTTCGTATCAGATATTTTGGAATAACCTCCCATTTTGATTGAAGAAACCATGCAATCCATTTCTGTTGAGGCAATGACGATACCTCCATATTCATTCCAAGGCACTGTGTGAAGGAAGGTTCATTACAAAGCAAAATGCAATCATCCCATTTGAAAAGGCATGTCAGCCTTCCAGAGAGACTGCAGTGCAAAGTGGCAGGCAACTGAATTTGATATTTGACAGCCGTGAAAGAATATTAACAAAGTGATTATTGGGCACTGAAATAGAGATATTCATCTACCTCAATGAAATCTTGAAAATCTGGCTGCTCTTAATCTTAAATGAATTAGGCATCCATTTCTCCTGTTGGCTTTAGAAATCTCAAACAATTGTTCTTTATTTGTTAAACCATGAATGGACCTCAGTGAGAGAGCTGTTTCTCAGCTTTCTCTAGGGTATCGTTAAAGGGTTGTGAGCAGTATCTAAGTCGTTCAGCACAGCTATGGATGGAATATTCTGAAAATCTCAATGTTGAGTTTTATCGACATGGATTTATTTTCTAATATTTTAGTTACATATATCTGGTTATTTTCTGTTGTTTTATTGTTGTGCTCCTGCTTTGGGACCAACTGGTGAAGGGTGGGTTTGAAATATTGAAAAGAAGCAAACACACTGATGTATCATGCCTTAACACATCCATGGTAAACACAGGTTACTGTGTGTCAGGTGGAAGCTAACCATGTTATGTATGTGGCCAATGGAAATTCCATACTGTCTTCCCCAGTGGAAAGGGGAATCTTCCCACACATTTGCATCTAAGCATATATGTCAGGAAGCAGAAGATTAGTAAAGTAGCTTACTGTCCTGATCCGTAGTTACCTCAATCACTAAGAAAAAGCAGCAGTCTGAGTGAGATGCTGGGAGGCAGGTCCAGGAGTGCCTCAGTTGCTTTTGTGCTTCAGTGCAGTAAGGACCCTGAACAGGGACAAGGGTGCTGGGCCGGAATTCAGCAGCAATTGATTCAGGACCACAGACAGTGTTCCTGCAGCTGAGAGCAGCCCAAAGGAAAGAGGATTGATTGTCCAATTTGGCACGGGAGCACTGGATCCGAACGTAAGTAGGTCATATTTCAACATTCTGTTTCGACTTGAACATGCAAGACCAGTGGTGCTGGAATTACTGCATTTGGTGGCAGATATGGCAGGGCACCTGCACCTCTACTCCATACAATAAAAGCCAGCGTTTTTGAGAAATGGAGTCACCTGGCCAGCACACTGTTTTAACTTACCAAGCTAAAAATGTCAGTCTCCAATGGCCTGCCCAAGCTCTGGGGCTATGATTATTTCTCCAAAAGTAACCAGTGCAGCCACAAGTATTAATTAATCCTCAGATAGAACATTCTGACTTAGATTAGTTGAGAATGTTATTTCAACAAGAAATAACACTTCAGAACTTCAGTTCTGAATTGAATACAAAAGTAAATGTCAAGACAATCCTTGCAGGCCGAGATAATGCATTCTCAAATCATATCAAGCAGGAGGGGGGGAAACAGCATGCTACTTACTGTTTTGTTTCATTTCTAAATATCAGACACGGTAATATTTTTTAAGATAAAGGTTATAGAATAAAATTATTACTTTGTTGTTACATGTCTCCTGTTGATTACTTCAGCCAAAACCAGGCATATTGCATGCCCACATGGAAATGGAATGAAGAGATTCCCACCTCTTAATTTCTTAACCAGTAATTGCCATTCTTACTATTCAAATGATCCTTAACACATGTGCACATTAAAAAATTGTTAAAGAAAAATATATATTTAAAATCCGGTATAATTATTATATGTGCAAACACCACAGTAATAAATTCTTAGTAAGCCAAATCCTGTACAGTACAACCTCTACTTGCAATCATAATCCATTCTGGAGGCCCGTCCACTGGGCGAAACCAGACGCTAGTGGAGGTGCCGTTGTGCATGTGTGAATTCGGCGGCGGCATGCTTCTGCACATGCGTAGAGTCGACCGCCGCTTGTGCGCATGGGCAGATGGCAGAAGCCGCTTCCATGCATGCGCAAATCGTGGCAAACCCGGTGTTTACTTCCAGGTTTGCCATGGTCGCAACTTAGAACGTCCGCGAGAAGAGGTGGATGTAAGTCAAGGTTCCACTGTATTGTATATTTCAACGTTAGCTGAACAAGTTTTGACACAAAGGTCTTCATCAGCAGCTCAATATAACATAAGCATAGTGAAAGCTATAAAGAATATAAATATTTTAAGGTCAGCACTTCTAGAATAAAAAATAAATCATATATTGAAAAGGCAACATACTAATACTGATCAATATGCTTTGACTCATAGATATAAAACTTTAGAAGAGGAAGGCAAAATGATTACTCCAAATCTCCATTATAAATAACTGTGCTATATATGCTGACAGTTTTCGATAACCATTAATTAAAATTACTATAACATCTACCAGAAGTCACTTGTGCTTTTTTGCCTCCAGGTGTGGACAAACTTAGCCAACACTTAATTAATTAATTAGCAACAACAACAATTTTATTATTTATACCCACTCATCTGACTGGGTTTCCCCAGCCACTCTGGGCGGCTTACATAAATTGATATCCTAACTTTCTTCCTAAGGAAGCCAAGTGTGGCAAATACTTCAGTAATAAAAATACATTCAAAAATAAAAATATTTTAAAATATTTTAAAACTGTTAAGAAAGCCTAAAAGCAGTAAAACACCTGAAGCAAATTTAGGAACAAATTATAATAAAAAAAGTGTCTGGATAGTCTTGCTGATACAGACGTTTTCAGCACTTTTGCTCTAGTGTAGTTTGCAGACTGAAGCAGTTGTAGTGAATGTAGATCAAAGAAAGCAAACTCATCCTATGTTGTCAGACAAAGCAAGGTGCTAACTCTCATATGGCTCCTTTGCTTATTAGCTAATCCCCTCAGGGAAGCACTCTTCAGGCAGTCTCTCTCCCCCGCCCCCCAGTAGAACTAGCAAAACAGGAAGGAATTCTCTAAATGAAATGGAATGAGATGTGATGAATTCACAGAAATGTTTCAGCTGAAATAGACACTCTGCTTCCCACAGCCGTACTTGCAGTCTTACTGTACCTGCCTTTATGTTCACAGGTTCTCATTTTTACTTTTCTTCTAGGGTGCTTCTAGATGAGAGGCTTAGTGCTCAGATTTTGCTGCTTTTATTGCTATCGGGTTTTTAATTATCCTTCTACACTGCCTGACCGATTTCCACTTATTTTTGTTCAAACTGTCTGTGAGAGCCAGAACATGTGCAAGATTTGAGCTGTAGCCTTTCTCATCCACTCAGAAAACTCTCTCTGGACCCACTTTTATATACAAAAACGTGCATGTTTTAAGAGATGGGAGAACGGAGGGATGTTTGACACCTTGGCTTACTTCATCAGAAAACTCACACAAAAGTTGCACTTCCTGAAGCTGAAAATACATCCCCAGAAATGGTAGTAAAATTTGCACTCAAATTCTGGGACTGTCTATTACCGTATTTTTCGCTCTATAGGACGCACTTTTCCCCCTCCAAAAATGAAGGGGAAATGTGTGTGCGTCCTATGGAGCGAATGCAGGCTCCCTGGCTTCAGCGATAGCAAGGCAAAGCCTCCGAAGCCTGCGCTCCGGAGGCTTTGCGTTGCTTCCGCTGAAGCCAGGAGAGTCTGCTCTTTGAGGCTGGCGGTGGGGAAAGCAGCGCTTTCCCCATCGCCAGCCCCAGAGATTGGGGGGCAGCGGGAAGGCGCGCAACGCCTTCCCGCTACTCTCCAACCCGGCTTCGAGGCTGGCAGTGGGGAAAGCAGCGCTTTCCCCATCGCCAGCCCCAGAGATTGGGGGGCAGCGGGAAGGCAGCGATGCCTTCCCGCTACTCTCCAACCCGGGTTGGAGGCTGGCGGTGGGGAAAGCAGCGCTTCCCCCATCGCCAGCCCCAGAGATCGGGGGCAGCGGGAAGGCAGCGATGCCTTCCCGCTACTCTCCAACCCGGGTTGGAGGCTGGCGGTGGGGAAAGCAGCGCTTCCCCCATCGCCAGCCCCAGAGATTGGGGGGCAGTGGGAAGGCGTGCGACGCCTTCCCGCTACTCTCCAACCCGGGTTGGAGGCTGGCGGTGGGGAAAGCAGCGCTTCCCCCATCGCCAGCCCCAGAGATTGGGGGGCAGCGGGAAGGCGCGCAACGCCTTCCCGCTACTCTCCAACCCTCCTGTGGGCTTTTGGGGGAGATGGGGGAATTCCCCCACCTCCCGCAAAAGCCGGGCGCTCTTTAAAGGGGCTCCGTGGCTTCTGCTGGCTTTTCTAGGAGGTGGGGGAATTCCCCCACCTCCTAGAAAAGCCCGCAGGAGCCGCGCACCCTTTAAAGAGCGAGCGGCTCTTGGGGGCTTTTCCCCAAGGAGGGAGAAGGGACTGACTGGCCGAGTCAGTCCCTTCTCCCTCCTGCGGACTTTTGCGGGAGATGGGGGAATTCCCCCACCTCCCGCAAAAGCAGGCAAAAGCCGTGCGCTCTTTAAAGGGGCTGCACGGCTTTGCTGGCTTTTCTAGGAATTCCCCCACCTCCTAGAAAAGCCCGCAGGAGCCGCGCAGCCTTTAAAGAGCGAGCGGTTCTTGGGGGCTTTTCCCCAAGGAGGGAGAAGGGACTGACGGGCCGTTTCAGTCCCTTCTCCCTCCTGGTCGAAAAGCCCGCAGGAGTCACGCGGGGCTACTGTGGGCTTTTGCGGGAAGTGGGGGAATTCTGCCACCTCCCGCAAAAGCAGGGAGAAGGTTTTGGAGTAGCGCACAGGCTGCGTGCAGCCTGTCCACTGCTCCCAGAGCTGGGGGGGGGGAATCATATTTTTTCCTTGATTTCCCCCCCTGAAAACTACGTGCGTCCTATGGTCCGGTGCGTCCAATCGTGCGAAAAATACGGTACATTGTCTGAAAGCTTAAAAGAGAGAGAGAGGATAAAAATTAAGAAACAATAAACTGTTGCCTGGAAGCACCTCTAGTGATCCCAATATTAATGAGATTGTAGAAACAGTGCAGCACAAATTACACCTTTGTATTCCAGTTGAAACACCCCTTCGCATATTTAAGAATATAAAAAGAGCTCTGGCTAATGCCCCATCTAGACTAGCATCCTGTTCTCTCAGTGGCCAACCAGATCCCGGTGGGAAACTCACAAGCAGCACCTGAGCACTCTCCCTTCGTTGCAGTTTCCATTACTGCCTCCAACTGTAGAGGTAGAGGACAACCATTATGCTAGCAGCCATTGAAAGCCTTCTCCATGAATTTATCTAGTCCTTTTTAAAAAGCCATTTCAATGGATGGCTTTTAAAGCCATGTAATACTTCTTTTATCTACTACAGAATTAACAAATTCCTTTAACTCAACAGTTAATACATACGGTGCAATGGGTGGAAGGAAAACCGTCTGTGGTTTTATTAAATAAGCCCTTATCAGGTACTGAACCAAATGTGAGTAGTACTGAATAGGAACCTGAAATCATCTCATCAATAATTTTTGCAAAAATCAGACACATTATTGTAATCTCTCCAAAGTTCTATCTTTTGAGAATATGGCAATTTTTTCTATATGTGTCTTGTATTAAATCTGTCATAAGCAAAATAAACAAACAAACAAATAATTGAGAACATTTTGGTTTCCTAAAGTCATCAGTATTAATATTAGGACCTTTCATTCTTCATTACTACAACTGCTGCTCCAAAAATGTATTATGCAATTACCATAACAGATCTCAAATGTATTGGAGTCATTAAATGACATCAGTTATTTAAAATGCAAATATTTGAGAGAAATTTGGAAGAGTTGCACAGTAACCTTGTACTAGGCACAGTTGTTTTCTCTTTTTACTCCTTGATAAACCTAGTGTTTTCAGAAGTTAATCACATTTGAAAAAAGTAACTAGACACAAGCTGCTATTTCCTAACCTGCAATCAGTGTGGAAAAGAAGACATAATTATCATGTTAAAAGTTTTTAAACAGCTTCCTTACACAATGGAGTCAGATTTGGCAATATTCATTTTCAGATAGCTTTTAAATAAATAACAAATAGGAGGTTGTCAAATTAGTGCATTATATGGATTTTGTGTTTGGAAGATAACAGAATTTGCAGAAAGTATATATGCAACCCCATAAACAATATACACAAAAGATTGTATCCAACTGCATCCTCCTGCTCATGGAAGGCTCTTCATTCCAGGATACTGAATGGAAGTGGGGATGTATTTTAATTCCCTGTCTCTTCAGGTGCTCTCTGAACCCCTCCACCCAAAAAAACCTATGGAAACAGCATGAGGCTGCAAGAAAAAGGGGGAATATGTTAAAATCACCTTTCTCCCCCTCCCTTTCCATTCATGGGAACCTCTGCTGGGGTAAAGAGCATTCCATGGGTGGACAGACAGGAAACTGTTAGGTTAAGCAGATAGTGGCATCAGCATTATGCTATTCAGTTATGAGAAAACTGTGAGAACCTCCAAGCATCATAATAAGTTCTCTCTCTCCCACGCCCCACCAAAAAAACATGAACCTGGCTAAAATTGGGTGACTGGTATATGATTAAAAATCCATACAAGTCTTTAAGTGATTCTGTGTGCTGAGGGCTACTTTAGGGACAGCCTACTTCTTAGATTGCTATCCTATTCTATTCACCAATACAGGAAGGAGATCCCCAAAGCAGTTTAGCTATTTTAGGTATAGCCAGACATTTCTAATTAATTAAGGTACGGTAGTTGCCCAATGTACTACATTCTCATATTTTAGATAACATTTTACTTACTTATTTCTAGCTTTTATTTCTAACTTTCCCTTAAAAAGTATGATACCCAGCATTAATCATAGTCAGCATAGACACACTGAAATAAATGGCATTTAAAACTTTCCATTAATTTCAATGTGTCTGCTTTCAGTGTGACTTAGCTTACTGCCACCCATAATCAGAAACTGGATAATTAATAAATATTTCATAAAATAACAGTTGAAAACAACACCACTTAAATAAACAAAATGTAACAATCATGAAGTTGGAAGCATGTAACATAATGGTAAGCTTCTGGTCAGAAGTTTATCATTAGCAAGAGCCTAATCACAAATTTTGACTTGGCCTCTTTTTCTGAAAATTCCATAATGCTTTCCTGTAAGTGTGGAAGAAGAGATCATGCCTCGTGACCATGAATGGGTTCTTATGCTCCCCTGGAAACTTGACCTCAATGCTCTTGAATAGAAAATTGTGAGACTGAGTTTTCTGATGGAACAAGAAATAAGATATAAATGTGCTAAATAAAACAGAAAAGGACTTTCATACCATAGCTACAAAAAAATTGTTAGAAAAAGAAAATTAGGGGTTGCTGGAAAAGCTTAAAACAGGGATGCAGAAAAGGGAGGTATGGGGAAGTCGTTGAAACAAGGTTCAAGAAAGAGAGGTTAAGAAAGTATACGTGTTTATATGTTTGTTTGTTTATGTGTTGTTAGTGGTTAGTTGTATTGTGTTTTAATATATGTTGGAAAATCAATAAAAATTTATTTAAAAAAAAGAACTGGAGGAGTTGGCTATTTGAGGGCAACTCTTGTCAGGGAGTGTCTCAGAAAAAAACTTAAGCATTTGTGGGTACTGTGTGCGCATCCTCTTGAATAAATCCCCATGGGTTCTATCATTCACTTTTAAAAAATTAAGTGGTGGTGGTGAGGGGTTTATTTAATCATTTGTCCTTTAACTTAAAATAACAGATGGAAAATGGTGTTGGGAGAAAACCCGACATTTTTCACAGATACATCAGAGTATAGAATTCACACATGGTAGGTGCAGAAGTGTGCCTTATTCTCACATGTCCTCCCACACCATGTGTTGAACTTTCAGCATGAAGTAGATGTTACTGTCCTGATCACACCCAGCCCAAGGAGGACAAAGGGTTGGTAGTTTAATTCCTTATTGACAAAGCACAAAATTACAGCAGCTTTGGAGACGCACTAAACACACACACATGAGATTCTGGTGCCCCTCTCCAGGCTTATGCTGCAAGCTTCCTAGCCCTGTGGAGTAGTGGGGAAGGGGATGGAGGGAATTCTGCCACCCCCTCCCTTCAGGCACTGTCTCTCCGCTCCTAGCGCATCCTGTCCTCCCTTTCCCATCTCCAACTGCTCAGACCCCACCCCATTCTCCAGCTCTGGGTCCTGCCTTGCAGGAGGCACAACACCCCATAAAATGCTACCTCCTTCCCCTAGACCAGGCTCTGCCCTCACTACCTCTTCCACGCCACAGAGCCCTGCCAGTCTACAGCTGAGGGGGAGGTGGTGGACGGATGCCAGCCCTGTGCTGCTCAAAAAAGCTTGCATGCAGTCTGCCCGTGGCCCACTGCCTCCCCTTCAGCCTCTCTACAGCTGATGGGGAGGTGGCAGGCAGATGCAAGTCCCATGCTGCCATTTCAAGCAGTGCAGAGCTTGCAGGCGCCTGAGCCACTGTGTCACTCCCAGGAGAGAAGTGTGGCTCAGGCACACATCAGTGCCCCCTGCCCTCCCCCTTGCTACGCCTCTGAGTCCTGCTGGCCTCATGAGCCAGAAAGCTGTCTGTGGACAAACACCAGCTCCCTTGGCCTGAAGCGAAATGAGCGCTGCACCCCGTAGTCAAGTTTGACTGGCCTTAACCGTCCAGGAGTCGTTTACCTTTCCCTTTGCTATGCTGTGGTCATATGTGAGCCAGCACTCTAGATTCACATGAGTAAAGGTTTAGCAAATTTAAAAGCTGTTTGGCAATCATTTAATATGAAGGAGGCTTTAACCAGATAACTCAGCATTGATTGACTGAGTGCAGCTGTCCTTTTTTTAGACAAGTTGTTTTAGCAACCAGAGTTGCATTATCTGCATAGGCTTTGTTCTGGATGAATGAAGATCATTTCAAGAATTCTAATTGTTTGCCTAGATATTGAGCAGAGGAGATTTGAAATATTAGTTGCTTTTCTTCACAGTAAGTTAATTGTTAGAAGAAGAAGAAAACCAACAAAAAACAAAACAAAGCCATTGATCAGTGTATGTGTGAGAGAAACTCTGGGCCTTTAGGGAAGGCACAATTTATTACAATAAATGAATTCAATTGTAGAAATTAATCAGTGTCATAGCTGGTGGGAAATACCGTACATTGTACATTATGTACATTGTAGCGCATGCCAGGGTAGGATTTTGGTGTGAGTTTGAAAAATGGGATTGCCTTATTGGATGAAGAACTGATGGTTGGATGCCATAGTAGCAAACATACAGTGTTGTTTAAATGGCTGTCTATGTTTGGGATTTAGGGATTTATATTGTAACGGTTAGGGACGCGGGTGGCGCTGTGGGTAAAACCTCAGCGCCTAGGACTTGCCGATCATCAGGTCGGCGGTTCGAATCCCTGCGGCGGGGTGCGCTCCCGTTGCTCGGTCCCAGCGCCTGCCAACCTAGCAGTTCGAAAGCACCCCCGGGTGCAAGTAGATAAATAGGGACCGCTTACTAGCGGGAAGGTAAACGGCGTTTCCGTGTGCTGCGCTGGCTTGCCAGATGCAGCTTGTCACGCTAGCCACGTGACCCGGAAGTGTCTGCGGACAGCGCTGGCCCCCGGCCTCTTAAGTGAGATGGGCGCACAACCCTAGAGTCGGACACGACTGGCCCGTACGGGCATGGGTACCTTTACCTTACCTTTTTATTGTAACGGTTATTGGTTACAAACAATACAAAGCTGACTGACTCTATGGCTGTATACAGTATTGATGTGCAATTATAAAACTAGAACAACGTGCATGACATAGCATAATATGTCATGATTCTGGAAACTAAAGCAATGCCTTTCAGCCCTTCCCATTAAGTTTGCCTCATTTCTACAAGAAAAACCACTCCTTCCTTTTATAGAGTAACTAAATCCCAGCAAACGTCATTCCACTACAGCTCTTCCCCTTTGTCTCCTCAGTTTTAAATAATCTTTGTGGGCCCATGTGCAGTGTGCCCTGGGAGCCAAGAAGAAGTAGTAATTTAGGAGCAACAAAACAACATGGCAAACTCCTGGAATTAAACTGACCACAACTTTATTGATTACAGATGACAGTAGGCTTTGGCATAGGCATTGGGTATGTATCCTGAATAATCCAACCCAACTGCTGGATGATTATTCAGAAGAGTTGGTCCTGGGTTAAGGGTCAAGATGCAGCTCAACTAAAGTGACCCTCTCCAGGCCTCTATGGCCTGTCAGCCCCCACCTGGATCTTCAGACAGAATATTCAATCCAGACCCCTTTACGAGGGTACCCTGAGATTTTTACATGCCCAAGGGGAGAGGCTCTCTCACTGGTTGGGTTAGGCTAAGGATCCAACCTAGTGCCTTTTTTTCTGCCATAGTTGTGGCAGTTGCTATGAGGGAGGCAAACCCCCCCAAATGGGCCTAGTACGTCTACAGGCAGTTTCCTGTTTGGTCCCGAATACGGCAACTGACTGAACTCCACAGCTGGGTCATACACATGCAGAGCCGAATGTACAGGGAGGGAGGGTAGGTAGGTGGGACAATTTATTGCCTACTGTGGCCTGGCTCAAATTGCAGCTGGCTTAAATGCAGCAGCAGGGACTGGAGTGAAGACTGTGTTCACCCTGTCTGCCACTGAAGCTCATAAATGAATGAACAATGTCATCTTAATGTTTTTCTCTCACACTATTGCCACCCCCTTACTAACAATTAATACCACATTGGGACAATATATGGGATAAGGAACGTACCCTAAATTGGTATACATTTATACTTAATAGTATATCCAGACTGTCGCTATCTTCAGGTGGGATTACACCACATTGCAGCAAGTTCAGGTTAGATGAATGGGAGGGCTTGGGCAGTAAACCCACTTCCCCAAAAGTCTGGACATATTTTAGATGAGGAAAGCAAAAGGACAACGCAGTGGAAAGTATGGGATAACGCTTGCTTTGACACTGCATTCTCTAGGCTCCTTGCAAACAAATCAGAGTGAATGTTCATCAAATTGTCTCATATCATCTGATCTTCCTGCAAACAAATCAGGGTGAATGCTCAGTAAGCAGGTCGTCTAGAAGCACCTTTGGAAAAGGTATCTGTTGAAACATTTCTGTTTGCGCTTTGGGGTGTCTGAGAGATACTCTCTTCAATTAGCTTTTTATCTGCATTCGCACTTGAGAGATAGTTCAGAAACAGTCATATTCTTTGCCTTTGAAATGCTTTTCCCCACCCAAGTTTCATTTAACTCATGGCAATATCCTGTCATGCCATTGTGCATGGCATGACATTTGATCTGTTGTGGAATAAAAGATCACCATCAGGATTACCCTGGAGGCTCCTATTGTACACTTATTAGATAAAGTGCAGGGTCGGGGGGAATGAATTTGAAATGAAGACACTTGGCTCTCTATGCTTTAGGTGCAAATAGTATGAAGCTCCAATATTTATACAGTTTCTTTCACAGACAGTTCAGTAAATATGACCTTATTTTTTTCTGAGAGATTTGTCAGAAGCAATAAATAATTTGAATAGTGTCTTCATCAGCTTTTCACAACCCAGAATTCATGACATCTACATATTCATAGCATTTTGAAATGAATTCAGTTCCTCATGCATGTAAAGTTAATTGTGTCAAATGAGCCTTGCAAAGCATCATAAATTCTGGTGGATAGCATAATTCAAAAATATCAGAACTATATTTTTTAGTGCCGCATTTGCCCTAAAACCTGGTCACCTTAAGGTTTAGTCTATTTGAGAAGTCTCTTTGTCTTAATAGAATATTATAACACCCCTTTCTGTTTGTCATACAACAAAACAAAGTTTCCCTAAATGGTATAATTTGGACATCTTTCATAGAATTCTGATTATGAATGGCTGCATTATATTTGTTTAAAGGTTTTGTTCTCTGGCTTACAATAATTTGGTTTGCATGTAATGTTAGGCCAGACCATGGCTTAACATGAGCAAGCAAATGGGGAAGCTCCTAGAGAAGACGTTACAGACACTTGCTCTTTCTTTGGTCATTCTGCTGCTGCACTACGCTGAACCAAGCCGTGGTTTGGTTTAATGTGTTATCCTAACCTAGGCCAATAGTTTAGTTGTCTCCAGAGAAACCATCAGCTGTAACCAAAGTTTGTCCTAACCATAGCTTAGCTCAGTGCCATGCATCAGCAGACTGACAGGAGCTAGGAGCAAAGCAGCCACAATATCTTCTCCAGGAGCCTGCATGTTTGCTTTTAATGCTAGGTCGTAGTTACATGTAAGCAGGACCATTGTATCAAACATGCAATTATATCAAGTGGTTTGGTGAAAATCACATGTAGAGTTATGAAGCTTCCTCCCACCCCGAATTATAAATAAAGTCATTGGCTGGCAAGTATTG
Source organism: Podarcis filfolensis (assembly GCF_964270895.1). NCBI lineage: Eukaryota > Metazoa > Chordata > Lepidosauria > Squamata > Lacertidae > Podarcis > Podarcis filfolensis. The sequence continues at coordinate 75,382,125 of NC_139605.1, read as the reverse complement.
CGCAGCTTTCATCGAGTTCTGCATATAACAATAAACAAACAGCTGATGATAAAGTCAGTGACACTAACACAATAATTCAACATCCACCATAGACCTGGGCAAAGGGGTAGGCCTTTTAGTGATATTGAAAGGTATACAATGTTGGCAGCAGACATACCACACCGAGTGTATGTGTGTCATTCCACTTTGGGAGGGTTTGCTACCCAATCCTGTCTACTGTGCTTCAGTCAAGGCTTCTGTTTTCAGTAGAGACACTTGAAAATAAGGGATAGACTAATTCCCTCAAGTATGCCTTTTTTGAATGTCCACTGTGAAGCTATGAATTTACATTTTTTTGGCATGTTCTGCTCAGTAATATTAATAGCAGAGATTACTTCTGCGACAGCAAATTAGATAAGGAAGGAGCCTCCTATGCTCACTGCCTGCCACAGAATTAGCTTTATCTTTAATATTAATTTGATTGAAGAGAGGCTGTTATAATCCCTGCTGTGCTCAGTTATTTAACAGTATTTGAGGGGCAAAGTGGAGAAATGAGGATTTGGCAACCAATAGTACTATGGTTTTTATTTTTATTTTTAAAAGTCCCAAGCCATCTAAAGATTCAAGCAAACAGAACTGAGGATTTGTTATTGTTTTCTGGACTATTAAGTGCCTGTTTCATGAGTATGTTGGGAACAGAAGTGTCAGCCCAGGATGCTCTCAGGTCCCCCTGTTATAGCAGTTTACTGAGGATAGGAATGCTGCCACTTACTCATTGCTTTGGAGGTCTTGGAGCAGATTTGCATGGTCTGGGGAAGGACTCCAGAGTTGTGGTAGACCTCTAAAAGTCTATTGTGCCTCGGCCTTATTTCAAGTAAAAAAAAAAGGTAAAGGACCCCTGACAGTTAAGTCTAGTCGTGAACGACTCTGGGGTTGCGGTGCTCATCTCGCTTTACAGGCCCAGGGAACCGGCGTTTGTCCACTCTGCAGACAGTTTTTCCGGGTCATGTGGCCAGCATGACTAAGCCGCTTCTGGCGAAACCAGAGCAGCGCACAGAAACGCTGCTTACCTTCCCGCTGGAGCAGTACCTATTTATCTACTTGCACTTTTTGGGGTGCTTTCGAACTGCTAGATTGGCAGGAGCTGGGACCGAGCAAGGGGAGCTCACCCCGTCGTGGGGATTCAAACTGCTGACCTTCTGATCAGCAAGCCCAAGAGGCTCAGTGGTTTAGACCACAGCGCCACCTGTGTCCCTTATTTCAAGTAGGAAAGGCTTAACATAGTCCTCTGTTCTAGCACCATCATTTGATTGTAACTAAATTCCAACATATGGAATCCCATCTAGCTAAAGTAACTTAAAGGGCTGAGTCACTGCAAAACAGCAACAACAACAACAACTTACAGTAATTAGGAACCCCCTCAGTACTTTAGTCTCCCGTGTTTCATTGTCTTGGTAAGAGAAGTTTAGCTGCAGCTGATCAGACACACAGCACACTTCATTTTTGCAATAGGATTGAAATGGGCAGCAGCTCGTTTAGAGCAAAGGAAAATTCACACAGAGGTCACGGAAGAATCTTCCTGCTCTGCGGTGCTCTCTTCTTTGATGCAGAGTTTTTTTTGACTGAGGGCAAAATTTTAAAAAAGCTTATTGCTGCTGTTTCAATGAGACTTCTTTTGCAGAAGATGTGTGCTGTAAATAATTGATTGAGATAACGAAAACCCAAAGACCAGTGTAACCTAATTGTAAAGAGTGTTTCTTAGGATGCATCGTTTATACTGGAACTCTGATGTTGTCATGGATAATTGATGTTCTTCCCAATTATATTTCGTAAGAAAATATGACATTAGGTAAACACATACACACAGCTTTCCCCCATAAAGTGGAGGAATAAGGTTTCTATCGACTCATCTGGCTTATACAAATGTTTTCCTCTATGAACTGTTTGTGGAATGGTTCGGTTGAGAAATTCATTGGGAAGTACTGGGTATTTCATCAGAACTGAAAAATAGGATTGCAACTACATTCTATCAAAAACACAACTCACAGTAAACCAGAAGTATAAGCCAAAACTGGTAGAGGGACATCAACATACTTGGATACTCTTTCTTTTTGCATTACCATCCTGCCCCAAACATATTATTGGGAGTCAGGACCTTGATGTTCTCATACATGTACTATCATTCTGCATTGTGAGATCTGCTGCTGAAAGTGCACCACAAAATCCATGGTGCAGAACAACTATGATGAGTGCAATAGGTGAGTATGAGCATATCCAGGGTCTTGTATGATAAAGATAGGAAGAGACAGCAGCACAAAGGGGAGAAGATAGAAACTAGAGGTTCTGTGAAAACTGTTAATTCTGAAAAAGGTAAATGCATTTTATTGGTGGGTAGCATTCTTAGCTATTTGGACATTTCTTTGTGGAAAAATATCATGTTATAGGTTGGGAGGAACCCCTCAAACTCAATAAATTTATGAATGCCAGAATCTAGCTAATATTTGGAATATGAATGAAAAATACAAGCTTCAAAACTGTACCAGAAAAGAAATCCCTGGGCTAGCTTATGCAAACCAGCCTGGCTGGCTAGTTAAGAGCAAAACCATTAACAGACAAAGGTGCTGATCGCAGGTCATTAGCACATCAAAGAAAGGGTCTCAGATCTGTGAAAGGCAGAGGTTGCCAAGGTGATATGGAGCAGGCTGTATTCACAGTGGGGGGAAACTTCCTCTAAAAAGCTAGACTTGGGATAGGAGATGGTTGGGGAGGAGTTACCTGGGCAAGAGGTATGCTGGGAAGAAGGAGGAGAACTAAGAACCATTTTTAGCAGGCTGGTTGAAGGCAGGCTGGAAGAGATGCCTTGGACTCCAGTGCTGCACTGCTGTGGGGAACAAACCTATCTCGAGATGACCACACTGTAAGATCTCTCCATTTAACTTCAGGTGTAAATTTGTGACTAGATCGTATTTCTTAAAGCTACAACAGCCTCTGCTGTGTCTAGATTCTCAACAGAAACATGAACCCAGAGTGAGTGCCTGGAACCCCCTAGAATCTTGCAGAGAGTGGGGGGTGGCATTCAAATACAAATGTATTAGAAAAGTTACTTGGGGAGCAGCTAATGAGATTTAAATATATTTCAAATGTCACTTCTGACACAATATTTCCCACCTCTTCCCCCACCTTCTTTCTGTGGGAATTATGCTGAAAGTATACTGTGGATGAAAGCATTATATCAGTCTGAGTCCCTGAGAGCTGCCTTGGGATGAAGAAAAGTAAATGCCACTTGGGAGAAAAAAAGATAATTGATTTCAGAATTAAGTTCTCAAAGAGGTTGCAGAAGGTAAGAGGAGGTTTAGACACTGCAGAGATTTATTACTTCAGTTGTCAGCCATGTCAGTCAGTTGTTGTTTTGCTGGTGATGAATGGCAGGGCTTTGCCTAGAAGATGTAATAGGCAAAGGCTGAGAAGGGACATTTAGGCACAGAGTGACATATCCAGTGTCAGATGGCAGGTTTAGGAAAGAGCTGGGGGAGGGGGGAATAATTTGAAAAAAAAAGTTTAATTTGATCATTTTTGCTTTTATGGGAGGTAGCTGTGCATGGGCTGCATGGCTCCTCTCATGCTGTAGCACTGCAGAGGACACTTGGTTCAAAACCATTTGCTCTGCAATAAATAGAGCACTTGGCTTGATTAGGGCCACTTCAAAAATCAAGTTGGAGTCCTCATCCAGAAAGCACATACTCCCCAGTGTTGATCGGAGCTATTCAGTTTGAAAAATGTTGCTGGGAGAGGTTAGTAAGAGTCATTCCTCAGGCAGAATAAAATGCGTAGCAGATTTTGGCAGACAGTTGTGCCATACATGTGGGTGGTTTGGGCTGAAGAGCTTATGAAAAAAATTGTTACAGCTTATTAGAGTGCCATCACTGTACTTTGTGTACATAAGAGCTTGTTGCTTAATAATTACTGTATAAAACTAAGAAATCAATCAAGTTTTCTGTCACCACCCGCCTTCTGCCTTCACACTAGCCTAGTAAATATGTCAAGGAATGTATGCATCCTCCTCACTCTTCTCAATAGGAATGCTTAGGAAGGAGTGTATTTCTGGAAGTTGTTCTGTATTTTTATCTGTTTTGGAAATACTTGCTTTGTGTGTGCGCAACAGAGACAGCAATGTTTCATTTGTGTTGTCTCACATCCGATCAGGATAGGAGCAAGAGTTAACTCTGCATAACGAACGTTTAACATAAAATAGAATGACTTTCCTCTTTGCCTTTCAGGCTTGGGTTAGCCAAAAACAGATTCCATGTAGGAAGTGCATAGTTATAGTTTTGAACTTGCCCTTAGGGGAGATAGAAAGCTTCTGGAGTGTTAAATAGGAGGTGTGTTGGCATAAGAATTCCTGGCTTGGGTTACCATGGAAGCAGACTGGAATAGTCTCCTCTATGAGGGAACAAGACATTTGCCCACAGCTCTTGCCCAGCAATAGGGGACCTCTCAGGAGTAGGAATGGGGGAGGAATTCAGTTCAGCTTGTATTAAAGGCAAAGCTACCTAATTCAAAATTGAAATATGCACTTTTCCAAATTGTTCAGTGCAACTATTCAGGCGCAAAATGTCTCAGTGTCCATAAAATGCAACGATTAGTGAGACCAACATACAAAGATGCATTATTTTAGCGTTTGTTTGTTTTTTGCAAAAATGTATACAGTTGGTAAAGTTGCATACAAACATGTTAGGAGAAATTCTCATTAAAATGCAGCTGAATTTTCATGACAACCTTTTTTTAATGACAAAATTATGTTGAAAAGTTAAGTTTGGAAAAATAAGAAATTGAGAGAAACCAAAATTGACAAATTTGCCCAGCCCAACTCTGCTGTTGCCTTATGCTGCAGAAGCCATGGTTAACAGGAATACAACAGGAATATTGCTGCATGCCACCCCAATCTGGGAGCCTGCCATAGACCTAGCATTGTTCCAGGGTATGTGTGTGCAGTGGTGGGGAACACATGGTAGCTGTTACCAAAACAAAAAATAATGATGAATAACACTCAGAGAAAAAGTTTACAGGCGGCAACTGCATCGTTCCTTCTTTGACCAGCAAGCCAGTTAACGCAGAAAAAGGTCAAGCTCTTAAGACTCAGTAAAATCTTTCTGCTCATTTCACACAGTGCTTTCAATGACTTTAATGCAGGAGGCCAGTGAAGTGTACAGAGGGATGTTGTTGTTTTTCCCTGAGGTTCAGCACTCTTAGGAGCAGAAATAATGGCATAAACGTTTTGAAGTATGAATCTAGTATATTTTGTTTTGGAATTGTGTTGCTTAGTGCCAGAGGATGAGGAAAGCATGTGGCTTGGTTAGCTGCACTGGTTGGAGGTGCTTTAAAGAGATCTCACCCCCCTCTTTGATTTTGTATTTTATCTATACCTTAACGATGCTAAATTATATTTAAATGATTTTGAAATTCGGTAGAGGAAGAAATATTGAATGCATACTCTGACAGTTAACTCAGTAAGCTGCCATAGATGTAGGAAGATCGGAAACTGCTTTAAATTAAGCCAGTCCCTTGATCCATCAAGCGCTGTGTTGCTTACACCCTACATGGAGATGTCAGGGATTGAACCTGGGACCTTCTGCATGTAAAGCAGATGCTGCACCACTGAGCTATGCCTTGTTCCCCGTGCTGCTATGATGCTACAACATCATATTGATTATATGCTATTGATGTTGTAGCAGCAGCATTATGCTGCTGCTGTAATTTTCTGATAATTCTATTTCCTTCATGAATTATTCGTGCCTGTAGTTAGTGCCTTCATTCTGCGTAGAACATTACTTGTAAGAAGAGAGGTCCCTGCTCAGAGAGGCTTACCATCTAAGATTTGGCACAGGCCAAGCAACAGCAGAAATGGAGGTACATAGAGGTGGGGTAAACCGGAAGAAATGGCTGTCTTAGTAGCAGGAAGTTATAGTAGGCTAGCATTAGCATTTTGATTAATTAATACTGCCTATGTGACTTTTGCTATCAGCTTTTGCTAAATGAAAGTCAGTGACAAAAACAAGTGCATATGTTCCCTGACCGATAACCTATGAATACAAAGTAGGTAAGGAGTCCTTTGTCTATAAGGCAAATCTTTTCCATGCAACAAAACATTCAGCTTTAAAATAGATGTTTTAGCCACGATAGCCAATGGATATGTCTCCATTTACAATATCTGCTGCCTTGATTTTTTATCATTGGTCCTCCCCCCATGGACCATTTGAAAATTGCTGAGGGTCTTGGCAGACCTCTTCATGATTTTTTTCTGCCTGTTGTAGCAATTGTAATACCCTGAGGTAAATGCTGTATGGTTTTTAATTATACAGTAAGCCCACAACTTAATCACATTTAACTCGTGCACATTCAGCTTTATGCACATGGCACTTGAAAAATAAAAAGGAGGCGGAAATGGTGTGGGCATCAAGATGTCTGTCCCCCACTGTGGCAGTCCCACCTGCCGTTGCATCCAATGTGTTTTGAGTATAGGAGATTTTGGCTAAAGGCACAATCTCCAGAACGTAACCACCGTGTAAGTTTACTGTACCCACTTACTGTAATTTAATCACTTCTTTCATTTCTTACATCGTATTTTATTGTACAGTGGTACCTCGGGTTAAGAACTTAATTCATTCCGGAGGTCCGTTCTTAACCTGAAACTGTTCTTAACCTGAAGCACCACTTTAGCTAATGGGGCCTCCTGCTGCCGCTGTGCCACCACTGCACTATTTCTGTTCTCATCCTGAAGCAAAGTTCTTAACCCGAGGTAATATTTCTGGGTTAGCGGCGTCTGTAACCTGAAGCGCATGTAACCTGAAGCGTATGTAACCCGAGGTACCACTGTATTACATTTTGAATTCCAAAGATTCTATAGAATTCAAATAATGTGTTCCTCACAGACATATTGTGAACCACCTGAATGAAGCTCACAGATCACTGGTGGTCTGTGGACCACCATTTGGGTACTCCTGTCCTATGTAATAGTATTTATTGTCTGAGTGAAGAATCTGGGGTGAGAGAGGGATCAGTGCTGCCTGCTTGAACATTGCAGCACATGCTATTGTAACTGTAGCACATCTTAAATAATATTATTATGCCTTCTGGGTTCATGCTAAAGCTGGTGTTCAAAATTCTCACTGTGTCAGGGAACAAGACTTTTTAGTCTACACGTTTCACTCTTGACTATGCAAAATATCTGCCTATTGTTCATGTTAATCTTAATTTATTAATATATTTACATGTATCCAGTTTGTCCACGTGTATATGAAGACATGTTTGTTGGCTATTGTGGCTATGGCATTTATTTTTTAACGCTATCATTTTTAAGTTGTATATTTTTCGGATGGGATTGATTTGTATTATATTCACAGACTACCTTTATATAAATATAAAGGAAAACTGGCATATGAATGCTATAAATAAATAAATGCCAATATTCTAAGTACTTGTTGTAGAGATTCATATTTTTTTACGTTCATGTAGCTTCCTTACGCTCTGCTAGCTATTATATGATGATCTGGCTGGAATAACTCAACTATCATCCATCAATAATTCATAATATAGTTGGTTATTAAATATCTTTTTGATGTGTTTATGTGCCTCTTGGGCTAATAAGTGAAATGGCTATAACTGAACACCGTATTGACATTCAAGTGCAGTATCATTTAAAACCATTTGTTAGAGGTGACAACACTTAACTGTAAGAACATACTGCTTTTATGGCTATCAAGTGCTTGTGTATTTCCATTTGTTATGTGATAATCTAGTCACAATCATGTCACAGAGCTGATGCTTAGCGCTAATGATGTTAAGGGTTTGCTTACTCCTGTTTGAATGGCACATGATTACTCTAGCTCTGATTATAGTGTATAGCAGCCCTCATTAAAGATGGATATGGTAATATCTGGTAGCATAATTCTTACTAGGGCAACCAGGAAACACATGGTGGGGATGATGATGATCCCCTGGAGTGTTGTTGATTCTGATAACATTTGACATATTTTTCCTCCCAAAGAAACTCAGTAGCAAACTGCAGGTTTTTGTACAGTTTCATTGCAGAAATCCTGAATGGCAGAGAACACGAATAAGACGGCTGTTCTTTGCAATAGGCACCTTGCTTCAATGACACATGCACTGGTTACATCTAGGCTGTATTACTGTAATGTTCACAAGCACCAGTTGGTACAGAATGCAAAAGCCGTAGGGCATTTGGAACATACTGCATTGCTTTTATGCTGTTTCCACTAGCCAACAGTGGGTTTCTGGACCCAATTTAAAGTGCTGATTTTGGCCTTTAAAGCTCTAAACCATGGCTAGTCAATGTGGTGTCCTTCAGAAGCTGTTGAACTTCAACTCCTCTCAGCCCCAGTAAGCAGGGCCAATGGTCATGGATAACCCCATAGGACCAGACATCACAACCTCTTACAATTGCATGCCCAAGTTTTATGATCAACCACTGAAGCTGGCTCTTTATCCTGTTGATAAGAGTTGTTAGGTTGATGGGTACTAGGAACAGGGCCTCTTTGGGCCTATGGCTGTGGAATTCACTCCTTCAAGGAGTATATATTCTTATTTGCTAAGCTTTAGGAAAAGTCTTAAAGCATTTTAATTGCTTTTCATTAGTTACCATAATAAAATTGATAGTGTTCAATCTTAAGAGGGTGGTAAAGTGATTTTAAATATGATGGTTTTGGATACTATTGTATTTTTATGAATTGTGTACACCATTTGGGTGGTTAGTTGTGCCCTAAACCCAATAATATAATACATTTACCAGTGTCAATAATCATTTCCTCTCGAAATATGGAGGTTTTTGTGCAAAGCAGCATGGACAAACTATTGCTATAAATGAGGATGTATCTTCTGGGAATCACTGATTTGCACACTGAGAGACCTATTCTCTTTACAGTTCATAATGATTATTGCTAATGGATGGATGGATGGACTGACTTGGGTATATTTGCTAGCCTTTACATTTAAAAACAAATAACAAGAGATTATTTGCTGTGCTATTGTAATCAGGCTTGAGAAATTCTTAAATGGAAAGCCACCTTTTTAAAACTACAAGTCATATGGTAGATGTCTCAAAAGGTTATAATACAAAATCCACTGAGTTTTAGAATTTAAGCTACATTATCCGTTTTTACAGCAGCGTACATATGCAATCAAGCTTACATGTTTATTTTTAGCTTTTGCGGAGTTGGTGACACATTGTTAATTGCATTTTATTTTTTGATATGCAAGGTTAGATAGCAAATTAGTCACAATCTGGGATTATGCACCAGTCAGTCCCACTAGACCACTGGAAGGTTTTTGGTAGGAGTGAATTTTTCTTTAATCTCTTGATTATTGTGGGAAGTATTCATTTTCTCAGAGGGTCATCTGTACAACTATATAGGGATATAGTTTTTCTAATAAACATGCTCTTACATGTCTGCTACTTTAGAAGCTAAAATGAACCCAACTTTTTTAAAGAAGAGGGGAGGAACTTCAGGTTCAAACTAGATTTCTGAACATGTGTGTTTTCCATGTGGCATATGGCTTGTGCTTCTGGCTTCAATCATATTTATGCTGTTCATGCTGCAGATACCGGGAGCAGTTTAGGGATGCAGAAAAACAGTGATTCAGTTTGCATTTAACAGCAAAGGTGATGGCCTGATGTACCTTTAGACAAAACCTTCTTGACCTTCCCAAACTTTAGAACATTTGCTGGTTGCAGTCTTTATTTCATGTCTACATTTTAAAACCAAATTATCATGAAAATGGCAGTCCTCTTATTATCTAGCTCAGACAGGATCTGGTCTTGGGACTTTCAAAATTCCTGTAGAAGAGATTGCTGTAGAGTTCATATGCTTGAGTTAAACTTCATGTCAGCCATTTACTTTTTGAGTTTTATACTGAAGGACAGGAAGGGGTCTGAGTGGCTCTAAGTAAGTGCATAGTTATTTATGTTGTTGACTCTTTCTCAGTGTGTTGACCTAACAATAAAGCTGAATGTATTTGTTCTTAGACTTAACTTCAGCAGAAAGTTATATGAAATGGTCTCAGCATGTTAGTTGTGTGAGGAGTGCGTTCTTGGAATAGCTTTTCTTAAGCCTCAATGACAGCTTATTTGCTGAACTGTAGATCCCTAAAGAGCCAACCCTGCCATGAGGCAGAATGAGGAAGCCATCTCAGGTGGTCCTGGGGAGTGGGCAGTATTGTGTGTGCCACATGGTCTGCCCCAACCCCCTGACCTAGTCTGTTGTTCTAAGGTGTGGCAGAGACATTTTTCAATTGCCAGTGCTGAAGTAAGATTCAACTGCTAGGCTGGTCAGCTTTTGTGCATTTTCTCCTTTGCCTCAGGCAGTAAAGTACGTCAGACTGGCTGTGGATCCCTAACAGGCATTTGAAAAGGCTTTATCTCCATTGGCATTTTCTTACTGTTGCAAGTTTTTGCACTCTTTGATTCAAAGCATTAGATTTGTAAACAGAAAACAAGATTGTAACCAGTACCATACTACAATACTAGCTATAACCATTATATATAAAGCACATATAAATGTATTCTTATAATGGTGCATTGCATAATAGTGATGGTTGCCTTATTTGTACCTTGGATTTTGGATTCTCATTAGATGGATCCCTGTGTGAACTAAAGTAACCAAATGTACACAGTTTTTGAATTAGATGAGAGGGTCATGAAGGAAAGGGCATTTTGTTTTTTGTTTTAATTTTTTAAAATAAACTTACAAACTGATTAAAATAGAGGAAATATGAGAATACACCCCTATACAAAGCATTGATAATAATTCTATCCAATAACAATCTTCTCCATGTGTCTGTTTTATGAAGGAAAAGATTCATAATAATTTCCATGCCATAAAGGCATAATGTTATTTATTGTAGCAGCAAAAAAGCTTTATGCACATTAATACCTATCTTCTTTTTATTATTTGTTTAAATAAGAAATAGGGTCTATTAACTCAAAGATTGTTCTGTTCTGAATTCCTTCACTTAGTGTACCACCTCAGTAATTTTGCCAGGCATAAATTCTAGGAAAGTACCCAAGTTTGTCTGTTGCAGGAGGCATAGCTCCTTGGATGCTATATGTAGCCTATAACACCTGCAGAAAAACTTTAAAAGAAACTTATCACCCAGACTGTGTGAAGTGAGGCCAAGGGATTTTCTTCCTGGAAGAATAAACAACATGACATACAACTCCAAGTGAGATTTCTTTAGGCAAAAGGCAATGATGTTTCAGATGAATAAACTGTGATTTCAAAGTATTACTCATTAAGCAAATTGGATCTGATGCGGTATCAGGAATTTCTCTTTACAGAAGTGGCTTTTCAGTTTGCTATAATTTCCCCAGGAGGTGCATCTACACTTTCAGTGTCATAAGCCCTTGAATAATTTTGGAGTAGAAGAATGCATGTATAAAATTTCATTCTTTCTGTTAAGAGGCTATATAAACTAATCCTCAAATTCCAGCCTGCATTTCATCCACTACCAAGTCCTTTCTCTAGATCCCCTTGTGGCTGGAGGGATATTGCGTGGGTACCAGACAGAGACTACCTTTCCAGATGTGGTGCACAAATCTAGCTACACCTCTGTATACTTTTCAAAAATGATGAGAGATAATTTTATTTCTTCCAGTTGCTTTTTCACAGATACTTTCATAAGGCCTAGCTGCTGCTTGTATAACATTTATAACTCATTTGAAACCAGTCTCTGGATTATTAAATGTTTATTATGTTATTTGTTTAGTGGCTGTAAGCTGGCTTGATTATTTTTGTAAGTATAAAGGCATGATATAATTGCTGGAAGGAAATGACTTTCCAGAGCTGGGCAAATTCTGAGGCTAACAAAAGCCCAGTGGCTTTCTTGTTAGTAGTGAAAATGAGAGGAAAATTCAAGTCCATGCCCAAGGGACTGAATTCAGCAGCAGATGGTGGCACTGAAGTTCACAAATGCACATCAGTGAAGGGTTTCTGGAAAAAGAAGCTTAAACAAACACCAGTTCTCCCTAATCAAAGCCCACAGCCTTTGCAAATTGCATGACACATACTTCTTTTGGCGTACAGAGATCTGGAAGACTCATCATCAAATCAAGATTATTAAAATGAGTTAGTGCTCAGGGTCATAAATTGCTGTTTGGACAATGGTTGGCATCTCAAGAAAATCATTTAACATTTACCAGCAGTGATGCTGCCTGCTATTTTTTTTTTTTTTTAAAGTGGAATGAAAAGAAGGCTTTGAATGGTATGGAAGCAGATTTGCTTAACCAAGAGGATTACAGGTACACTGATTGAGTGTCTGAAACTTGTTTGAGAAAGGCACACTTTAAAAGAGTTTTTTGCTATCCTTTTCCATCTCCCAAAGAGAGAGAATGCCATCCATCTCTACATCTGCCAGGTGAAGATGCTAGTACATCATGTCACTTTTGGTGTGCCTGTGCTCTGTGAAGTGGCTATAAGTTGCTGTCAATTGTTTGCAGAATGTAAAATAGGATAGCACAAGTAGTTCTTGTTCAAACCTGTCCATTATTTATGACTGGCTCCCAAAGCTCTTTGCTATTCTTAACTTACAAGCTGGACTCTGAAAACAAATCATTTGTGCGGTACAAATTATGAAGATCCTTACCCTAGTGTAGCATTACCTGTAGAGACTGTGTGCCTTCTACCTAGAGATGCTGTGACACATTGCATCTTCTTGCCAAAATACATGCCAGTTTGTGTTTAATAAGGATTTAGCCTTCCTCAAGTGGTGGCAAGAGAGGTCTTAGACTTGTGACCCCACTCACATTCTCACAGATACACTCAGTGGGTCACAATACATACAAATGTAGGACAGAGTTCCAAAATGCTGCACCATTTCTCTCTCTTTCTCTGGGATCTGAACTCAGCTCTTCCTCCTCCTCTTTCCCATTGGCACCTGCATAAGTAGTTTGGACGCTTATACCGTATTTTTTGCTCTCTAAGACTCACTTTTCCCCTCCTAAAAAGTAAGGGGAAATGTGTGTGCGTCTTATGGAGCGAATGCAGGCTGCGCAGCTATCCCAGAAGCCAGAACAGCAAGAGGGATTGCTGCTTTCACTGCGCAGCAATCCCTCTTGCTGTTCTGGCTTCTGAGATTCAGAATTTTTTTTTTTCTTGTTTTCCTCCTCCAAAAACTATGTGCGTCTTGTGGTCTGGTGCGTCTTATAGAGCGAAAAATACGGTAATTATACTTATACTAAAATCGATATGTTATAGCACTAATTTACTAAAATGTATGCTGCAAGCAGGCTCCCTGTTGAGTTGATTGTGGCTGAGCATTTTGCAGAGCTTCAGTGCAGTCAATCAGCATAGTTGCTAGAAGTAGGCAGAAAAGAATGTTACTTTTACTGAAAGCTGAGTTATGGCAGGAGCTAGAAAGAAGGAGCAGAGGAAAATGGAAGGCTTTTCAAAGTGGAATAGTTCTCTTCATGTTTCAGTTTGATGGAAATTATTGTTTACTCCCCCACCCTTTTATTAAAATACTGTCCCTAAGACAGCAGAGACCAACCTGTCACTTTCTAGATGTTGCTGGTCTCCTATTCCCACCAGCCCCAGCCAGTATGACCAATGATGAGGGGTGATGATACCTGTAGTTAACAACATCTTAAGGCCATCTAGGCTAAGAAGTATTTTTGTTCAGTGACCTCTATAAAGCCATAAATGTATGGATTATTCATATAAAAGCTGGATGAAGACTAGAATACCTTCCTTAAATACCTTCACAACAGCTGTGTGAAGTAGGCTAGGATTAGTTAAGTGAAAGTCAGTTTAAATGTGAAACCACGCATACTTGGAGTATTTTCAATTTTGTTTGTTAAGGTTGGTAAATTGTTTTTTGTTTGTGCTTTGTTGTAAGTTGTGAAACTCTACAAGTACTGGAAAATTTTTGTAGTCAATACAAGATTATGTTGTAATAAAATGTTTAGTCTTTAAGATACCTCATGACTTATTTTGTGTTATCTTACGTCATTATTCCGGTGTATGTATTATTTTTATAATTGCACCGGGGCCCTAACCACCATTATCTAGCCTTGGTGATAGTGAAGAAAAGAGCTTCAGTTATGAATTATACCTGGAAGAGGGCAATAAATCATCACCAGGGAAAAATAGTTAAAATAAGTTTGCTATAGTAAATAAACACAAAAAATGACGAAAGTCAACATTCATATGTGAATGCTGAGAATCCCAGAAAAAGTTCAGGACTGTCTAAAAGTCAGGGTGGGGTAAGCATTTTCCCACTTTGCCTCTATTCACTGATGTATATCCACAATCACCTAATGGTCAGGAGTCCCTTTACCTTTACCTTTAAGCAACAACATTTTGGACTTCCAGTGTAAGATCATACTTCTGTATATATATCTGCTCAGAAGCCATGGCACTTCTTGCTGCTTATACCTACAGTGACATAGTAGACACAGTGAACACATAGGCAACACACTGCTTGTGGGTTACATGTTTCTTCCTACATGGATTTCCTTTCCTAGTGAGGAATTCATAGCATTTGAAGCAGCCAAAGCATTACCATCAGTAGTTTTTACGAGCATTGCCTTTAGAATTTGCCCTAAGTAACACATTATCAAGGAAGTTTCAGGAAGTGAAATTGGTACTAAAACTAGTTGCTGCTGCTATTGTTTTGTTGTTGTTGGAGTCATTATTGCCTGTAGGTTACTAATTATATCATTTCATCAGACTGGAGGCTTTCTTTATGCCGATCCTGGGAAAAAAGAAAATTGAAAGAAGATGTATATGGGAAAACTGAAATAATTCACATTGGCTTGTAAAAAATACTGCTTTCTAGCCCCAAAAGTGCTTTTTAAATTTTATCTCAGGCTCTGCTTATGTTGCTTCTTCCCTGTATTCTAAAATTTCAATTCTGCCTCTATAATCGATTCATCAAAGTACATGTATTGATTTGCACCAGTGATGTTTCAATTTCTTCCTCAATGACAAGGTAAGAGGAGACATGCTTTGATACTGTAAAACAACAGTAGCTTCACTCTTGAAGAACAGCCTTGGCACGGCATATACTGCTCATTCATTTATTTCATTTTTTGAAAACAAGCAGTGTGTCTGTATCATTAATAACAAAACCATACAACGTCTAATCTATCTTAGCGAACACACCTAAAGACGTCGTACCATGTTTTCTGGCAGAAAATACTTTTCTCTAAGTAATGCTTATTACTGTTTTAAAACTACACTATGGCTATGCACATAGTTATGAATTAAAAAGACACAAGTAGCTTTTATGTGTACCATTGGACATTATAAACTAGCTTGAAGAAGGGATGCATCCATGGCAGCCAAGCAAACTTGGGTGTGACATATATTATTTTCACCATAAATGTCAGTTCCTCAAATATATTGCATGCAACCTAGGCCAGGTTCTGTTATCTAAGGTAGGGCAATGTGCTTTTGCTTTACAGCTGGCTAGGGTGAACCAATATTTGTTTGGAGTCCTCTGAAGTTACAAAATTTCACCAAGGGCTGCAGGCAGTTGCAATCAATAGCTGTTATGTGTAGCTTGAACTTGCACAATCTGCCTCCCAGGAAGCTAACGGGACAGGCATAATCATCATTCTCTGTTATTTTGACAAGTGCCTCAGTCTATTATTGCAATATAAGATCATATGCTGTGCAGAAAGTTGTAAACATGGAACAGATTTTTCATGCTAAATGAACTTAAATATACCGAGCTCAGCAGAATGCCAAATGAATCAATGAACCTTTTAGTAATAGTACGAAAGAAGAACACCCCACCCCAATAATAATATAAAGCCAACAATGCTTGCTGTGGCTGACGGAATGTTGTGTTAGCGTCTGTGGATAGGGTAAGGTCTGAACATCTGTTATTGAATTAAAAGGCTTCTGTTGCCTAGATACATTGAGTCAAAAGTTGGATTGGATGGGAGAAATCCATTTATTTGTATGCTGACGGCAAATGTCAGAGCTCTTCTTAGCTTGTTTGTCTTCATTCCAGCTTTGTCCTTTAAGGACAAAATCTCAACTAATGTTTAAGATGACAGGCTTTTTCAGATATCTCATTTTGAGGGCATGAAGTTAAATCAAAGGGCTCCTAACTGTGAAGGTTGTTCAATAATGTGCTTAGTATACTGGATTCTGTTCCCTCTTAGATTCTTCTGTAGAATTGAAACACCTATTGAGTAACCTCACTTTTCCTAACTTTTAAATTCTCTAGCAAATTTGGAATGAAAGCATCTGATGAATATTTCCAGTGGCTGCCTCTACGATCTAACGAAGTATTGTACTCTGGTTCACTAAGGAACTGTTTTGCCTGCATCCCCAAAGTTTCAACCCAGGTCATATTAGATGGTTGCTGTTTTAGTTATGAATAATTTGATAGCTGGATCTTTGGAAGTCAGATGTGGCTGCATGCATGTTAGCTACTGGGCATCACTATATGCACTTATAAAAGTGTACAGTGCCCTGCAGAAATATGTACAGTGGTACCTCGGGTTACAAATGCTTCAGGTTACAGACGCTTCAGGTTAGGGACTCCGCTAAGCTAGAAATAGTATCTTGGGTTAAGAACTTTGCTTCAGGATGAGAACAGAAATCATGCGGTGGCGGTGAGGTGACAGCGGGAGGCCCCAATAGCTAAAGTGATACCTCAGGTTAAGAACAGTTTCAGTACGGACCTCCAGTACTGGACCTTAAGTACGGACCTCCAGAATGAATTAAGTTCTTAACCCAAGGTACCACTGTATTCCTTAATCAAGTCCCCCATGATTTTGGTTAGCAGGAAACAATTTGAATCTGACTGGCCTGATACAGCCATATAATATCACTAAACATTTGGAGGAAATGTTTCTTTTCTTTAGTACAATCATGTCTGTTACATAAAAAGACAATGTAATGAATTTGGATAACATCTCGTGATTAAAATGAATTGAGCTGTGGCTGTGGCTTTGCTTGACAAGGAGTAAGGCAGCTACCCAGTGCAGATTATTTTGGGTGTAATTGGAGGAAAGGGCATCATTAGTTACTTAATGTATTGTATTTATACTACTATGGAGATGTGCATGTGATATTTTCTTTCTCTGGGTCCAATATACTGCCTAATGCACCTTGACTGGGGAAAGCCATTTCCTGCTCTGCTTCTCGCAACAAAATGCCAAGGGCCAGCCCTGTCAGGAATAAAACTAAAGAACATCCATATTCCTTGATGGCTTGTTTCCCATGATATGTTAGATAAAATATTGAGCTGACCAAGTTGGGGACCCATTCGTGTTGAGAGAGCATCAGAAAGAAGTCTCTCCATTCTGAATTACTGGCTCAGAATAAAGTCTAAAAAGAAGTGCAATACATCATGTAGCCATACCTGAATCAGTAAATAAAAACATTGTAAATGGGTGGGATAAAAATGGCTACATCAATAGAAGAGAGTCTTTTCTTAATTTATAATTTACAGAATTGCCCTGAACTAACTGGGATCCCAGTATCACCCCGCCAGCAAATAACTTTACTGCTACAATGACTAACCCATTTTATTGTTATCCTGTGCTCACACACATTTTTAAATATTTTCCAGCAGTTTCTAGCTCTTGCAATCTATATTTAGAGTAGGTAAATATGGCATTGGGGGGGGGATTGAAAAGCTGTAAACTGGGGTAGCCAACATGGTGTCCTTCAAATGGTCTGGACTATAGTTGCCATCATCCCCAACTGTTGGTAATGCTGGCTGGGGCTGATAAGAGTTGAAGTCTACAACATCTGGAGGACATAACATTAGCTTGCCCTGGTATAGACAAAGTTTAGAGTGGGTTTGGAAGAGGCAGTTGTATGGATGGTTTTCCCACTAATACAGCTCCCTGTACCTACTTGGCAGACTCTACCTTAGGTGGCCTGTTGCTTGCTAATTTCCCAATGGAACTCATTTTTGCCTTTCAGAGAGTAAACTAAGAATGACTCTATGGAGATCACAAGAAAAACAGACTGCCGTTGAGCAGTAGGGATAAACCTCTGCTATAAAACTGGCAGAGTTTGGGTTCATTTTCTCATCCCACTCTATCCCTCAGACTACGTTTGAAGCATGAGTTTGCATGCAGAGTGTGGTTTCTTGGAACAGCCAAGCAGGTAACAAAGCTGTTGCTGTGTGGCATCATCAGATGCTGATATCCCTTTTATCTGAGTTTGAGATGTCATACTGTGAGGTTATCTGGACAGAATAAATATCTCAGATATTGAGGTAGTTTATGAAGACACAACAGCAGGGCTTCTACATTAGTTTATTAGTGCTTGCAGAATGTAGGATAACGGAAACGTTAAAGGATGACTTTATAAAACCTTCATAATGTATTACATGACAGTGAAGGGACAGGAATGATCACAGCCTGTTTCTATTTAGTTATTTATAAGAAAGAGATGGGATTTATCTTTTTTTTAATGCTGTGATGCAGTTACATCAATATTTGGTCTGGTTGCTAGGAAATGGCTTAATAATAGAGAAATTAGAGAAATATGTTTACTGCCAGACATCCTAGTCCATATTTCTTTGTTTTTAGCACTTTTTGTTTTTATCTGTAAGCGGTCTTGAGTCCTGTCAGGGGAAAACAACAAAGCGTAGTTGACAAAATGCTTCTGGTTACAAGATGTAGTGAGGTTCTACTGTTGTACTCAGGTCCTGCTTTCAAGCTTTGCACGGGCATCTGATTAGCCTCTGTGAGAACAGGATGCTGGACTACATGGGCCTTTGGGCCTGATCCCACAAGCCTTTCTTATGTTCTTAGTTCACCATAGCCATTAAGTGGAGAGTGTTTTGGTATTAGGATGCATATTATTTCACATGTATTCTCACTCTTCGTTTAGTGCTTATCTGTACAGTGAGAAACACTGTTTCAGTTGAAGCCCCTGTGCATTTCAATACTCGATCAGACTTCATAGTTAATTATGAAGTTTTAATTAAGACTCCACAAAATATACTAAGGCTACAATTCTAAGACTGTGTATAGGGAAATAAAACACAATTAGTCAACAGGATATAGTTATGTGTTTAGGATCACTCTGTAGTAGATGCTTTTAACCTTCCTTCCTTCCCCAAACTCACAGGGATACTGTATTGATAGAGTCACATTTTTAATGATCCAATTATAAAGCTAGCATGAGCTATTCTGCCAGCAAGTGAAGACCTTCTTGTTCCAACAGGCTCTTGGGAACTGACTGCTTTTATTTAGGGGGCTGTTGCTGTGCTGTTTTTTTTTGAGGGGGAGGGGTGTTGTCTGTATGTTTTAAATAGATCATAGATAGGCAGACAGACAAATAGATAGTTTTAATTCTATTAAGGTGGGGGTATAAATAAATTAATAATAGTAATAATAATAATAATAATAATAATAATAATAATAATAATAATATATTCTACCAAGGGTAGCTCCTCATGCAGTGTGACAGAGATATAATCTGCATTATAATTCCACAGTAAATAGAATAAAGTAGAATTTTAAAAAGGCAAAATGTTCATAAACTTATAAAGTACCATTTGATGCCTTTATTGCATGTCAGATAGACTGCAGTATTGCTGAGTTTTGCTGCACAGGAGCTTGACAACCACTATCCAGTGACTCTAAAAATAAAATTCCCAAAGGTATTTTTTCAATATACATGAGAATATGAGCAGAAATTGAGCCATGTTGCCAAATGAAAACAGAACACAGAGGGAAGTTTGCTGCCACATTTAAAATTAGCAGAAGTTTGTTCTTCAGTCCCAGTGCTTCAGTGTATCAGTAATTGTATATTGAACTGAATTAGCCTTAGTTTCGAGGAAAAGTGTATGAAGTATGCTTTGGTGTGAAGTTATGTTGCTGGTAAGACCTGTGCAAGTTGCAGCACAGTGTCTCTACTATATATTTTGGAAAGTTCATAGAATCATCGAATTGTAGAGTTGGAAGGGACCATGAGGGTCATCTAGTCCAACCCCATGCAATGCAGGAATCTTTTGCCCAACATGGTACTCAAACCTGCGACCCTGTTATTAAGAGTCTCTACCAACTGAGCTTCGGATACTTCTTATGCTATCGTAGTGAAATTTTATATAAGGGTTCCTGAGAACAATGAGCTGGTTTTCATATCTGTTTGGATACAGTTGGATGCAATTTTGAATCAGAATGGCAGACTGAACTGGTCAAAACTGCACTGAATTTTTTGTTTCTTAGAATTCCTGAGCAATGTCTGGTGTGAGGCTGCTAGTTAAGGATGATATTAAATGCTAGTCCTACCCAGAGTAGATCCATTGAAAATAACTTAGTTGTGTCCATTAACTTCAGTTGACCTACTCTGGAGAGGACCAGCATTGAATCAGAGGCAGATTTAGGGAAGCATGACCAAGTTGCCTGCACTGGGTGCTGAATTGATAGAGTGCTGCAGTGGCTGCAGTGGGCGTCTGAACAATGACGAACAATGGAAGGTGAGAGGCAAGGGAGCACAAATTTTGGCATCACACAGGGCGCTGCTTAAATTTTAAATCTCAAATTCTATCACTGATTGAATACCACCCTTAGAGCATATGTCTGGCTTATCATTCTTTTATACTTTTGTACCCTTCTTAGGTAGCATATCAGCATGTAAGTGTATTCTTCTTACATAAAATTTACATTCCCTGGGTCAGATTTGGCACAGGGCCTGCCAGTTGCTGGCCACTGCATAGGATATACAATAAATTGCAATTTTCCCCTGCCTTCCTCTCATTACAGACTATAAGAATATGTTAAGACTTGATGTAGCTCATAAAAACTATTTGCACAATGGAATATGAATCAGAAAACAAACTCATTTGGAGTGCTTACACCTGGAGCTATGATTATCATAATTAGTTATTGTTTGGCAATGCTATAGCAGGAATGTCACACAGGGTGCATAACAAGCAGAAGGCAGAGACTTCAGCACTGCAGGAGTCTTCTGTTTATATATGCTGCAGAGACCGGTAGCAGACACTGCCTCATTTACTCGGGCATTTATTTGCATGTGTGAAACAAACACCAGCTTGCTATTGAGATGATTTTATTGATTCCTTTCTGGTGTTTCTGAAATGAGGTGGAGAGCTAGAACTGATAGTTTGGCATTATGGTGGAAAACCCTCAGCCACCTGACAAGCCTTCTAGTTGAGTGATGGCTAACACAGGTTGATGGAAAGTTCAGTTTTATTTTTGTGCTCATGTGCACAATAACTAGTGCAGACCTAATCCTAAATTGTTTTAACTGGTTTGATTATTTTATACTGTTGTAACCTGCCCTGAGACCTGAAAATGAAGTGCAGGTAAGAAATCCAATAAAATAAATAAATTCTGTTGCCAAAAAGTCTACAGAGTGCACCCTCCCCCCTTTACAGCAGACAAGCTAATGTTCCATTTAATAAATGTCTCACTGTAGTCTTCCTCATCCTCTGTTGGGAATCTGTTGAAAATCAAAAGCATATCAAAGCATAAAGAAAGCCCAGATGAATTAAAGCCCTTGATGCCTTCACTGTTATTGTCTTTCGTGCATTTTTTTTCTTTTTTTAAAAAAAGAAAGATATCACTTCAAAGCTACTCATCTGGGAAATTATCTGGGAAGAGAAAATGTAATGCTAATACTCAATTTCAATCCTCAAAACAGCAATATGACTTATAAGGAAGAACCTTGAGATAGAAGTAATAGGAAGCTTTTTGATTTTACTTTTTAATATGGGATATGTGTAAATCCTTTACAGCCAGCAAAATGTGACAAGGTTGTAATTGCAGCAAGGTAACTAAAGTATACAGTTCTGGGGTTTGGGTCATGCCCAGTCAAAATGTTTTTCTGTAAACACTGAGATGTCTTATATAGCCCGGGAAGCTGTTACTTAACAACCAGTCTTTGGGAGGATATATTTAAATAATATGGATGTATACTGTTATTTTTCCACTCAGGTTGAAGTATATATGAGTCCATGAATTATGAGTGTATGTTCAAACACCCAGGTGTAGGGAAATCTGAAAACTGACATGTACACAACCAAAATAACTTGGATGGTCCTAGAGGAGTGGTTGGCAGCTATATTGGACAATGGACAACTGTTTTTGAGAAAAGGGGCTGGTGCTGTGATGATTTTATTGTTATTTTCTGT
The DNA here is from genome assembly GCF_964270895.1 of Podarcis filfolensis. Classification (NCBI taxonomy): domain Eukaryota; kingdom Metazoa; phylum Chordata; class Lepidosauria; order Squamata; family Lacertidae; genus Podarcis; species Podarcis filfolensis. Next base: position 75,359,997 of record NC_139605.1, on the reverse strand, counting down.
GTTTTTAACAGATCATTCATATTATTTTATTTCTACTAGTGTTTAATGACATTTTAATTATTGTCTTTTTTAATATTTTAGCTTGATCTATTTTATCTGTTTAAGCTACCTTGAGACCTGAACTGGGGATAAGGAAGGATATAAATAATAATAATAATGATAATAATGTTAATAATAATGCAGCATGGGCTCTATAGTGTTAAAAACAGTCTTCAGTTTTATTCCATGATCGCTCCCCACTCTGGTCTTTGGGATTCTTTTTTAGAGGATTGCAGGAGTAAAGTCTGTAATGCCTGTCAAATTCAGTAACAGACCATGTGGATTCTACAGCAGGAGACTGATGACCCCAAGCGTATTCTTATACACACTCACATAACCTATATTTCATCAACTTCCATAAAGAAAATGCTCACTTTCATTGGACTGTGTTTTGTAAGTCCATCTGTGGTCAGAAACATAGCTGTTGCTCCCACATCAAGGAAGGAGTGAACAGACAATGTGTTCTGAGCTGCAGGGTGAATTGAGGCATTTGGTGAATGCCGAAGACTGGACACACTCTTTACAGTCAGATAAAATTATTCAAGTGGACCAGGGGAGACATGGTTTAGGTGTTCCAGCTGAATGACATGCAAAATGTTTAATCAAGCTCAGACTCGTGCTTTAAACATAAAAGCATGAAGCTGAGCAGAGAAAGAAAAGATTCAAAGTGGAAATTTAAAAAGATATCTATAAAATTTGATTATTTTGATCAGAACTAAAGTCTTAGATCCAGGGTAGATGAAGTGAGATGAAGATCTAGGGTGGATGAAGTGAGATGATTGGCATGTTTCCCCCCCTTTCCCCTCCTCTTCCTAACATTGCCCCTGCTCTGGTCAGTTCCAACATCTCCTGATTTGTAAAGCAATATTAATCAGTTAGGGCATTGTGCTGAACTGTGTTATGCAGTCTAGCTAAATTAGGTGTGGAGCTGTGCCAGCTAGATCAAAGAAAAGTGTGTAGCAGGGTAGGAGAGCTGAAAAATGCCAATGTATTTCACATCTGGCAAGCAAAACACCCCTTTGGTTTCAGATAGTACATGCTTAAAAAGTCCAGGGTACAAATTTCCTCAGCCCTCTAGTGGCTATGGTGGCTCATTTACCAGAAGTATTTATGGTTAACTCTGGAAGTGTATACAATGGTACCTCTGGTTACAAATGCTTCTGGTTATAAACGCTTCAGGTTACGAGCTCTGCTAACCCAGAAGTAGCTGCTCCTGGTTGTGAACTTTGCCCCAGGATGTGAATGGAAATCACGCGCCAGAAGCACGTGCGCAGCAGGAGGCTCCATTAGCGAAAGCGCACCTCAGGAAAAGAACAGTTTCAGCTTAAGAACGGACCTCCAGAACGAATTGAGTTCATAACCAGAGGTATCCCTGTACTTCATTCTGACCAATCTCCTGGTGTATATTTTGCTCATTTACCTCTGGTAAATGAGCCACCCTAGCTGCTAGAGGGCTATAAAAATTTGTGTCCCAGGCTTTTTAGACTTGCCTACCCATGTACATGGGTGGTGCTGTGGGTTAAACCACAGAGCCTAGCGCTTACCAATTGGAAGGTCGGCGGTTCGAATCCCCACGGCGGGGTGAGCTCACATTGCTCGGGCCCTGCTTCTGCCAACCTAGCAATTTGAAAGCACACAGTGCACACTGTGCAAGTACATAATTAGGTACCGCTCTGGCAGGAAGGTAAATGGCATTTCTGTGTGCTGCTCTGGTTCTCCAGGAGCAGCTTAGTCATGCTGGCCACATGACCTGGAAGCTGTACGCCGGCTCCCTCGGCCAGTAAATCGAGATGAGCGCCGCAACCCCAGAGTCGTCCACAACTGGACCTAAAGGTCAGGGATCCCTTTACCTTTACCTTTTACCCATGTACTATCTGAAATCAAAGGGGTGCATTGCTTGCCAGATGTGAAACTTTTTTCATCTCTCCTACTCCACTAGTGTGGTTTAGCCCTCTGGCAAACACTGCAGCGCCTTTAAATCATTATAAAAATAGTATGTTTATTACATGGGAGCTTCAAAGTACTGCAAATCTTAATACTTAAAAGCAGACTATGCAAGACTATTCAAATGTATGTAATCTAACCCTGTTCCACAGATTTCTTAATTAATTCAAAGATAGGTCATTAATGAGTTATTAAACTAACAATCAAACGAAGAATGTGTTGTGAGAAGCTTCTGGCTGGCCATTGTGAGAAACAGGATGCTAGACTAGATGGGCCTTTTGTCCGATCCATTAGTGTCATTATATTATTTTTCTTTCCATTTTTATCTTTGGTTTCTAGTACAGTAGTTGGGAAAAAAGATCCCTGATGGCATAAACAAAAGAGGTCTATGAAATGCTAACTTAGGGAAGTACATCTTCTGAACTGAATATATGTTTTTAACCAAGATTAGTTCAAGCTTAATGTGCCCCACTGAACAACTGTGTCATGATAGTACAAAGTCCATGGCTTGTGGGCTGAGAATGCTCTTTCAAAATCTGTGTTCTTGATGTCAGAAGGAAGCGCTAAATTATTGCCATTATCTTCATGCAGGCTGGCCCACAGAATCCCTACTGTGTAAGCAAGACTCATAATAGAGAGGTAATTGTAAGGTCCAGATAAATGCAGTTGGTTTACTGTAAGCAGCAAGCAAGGAAAATTAACATCATACTTTCACACCTGCAGATCTTTTATCTTAAGGATTTTTAAGTATGAATTAGACTATAACAGAAAAGAGTGCAATTTTAAGCAATTCTGCATTTTGACATAGTCACGCTGTGTTCAATGTCTTAGAAGCATTTAAGTGCCTGTATTTTCTCCTTAACTTCACTGCCCTCTTTGACATCTTGATCCTTGCACTAATGAAAACCTGTACAATATCTTCAAAAGATTAATCCTGCAAATCAAAATTACTAACAATATGCAAGTGCATGAATATGCAGTGAAGTCCTATTGATTTTGATAAGATGTAACAATGTTTAATTGCACCACATGGGTTAAGTAAAAATTAGGGTTGGGTAAAAATAGTTAATTTTCACTGTGAAGTTTTACTACAGTATAGAATATCTTTTTGCTCTGATATAGCTTTGGAGTGGGCCTTGGAAGGCAGAATGGCTTCTGCAGTTCACTGCAGCTACTGAAAGTCTCTGGTGTTGGGAGGCAGGAGATGAAATACTCTCCTCTCAAATGATCTGAGATTGCTGAGAGAATGAGATCTTACTGTCAAGTGGCTCTTGACCGTAGCAAATGCCTTCGCCTCACAGGATCAGATACCTTCAGCCAAAGTAGATCCATGACTGAAGGTCTCCAATCCAGCAAGGAATTTATCCATCCTTCCTCTCTAGACTCTGCATAGCATATAAAATGTTCAGGTAAATAATGCTCCATAATTGAAATTTGTTTATACAGTGGTACCTCTGGTTACGAATGCTTCTGGTTACGAACGCTTCAGGTTACGAGCTCCGCTAACCCGAAGTAGCTGCTCCTGGTTGTGAACTTTGCCCCAGGATGTGAATGGAAATCGCACCCCAGAGGCGCACGCACAGCGGGAGGCCCCATCAGTGAAAGCGTGCTTCAGGATATGAACGGTTTCAGCTTAAGAACGACCTTCAAAACGAATTAAGTTTGTAACGAGAGGTACCACTGTATATGTATTTATATACCACAACTCCTATAAAATATCAGGATGGTGATACTTAAAACAATATTACTATTATTTAATAAGAATTTATTATTTATTTATTTATTTATTTAATTAGTTAGCTGCTGTATCTTGCCCAAGGCATTAGCTTTTTTTGCTGCTGGCATCACACTATTGACTTATGTTAAGCTTGTGGTCTACTTAGACCCCTAGATCCTTTTCACATGTACTACTGACAAGCCAGGTGTCTCCCATCTTATAGTTTTTCCTGCCTAAGTGTAAAACCTGACATTTGTCCCTATTGAAATCCATTTTGTTAGTTTGGGCTCAGTTCTCCAATCTGTTTTTAAGGTCATCTTGAATCTCGATTCTGTCTTTGCAGCATTAGCTATCTCTCCCAGTTTGGCATCATTTTCAGAGTTGATTAGGGTCCCCTCAGTACCTGCATCCAATGTTTTTTTAAACATGTTGAACAACAACAGTCCCAGGACAGAACCCTGTGACATCCCACTTGTCACTTTTTTCCAGGATCACACGTAACTGTTAGTGAGCACTCTTTGGGTTTAGTCAGTCAACCAGCTACAAATCCACCTAACAGTTACCTGGTCCAGCCCACATTATACCAGCTTACCAGCTTTTTATTATTATTATTATTATTATTATTATTATTATTATTATTATTTATTCCCAACCATCTGGTGGGATTGCCCCAGCCCCTCTGGGCAGCTTTCAACACATATAAAAACACAATAAAACATCAAACATTAAAAACTTCCCGAAACAGGGGTTCCTTCAGATGTCTTTTAAAAGTTGTATAGTTATTTATCTCCTTGACATCTGATGGGAACAAGTTTCACAGGGAGGGGACCACTGCCAAGAAAATCGTCTGCCTGGTTCCCTGTAACTTCACTTCTCGCAGTGAGGGAACTGCCAGAAGGCCCTCAGACCTGGACTTCAGTGTCTAGGCTGAATGATGAGGGTGGAGACGCTCCTTTAGGTATACATGGCTGAGGCCATTTAGGGTTTTAAAGGTCAGCACCGACAGTTTGAATTTTGCTCGGAAACGTACTGGGAGCCAGTTTAGATCCTTTACGACCAGTGTTTTATGGTCCCAGTCACCAGTCTAGCTGCTACATTCTGGATTTGTTGTAGTTTTCAAGTTACCTTTAAAGGTAGCCCCACATAGAGCACATTGCAATAGTCCATGTGGGAGGACTTTGTCAAAAGCCTTACTGAAATCAAGATACACCACATTCACAGCATTCCCTTGATCCACCAAGCTTGTAACTCTATCAAAGAGAGAGAGAGATACAGACAGAGAGAAAGAGAGATTCTTTTGGTAAGACTTATTTTTCAGAAACCCATTCTGGGTCCTAGTAATCGTGTTTAAGTCTTAGTAATCAAGTTTCTTCATATTTCATTCATACTTCTATTTCATTGTAATCCAACATGGCCATGGCACATAATCTCAGTATAACTTTGCATTCCTATACTTTACACCATACCCTCCTATACCCACACTCCAATACTCCTTCATTAATTTGAGATCAAATAATATATGAGATGTGAAAGAAACTAGCAGAGAAATCAGGGAGGCAAAATCCTGCCCAGTTTTCTCTATGCCTTTATCAATGAGATATAGTTTATCTTTACTTTTATCAATGGGATATAGTTTTGAAGATTTTCTAGTAAGTTTATATTTAAGACTTCTGTCTACTCAGAAGTAAGCCTCAATGGGACTTTCTCCCATGTGTGTCTAGAATTGCAGCCTCAGCTTGTTCTGTTTCTTAATGTAAGACATCCATAAAACTAGTCTCTCAGCTTCCGATCTTTCTAGTAGATTTAATAAACCATTAAACTCGCAACTATAAACTTAGTAATCACGATTTGGTGATGGTTATCAAACCTGCTTCCTTGGGCATGTTTCACCTTTTTACCTAGCTTGCTTGTTAAGTCATGAAGTTGTTCATGTTTCTTTCTCATTTCATTAATGTTGATGAGGCAATCAATATTGGCAAGGTTTGAAAGAGAAGACACTACTTTCAAATGTGGAGACAGGGAATGTATTTCTAGAAATCCCATCATGATACTTCTCCAGCATTTTTATCCTCTTCATTTTGAGGTTACATATGCAGCTAGGTGCATTTCTAAAGATGCTTGCACATAAAATTCAAATTGCAGCCAGACTCTTAATGGAATTTTATAAGCCTATGAATAATAACGATGGGACTGAGAAAGCTGAGCAGCCACCTTGCAAAGCCTGCCCAATAAAGGTGACTTTTAAGGCATTCAGCAAAGTGGTGGGACAGGTAGAACACAAATGGGGGGAAATACTTTTTACTCACATCTGCAGGACTGAGTCTTCAATCTGTTTTTGTTTTTTTCTAAATTGACTCAGTTATTTGCTAGGAGGCATAATTGAAAAAATCACTGTCTGGGAGGAATTGCTATTTCCAACAGTGTATTTGGAAACACAAAGATAGCATCTCCAGTATCTCCAGTATCTTTATTTCTTGCAGTTACTGGCTCTGGGAAATTTACTAAAATATAGAAGGGTAAAGTCTTTCACTAAGGAGCTGCTGTAGTGCATACTTAACTGATGGGAGTCTTACTGCCTAACAAATCACACCTTTTAGGTGATCTGCACTCCATTCAGCAGTGATTTATACCACTTTCCAGTGATTCCAGTAGTATTCTCAAATTTCTGAGGGTCAAAGCATTTTGGGCCTTGCATGGGGCTTAATAAAGTCACATCCAACTCTGCTTTAGTAAGCTGTCACTCTGCAAAAGACATGCTCAAAAGCTTCTGATTCTACATACAAAATCCAACTGCTGCTTCATTCACATGGTCCTTGACTGGGCATGCATTATAATATTCTATACTACACAGCTATATATCAGTCTTGGAATTAATAGCACATTTATGCAACAGCTCAGGCATGCCAGTTTTTCAGTGGAATCATCTATGTCAGTGGCATGGGGTGAATTTTTTGTAGGGTAACAGTTAGGGCCAGGGGCGCCAGCTTGTGAGGGCAATTTTGTGTGGGTGAACATTGCACCTTTCCCTAAGCTGGGCAGAGGCTTCCCAGGCTTTGAGAAGGAGGCACCAGGGCCCTGACAGGATGCTGGAGCCCTCCTGCCTCCTTCCCAAAGCCAGGTAGGCTTTGGAAAGTTGATGGGAAGGCTCTTGGACTCACTGGAGCAGCACGCCTCCCTCCCTAAGCCAGGCAGAAGCTTCCCAGGCTTTGGGAAGAAAGCACAAGGGGACATTTAGGGGACTAGCCTAGTCCCTCTAGTCCACTGACCACACACCACTGATCAGTGTGCGTAGTTAACAATCTCAGCTGAAATCTATTTATGGACAAGTATATATGGAATGTTTCCTATAGGCCATCTTGCCCATGAGCTACATCAGCTAGATTACTGAAATAATGCTTGGCTTTGGATGTTCACTGATGTTGTATTCAGCCACTTGGAAAAATTGCTTATCGAAAAGCACATAGGAGCAGTTTAGAAGTTGCATGCTGCAAAAGCATGATATCTATTAATCCAAAAGGCAAGGTTAAACAGTTATGCAAAGGAAATGGGGATGAAAGTGCTTTGCTGCAGAGTGAATAATTGCAGGATAGACGTGCCTCTCAAAGAAGGTTTGATGGAATTAACTAAACAGAGCATTTTCATGGGTTATGTTTTCGGTTCACTATATGGTGGTGATTTTGCACACTGGAAAAAGGAGGATGGGGAAAGCCCAAAGGAACTGTGGCAGACAAAGTCATCCAGTAGAATAGGGAGGATTTGGAAATGCAAAGTGCCACTGCTCTAAATATCTGGCTCCATTTTATGTTAAGCCCATCCCACTTTGAGCTGAATATGACTGGAAGTAAGATCCACAACCAACCTCTGCAAGTATCCATCTCATCATGCAAATTATCCATGATTCTAAAGCAGAAAAATGGGGGAAAGAGCCTTACATGCTAAAAGGGAAGAGGGATCCAAGGAACAGGCTGGGAGGGGGGGTTCACTTCCACACAGGAGAGGCCTTGGTGGTACATGCTCTGGGTGCCATTTCAGCTTAGGAGAGTTTGTGCAATACCATTTCTCATAGGTAAGGAAACCTGTTAAACTCTTCTCGGTGTAAAGCTTTTTCAATCTATATATGGAAGGGGAATGTTTTACCCAGTGCTTTTGAGCATTCCTAGCAAATGCTGCAAAAATCTCTTGAGGTTTTCATAACTTGACAAGAGTATTCCATGCTGGCTAGCTGATTAAAGCACCCTTGCATTATGTTGTAGTCTTTGACTTCTGTGAGACTGGGGGAGAAATTCAGATGAGAAACTAGGAACCAGTGCCATTAATTGAAAAGGTACTTAAAATGGCAATATATTCATATGGTGACAAAGTGGTAGCTAGTCACTGATCAGTCTCCACTCCTTTAAGAATATGTATTGACGATCATATTTAGGACATGCAGATGGGAAGCCTCAACTATATCCTCATCCTTTGTGTATGACCTACCAATGGGGTGTATGTGTGTGTGTGTGTGTGTAATACATGACACACCCTAGATAATCACATTATAGTTGAAGTGCTGGGAAAATTCAATATCAAGTCTGCATTTTATTGCTCAACATATTGTCCATGTTGAAGGTCCCTTGGGAAACATTCTATTGAAATAGGCAAGTAAGGCGCAGCTGAAAGGATTTATTGGAGTAATTCAGAGGACAGTTTGTTCCAATCTTCCTGTCATTTAAATATTAAAATTCCTGACATTTAGAGCATAGAAAATAGCTCTTGAGTTAAGGGCATATCAATAAGCCTATGGGATCCTGAACACAACATTGGGATCTAATTACTGGACCAGTGGATTAGAACTACTCACGGCTGCCAAGTATCCCCAGACATTTAGTTGTTCATGATGAAATGAGATACACTGATTTAGTTATCAGCAGGGAAATGTGACCATAATAACAAAACATGACTAGAATATTCATAAACATAAATTTGATCTAACTTTGGATTGATGCAGAATATACAATTCATTTATACTTGCAAATGTCCATTCACAAAATCACAAAACATTAAATTTGCAATCATTGCACACTGCTTACTTTTTAGAAAAGCAACTAGTTTTCTAATATTTAAATACAAGATGAAGAAGTATGTATGAATGCATTTCCTTCAAAAGGGTGTACCTGTTATTTCATGGAGACAAAGTCAATGGATTTACTAAGAGCTTCGGAGAGACTGGCTGAATAAGAACACTCTAAAGGGCATTAGAAGACCATAGAATGTCTAAAGCAATTAGTATTTGCATATCACAAGGTTATTACATACAGCCTTCTTGAGTATTCTCATTCAGGGAAGCTGAAGAAGAAAAACACATTGTGGTCTCTGGGAAGGAAACAGACATGCAGAGGAGGGATGTTGTGGAGAGGAATGCTTTGAGGGCGGAAACTGATGCAGGAAAGATGGAGTTGGTGAGTGGAGCGAGCAGGGGGGCACCCCTAGTTAATCATTTTTGTACAGTGCTTAGTCATGTTAATATATTAGTAGTAGTAGTATTGCTACCCTCCTCATGGTAACAAATATTAGAAAAGTGCAGGCTGAAGTTGCAATATGACTGGCCTTTATTTATTTGCCCAAGTACATCTCATCCTCTTTCAATTGGCACTCAGGACTTATCCTATTATGTCACTACAGCAAACTTGATTCCTTAACCTTCATCCTTTAGCAGGAATATGAACCCATTTCTTACCAGCCAAAATTTAACACTTTGTAATATACCACAGCAACTTGACCAGTTCAAAGCCTCTTTGAATAATAATACACAGCCTAGAGAATGTTTTCACTCCAATCAATTCATTAATCAGTTGGGAAGAAAGAAGCAACCCAGAAACATCTCCCACCATGGCTTAGATTCAGCTACCCCTTTCCACTCGTGGAAGCCAGCACAAAGACTCCCACTCCCCAGGCCTGTGTCTCCCCCAAATCTGGTCAGGAGAGTCCAGAGAAGTGCTAGAACAGTACACTGGGGTGGAGGAGGAGAGGGGACATTACTCTGTTCAACAATGGAACAACGTCCTTAGTGCTACATTAAATTCCACCCATTGTGCTTGAGCTATGGAAAGCATGTTAGACATTGTAAGTTGGAAGAAATTATCCACAGTTTATGTGTTTCGTTGGTTCATTGGTTGGTTGGTTGGTTGGTTTTTAAGTGACAAAACATGTGTTAATTAGAAATAAATAAAACACTCTGTTCCCTGAGAGACTTGACATAGCAACATTTGTAAATGGAATTTAGATATCCAGGTCAGTTGGGAAGTCAGGTAAGTACATTATAAGCAGCACAAAACGTTTCACATTTGTGCTGGCACTGTAGTGATTCACTGAGCAAAAACCACAGAAGTCAGCTGCCATTTCTATCTTTGGCTACATAGAAACATACCATTTACTTAAAACGATAGCTGAGGGGAATTCCTTTCAGTTCTTCCTTCTAAACCAGTACTAAAGTAAGAGCAAATGTTCAAATGACCCCTATGATAGAACCAGGGTGTTGTCACTGGTGATCAGATTGATAATACAAGCCTATTTTAATGTACTTTTTTATTTTTTTAAAAAAAGCTTGTATGATGCACAGAACCTGGCTAGATCTTCAGCAATTCCCTCCTGCAGCATTCTCTGTGTAGGTGTTAGCTGAATTGGCATAGAGCCCATTTAATTACCACACTAGCTGAACTTCTGCATCTGGGCTGAAATGCAGGAGTATTTTCTCAGTGTAATTAAAAAGAATTCAGTTCCTCTTAAGAGGCCGCACTAGCTTATATGTATTAAGAGCTTGGGGGGGGGATCAATCTGTATGTTTATGCTCCTTGAGTTTCACATTTTCTCTTGGCCAAGGACTCTGCTTATGTGTACAGCACAATATTTCTTTCTGTAAGGGAGGAAATGTGAGCTAATTCCAACGTCAGCTCCAAAACAGTATTCCTTAGCTGGAACCATAATACAACGCGACACAGAAGATTGACTTGGAACTCTTGGGATGGTTCCACTGCTTATTTGGCTCATGAGCTTGTTTTGTTCCAAACTGAATACATATCACCCCTTTGCACAATATATGGTTCTACATGGATTTCATCTCAAGTTGACTGGGAGGGGGGAACCCTGCTTTCTGTACAAGAAGAACACCCATCCTGCAGACTGTTGTAATTAATAGCTCGTTTAAAATATATCCTTCTTGGGAAGAGACTTAAGTAGGTGGTTGTCAGGAGCCTAGGCTGCCATCTTGATAACACAGCATGCAAGTCGTAATTAGCTTGAAGATTTATTGAAATACAATTAGCCTTGGATGTCTAACCGAGCGCCCATGCCTTATGAGTCAGTTGAGTGCTTCCTGGTTCTGCAGAATATCCTGAACATATGACCCTTGCGTTTCTTGTTTTGTTTCCTGTCTAATACCTTTCCCATACGTCTATTCCTTGGGCTTAGGGGATTTATTGCTTCTTCTTCCAGTGAGGAAAAACTGCGCCTCCTGCTTTCTGAAGCTGCCTGTGTTCCTTGAGCAGGCTGACTTCTCTCCCTCCTTCTCTCTCCTGACACCTTATCTACATTCCATTCTGTGTCAGGCGGAGGGGCAGGGGAACTGCTTACAGCTGTCTGACTGCTTCCAACTCATGTTCTGTTTCTATACTGGGGGCAGATGTGTTCATGACAGTGGTGGCCCAACAGCTCTTAATGCTCTTGGACGGGGTAACCATTATGGTGCCTTCCAAAGATTGTTAGACTACAACTCCCATAATCTTCATTGTTAGACTACAACTCCCATAATCTTTCGTTGGTTGGTTAGCTAATGGTGTGGGGTGATGGGAGTTGTAGTCGAACAACATCTGGAGGGCACCATGTTGGCTGTCCCATGCTCTTGGATAACATCAGTTATCTGGATTAATTTCAACCTGCTTTCAGGCTGAGGTTTGGCACTAAGATAGCTTTGGTCATTCTGCTGGATGAAAGACAAAGGGAATATTACATGGTTAATTCTCTTGGACATCTCATCAGCTTTCAGGGCTACTGTTCATTATATTCTTACAGCCTGGAGATGGGCACATTGTGCTCCGTTTGTTCTGCTACAGTGTTTCTACTGGAATGGCCATTTCCAGAAGGTCCTAGGAGACCATAGTTTTGTTCCAGCTACAGTATGTCAAACTTAGCCTAAAGGAGGTGAAGGAGATATTGATCTGGCTCAATGGCCAGATTCTGTTCTCCACCCCTAATCAACATGAAACTACTGAGTGAAATCTTCTGTGGAATTATAGTGAAGCATCCTCAATATGCTTATGATACCACACGCCTCACCTCTCTTCTGTTTTTAATCATATTTTTTAATCACATTCAGGTGATGTTGTGAAGTGTTGAACTGCTGCCTGAGATCAGCAAATGAGTGGGTGAAGACTGATAAATTGATGTTCAATGCAGATAAGGCACAGGTGCTGTTGAGTGGGTGGCCAATCTGTTCTAGGTGGGATTGGGTGCTATTGGATCTGGTCCTATATGCGGTGCCCCAAGTATATTACAAAAAGTCTTTCACTACCCAAGTCCCTTTCTGCCTCAAAATAGCCCGGCCAGTTATCCATCCATGCTTTGGTAACATTTTGTTTGGGCTACTGCAGTGCATTATATGTGGGGCTGCATTTGAAGACTAGAAATGGCATTTGGTTAAAACAAGCAAACACTTGTGGCAAGCTTGTTCACTTGGGTTGGGTGAAGAGGACATATCTCACTAATTTCAAATGAGCTACACTGGTTTCTAACCCATGCTTGTGTAATCTCTAATGCCTCAAATGGTTGGGTATCTAGAAGGACCAGCTTCTCCCACATGAATGTTTCCCCAAATTAAGATCCTCCTCTGATGCCATTCTCTGGGGTCTCTCACTTGTATAGGTGAGGCAAGTACTGCCTACAGACAGGTCCCTTTGGTTGTGGAGCCCTGACTACGGAATTCCCCCTCCAGGAAGACACTCCTTCTGTCTGATCTCTTTTTATTACCCCTTTGATTCACCTTAGACTTTCAGATTTATTCATTTATCTGTTTCAGTGCTGACATTTTATCTACCCTTTTGTTGGATTGTGCTTTTGGTGAATTTTTAGTTTTCATTATGTAATAGTACTTCTTATCATCTTTGGGGAGCCTCTCACCTGTCAAACACACTGAATGAATAAATGAATATGCCCAAGACCGTATTTGGGTTATCTTTTTTAACTTGCCCTTGTTTTCAATACATATATCAACATTTGGGCTCTGTATTTTTGTTGGTATGTATTTGTGTCACAGTTAATAGACCTTTTTGTTTACACAAACCACAGCTTACACAGTGTTTTCTAATAAACAGTATTTTTTATCTGCATTCTACAGTATCTAAATTCAACTAGATAAGCCATTCAAACATCGGCTTTAGATCCATTTCAGTCCGGTTTCCGTCCTGGTTTTGGGACCGAGATGGCTCCGGTTGGCCTAACAGATGATCTCCGTAGACAACTGGATTGAGGCGGGTCAGGACTGCTGATCCTTTTAGATTTGTCAGCAGCCTTTGACATGGTCAATCATGATCTTCTGGACCACCGCCTCGCAGACGTGGGGATACAGGGCATAGCCCGTAACTGGCTGTGCTCTTTTATCTCTGGTCGGGGACAGAGGGTGGCACTAGGAAGGGAAATGTCGTCGCGCCATTCCTTGGTGTGTGGAGTGCCGCAGGGCGCAATTCTCTCCCCAATGCTTTTTAACATCTTTATGCGCCCTCTTGCCCAGATTATCCGGAGCTTTGGGCTGGGCTGTCACCAATATGCTGATGACACTCAGCTCTATCTGCTGGTGGATGGCCACACCGACTCGGCCCCGAACACACTGACCAGATGCTTGGAAGCTGTGGCTGGATGGTTTCGTGGGAGCCGATTGAAACTAAACCCTTCAAAGACAGAGGTCCTATGGCTGGGTCGGGATGGCATAGGGATGAGGGACCAACTCCCTTCTCTTGCGGAGGCCCAATTAGTGCCATAGCCTTCCGTTAAGAGTTTGGGTGTAATACTTGACGCCTCCCTTTCCATGGAGGCGCAAGTTACAGCAACAGCCAAGGCGACATTTTTCCACCTTCGCCGCATCAAGCTGTTGGTCCCTTACCTTTCCCGCCCCAACCTGGCCACAGTGATCCATGCGACGGTCATCTCCAGGCTTGACTACTGTAATTCGCTCTACGCAGGGCTGCCTTTGAAGCTGACCCATAAACTCTAGAGGGTGCAGAATGCTGCAGCGAGGCTCCTCACGGGGTCTCTGCCATGGGAGCATATTCACCCAGTGCTTTTCAAGCTGCACTGGCTCCCGGTAGAGTACAGGGTCAGATTTAAGGTGCTGCTTTTGACCTTTAAAGCCCTTCACGGCCTAGGACCCTCGTACCTACGGGACCGCCTCTCCCGGTATACCTCACGGAGAGCCTCAAGGTCCATAAATAGCAACACCCTAGTGGTCCCGGGCCCTAAGGAAGTTAGATTGGCTTCAACCAGAGCCAGGGCCTTTTCAACTCTGGCTCCGGCCTGGTGGAACGCTCTGCCTCATGAGACCAGGGCCCTGCAGGATCTGATTTCTTTCTGCAGGGCCTGTAAGACAGAGTTGTTCTGCCTGGCCTTTGGCTTGGAGCCAATTTGATTCCTTCCCTCTCTTTCTTTTTTCCTTTCCTTCTCCTCCTGCGATGAGGCTACATTTTAATATTTTAATGTTTCAATATTTTAATGTTGTATTTTAATTTTGTTTTTAAGTTGTAATCATTCAACTTGTTTTTATTATTGCTTGTAAGCTGCTCTGAGCCCAGCCTTGGCTGGGGAGGGCGGGGTATAAATAAAAAATTATTATTATTATTATTATTATTATTATTATTATTATTATTATTAATGATTGTACCCTGTTTTCCAATAGCAATTACAAAAATAAAGGCTCACAAATAAGCATATTGAATGCAAATGTTAATAAACAAAAGCATGGGGGAATTTGGACTATGACAGTAGCATGCAGGGAACGAGTTTTCCTGGTAGACGCTCCCTGCCCCAATGAACCCTACTGTCTGTCCCAAGGGGGGAAACCTCCAGATTGCCATGTGGTCTTACAATTAGGGTAAAGGTAAAGGGACTCCTGACCATTAAGTCCAGTCGCAGACGACTCAGGGGTTGCGGCGCTCATCTTGCTTTACTGGCCGAGGGAGCCGGCATTCGTCCACAGACAGCTTCCGGCTCATGTGGCCAGCATGACTAAGCTGCTTCTGGCGAACCAGATCAGCACACAGAAACACCATTTACCTTTCTGCTGGAGCGGTACCTATTTATCTACTTGCACTTTGACGTGCTTTCAAACTGCTAAGTTGGCAGGAGCTGGGACCGAGCAACGGGAGCTCACCCTGTCGTGGGGATTCGAACCACTGACCTTCTGATTGGCAGGCCCTAGGCTACGTGATTTAGACCACAGCACCACCCACGTTCCCAGTGCCACCTGCATCCCAATTAGGTTAAATACTTGCAAATGGATCAATGTTGTTTTTCAGTACTTTATTATGCAGAGTTGCAGTACTAGTGAGATAATTCTGTACGAAACATTGGTTGGTGGCAATTCTTGATTATGTCTGATTTTCAGGGTGCTCTGATTTTTGGAATGTGTTGAGAAGGGGAGAAGGATTTTGCCATGATCTCACCACATCCCTTCCTAGCAGCCAGATATTTAGCCTCAGTGAGCCCTATGTACAGTGTAGACAATACAGTGTAGATGGACTAATGTTCTTAAGTGTGTGTAAAGCACTGCATGGCTAATCAAATGTTTCTTCATCAGGATCAAGTGAACTTGCAGATTTCTATAATACAGTTCTAACTTGAATGTCATTCCCAAACAGATAAAAGAGATTTTTGTTCAGCACAAAAGGGGTGGGATTCTTAAAAATCTGTTAGAAATACTGTAACTCCATGCTGCAGTGAGCATTAAACTGCTGTTGTGACATGAATGAAACTCTTTCTTTGTCACTACAGATACTCTTCTCCATGCATCCATGACAGCATATAAGTAGAAAATAATTATCCATTAATTCTAGGAAATATAATTTTACCCCTCTTCCAAAACAAAGCTTTTCATTCTTTTACCTTAATATTTATGTAATCTCCACTTTATTAAATATGTCAGTGTTGCTGGCTTGTAAGCTATTGTACATTAATTTTTAAAGTGTTTTAATACACAAATCTATCTAGCAAACATGCTGATTTATTCCAGACTAGTATTTGGATTCAAATGTATAATGTGAGTAGATGTTGCTGCCTTTTAAATTTTGGAATAGTTGTGCAGTGCAGTCCTATCTACTTAGACATAAGCCCCCCCCCTCACTTCAATGGGACATCTTCTGTAAGATATCCCTATACACACAGAGATGGGGATTTTACTGTGAGTTTTCTTGGAGAATTTAAAAAAGTGCTATTAAAAACAAATGCAAAGCATGTGTTTATATCGTTTTCGCAGCCACCTGTTCCAACTGGGTCATTTGCATTTGGCTTTTCTACCCACAAAGATGATTTTCTGGGAAGTAGCAGTAACTCATATTTATAGATCCTCTGGGTTTTTTTATTACTGTTAATCTGGTCAACATGCTGGCTTCCAGTAATTATTGCAGAGTGAACATGAAGTTGGAATTATCATTCAGTGAGTTTACATGTTCAACTGATGCATGTACTTTTTGCTGTCAAAGCTTTTCCCTTCAGCATTTTGATGTCACATATGC
Source organism: Podarcis filfolensis (assembly GCF_964270895.1). Classification (NCBI taxonomy): domain Eukaryota; kingdom Metazoa; phylum Chordata; class Lepidosauria; order Squamata; family Lacertidae; genus Podarcis; species Podarcis filfolensis. Next base: position 75,343,545 of record NC_139605.1, on the reverse strand, counting down.
TTAGTTACATTTCTTCTACATACATTTCTTATGTGGAAATGCCCCCTTTATGGGTTAGTTTGACAAAGTATGGGGATTGCTTGTAAGGAACAACCTATATCTGGGCAAATTAGAGCTGCTATGCAGGATGATTTATTGGTGAAATGTTTTCTGTTGCTTGTATATGTAGACTCAGAAATGGGACGCATAAATGTCCTACTAATTTTTCTCTAGATAGATGATATTTTTAATACAATGTTATGCTATACTTTGTGAATTTGATCTCTGCTGACTCTGAAAAGAGAATATGTGATTGAAAATGGGTGATTATGTTTTTAATGTTGGTGAATGAATATATCAGTTTGTGACAGATGCCATTTTATTTACAGTAACTTAGATATGCTGCAGTTGTATGATGATGCTATGTCCATCAGCAGCAGTTTTAATTAGTTTCAGAAGTACTAGCAAGAGATAAGGAGGGTATCAGCAAGCAAGCCAACAAATATGTAAACATATTCAAGCCTGATACTAAGAATAACTAGGTAAGAGAGTGTTCTACACCAGGGGTTCCCAAACTGGTGTGCAGAGCACTGGTGGTTAATGAGCTTCATTCAGATGACCCACAACATGCATGTAAAAATAGATTTAACATCCATACAGCATCTAGCACAGCAAATTACTATTGGTACAATAGGCAGAAAAATCATGAAGTGGCCCACAAAGACCCTCAAAAATTTTCAAGTATCCTGTGGTGAGAATATGTTTGGGAATAATTGCTCTAGATCTAAGGAGAGCAAAATGTATGTCCATCTGCTGTTATTTATTTACACAAACCAATTTCCTATTCTAGTCCTTGAGAATGTTGGTGGTTTCTGCATATCATTTGACTGATGTGGTGATAAACCAAAGCCATCCAAGTAGAAGGGAGGGAAACTTAGGCAAGTAGCTCATGAACAAAATTGGCAAAGATGCAAAAATTGAGATTCTAAGAAGGAACTCTAAATTTAATGTTCTGTGGCACTTACTGAAAAAAGTAAGTAAAAAAAGAAAGAAAAAAGATTTTGACATTTTGGACATTCCAGTGCTGTTACTAAATAACACTGGTAATGCATAATGAAACACTGAAAGCTCTGTAGAAAATTCATGACTGCAGGGAGAATTTCTGCAAACTTGTTTTTGGAAAACATCATTTCCATTTTGAAATTAAATGTAGTTCTCCCTCTTCCCTATCTCTGACATATTTTTTTTGACAAGCATCAGTCTCAATAAATTTTCTGAGGAGACCTGCTAAAAGAACATTGTACAGTATACTGTAGAAAATAGAAGCCCTGCTCAGGATCAAACTTTTGACTGGTCTACAGTAGTCAAAAGAAAAAAGCAATTTCAAGGACACATAGTTTAAATATACACTATTCCCCTCATGTTTTTAGGTTGGGAGTCATGGTTGTGTGCTGGCGATTCCAGCGTGATAGGTAATGTGCAATAGTGAAGCTGGTCTACTTTGACCAGGACTCAGCAACTGAACCTCACTGGTTACTACTCCCTGTTCCTATCTTCTGTAGGAATATTTGAAACGCTATGCAGGAATGCCATTGAGGTTGGTGGTTTGTCAAGTTTGCCAAATTTTGACCCTAGCTGTAGTAGAAACAGTACACTTAGTTTTGGTGGCAGAACTATCTGCATGTTATTTTATCTGGGCTCCGTAGATAGTCAGACATTGAGCAGGAAGCGGCTCACTCCTTCTGGCTACATATTCACCTGGCCATGTTGCCCTAGAAGGGGCTCTAGCACCTACCAACATATGCCTATAGAGTTCCTCCACCTGAAGTGGCAGGAGTACGCAGGTCATGAATAGCAGTCTGAAGTGAGTCAAGAGCTATGACACGGGCTATCAGAATTGATGAGCACAGCAGGACTGAATAACTCACCAAGAGTCAGAGCCAAAGAGCAAGTCGGAACTGAAGAACAACCAAGAATGCAGAGACACATCAGAAAATAGAAAGACACAGGCAGCTCCTGTGCCAATCAAGATTCTTCCTTGTATCTATCTTGATACATGCATAGTAGGGTCCCTTCTCACATTCACCAAATTTGTAGCTGATGGGATGGGCCTGGCCATGTGATAGGGACAGGAATCAACTGTGTGACCTTGCAATTCCAACCCCAGTTTTGTTTAATAGATAAAGTTTTGTCTTTATCTCTCTAGTATCTTGGATGAAAAGGAATGTGCATGATGCCACTGCCCATATTCAGAAATTTTTATGGGGCAACTAGGGTGTTTCTAGCCTTTTCCCACTTTTTCCTGGCTGCAAATATTATTAAAGACAAATCTAAGAGCAAAAAGAGCTGCCTGTTGGGTCTATAGAGTGGAAGGATTCAGGCGTGGAGCATCCAAGTTGCTCTCCAAAAAGTTCTCTGAATTGGCAACACCTTTTTGAAGGTGCCAGCTTTGATGCTTTGGGGTATTTGCTGAGGTTGAGCTGGGGGAGTAGGAGGTATTCTGCTCTGAATGCATATTTACATGTGGAGTTGATGGTCAGGTCAGATGTTACTTTCTGAAATAGGATATTCATGGCACAATAATTTCTAAGGCTGAAATTCTATACCCACTCACTTGGTAATAAACTCTGTTGAACTCAGTGGATCTTACTTCAGAGTAATTATGTATAGAATTTCCCCCCTGGAGATTCTGTTGATAGCATTGGTCCTGGACCTTGGAGCCTGGGGTTGAAATCCTTACTTGATCTTGATATCTTTGTGTGTGTGGATGTGTGGAAACTCACTGTTAATTCCCCACCTGCAAAATTTCTCACCTAACTTGCAAAATGTGAATCTGAATGTGGTAAACGAGATATCTAAATGCATATGTAAAAACTCACATAAAGGAACCAAACATATTGTGGTTGCGAGCCCAGGTGCTAAACCCTGTCCCCGGTGCCCACCACACCCCCAAAAGATGAGACATGACAACAATGTATGGGTTTAAATTAGAACACAACTTGCATGTTCTCTTCTTCCTGCACTCTGTGCGAGTCGGGGCTGGAAGAACTCATAACCAGTGATCTATGCACACGCCTACCTACGCGAGAGCGATGTCGCGGGGACTTATCTAAGTGGGCCTCTGCCCTTGCCAAAGGCTGCTGTAAGTGGCGATTTATATGCTTTAAGTTGAGAACTTCTTCCCCGCTTGACTGAGAGGCGCCACCCTCCAGGCTGCAGCAGTCAGGGGAGACATCAGGTGACAAACTATTCTGATGGCCAGTGGCCCGCTTCTTAATTAGATGTTTTTTCTTGCTAGGCCCCAGGCCTGAAGAGGAGGGGCCATCTAGCTGGGCGTACATCCCCTTGCCCCTAGCTGGGACACATGAGGTAGGAGAGTAGGAAGGTGATGAAGTATCACAACAGCGGTGGCGAGTGGCCACCTTGTCTAGACGGCCACGTTTGCTAGGTCCAGCCCCCGCCGAGGGTGTGCCATCTAAGGAGGTGTCTTTGCCCTTGGCTGAGGCACGCGGGATAGGGGCGACCTTCCTACCAGTAGACAGGACCCTTTTCTTGATCTTATTAGCTGCCTGCACAGCACTACTAGGGAGATATCACTGCGTTCAGTTGCCATAGTGGGAGACCTGATGGTAAAACCAGCATGTGAAAACAAGGAATAACCAGCTGCTTGATGATGTAACACTGTGGGAGCAAGCTGAAATCTAACAGTTGGATTGCTAAACTAAGGTCTAACAGATAGCACCAGCAACCTTACTGCACATGCACCGCTAAAGGCAATACTGAAGGGCAAGGAAAATAATACGTTAGATTCCCACAATCATATGCTTGAGATCAGAACTGCATCACCCAAGCGGTGTGCTGGTAGCCAGAACTGTAAGCCACCATGAGGCAACCCATGCAATACATTAGCCGCAAGAACTGCACCCCCAAAGCCAAAAAGCAAACTTGCAAGCTAAATACAGTAATATGTTAGATTACATCCAGGCGCATCACGCTTGAACCAGGATGCACCTGCACAACGCACCCTGAGGAGGGCTGAAAATAGGTGGCTGCTAGTAATTGACTGCTTTCAAGCTACTGGTAATAACTTTAATTAAATTGGAAAGTGAGGAACAGCAACCATATTTGAAACACACAATTATGGAGTTCGAAGGGACCTTGAGCATCATCTAGTCCAACCCCCTGTAATGCAGGAACACGCCACTGACCCAAGTGAGGACTGGACCTATGACTTGGTATTATCAGCACTACACTCTAACCAACTGAGCTATCTAGTGGTCCTGTATAAAATTAAACCAATTGAACAACTGAATGAAATGCAAGAAAAACCCCAGATGCTTAAACCCCCAAGCGCACAAAGCAGCCAGGGAAGAACAAGGGGTATAAACTTAATTAAAATGAATCCACAAGGCCACTACCACTGTTTATCATTTAATGATTGCCAAGAGTACCTCTATAATAAATTCCTGCAGACGCAACTTTAATGAAATAAACCAAAATGAAAAGCTAAAGCAAATGAATTAATTTAAACCAACAGCAATACTTATGAGTATCTGCAGGTCTTAAACAATGAACCAAAAGACTAACCACCTCAGACTGCGAAAAGCCCTCCAGGCAGCCCATGATTACAAATAACACACACAATGGAGGCAAATTAACAGTAAATGAACCAGGCAGGAACCATCAACAGCAATCAAACTTGAAGTGGGGTGAGGGATTGCAATTTTTTTTTACAAAATGCACCGATAATATCTACGCCTTCACAGTGTCACAGGTAATATTCAGTATCTGGATATATAAAAACACTGTTATAAATGTTATATCAATATGCTCTAAATCAGGGGTCCCCAAACTAAGGCCCGCGGGCTGGATAAGGCCCGGGGAACTCGTTTATCTGGCCCGCAGTGACCCCCGCTGTCTCTGCCCACTCTTACCGGCACTGCGCTGCGTGGCTGTCCACTTCTGGGTCGGAGGAGCACCGGAAATAGCTTGTGCACATGCGCAAGGGTTATTTGCGCATGCACAAGCGTTCTTTCTGGTGCACATCTGGGTCGGAGGAGGCCCATGCACATGCGCACAAGTTATTTCTGGTGCTTCTCCAACCCAGAAGTGTGATGGAAATAGCATGTGCGCACGCGTATGGGCACGCGCTCCCCCACCCTCCAAACCGCCGCACAATCAGTGCTGGAGACACCGGCCCGAGGCGCGGTAAGTTTGCTGACCCTTGCTCTAAATTATTCCCTCGCAACATGTGCAGTGACCGCTCAGACTGAAAGCAGCAACAGCAATTGCCCTAGCCGAGTACAGGATGCAGTTGTCTCGGACGCCAATGTCCCTGGCAACGGAGCCACGTGGTTAAACTTAAGATGGACGCCGCCACCGAACACGTGCTCCTTTCCCAAAAGGAGGGTACAGGCAGGGATTCCCTCTCAAACCCAGCAACAGCACAACAACAAACAAACAAGCACCAGCACAACAAACACACCCACAATCAAAACCCACCACACAATGTGCACAAGCACAATCAGGCAAATGATCCGCCAGCGGAGAAGAATTTTAAGAAGGTTACGAGGGAGGAAACCAGCCTCTCTAACCTCGTCGATTGCTTCCGCAACACAAGCAGACACCCAGAGCTACCCGGTTAAAACTAGCCAGTAAAAGGATAAGGTAGCAGAGAAAAAAACGGCCACAGAGAACAATACAAGGGGGGTTGAAAAGGAACCCACAGATGAGCAGTGTCTCTTTCCCCCCACAGGAACCAGCACACACGCAACAACAAAGTGCTTCCTGCGGTCCTGGGAGTTCCAATCCAGCTGAGAGGCGCACACTGCTCTGTAAAAGGAAACAGTTGCTAGGCACACACACACATACAAGGCTAGCAGGGCAGTATTGCAGAGCCAGCACAGCAGCCCAAAACCCACATGGCCAGGGGGACGGGACACACTTACCTCACCAGCAAAGGTCCTGGAAGCTGGAAAGGAACCTGGAAGGAAAACAAGTGAGCCTGGGCTGAGGGGCATCGGCCCCTTATGCTGACCCTCGCCCCACCCCCAGCCAGCTGCCCATAGGCCTGCTGAGATGGGGGCAGGGCGATGGTCTCCCTGGAACAAAGGCTCACCTGTTCCAGGTACCCACACGGTGTTGCAAACCGCCCACCCAAGGGAGGGGGCGAGCGGATATTATGGAGTGCTGATACTTTATAACTAAACAGTACAGTGGTACCTCTGGTTGCGAACGGGATCCGTTTTGGAGCTGCGTTCGCAACATGAGCAGAATGCAACCAACGTCTGCACGGGTCGCGATCCACCGCTTCTGCGCATGCTGTCATTTTGAACATATGCGCATGCGCGAGCAGCGAAACCCAGAAGTAACCCTTTCCGGTACTTCCGGGTCGCTGCGGGATGCAACCTGAAAAGACGTAACCTGAACTGAATGTAACAAGAGGTATGACTCCTATGACCTTCCTTGAAAGTTGAGCCAAACAGGTGACTGCAGAGACTTACCAGAATTCTTTTTGGGAACCTCCTGTAGTACAGCTTCTCAAACACTAATACATGCTTTGTAAAAGGTATCTGTGCCTAACACATCCTGTTGCCTGCTGAGTTAAGTTCTTTAAAACTGCTTCTTAAAACAGCTCCTTGCTGTGTGGAATTGCTAGTCTGGATGCTGCCTGCCTTCTCTTAATTCTTTCTTTGGGCAAGATTTTCATTCTGCTGCCAAAAGCTGTTTTTTCAATGTCCTTTGTAACAACTGATGTCCCTGCACCATCTGGAGGGATCCTTGGAAGTTTAGCTTTAGGTTCCAAGGCAGTGGAATAAGTGCTCTGCTGCAAGGCAACTGGTGACTGCCAAGTCTCACAGCCTGGTGGAGTACCACAGATGGATTTGAAGGTTTGACCTGGACATTTCAGAGGCTCTCCTTCTCTTCAGGAAAAAAATGAGAAACTGAAAATGACAAATCTGCCTATCCTTACCCACAAACACAACAAAACTGCCTTCTTAACACCAGTCTTCTACCCCTATCTCGGGCATTTAGATGTATTTGGCAGATAATTCATACCATAAAACTTATTCAAATGAGGATAGCCTCCCTCCCACAAAAAAGAACAGCTAACAAGTCTATCCCCCACTTTTTCCTTTCCTTTTACCCCTGCTTTACCAAACAGCTTAAGGTAAAGCAAGGAGCATTCTTGTTCTGTGGCACGGAAGGAGAAGCCCTCCTGTTGTCTCCAAACTGCTTTGACTCACCTCTTAAGCCAAAGGAGTATAATGCTATTATGTCCTTTTCCATCCAAGCAATAGAGGAGTGCCACCTGTGCATCTGCCAGCCAGGGCAAACATCAGGAGTTGCACCCTGGAGTACCTGCCAAGACTCACAATAAGGGGCCCATTGCTGGAGCCCAACCCTGCCTTCTCCGCTCCTTGCTATCACTGCCTGTTCACTGGTTCGCTCTAACCAACCAGCTATGCAGGAGCAAGGAGCCTCTGCTCATATTGCTCTCTCCATCTGGAAGGAGGGCAGGGTTTTGACCGGCTCCAGCTAAGGCTGCTGAACAGACTCCAGTGTTGTTGTTGAGGGGTTGTTGTTGCTGCTGTTGTTGGTTTTTTATATCTTTATTTTAATATTGTAATTTATGTCATAAAACTAAAGGCAGTCATCCATCCAGGCACTGAGACCCAGATCAGCTTAACTTAAGCAAGGGGATTGCTTCATGTGCCTTCTGACCATGCATTGTTTTGATTATTTTGTCATTGTGACGATTGATGGGTTGGAAATATAATTAATTCAAAATTCAGACATCTACCAAACATTATGGTAGCTTGGTCTAAAAAAACTGAATGCAAGTCCAGAGACATTTGAGGCACGTACTCACAGCAAAGTGTTTCTGTTCTCTTTTTTCATGGCTTCTGACCTGTGGTGATAGTGACAGCCATCCTTATGGGAACCGGCAAGGATCAGGGATATAGTTGAAGTGAGCTTGAAAAGCTGTATTACAGAAGGAGCCACGATTGCTTTCCTGGAAAGTGATGCTTTTAGTATTTGTTGTGGTTCACAGACTAATGGACTGGATGAATACCAGCCAACTGAACCCCCACCTGCTGCTCAGACTGTATACACAGTGTGTGCATTGCAAGGGAATGTAGCTTAGCTGTAGAGCCCATGCTTAGCATGCAGAGTCCCAGATTCAATCCCTGACATCTCGAGGGAGGCTGGAGAAAGACTCCTGTCAGAAGTCTTGCAAAGCCACTGCCATTAATGCAGACATACTGAGCTACATGGACCAATTGTCTGTGACTTGGTACAAGGCGGCTTCCTGTGGATCCCAGGTAATAAACATAGACTGTCATTTCAAGGCCTGAGGTGAATTGGTAATTGGCGTACGCTTCACCTGATTTTCTCCTCAATTTTTGGCTGTTTTTAACTCTACTTTATAGCCCCAGGCCCTGATTTCCAGTGCTTAAAAACATCCAAACTTTATGATTTCCACTCATACAGATCAAGGGATCAGGGGCGTCTTACCCATATGGGGTGTTGGGGCCTGGGGTGGTGGTCTGTATATGCTCAGAGGCATGCCTTCCCTGCATGCAATTCCAGTTACAGAGCTATGAAAAGAGAAAAGGGAGCTGCATGTGGGGAGAAAGTGTGGCCTGAACTGCAGGGCTGCTGTGAACCCCCTATCACCAACCCACCTCTCAGCCACATGCCCCAAGCACCAAGCTGCCTTAGGGGCAAAATGAGAGTGGACTACACCATATGGCTGTTGTAAACTCTTCTCAGCCACAATCCTCCTCCAAACCACAATAGAGCATAATAATACAAGTGATCTACACAACAGGGTTGTCTATGTTACTCCCTCATGCTGCCCACCATGCAGTATAGAGAGCAGACTACATGGCAGGGCTGTTGTAGTCCACTGTCACCCTCTGCACCTTAAAAAAAAAAAAGACACACCTTAAAAAAAAGAATCTCAAAGATAAGGTTTTGAAGTGTTATTGCTGTATGGATTTTCTATTATTCTTTTTTATTTGTGGTTAATTGTGGGAATTAATGGTAAAGGAACAATAGGGGAGCTCCCGCAGCTGACCCAAGATGCTGGGTGTTTCTGGCGCTGGAGCTAGGCTTGATGTGGGAAGGACCTTTGTTAAGGTTGAACAAAGGCTGCTGCGTGGATAAAATAAACTTTATGCAAGGCAGTACAGTGGTACCTCGGGTTACAGACGCTTCAGGTTACAGATGCTTCAGGTTACAGACTCTGCTAACCCAGAAATAGTATCTCGGGTTAAGAACTTTGTTTCAGGATGAGAACAGAAATTGTGTGGTGGCAGTGCGGCGGCAGTGGGAGGCCCCATTAGCTAAAGTGGTACCTCAGGTTAAGAACAGTTTCAGGTTAAGAACGGACCTCTGGGATGAATTAAGTTCTTAACCCCAGGTACCACTGTAACCTCAACTAACGTTTTCTGCTGATGGAACACATAGCATGGCAGGACTTCTGGGGCAGCCAACTCCCCCAGGTTGGGATTGGCAAAGCTCTCTGATTTAGTCATCTTGTCAACTGAAAACAAAGCAGCGAAAGGAATTGATTTTGATGATGTGATTTCAAAATTTGCAGAGAACAAAGTTAGGGAAAAAAAGGTTTTAAGTGCTAATGCTCACAATGTTAAGTAAATAAACCAGAAAACAACACTTTTCACTGTGAGTATCTTATTTCTCCTTCTTTTAAGAATTTCGGGGGGGGGGGACAAGAAATTTTCTGCACCGGGTACCATCTGACCTTGCTACGCCACTGCTCCTGTGGCATGGACTTCCCGGGGCGGTGGCAGGCCCCCCCCCTTAAAAAAAGGTTGACAACTCTGGGAAACGGGGGGGGGGGGGCACACCGGAGAGACAATTACACCACAGCATCGGATATGCTTAAGACGGCCCTGCAAGGGATTTCTCAAAAAAAGTTATTACAAATAAGGGACACTGGGTTGAATAGGGCAAATCTACAGGAGGCTGCCGTCCTATAGTTACTTACCTTGTAAGTACCTAGTAAGTCTCACTGAACTTAAATGAGTCCAGTTCTGAGTAGACATGCAAAGGATTGTATTGAAGGAGCTTTAGTTCTCTCACAGCAACTGGTTTTAGCATATAACATTCCTGGTGAACTCTTGCAGGTCAACATGCAGAGCTTGCCACATTGCCATTTTTTAAGTGGGAGGTGTGGGGTAGCAGCAAAGATCACTGTGCATCTGCAGAACTTAAATATATTGGTTTTCTGACTCTGGTGCAACAGCAGCAGCTACCTAACACTTGAAAACAGTGCTTATTTCTGAGAAGACATATAGAGGATTGCCCTGTTAGTATGATAACAACAACGTATAAAATTTGGATCATAAACAAAACAATCATGGTTTTTGAATTTTATATATTTGTATTTGAACACCAATGATTTGCGGTGTGGATAATGAGTAATACTGGGGAAGCAGCAGCTGAAAGAATAGATGTGAAGTAAATACATTCCAAATGGTCAGGGTGGCTGGGTCTTGCTGCATCCAATAATCTAGCTTGCTTCCTGCACAAATTAGGTGCTCGCTCCCTGAGTCATGAAGAATTAGTTGCACAGACTCCAAAATGCTTTTCTTCTCAGCAGATTGAGCCAGGCAGTCTCTGAAGAGAGCAAATAGTTCCAGCAGGCAGTCTTTTCAATTTCTCCAGGCAATTTTACATCAAACTACTTGGAATGTGACCTTGTGCAAAAGGGCCTGTTAATGGGAACACAACTGTCCTACGCAGTGTGGTTTTACTTTAACACCTAAACTTTCAGAGTGGCTTCTGCAAAACTCGACATACTATCCTTATTAAATGTGTTATGCTGTATGAACTTCCAGAATACCTAAATTATCATGGATTTCTTAATTTATCTATGGTAATCCAACTCTTGAGGATCAGTAGTGTTAACTTTCTACTCAATGGATGTCACAGTACCATTTGATGTGGGGAGAACTGGGTAAAGACTCTAAAATAATTCAGCAGAAGTCAGCTTCCCCAGTGAGGCAGTGCAAAGAAGAGCCTCCCCTCCGCCACTCTCAATCAAGTCCAGCTGAGCAATTAGCCTCTCCCAGGCCATGACTTCAAGCAGGGCTTTTTTCAGCTGGAACTCACCGCAACTCAGTTCCAGCACCCATCAGGTGGGTACCATTATAACAAAACAAGGGAGGTGTTAATAGTAAATTCCAGGCCCTCTTTTTCTAGAAAAGTAGCGCTGAATTTAAGAACAGCAGAAGCAGCTGAGAAGGGAGAAGAGGAGTTCTGGGATTTAAATTATCATTTTGTGAGTTGTGTGTTTGTTTTTCAATTTGATCCTCTTACATAGTTTTGGATGTATTGTGATATTTTATAAATTGTGACTTGCAGTTATTTTTATTTATCATAGTTTAGTAATTATATATTGTAATGGCTAAGTGTGAATTTCTGTTTAATTATTATTTGCTGATGTTCTGAGTTTATTTTATTGTGTACTATTCTAATAGATTATTGAATATTAGTTTATTTGATACAAGTTGTTCCAATTTAAAGTTAGGTTTTATTAATGACTTTATGTATTGGATCAGATTATTGTAAGGTGTTCTTTGTAAAGTGCCTTATGTATAGTAATATTGAAAGGTGGTATACAAGTTAAAAGTGAAGTGAAATGAAAATCCTCAGTCAGTAGAGCATGAAACTTTTAATCTCAGCCCCACATTGGACAAAAGATTCCTGCATTGCAGGGGTTTGGACTACATGACCCTTGTGGTCCTTTCCAGCTCTACAATTCTGTGATTCTACCCCGTAGGGTATTAACGTACCCAATTAATATTCAAAAGCTGGATTTTTATTTCCAGTGCTAGCAGCAATTTGGCATTCCACATTTGATCATAATATCTTTCCAGACATATGCTGTTTCCCCTTGCCATGTTGTATGAATAAAGTCCCTCCCTCCCGTAGGAAGGAAAGATTATCCTGCAAACCAGCAAAACGCTTAAAACTATGCTAGAGGACATGGGACATTAGTTTTAGTTAGGATTTTGAACATGAGTTTTGACCTTCCAAATATGCTGCAGTACAGGTACCATTCACTGGAGAAATCTGCATAGACAACGTGCTTTGAAATTTTAAATGTTTAAAGGCTTTGAACAGGTGGCTTTGAATGAGTGTTGCATCCTAAGAGTGATAAAGAGTACAGCGTAAATGAGAGTGATGAAATGGTATAGATTAATTTAATGAATAATCTGCTTTTGCATTGGGATTTTTGATTGCACAACAGTCAAAGTATTTCCTGGATACACTTTTAATGGTGGAGCAGAATCTGAAAATAAGGATGGAGCTGGAATCTGATTTCTGAAGTCTGTGACTGCTTTCATCTCAGATCAGACCCAGATTCCCATTGGAGAGCCATTAAATAAAAAATGATGTTTCAACTAACCAGGTTACTCCAGAGCTGCCCTACCTTCCCAAACTTACAGAATTGAGGGAGTGTTTCCAGAGAAACCTTCCCACAACAACTTCTTTTCCAGACTTACTGGTATAATACCTGAAGCAGTATTGGGCTTTATGCTACATGCCTGAAGACTGAAGCAGTGGGCTGCATGCCTGAGGTGGTGGGCAGATATGTGTGTCTAAACACTGAGACCATTATTATTATTATTATTATTATTATTATTATTATTATTAATATTATTATTAATATTATTATTATTATTATTTTGCACTTTTCAGGATATTTCCCAATAGCATGTTCCATTCTGGTAAAGTTGGGGAAGACAAAGCATTGGGGGGACTCTCAGGAAATGCTTCAGTGTAAGGAGTTCTGGCTTGTGGCTTTGGATGCTGCCACGACTCTGCCCACATATGTTATATGTTATAAAGGGGCAACTTGGCCAAATAGCACATATTGCTGTATATTTTTATATCTAGTAGCAGACAAATAATGTGAACACTGATATGGGTGCATTTTGTTTTTCTTAAGCTATTATGGCCTTTGAAGCTTAAACAATTAGGAAATCACATTGGATGTAATTGAGAGAGGCAGTAATACAGTGGATAAGAACGCTGAAGTGCCAGGTTTAGTTCTACTTCAACATTTTTCAAAGAAAAAAAAGTTTGTTTCATCACACTTTTCACTGACAGCTAAGGTTACAATTTCTAAGACAAGCCATGCTGTGATGTGTCCCAAGTCATTTTGTAATGAAATAGCACTACCTGAAGGCTTGTTAAAAGGATGAACAGCAGGTGGGGAACCTGAAGCTTTCTAAAAGCATGCAGGAAAGTTATTGAAAAATAAAATTCAAGCTGAAAATTCATGAACTTGAGTAAGACTTTTAAGAGAAGCAAGCTGTCAATCCTAGTGTTTCTGAAGCAACACTAATCCAACATACATATTCCTATTCTCCCAAATCCATGGGAAGGATCCATAGGCAGATGAGCAAAACTCTGTGCATGCAACAGGGCTTTCCTGGCTCCTCCCTCATTACAGACTTTTGCACCTTGAAAAGGCACTCCTTATAGGGCACAAATGGCTGGAACGGGATAGGGAAATTGCACAAGGAGAAGATCCTTCTGTATGCACAAGATGTCTCTCGATCTGAGCCTGTGCATTTTCCAGTGGTGTTAATGGCAGCTGTATGTAGGAATGGGGGTGAGTGGGATTCAATTTAATTCACATTTGAAGGTAAAACTACCTAAATCAACTTTCCAAAACAATACATGAACCAAAATGCAGCAACCCTTCGAAATTCACACTTCTCTGAGTTTGCAGTGCACTTCTCCAGCCGAGTAATGTACACAAGAAATCATGTACTTGGGTGAAGTGTGCATTAAAATGCATATATTAGTGAAAACAACATAATTATAATACAAAACATTGGAAAAATGTGTATGTTAGGCAAAAGTGTGTACAAAAATATGTATATTAGGATAAATTCACCCTAAAATGTATTATTTTATTAACAGTATTGCTACGTGTTTGTCATGGCCTTAGGCTACAACAATAAACTTATGAACTAAGAACTAAGATTTTCCAATGGATTTTCATGAGAGTTTTAAAAACAGCAACGCTGCTTTGGAAGTACAGAGAACAATACTAAGATTGTGAGAATAAGAAAGTGAAACCAAAATGGATGGATTGGCCCATCCCCAGTTATGCACTATGCATATTTCACTGGGGAGTCTTGACTTGCTATCACAACAGAGTGCCTCCAACTCCAGAAGCAGGAGGCAGACACCCTGGAAAGAGATAAGAAACAGCCCCACAATGCCCCCATTCTGGAGAAAAACAAAACAAAGCAAAGCAAAACATAAAAGGGGATTTGAAGAGTGGCCCAGAGTCCCTTCCCCAGCAAGTACGGTACATGTGCCTCATGATCTATTCCTCCAGCATAAAAAAGAAAAAGTCTTAACAGCATGCCTTCACTAAGCCACCACCACTCTGCCTTTGCAGAATGTTCTGCTCAGTTTACGTGTGGTGCAGAAAATAACTTTGCCATTGTAATTTTCTTCATAAATTGCATTCTCCACAGATGAATCTGTGCTCAAAGTTTCACAGAATAAATACAATAATAAATAAATACAATAATGCAATAGCAATATGTAGTAAGCCATGTAATATCACAGCAACATAACACTAAAAAAAATCAAAACGTAACAATTCATTTGACATAAAGAAACATTTAACTAAACATATATCTATTTATTAAGCAACAGTTGTCCTTCTGGTAGCATCTCCCTTCTGAAGGCTCCTAGGGTTGGAGGATGGGGCAAGGCGGGTGGAAAAAAGCCACCCCCTGGTGTCCAGCACAAAGTCTCTTACTCCTCCCTGCTTTGTACTCAGGTTTTCAAATGTGGTAATTGGTTACTATTAATGGCAGTTATTGGCTACTTTTGCATGCCACACTGACAACTCACAGTGTGTGAAACAGCTGCATACAACCTGGCAGCTTTCTCTGTACTTGTGTGTGCAGCTTGATTAACGTTAACCCGGCTTGTTGGTGTAAACACTCATATGGTTGTTTAGTCATTTAGTCCTGTCCGACTCTTCGTGACCCCATGGACCAGAGCACGCCAGGCACGCCTGTCTCATATGGTAGAATCCACCAACTCAGAGTGGTCCAAACATGGAATTAAAAGCATATTCAAACCAGCTTTCCTTTTACCCTTTTTTAAAGAGCCAATTTCTATTTCTTAACCTCACTGTTCTGCAAAGAGAAGCATATTTACTGGGAAGGAAATATCCTTTGTGCCTTCTAAATATTTCATGTATCTCTAGCAACTGGGATTCATTTTAATACGGTTTGAGTAAAACATCAATATGAATTTGATTTAGATCAAAGTGATGTATTGCCCAGGCTGCCATGGAGTAAATAGATCAACTTTTTTTCTTCCTTCTGATAGTGAAAGGAATTGCTTGTCCTTTATTTGTCTCTGCCAATGATACAGTACATAGCCAAGTGAGCAGAAACCACCTTTGAATCTGATTAGGGGAGAAATTGCCTCACAAGTTGTAACTTTGATGAATTGTTAAAGAAGAGAATGATATGCTCCATACATTAAATTCCTGTTGGAAGGTTTTAATTTGATATCTTTATTCCCAATTATGGCATGGTTCCTGGCATTGTCTTGGAAGTCACATGGTGATGCAAACCTTTGCAAAGCTAAGCTAAGCATGACCGACTCTGTCTGGAGCCTGGATGGGAGATCACCTGGAAATAAGTCTCGTGATGGGACTTATTTCTGAATAAACATGCACAGCTGGGGTTCCCAACATGCTGCCCAACGGCACAGCATCACCCTCAGACACCCCCCTTGTCACCTACTAAGGCCCCCTGTCACTCCCATTTTTTAATAGTTAAGTGAAATGGGGGTTGTTGTTAACATTTTTGGTTGTTTGGGGGCCTTTTTATTTAGGAAGGACTGGTTTTTTTTGTTTATGCTTTATTTTGGGTATGTGAGTAGGTTTTTGCCTTTTGTTTTGTGAAATGGGTACTTTGTGGTTCCTGAGATTTCCAGATGTGCTCTTGGGCCTAAAGAGATTGAAGATCCCTCATGTACAGGATTTCACTGTACACATACAGTACAAAAAGGGGAAAGTGAATCTTTAAGACAAATCATATTCTGTATGTCTAATTCATTTATATGCAATGGAAATAGTTATATAAGGAGTTGGATGCATATCCAGGGAACTTGGCTTCAAGTACCCATTCAGTCAGTGACAGTATAAAAGGTCTAAAGATAAATTACAGAAATTAGTCATTGTGGCTCCATTCAATGAGCATCTTCTGTTCGACATCATTGCAATCTAACCAAAATGAACTTTGAGGTAACTTGCATTCAGTGGCCAACATATGTGTACTGACTTCTAAAACATCTGATCATTTGGGATTTTGTTAATATACTCTGGTGCCCTTTGTGTAGCTAGTACAGCAGAAGTGGACAAGGAAAGAGAGGAAGTCTTGTAGACTGCATGGCGGCTCACGGAATGCAGTGGCACCTACCCTCTTACTGAACTCATAATTAAGACCATTTAATTTTCAACATATAACAAATGCTTGCTGAATAAAATCATTTCCCCATTCTTAAAGAGGGCTGTTTAAACATTCTGCTATACAGACAAAAATACAAGGAACTGCATAGATTATAGGCCAGAAGAAGCCAGTTTAATTTCTTTTACAGGAGGGGGAAAAACCCCTTTTCATTTATCTCCTGAAGATAATAATTCTTTGAGGTAGAACGTTTTGTGTTAAGCATCTTTTAAATAAATGTCCTTGCCAGGCAGTAACAGGCCAATTTGACTTATTGGAGAAACAATAGAAACATCAATCACCACCATGAGCACAATGGAAGGAATGATATGCCTCCTGCTTTCAAACATTTACCAGTGATGTCTTCTCATATGAGCTCTGTTCCCATCATTTACAAGTTGCATGAAAGGCCATAACCACTTGGGGGTGTTGCTTAACAATTACCCAGGTGTTCCTATGGGAGGACAGTATTTCAGCAACGATGAATGGTAAATGCATATTCATTCCAATCAATACACATGCACAATGCAAAATGCACACACACACTGCCACATTTACTCATGCAATGGGTTAATGCCTTAGCAAGAAGCTTTTAGAATCCAGTTATCAGTTGTACCTTCATGGTGTTTACTGTCTCCTTCACCTCAAATTCTGAAATATGCTCCGTAAGTAGTGTGTTTTTATACCACTCTCAGTGGCAGAATTTAGTCCCATATGTGAGACATCTGTGACTGGGCCTCTTGACATTTTAAAAAAACTATTTTTAAAAAAACTTAGATATAGGAGGCTCCAATTTTTATCAGAGTAGCAGTGATGGGGATAGTTTATCTGTCAGATCTGTTTGCCTAATCTAGTTTTCCCTCCACATCTGTTGCTAGCCCAGGTGGGTGGGTGGACTTGCTTCATGCTTGTATTTTCCCCCAGGGACTAACAGCAGGTTTGGAGTGGATTAATATCAGTAAAATGGCAAGGGAGAGAGGGTTAAACTCCTAGCCGATACTCTGATCAAATTTGGAGCCCCCAAATATTGGATCATATATCTTTTGCATCACATCTGTTTCTGTCATAACATAAAAAGTAACCTCTCATATACATAGATTGACTGGAGCTATCTGTTATTTCAACATAATGGATTGCTTGTACAAAGCTAGGAATAGGTAAGCACCATAGTTTTGAAAACTTACACATCAGTCATTACAGGCCAGTTAATGTCTGTCCTTATTTACTGAATGACACATTTTTAAAGATAAAATGTATTTTTGGAAAAGAATCAGTAGGGCTGCGGCAAACGGAAATCTTACCTCACTAATCTTTGGCAGTTCTTCAGAGGTGTCAGTATCCAAGCAAATAGGGAGATCTGGTAGATGTTATATACCGTAACTGAACTTCAAAAAAGTTTTTGACAAAGTCCCTCACATGGTTGTCCCCTACCCATTTTATGCTCATAACAACCTTGTGATGTGGTTAAGGCTGAGAGACAGTGACTGGTCTAGGGATGTATGAACATTCCTGAATTCCAGCATTCACTCTCACTTTCCTCTAGTATTTTCCATTACACAGCTATTAGCTTATTTTGCACAAGCTTGTCTTCCCTTATGTTGACCACCGATGTAGAAATATATGTGCTTTAATGTTGTTGTTGTTCTTTATTGTATTGTTCTTTATTGTAACTCGCTCTACGTGGGGCTGCCCTTGAGACTGACCCAGAAACTCCAGCGGGTGCAGAATGCCACGGCGAGACTCCTTATGGGGTCTTCGCTGCGAGACCACATTCATCCGGTACTATACCAGCTGCACTGGCTCCCGGTGGAGTACAGGATCAGGTTTAAGGTGCTGGTTTTAACCTTTAAAGCCCTATACGGCCTAGGACCCTCGTACCTACGGGACCGCCTCTCCTGGTATGCCCCACAGAGAAACCTACGGTCTGCAAATAAAAACATCCTGAAGGTCCCAGGCCTCAGAGAGGTTAGGCTGGCCTCAACTAGAGCCAGGGCCTTCTCGGCTGCGGCTCCAATCTGGTGGAACGCTCTGTCACAAGAGACTAGGGCCCTGCGGGACCTGACATCTTTCCGCAGGGCCTGCAAGACAGAGTTGTTCCACCAGGCCTTTGGTCAGGGCGCAGCCTGACTCCCTCCTCTGGCAACCTGCACAGAATTTTGCTTAATGGTTGCCATCAACTTGATTTTAATTAATTTTTATAATGAAATATTTTTAGAATGTTGGATTATTTGATTGTTTGATTATTTGATTGTTGTTAGCCGCCCTGAGCCCGGCTTCGGCTGGGGAGGGCGGGATATAAATAAAATTTATTATTTTATTATTATTATTATTATTATTATTATTATTATTATTATTAATGGAACACACAATAGAGAAGGATATATTAGCCATCTAACAAGGGCTCATTGGGAGTTGTATTGACTGGACAGAAGGAAATCCATTTGATAGTCCCTTTTCAGCAGATTCCTCCAGCATTCCTAGATCTCCTAGGGTCTCCCAGAAAGCTTCGTGGTTGAGTGGGGATTTAGATCCTGGTCTTCCAAATCCTATTGCAGCACATAAACCTCTACACAACACTGGCGTAGAGTATGTGAAGTGTTTTTCTCACTCTCGTAATATTATAAATTTATTTCAATCAATAAAAGGGGTTGCAGTAGATTCATCACATTCAAAATGAATTACTTCTCCACACAATGCATAATTAATTTCTATAATTCATTGCCACAGGAAATTAGACGAATTCATAGAGATCAAGCCTGTTAATGGCTATTGGCCATGATATCTATATGATATTCATGTTCAGAGGCAGTAAAGGACTGAATATCCATTGATGAGGAGGAAACAAAGTGGAAAGGAGATTTCTAGAGGAATCAGATTGGTCATGTGGGAAATGAGATATTAGACTAGATGGACATTTCATCTGATCCATCAGTGCTTATGTTCTTATGATAATTTCTAGGTATACAACTGATATTTCTGCCAATATAAGTTTATAGGGAAATTAGACGGTTCAGTTTCACCTCATCTCCGCTCACCTGACGTTACATACTTTAAAAAAAAAGAGGAATCTATATTCCAGGGGTAATTAAGTTCAGCAACCACAGAGGTGTAAGGTAAGAAGATATATAGCAGTTGATCAGGCTCTGAAGTTTTTCGGATGACATTTTTGTTTTGCTCCATTGCCTGAACTCATTGATCTCTGCAATTGCACTGTTTTAATGTCCTGAAGTTGCATGCACAGTGAGCACCAGGCAAGGTCACCAAAGAGCATGTTTAGTATCTTGTCTTAAAAGCTCTTTACTTCTCTTAAAAGCTCTTTACTAGTGTGTAGATAATTATGTCTGAAGAGCACATAAGCCCCTTAGAGGATGCTGGTTTGCTTTGGTCGCTTTCATGAGAAGTGGCTGCAATTGGAAGAAAATGAATGAACGAAAAATGGAGGAGCCTCAATTACATAAAGCTGAGCTATGCTGCAGAAATTCTGTTCTCACATACCGTATTTTTCGCTCGATAACACGCACCTGACCATAACACGCACATCGTTTTTAGAGGAGGAAAACAAGGGAAAAAACATTCTGAATGAAACAGTGGATGTATCATTTTTGTGCTTCATGCTGTGGCCACAGACATGTGATCTGATGGTGAATTTGGGGTGACCCAATGCAAAAATCCTGAGAATCCCTGTGGATCCATGCTTTGTAACCACGTTTTTGCACCATTGCAGCCCCAGGCAACAGTGGGTGTGTGATTTTGGGGGGGGCAGGCTGTAGCCATGGACATGCTATGTGCTCTGATGGTGAATTTGGGGTGACCCAATGCAAAGATCCTGAGGATCCATGTTTTGTAACCACGTTTTTGCACCATTGCAGCCCCAGGCAACAGTGGGTGCGTGATTTGGGGGGGGGGCAGGCTGTAGCCATGGACATGCTATGTGATCTGATGGTGAATTTGGGGTGACCCAATGCAAAGATCCTGAGGATCCATGTGGATCCATGCTTTTTAACCACATTTTTGCACCATTGCAGCCCCAGGCAACAGTGCGTGTGTGATTTTTGGGGGGCAGGCTGTAGCCATGGACATGCTATGTGATCTGATGGTGAATTTGGGGTGACCCAATGCAAAGATCCTGAGGATCCATGTGGATCCATGCTTTTTAACCACATTTTAAGTGGGGAAGGAAGGAAAAATACAGAATGGACAAGGAGCACGAGAGGGGTGTGCAGAGAAGCAGCTGGCTAAGAATGCAGGAGAGGGGTATAACGGGAGGGAGGAAAGGAAGGCAAAAGTTTTCCCTCACCTACCCACCCAAGCCAGCCAGCTCTCTCTCTCTCTCTCTCTCTCTCTCTCTCTCTCTCTCTCTCTCTCTCAAGAAAATTATTGACAACCGTACAGATGTCGCTACAAGGAGAGGGAGAAGCTCTGCTCCCCTGCAACAACTCCCCCCTGAAAGAAAGCTATCCTGCACTCAAAATGCCTTCACTAACTCCCAGCAATCTCTCTCTCTCTCTCTCTCTCTCTCTCTCTCTCTGGAGGGGAGGTGCTTTCCCTGCTCTTTGTTCCGTTTCAGCAAACACAGCAAGGAAACAGAGGAGGGTGGGCAGTAAGACCCTGAGGCAGAATGCAGGAAAGCAGCCACTTCCTCTTTTCAGGTTTCCCTTCTCCGAGACGCGCGATTTGATTTTTGCCTGATTTTTTTTGCCATTTGGCTCCAGGGACCACACATTCGCTCAATAACACGCACAGACATTTCCCCTTCCTTTTTAGGAGAAAAAATCTGCGTGTTATAGAGGGAAAAATACGGTAAATGAAACCTTGATTAGCCTATAAATCCTTCGTTTGGTGCCTAGAAAACTTATCAGAAGCAGTAAGATCTGAAATGGCAGCCGAATTTCTCTAGCCTTTAAATGTTACACATCTTCCAAGCATGCCCCCCACAGTCTAGCAGAACTTGAATGAAGGATCAGGCAGCATATGTTGGGAGCCACCTTTTGAGAGGCACTTAGAGCCATTCTTGTTTGCATAGGGAGATCCTGTTGACAAGGAGCTCACCAGTCCCTCATCACCAACTTTTCTAACTTCTCTATTTTTTTCAGAGTAGAGCAATTTAGATGATCACAATTATATTGTCCAACTCATTAATAAGCAAATGTTTCCTGATAATTTTCAGCCATACTGAGGGCAGGTTTTGTCTCTTTAGAAAATGTATTTTTAAATGTATCTTTCAGACAATAATTTACACTTGGCACACAGCCACATTCTGAATCCCTTTCTCTACTTCAGACATTGGGGGCAAGCTAGATGTGGCATTAAACATGTTGATAATATAATTTTATTACTTATACCCCACCCATCTTGTCTTACTTGTGTTATCTCCTTTTTAAACAGCAGTCACCAGGGTTTCAGAGGGATGATCCAGAAAAAGACAGTGGTGTGTGTTTTTGTATAACCCTATCTTCCTGCCTTGCATTTTCCCTACCAGAAACCACATTGCAGTGATGCATTTGTGGGCAAGCAACAGCTTTGGAACGAGTTAAAAACCTACCTCCCAACAGTGGCTAAGGCCCAGTTGAACTGATAGGGTGGAATGCAGGGAGGCCAACAGATGGTGGAGCCAGAACCAAAGACAGGTAGAGCCCACTAATCTGAGTTTTCTCCCTCCCCACTGAGTTGCACCTAGGCAACACTGAGACTGAGGAGGAGGATGCTGACAAGCAGTGTCACATTCCAGACTTGCTGTAAGTAAGGAGGCAGGCTGGCTGGCTGGAGACAATGAGGTTGGTGGGGTAGTGCCTCACTTTCTCTAAGGGATCAGCCACCATTGTTCTCTCCACACTGTAGTCCCGATCTCTGTTATTTAAAAGAAAAACCCACAAGAGACACCAACATTATAAATGGTGCATCTAGCTTAGCCCTAAGGATAGAGCTACACATTATGTGGAACACGAGGGTGGTGTTGAGTTTCCCCCCATAGCATGCAGCTTTATTCATTGATTGACTGACCACTTTTAGACCAATTTTCATTACAAAAGAACCATAGAGTGATTTCCTACATAATATCTAACAATCTATTATACAAAGAAGCAACCATAAAACAACAAGGAATTCTAGTGAATATTACAACCACCACAGATAACAGCAGTGGTCCAACTCATCCCAGATCTTGAATAGCCTAGACTTTATTTATCAAATTCATAGGAGAACAGATGTTGGAGTTTCCCATGCCCTTGAGGTGACGATAATTCCACAGCTAAGGAGGCATTACTGCCATTAGAATTTACCTTGTGGTGTGTCCGCCCGCCATCGTATGCTGCTTGATATCCCTGCCATGTTCAGGGAAATGCACATTACGAACATAGGAAGCTTCCTATTGGTCCATCTAACTTGGATGTGTCTATACTGACGGGCAGTGGCTCTAAAGGGTTTGAGACAGAAGTCTTCTCCAGCCCTGCCTGGAGATGCCAGGGGTTGAACCAGATACCTTTTGCCTGCAAAGCAGTAGCTCTACTACTGAGCAGCAGCCCTTGCCATAGTAATATATGGACACAGGCTTTGTGATGTTAGAGGCAGAGGTGGAAAACTCAACCCAGGGGTCCATTTGGGGCAGTAGCCCTATTTTCTGCACAGTGTGTAGTTCTGCCCTATGAATAGCATCTTGAAAAGACAGGCATTTTTATTTCACCTGGAATACTAACGGTAAAGGTGATGAAAGAAGGCTGTGCTATGTATGTATTGCGGTACTTGTCAACGGTGGTGCTACAAAGCAAACTCCGCTTTCAGAATATGGTCAGTTCATGGTTCATTCAAACACCTGCATATTTCTTTTCAAACAACATGAAATCTGGATTAATGACAGCACACATCTTCTGATATAGCTGATCAAGACTGGCTTGTGTTTCATTGAGGTATAATATATCGCTCTATCTGGCCATAATTGCCCTTAAAGCAACAATTCCTCCTGCTTGCCCATTTGTCAGATTCTCAGCATTAAGCTTGTATGTTATAATTAAAGTGAAATAAAGAAATCATTTTGCCTGCAAGAGTCTTGTTATTTCAGGCTGATTAATGCTGCTTCAAACTGCACAGTGAAGATTGAGGCTGCTGAGTGAGAGTCGGAGAGCTTAGATATTCAAATCTTAACCTTTAAAATCCTATAGAATTTAAGAGGCAGCAATAACCTTTCTATGAGATTTTTAAGGCAAACTTCTCTGTTCAACAGCATGACATAGTTTTGTATTCAGCTGGATGGGGAAAATTAGGATTTGAATTAGGGAGTGAAACAGTTTTCCATTTAATTCTGACAATTTTGAGGGCAGTTGTATAAAATCTATTTATGAAAAGCCTCATTACCGCCATTCCTTGTGAGACTGTAGAGTTGTTTTCTGTATGGGATCTCTTACTCATCCGGCTTCCATTTGAAAGATACCAGAGGATTCATGGGTAGATGCTAAATTAATCAAAATACATTCAGACCACAGGCTAGCCGGTGCAAATACAATATTATTATGTGAGGTGGCCTTGGCAACACAGTGTAGCTAGGAACAAATGCAAAAACACCCATGTGCACATCTTGGACATTTTTGTGTCCTGCCAGTGCTCTAGCAAGTAAAACCCTGCCAAAGCCTTTGAGAAAACCTTGAAAATGATTTGCAGATTTCTGGAATTCTGACACTTGCTGTGACAGTCGATAAAAATGTGAATTATTATAGCCACTGAAGAAGTGTTGAAGGCTAAGCTGTCGCACAATGTATAATTATACTTATGAAATGCCAATCATTATGACAAGTGGGCTTGGGGTGAATAAGGATAACTTGTACACTGCTGGAAGCCTGTATATGTCGCTGTGTGTTTGTGTGTCTGTGAATTCTGTGCAGCAAGCAGTGGCATAGCTAGGGCTTTTGCCGACCGGGGCGGTCACTGAGTTTGCTGCCCCTCTCACTGTTTCTCATCCGGGAGTCTTGCCAACTTGCCATGGTCCTCCCCTCTGCTCCAACTGTCCTTCCCTTCTTTTCGCCCAAGTGGTGGGAAGGAACTCAGTTCCTGTCATCTTAGACTCCACCTCTTCTTTGCTTTACTTAATGCCTCATCATGTTCTTTTGTTTCTCTAGCTTCAACCGCAGACAGAGCTCAAGCACCTATTCCTGCCAGGCAAAAGCACCCCAAAATAGTGCAAAGCAGGAGCAACAAGGAAGAATGTAATTTCTCATACCTGCATACTGCTTTTGTGGACAGCTATAATACTGCTCAAGTACGGTAGATTTAGGTGGTGTCATAGGCGCCCCCCCCCTCCGTGCCTGTGACAAGCCCTGTTGGGCCTTCTCATGGCCTGCTACAGGCATGTGAAAGCCTGATGGGGCTCTCTGCAGGCACGGGAAGGCCCGGTGAGGCCTGGCGCAGCAATGCTTGCCCCACAATGGGGGGGGGGGGCTTAGCCCCATTCCAATTTTTTTGGGGGGGTCTGAGATCCCCTCAGCCATAGGGAGTTGGTGGTATGGTCAGATGAGGGCTGCCATCTTAAGCCTTCCCAAATCTAGGTAAGTGCTTCACAAAATTCCACGTTTAAAAAATCCCCGAATTGCAGCAAGGCAGGAAAGAGTTAAGCAAGGAGATGTGGAAAGGTGGGAGGGGGCAGAGGGAGAGAGAAAAGAGTTTCCCTTTTAATTTGTTCTCAACTTCCAAAACACAGCCCATTACTCAGGGAAAGTAACCCATGAATACCTGAGTATAGGTGCTTAAGGGCTACTGAGTGCATTGCAGCCAAGAGAGAAGCAGCTTTGCACAGCTCCCAAGCACTGGTGTGGCTGCTCGCTCTCGCCTGTCACCTGCCTTTGCCTCCTGGTGGTGGCTGTAAGGGTGATGCTGGAGCCTGTTCAGGGGGTGGCAGCACAGGAACATGCTCTCCCACCGATAGAGAGGGAAGGCAAGGGAGGGGGAAAGGGAGCAGTGCAGCCTGGAGGCACCCCCCCTCACTATGCAGCTCTGTGGCACCTGTGGCTGCCACTCCTCCGCCCCCCCTTTCCTCCAACTGTGGCAGCAGGGACACATGGATCCCTGCCACACCACTGTCCTTGGAGGCCTGGTAGACAATCAGTGTTTGTCAGGAGACAAATGTTTCCTCTTATTCCAACAGTATCTCCAGGTATAGCATTCTACTTTTTCTCATTGGCAGTCATTCATTGAGAGATATATTTGAAAAGTACAGGGTTGCCTCTACTGCAGTTAGAGTATTATCAGATGTCCCTGTTTCCTGGGGACAGTCCCCGGATTTGCAAATAAGTCCCCGGACAAATTCCATTCCCCGGAATGTCCCCGGATTTCATCTAATGTCCCCGAGAAACGCAGCAGTGGCAGTCTCAACAGCCCGAAGCAGTTGGCTCTGGCTGGCTTCAGGAGCTGCTCGGAAGTCCCCATATGATGGTGGTGCAGGGGCTCTAAGATGCAGCTTCCGGGCTGCCTCCACCTTCCCTGACCCCAGCAACTAAGCTGTGAAGGGAGGTTTCATGCTGCCTATCAGAGCAGCCTCCCAACTCCTACTTGCGTGCAAGCAGAAGTAGGGTGGGGATCTCTCATTTGTAAAGGGAGGCTTCATGCTGCCTATCAGAGCTTGCATGCAAGCAGGAGGGGGCAGGGATCTCTCAGTTAGGCAACGGGAAGCCTCTCTTCCCAGCTGAAGGATCCCCGCCCCCTCCTGCTTGCACGCAAGTAGGAGTTGGGATGGGGCTGCTCCAAGAGACAGTGTCAAGCCTCCCTTCCCAGCTGCGGGATCCCCGCCCCCTCCTGCTTGCACGCAAGTAGGAGTGTGATTGGGGCTGCTCCAATGGAAAGGGAGGCATTTGCGCTGCCCAAGCCTCGCCTCCTCCACCTTCCATGCCTGACCCACCACACACCGCTTCCCCACCACCACCACTGAAGAACCAACAACTCAGGGACTGCCCAGGCAGGGTCATGAAGAAAGGAGATAGAAGCCTTAGAGGAAGGGGAAGCGTGGCGGTTGATGTCAAGGCGGCGGCCGCCCCTCTGCCATCACCATCGCTGCAGCATCAGCGTCACAAACATGTAGTAATTAATTAATTAATTAAAGTGTCCGGATTCATTGAAAACAATCTGGTAACCTTAAGTTAGAGGCACAATATCTCCCATAGAGTCACTGTCTGTAGAGACCAGCCACCCAATGTTGGGGCTGATGTACTAAACACTCTTCCCCTAGAATACCCAATTGCAGTCTTTTATGTTTTCCTTTTCCTTGCATAGAATGCTGATCAGTTGGATTCCATAAACTGATTCCCTCCCTGGCAGCAGCCCTTTCTTCTTAAACTTTTCTTTGCTATCAACAGCCTCAAATATGCCTATGGAGCTATTAGCGATTAATTCATCTCCAAATGGTGATTATGGGGTCTGTAATGAATACTAATATGACTTATTTTCCTCCCTAGCAGGCCTTTTGCATTTTGCAACATTGCCTTGTTTTATAGATTATTCATATGTAACAATGGTTAAATATGCAAATTTACAGCAGATAATTCTCTCCAGAGGGGAAGAGCAGAGCTGCCCCTGGGTCCCGTTTAGAAAATTAAAAACAGAGGGTGACTAATACATTGGTATAATAACTATCCCTATTTCCCAGCCTAAGGATTTTCTTTTTGGGGGCCAGTTCTTCCTCTGTTTTTGCTTACAGCTGCTTGAGCACCTTCAGAGAATTTCAAGGGCAGACAGAAGACTTTCTGTCTTTTCTGTAGCACCACTCTGCACATTCCTTCTATTTTTCTTTCACATCTTCAGGAAAAACCACACCTGCTATAATCTTTACCCACTTACCATTGGAATAAAAAATTAGATAGGTAAATATGAACCCTTTCCCCCAGAAACGGTTACCTGCCCTGGAGCTCATGGGCATGGTGGCTTTGGATTAAATACACTACAAACTCAGATCATTGAAAGCTGTGGTGACTTTATCCACAGAAACTTGAAATGGCTGTGGTCTTCTGTGGTCTTCTATTCTGTGTTGTGAGTTTTTCATTAACTCCTTAGTTTATTTTAAATTTAGTGTTTTGCTTGTGATTTGCAGTAGTGGGTGGCATGGTTGAAATTACACTCAAATGACCTCGTGATAGCTGAGTTATCGCTGTATGCTGGGAAGGAGAGGAATGGCGAGGCAGCAGGGAGGTGGGTTGGTGCAAAAGTAGTGAACGAGGTAATCTGGCACTCCTGCTGACACCATTGTACTATGTTAACTTCCCCACCACCTGGCCACTCCCCCTCTCCTTCCTAGGAAGAAGTGACTCAGTGGTCAGAAGCTGGGTTGTAGAGGCAATCTTCAGGGGGGAAACTGGAATGCAGGGTGTGCGCGCAACTTATTGAGTTGCACATCTTTGGTCGCTGAAATCTTGCTTAGCTCAAAGAAGCTAGCACAATTTAAAACTTCTTCTCCCTGCAGCAATGTACCAGAAACTAATGGCAGTTTGTATTTATTGTAGTGTTGGATGCAATAGCACTTGATGTTGTGACAAACTGAAAATTATCTAGTCCAGCATTGTTAATTCTGACTGGCAGTGGCTCTCCGGTGTCTTAAAGAGAGGTCTTCCCCTTATTACCTACAACCTTTAAATTGAAGCTACTGGTGGCTGAACTTGGGACTTGAGTTATAGTCCACCTTCCGGGAAGCAGAATCAATTCTGCACAGCAGGAGTACTTAATTTACACATTTCTGATCTACAAATGTGCGCTTTCTTGGCAGCCAGCACAGGATAAGCTGATGCAGATTAGGATTTTTAAAGTGTATTTATTTATTTATTGGTGCTACTACACATATTGTGTTTCACACATTGTATAATTCGACGGGAGAAAAGCGTGAATTCCTTGTGTTACCTTGAATAGCATGTACAATCGATATTCCCTAGAATACCACCCACCATGAACACGAGTTGCAGCATTGACTTGTTAATATCACAACAGAGGAGCCACACAAAATGGGCTTTCAAACATTCACATGCTGTGGCCTTTCAAATCATTGCAGTGTTCTGTTCCAAACTCCTACTGTTTTGATTTGAGCTAGAAGAGAGGTTTTTGAGCAGACTGTTGCTCTGCAGTAACCAAACACAGTACCAATCTGTTTACTGTTTGGAAAGATAATTTCTAGGAGTTTGGTACACTGTGAGTTAAATCTGGCAAAACGAAGTAGAGACTGATGGAATGTGATTACATGACAGCTGTTCAATGGCTTTTGTAGCAGAGTCCCTCACACCAGCTCCTGGCTGGTATCCATATCTTTTATAAAACTAATAGTAAAGGTTTGCCTTGTACAAAGAATTATACATTCAGTGGTTATAAAGAACTAAACATCCAGCCACTTAATCTCTTATTTTAAAGTATTCATGTTTGTAGCTCCAAGTCAGCAACTGTAAACCCTAAAATTTGATGATTTGGGCTTTGGGGAATGTCTGGTATAGAAGAAAAACATCAGAGTGATGAACCCTAGAGAGTTGCTCTCCAGTGGTCTGCTAAACACTCCTTCTCCACACATTGGAGAACCGATTGATAACAGAAAGGTATAAGGTACTTAGCTAAATAGACTCCAGAGTCATACCTGTGGTTAAGGGAACAAGCCTACACTCAAAGGATACTGCAGATCTCCCTCTTTGAAGAGAGTAGCTTCCCCAGTGTGGCAGCAGAATGGAGCCGTAACTCTCGCTGACATGCTAGCACTTCCTCATGTGTTGCAGAGCCAGAAACAGGGCATTCCCGGGGCATGCTGGGAGTATGTGGGGGAAGGTTGTGGATCTATAAACTCCAAAGCACCCTCATTTCCTGCCCCCTAGAGGCCCTGGAGATGGTGGGGTTAATTCCTTCCCATTGCGATCAATGAGATACTCTTAAAAAGAAAAAGAAAGGAAAGGATGGAAAAACCCCAAGAAAAGTCTTCACTCACCTTCCACATTGCCTAGCAGCAGCAGATGCAGCAATTGGCTCTGCCCACCCAGGAAGGTAGGATTACTCTGTAAATTATTCAAGGCCTGAAATGCCCAGATTTTATGTATGCTTCTTTTTGCAACATAGGCAAGTGAGTGTTCCCAGGGTATCAAGTTTTGCTTGGCAGTTTATTCCTTTGGAGCTCAGTGGAGAAGATTAGAATACAGCAAATGTGACATCAGTGGAGCTTTGGGGAATATTTCTATGGAATTGGGGCTGATCTACTTCCTCAGTGCTTTTTTTAAATTTAAATATATGTGCTTTGTACCTCAGTTTGAATGAGATTGACCTAGAAAAAACCCACATAGAAGATACTGCCTGTAGTAAAAGTGATTTAAAAGATAATAACTACTGGATGTAATCTAGATGGGTGTGCACTGGAAGTGCCGAACTCCTCTGAGAGATTTTGCTAGCCTTATGGAAATGCATTTTGCTTCTGTCAGATTTCCTCTTGACTCCCCACCCCCACCCCCCTGCCACAAAACCCTCCAAATTCACTCTTGTGTACATACACAGATTTGATTTAAAAGTATTTCCTCTCAGGTTCTGATTCACAGACGTCTAAAACTGCTTTTCAAAAAGCAGTTTGGGAGTTTTACACAAGAACCACTGGAAGGCAGAGAAAAATGCGTCTCCTCAGCCTGTGAGGCTGGAGTGGGAAGCTTGTAGCTCTCCAGATGCTGTTGGTCTATAACACCCATCATGCATGACCATTAGTTGTGTTGGCTGGAGCTGGTGGGACTTTTAGAAAACAGACTCTGTCTCTACTACCTTTCCAATAACAGAACAGAAGTGTGTGTTTTTTTGGCTGTGCCCTAAAATGCAACTGACTAACCAGGATCGTGTGGCACATGGCAGGCTGACATCCTGGTTGTTGAGTGTGCTGTAGCTTCTGTCTCATCGTTCCTGTGGTCGTTCCTGAGTCTGACAATATGTTCAGAGTCTATACAGTGGCAGTTGTGACTAATCTGACCTAACCTTGGTTGTCAGAGGATAACTGGAAGATTAGCATGCTTTAGTGGGAGTCGATGGAACTTGCCCCTTATCACATTTTAAAATATGCCTTTGTTCCTATTGGTATTCATCCTTTTTTATTCTTTCATATGCTAACTTCTTTTTTAAAAAGATGGATCACTAAATAGTTCAGGCACTTAATTAATTAAATGAATTGGATCCATCTCATGTAGATTAATGGCAAACTTTTAGGAGTTGAATATGATTACATCAGATGACTAAAATGATAACTATTAAATTTGAGACAATAACTTTTTTAATGTTCTGATAATTTTTATATACTAATATACCACATCCACAGAAATCAGTTGAGTAAATTTGCCCACCAAGAGAGAGCAAGGTACTGTATGCCACCACCCAATATTTGTTCCGTGTTGGTTTGCACAGCAAGGAACAGAAAATGCAATTGCAGCTCGTTTCAGATATTCCTGCTTTTTCTCTTTTCTAATAGCAAATAGCATAGAATGTCAGTAGATTAATCTGTGGTAAAGACACATTTTGAATGCAGTGCACAGTTCTAGGCATTCAGTCTCAAAAAGCAACAGGATTAGGGGTGTAGCTAGCTGCTCCAGCACCTGGAGCGGCGGGGGGGGCGGGGGGATCTGCCCACGGAGGTGTCATGGTGATCTGTCCATGGTGGTGGTGTGGCAATCCATGCACAGAGTCCACTTGGCGGACACAAGCCCCACGCTGCCATTTCGGGCGGCGTGGGGCCCAAGCCACCACGTCACTCCCAGGAGAGACGTGTGGCTTGGTCGCGCTACAGGCCAGGCCCCGCGATAATTGCCGCCCCTGTGGTGTGCCATTTTGTCACCCCCCCTCAAGGATGACACCCAGGGCAGACTGCACTCGCCGCACCCCCCTTCCTATGCCCCTGAACAGGATACCAAAGAACTTTAAAGAGTACAGAAATGAAACTAAAATGATCAGGGCATTTTAGGAGGAAAGGATCTGATCCAACTAAGCAATTTTTATATTTTTAATTTCAACTTTACTGAGGCCCAAATGAGATAGGTTTACTACCAGTAACAGCAGTTACTGATCTAGCTCACCATTCCTACTCTGTTCTTTCTTGTGTTCTGATGACACAGTAGCCTCCATTGTCAACAGCCAATATTGTGGGGTGTTGCTTGGGAAATACGCTGTGCATTTATGATGTGGATAAGCACTGCTAGACATGGCAGAGTAGGAGGAGAGAGTTAAGTACAAGGCTGTGGTTTTCACAGTAGATAGCTAAGACTGAAACACATTTGTTAACGTTTCTGTTCTTTGCATTGTACCCTTTGCTTTGGACAATTTTGTATTGCCTTTTGCATTTTGGAAAGCCTTGCGTTCTGAGGAGTAGCTCAGGGTCATCATGCGAACTACTCAATCATTTCTGATTGAAAAATCAGTCACACTCCAACACCATTTGGCATATAAATCTGTAGAAATGCCATTTTAGCTCCCTGTTTTGTTAGTTTGGGTCTTTCTTTGTCCTTGTGTAAGGCAATCTGTTTCTAAATGGAGTTAAGGTAAATGCAGGATAATTACCAGTCTCATACCACGCACACATTTCATGAATTCCTGGGAAACAAATTAACTTGGTTGGAGGCATAGGCCAGATCCTGGAGGCTTCTGGTTTATGTAGAAGAAAAGGTCACAAATCTGAACTCATTTGTTTTTCTTTTGAATAATCTGTTATTGGCAAGGCTGATAGTGCCAATCTATCTGCCACTTGAGGACCTTGAACCAGCTCGCAAATACCTTTGTCAGGGCACAGCATCAGTAGTCAGAACCATAACATCCCCAGACACTAATCACTTATCAGACATAGCCAATATTGGTCAGAGTTTTAGCATACCGCTCAGGTCTTACATCGACCAGCAGATCAGACCTCTTGCCATTATAATCTTGTATTGATGTAGCTGCTGTTTGGAAGGACAATCATCTCTCCGATGTGACATTTGCTTAAAATTGTTCTGTAAATTTTATGTGTTAAGGGTTGTGTGGGGTGGTTTATGAAAACCTGGTAGTTGAGCAGTGTGTTTTCCCAAAATGATTTGTGATCTGAGAAAATACTTGAAGAGTGCCCTGACTACAGCATAAGGAATTAACAAGTAGGACAGGATGGGGGGGGGGCATTTACGTGTAGGAGCTGCTTTCTTTTTATTAAGAGCAAAGCTTCTTTTCTTTTTATATAAAAAGTGTGTATATGCAAAGGTAGTGTAGCCTACAGTTTTTAAGAGCCTCTCTTTTAATAAAGATTAATGTCCTGTTATCAACCAAGTCAGGGGAAAGGTGGTTGAGGTGTGGTGTTCTGGTGCAGACATCTCCAGATAATCTTACTGCGAGTTGATATATTGTAATCTAAAGTACTAAAATGACAGTAATCCTAATCATGTCGGTCTACTTGAAATGCATCATTGGAAGGTGGTGGCTCTAATGTTGCATGCATAAAAAACTGAGGTGTAGGGAAAGGTGATTAACAGTGCAATTTAAAGAAAGTTTGCCAAGAATTAAATGCAGTCTGAATTCAAAGGCATTTACCGTATTTTTCGCTCGATAACACGCACCTGACCATAACACGCACATAGTTTTTAGAGGAGGAAAACAAGAAAAAAAAATTCTGAATGAAACAGTGGATGTATCATTTTTGTGCTTCATGCTGCGGCCACAGACATGTGATTTGATGGTGAGTTTGGGGTAGCCCAATGCAAAGATCCTGAGGATCCATGTGGATCCATGCTTTGTAACCACGTTTTTGCACCATTGCAGCCCCAGGCAACAGTGGGTGCGTGATTTTTTTGGTGCAGGCTGTAGCCATGGACATGCTATGTGATCTGATGGTGAATTTGGGGTGACCCAATGCAAAGATCCTGAGGATCCATGTGGATCCGTGCTTTGTAACCACGTTTTTGCACCATTGCAGCCCCAGGCAACAGTGGGTGCGTGATTTTTTTGGTGCAGGCTGTAGCCATGGGCATGCTATATGATCTGATGGTGAATTTGGGGTGACCCAATGCAAAGATCCTGAGGATCCATGTGGATCCATGCTTTGTAACCACGTTTTTGTACCATTGCAGCCCCAGGCAACAGTGGGTGCGTGATTTTTTTGGTGCAGGCTGTAGCCATGGGCATGCTATATGATCTGATGGTGAATTTGGGGTGACTCAATGCAAAGATCCTGAGGATCCATGTGGATCCGTGATTGGAACCACGTTTTAAGTAGGGAGGGAAGGAAAAACATAGAAGCGACAAGGAGAGGGGTGTGCAGAGAAGCAGCTGGCTAAGAATGCAGGAGAGGGGTTTTACCGGAGGGAGGAAAGGAAGGCAAAAGTCCCCCCCCACAAGCCAACCAGCTCTCTCTCTCCCCCCCCCCAACCTGCATGTTGCCTTCGAGTCCCAGACGCTTAGAAGGAAGGACGCTCTGCTTGCCTGGAGGGGAGGGGTTTTCTCTGCTCTTTGTTCCGTTTGAGCAAACACAGTAAGGAAACAGAAGCGGGTGGGCAGTAAGACCCTGAGGCAGAATGCAGGAAAGCAGCAGCTTCCTCCTTTCCTCCCTTCTCCGGACGATTTGATATTTGCCTGATTTTTGCCTTCGCTCGCGCTTGTCAGCTCCAGGGACCACACATTCGCTCAATAACACGCACAGACATTTCCCCTTACTTTTTAGGAGAAAAAATCTGCGTGTAATAGAGGGAAAAATACGGTACTTCCCATTTGGTAGGACAATCCTATATACCGTATTTTCCCGTGTATAAGACTAGGCTTTTTTCCTAATAAATTATGTCAAAAATTAGGGGGCGTCTTATACACGGATAGTGCCGAGGCCATTTTCTGAAATCCGAGTTCCCCAAAATAGGGGGTGTCTTATACACGGGGGCGTCTTATGGATGGAAAAATACGGTAAATCCCTGCACTGGTCTCTATTTAGGGTTTAGGATTGTAGGACTATAGATGTGTTAGAAGGAATATAGAGTAGGAACATAGAGTAAGTTTGGTATAGACTACATGGATTCTTTTTTAAGAGACAATTTTGTTGACTATTTGACTTGTAGCCTGCCCTGGGGTTCAGGGATGAAAGATGGGATATATATATAGGGTTTTCATATTTTAAGA
The DNA here is from genome assembly GCF_964270895.1 of Podarcis filfolensis. Taxonomy (NCBI): domain Eukaryota; kingdom Metazoa; phylum Chordata; class Lepidosauria; order Squamata; family Lacertidae; genus Podarcis; species Podarcis filfolensis. The sequence goes on along the minus strand of NC_139605.1, from coordinate 75,308,953 downwards.
AGTAAAAATCCAGACACAAAAAGTTGTTGAGCTTTTTAAAGGAAAGTTGTTGAGCTTTGTGTTGAGCAATGTGTCCTTTTAAAAAATACCTCTTTTACAACTGTGTGTGTATGTGTCTACACACACACATATATAATTAAGAAACATACTTTGACCACATTTAGTAATTTTGTAGAATCTAGCATGAATACAAACACTCTGTGTTCCATATATGTGTAATTGATATGCTATATAGCAAGCAAAGAGACTTGGGCTGTGTTTATTGGCATGCTTTTCCACGCAAAGAGTGAGAATCAATAGTTCTCTTATTAAAGAGAGAGCAGGGACTATAATTCAGGAACTGCAGGCCACTTAGCTATTAACAGAATTATGATTTCCTGTCCAGTAGAAAAATGTCAATAATTTCACCGTACTGAGAGAATCCACTGGGGCACAAAACTCATGGTCTGAATAACACATTGGCTCACATAATGGATTGTGTATTCTGGAGCATTAGGAGCTGAAGAGTTACTGGGGGCAGTGCAGATATACCAAACACATAATATATTGTGAAATCTTGTAAATGGTTACTTCACACAGTCATTTTTGTGATTGTTCTTGGGCATGAAAATGCCTGGAGTCATGCTGGGGAATTTCAGTTGAATTGGTGGTGTACAGTTACTCTGTGAAGCCATTTCCAAGATTGTAGGAAGCCATTGTAATGTTGCAATGGCTTCAAAGTGTTTTGACATCCTGCTGGTTCATGGTACATTTCTTCATGTTATCCCATATCAGACTGGATCCAAGTTGCTGAGATCTAGTATTTATTTGCAAAGGTGTGCATAGGGAAGACTTTTAGGAAATGAAAGTGATGCTTGATGATGATCGACATCCTGACAATCTGGAACAGGGATTCTCAAAGTGTGGTCCTCAGATCACCAGTGGTTCATGAGCATCACCCAGGTGATCCACACTTGCATCTAATGTGTGTGTCAAGAACTGTGTGAGCAATTGCTGCTTCATTGTTCTTAGAACCTAGACTTCCCATGTGAAAGCTCTGGGAACCCTGTCCTCTTTTTCACCAGGTTACTCTTGATACAAGAGTGGAGGAACAAGGGGCAGCCTGGTTGCCTGCCATTGTTTTCATCTTTTGGGTTTCTAAATTCAAACTCAGATGGAACCTTCATTTTTGTCTAATTTGGTAGAGATCTTCTAAGACACTAAAATACAATAACTGTGCAAGGAAACAGCATGCCTCCCTTTCCCCTTTCCCGCTGCAGGAGATATATGCTCCTGAATAAGAAAAAGAAGATGTACCAACTAACTGAACAATAGCAATAGCAATACTTGAGTGTTGGAATTATATTTGGATGGAGTTTGGAAGCCAGCAGAAAAGACATTCTATACTAGTTGCTATAAAATATCAGTCACTGTTGAGAAAAAGCTTACAAGTTCCAGACGGGAAAGTTTATATACCAAACTCCAGATCTCTGACAGCATGAAGTAAGACATAAGGGAGAAATGCATTCAGATTAAAAGAATATAACCCAAAGAATTCTCGAATTACAGCATAATAAATAAAATTCCACGGGGCTGTAGCAAAGTTTAGAAGTAGTCCGTATGCTTACTCTCCGCAGGTAGACTGGCAGATGCAGTTGTTAAAATGTTCTTTTTTATGGAAAGCAGCTGGTAGTTCACTAGCATATACACTTGGGAAATTATGCACTAAGAAGTCAGTTGCAGGATGCATAAGGCCAGACTATTGATGCTGAAGTTTAAAATCAAAAGGCTCTCCAGATATATAAAACCAACTCTATACTTATCATGGCATCCTGTGCAAGTAAAGAAAATACGTAAATTTGAGTGACTTTTTTTCCACTGCAATAAATGGGTTGTATGGGTTGTGCCTAGTGCTTCCTCAGGTATGTAATGGGTAGGAGTTTCCAGCAGTATCCTTTTCAAGATGCTTCTGATAAGGAGGGCATGAAGGCAAAAGACATTCCTTGTTGATTGTCCCCAGCACTTGTATTTATAGGTACTGTATATATAAACTCTTAATATGGAGATTCCATTTAAACCATTATGGCTCATCCCTGTTGATAAGACATACCACCCCATGATCAGCCATTGATATCAGATGTCATTTTCATTTTCCCACTAGAATTGTCCAGATCTCCCCACCCCCACCCCCAAGTCTGTTTACAATAACCCTGAGATTCTCAAACAAGAACTACCAATATGCTTTGTGCCAAGCACTCTGCTTCATTGTTTTAGCTATACCAGAAGTACATTGAGCTTTCCCACTAGACTTTCCTTAGCAATGTGCAAGAGTTGATTTCCCCCGGCTGTAGCTGGAGAACTTTGAGGTTGCAGCTGAATCTGAAGAAGCTCGTGGAAATCTGGTGCATATGTAATAAGTGATTACCATGGTCCATGCGCATTTATTCTCATGGCTTGCTGTTGAACATGTCTGTTCCCTCCTCATGATGAAAACCATGTGGTTATTTTATGTTTGCAATTAAGGATTGTAATTAAGCCACACTGTTGGCTAGAAGCTGAAGACATGGGAAGTTGTCATCTGTTAGCCCAGTTGTCCAGTTTGTTTTTAAATTACATATAAAAGGGAAAAGTATTATCCACATTGAGCCCTGCAGCATAGTTTATGCCCTGCTTGTAATTCACAGCATTCAATTTAAATTACTGCTATATAGAGGGAAGACTCAGCCCATGGTGATGTAAAGAGGTAGGTTTAGAAGTACCATGATTCTTCCTCCCCTTCATTACTAAGTGTCACAGGAGACATTTATCTTTCTGTCACTGCTGTTCTGTACTCTCTGGAATTTAATAGATGTTACTTTTTTTTACTGTAGTTATAGACATGTATTACATACACATTAAGAGCCTGGGCAGTGTCGTTTGAACAGAGCAAGAATTGTAGAGCAAGCAAGGAAAGCAATATATATTTATGGAGGTTTGCTAGTCTCCAAAGTGGGAACAATGGGACTCATGAGCTGTTCTTCATTTTTATTTATTTATGGGCACAGTTTTGAAGGCACAAAGTAGAGCTTTTTCAGAAATGCAGAGCCCGCCCACACTGCACAGGCACAGCATTTCAGACTACTCTGGTGAAGGTGAGGAGGGAAAGTTCAAGAGCTGCTCACAATGTGACAAGAGGGCAGCTGTTAAGGAAAAGAAGAAAAAACAAAGTCCCTCTGCATGAATAGTCCAGTGTCTAGCTGGATTGCAGTCTGTGACTATATTCTAGTACTTAGTTACATATGCATAAATTATAGTGGTCTGAACAGCACATATTAGGCATACTTTTTGGGGCCTAGAATATGGCCTGGACAGTGCTGAGTTACACAGTTTTCTGGACTACCTACTGTTTATTACTATTGCAGTAGTAAAATTTAATAAGCAGTGTAGTAGCTAAGGAGTTAAATGTGCAATTTTGGAGCAAAAACCCACCTTTAGAATTTTCTTTGCTGTTCGCTTCAGCTTATGTCCTTTTATCTTCTCATATATTGGACTTGCACAAGCTTTTCTGTACACAGTTCAGCAGATCTGTACAAATACTTTATTCGGAATACGGACTGAGCTCTTGAGTAAAGAGATACTGCTATACACTTCCACCTAACTCTGCTTTGTAAGGTACATAAGAACGCAACAGGAGCCCTGCTGGATCAAGAAACAGGCCCATCTGGTCCAGCATCCTGTTCTCACAATAGCCAACCTAGGGGGAAGCCCACAGCAGAAGGCAGCATTCTCTCCACTGGTGATTCCTAGCAAATTGGTATTCAGGGGGATCCTGGCTTTGACAGTGGACGTAGAACTTCGCCACTGTGGCCAGTTGCAATCGATAGCCTTATTCTCCATGAATTTGTCTAGTCCTCTTTTAAAGCTGTCTAAGCTCCTATATCCTGTGGGAACAAATTCCAGAGTTTAACTATGTGATGTATGGAGAAGTATATTTCAATCTGTCCTGAATATTCCAAACATTCAGTTTCATGGGATGGCCCAAAGTCCTAGAATTTTGAGAGAGGGAGAAAAGAGATCTCAAATGAACTGATTTGAAACTGGCTTGTTACTGGCCTACCTGGAAGTAGATATGGACAAATCTGCCAATTTTGGTTTTTCTCAATTTTTTCTTTCCCCCCTATGTTCACTTCTCCACATTTACATATAAACTCCTCATGAAAATTCATCAGCATTTTAAAGTAAATTTATTCTATGGACACATTTTTGTATGCAATTTTGCCAAATATTTTGCAAACCAATTTTCCCCAATTTAATGCATTTTTGTACCTTAGTTTCATTAATATTTGCATTTTTGTACTCATTACGTGACTAGAGAACTGTACTGGAAAATTCAGAAAGGTGCAAATTTTGAAGGATGGCTGTGTTTCATTTTGCATACTGTTTTGGAAAGTGCAGATTAGGTAGGTTAGTATTTAAATGCAGACTGAATTGAATGTCCACTCTCACTAGCTGGAAGACTGCCTTCTTCCATGCATATTATTATTCAGTCTTTAAGCTCCTTTCCAGAGGTCCTATTCCACCAAGTGAAGAGAAGCAGGTGGTGACTATGATGAGGACCTTCTAGGTGTTGGCACCCTGGCTATGCAATAGTCTGGCAGTGCAACTTTTTCTGATGTCATCTTTATGGCCATTTCAGGGCCAAGTGAAGACCTTTGCTAACATTCACCTTGGCCTTTTGAACATACTGTGTTCTTTAAAGAAAGTTTTCATGGTCCAAGTTATGTTTTGGTTTATACAGTGGTGCCTCGCAAGACGAAATTAATCCGTTCCGCGAGTCTCTTCGTCTTGCGGTTTTTTCGTCTTGCGAAGCACGGCTATTAGCGGCTTAGCGGCTTTAAGAAAACAAGGAAACAAAGGAACAAAGGAAACAAACTCGCAAGAACTCGCAAGTCATTTTGTCTTGCGAAGCAAGCCCATAGGGGAAATCGTCTAGCGAAGCGACGCAAAAACCGAAAAACCCTTTCGTCTTGCGCGTTTTTCGTTTTGCGAGGCATTCGTCTTGCGGGGCACCACTGTAATCTTACATGCTGATTAGCGCCCCACCCCCACCCCCGCTGCTAGAAAATTCTAAGGCTGTTGTTACTCCAGCTGTTTAATCATTGCATTGCACCTTTACACTGCATTATTTGTTCTATAAGCTTCCCAGTGAACATATGGTGAGAGGCATCCATACAAATCTGTCAAATAAATAGTAAAATAAATAAAACTGAAATTAAATAAAATAAATTTAATAATAAATTAAAGCTGTAAATTCAGATGCTTTTACTCTTTGGGCCACCATGACAGCATAGCGGAATAAGAAAGAGCTCTTAGCCTGCTCTTTACTGCACTGCAGAGCTACCACTGCAGAATACTGCATTACCAATTCTGCATGGATCATGTGACCCAAGAGTCCAATAGAGTTCTACCTGGTTTAATAAAGCTGTTAACTCTCCCTCTGACTCCTTAGCTGAGCAACTTGTCATTTCAGCAGAATTAGAGGTGCTATTAAATTGCCCACTCCCAGTTGCCTAGTTGGCCACCTGCAACTCCCCGCTCCCAGCGGCTGTATATAACTTGGGCAGTGCTTACAATGTGTCCCTAGATTTGAGCCAACAGTTTCACTCACCCTGCTTTATTTCAAATCCAGCAGATTTTGGATTCCAGGGGATTCTGTCATTAATAGCTACTCTGACCATATTTCCTTATTTCTGTTGACCAATGTATTCTAGCTGTTGTGAGATCATTTATCATGTGTTTATCCAGGAGATATTTTATTTCTAGATTCAACCCATAAAAGCAATATCAAAGTAGCTTCACCAGCTATTTTGCCAGGAGATGTTTAAAGGAAGTTTGTAAGTTTTGGTTGCCACCTAGTGTTCAGACATGATTCAGACACATTTGTCAGGTTAGAAGCCGTAGATAGAGAAAATTTGTGTGTGCATCTTCAGTGACAGTTTGCCATTTCACAAATGAAAAGAAAACTGAAATGACAAAATCTAAACACCAATCGTGGTTAAAATTAAAATAGAGGGAATGTGGAGGTTTGGTTGATGAGACAACAGATGCCAGTAAGTGGATCTGTTTACATTAGGCCTTAAGAAAGTGGGATGTAATTGGCATAACTGTCAGGGTAAATATGAGGGCTCTGGGCACAGCAAGGAAACGACTGATGATTTCCCTAATTAGGAAACACTTGTGAAAATTCCAGACAATGACAGTCATTAAGCATCTAGAAAGTGCATCCTTTATTGCAAGTCTGACAACCTAGCAGCCTGTAAAATGAAGGCAACTAGGTGGATTTTATGTGACCCCCAGTAGAAGAGCTTTATGTGGCACCCTAGTGGTCCTATCCAGTTTTAATGGCATTGTAACATGTTTGCCTGCAGTTTCACTTGGGTGCCTCCAGACAGTCACTTTTTGGGTGACTCAAGGGATTCAAGTGCACATCAGAAATTCAGGTTGGTGCAATTAAAGTGTTATGTTGACCTATCACAACAAATCTTCTTTCAAGAATGGACTTTTGCAGTTAGGGAAGTGATGGGGAAATGTGCTGAAAAGTGTGAGGCGAACAAAAGGTTGACCGGATGATGTATGAACAATTGCAAAAAAAATAAAAATGAATTCTCTGCAAAGACTGGACATAGTCTAACCTCCACATGTCACAACCGGTGCGCACCAGAGCAAAAGACTCACCACACCAGGACGACAACTTTCAGCAAAGGAAAATAACGGACTTCTTTAAGGGAGCGACTTTGCCGTATAAGAGCCCCCCACAAGAATTTAAATGACGGTTAGCCGGACAACCCAGAAAACCACCAATATCGATCCTTTGTTGGAACATCGCTGGCTGGCGTAGGAAAAAATGTGACCCAGAATTCCAGTCGTATATCAACTCGTTTCATATCATTCTATTGCAAGAAACTTGGGAGGAGGGTGAAATTGTCATAAACGGATTTGACCTACTATCCCTTCCAGCTTGCCCCTCCCAGAAAGGAGGACGGCCGAAAGGTGGTCTAGTAATTGGTATCTCACTGAAGCTGCATCTCAAATTTTCATTAGTTTTGACTGCTCCCCCTTATGCTTTATCCGGGTTGATGTCGGGGGGGAAAGTATCTCTGTTAATCTCCAATGTCTATCTCCCGCCAGGGGGTTCGTCCCTTGAACTGCATGATAGATGGGAAATATTAGAAGATCATCTAGTATCATGCCGAGTCAAATATTCCAATAGCCAATCCTTAATTGGTGGTGACTTTAACGCACGTAACCTCCACATGAGTTTTGTGCAAACAAATCAGGACATATGCTCAGTGAGCAGGGCTTCTGGAGATACACTTATAAAAAAAAGAAAATGCTTTTAAATGGTAAGAAAACATTTTCATAGGTTGCACCTCCTCCCCCACTAGCCCCAGAAAAAGGCTAAGGGTTTGGAGGGACCCTTTGGAACAAGATTGGTATATAAGAGCTTTCAGAGTGCTGCTAGTACCAGCTTAGAGAAGCAGCATTTACTTACAGCACCTAAAACACCAGAGTATTTAAAAGTCTACAGAGCAAAGCTCTACTCGACGCTCTTTCTCAGATGCCATTAGGCAGCCTTTGGAAGTTTCATATGAATCGTTATATATTGTTATGGATATGCCATAAAGAAGTGTTGAGTCCAGGATAAGTTTTAAACATACCGTACAAAAAGTTGTTGGGGTATAAGGACACTGCATATTCTGTGGGGAAGGCTGGAGGAAACTATGCTAGACATTAATCACAACTGTGAGGCAGGAGAGAGGCCTGAAGGTAAAATTATTTGAGTTAGGCAGGGTAGGGGACTGGAATTAGCAGCAGGCTGGATCCTTCTCACCCACCCACCCACCTCCCATGGGTCAAGTTTGACAGGTGGGCAGAGTCCTGCACTTCACATGCACCGCTGATCAACTAATTGTTGGCACTTTCAACAGGCTGCCAATCAGCTGATCAGCAGTGCCTCAAACACCCTCCCTTTGGGTCCATCTACATCTTAACCTGCCTCACATCTGACACCAGGTGGACATTTCTTGGCTGAAATAGCCTCACAGGCCAAATGGGGATGTCCAATGTGCCTTATTATTTTTTGTTTGTTTATATATATGCCAACCATCTGACTGGGTTGCCCCAGCCATCCTGAGTGGTTTCCAACAAATTAAAAACATTAAGGACCATGAGAAAGCTGTTCCTCACTCACTGCTAGGTGAAGGCCTCATAGCAAATTCATGGTGGGGCTCAGATTTTATTCACAGACTTTCTTCTGTAGGTTTCTGGAAGTGTGTGTGTGTTCAGTGCAGAACTAGAGGGAACTCTCTTGAATTTGCTCATGTGGGAATGCTGTTTTGGGGTCATGCTGCATATTTTCACTTCTGCCACAAGTACCAGGCACACACTTAGCTGAACACTGTCCTCAACCTGTTTTTCGTTTCTTTTGTTTTACTTCTTCAAATATTGAAGGCTCCCATATTGTACCACTGAAACATGAGAGCACTCACACAATGCTTTTTTGCAAGCAAAAAGCAGTGAACTTGAGCCAGTCATCTCTCTCCTCTACTCCACACCACACATTTAATGTGAAGGTTCTCAACCTGTGAGCTGCACGCCAATAGTGGTCTACAGGCTCTATTCACGTGGTCAGTGGAAAGGTTGTAGAAGCATCAAACAATTACAGTGGTACCTCTGGTTATGTACTTAATTTGTTTCGGAGGACCGTTCTTAACATGAAACTGTACTTAACCTGAAGCACCACTTTAGCTAATGGGGCCTCCTGCTGCCGCCGTGCCGCTGCTGCATGATATCTGTTCTCATCCTGAAGCAAAGTTCTTAACCCGAGGTACTATTTCTGGGTTAGCGGAGTCTGTAACCTGAAGCGTCTGTAACCCGAGGTACCACTGTATCTACATGGCCCTGTGCTTGATTTATTTTTGTCTGACAATGGAGATTGAGACCATTTTGGATAGGGCTGTATTTTCAAACAGGGTAACTAACAAAGCCCTGGCTCAGAACCTGAGATTCCTTAAAATATAGCACTGGTGCAGTCTACTAATTATTCCTTAAAATTTTACTAGTTAAAGGGCTCTTTCTCAGCCCAAGGCTGTGTTTCTCATACCCCAGTACTGGTTTGGAGAAGGAGGTTGTTATTTATATTTATATTTATCCATTGCATTAGAAACGTAAGATTGTGATAATTAATGTACAAGTTATGCCCTTTGGGTGGAATTCAACATCATGTTATTACAGATGCACAAGCATTTCAGTTTGCTGAATGTAACAATCATCCTCTCTTACCCACCCACCCCACTGTTCTGGGGGCTCTGCAAATCCCAGGTGCAGGGAGAGGAGGAGGGAAAGCCCTGTTGCACAAGCAGAAGCAGAGTTTGTGTGTTGAATCCCCACCCTGTGATTTGTAGAACAGAAAAAAGCATTAGTGGCCCACCTGGATCCTCAGCAATTTTCAAGTGGTCCATGAAGAAGAAGGAGAAAATGAGAACCCCCAATTTAGTGCATATTTTTCTTTTATGTATTTAGTTCTTTCAAGGCTGTCTACTCTTCCTGTCTAAGGGTGGAACATGATTTTTTTAAAAAATAACAGCAGCAACAACCAGGAGTCTGGCTGCCTCCTTTTTCCTTCATTTCACACAAGCTAAGAACAAGATGGTTCTACCCAGAGGAAGGCTGTGAACCTTCAATTAGAAGGGGGCAGAGTGTTGCATTACTTGTGCTGAATCAATGCTAGCCCACGTAAAGCATTAAAGGAATAGTGCAGGGTCATATCGCAAGTCAGGAATATTTTTGGTATTTATTAAAGCATTTATATGCACCACTCGGGGCAGCCTATACCATTAAAAATTATAATGTCATAAAAACAACAGTATAAAATAAACTACCAATGAGACAGGATTAGCAATTCTATCCAAGCTTATAGATGTGATATATGCAGCAGGAAAGTTTATAGAGGAGTGTTAAATTATTTGATCATTTATTGAACCAGAATAGACAGCAGAGGGCAGCATTACTCTTATCATCTCATGTCAAATGAACTGGAGTGAATGTGGTTTATATCTCCTGCACCTGTTTGAGCTATTAAGTTAGTGAAGCTTATAAATAAGTTTGACTGTTAATAAAATATTCATGCTGTAGTAAGTTTCTGCTGCAGAATTTTATTATTCTGGAGTGGTAAAATCTTATTACTCTGGGAATGCATGTTGAATATTTCAAAGAGGGGGAACAGCGTCATTCACACACACATGTGCTGGGACATGGTAGCCACTTGGAAATGTATGGCAAGTGATTTGCTTGGAGTGTCTCACCCACAACATCTCTTACGGTTTTCAAAACAAGAATGCAGCATTAGTTTCACCCTGGTTTGTGTTAGCATGCCGAATCTCGACAAAACCATTTGGAGACCTGCTTACCCAGACAGGATGCCGTTTAGACCTGTCTTTGTCAGGCAGTTGTGTTTTCAAGTGGCTGTCACATTGAAAATACATTCAAGTGACTGTCACACTGAGCCTAAGATGGCTTTTACATCATGAGCCTCTAGCATTGCTTTTGGATAGTCAGCTGAAAGAGGAATAAAACTATAGTTCCATGTGGTACATTGTGTAGCACTACCTAGCCTGGCAGTGTATGAACCAATAACTAATATCCTTCTTTAAGGTGATTCAGAAGCAAGTCACATTCAGCAAAGAGCCTTTTACAACTTTAATTAGAAGCTCCCTCCTTGTAGGTCCTGCTTTTAATTGCTTCCATTTCACCAGGGGTCATTGGTGATGAATTGTCCTTTAAATGAGCCTTAATTAGTTAGTTCCTGTTCCCCATGGAATGGGCTTTAATTACTGGCTTCTCATTAATTCATTTTCTTTTATTATAGTGAAACACCACTATAATCAGTATAACAGGGCATTGGCACCAATGTGAGTACAAGGAAATTCTGGACAGTTCTGAGATGAAAGAGAAAAGATGGGAGAAGAGAGTAAGAGTCAGTTATCCATGGAAACTTAGGTGGTGGTGAGGCGAGGGCATCCATCTAGACATGATGTGTTTTATAAGGGTTTAATTGAATAAAGGTGAGTGGGACTGTGCCACTTGTCTCACTCTGGAAGTCATGTGTGGCAGTTGGCACCAACACATGGTCACCTATGTAAACAGAGGTGAACATCAGTGTTCTCTGCATGGATGTTAAGCGGAGGGGCTGCTGCTGAGAGGCAGCCAGGCTAAGCGAGGAAGTGAGTTGAGGGAGGAATTAGCAGCCGGCAGCAGTCATACTTAGCTGATTGCAGCTTCTGTGAGGTCATGATCAGGACTTGTAAACAGGAGTGTTTGTGATGGCATTTAGTGGGGGAGTTTGAAGGGGAGGCCCGACATGCTGTCTCACAATGTACATAGGACCAAGAGACTTGGATGACAAGGGTCCTGCTGCAGTGACCTGCAACACTTGTGCCATGTTTATCTTCCTGCCTGAGAATGTGCAAAACTATATCTGCAGCAATTGCAAGCCGGTTGCCTTGCTGGAAGAGAAGGCATAGCAACTCGAGGCTCACCTATCCACACTATGAACTGTTGGACAAGATGAGGAATTTCTTGCTAGGGCAGAGTGGACTGTCCTGGAACAGCAACATAGGGCAAGCATGCACCCTTAAGGAAGGAGGAAGATCATCCATTCCAGGAGATGAACCTCTGGAGGAATGTGATGCACATTCTTAAATGGACAGCTAGAACTATCCAGGTCTAAGATTTTCCTGTTTTAGTTAGCAGTTTCATTTTCTATTTTAAAAATTGATCCAATACTTAACAACTGTATCTTGATTTTTCTGTATATGTGGAAAATGTGCTCTGACACCTTTCAGTCACACCTACTTATACTAGGAATTGCCAAAGGTTTCATAGAAAAGGTCTGTTCAGATGGTGTATATTTGGGGCAGCTCAATGGTTGTGTGAGTGTGTGAATGCTTAACTCCTAGCTGTGACTGAGCTTTTCAAAGTGACCAAAGGAAATTTGGCACTTAGTGCCAACAGATAGCAATCAGAACAAGTAATAATGTCTAGCATCTTCTCCTCTTTTCTTCAGCTGTGATTCTCAGTTGTTCTTAAGCAGAATAAACAAACCACAAGCCTCTAAAGAGAACCAGTGGTGGATCATTATTCTGTCCCACACTTGCCATCGCCAGAGGCGTTGCTTTCTCAGTGATATCCTTGGAGCACTAGGATTGCCAGTTGGTGGATAGCCCTCGTAAAATCTGTCTGGTTGTCACCAGGCCTTTTTAAAAAGGGCAATCTGAGTTTTTGCTAATGATCAGTGTTGAGGCTGCATTGTTGCTTAATTTGGTTGCAATATTTGCAAATAAGGGTTGACCATCTTTCATTTACCCATATCTGAAATGATTGCCGCTTTCTTTAAAAAGCTGCACTTTTCTAATTTAAGTTGTCCCCCTCTTCCCTTTTCTGCTGTACATACTGGTAGTCGATTCCCCAGAATGATTTTGAAAATGCAATCTGTTGGGATAGTAGGATGCTGCCATATATGGATCAGGCTATTGGTCCATCTAGGTCAGTACTGGCAACAGTGACTGACAGTGTCTCTCCAGGATTTTGGTTAGTACAGGCAACCCCTCCCCCATTTACACACATTCAAATGTGTGTGACTGTGCCATCACAGAAAGGGGTGGGGTGGGGCGCAGCTTTTCTAGTGGTGTTTCAAATATACGTGATTTCACTGATACGTGCAGTGCCTTGGAACATAACGTCCATGTAAATGGGGAGTTGCCTGTAGTCTCTCCCAGCTCTACCTGGAGATATCATTTGGGATTCAAGCTGGCACCTTTTGCAGGCAAAACAGACACTCTGCATTGTCTCATCCAGTATGTTTAGTTACAAGTGGCAACATGGAAACATGGAGGACCATGATTTTTGGGTTCATACATGCTGTGATAACACCCAGTGCTTGTTTTATTAAATTGCTTGTAATGAATTTACTTCAATTTGGTTAGAGCACAAGAGATGCATCTCTTTAATATTCTCTCCCCCTCTCTCTGTCCCTCCACTCCACTTTTATAGTCGAATGTCAACACTTTTGAGATTGATTTTATAGAGATGTAATATTAAAGCCAAACTTACTCCTCTTGTTATGTTTGTGGAACATGATCAAGAATTCATTTCCTGTTTAAGGATATCAGCTTCATGGTGGCAGACAGATTGTCTTGTCTGCCCCTCAAAAAAAAAAAGAAATTGAAATTGAACAAAGGGGACAGCCACATGCTGTTAGAGATGTTTATCCCTACAGAGTCATTTTTCAATGAACATTTTGCAAACCACATTGACTCAGTAGAGAAAGAAATTAAATGGACTGTTTCAAAACAGACCACCAGAGCATATTGGCAGAGAGAAAATCTGGAGTGGAAAAGTAGACACGCATTATAGATTACCATTTAACAGCACATCCTTTTAAAATGAAATTACCAGGATGAAAAGGCTATTGCAGTTATTCAAATGGAGAGAGAGGGGGGGGAACCCTCTAAATAAATAAATCATCAGACACATTGAAATTGTCTTACCTCACGCTGCTGTGATTTTGTTTTTCTCAAGAATCATTATTTATTTTTTAGTCCTTGCCAACACACATTTCTGCTGAAGCTTGTGAGCAATAATCCAATCAAGCAACTTGGTGTTTTCTTTTTCTCTTTTTTCTTTTTGCAGGTAAGTCAGGATTGGTCTATTTGGTGAAATGTGCAGTTTGGGGATATAAGGAACCAAAGTAAGCCTTCTTCAAGCTGTCGCAGCCTGTTAACAAGGTTAGACTGTCATCTTCAAAATTTGCACAGCCCCAGGCTCCGTAAGCCACTGAAATGCCGATGATGCTATCATCAAATTCACAGTAAAGACTGTATCAACACAATCTAAGCCCTGCTGAGTTCAGTGGCGGCTTTTCTATTATTCATTTGAATAGTGCTTGTTTTCCATATTCTTTAGGTGTTTATCTGGAAAGTCGGGATCAAATGCCATATGGCACAGAGACCCTAATTCCAAGTTACTTTTCTAGTGTGCAGCTGTACTGCACATCTATACATTATATGTCTATATAATGCTGGTGGCTCTGCTTCTGGCTTTCCCATAAGACCCATCCCTCTAAGATCAGTTCTTTCTAAGAGTTCCTTATGGCCCTTTGCTTTAGTGAGTGGCAAGTTAACAGGTCATACACTGAAAAGCTTACTTTGTGAACCGGTTAAAGAAGTGGTTGCCTTCCACTAACCATCAGGCCAAGAACATTGTTGCTCCTGTCAACCATTATATATGACTGCTGTGGAATAGGCATGCCTTGCTTCCTACATGACCCTCGCTGCTCTGAACACCTGCTAGCAACGAGCAGCTTGTCATTCATCTTGACATCGAAATCAGTTCATTGAGCCAGCTGTCATACCTTTCTACCACCATGGATTTTAAACTTCTTTTGTTTCAGGGTTCGTCTCCTTTTTGCTCCTTTCTCTCTAGCGTGGTCAGGGATGGTGGAAAGAATTCACATTTAACACTGTATAGAAAACTGGATCTCTTCTGCAGGGGGCAGCAGGAACTGCCCAGGGTTCCTACAGGAAAGCATCTCCTCTGGTTCCCCCGCTCTCAAAATGTGACTGTTCCTTGTTTCTACTTAACCACAAAACATTTCTGTACAGTTCTCTTTTGTATCCAGAAATCAGTTAGCACTTTTGTCCAGTTTAAGGGAACATTTCTCCCTAAAGGGGAGATGGTCTTGACATGGTTTGATCTGGCTTGTTGTCCCCTGCATCTGGGTGTGGATTGCTTTTATACATCAAGGTCATATTGAATGGGTTGCTTGCAAATTGCACAAGGGAGATTTTCTTTATTCCAGGTTTGATGTGCTTTTTAAAACAATGGCAGCGCAACCCTATGCATGCGTATTTGGCATCAATCCCCACTGATTTCAGTGGGTCTTAACGCCCATTATGCACACAGAGTATTGCATCCTGAGATTTCCAGTTGTAGAAATTTATCTTGTGTATTGCAAACTGAATATGACTACTTTGCACCACCTTTTTCAGTGTATACTGTGTGAAATCTGTGGTTTGGTGTGGTCACATGCAGATTAATGAAAAAATGTACCCCACAAATATAATAATAATGCAGGCAAGCCAGGCCCATTCCCCTGTTTAAAGATATGAGGACAATTTCTAATATCTGTATCTCTGAGAAACATGCTAAGTCTAACCATCCCAGGGTTCTTAGCATTCAACACAATGGGATGAAAAAAGCCACACGCCATAGGAATCCCACCATTTCAGCTATCCAACATAGCCTCACTGTAGATTTCTAAATTGCAACCCTCTGTAAATGTCATTACACTTAAGTCCCTGGGAGTCCATTTAGACTTGATGGTTACCAAAAAAGCAGCAAAAGTCCAAAGTAAAGAAGTTTCAGATTTTAAAAACACTTGTTATTCCTTGACTTCCACAATAGATACTTTGAGACTCTTTACAAGTTCATTGCCACCAATGCTCAATGGCAGACAAGTGAATGCAGACTAAAGGTCTTTGGGAACTTTATATGGGACAATGGGGTGTGATGAGCCCTGTGGTGTCATCTGATTTCCTGAGCCATAAGGATTCTGTGCTGTTGTGTGCGTGTAGCTTGAACTGTATGCAGTTCTCTCTTCCAGCCAGCAGTCCTGATAGAGACAGAGGTCCTTGCCTAATGGGTGCTGCTGGTTTGAACTCCACAGTGCTCAAAATAAACACACTTGACTTGACTTAAATGTGCCCAGTCTCCTGTATAGGCATAGTTCATCTGCCACCATCTCCCTGTTTCATTCAGTATGCTCTTGGATCAGCACAGTCATGTGATAAGCCTCACAGGTAAAACAGAGCAATCCTTACCACTGAATAATAATAATAATAATAGATAGTTGGAAGTTTTGAAGAAAAGCATTCTCTAGTGTGTGAACACTGGTTAGACCCAGACAGAAGGAAGCCACTTCTGCTCCTACTATTGCTCATCTGCCTGCAGGAAGACAGCCCTACTCTGCTCAAGACTGGTAAGTGCATGATTATTATCATTATTAATTACTGTATCATTATTATTTTTTAAATTGCATATCCTTGCAAATATGATAAGGAAGGAGGAAAGTCTGTCATTGACTTGCATTATAATATTTTTAATTAGACTTGTTGCCCTTACTATGGTAGTCCTCAAACTGTGCCAGATTTTGCAAATGAACTTTTTCAGGGCGAAAAAAGGGTTTCTTTCATGTTTATTCGTGGTTTTTCAGAGGCGCTGTGTTTTCCCTCCCTCCTTGGATGCATTTATAAAAGGTTCTCTTCCCAATGTGACCCCATCATGAGCCAAGTGACTTGCTTCAGGTAGCACAATTGGAAGTGATTGATGAAGACAAGGATTTGGTTTCTGAATCATGCAGAAAGGCTTCTTTAAGCATTAGCCATAGGGTGGCACCACGTGGGCAGGGAGAAGTCTGTTTGAGCTCTCCTTCAGCCAGCAAAATATCTTGGCCCAGCACTGGGGATGGAACATTTCTCCATTGCAAAGACAACTGGACTGACACCCCCTGTCTATTTGTCTTCTGTTGGCAGGTGGTCTGATAGACAGCAGTGCAAAACAGAGTGTTTGCCTGGTTCACTAAACAACAGTCTCATATTTCCCCTCTTCAAAGTCAGGGTAACGATAGGGTTGACCTTGGTGACAGTGTGATGTTTCAAAACTTGATTGGCTCTGTGGTGATGCCAGTGAGCACAAACAACTGTCATCTCCCTTCCTCTGGCTGGAGTGAGGAGGAATACACCCCTCTTATCATGACAGTATAGACTTGCTCTCTCTTCTCTCGGATTCCTGCCTTGCACCAATAGATGAACACATTTGTTCCATTTCTATTCCCCCTGAAAAATCACACACACACACACAAATGATTGGTGGGTGTGTATGAGAGAGATATTGAAACTTTCCATTTTGGCTGAATGCTCAGTCACACCATCAATATCTTTCATCTGATGCCTTGTCCTCAAGAATCCCCACATCCTTCTGCTTCCGCCTTTATAGAAAAATGTGGTTTTGCATTTTGCTGCTGCTTCCAGTATTTGTCCCTAGACTTGTTCCTCAGGGGAAGCCCACGAAGGGCAAAAAGAATATTGTGATGTGATCCATTTTTGGGGAATAGTCCTCACCTGGGGACTGTGCTAGCTCAAAAATGGGGAACCATTTGTGGTTAAATGCCACTTACCTAGGAAAAATGAAAACTTACCACATCAGCGGAAGTCATTTTAAAGGGCTTTCTCGAGTATGGCACTTGGTATGTGTAGAACAGAAAGCTGGTCCATACTGGGTTTGACTGTGAGTCTGAAGCTGAATCCAAGATTTCTGGGCATCGTTCATATGACATTACCGTCAGCTAGAACTCATCCCAACCTCCTCCCCTTTTTGAGCAATCTCAATCACTCATTTTCCAAATCCTGGGAAAATCCCAAAAGAAAATCAAACCCCAAAGCAAGACCACATTGACACAATATATTTTAAAGCGCCATGATGCCACTGTAAGCAGGCATGGCTTCTGGGAACTAATTTTTTATGGGTGCTGAGAATTGTTAGGAACCCCCTCACACAGCTACAATTCCCTGAGAAGAGGGAATTCTTGAGAATTGTCACTCTGTGAGAGAAGAGTTATTAGAAGAGTTATAAGACGCTTATTAGCTCTCACCACACTTAAACTACTGCTCCCAGGATCAAAGAGTTCTGGGAGCTGTAGTTTGTTAAGTATGCTGGGATGGGAAGCCGTGACTGCTTAAAGTGGCATAATAGTGCTTTAAATGTATGCTGTGGATGTGGCCCAGATCTGCTGCTGCTTGACTGCTGGGTGGGCTGCTGCTGTTTGCATTCTCTGTAGTTAAGGTAGTGCCAGAAATGATATATGTTATGTAGTATGAAGGAAAAGGGGTATAGGGAAAATCTAGAGCTTGTCTGCAGAGTGGAAGGAAAGGAGGACCTTTTTCTGCCTCCCCACTTCCAGTCATTCTCTGAAAACTGGAGAAGGGGCCCACAGAAGAATATTAAGGGGACAGGCAGGCGAAGCATGGCTTGTTTTTGTTTTTGCAGTCTTCAGATGAACACTAGACCATATGAAAAATGAATATAAGGTTTTAGCTGGAATTATTTTGTACTCGGGACGTGATGGTAGTACCAGTGGGGGGCGCGGAAGGAATCAACAGTACATCCAGCTTATCCAAGAAACTAATTAAAATGTTATAGAAAACAGCATTGCTGTATTGTGCAGTCTACAGTGTAGCTTTTTATACTGTAAGCCATCCTGTGATCTTTGGATGAAGGGCGGTATATTTATTGAACGACTGGGTGGATGAAAATAAATAACTAAAAGCTTTGCATTCAAAATCTTTGTGGCAAACAGTGGAAATGCATTGTGTCTAGTCTCTCTTGTTTAGTTCTCTGCCTGTTTGCATTTTTATGATCTATCAGTGCAGATATTATTCCCATCCCCACCTCTGATCCTCGAGTTGCATTTTGTTTGATGCTCAGCTGCCATTATCATTGACATCTGGTTGTTTCTGATTAATTCCTTTTACTTTCTGGCCTTAATTACCTATGTTTCAGCATGAAACCTACGAAGCTGCCTTATGCTGAGTCAGACCATTGGTTCCATCTAGCTCAGTGTACTTAACACTGACTGGCAGCAGCTGTCCAGGAATTTCAGGCGGGGATTCCCCCGCCCCCCTTGGCCCTGCCTTGGATATACCAGGGATTGAATGTGGGACCTTTTGCATGCAGAGCAGGTGCTCTACCACTGAGCTGTGGCCCTCTCTCCCTCCTCCCATATTATTAATGCTGCTGAATACCAACTGCTGGAAACCATAGGAGGAGAGAGTGCTCCCGTGCTCGGGTTCTGCTTGCTTGTTTTCCACCGGCATCTGGTTGGCCCCAGAGAGAAGACTAGATAAACCATTGGTCTGATCCAACAGACTCTTCTTAGATAGTTCATTGTGGGCACAACCATGGGAAACCTATCTATCCTAAACCTATATGAGACCATATATCCCATTAGAACTAGAATTCTGTATCAATATTTGGCTCACCAGCTTCTAGTAACTTCCTGGAAACCCATATCCAAAACATCTATTAGTTTAGCAAAAAGGTCAGGCTGCCCTCAGGTTTATAGAACCAATAGTAACATTTCATCTGGAAAGCATCTCCTTTACTTCAATTTTTAACTGAGCCATTTTTATTCAAGCACCCAATAAGGGGAGGAAAAAACCAAGCTTGCAAGTTTTAAACTACATCCATATTTTATTTTTCTGCTTCTCCCAACAAGGCTTCTCTGGTGTCAGATAAAAAGCCTCAGCTACAACAAATAAAATAAAATAAGAATTCATATAACTTTATATTGGCAATAAAAGATGACACATTGGTGTCTTTGCAGGTAGTTCCCTTTCTTTAGCACTGCAATCATTAGTCTCAGGCATCGATTTATGAGCCCCGCATGTTATTCCTGGGGCAAGGAAGATGTTATGAAAGCACAATGTAGATCTCAGGTTTTCCTAAGGCTGAAGAATTCTAAAGAGCTCTGCTTGAAAAACTCGAGCTCCAAGTTGAACTATGCTACTTACTGGCATTTATTTCCCCTCAGGTCTGCTGAACCACCACCAGTGGCTGCAGGACAGTGGAAAGCTCCAGGTGCAAAATTCACTCTGACAAAGGCTATAGGTAGACGGAGACTTTAAATATTTCCATCAAGTCTGTCCCTCCTGCTGCCCCCTCCACCCACACCCCGGAGCAGTGTGGCTGTAAATAGCCAACCTCCTGGCCTGCTTTTCTTCTGTTCTGTGGTCTCTCTTCTTTGGGCAGATGCAGCAGAGTAGGAGAAAGTTGATTTTTCGGGTAAACTGGGCTTGGGGGAAAGCATCAATGAAGAACCTGGCTTAGTTTCTTTGGGCTTATGGCCAGTAGCCTTAGAGTCTTTATTAGGAATTCAGTATGATTTCTAAGCCTTTGGCATAACAGCTCCTAGTCTCAGCCCCATCCTCCTTCTCTCAGTATGATCTCTTTAACACTCTTCTTTTTCTAAGATCTTCTAAAACAGCCACGAGCCTCCAGATCCTGAATGTCTCTTAACTTTTATTCCATTCAGCGTATCCCTTCTTTCTCCTCAATGCTGCTAGGAGCAAATGATGTGCACATCTTCTGAAATCCTTCTGCTACATAGAATTTGGCTCTTGATTCTGCTACTGTCCCTGTTAAATCAGCTGGGTTCTCCACTTATATCTTTACTTACTAATAATCCACAGATTTATCGGTTAAATCCTTACATGCACAGTTGGTTGGGCACTAAAGTAGTCCATCTGATGATAACAAGGCAGGATTTGGGCTGGAGGTGAGGGTTTGGATCAGTAACACACAGCCCATAAACAATGTAGGTAAAGGTAAAAAGTAAAGAACCCCTGGACCAGTCAAATTTGTTTTCACACTTGAAGCTTAAAGTAATCCTTTCTTCAGACAATGTACAAATCTAAAAATGCATTAGCTTGAATACTCATTCAGGTCACAAATGCTTCCCTTCATATTTTTCTTCCTCAAACTTTTTGAAAAATAGCATAAGAGAGGTTCAGTGGTCATTCAGACTTTTTATATGAACAACATCTTTATCTTGAAGTGTAGAACATCATGATCACTGGCTCCTGATTGTGAAGTCATCTCCATACAAAGGCAGAAAATGTGCCTTTCCCTGGAGAGTGTTCGATGGAGTTTATTGTCACCCAAGATGAAGAATAATGTGTCTGACGTATACTGGAGGGAATAGGCAGCACTGAAGCAAAACTTGCCATGTAGCAGTGTCTAACTCGGAGAGATAGCTGGGTGAATATGTTTTGTACCTCTGAGTAATTAAAGAGGAGAAGGGAAAGGGCATACAGCTGAGCATCAGAAGAAACAATAGACATTTCATGCTGGAATTGTGCAGTTTGTCACCAGTCGTGTTAAATGTAATCATCTCCAATTAGCCGTGCTAACTATTTGGGTGATTTCTTTATAATCTTTTAAACCTCTTTGTTAAAATAACATCTCTGGTTTATGCACATTTATTGAAATGTTTGTAAGCTTTCCAGATACCCAGATAAGAAGGAAAAGTAAGAATTGTCTACAGCTAGTTGCAAGGCATTACCCTGGCAAAAGGCTTTCTGGGATCTTCTTTATGCTATGAAAATGATTTATTGTATTTATGCTTCCTTTACATGGGCCTCTCCGCAGTTTCACATTCAAGAAACTGATGCATCATATCTTCCCAGACCATTCACAGGATCTGTGGAATTTTTTTAGAGCATGGTAACTCTAAAGGGTAACCGAGATCTTTTTGGAAATAAGGCAGGTTTCAGCTACTGGCTGGATGGAGAACATAAGAAGAGCCTGCTAGATCGAGCTAAAGGCCCATCTCATCCAGCACTCTGTTCTTACAGTGGCCAATCAAATGGAAAACCTGAGTGCAACAGCACCCTGCCCAGCTGGAATTCCTAGCTACGGGTATCCAAAGGCATACTCCCTCTAATGGTGGAGGGAGAAGAAACAGTTATCATGGTTAGCAGCTTTTAATAGCCTTATCTTCCATGACTTTGTCTAACCCTCTTTTAAAGCCATCCAAGTTGGTGACCATACTGGCTTCTCGTTGGAGAATAACTTTCTTCTGTCTGTCCTGAACCTTCCAACATTCAGTTTCATTGAATGTCCCTGAGTCGTAGTGTTATGGTAGAAGAAGAAAAACTTTTATCTGTTTGCTTTCTCCACACCATATATACTTTTATAGAACTCTATCATGCCCCCCCCTCAAAAAAACCCCTCACCTTTTCTTCCAAATATTCCGTATAGGGGGGTTCCTCCATCCACTTTATCATTTTGGCTGTATTTTTCTAAACCTTTTCCGTGTCTACATCATTTGTGAGGTGAGGTGTCCAGAACTACACCCAGTCTTCAAAGTGTGGCTGCACCATAGATTTGTATAATGTAATTGTGATATTGGAGTTTTATTTTTGGACTAATTCCTAATTATCTATAGCATGGTATTCACACACCCCTGTTGCCAAACTGAGTCAGCATCTTCATCAACCTGCCTCTACCATACCAAGGCCTTTTTCCTTGTCAGTCACTGCCAGTTCAGGCCCCATGAACTCTGATCATACCTCTTACTCACATGGGTGGGGGGTAGAAAAGGATGTGTGTGTTGAGAAAGGGGTGCTATGGTCCAAAATATTCATCCAGTTAGGAGTCAAGACCATGGTCTGTTTGTGAACAAGAGTTTAATTTGCAGGAAATGAAGTTAGGGGACTAAGAAATGGGTGCAGTTTGAAGAGCCACCTATAAGAGATGAGAGATGCTTTGAAGGAAGGATTCTGGGAAGGTAGTCTCAGAGCCAGAGGAAGCCTGGAATTAGGGGAAGGAAGACTGGTGACAAGCAACCCTCTCCCCTCCTACTGAATGCTTGTAGAGCTGGCTGGGCCAGTCAGAAGGAGAGTCTTAAGGTGTGTGTGAAATATTCCATCTCACTTCACAACAATCTGCATTTGTTGTTCAATAAAATGCCATTTTTAAAAAAATCCTGTACTAAGCCTGCAAATAGCAATTTTTATTCCATTTTGGTAGAAAGCAACAGTACGAAGGGTCATTCTAGCACTAGATAAAATTCTCTGATATCTAATACAGCTGTCAAGGAAGCATTTTGAGCTTTAAATAATGCCAGTTCTGTTTATCTTAATACAGGGTTATGAATTCATTTCAGAACTGTGGCTGATGCATTCATCTTTTCATCCTGAAAATTGGATGGAATTATCAGTGACATGGGAAGGAGAAAAAATATTTAGTGTGGAGTGACAAGTTGTTTTTGTGTACATATCGCTTCTGTGCCAACATAATGGCTAAAAACCTCACATAACAGCAGATATTTATCAGTGGCATTGGGAAATTGGGTTGCGATCTCACTCATCTCATCTACATTTCAGTTACAGTGCTGCTTGGGTGAGACAGATGATGTTGAGAATAAATGTACATTTATGCATGTTAGTCAAGCTACTAGGATCACCAACTGGTTGCTTCTTGAGAGAGGAGACTTTATGCTTCTGAGTTGTTCATCTGGCATCTGGCCATTTTTTCTATTAAAAAAAAGAGAGAGAAGTCTTCTGATAGGGCAAGGGGAACCTGTAACAAGGGTGCTGGTTCTGCAGGGAGTGCCAAGGACCCTCTACCTTGCCACCATTTCTGAGAGCGATCCTGGTTCCTTTCCACTCCAGCCATGCTGGAATGGTGGGGGGCATGGAGGGAGCTAATGCGCATGTAGCTCAAAATGCCAGGTCAAAACGTCGAGAAGGAGTGCATGATGTGGTGTCCCAGCAGTCTCAAACAAAGATGTCTTCCTTTGCCTCTATTGGAACAAAATGTCCCATCAAGTCCCCTGCGCCTATTTGGAGAAGGGGGAAACCAGTGTCTGGATCTTGCGTTCATCTGATCTCAGCATAAGAGGTATATTTCTAGGTTCTTTGCTTTGTTCCTCACAGTATTTGCATCCATTATCCTTACTGAAGGATTGGTCACCATTTCCTTGTCTTTCACATGGCAGTGTTCCCCAACCATCAGTTAGTAACTACTGTGCTAAGATTAATACTAAGTATTAATACAGAATAATACTATGAGAGTTCTGTCAAAATATGTACTACCTGCTTTTATCATTGAGGAAAAAGCAAGGTTTCTAACAGGTTGATCTCTGTCAAGAACAGGGTGCTTTTTTTAAAAAAAAAAGTTCAGTTTCTTTTGAAAACATTTAAAATGAATTTCATTTGGCAAGGATGCACCACATTAGCTTTTAAGTCTCAAGAATCATAGAAGCATCAATATACTGTATATTGAAAACCTGCAAAATTTCCTGCAGTTGTGAACTAACTTTGGTTCATTAGATAACAGCTTATACAAGCCATGTATTGTTTTTGAGCAACTTCAAGGCTTTTGGATACTTGTTCCTAAATTGCTGGGTAGAGATTGGCTCAGCATGCACAGCCTTACAAATATTGAAGAAGCTTGCCGCAAGTGACAGGCAATGACTTTGAAGGAGCTTGCTTTTGGCAAGCCAAAGGAGTGGCCCGGGTGGCTCTTTTGGCTGTGGTTTAATCCCATAACTCTTTAAGCTACACTCCATGTTTCCTTTACTATCTCGATCATCCCCACTTCAGAAGTGGGTAGATGGCTATCACATCTTCCTATTCACTGGTCTTATAAATATGCACGACTTTTTAATTTCTTTTTTGTCAATCATTTCTCTCAACCTTCCAGGCATGATTATGTGGTGACTGCAGGTACCAAGTCAGACAGCAGCTCAGCTGACTTCTGTCCTTTAATAGTTCGAGTTGTCTGTGCAGTGTTGGTGGTTTAGTTCAGCAGGTTATGAGCTTGGATTGTCACCTGGTTTGACAGAGAGGGGCATACATATGACATCTGGGGCTTGGATTTGCTGCTTGCTTTAGTTTTCTAAAGCAACACCCCTCCACACACCCCCCAAAAGAAAATTCCCACTTCATAACCTTGAAAAGGTATGCCTTTGGTTAGTTTCGGTGTGGACTGCTACTAGAAAAATGAGCTTTTAGGCCCACCAGACAGACTATTAACCTCCTGTCATCTTTGGCTTGTCAGGAGCCCTGCTGCATCTTCATTTATTTGTTCAGTGCTATGTCTTTTTATGAACTTGGTTAAAAGGAGCATGACTCTCAATATACTTGGTCACATTTTCTTTTGAGAGGTGCCTCTTCCAAGCTAGAGAGCTCCACACTGCATCATTAGATGAGAACAGAAATGAAGTTAATACCTGCTTTCTACCATGGCTGAGCTTTCTGTGATAAACAAACCTCCCGAATTTCTGATAACTCTGAAGGATCCTAAGACTTGCTGCTAGCTACTAGAGAATTGTTGACACACTTTAAAAACAAAAAGTTCCAACCTTTGAAATAGAAGTAAATGCAATCCTATACACACTTATCTGAGAGTAAAGTCATGCTGAAGTCAATGTAACTACCTTCTAAGTAGACATATATAGGATTGCAGTGATATATACTTAATGCAGAGATGAGGCATCTGTGACCCCCAAAATTTATTGGGCTGCAACTGAAAGACCACTTGCCATTGTGCAGACCTGTAAGATCGCTTAAATCGGGTAAATTCTACCTTTTCAGACCCAGGTCCCACTTTTAACCCAAGCATGCATTTAGGAACCCATGGTGGTAGTGCTCCTGTTGTAACCTTGGGTCAGGCAGCAATCCACTAGTGGGTCTTAGGACCAGTAACTTAGATCATCTGGGGAAACTCTTCTCATGGCACTGCACCCTACAGGATATAAATTTGTTTCTCAAATCCCCCCTTCCCATTTTTGTATTTTAAAAATGTTTAAAATTATTTTGCTGTCCTCCAACAATTTAAAGTCCATTTTGGATTTTTTAACTGACTACTGCCATAGGCATCCCACTGTGTTGTTAATTGTTTTTGTGCCCCAAGCCCCCCCATTGTCTACTTTTAGTGTTTTTAAAGAAACGATATAGATTTATTGACCAGGTTACCTATTGCGATTATGTGATATCAAACGTTTTAGAGACTCAACCAGAAGCCCTTCTTTAA
Organism: Podarcis filfolensis; assembly: GCF_964270895.1. Lineage (NCBI taxonomy): Eukaryota > Metazoa > Chordata > Lepidosauria > Squamata > Lacertidae > Podarcis > Podarcis filfolensis. The sequence continues at coordinate 75,283,282 of NC_139605.1, read as the reverse complement.
AAAGTAAAGGTGGAAAGGTAAGGGTGGAAGCAAAAACTTAAAAATTAAAACAAAAATCAGAATATTTTAGTTTGCTTCAGAAAGTATTTAAGACCGCAGTCCACAGCTTTCCAAAGGCAACTACAAAAAACCCACTGATTTGAATGGAATTCAGTGGTCTGTCATGAACAATAAATAAAACCCCAGAGGCATTTTAGATTCCTAGATACAGAATATGAGCAAATGCTTTCAAAATGTAATTTGAAGATTTAACCCAGTGTTTCTCAAGTTCCATAATATGAAAGTACTGGTATTTTTCCTCGTAATAATAAACTGAGTTACATAAACAGAAGTGAAGATAAAAATAAGCTCCCTTTAATGTGACAGGTGCTGCTGCACAGTTACATCCCATATTTGTACACAGCCTGTTTATTTACTCCTTTGTTCTTGAGTTAGAAAACTTTGAAAAAGAACATCAGTCGCTGCTGATCTGATCTCCATTGATGTGTAATAATAAATAAATGGGGATTTGAAATCTACAGTGAAATGTAATGCTGCTTCCTCCTATTTATTATAAAGCATAGAAAACTAATAATGGTCCTGGACTCTTAGCCATTATTCTTCTGAACCTTCGTTTGGCACTACATAACAATTGGAAAAGGCAGCAATTCATGTTTTCTAAGGCTTAATTTGCATTTGCATTACATTCTCAGTGCATCAGAATGTGCCACTGTAAGGCATAAGCAGGAGATAATCATTGGGTGTCGATTTTATGCACCAGAGAAATTGCCCTTGAATGTAATACTTATTAGCATCTCAGTAAATATGAATGGCATTAGATGAAATGTTGAAACTCTGAAATTGGCACATTTTTTCCTAAGTAACTTCAACAATGCCATGTTTTATTTATTTATTTGCTTGCTTTTTAATATGCACACATGAGGAGAAGACAAAATGCAGTTAATGCGGAATGAAATGCGGACATTGTAATAAGATAAGGGAGCACATCTTTTGGGAGGAGTCGTGTAGGTAGGGGGTGAATGGAACCCTCAAGGAAGAAATAGGATATAATTTGGAAGGTCAGAACTCCTCAAGTCTTCCGGTGAACCTGCAAAGAAGCAGGCTGGAGCACTTCCTTTAAGAGTATTCATCACCAAAAGAATACACATTCCTGTTTATTCTTTTACTTATGTTTCTGCTTGTGTCCCGTCCCCTGTCCCCCAAATAAATAAATAAATGGCACAGAAACAAATTGGAACAAATATGGTATACTAAGGTAACATCCACACTGTACATTTAAAACACTTTGTATCACTTTAACAGCTGTAGCATCTCACAAATAGTATTGGGAACTGTAGTTTGTTAAGGGTGCTGGGATTGTAGCTCTGTTACAAGCAATTCCTGGGATTCTTTGCAGGAAGCAATGAGTATTAAATGCACGGTGTGAATGTGCTATAAGAGACAAAGCAATGCAAGAGTATAAGGTGGGTATACCCCAGGACCTATTCTTGACCAGGTCTTTGAAGAAGCTTTTCTGGTCCTTTGCATGCTATGTTTAGAGTTCTCCCGCAAAAGTCTAAGGAGGCTTCCAAGTGTTGTGGAACACTCTGGCTTGAGAAGAATTGGATAGGCTTCTGGAAATTCTACTGAAATTTCCAAATTCATAAAATTAGGAACATAGGAGGCTGCCTCATACTAAGCTGGGTCATTAATCCATTTAGCATAATACTGTCAGCACTGACCAACAGGGGTGGGGAAGAAATTCAGTTCAGTTTGTATTTAAAAGAGAACCTACCAGATTTACACTTCCTGAAACAATACACAAACCAAAACACAGCTAGCCTTCAGAATTCATACATAGCTAAGTTTTGCAATTCAGTTCTCCCCTAATGCATGAATTAGGGAAAATTCTTTGCAAAAATATGTATGTTAGCCAAAACAGCACACAAAAATGTGTTGATAAGGAGAAATTCACACTAAAATGTTGCATTTTCACGAGTATTTAAAAACACACACACGCCACATATTGCTACAGAAATGGGGATAATGGGATTTAAGATTGGAAAAATGAGAAACTAAGATAACTGAGAAAGGCAGATCATCTATACTGACCGGCAGCAGCCCTTTGGCAATAGCCCTACCTGGAGATACCAGAGATTCAGCCTAGATCCTTTTGCTCTCCCACCAAGCTCTGGCCCCATTCTGGGTTTTGGCCACCCTTACCTGTAAAGCAACAGGGCAAACTGGCTATGCAGTTCTGCTAGTCACTTTTCAAAGTATGGTATAGAATCCCATGCAGACACAATATATGTAGTTGCCATACACTGAGTCTCAGACTGATTCCATCTAAACAGACAGAATACCTTTCCAGGGAACCTCAGTCCCTGCCCATTCCAGCCTTCCTGCATAAGGTCTTTTAACTGGAGATGCAAGGGGTTTTAGTCTATTTATGTCTTTATGTGGAAATAATTCCATTCCACTGAACTGATTCACAACATAAAGAAACACATTAAAAATCATATCATATATAAAGGAAAAATACCACCAGAGTGAGTGGTCGGAGAATGCCCTGGGAAAGAGATGTGTCTTATACAAAGACCTGAAGCATCTTCCCATTGGTGCCTCCCTGAATAATGTTCTCTGCATGCAAATCTTGTGCTCTGCCACTGATATATGGTCCTTCACTATTGAAAGGTATAATTACATATCACTCTTAGAGAGGCTCTTGGGGGCTCAGCTGGAACTTAGTGCTTAAATGATGAGTGTGAACATTAATAGGGAGGGTTACCTGATGCAGAAAGATGATAGGAGCTTCTTTGATGAGCACAGCAGTGCTTTCAAAATATAACTCATGATTTAGTATATCAGGGTAACTGTATGAATAGTCCATTAAAAACTGAATGGCCAAAGAGCTGATGTCTCCCTCCCGGCATGCATACCACGCAAGCTAAATCAGATGAAAAGCAGCCACTGAGGGCCTTGGCCTTGGTTATGGCACTCCCTTCTGTCAATGGCAAAATATGGATTGCCTTCAGTGGCGGGAACCTTGAGCATCCCTTATCATAATTCATACCTTATTTACATCCACAGGAAGATCTTCCCTAAACTCTCAGGCTCCCTTGAAAGCCCTTGGCCTGTGATAATGGTAATGGTGGCATCCTGGGAGTTGTTATTGACATTAAACATCCGTGACAGCTGCAAACAGAGAGTCTGTTGGTTTTCAATTAAAGCCTCAACATAACGATTCCAATTCCAATCATCACAGGAGGACAATACAATACTTAGCTAAACGCAGATGAAAGGGTTTTTTTGCCTTGTTTTTCCGTCTATTGATTTTTCCATAGTCCATCTCTTTTCAGTGGCTTGCCATGAATAGGGACGTGATGGTACAGTGAATGTTGACGCACATGGAGCAGCCACTAAGAGCTGGTTCAGGCATTCATTCATTCATTCATTTATAAAACGCTTTTTAGAGCAAATGTATGACAAGCCAACATTTGCAGTTTATATTACAGGTAGGGGACCTCATGCCTGGGGGCCAAATGTGGCCCTCCAAACTTGTCTGTCTGGCCCTTGGGAGTTTCCCCAGGCCACACCCTTGCCACACCACCTGCTGGCCCTGCTAATAACCCTCCTTGTGTGTGCTTGCCTCACTGGAATACATCCTTTAGCACAGATAATGCCTCTTGCTTTCCTGGATGAAGGATTGAGAGTGGTGTGAGTGTGTGCTTGTAGAAAGGTAACATTTATTTATTTATTATTGTTAAATTTATTTATTTATATCCTGGCTTCTTCACAGAACAGGGACAGAAGGCGGTTCATAAAAATTAAAGTACACATAAAAATTTGCATTAATTGCTCAACCCACTTTTGACTCTGCCCCCATGAACCCCTGGAGCCTTCAGAAGGTTGCCCTCAGGCTGAAAAAAGTTTCTCACCCCATGTAAGAAGCAAAAACCTAGATTCATGTAATCCCATCACAGGAGAAACCAAAACAGGTGACGGGCAGTTTAGTGGCGGTATCCAGGTGTCCTGGAAGGATCTGTGCCATGCCTGTTGCTGCTCAGTATAACTGGGTTGGCAGAATGCAGTAAACTTATGACATTCACAGATAAAACTAAATGGAGAGGAATTAAAAACTGGGATAAAAAATAAATTATTTTAATAAAGAGCTACACAGATATGGGGGAAAATGAAGTCTCACAAAATCAAATGTTAGAAGCAAAATTTTAAGCAGAGGTTGGATGGCCATCTGTCATGTGTGATCTAGTTGAGATTCCTGAATTGCAGGGGGTTGGACTAGATGACCCTTAGGGTGCCTTCCAACTCTACAATTTTAAGATTCTAACTAGCTTCTTGTTTGTTTTGCTCTGTTTCCTTTCCTTTCTTCAGTTTACTTTATTCATCCCCTTTTCCACATCAAAACTTTTCATGGTGTGGGAGGCTTGTCATAGACTGTATCATATGTGAACAATTTGTCAAATGCCATAGTGAAGGTGAACATTTCTTTCATTTGTAATTGAAAGCTGCCCTTGAAAATGTTTTATGTCTCAACTGTAGCATTTTGTTCCAAATAAAACAAACAGATCCTCCCAAGTCTGCAATCAGCCAGACCAAGCCCCTGAAATGGGGCGAGCCACCAAAGCTACTCCTCCCTTGCTCATTATGAAATGGGTACAACATAAGAGGTAGTTCCAAAAGCTTTTATCTTACTATGTGCCCACCCAGTCTCCATCATGCAGCACTTGTGTCACTTGCACAACTCAAATATTATACTAGTCATTGATTTCCACTGTTAATGTTTTCCAAGTATCTTCCAAAACAGAACAGCAAAGGGGAAATTAAGCATCCCCTTCCACAATCTCTTACTTAATCCTGCAGCCACTTACATTGTAAAGTAGCAGAAATGCAGTGTGTGTGTACATCTGCATGCATGCATGTGTGTGTTTGCATATCACACACACACAAATGAATAACTTTATACAGTTGCTTTAAAGGCACTTAGTTTAGACTGAAATCAAAGAATGCAGAAGTGAAGCTTTGTTTTCAATTTAATGTTGGAAATGCCATCAGATTCAGCTAAGCCAATATTTTGTAAACTTTGGCTGAAACAGCTACTGTAGGGAACGCTAAACAAAGTAGCTCCTGTATATTCTGTTGCCTTAGAGACTGAGAAACATCTGTATCCGTGCAGGCAAGTGATGCAGACATGGTAAGATATGACTTCCTTGCGTTCCTCTCTTCATCTTGCTGTCAATAGTAATGTTTTATGGTGGCAATATGCTGAACTTCTTTTGCATTGTATTGTATCTGGTTGAGTAGCATATCATGGTCTGGGAGAGCTTAATTACAAAGGTCTAACTCCTTAGTCAGGATGCTCTCCTACGAAAAGATGCTGTCACACAAATAATTTTTTTTTCAAGATGAACTTGGAGGGACTTGAAATGATTGTTGTTCTGGTGATAATTGTGGCATTTGTGAAAGCTCTTGAGCATATGGGACTGCTGGAAGACACTGACGAAGGTAGGATCTTTAAGCACTTTGGTTTTGGGGAAAGGTTTTGTTGCTAAGAATGTTCACTTTCAGTATTTGTACATGCAGTGAAGGGGGGGGGGTGACACAGAACTGAACTGCAGAAGTCACGATGAAAAAAATCCTCCTGAAACAGACATAAATCTTGAAATATGTATAGTTTCTTTCTTTCTGCAAAATGTGGGTTGGCTTTTTAAGAAAGAATTTACAGAGAGCCTTTAGTATAATTAGATGTTTTTCAATAACTTCATTGCAGAACTGCATTTTGTGCATGAACTGTGAACACTATATCTTGATCCAGTCTCACAACTTTATTACAACAACCAATTTCAAATATAATTGCTGGAACCATTCGTTACAAAATTCATGCATTTTCCTGCTCCAATGATATTTAGGTTATATAAATGGATTTTGTCCCTCAAATTGTTTGCTTTTCTACATCTTCGCTTTTTTATTTGGTACATCTATAATCAACAGCCTTTCCTAACCTTTCATTTGTTGGCACATTATTGTACTGGCTAAAACATAAATATCTGGTGTTGGAATATACGTAAGGTTTTGCTGATAAAGAAACTCAGGCTGTTGTTGCCTTTGCTGTATTTGCAAGAGGTTTGTATGATTTGCACAGACAGGGAAAGAGAAATATATCACATAAAAGTGAATGTATAATAGAAAGCTGGTAAGGCCAAGTCTATGTAGAATATGACCAAACGTAGAAGGGAAATGACGTGTGATCATTTTAACAGTTGTTAAGGAGAATGTAGGTTCCCAGCTAGACTGTACACACATCAAAACAACTTTCTTTTTGCTTCATGGTACATTCCATAAATTACAAGAGATGTAGTTGTTAGCAGCTGAATTAATTTAACAGTGTAAATCCAGTTTCAAATACTTTAGAAAAAACATAACTTTTACAAAGTTTTGGCATACTTTAATTACTATATTAATGAGTAAAGATATGTATCTTGCTTTTGACTTACTCTTACCCTATTAGATGATTTGAAAGCTTAAAAAAGGAAAAAAAGAAGGGGTTTTGAAGCCATATTGAAACATACATTATGATGCTGCTTTATTTGCTCTTGTTAGAATTTATAAACACTGTTTATCTGTGTTCAGATTACAATTCAGATCAAATGAAAACAAGTCTGAAAACAGGCTTTAACTGTAATAAGAGAAATACTTTAATTTGACTTCCATCTGTTTCCAAAAGAATGTTAGCACACACATACTTATCACAGGAGGCTGTAAATGTACTGTGAGAACAGCAAATTCCAGTTGCAGCTCCTGTCAGGGATAAATTGTTTTGCTAAAAAACCCAAAAAAACTTTGTTGCTTTTGTTTTGACAAAAATGGATGCTTTGTGAATAAAATTACAAAGGTATTTTAGCATCCCTTCAAGTAACTGAAGGAATGAGAGCAAGATGAGGATTTCAGGGGGGATACGTGCTATCACCATATATTGTTATGTATCCTTTGTGAGTATATGTAGATATGAGAAACACTTTTCTCCCTCCCTCTCACTTTCTCTAATATAAGAGATTGAGCACACATTTTACTTTGGGCTATTTTAAAATTATTTTTGAGACCGTAGGTTGTTTTTTAAAAAATGCAGATTGTATCTGTCTGGATAAATAAATTAATAGTTAAAAAGTACAGTGGTACCTCGGGTTAAGTACTTAATTCGTTCCGGAGGTCCGTTCTTAACCTGAAACTGTACTTAACCTGAAGCACCACTTTAGCTAATGGGGCCTCCTGCTGCTGCCGCGCTGCTGGAGCAGATTTCTGTTCTCATCCTGAAGCAAAGTTCTTAACCTGAAGCACTATTTCTGGGTTAGCGGAGTCTGTAACCTGAAGCGTATGTAACCTGAAGCGTATGTAACCCGAGGTACCACTGTACTAGTGTTAGGTTCTAAACTCAGATCCTGAAGTTTTAAGGTCCTTGGCATAACAAATGGTCAGCACACTAGAGCCCATTTCATGTGTTAATAATGCGAAGTTACCTCTTGTGTCCAAAGAGGCAATGGTAGGTCTCTGTGGCCAGCCCTACCTGCAAGATCACCCAGATCCTCAACCCTACCCACTGAAGTTCACACATTAAGCATGAATATCTGCATAGGTGAAGCCGACAGACACAAGAGAGTATCCAATGACCTCATTCCACTAGTGCAACGATTTACAGGTTTAGTCAAGAGAGCAGAACCATTAATGAGTGTTCCCTCAACTTGTCAACCCTGTTGCTTTGGCCTTCAAGTCAAAGTTATCCTGCAGAGATGGGATACCTCTCGTCCTGTGCACATATTTCTGAATAATCTGAACATACAAAATACAGCATCCTGCTCTATTTCAAATAATAAATTAAAATATTTTAAGGAATAAGCATTTCAAAAAAAGAAGCGCAGAATTCCTTAATGTCCATCTCTCTATATATATATAGATTCCTTCCCCTCCTGAGCTTTCAAACAGATTATAAAATATAATTGTTCTTACTGGAAAAACTTAAATACATGAAATTTAATTTGTACTTGGTTTTATTTGTGATTTTAGGAATGAGACTTCCTTATTATATAACTTTATTTTATGTTAATATAATTCAATATATATTTGATTTAAGCACTTCTTACAGCTTGCTAATTCTCATTGCTGCACTTTCAGAAATGATGTACAGCAAACAATAAAAATGATTATTCAGCACTGCGTGGTCTTCAGGGAAGTCATGGGACCTAATTCAACTACCCTGTTCTGCCAGTAGAAGCCAGTACAAAGACTCCCACTAGCTCAGTGGGGTTCCCCTCTCTCCTTGAGAGCCAGTGTGGTGTAGTGGTTAAGAGCGGTAGTCTCGTAATCTGGGGAACCGGGTTCGCGTCTCCGCTCCTCCACATGCAGCTGCTGGGTGACCTTGGGCCAGTCACACTTCTCTGAAGTCTCTCAGCCTCACTCACCTCACAGAGAGTTTGTTGTGGGGGAGGAAGGGAAAGGAGAATGTTAGCCGCTTTGAGACTCCTTCGGGTAGTGATAAAGTGGGATATCAAATCCAAACTCCTCCTCCTCCTCCTCCTCCTCCTCCTCCTCCTCCTCCTCCTCCTCTTCTTCTTCTTCTTCTTCTTCTTCTTCTTCTTCTTCTTCTTCTTCTTCTTCTTCTTCTCCTCCTCCTCCTCCTCTCTCTGTGTGCCTCCTAACACCTCCAAGGCATTTTTTCCTTGGCTTTCAGTATTCCCCTAACTGGTTTTCCTTTTGGTTGTGGGGAGGGCCACATTTTACCTGTCATGTAGCATTGACCTCCCTGGTTTAAGAGGAACTGGAATGTATTGTCCCATAGTAACAGAAGTTCTGAAACTTTAAACACCATGCTGCCAGCACTTCTCAAAACATGCAGCAGAAGCATATTTGGCAAGAGTGGCTAAAGGGTGGGCCCTCCAAAAGTTACTCTGAACATTATCAAGCCATGACAGGTGAAGCATACTGTGGCTTATGCAGAGGAGGAAAGGAAGGTCTATAATGTCTAATGAAATCATTGTATATAGGTTTGTTTGTTTGTTTGTTTGTTTGTTTGTTTGTTTATCACATTTATAAGCAGACCTTTCTCCAAAGAGCTCTGTGGTTTTCCTCCATTTTGTGTTCACTTCTAACAATGAAATCAAGTAGGTTAGTCCGAGATATAATTCATCCAGTGAACTGCACAGTTGATGAGGGATTTGAACCTGGGTCTCCTTTGTCTACCTTTGGATATAATGGTCATTGTAGATCTTTAGAGCAGCCATTTTCAAGCCATTTATTTAAATGTGATGGCTTGGATCCAGAAAAGCACTGTCAGAATTGGGTAGAGAGAAGGTGACTTTCTGAACCTTTCCTCTCACCAGACCACCTAAGATTATCTCGAGGATCCAAAATAAGGAGGCCAGTTGTGCACTGAATAACTAGAACGTTTTCACTTAACACTGCTTTGGTTTAGGAAGTCATTCAGCGACTTCTGTCTTTTCTATTTTAAGAATCGTCTCACTTTGTAGATTCATTCATTCATTCATTCATTGAGCTCTGGATAGCTGATAACCTATTAAAAACCAGACTAAATAACATATGCAGTAATATTTTTCTTCATGTGACCTGGAAATTGTCTTGCACCATTTTCCAGGACTTCAAGTGCTGTACACTTGAGAACCAGGGATTGTTTATTTGGGCCTCCTATAGTAGTCTGACCTTGTGTAGTGAAATGATGCCTATTGATGTACTTTGTTAGTATTTCTGGGGTGACAGCTTTTGCAGATGCTGGTGCAGACAAGGAAGTTGTTTTTGTTCTTATTTTAGACCATCACTGTAGTCACTCAGTGTGACATAAATCCAAGTACATGAAAGAAACGATAAAGGCATCTGTATTCAGATCCCTCCTTTTCTCTGATGCTGTTTTCAATATTCCCATTTTTCAAGGTCTGAATAGAATTGATTTGGCTTCCAGGCTGTGCAGGATCATGTTATTCTTTCTTCAGATGAAGCAGAAGGGCACTTGTCCTTCTGGCAGGCGGCCTATTAAACAAAAATAACAGCCAGTATAAGCATAAACTCTGTAGGTCTAGGACATTAGAAAGGAGAGCAGGAGAATCAGATAAACTGATAGGAACATGATTGATTCCTTGCCTTTCATGCTGGAGATAAAGGTCTGGCTTCACATGCAGAGGCTGGACACTTTCCATGCAGAGAGTGACAGTTCCTGGCACACAAAAGCAGTACAATATAAATAGGGCTGAAGTGCTTTGGGATCTCGCTGGGCAGATCTGTAGGTAAGAACCATGTTTGGCTGGCAGGAGAAAATGTACTATGTAAAATAGTCAGAGAAATCCCAGTGCTATTTTGAAAAGACAACCAGACAGCTAAACCAAAACAATTTCAGCTGTGGTATCTGACAGGCAAATGCTGTGGCACACAAATAATAACTTTTGTAATATAACTATTGACTAAAACATTGGGGGGGGGCGGACAACTGATATGGGATTGTGATGAACATAGTGTTTGTTTTTATCTCTCTTGAATGCTGAACTCAGAGAGCTTTGACAAAATATTCACCCACTAAGCTAGTCTCTTGGTTTTCACATGGGCAGCAATGATCACATTGGGAATGTTCAACGCGCTGCCTTTCTCACATAAAAAATGAGTAGGTATTATGCCAGGCCCTGGTAACCTCAGATGATGAGAACCTAGATCTCCTGATGATTGACAGCTTAGGTGAGCAGACCTAGCCCCCTGACCCCAGCGCTAAATTCCCTGGTATACCAGGTGGGACCTCCCAAGGCCTACCTCCAGGGATGCCTTTGAAGGATGCTTGGGTTGGGTTCCTAACTCACCTCTTGCAGAGGAATCCTTGGCCCTGTCACAGTCATCCCCTAGCTCTTGACAGTGTCAGCACCAGAAGGTCCAAGCCCAGCAGCTGGTCATGGATGGACTACATGACAGAGAAGCCAGTGTCACTTGTCTCCTGAGCAAAGGGTTCCTTTTGAGTGAGGCCATTCCTCAAGGTCTTTGAGTAGACTCACACACTGACAGCTGATGTTGGGGTCAGGCTATATCATGCTTCACTTGGGACTCTGCTAGTTGCTGAAAACAATGCATGTCATTCAGTTCCTTATGCTGAACCTGATGCTGTACCATAGGTGCCAACTCCCTGGGACCTGGGGTACCTAAGCTCCTACAAAATTTCCCATGAAGGGACCGGGCACCCACAAATTTGGGTGCCAGGGCCATGCATGTACCCACAGTTGTGGGGCCAAGTTGGCACTCCTCTGCCATGCTTTTTTCTTGACCCCTTCAGCTGCAAACCCCAGACCTTCCTTTACTGAGTCTGCCCTTGCATTATGTTTGGGCTCAGATTCCATCTCTAATACCTGGTCTTGGTTTGACCTTGCTTTCTGATTCCCTTCAAAGTTTGGCAGTCTTGTATGTGGGAATAAGTCTGCAGTGGGGTCCATTGAGGGACCTGACCCCATCTAGCTCACCGACTCAACCAGAGCATGTCCACAAGGTTGCCTTTGTCTCATGAAGAAACATGTTCCTGCCTCCTGCCCCTCTCTGTGAAAGAGCAATCAGGAAAATGGTGCCCTCTCCTGTTTTATTTCAGGCATTCTATTCAGTGTATTGCTGCTTTAGGGTTCAGCCTTACTAACAAAATAACATAAAACAAAAGTAAAGATATAATAAAAGTCATACTTCTGGTATGAAAACCTCTAAGGTTTTACTAGAGGGTTTTACCAAATTAGCAATGATTCAGCTGTTTCGTTTACCTTGAAACTGGCTGTTTTATTTTACCAGTATTAAAATCAACCCCCCCCAGTTCCAAAACATATTGAAATGAGGACAGAATTAGGAACATGTAATGTTTCCTAAATAGTAAAGTGAGAGGTATGGGTCTTGTCTGCATGTGATGTCTGAGAGGCAGTGAGAGCGCACTTTCACACATTACAGAGGAACTGTGACTCACTTTCTAGCTTTGCAATGTGAGTAAGAACTCACACATCTCCCAATATGGAGAAAGAATATTTTTGCACCTGAAGTGTATTTTTGTATAACTTTTACTCTGGTTTTATGCTGTTTCATTGGTATGATTGAGTGCTAAAGCCACAAATCATTGGAGAGAGAGAGAGAGAGATGGAAAAGGGAAAGAAGAAAAGTAAGGCTGAAGGCTTGGGTGGAGATGGAAAAGCCTGTTGATTCTGTTTCTTTACATTTTCCAATCTTAAGTTCTTAGCATTTCTGCATCAGTTTGTCGGCATTTATAAAAGTCCTCATGAAAATTGATCAGCATTTTAATGTGCATTTCTTCTAATACACATATTTTTGCAGCAAATTTGCCTTATATATACATTTTTGCCCTAATAGGTTGCATTTTGCATGCTATTTTCACTGGTAAATGCATTGCTATGCACAATCTCCTAATACATTTTTGTACATCTTTTTTTTGTTAAATTATAAAATGAAATACCAAGAAATTTGTATTTTGAAGAATGGAACTATGTTTCAGTTTGCATATTGTTTCTGGAATTGCAAGTTAAGTAGGTTCACATTAAAATGCGAAATGAGCCAATTCCCCATCCCTAGCAAGGATGGTGTTGAATCTGGACCCCTCTTTTCAAACAGTATAGAATATTTTGGAAACTGATTCACTTAGGACTTCTAAATACAATAGTTTTTGGAAATGTGCCTTTTTGAAGAAATGAAAGTTGGTAGTAGTAAGTTGTAGGGTCATAACCTCTTATGAAACAATCATTGGATAGTTCATGAATGGAAATTTTATAAAATCATATGCATTTCCTAACACTCAGAACACTTAACAAGACTATAAAGAACTTACTAAATTATTAGACTGAAACGCAGGATGTATCTGAGAGAGAGATTTGTTACAGTTCAGTCTATTTTACTTGTGTGGTTGAGGACGCTTTGCAGTTTTTTTCCCTCCCATCCTGAAATCAATCAACACTTTTTTTTCAGAGTCCTAAAATACACCACCACCCTTTTGGAGCCAAAGTTGAGAAAACTGAGAATGTTCAGTTCAACCTCCTATGTCTACCTGACTTTTCCTGAGTCTTTGTTAAACGTTTGTCATTCCTTTTTTCCCCCAGTCAAAAACTCATTGGCAGCCCTCAGGGCAGGACTGAATCACTTTGACATTCACTGCAGTGTTTAGCATATAACTGGCACTAACAAAGAAGTAGTTGTTGTTGATGTAGCACCATCACAATTGCTATTGCCTGGTGAGGCTCTGGGCCCCGCAGTTCTCCTCAGAAATAAACACACAGACACAAACATGTTGGGTTAATGGGATAGATTAGGCCACAACTTTATTGGTTACAGATGTGAGTGGTTTGGCTTAGGCATTTGGGTGAAGCTGACTCCTGCCCATTGCAGTAAGCCTCTGCAGGCATGTCCAAAGTCCATTTTGGGTGCCTAATCCGGCCCGCCGGTCGGTTTAATCTGGTTTAATCCAGTGGCAGTTTATTTCCTGGTGTAATAATAACCAACTTTGGGGTAAAATCATTAAAAAAAGCTCAACAACTTAAATCCTAAAAAAGGTTAACAACTTTGGTCGGCCCTCATGCCCTTCACTTTATCAAATCTTTGAAAAAAGTTTGGACACCACTGCAAGGGTCAACCACCGATAGGGGGAGCCCTATGATATACATCAATTAAGAGCAACCCCAGGGTCAACAATGGGGTCGTGGCATCGCCCTAGCCCACGCCCAGGCTTCGGACAGGATCCACACCCCTGGATCCCCTTAATGGGATACCCTTAACGAAGAGGGTCAGGCGGAGGCAACCACAATTGCTGCTAGTAATTTTCTGCAGGCTGCTGCACAGGCATCTTCACCAGTCAACTCATGGATTTGTGCCTATCTGTAATGATAGTGAATGCATTATACTGCTCATTTACATACTATTACCAAATCTCTATACTCCTGGGAAATAGGTTTAAAGTTAAACTTGAATTATTGTAGATAGCCGCAAGTCTGAAGCAAGACTTTGCAGTACCTGCTTGCCCAAGATATTTATGTCTGATTTGTATGTGACTTCCCCCAAATTACAAGGACGTGTCATTTTTCTAACGTTTTCCTCTCTCAGTGCATATTAAAACACAGGTAAGGAAACAGCAGTGGATCAAGGGCTAGAGTCAGAATACTGTAGTAGATGTGAGGTTGACAGTTAATATGTTTAGCCTTGACAATACTACTTGAATTTGCAAGGCCCTGATGTCATTATGCTTTGTTCTAATGCATGGGTAGGCAAACTAAGGCCCGGGGGCCGAATCCGGCCCAATCGCCTTCTAAATCCGGCCCGTGGACGGTCTGGGAATCAGCATGTTTTTATATGAGTAGAATGTGTGCTTTTATTTAAAATGCATCTCTGGGTTATTTGTGCGGCATAGGAATTTGTTCTTTTTTTCCCCCCCTCCAAAATATAGTCCAGCCTCCCACAAGGTCTGAGGGACCGTGGACCAGCCCCCTGCTGAAAAAGTTTGCTGACCCTTGTTCTAATGCCTGTGTACCACAACAATTAAAACCAACTTACAGGAATCAAAAGCAGCTTTTAGGAAGAGGACCCTGATTTGACTAACATTGGAGAGAGTTGAGGGGGTGGGGTTTTTAGATTTCATCCAAGGCCTCCATATCTTTCCCTCTGTAATCAAGCTGTGATTGGACACGTCACTGCCTTTTCATCAAGGTAGCTTTTAAAATAAGAACTGCAGAAAGAATTTAGAGTGTATCAAATCTATGACTATCCTTAAATAGGATCTTCATAAGTGGGTTATTATACATATGGAACAGTATATCTTTTTCAGCTATTTAATTCTAATTCTATGTGAAGTTATTCAAAAAAGGGGAGCACAATTGGAAAGCCTGATGTCTTTAAAAGATGATTCCGCTGTAGCTTTTTATTTATTCATCCATTCTGCAAAGGCATGTGCTTCATCACAGAGGTAACCTCTGTGGAGATGGCCACTGGGCAAAATGACCTTGTGGAACAAAAGTGATTGACCATATAATGAAGAGATATAGATGGAAGCCAAAAGGCCTCAGTTCAATACTTGGCTGTACACTGTTTGATGCTGCTTATCTGTATGGCATATGTAGAAGAAACATAGATGGTATCACGGAGATCAATAAATTCAGATCCAGAGCAAAAGATGGCCATGGTGCACTCACACACGCATACAGAGGCTGTGTATACACTTCCATCTAGAGGTCTCCCATTGTTGGTTTGGGAAGTCCTGTACATGTGGCATTAGCCACAATCCATATCTATCCTGTACCTTCTCTGTAATTTCTTGTGAAATGCTGTGTGTTGGTGCATTTTCCTCCAAACTAGCTTCAATATGAATTGAGATAAAGAATCACCTAGCTGTGTTTTAAGCTGGTGATGTTTACGCCCCAAAATTTCAATTTGAACTGGGCTTGGAAAATAAAGCAATTCTCTTTTTAAAATGAAATTAGCTATTACTTTCTGAGCCCAGTTCAGATCTCTATTAATTTCTGATGTCAGCCTCGGAAGTAGGTTGGGTCTGCCTTTCTCTCCCCAGTAAGCCTCCATCACTCTTGCTTGGCTGCTGTGGTGGCATCAGTGGCTCAGAAGGAGGGAGGGAGGATTCTTTCAATTCCGTTTCTCTCCCCCCTTCCTCCACTTCTCATCCATCCTCTCTCACTTCTTCTGGGAATGGTCCAGCTCAGAACACTGGCTCACTTTACAAGTACAAAAAATTCAGATTCCAAACCAGACCATTGCTGAATTTAGTGACATCTAGTGTATTTTATCCTTTCTACTGAGTTGTCCGTCCCCCCCAATTTTCTCTATTGAATTTGCAGACCGCCCTTTGCACCTCGGTTTTCAAACGTTTCGGTAGTTGAACAGTCTTCCAGAACAGATTATGTTCAAAAACCGAGATACCACTGTACTCCTTCTCATGATAATACATTGCTTTCCCCACTATGGATAGCAAAGTCAGCCCTGTGGAGAGGTGTTGATTCACACATGACCTACTGGGGCTACTTTCTCACCAACATAAACATGTCAACCTGCAACAGCATTTTAAGGGCCTAGTTAGAATTTTACCCTTCTGGCTAGCTGCCAGGATTTGAGGATCCAACTGGCAAGAAAGAAAAAATTCAGCCAGGCTTTTAATTTTTTTAATTTAGTGCAAATGCATGAGATCTTCTTTAATACACAAGCATTGCACAGGAGTATAGTGTACTCTTTCTGTATGCTATGCAAATGCCTGCACATGTATATGACTTAATACACCTTAATACACCTCCAATACACCTCTAATGGCTTAACTGCCATTAGAAGTGTATTGGAATAGCTGGCAACATTTTGCAAGGTTCATGAAATAAGCTGGCATGTGTTGGTTTATTTCTTACATTTATATCACACCTTGCCTCCCAGGAGCTCCAGGCATAGTAAATAGGTTCCTACTCTCCATTTTATTTTCGAAAGAACCATATGAGGTAAATAAGACAGAGAGGCAGTGACAGGCCCAAAGGGAATATTTCATGTATATATATTGTCCCTGGCAGCCACTACTGTAAACGTAGACTGCTCAGAGTACTGGACAGCCTAATACTCTCACCCTCAGACAAATTTGCTCTTTTGCTTATTTGCTCTTTTCATCCCAGTGTATCTCTCAGCCAGCAATAGCCAACCTAGGCAGCCTTGGAAGGCCAGATTCCGCTGCATGTCCAGAGAGTCTCTACAGATGAGCCATTGTTCTCTTTGCTAAGGAAAGGTAATCTGTGCATGATCAAGGGTGATGTTTTTCCTTTGTTCCATTTAAAGTTGGTTCTCTTTGGAATAAAGAGACTCTGCACAAGCTCAGCCTGAGGTGTCAGACATTTCAAAACAGAAATTGGTAACTTTGCACCTAACCTTAGGATTAACAGTCATATTATTCCTATACACTACCCCCATAAACTTATAAAACTGATATGAGATGGTGTTTGTTTATGAGAATAGTTACCTAGAAGACACTGTGGTTCAGAACCTACTAATCTTGCCTTCCTTTGCAGCCTTCTTTACGACATGCAACTTCACAGGCACCAGGAGATGGAAGCCCTATCTAGAAATTACAGCACACAATTGGGGCTCTTTCTTCTGCTGTCACAGATTGAAGGTTGTGATGTAATCCAAGGAGCTATATCTACACTTACAGCCTTACCAAATGTGGCCCTCCAAGCATGATTGTCTGGCCCTTGGGTTCTTCCCCAGGCCACGCACCTGAGTCCTGCCCAACACCTCACCAACTTTCATTTGTAGCATCCTTGAGTGTTTTGTGCCTGGTTGGAATGTGTACTTTGACCTTTGATAATGCCTTGAGAGTTTGTGCAGAAACTAGCAGACTGTGCAAAGGTAAAGAATCACTCTCATTGCTTGGCCCACTTTTGCCTCTAGCCCCACCCACCACTGGCATGTGCACTCCCCACCCCAGGTTGCCCAAAACCCAATGCATCCCTTGGGATGAAGGAGGTCCCCCCCTCCCGAGCTAGAGGATCTGGAAGAATGTGGCTACTTTTTGTGAAAGCTGGCACAGAGTTTGCTTGCCACATAGTGTGCCAGTCACCTTTGTGTATAGGAGCTTTTAAAAGGGGGTGGGGGCATGATGCTCTAATTTTCTGACAGGGCTACAGAGGCTGTTTAATGATGGCCATGCTCTTTTCCAGCTCTCAGTACAAAGGAGGTGATTGTGGCTTCACGGCCCCTTGCCTTGACATGATTAGAAGAATATGCAACAGGAAAAGGGGCAACAGTGGGGAAAGAAAAGACAGCTTCTAAAGTAGTTGAACTGAAGTAGTTTCTTTGGTGGCCTGAACTTTGGATTAGAAAGGGCACTGCTGATGGCAGGCTTGCAATCTTCCCTGAGAAAATAGTGTGGGAAGAGAGCAGCTTCAGCTGAAACGATTTATTTTATATATTTCCTCCTGCCGTTTCAGAAGGGGCTGCATGCAGCTGCTTGCTCTCGTACTTTTTATTTTAATGTTTTAAAAAAGCTTCCTTTGGGGATCAGCTGTTTAGAACTCCCAACTGGGCCTTTAAAACACACAATGAAAAGGCTGAAAGCGCCTGCTGAACAAGAGCTACCAACTGTCCAATGCTTGTGTACAAAAGAAAGCAAAGCAAAAATCCTATCATTGTAAAGAAATGAACTCAGGAGGGAGTTAAGATCTACTTCTACTTCTTCTTCTTCTTCTTCTTCTTCTTCTTCTTCTTCTTCTTCTTCTTCTTCTACTACTACTACTACTACTACTACTATCTTTATTTATATCCCACCCTTCTCCTAGACTCAAGGAGGCTTACACAAGCTAAAACAATACAGATAAAATACAAACAACTAGAAAGCTAATAGATAATAGTTTAAAAGTAATCAAATCAGTGCTTTTTTCTAGAAAAATAGGTGAAGGTACTCACCATGAAGTTGTTACAGGAAGTGCCACACTTTTTAACAGCAACAAAAGAGGTGCCAGTACTGCTTACCCTTGAGTAACCCCTGGAAAAAAGCACAGACTCAAACTATAATACAAATAAAACAAATATAACAGAGGGACGCATATTCTTAGAATGAAACAGGAATCCATCATACTTTTGGTTCCTCCACATCTGCCTCCACATAATCCTATTTTATTTAATTCCCACCTAGGGCCCCCTTTTCAATTTCAGGGTTTTTGTTGTTGTTGCTATTGTTTTTAAACCTGCAGTTCCACAGGATTCTTTGGAATATTTCTAGGAGTAGAAATCAGCAATTGGAGGCCCCAGGCCTAAATCTGGCCCTTTGATGGATGCAAACTCCCCACACCCTTTCATTTCCAGTCCCAAGAGGCAAAAGTGGTACATGTTGACCTTGATGGCTCTGGCAGTCTTGTGGGAAGGCAGAGTTGATCTGCCTCCTTCATTTGTCCTGATATGCCTGCTCTCTTTTCCTCAGTCATCTTCATGTAGGCCCACATTCAATAGAGATTTACATAATACTTGCTTTTCTTAGTCATGATCCTTATAAACCAGGCTGTGTTTCAAAGAATATGGTGTTACCTTTGGCCATGGGTTAAATGACATTCACTGGAGTGTTTGAAATCTGTCCATGTATTCAGGACCATCAAACTGCAGTTGCTGTTTTCATCTCAATGCATAAATGTAGCCCAGTTCTTTAAAGTTCATGGTGACAAAACCAGGCCTTGTTCGCAGAGGAGCTGACCATACAGTATTGCCTGGCAGTCCAAACTGCAAAATGTTGTGTTTAGTGCATATCATAAAAGTAAACACAGATGCAACAAAGCCGACTACTGAGGAAAATAAAATATTTCAGTGAAAGATAAAGAAGGTGGTACAAGAATGCCTGACATGAGATCCATCAATGTATTAAATTATACACCACTCCAAAAATAGTTGAAGCTTTAAAAGGAATAGGGTTCAGTCAACAACACAGTCCCTTTGCATATCAGAGGTAGGACAATTTATATGCCAAACCTACCCTCTTTGAAAGCACAACATTTTCTTTGAACTTCACAGTGTGGTACTACCCAGATACACACACTCTCCGTGTGCACACACTGCAAGGCAGTCTTGGCAGAAAGTGAACAAATCCGACAACTGACTAACTCAATAAATGGGGACGATGAAAATGCATGGAAGAGAGAAATGAGTCATAATTCAATTATATTTGCCATTTTTCTGTAATACTAACATAAAATACACTGTATATGTTAAATATTGACTGTATATGGACTTAAATAAAGTCCATTGGTGATACTATACTAATAAGAATATATCTATCAAAACTAATGATGGATGGGTCCTTGTCCGGACAGAGCAAGACAAAGACTGCTGAGTGACCAGCTTGTTCCAATGAAGGCTAGAGGTGGACTTGAGGCCTTTTGAGCATTTGCCTTAAGTCCACCCCTCCTAGGCTCTAACCCCTTGCGGGGGGGGGGGGGGACCCCTGCAGTACTCAAAGAGTCAGCCTTCTGGCCTCTGCAGTCCCTGGGCTCCTACCTGGTGTTGTCACTCTACCACTTCATTGGTGAGGTACACTGGAAAGCAGTAAGTTCCTCAGGCTCTAAGGTAGGTGAGTGAAGGGTCCCCCTTTGACTCTGTAGGCCCTGTTGATGTGGGATATGATCTAGGGGGCTCTCACCTGTCAGACTCAGATTTAGTGGATCCCTGATCACCAGAGTCGGACTTAGAGTTTGACTCCTTAGCTATTGAATCTGTAGTCTGTGACTCACTAGGTTAATTACTTCTGGACTCTAAGGTCACGACAGACACAGTGTTCTATTAACATTGCATAATGAATTATCCTTGCTGAGATATATTGCTAGCTCCCAATTTATCAGGCTTTCCCAATTTACTTTTAATTCATTAATCAGGATCTAATAATAATAGCAATAATCAGAATAATGCCCTCCTCTGTTAAGTCCAGCTAGCAACTGTTTACTTTTTGGAAGTTTGGGCTAGTTGAAGACACACTACTTTACTCAAGTCTTTTTGGCAGATAGATGTAAGCAAGACCGGCCACAAATAGGTTCACTGGGCAGGTTCAACTAAGGTTGCATACACACAATACATTTAAAGCAATTTGAAAGCACATTATTGCCCCCACAGAATCCTGGGGAAGGTAGCTTGTTAGGATGCTGGGGGTTGTAGCTATGTGAGAGAGAAACTACAGTTTCCAGGGTTCTTTGGAGGAAAACAGGTGCTTCAATGCATGGTGTACATGCAACCCAAGTATTTCTCAGAGTAGACCTATTGAAAATAATGAACATGACTAAGGGCCATTATTTCCAATAGGTCTACTCTGAGTAAAATGTAGCTGACTGCCACCCATTGTCTACCTGCTTTGTCACTAAACTGTTTTTTTTAAACTGCGAATTCATTTTTTTTCGTTAATGTCCTGTATGACCTTATTGCTGCTATGCTTATAGTGTAATACAACCTCCTTATATTCATCAGCATTAATTTGATAAAGAGCAGACTAGAAATTATTATTATTATTATTATTTATTATTACTTCTAGGGTCTGCTGGGGAAAGAGTATGAGAGATATGTATCAGTTGACAGGGCTTGGTTTTTTAATCTTGTGCCTGAAAAAGCTCATATAAGCAAGAGCAGCACCTCCTATGATTTAGATCTTTGTGCTTTTCTGCCATCATTCTTATGCTGTTGTCGTTTTGTTTACATTGCATCCTGAAAATAGGCCTTCTGCCCTAGGGATAATTTGTTTTCCCAACTATATCAAACTGTAATTACCTTGTTCTTTTCTAATCACAGAAGAACACACTATTTTCAAGCTCGAGGTCTTGTTACAGCCAATCAGTCATTTCACTCACCAGATACTAAGTTGCCCAAAGGCACCAATAAAGCTTATGAATGATTACTGAATATTTATGGTAGAGAAATTCTTTTGCATGGCGTAAAACCCATGCTCAAAACCTGCTATAGGTTTTTGTCTTTTGAGACCTTTTCTTATGAGTATCAATAGAGGGCTCATACTCACCTTTTGCCCCTTGCTTTCTAAGCACAGGTCCGCTTAGAAGCACCATGTCAGAGCACACTTCCCCCCCTCTCTGATGCTTTCCACATGGAAATCGCCTTTTTAACACTGAATCGGGGGACAAGGCAATTCTGAGAATTATCCTTGCTCCAATTCAGCGCTAAAGAGCAGGTTTTCATGGTGAGAGCGCCAGGGCAAAAAGAAGATGCCATGTTGCTTTAAAGTACAAACCTGTGCCTAGAAATGCAGCACAAAAGGAAATCTGGATGAGCCCTAACTTGGTTTAATTGATCAATTAAAGGGTAAAGGGACCCCTGCCCGCTAGGTCCAGTCGCGGATGACTCTGGGGTTGCGGCGCTCATCTCGCTTTACTGGCCGAGGGAGACGACGTTTGTCCGCAGTTTTTCCGGGTCACGTGGCCAGCATGACTAAGTCACTTCTGGCGAACCACAGCAGCACACAGAAACGCCGTTTACCTTCCCTCTGAAGCGGTACCTATTTATCTACTTGCACTTTTACGTGCTTTCGAACTGCTAGGTTGGCAGGAGCAGGGATGGAGCAACGGGAGCTCACTCCATCGCAGGGATTCAAACCAATGACCTTCTGATCGGCAAGCCCAAGGCTCTGTGGTTTAGACCACAGTGCCACCTGCGTCCAACTCATTAGATTTTAAAGAGGCTGTAAAAGAGGGTTGGGCAAATTCATAGAGGATAAGGCTATCAATGGATACTAGCTATAATGGCTGTGTGCTGCCTGCATAGTTGGAGGCACTCATTCTTCCTAATATCAGCCGAAGGAAAATGCAGGAGAGGGGAGGGCTCTTGTGCTCTGGGTGGGTAGGATGCTGGGCTATATGGGTCACTGGCCTGACCCAGCAGGCTCTTCTTATAGTCTTAACATCAATCTTTTCAAAATTCAGATTCACCTTTCATCACAGTCCACAACATGGAACTCATTCAATAATTTACATTTGGCCTCCTTACTCATTTTATCAATTGGAGAAACTGTGTGCAGGAATGAGGGAGTAGCATCACAGTAGCAGGCTTGATCACATTATTTTACCAAATCTGAGTCGAGCCTATTTGTGTATGCTTCTCTGTGTGACTGAGTGTGTGTGTGTGTGTGTGTGTGTGTGTGTGTGTGTGTGTGTGATATATATTTCTCTCTTATGCCTCCCCCCTTCTGTTTTTTAAATAAGTAAGAAAGAAAAGAGAAGTTTGATGGTGTTTCTTAGAATGGAGCATCTTGCCAGTCTAAAAACAATTATTCAATTTCAAACTATCCAGTTATCAATCTGAATTGTTTGACAGTGAATTGCAGACAACATAATGATTAGTGAGACAAATAATTTCAGTGTTTACTACCCTTCCGTCATTATAATTGATTCCATTAATTAATTAATGTAACTTTCTGGTAAGCCTTATGAAGATGAGACTCTTTGATAATTTATCAAAGTAAAAGGAAATTCACTTCAAGGTCTGATACTGAAGGACAAAAGGTAGTGTGTTGAACTCAAAGTATTTTTATTTTATTTTATTTAGCAGGGCTGGGGAACCTCTAGCCTGCAGATATTGTGAGACTTCAACTCCCATCAGCTAGCATGACCAATGGTCAGGGAAGATGGGAACTGTAGTGCAACAATACCGGGAAAGCCATCAGCTCCCTATACACCCCTATTTCATATTATAGTTTAGAAAAGTCAGTCACAGTTAAAGTTTTCTATTTTCTTTTGAATTAATTGTACATCTTACTGACTTTTTACAGCTATAGTCTCAAAAATCAACACACACACACACACACACACACACACACACACACACTCCTCTCTTTTTTGCAACTTAGTTGAGGCACCCACTGTCAAATTAGAAACATTTCTATAAGCATAATATCACTACACTTCATACATGCTCATAGAAATCTTTCTAACTTCCAGCTTCAGAAATGTGGTCCTTGCCATTCCCCTGGGATAAGGTTAGTGATTTCTGTGGGTTTTGTTCTGTTAGTTGTACTGTTCATTGTTATAACATTATATCAGTGTTACCCTTGTTTTGGCTTTAAAAAAGGAAATGAAAGGAGATATAAGCAGCATCTTGAGCAATAGTCAGTGGTGAGCTTACAAATATGTCTCTGATCTGATTTTCACATCACACTGAACACTGTACCTGAGCTCTGGGAGTGACTGACCAGGAACAATACCTTGGGATCATAATAGATAGCTCAATGAAGATGTCCAACACAGTGTGTGTGGCAGCATGTTAGGGTTCATTGAAAATAAAACTGGCAGTATGATATTGCCAATTGTACAAGTCTATGGTGTGACCACATTTGGGATGCTGCATACAGTTCATCTGTGTGCTCTCATCTTGGCTTTCTTTTATGCAACTATGGGTTTTGCATCCCATGTCTTACTGGGGTCTTATATTACTTTTTAGTCTCTGGTTGGGAACTGGACCACCACATGTGGCATTTGTGCATGTCACTTCCTTCTTATCCCCTAAAAGCACTCTCAGGTTGGGGTATCTTCCAGAGCAGCAAAAGAGACTACCACTGCCTACCACCCCTTTGCATGTGGAAGTTCTTAAACCTTATTTCCGAGAATTTTATTTTTTTTGTTATTACTGTATCTATATCTTCTTTAACAACAATGATTTGCTTAAAAAAATTATCTGAAATAGATTTGGATAAGGCTTAAGCAGTTGCTATTGTTGCAGACAGAAATGGCATACCTCCCAGCTAGTTGCTTATTATTATTATTCTGTTATTATTATGGCATCTGATGTGTTTGATGCTTGAATATAATAAAATACATGGTGATTAATATTTGGCTGTTCACATGAACTTCCAAGTTGATGCAATGTTACATGATATTTCTCACCTTGAGGCTTAAGTTCATTCATTGACTTTGTTATTTTTCTGTTCATTTAATGTTTGTTTTATATTTGTTACTGATCCACTAGAAAAAATCCAGAAAGGTACAGTATAGTAAGAATTTTATTTGAACCAAGCAAAATGTCAGACAGTAGTGAGATTCCAGAGTTTCCAGTTTTTCAAGATGGATGTTAAGCATCACCAGGGAGATGGCCTGATGTTGGAACCCCAAAGTTTGCTGCTTGCAGAAGCCATATATACAGGAGATGTAAGGCACACTGAATTAGATTAGCTTGCTAGGTGCAAAATAGATTTTTTATTTTATATATTTAATAGAGTATTTATAAACTGCCAACTTAAAAGAAAATATTATGGTGGTCTACATCATTTTCAGGTTGTGCCAAGCACTGCTGAGACAGGGAAAAATAACAGCTGTACCTCGGCATCCTGAAAAATATTAACTCTAACAGCTATATCAAAATGCAGCACCATTGTGCCCACACAATCAGGAGAGCAGCCTTTATTAGAGTTGATGATTTCTGTAATGAATGGGAGAATGTTTTCCTTACCCAAGGTTCTCATATACCACTAGTGGTTAGGGAATTGTTCCATATACACAACCAGTAGCCACAGGTGTAACACAACCTCTGGACTTTGCAACTGGGGAGGCAATGGGGAAAAAATAGTGCTTCTGTAGTTTACCATTGCTACTAATTTTATTATCTTGCAAATAAATCCCATATCCGTTTTCTCATGCAAGTATCAATAAAACTGAATTCTTGGGAAATTATACAAAGGGCTTGCTGCTTACTCATATGTATACTAAGCCACTAAATATATTGAAAGTGAAGTACAGACAAAAAAGTTGAAAAACCCTGGACATTATAGACCCTTCAGTAGTGTTTCGTAGCAAGCTATTTCTTTACATTAAGACTGATTTCACTTGGCAGCTATTGAGATGTGATATGGTACACATTCATGTTATTTTTCTAATTACTATCAGATTGTGAGTCTGCCCCTCTAATTATACCTCCCTTCCTCTCATGTGTAGTGATCTGCTATTAGGGTTTGTGCTCCTTTCTATACCTAAAAAACAACTAACGTGTGCTAAGCATGCTAAATTCCCTGGATTCAATTAAATACTAACAGTGGTGTGCCCTAAAGGAGTATATTGTGCAGTCATTAGCAGGTTTAAAGAAGTTTGTAGATCAATCACCAGAGGGAGATAAAGATCCACATTATGCTTTCATCCATAACACATCATAATATTTGAAAATGTTTCAGGCTGCTTCTGTGTTCTGCTGAAATGCATGTGAATAGAACCAAAGGCACTGCTTGATCAGCACTGGGAGTGCTTAGTTATGTCTGTTTGTGGCCTCCAGTGAGTAGAAACTGTGTGTGTGTTTGATTTAAGGATGGGGGAGAAATTTGATTAAGTTTGCACTTAAAGTTTTGAAAAGCCTCACTTTCCAAAGCAAGCCACAAACCCAAACACAGCCAATGTTTGAAATGTGCACTTCTCTGAATTTTGCAGTGCAGTTCACCAGCCAAGTTATATGTACAGAAATGCATATGCTAGAGTTAAGTGTGCACATGCATGAATAAGTTTTCTAAAACTTATGGGTAACCCAATTCCTTTCCATGTTGCCATTTCAGCTTTAGAACTTTTAGCTCCCCTACTGCACTTTTCTTTTAAGGTTCTTCTGATCATGATGACAAGCAGCTCAAGAAATCTAAATCTAGATGTTAGGATGCAATTCCTTGTATCCAAAAGTTTTTTGTTTTGTTTTTTAAATGGAAAGTACTGATTTTAAAGAGTGAATGGATAATGTGATAGCATGTGATGGAAAACACTATAATGACATATCTGAGTTTAGATTCACTCACAAGGCGTTTCAGGACACCTTGGCTCCTCACTTTACATTACGAAATATCAAAATTTCATTTAGAGAGCAGACAAGCAACGTAGACAAAGCAGTCACAGCCAGAAGTGTGAGTTCTATGAGAAGGTTAGGGACTCAAGATCATGCAGGGCATGATGTTTGTATAAAACAAATACACCTCAATGTTGAAAGTTTGTGTACCAGAAAGCATGGTCATATGTTTGCTGGTATGCACTCCGTGATGTATCTGTAGAAGTCAAAGCATGTTGACTAAAACTCACTCTACCTGCCCCTAACTCTGGTTCAGAGGGTGCTAGAGAATGTAGATAAGTTGATTTCCCTCCCAACGTTAATTAGTTGAGTTTGTTGTGAAACTAATGATGGCCTATTTGAAATTAATCCATTAAAATGGATTAACTTGGAGGCCAACCACTGGGTGTATATTATTAAAACTGATTCAGCATTGGTGAGGCTTTATGCCCTATCACAGTCCCAATAATGTCCTGCTGGGAAGAGCACTGGAGACAGGCAGGCCTTCGATCTTGGCTGGTTGGGCATCATGGGAAGAAGTTAATAGATTCCCTGACCCCCCAAACTCCCTGACTGCCCATTTGTATTGCAATGTTCCAGGTCTTTCTGTTCCAAACAGTATTCCAATAATAACTGAGATTCTGTCTGTTGCTGTTCTTCCGGTAAGGAATGCAAAGTCAGGGACAGTGGGGAGAGCCTTGTGTACACTGAGGAGGGCTCTGCATCTGTTTGACCATGTTTCTATAGGCTTCTGAAATGGGGACAAACAAGTGAGTGGATCTGAGCCTTATCACTACCTGAAATGATTCCCAATTTTACTGTTTGCATGTGGATATACGCATGCATATACTCATATGAGGGGTAATGTGCTCTGAGCCCTATATGCTGTGAGGGTCCAGATGGAATGTCCAATGTTGAAATAATATATTGGTTGATTTTGGTCTGTGCACCTCAAAAAAGCCTGGTGGCCATACCCCAAACCACCTTTTCTCAGTAGCAGGGTGAAGCAAGGGAAAAGGAACCTGGGGACCCCTATTTAAAGTTCAGAGTTTATGTTCTAATCATCTGATCATTTTCCTCCACTTTGTATCAGCAAAATAGTCCTAGCTCCTAGCCGGTGCCATTCCCCATTGTCTCTCAGCTTTTTTACAAGCTGTAGCAGCTTTGACCTTTTTAATGTTATTTCATTTGATTGGCTGGCATTTCCCCCTCCCCCCCATCTTACAAGTGAGTGCATATAGCCAGCTCATTAAAAGCCAACATTTTAAAAGGTTAACGTGATGTAGCCTGCTATTGCTAATTTTGGTCTCTTTTGGTCTGAGACTTTCACTGCTTATGTTTCTGTTGTGTGGCAAAGACTTAGAAAAGTGCACGAATGTTAGTTGTGTGGAGTTTGTATGAAAGCAAGCAGACTAGTCTACAGACAACCCTCTAATCTGGTGGCTAGAAAATAAAAGAAGGAATAGCTTGAGCAGTGTTACAGAGATGCTTTTTTGTTGTGCCAAATGAAGATATCACAATCTCTCTTGGCTTCTGTATAGCTTGATACCTTGCTTCCTTGCTCATGTTCTTACATGGCTAGTGGGTGTTTTGAAGGCTGGAAGATTCTGGATGGGGAAAAGAAAATACTTCATTCAGTACACAGTTGAACTATGGAATTCAATCCCACCAGATGAAGTGATTGCCACCAACCTGTATGGATTTGACAGAAGATTAGACAAATTCATGGAGGACAAGGCTAGAATAAAGTTACAGCTCTTTTTTTCCTTGTCAGGCAGAGATGATGTGGCAGTCAGGGGAGTATTTATCCTACAAATCCATTGTGAACCAAAGATGGTTCTCTTTAAGAGGGTGTTAGCTGGTATAAGGAAGGAGGATCCATCTATTTTAGGAAGCAATCCTTTTTCAACTTGTGCCTACTGAACTGCTTGTGGTACTCCAAAACTCTAAAGATTTGTATGCCAGCCGCAGAGAACTACTTGCAAAGATTTGGAAGACTGCTGTTGCACCTTACAAAATTGCTTGAAAATTGGGTATTCACAGTATCACAGTACGTAGTGTTGGAACCCCTTTTCTTTTCTGCCAGTGGCAGCCATTATGTGCTGGCACCCACTTTACCCACAATATGAGTACTGACACCTCATTTATTTTTACCAAAAAAGCACTGATAATAGCAGTTATGATTGGTTTAGCACTGAAAATAACTTGCTGACTCTGATCCATTTTTTGACACGTGAAACTATGTTGAGGACACCGTATAGATGAATGACATTTCATGGGAAATTTCCACTGACTTCAAAGAGATGCAGACTCTCTAAAAGAGAGTTGATGACTATAATGATTCCCAGCCTTTCTCCCCCAGCTCTTATCAGTGGTGTGGTTTTCTGAGATCTGGTCTCTTGACTAATTCCTTGGAACTGATGCTTTTGCTTCACTTTAAGGCCCAATTTACACATGCAAAGTGTAATATGGTGGTGACTATCATATGGCTGGATGGAGGTTGCTCTCTGCAGCAAACTATTCAGATGAGTTTAACAGTGCTGCAAGAAGAAAGCAGTTTTTGAGATGGCACAGCAAATGACAGATTCAGCCATCCTACGATTTGCATGTGTGAATCAGGTCTTCTATTTTGTATATCAGTGGGTGGGACTGGATGTTAGTAATGTGTACTGTACTACTTTAACATGATATTGCTTCTGAAACAAATCCATATATTTATGGATGTCAAACCTTATAGCTTTGCATACCAAAATAATGTTACTTGTGAACATGGAATAAGTAGGTTTTGCTCATGGGCAAGGTCTGGCTGGCTGTCTTTTTTGTGGGGGAAGCGGAGAGATACTTCCTCAGATTTTATTGTCTAATGACCTTTGGTTGTGTGTTTGCCGCCACCCCACTTCCAAATGCCACGCAGGTTGACTCATATCCTGAGCTACTTGGAGTCACAGGTTCTGTGAGATATGTTTTTGTTTATTTCACACTGTGAGGTAGATTGTATAGGCTGAAACTATGCAAGGACTACAGGTGGGTATACTTTCCGGAACTTGGATTCCTTGGCTTCGTCTTCTTATCCATGTCCACGATTCTGTCTGCATTACAGCTTAGAAACAGAAAGAGCAGTAGCTCATTTCACCCTGTTGGAAACTGACTGTATTGGAATGCTTTCTGGTTAGGGACCAGGACAATAGGCACAATCCAGCTTCCCCTCGTTTCTTTCGAACTAGGGACACACAAATATGTCTATTTTGGGTTCTTTGAGTTTCTTATTTTTCCAGGCTTAAGTCGGCTTGCTCTGCTTCTGCAACAGTTTGCAATTTCTGTTTTAAGGTCAACATGAAATTTTCATGCACATTTTTATAATATCCCAAGTTTTGCAAGACATTTCTTGTAATATAATGTGTTTTCATTGCTATTTTCACTGACAAATGCATTTTTCTGTACACTTCTCTAATATATGCATCTTTTGAACTTATTTTGGGGGGGAAGGTGAGTTGGAAAAGTGCAAAGTTCACACTGGGTTTTGGGTCACATGTTGTTTCAGGTATTGTGAATTTCAGGTCTATTCCTTGCTCTGGCTATGTGAAAAGATTACAGTGTATATGAGGCTAGTATTTATCAGGTCATGGACATTTTCAAAGACACTGAGGCTACACTCTTAAATATACTTACTGGGTAGTAAACCTCACTGAACACAGTGGGACTTGCATCCAACTTAGCCATGAGAAAGGCTAAGTGCTATTTGTAACACTTCTGAAAATATTGACAAAGCAGGCAAATCCAGGGTATCTTTGAAAAACAACAAGATCTGATTGATTTCCAGTATGTGTTCTTCACTTCTGAGAAAGAGCCAAATTAAGGAAGAGGGCAAGCTTTGTGTTTTCGACTACTAACATAGCTATTAGAGTGAGAAGCCACAGAAACACAAGCTACTCCGTGTAAATGACCTTTATTTCTTTTGTTACTTCTGAAAAACTAAAACTCTCATTACACGTTAATATGAGTGCAGCATCCAAAGAGGAAAATAGTTTAGGCAATACAGTGTGAGTGTTTGTAATTCTGAAAGCACATGTGCTGTTTATTGGAACCAGACTGAATAATAACAATTTGTAAATGCCTTTTCTGAGAATTCACAGTACAGCAAATTATTTGGCCAGGACACCTTAGAAAATGCAATTGCTGTCACTCCTAGCTCAGTTTCTAGCACTTTAATGCTTCATGTTTCACCAGAAAGCAAGTGAAGGTGTGCAAGTGAGAACAGGGGAGGAATTAAGAGTTATGAGTAATTTTATCTGTGGCAAATGCTGCTGCTTAAGACATTTCCACCATCTTATTCCTCCAGCTTAATTTAGATACGAGTGCATTATGAGCCAGTGTGGTGTAGTTATGAAGTGTCAGACTAGGACTGCCGTGATCCAGCCCCCACTCAGCCACAGGGTGACCTTGGGCCAGTCGCTGTGTTTCAGCCTAATCTACCTTGTAGAGTTGTTATGAGGATAAAATGGGGTGGGGGCAATATACACTGAACTATTGGAAGGAAAGGCCGACTACACATGAAATAAGTAGAAGAAATGAAAAGTGTGAGCCACCCAAACCTTGGCTATGTGTTTGAAGTTGCAGCTCCTGGCTTCACATTTACAGCCCTCCTTTATATTCTTGTCAGCTGCCTCTGGGATGATAGCAGGTCTCCCTTTTAACACACCTCGCTCTGCTTCATGTGCCCTTTCAAACTCCTTTTTGATGATTGGTGTGATCTAAATCTCCATTTTATGAAATCAAATGAAAGTTGAAAGCATCTAAAAGGAACCAGTTGCTCTAGCATTTTGGTATATAAAAAGTACACAAGGCACTTGCATTTACTGTATATAAATTACAATCCGTGAGAAATGATGAATGGCCAATATTTTAAAATGTGTTTTCCTTGGGTTGTTTTGCCACTGCAGCTGCTTTTTTCTAAAAAGGTTTGATGGTTTTTTTAAAAAAAATATGCATGTTTACACTAAGTGACAGAGGGAAAAGAACAGAAAACCCACTCCTTCACTTCCTTCATTATGTTTTAGATATTTAGTATAAAATAGCACTTCTCAATTGTTCCAAAGTGCAACCCACCTGTAAGCTTCCTCAGTCAAGCAGGACCTACTTGTAAATCTTCCAAGCTGTACTTTCTGCCTCTGCAACTGAGAATTCTTAAATACCACTTCAGTACTTAATGCAGAACCAGTTTATATTTTATATTTCATTTTTAATGCTAATGTCAGTGTTTCTAGGCAGTATATATCTAAGTAGAATTTTAAAATGATATACCGTAACAATGGGGAATCTGTTGTTGGACTCCAACTCCCATCAGCCTCAGCCAACAGTACTAATAGTTAGGGAATGATTGGAGTTATAGTCCATCAACATCTGGATGGTCACGATTCTTTATCCCTGGCACAGAGGGAAGAAAAGAGGGAAACCACATACATTAATTGTATGCTGTCAGCCCAGTGACAGAAAAGTGGAGAACCCTGGAGGGAGGGAGTGAAAATCTCATTGTGAAATCCACCAGGAACATGTTATGACTCATAATTTAAGAAGTCCTATCACAGACCATAATTCAGGGATGAGGAACCTGTGCCCCTCCAGATGTTCCTGTGCTACAGCTCCCATGATCCCTGTCCGTTGGCCATGCTGAGACTGAAACACTACTTCAGCGAAAGTGTTGGTGTTGTCTGCAGTTAAAATAAAAGGGGATATATATGTGCTGCTATGCTTTATTGGTACAGCAGTAAAGTACTCTGCTTCCAAAGTATAAATTGGGGTGGGGATAAAATTACAAAATTAACTAGTGGGGAAGTTATTATACTTACCACTATTGATACCATAGGTATTGTCCAGGAGGTAATAATGGGATAGTATTCAACTAATTTGTATCAAAGTCTACCCATTGAAATTAATGGACCTAACTTCAAGTTTATTAACTTCAGTGGGTCTACTCTGAGTAAATGCATGGTACTTTTATAACTATATTTAATGCAGCCGCCACATTGTCGACAGATGGAGGGAGGAAAATTAACTTGCAAAATATTCTGGTCTGACCCTGAGGAGAATGTGTGATGCCCACATGAGAAACATTGCCTTGAAGCAGTAAGTGTCAAGTGTCTGTTAGAAATGAATTGTGACTGCATTTTTATTCCTCTAAAAATGTTTGTCTGAGACGACCCCATTGTCATTATCTGTTGAGTATGAGAATATTTTAATTTGATCAAGTGAGAAATATTGTGGACCTATTCAATTACTCCATGCCTGTTTCTCACCCTAGAGCTTTTACAAATGGGATCAATGGAACAGATTTCCACATAATATGTTTAAGAATGAGCTGCCAATCAGAAAACCAGATTCTTCGTGACTTTTTATTTATTTGCAGTCACTTCATTACAACTCAAAAACTATTGAATTGATTTATTTTTTTTAAGAATCCATTTCAACCCAATGTCTCTAATTACATTTTATAATTAATTGCCAAGAGAACTGGGGAAAGGCTTGCATACGTCTGGATGGGCTGTCGGAGTAGCTGATTTACATGCTGTGTTCACAGCCCTCATTTTCACTTGTTTTTCTTTTGTGTTTCTCACATAGCTGATTCTACTACTTTGCTTTGAGTTTTATTTGATTTATTTATTTATTTAACAAAACTTTTATACTTAGGGATTGTAATAAACCTACTATTAAAAACATTTAAAAACAAGTAATAAAAACATTCAGAAGATAATTAAAAGTAGCAATAAAAGATTTAAACTTGTCAACATATATGTAATAATAATAATAATAATAATAATAATAATAATAATAATAATTTATTATTTATACCCCGCCCATCTGGCTGAGTTTCCCCAGCCACTCTGGGCGGCTCCCAATCAAATGTTATAAACAGTACAGCATTAAATATTAAAAACTTCCCTGAACAGAGCTGCCTTCAGATGTCTTTTAAAGATAGGATAGCTGCTTATTTCCTTCACATCTGAAGGGAAGGTGTTCCACAGGGTGGGTGCCACTACCGAGAAGGCCCACTGTCTGGTTCCCTGTAACCTGGCTCCTCACAGCGAGGGAGCTGCCAGAAGGCCCTCAGCACTGGACCTCAGGGTCTGGGCAGAACGATGGGCATGGAGACGCTCCTTCAGGTGTGTGGATAGGCCAGCCTAAGCAAACATGTTTTAAGCAAGCACTGAAAAGAGTACAGCAAAGGTGCTTGCCTGGTGTTAGAATTTTAAGAGTAACACCTGTTGAGCCAAAAGTACTTTGAATTTTTCAGGACATGACATATCCATAACTAGGAAAACATGGCTTGAATCCAAGTAAGTCATTGCATGAGCAGACTGTGTCTAAAGACTGCTGTCCTGTATTTTATTATATTTACTACTGTGATTTGGTTGGTAACAAATGGCGTCTCTCAAGAAATGAACATAATAAAACTGTTAGATATTACACATTAGTATAGGACCAAATGAAAATTGAACCAAATTGACTTGATTGTGTTCAATTTTTCATTCACGTTGTAATGAATATACACCCTTACTAATGGGTATTAACTTAATGATCTCACAGTGTACTTCTGTGTTCAGGAATGAATCACTCTGGTTATAGTTTCTGTAGCTCTATCCATCCCATTTTCTGAATTTAGTCAGGAAACCATTGGGAAAGGCAGTGACCTAGGTACACTTTAAAGGGATTTTTCTCTCTCAGCCACATGCTGCATCTCAATTTTCTCAATCTTGGAATTCATCTTTTGACTCAGAATATCATCCATTAATCCATTTAGTGAGGAAAGGACTCAGCAAGATGTGGAGCAGTCAGGTTCCTTCCTATAACTGGCAGTGGAGGATGTAATTTGGGTAGCACTGAGAAATGCGTCCAGACATTTTGGCCTATCTCTCTGTGTTCTATCATCTTATACAGGTTTTTTTAGTATATGATTCTGAAGTGTATGATCCTATTTTGCATACGGTTCTGATGTGTTTGCCTGCAAATAAATTAATTATCCTGCTATTTTGTGCCCCCTGGCTACTAAAGCATCTCAGCATGACTTTGGGCACATGTATAACAAGACCACATTTTTACTTACGAATGGCTTGCCCCCCTCTGGTAGCAAGCTCACATTCATGTTGTTGATGTCTTCCAATTTCTGAGAACATACTTATATTGTTTGTATATATGTATGTGTGCATGATGTTTTCCAGAGTGGAAGAAGACAGGTCATTGTCCTGAGGAGCTTACAGTGTAACATTCAGCACAGGGGAAACAACAGTTACATTTCAGCCTATTACCAAAACCCGGTGATTTAGATAGAGGCTTTTAATATGTGGTGTACAGCGCCATGCATATTGAAAACTGAAGATGTTTGATTTGCTAGGGAGGTGGATGTCTGAAGCTTAGTTTAAGTGCAAACGATAAAAGCAACAGCAGGTGGTGAACCAGAGCGATTTACTCCTCTGACAATAGGTAAGACATATTAAAGTCAGCCTCACTGAAGATGTTTTAAGATGTCAATGGGTTATGCCTTGATTGCAAAGTAAGAAGCTTTATATTTTGCAACCTGTATAAGATGACAGCTGCCAGATCATTATCATGCTTTATATTACAAAAAAGAAAAGCTTAATAATACTTAACATGGGCTGCCAAGGGTCTGCTGTGACAGCACAAAAACCTGCCAGTGGCCATATCTAAGAAATGCTATTTCAGCATTAATGTAAGTGCTCACCCTGAAATGTGTGGTGCTCCTCAGGGAAGAGAATCTGATTCCCAAATAAATCAAGGCTCGACACCAATATAGTGTAATGCTGCATTTAGTGATAAATTAATAGGATAGGGGAAGAGACAAATTCCTCCAGAGTCAAGGTGTTCACAAGTTTGCATTTTGTGTGTTTTAATTTTTAAAAATGAAACAAACCTGGAACAGACACCTGTCTTTTCCACTTGTCTCTCTGCCAGTCTGTCACCACCCTCTCCGTCTGCTGAGTGTGTATGCGTCTGTGTGCTTGTGCCACATGTGTAGGGAGTGTGTGTGTGTGTACATGCTTGTGCATTGGTCACACTCACGACAGCTGTGTGGCCCTTGGTAGGGTAGCCAACCTTCACCGTGGCTCTTGAATTGAAAACACTGATAACCCCAGACACAAGAGGGAAAATCCAGATCCTGGGCTACTTGGCTGTGATCAAATCATGTGGGATCTTCATTTGAAAGGGTAGAGGGAGGAATCAAGAATGAATGTAGGAAGGAGAATCAAAGGCGGTCTGAGTGGAATTCTAATCTGTTGTTGTTGTTTAGTCGTGTCTGACTTTTCGTGACCCCATGGACCAGAGCATGCCAGGCACTCCTGTCTTCCACTGCCTCCTGCAGTTTGGTCAAACACTGTCCAGCCATCTCGTCCTCTGTTGTCCCCTTCTCCTTGTGCCCTCAATCTTTCCCAACATCAGGTTCTTTTCCAGGGAGTCTTCTCTTCTCATGAGGTGGCCAAAGTATTGGAGCCTCAGCTTCAGGATCTGTCCCTCCAGTGAGCACTCAGGGCTGATTTCCTTCAGAATGGATAGGTTTGATCTTCTTGCAGTCCATGGGACTCTCAAGAGCCTCCTCCAGCACCATAATTCAAAGGCATCAATTCTTCGGCAATCAGCCTTCTTTATGGTCCAGCTCTCACTTCCATACATCACTACTTGGAAAACCATAGCTTTAACTATACGCACCTTTGTCGGCAAGGTGATTGGGATGCATTTATTTGAGGGCTAATTGATTTTGAGAGGGATCTAGGTGGCAATGGGGGGTGGAGTCTGGGAAGTTTGAGGATAATTTAACTGAAAGGGAAATTATTGGGTGTTTTGTATTTGGAGCCTGCACTCTACCGTTTACTTGAACTTAGTTTATGTACTAAGCTTTTTTGGCTTTCATTTTTGTCTTTCATTACTTTGTCTTCTGCAAATTGGCTGTCATTGTTCAGCAGCAAAATGTGGGATCAAAGGAGTGGTTTTGTTCTTGTGTGGCCAAGTTACTTGTCAACATAATCAAAGTTTGGATCAAAAGAGTGGTTTGGTTTTGGGGTTCACGCAATGCTTGCTTTGCACTCAGTTTTGGGGCAAGTTCAGCATTATTTTTTTAATGCTTAAAAAGAGGGCATGAGGACAACAGATCTTCTTCTCTTGTTTGTCTTCAACATGCAATTTTCAGAAGTATGCTGCCTCGTAAGTTATATGCAGGCTATGAACTCCTGACATGGACTCTTTGGCTACAATTGACTGTAAGAAATGTAGCCAGTTGAATTTTGAAAGCATCTTCCAAGTGCTCAAGTACTGTACTTCAGCACTTGGAAGCTTTTGATAAATAATCCCTTTCCAAGACAAAATGCTTCTCCCCTGGAACTGTTTCTCTGCCAGCTATTATCTAAGGTCAACAACATAATTTACAACTTTACTGGGGGGAGAATGTGGCATAGAGAAAGAGAGAAGCTTAAGATTTATCTGGGACTTGAGAGCTTGATTAAGTGAAGTGATTGTACTTTTT
Organism: Podarcis filfolensis; assembly: GCF_964270895.1. Taxonomy (NCBI): domain Eukaryota; kingdom Metazoa; phylum Chordata; class Lepidosauria; order Squamata; family Lacertidae; genus Podarcis; species Podarcis filfolensis. The sequence goes on along the minus strand of NC_139605.1, from coordinate 75,246,453 downwards.
CTGCACAGGGTAATTTTCATTAGTGTTAACAGTGCGGTAATAATAAACAAAATTCCCTCATTTTCTGTTGTCTTTGACAAGTTATATTCAGCAAACAGCCACTAAGCAATGTCAAGCAATCAGATCCTAACTTTTGAGTTGACTTGGAAGTTTCATTTTGCACTTTCAAATGAGAAATCACCTTTCACCTTTTGATGTGTATGCTGCTGCCCAGTCACAACTGTGCTAATGTCCAGTTCCGAGTAACTCGTCCCATTAGCAGAAGCCTACACAAGGACTTTTGCTAGTACAATGGGGCTTCCCCCCTGTTTCCCCACAAAATTGATGGCAGGGAGGGGTTGTCGGGAGACTACTCAGAACAGTACATTGGGGAGGGAGGAGAGGGGAGATTGTTCCATCAAGTAAACAGAAATGCTTGTACTTCCTGAATGTTTGTAACTACCTGATGTTGAACTCCTTCCTGGGCTTCTCCATTGCTTCCTGTGGGCAGCCCTGTATTACCCACAGAAGGTGTGGTGTGAGTAAGAGGATGGCATAACAAGCAGATAGAGAATTTTTCCCCTTCCTTCTCCCATAACACTAGAACTCGGGGACTGAATGCTGGAAGATTCAAGACAGACAAAAGGAAGTACCTGTTTACACAGTGCATTGTTAAAGGAGGCGTGATGGCCACCAACATGGATGATTTATAAGAGAATTAGACAGATTCATGGAGGATGAAGCTATCAGTAGCTCCTAGTCTTGAACGCTACCTCCACTGTCAAAGGCAGTATGCCTCTGGATAACAGTTGCAGGGAATTGCAGGAGGAGAGAGTAGTGTTATATTCAGACCCTGCTTTCAGGCTTCCCATGGGTATCTGGTTGGCCAGTGTGAGAACAGGATGCTGGGCTAGGTGGGCCATTGGCTTGATCCAGCAGGCTCATCTTACATTCTTAGCCTGCTTTCCAAGTAATGGTGTACTTAAAGGTAAAGGGACCCCTGACTATTAGGTCCAGTCGTGGCCGACTCTGGGGTTGCGGCGCTCATCCCGCTTTATGGGCCAAGGGAGCCGGCGTACAGCTTCCGGGTCATGTGGCCAGCATGACTAAGCCGCTTCTGGCGAACCAGAGCAGTGCACGGAAATGCCGTTTACCTTCCCGCCAGAGCGGTACCTATTTATCTGCTTGCACTTCGTGCTTTCGAACTGCTAGGTTGGCAGGAGCAGGGACTGAGCAACGGGAGCTTACCCCACCACGGGGATTCGAACCGCTGACCTTCTGATCGGCAAGTCCTAGGCTCTGTGGTTTAACCCACAGCGCCACCCGCGTCCCACAATGGTGTACTTAGAAGCATTTAAATTCTGGGCTTAAATGATCTTGGAGCTCCCCCTTTAGGTGGTAATATGTATTATTTCACTAGCTCAAATGGTCTCATCCCCCCCTTTAGATGATAATGTTCATTGTTTCACCTACTTTAAAATGTGTTGAGCCAGCTATATTGTGTTGTGTGTGGTGGGGGGGGGGGCGCTGCTCATTCTGCTAAGCAGGGGCTTGGATTTCTAGCCCAAAGTGCTGCCCTAAGTGCATCACTAGTTCCAAAGTGAGGCAGTCTGTAGGACATAAGTGTTATTTATTTTATAAAATGTATATACTGCTTGATTGTAGAAAAGCCCCTGAAGCTTTTTTACAAAAAGTCTGGCATTAGACATACAACTGACTCCAGTGCACAAGAATCCATGTTATTAGTATAAAATGCTGTCTATATACTTGTTAGGCATACCTCAGACAACAGCTACTCTTACTCTGTGAATAGGATAGCTGTTGTTTTCAAAGTGCAACTTTGCTTACAAACGTTTTATTCGGTTTAATCATTGTTAGACAGGCCTTAATTGCTCCAATTAGCTCAAATACTAGCGAGGTCAGTACAAATGGCAACTCTAGTTGCGTTGCAATTAACTTAACTGGTTTAGGCAAACAGTATTTTCAAAATATTTGGGCATACTTGACGGTCTCATTATGCCTTGCCTTGTAAAAGAAATGTTCAGTTTTAACAATTCAGTTAAAACCAAGGTAGTGGTAGGGATTGCTTGCCTGTGGCTTGAAACGGAGAGAGCAAGCCGTGTTCTTTGCACTGGTTTAAAGACATTAGCAGGATGTTGGTGAGGAGAGGAAATTACCGGTAGTCCAAGCCTGGTTTTACTGGGTTTTTCTTTTTATAATTCTACACACATGCTAAACATGAGCAGCCCAAAAGGGATAATCTGGAAAGAGTGACTTGAAAATGTGTTTGCCATGTTTTGCAGTATTCCATAGATTACAATTCATTTGCAAACAAAATGGTTCTCTTTCTCATGTTTAGTTCCTCTATATCCTGCATTTTGTCTGTTGATGTGGCCCATGGGGCAATATCTGGCCATCGCTCAGATCTACTTCCCTGTGCTTAGGGCTTGTTACCCTTGCATTAGCCACAGTGTTTATATCTACTACTGCTAGTATTATCCAGAATTTGTTTTTAATGCTGCACAATCATTTTGAGAAACTGCCAGTGCCATCTGCTTAGTTATTTCTAATAATGTTGTAGAGTATTCCAGGCTAGATGTTATCTTAGAGTAAAAATTAGCCACGAATCCCCAATTCAATTTAAGAAGAGAAATTGGCATTTAATAATTATTCACTCATCACACAGGTCAGTGATATTCACTGTTTAGCCCTTGGGGATGCATGGAAAATGTTGCTGACTTGGGCACTTCAGTAATTTTGAGCTCTGGGTTGCTGTGAAGGGAATTTACCAATCTCCCCTGCTATTCCCATGTATCATAATGGTGTGTGCATTGTACAGGCTTGTTACTAACAGCATAATTTTTGGATCCACCATATTCTGTGACTGTAACGACTCAGCTACATTGGCAAAGAAAAAACACTTTTTATGTGTTGTTTATTCATTCTAACACTATGACACCAGATGGCGGTGTGGAGTTCCATTTTTGATAACCCAATTTCTCTCATGAAGTTTAAAACATGTTTAACTGAAATGCTTCTTTGATGTGTCTAGATCCAGCATAAGTTGTTTTAAACTGTTTTTAATACTGTGTTTTAATCTTGCAAGGCAGATAATTAATAATAATAACAGCATCTGGCAACATACCCCTTCTGAGCAAAAATCAGAATCAAATGCACACTATGTGGGCAAATTTGTTGAAGAGGTTTAGTGAACATCTCCAACACCAAAAAATGCAGGGATAGCAATTATGCCTCTTTGAGAATCCTTACAGTATTAACAGGGCAATTCAAACCCTGTCAAGGCAGTGGCAGGGTATAACAGAATGGCGGAGATATGCCATATGCAAAGTCCCAGCGTGGAAGGCGAGGGAAGGATTAGGGAATTGGCACGGCAGTCAGAACCCTGATTGGGCTGAGTACCATTAATGGAGTTTATGTATAAAATACCAGTTGACATGATACATTTCAGACCAAGAGAGAGCACAGAAATATCACCCGGATGAATTATGCATTGGCTCATGCAAAACTCACCACTTAAATGCAAAATAGTTTCTCTGAATTTCAGGTTCCAGTTTAGACATGTAAATTTCCAGAGGAGGGGCAATTTCCTTTGGAATATAATGGTCCAAACTCCTCCCTGTCCAGTTCCCTGCTTCTGATGTATTTGACTAGTCTCCAAGTGAATTACATTTAAAAACATAAACATGAATACATTATACCATAAAAAAGAAGAAAAGTTAGATGTGACATTATTGATATATTTAACCCATGAATATATAATATAATATTTTTTGATAAATGGCAAGGATGGGGGAAGAGGTGGACTACAACTTGTAGGACGGTGGGTTTTTTTTATAAGAAAACCTTTTGTCTTGCCCTGGTCTCAGTTAATGTCTGGAAGTTTTCCACCCATTGCAGATGCCTAGTGCAGGGGTCCTGATTTGGGCTGGGACTGCCATGGAGGGGCAGAACGGATGAAACCTTCCATCCATATATATATATATATATATATGTGTGTGTGTGTGTGTGTGTGTGTGTGCGCGCGTGCGTGCGTGCGTGCGCACACACACACACACACCATAGTTTGGATCTGGCTCCCCCCTACAAACATCAGCAATTTAAAAATAAATTAATAAGGGAGTATAGACATGGATAATATCACATCTAATTTGGCCCATACTTCCCATCTGCTTGAACCACAGACAATGAGTCATGGCTGTAACATGCTGCCAGCTCGCTCCTTGCCTTAGCTCCATTGATTTCCAGAATGTATGTTTAGGGTTGCAGCCTCAGGTGAACCCCTGTCTATGTAAGGAAATTAACCAGATGTGTGAATAAAGCTTGTCTTCCAACTGATGGTATCACTGTTTAAAATGGAGAACAATGTGAATGATTTAACTGAGAAAAAGTTTAATAGTCTTGTAACTAGAATTCCACTGGCGTGTAGGGGTATGTGTCTGTCTGTCTGTCTTCACCCTTAGACAGCTAAACGAGAACAACTGGTTTTCACAGCACCTTTGCTGAGTCAGCAATAATAAGTTAACTTCCCTACTGGATAAATTCTCACCTATCTAGACAGTTAAAGAGACAATCTGCCAAAGAAGTTGAAAAGTCCTTGTGATTATTTCTGTGCAAATCCCTTTGGAATTTAAGTTGACCACCCCCTTTTTACACTTGTTTAAACATGTGTGCTTCAGTTGTCATTTACTATCAGTAACAAGCATGCCAAGACAGTGCTTTCAGTACCTTTCAGCAACAAACCTTCTTCAGGCATTAGAAATCTTGGATGTGGGTGGGTGTGAACCGGGTTGGTCTTCCATTGCTGTTTCTGCCACTATTTGACTTGTGGAAGGTGAGTGGGGAGCATTTTGTATCAGTGGAAGTTCCCACATCTTTCAGAACCTTGACTTTCCAGGGTTCTAAAATGGGAAGCCTCCACAAACATCTGTTAGACTTTTAATGACTGGTCTTTAGTGCAGAATTAATCAGGGCTGATTCAAATTTCAGCATGTTGACTGGCTATTTATTTAGTGGTTTTCCTGAATGTTGTCCTTCAAACTGTTACCACTTTGATCAAACCCACTCTTGGGGTGAGGCAGGCTGATAGTGCATCTAAAATAAATTTAGAAAACAAATTTATATCATGTTTTCCTTTCCTTTTGCCTGTTCTTATCGGCACTGCATAGAGAAACAGCCTTTTAAAGGAAACCACTTTTTTCACGGACTGAAAGAACTGCAGTATAAATAATAAAAAGGAAAGAGCTGGAAAGGCTAAGAAGGAGTGATGAAGGGTTGAATCATCCTTGAAGTTTCTTTAAGTGAAATGGTGATTTAATTGGAAAAAGTATCCTCCTCCTTCTGAAAAACAAGATGAAAAGCACATCAGAGCAAAGGAGAGGATGAAGAGCACTGGGCTGGAAAAGGGAATACAAACCTTGCAAAACTGATAAATAAATACACATGTAGCAGGCACCATATAATTCAATGGAAAGAAAAGGAAGGTAGTTTTCCATCCAAATGAGGTCAAAAAACCGTACCTGTTATTTCCATCCATGTTTCTGCTTTGCCAAAAAGTGACTGAATGTCCACAGCATTTATTCACAGTCTTCTTGTGAGTTGGGTGGAGCGATAGGCTATATAAAATAATAGAGTTGTAGAGGTGGAAGGGAACCTGAGGATCATCTAGTCCAACCCTTTGCAATACAGGCATATTCCTGAGCCCTTTTGGTTTCCTGGATCCCGCAAGGATTCAAATTGCTGGAATGGCCAGCCACATTTCTTGGTAATGGCCCTCTAAGTATGAGCTGTTAAGATATCAAAGGAAGTGGCTCTGTGCCAGACAGAAAATGGGTGGGTCCCCTGTTGGTGTAATGTGAACAGAGGGTTAAATTACACAGTGCTTGGTCTCATGTCTTGAGTAGCGCGCGCACACACACCATGTCTGGATGTTCTGATATAATGATGTCAGGTGCACTGACTTACCATAGCAACACCAGCGAGGTTGAGTGTGTGACTTATTGAGTCATTCACCCTCCCATCGTCTCCAGGGTATTGTCTTCATTACGTGATGGCCGTTTCCTGTCCTGTTTACTGTCAGGGTGTGACTCTCAATCTGTGAGAGTCAGGCAAAGAGGCTGCGGGCTTTACACAGCAGCGTTAGATAGCATGGTGATAGGTCCCACTGTCGCTCTTTCCTCTCTTGCCATGTGAACTTTCTGTGACCAACTAAGTGAACCCCATATATTTGTGATATTCTCCACTGTGGCCTCTTTGTACCGTGTGGGTCATACTCGCCACTCACATGTACAGTCAAGCTAAGTTTTAGATTTCTCATCAGTTCTAATAAAGTTCTGTTAAAGAGTACAAATCCCAGAGCATTGTTGTCATGTTGACTTTTAATTATATTTTGACAAGGGTACTTAAAAAAACAAAAGAAAACCCTTTGACTGGTCATGAAGTAATTAAATGGAACATACTGAGAAATATCATTAAAAGAAAATGGTTTATGGTCTGGGTACATTTATTGTAAATGTTTACATGGAGAAAAATGCATCAAAGTAGCAATCAGTGCTGTTAAAGGCAAGCAGACTCTTATCTTCTCTGGTGGTTTTTTCCCATTTGAACAGAATGATTTAATAAACTGCAGTAACTGAGTTTGCTGAAAGATTCTGTATGTTTCAGTTAGTTCCTAACTCCATCTTGTAAGCATTAAGTCTGCTGTCGTAATCAGAAGAGATTGGTTATGAAGTGTTAATTGATGTGTCAACATGCTCTTAAGTGGCTATTTTGCTCAGCCTACATTGAGGGAAAGAAACAACAAGCTACTATCACGCTCAGTAAAAAAAACATATAATGCTGCTCATCCCTGCCACCAACAGGAAATAGTGTCTAATCCTCTTTATTACCTGCTTAATCCTTTTGTTGTCCCCAAAAGAAAAATGTCACATTGAGACAATGCTTTCATGAACCAGAAAATTGTAAACCCTAATGTCCAACCAGCACCACAAAGATAAAATATTTGCTTACTAATGGGTGCTAGCCAATGTAATAGCAGCATGTGGCCAAGATTCTGCAAGCTATAATTGTGCTTGAATAATGAAGGGCAGGGTGGGACTCGGGTGGCGTTGTGGTCTAAGCTACTGAGCCTAGGGTTTGCCAATCAGAAGGTCGGCGGTTCGAATCCCCAGAACGGGGTGAGCTCCTGTTGCTAGGTCCCAGCTCCTGCCCACCTAGCAGCGTGTCAAGTGCAAGTAGATAAATAGGTACCGCTCCGGCGGGAAGGTAAACAGTGTTTCTGTGCACTGCTCTGGTTCGCAGCTTAGTCATGCTGGCCACATGACCTGGAAAAACTGTCTGTGGACAAACGCCAGCTCTCTTGACCTATAGAGCAAGATGAGCGCCACAACTCCAGAGTCATCCGCGACTAGACCTTACGGTCAGGGGTAAAGGAGTACCTTTACCTTTAATGAAGAAATATTCCAGGGAGAGTTTGTGGAACAGGGAATTAAGGCAGACACAAGCCATATACAGACATTCCAAATCCCTCATTCAACCAGAGAGAGCAAATGTGTATTAGTATGCCAGCTCTGCCCCTTCTCACTGTCCTCCTTCTCCATCATGATTTGGAGGGACAACATTGGATGCAAGAAGCCTGTGCTACTCATGTAGAACAACATCTGGAGAATCTGGAAAATTAGCATGGACGTCTACATGAGTAGAAAAGATTTATTGGGACAAATGTTACTCCTCCAACTCCAGGGCCTTCCAGAGGTGGGTATATCAGGCACACAACTAGCAGGGCCCACAGACTCTGGACTTCCATTTTTTGTAGCCCTATTAGAATTAAAGCTATGAAGCAATATGTACAGGTTCCCTTCTAAACAATTTTTGTGAGGTGAGCCAGTCTGGCTGCGCCTGCTTTTAATGTTTTTAGCCAATGGAAATCAGAGCTGTGACTGATGAGACAGTTGTTTGGACACTAGGCAATAGGAAACCTGGAGTCCTGAACAGTTGCTTTCCCCCCTTTTAGTACATGTTTCCTACTTCTGCTTTATAATTTAGTCCTTGGAACCATAATGTGCCCTTCCTTTCCCCCCTAGCAACAAGGAATTTATCTTTTTCTGTGGTGGATTCATCTGAGATCAGATACTCCCTATAAGTTATTTTCTGCAAATAGTCCTACACAATAAGTGAAGGTAGATTTTAAAGAACCACACCCCCATGGCAAATGCAAAATGTGAAAACCTTGCTTAAGAGACTTAAGCACGACTCGTGCTGTGCAGAAGCTAAATAATTCACTGTATAGTTAACTTATTGGGCTGGTGTTCTGCAATAGGATCACTTGTCTCTCCACACTGGGAAATGGGTTTGTGTAAGGTGGTTTGCTCATAATAATCAGAGTAAGTGTCCCCTTGGAGAAAATTTTCCTGTTCAGATATTTCGTCAAATTACCAACTGTTTTCCAAATTCACTGTTCCTGGTGATGCTAGGATGCAGTAGTCTAGGGTTGGTAGATTCATCTTTGTTACCCGGCATTGTATTTGATCATATTTTGATATGTGAACAAGAGAAGAAAGCAAACCAGGCAGAACACTATAGTTCTCAAGTTTGTGCCCCCCCCCCCGCAAATATCACATGTTGGGCAGACACACTGAGTTACCTAAATGAAAAATGAAAATCATGTTTATTTAGCAGATGCAAAAGCATTCCTTGGGGCAAATCATTAAATAGATCTTGAATCGGCATCACAGAAAAGTCAGTTGCTCCTATGCATAACTGTAGTTTGTCAACAAAACCCTTTATTTCCCTGCAACAAGTTCAAATAACAAAACTTTTTATCGGAAGTCTATTGTATCTTATTTTCAAGGCTGTTCTTATGTTTGACAGCTTAATCATTGTTTGTAACTTTTGCTGTTCTTTAGCAGGATAGAAACAGGGCACGCTTGCATTAAAGCTGCACTTGAATCCCCTTAGCAAGTAACTTATAAGTAAATGTTTTATTATTGAACTGTTGGAACAATACTTTATTTAAACCTTTAATATTTCAGCTTATGTAACATGGAAAGAGCAATACATGGAAATGAATATTGCTGTATTAATATGCATTTTGAGTCCCCCCCCATTACAATTCATTAGGTGAAATATATGAAATGGATGTTCTGAAGGCACATAAAATCATGGGTCATGAAGCTGGATTGTATGCACGTTATTAGGTATGCCTGGAATTAACATTAGCCTTTAACTGTTGAAGAATGGTGAGGTCTTGGAAGGTCAAAAGCCGAAGTACTGGCAGATAGAAATAACTCACACAGAATGATAAACCTTGGTTTAATTTTACAAGCTGGCAGTGAGTCTCAGGTGTGCCCTCTCCCCCCACCCTTCCTCCAGTGAGAAGGAGACGGAAAACTTCCATTTTAAATTAACCACAGTTTAGCAGTACCTCTGAAACTTAAACTGGGGGCTAAACCAGATTCAATATTCAATGCATCTTTTCATTTAACATGCACATTGTTAAAAATGCAAATAGCAGTCACTGATAATTATTGGGATGGCAGCAGGTGCTAATGGGGGATTTCCTCCTAATCCAATTAGCAGTTTCAGAGGAATGCTTTTTGGTTAGGATGGCAGTAAGGGAGGAAAGGTTTGCCCTCCTCCCATCTGCTCTGATAATGGTAGTTAGCAGCTGCCACACTCAGCAGCTGCCAAATGACTTTTTTAAAAATGTGCATATTAAATGCAAAAAAGCACTTAACATAGGGCAGCCCATGTTGGCAGTGTCTTTATTGCCTGTTTTCCTCAGTAATAGCTCAAAAAGGTTTAATTTCTACGTGATTTTTCAAAAATAGCTCAGCAACTTTTTCATCCTAACATCATGCTTAGTCTGACTCTCATTTCCTGATTCATAGAACGGGGCAAAAGTTCCATAAGATTGTTTTATAATTGATGTCCAGCATTGTGATAAATTCACAATTAATTAGCAAAGTATTTGTCAAGCAATTATTTCCCAGTCAAACAATTTGGAATTGTGTTTTTTTCCCCCCCTGAAATAGCAATGAGTTGGAAAGACCAATATAGCAAATTTAATAACTTCCACTCAAGCACATTATAAAACTATTAAATGTCTCCTATTCAGGTAATCATTGGCATCTTGCCACGTTTTTCTTGTCTTTTTTTACTGTCTATGAGCTAAGACATGAGGAAATATTTTTTTTTTAAGACTCTTAATGGATAGAACCCTTTTTTCCCTCAGTAATTACAGCTGATTAGAAAATTGCCTCTTCAAAGAACAGAAACCTCAAGCGTTATTAGTTATAAGAGATCTCTAGTTTCTAATTAACAAAAAACAGACATGTTGCACATTTCTCATTGTATGCTTTTGTCACTTATTATTCCCCTTTCTGGCAGTATTCTCAGAAGAACTAATTTGCCTGCCCTGTGAACAGGGAGAGAGGGAAAACAGTGCCATTATTTTAAAAGATGGAAAACTGGTATTTTGGTGTTCAGCATGTTTGCTTGTCTACCTATTAATTCCTAATAGTTATCTAATTACCACTTTAAAGTATGATCTAAGTCAAAAGGAATGTATTTTTAGGCAACAGTCTAAGAGAGGTCTTTTGTCTGAAAGAGAGAAGTCTTTTGTCAGAAATGGATTGATTACTTTTTATGAGGAAAAGCAACACAGTATTGGTACACCCATGCTAGAGAGTGATGGCAGAACATGTGGCTCCTCTGGTCTGCTTAAATAGGGTCGCCATACGTCTGGAATTTCCAAGACATAGCTGGAATGCTGTAGCTGCAAGCAGTGTCTGGGCTGAAAATTGGCGAAATGTCTGGGAAAAGCTGGACGTATGGCAGCCCATGGCAGCAGTGTCGTTTTTGCCGATTTCCCTCAGAAATAGAAGGAAAAAAAGAAGCCCAACAACTCAGAGCTCAACAGCTTTTCTCTCTGGATTTTCACTTTTTGCGACATGGCAAGCCTAGCATATAACTTTTTTGTAAATCACTTTGAGGTGTTTTGCAACCAAGTAGTATACAAATTTTATGAAATAAAGAAACACATACATACATAAACATGCAAGAGGCTTCAATAATGGATAGGGCATGATATTATTTTTCATACCAGTACAGTACAGAGATGTTTCCATGTGTAAGCAAAATTAGGTTGCTATTAATCTCATTTGTCTGTGTTATCACAGAAATTCCACTTGCGAAAAGCAGGACTGTTGGATTTGTTATACTCAGTGTTCAGAACCCTGTTTATCCTTGCCATCAATTGCTTTAAAAGGGGGCGGAGAGAGAGAGAAAGGATAAAATAAAGTTCAAAATTAGGAAGAAGAACAGCACAAACCCCATTCTAATATCCTCTTCAAATCTCTCCTCAACTGTGAATTGACCAGGAGAGCAATCCAAGCCCACTTTGCACCATGCTGCATGTGGTTGGTTGGTTTCACTTAGATGAAAACAGCAAGGCCCAGAAAACAAAGAACAAGGTTTCTATGTTTAAAAGGAAATATATTTATCAATAACTATTTGCTTTATTTTGCAAGCCAATTCTACAGGACATTTTGACTGAGAAACGTTCTCATATGTCATAGTTTGTGCTTTGAGATAGTCGCACTAACTGAGAGACAGAAGCCACAGATGCTTGTCTGTGAGTCAGTCCTTTATCTACTCAGTTGTGCGTCCTTCTGTTCATTTGCTACAAGGCATCTTAGAAACAAAACCTGGAAATGTGTGTTTATTTTCCTGAGGCTCACATGCAGTTTGCATATTATTATTGTTAAAGGATAAGGATTATATGTGGATGTTTCCCTGCTATTTCCCAAGGTGAACTTTACTTCTGAATGCACTGCTTAAAACCAAACCTGTTGTACAGACAGTTCAGTGTTAAAAAATAATCCATGAAATACTATTCAATTACTTTTATTGGTTGTATCCAATGGTTGCCCCTGAACCGCAGCTTGTGAAACTCATTTTAATAATAACAATAACAATAACAGTAACAATAATAATAATAATAATAATAATAATAATAATAATAATCCCCAGCATCTTCAGGTAGGGCTATGGGCTATGAGAGAACACTGTCTGAAACCCCAGAGTCACTGCTAGTTAGGCAGTTCTGAGCTAGGCAGACCAATGATCTGACTCAGTCATATTATTGCCCACCCTGAGAAATTTTTAGTAACATACAGGGGTGTTTCAGTTGCACTAGCCTCTGCAGGGACATTATGGGCAGAAACACAAATGCAGGCATTTATGATCAGAGCTCTAATAATGACTGTGACTAATAGATTTCAGCCAACTATAAATTACTCTTAAGCTTAATTTTCAGATTAATACATGGCAAATAGGTCCCTTAGGCGATTTCAAAATCCCTGAATGAATGATTTAATGAAGGCTTTGGGTTTGTTTTTAATAACAGCCTTTTCTCCCCTGTAGTGGCTCATTGCCCCTGCTCCTCCCTCTCTCAGTTAAGCTTAGCTACTAATAATCAGAGATAAACAATAGAGGGAGGAAGAGACAGGTAATGATGCCTGTTTGCTGTGGGCTTCTGAAGGAGTTTCTGAATAGCCAGAGCATCAGTCTCACACATGACTATTTTCAACATGGTGAGTGTAATGTGCAGCAAGGCCCTGAATGTGAGTCTGCCTGGGAGTCCTACATTTGTCATTTTGAGTTCCACGATGGAGAAAAAGAAGGTGTACTAAAATGTACAAAACTGATAACAGTAAATAAATTGCAGGTTTGATTACAGAAATGGCTTCATCCATAATATGTCATGATTTGAGCCTGAGAAGATTCGCCTTTCCTTTCAGTGGCATGGAAGCACTACAAAAAGACTGGGGGTCAGTTCTGTGTTTCATAGATGCATATACCTTTTAAATGCTATGAACAACAAACAGTTACACAACAATTGGAATGTACCACAATATGACATTGGAATCTAAAATGGAATGAAAGAAGCATCCTAGTGCACTCTTCTGAACAGAGGTTTCCTGGAAAGTAGTTAATGGTGGAATAATGCAGACTGAATTCAGCACAGAAGTTATATAAAGAGGATTGTCATATTAGAAGACAGATTGTGTTGGCAGTATTTCTGGCATAATGGTTAGGGATTCCTGGGGCAGAGAGTATTAGGAAAAAGGATATTTCGTGTTCAAATTTTGTGAGGGGGGGAATAAAGGAGTTTTGGCTGAGTGTCTGTGTACTGAATACCATTTCTTACTATTTTTTGAATACGTTGTTGTGATTTTGCTGTTAAAGCATACAGTTTCAGAGTGAAGGCAATGATTCAGTTCCAGATTGCATCAATCAGCCTGGGGACAAGAAAATCTGGAACAATGTAAATGAAAAGTACAGCTTTTGGGCTGACTCAATGCTGCCAAGATATCCACTTCTGGATAGATTTGTTTATCTATATTATCTATAGATTTTGTTAATCTGTTTTTATAGAGGAAAGTTTTTAGATTCTATAAACTTCACTACCACATTTTTTTTCAGAGATGCATATATTTCACTTTAGGATTATCTATTTACTACCTAAATCCAAAGTCGAGAGAATATTATAGAAACTCAATGGCAAGCACAGTATATTTTACACTTATTTTTAAAAAGGAAGATAAAGGGCAAGTTTATGAGGCAATTTGTAAAAGGCTGATGTTTTGAAGAGTAAGAAAAAGTGTTGCATTTGTAAAATGTGTATTTTTTAAAAGAACTATGCACAGATTATGTCAGTGTATAGTCAATATAAAGGGACAGCAGGGCTGCATAATTTCCTGAGACAAATTGCCAAGCTGCAGAAGTGAAAATAAAGAGGTTCTTGTATTGCAGCTTTTTGTTTCCCCCTCCATGGATAACATCAGCTTCAGGACAGGGTAGGAGGTGGATTGTCACTGTGGGAAAGAATTAAAAAGCAAGCAAACAAAAAACAAATCCCTTCATCCGCACCACAGCCCTAATACAGGTAAAGAAAAAGAAATCAGGACACTGGACATTTTAGTTATAATGCTGTAATGTGTAGTTCGCCTTCACACAGATCATTTTTAAAGTACTTTACACATATGATTTGATTATCTCTGCAATAGCCTGATAATTTGGATTTCCATTTTGTAGATGGGAAGAAGAGTGGCTTGTCTGACGTGGCCACTTGGTTTGTGGCTGTGGTGAGATTTGAAGCAGGGACCTGCTGGCTTGCAAGGTTGCAGTGCTGTAACCAGTGTTTATGCCAGCTTCCGGCAGTATAGGCAATGACCGATTAACACACATCTGAAAGATATGCAATTGCACACAGTTGCCAAACCCAGAAGTGGCTGAAAACGTCACAGAACACATCACTAAAAGGGCATAACGGGGCACTGATGCGTACGGGTGCCGGAAATGGAACCCCCTTGTGAAATGGTCATTGACTGTACCAAAAACGCCCCCCAAGTAGCAATGGGTTGCGCTGCTACAGCCCCAAGCAGAGCTGCTTCTGCAGGCAGTTTAATGGGGCAGCAGCATTCACCTGACCTCAAGTCAGTCACATTGCTACTGCTTACCAGGTTATAGACAGGGAAGACTGATGTGGCAGTGATGTTTGCAAGGTGCAAAAGTATCAGTGGAGCCAGTCCCACTGGCACATTTGCACTGTGCCCACATTCTCCCCTCTACTTCCAAGTAAGCACCAGTAACACAACTGACAGGAGGTTAGCTGAGTGTTGCTGCCTCACATTGTCCAATACTGTGCTGATGGCCTGTTTTCCCACATGAGGACACACTGGGGGTAAGGAGGGAGATACTCTATGTGGCAGGACATGCCTGTAGCAAAATATTTTTCTTCTTTTTTGAATAAAGTATTTTTATTCATTTTTCAGAAAACAAGCAGCGCAAACACCAGCAAACAATTTGGCTGTCCAGAATCCATATCAAAAATTCAGGGGAAGACACATTGCAGTTTAAATGCGCTGAAGGCACAATCTTACATATTAATGTACCAGGTCTCCCCACATACTTCAGCAGCAAAATATTATCCGACTCAAAATGACTCCCCATGAGCAAGCCCTTTACTTTCTGTTTTGTTCTTCCAATGATTTTATCTTGTGGGAACATCTGAGGGAAGAAGCTACAGCTTTCGACTGAGAAAGGAGACGGCCAGGCCAAGGAAGGGGCAGCAGTTTTAATTTGAAATCAGAAAAAGGGGATCTTGCTTTGTTCAAGAAGAATGAAGAACATGCAGTTAAGAAGTTTCTTAAACACATTGACCTGGTCCTTTCAGGGCAAAAAATTAGTGGAGCAGAGGTAGGCTAATTCACACCACGGCTTGGGCCAAATAACTCAAGTTATAAATATACATATTGGCTATTATGTGAGTGGGGTATTCTCTTTAAAAAAAAAGACTTTAAAATGTAGTATCCTTTAGTACCTCATTTCCCTACAACTGTGTAGTAGAATTTGATCCAAAAATACAGTACTTCCCTAGAGAGTTTGCTGATGACCCACATCTTCTGGATGGGGAGAAATTTTGAAACAGATGTGAGTCCTAATGTGAAATTCATTGGCTTTCCACATGGCACATTCTTTCCAATATTCACTTGGCACTGAATTGCCTTTACACCTGCATGCAAATTTTGTTGGTTATGTCATATTTTCCCTCTATTAAAAAGAAAGTATTGGAGAACCTTTCAGAAAAACTGGGGTGTTTGCTGGCTGCTTGCTTGCAAACACAGTTAAACTGCCTTTCATTGTTTTCAGGGATATTTGTACAATGTTTATTAGCTAAACAAAGTGAGCATTTGAATCTTAAAACTGAAGGAAGAACCTCTCTTTTTACCATTACTTTATGCTATTATTTCTGAGTAATCTTCAGTGTCATTTTTTTTTAACATTGTTTGCACTATTTGTATCAGACCGTAAGTTTCAACCAACTACTAGTTTGTGATTAAAGTCCAAACCCAACAGAGGATCTTTACTCTTAAGAACTGGAAATTGGATTGACATGGATACATGGAGGGTTAGTTTTATGCCACTAGAGTGAGAATCTGATTTCAATATCAATATAAATGGTCATTATGTAAGCAGAATTAGCACTACCAGCTTAATGCAGTTACTCTGGATTTAAACCAGGGCAAATGAGATCAGAATGTGGTTCTATGTAGATAAGAGCTTTGTAAAACTACTTTAGATAATGCTTTAATATTTGAGCAGCTGTCTGAAGAGGGGTTAAGCAGCCAATTTTAGAGAGTATTGGGCCTTTTTCAGTGACATTTAAATACAACTATGTTTTTTCCTGGCTGAAGGAAAATATGCGTTCATCAAAATAAACTGTGGGAATGGGGCTATCCTTAGGGTTTGCAAGGTCCTGTTCAAATAAGAAGAAAGGTACTAGTAAAGCCACAGTTAATTTAAGATCTGTCTCATTTATTTGAGGATGAGTGAACCAAAAATCACACAAACTGAGCTTGAGAAATCAGATTAGAGTGTTACCATCAACTCCTTGGTGCTGGCTGAAGGTTTTGTGGACAGACAACCTGTTGAGCATACAACTGCTAAAAATTGTGGGCAATGGTTCCCCATCTGGTTTTCGTCATAGCCCTGGACACTTGATGAGAAAATGCAAAGGAGTGGGATCTAAAGAAGGTTCTGTAGGTTTGAGGGATGTCTCTAAGGCTGCCTTAGGATGAGTTGGCTAAAGACAGACCTAGTACAGTCACAAAGAGCCATCATGTCAGCCCAACATCACAATTTGCGTGACAGATGGCATACCAGTAAATTGAATGCTAGACTAGCTTCTGAGTTGCTCCTCTTATTGTGCATCAGATGAGCTACCTGTCTCTTAAGTGACACACTGTATCTTTATTTGTATAGTGGTACCTTGGTTTTCGAGCGTCTCGGAAGACGAACATTTTGTTTTTTGAATGCCGAAAACCCAAAAGTAATTGCCTATGTTTTCAAACGTCCCTCAGAAGTTGAACGGCTTCCGCTGCATGTTTTTCAATTTTTCCAATTGAACTTGCAGCCAGCCCTTTGCGTCTCAGTTTTCGAATGTTTCAGAAGTCGAACCGTCTTCCAGAACGGATTACGTTCGAGAACCGAGGTACCATCTTTTAAAAACTAAAATTGACAAATTTATAAAAGACAGTTGCAAAACTGATATGTAGATTAGAGGTAGGAGTTCTGTGAAATCACAGGTAGTAGCTAATAGGTGTACTCCATAGTCAGCATTAGTATCTGCCTTTCATCTTAAAAGTCCAAGGCCAGTTTTGCACACTCTGGTGATCCACTCTCAAACTTGCATAAATGTTCTTAAAAAAGAAGAAGAGCTCATCCCGGTGAGGGTGAAATATGATGATTTATTTACAGAAAAGTGAAGGCACTATCAGTCTACCTTTGTCATGTTAAAATGTTTTATTTGTCTTTACTCTTACACAGTAATTCTTCCTACATTGTTTGCATGGTGAAACTATTGGTCTTGCAAATATACCTTCATTTTCCAGACACAGACAATGGCAACAGGGACAATTGTGCCTGAGGTCTTGGCTGTAGGTAACCTGCATTAAAGTTGAATTCTAAAATGTGCTTCAAATGTTGTGGAAATTTGAAAATATACATCTGTGTACTGTATATATTCCACAATGCATGAAACCTATATGCATCTTTTAAAAATGTGCACTCTGTAGATATGCATGTGTCAGTCACCCTTAAATAGCCTGGAACAGGGCCCTGCTGGAGTTGACGGATGTTGCAATCAACAACACCGGGGTGAGAAAAGTTGCTGTAGAATGCACAGGCAGCCTAAAATAACACTCCACATCAATATGGTGTACAGATGTGCCCCTCACGTTAGAGTAACAGTCCTAAAGTCAAACATGCAGTGGTTCCTAATTTCAGATGTAGTGTAGTTCAGGTTTAACATGGCAAATACACAAAACTTTGAAATACAGTGGTACCTCAGGTTAAGTACTTAATTCATTCCGGAGGTCCGTTCTTAACCTGAAACTGTTCTTAAGCTGAAGCACCACTTTAGCTAATGGGGCCTCCCACTGCTGCTACGCCACCGGAGCACGATTTCTGTTCTCATCCTGAAGCAAAGTTTTTAACCTGAAGCACTATTTCTGGGTTAGCAGAGTCTGTAACCTGAAGCGTATGTGATCTGAAGCGTATGTAACCCGAGGTACCACTGTACCTCAAATGCTCATCTCCCCACCCGCTCCCCAGATCCTCTTGCTGTTTTCTAGATATGCTTCCTTTATGTGATTTGAATGCTATGGAATAGCTTCAAAGCCATTTAGACCATTGTTTTGCTAAATAAAATGCTTGATACAAGCTTAACTAGCATCTTGATAACAGTTACATGAGGGAGTCCAGCTTATTAGCAGCCTTGAACAAATGTGGAGCTGAGTCTGATAACCGTTTTTGAAAACCACCTCATTAACTACTGCTTGATAAGAGGATAGTGACATAGTAAACAACTTCACACTTGCAAAACTCCATGAGTGGAGGAGGCAAAGGCCTTATTATTTTGTATTGCTCTGTGATCATAGGCTGAAATATGCTTTTATAGTCAACAACTATTTTGGTGTTTTATATTAGCTAAATAACATTAGCTATGGAAATTCAAACGTATCCATTCTTCAGGAAATCAGCCCTGAGTGTTCACTGGAAGGACAGATCCTGAAGCTGAGACTCCAATACTTTGGCCACCTCATGAGAAGAGAAGACTCCCTGGAAAAGACCCTGATGATGGGAAAGATGGAGGGCACAAGGAGAAGGGGACGACAGAGGACGAGATGGTTGGATAGTGTTCTCGAAGCTACAAACATGAGCCTGACCAAACTGCGGGAGGCGGTGGAAGACAGGAGTGCCTGGCGTGCTCTGGTCCATGGGGTCACGAAGACTCGGACACGACTAAACGACTAAACAACAACATGGAAATTTTTGATCTATTTGTAAATCAGAAGAAGTGGAATACTTTTGCTCCATTGTTTACTGTTTGTGAATTATATGAAGTTCATGGTGAAGCTTTGTTAACAAAAATTCAGCTGACTATTGATAAACCTATTGGCATTTTGATTAGCATTTTTCTAAAAGACAAACAAAAATATATTACAAGACCTGTTTCTAAGCTGCAAAGAGGAAGCAATGTAAACCCAAATTTTATTGATTGTGCATAGGATCACCTTGTTTGATTCCTTTTTTATTCTGCAGTTTTAATTAACAAAGGGTATAAGTGTGGTGTGCAAAGCCCATGCATGCTGCTGTTTATCACAATGGCCATGTTAGCTACTCAATAAAGCCATTCATACAGTTTTATAAAAGTCTATTTATCTTTAACAGCCTGTTGCAGTCCACTGAAGACTGTACAATACACTGAAGGTGAAAGATAACGCTACGTGGGGACATTATGTTCAGTTCTTTTCATTTGTGTGTGGAAGTGTGTACTTGTAATATATCAGATCATCTGCAATTTATTGTAGGGGTTCCACTTGTCTTTTCTATTAGTTCATTATTTGACTTCTCCTTTTCTTGACTTTTTGCTATTTTTTATCATACTGTTTTGCTGAAAACATAGGCTTGAATCCTGACTAGGTATCTATGAACTGAAAGGCTTCTTCCATTCAAAGATGTACCAAGATCCAGTGGAGGATCCCAAACAATAGAGGGGAACAATGTTCACAGATATCCCCCTTCCCACTGCAGTGCTGAGTGCTGCCCTTCATGTTCCTCTAGAGGGCCCTACCAGTGCATTTTTTTTCAGGGAGGCACAAGGCTGCCTTGTGGGAAGAGACAGAAAGTGTACGTCAGTCATCTCACTTCCACTGGCAGGAACTCTGCTTAAAGTACAATCCCACCCTCAGAAACCTAGTTAGGATATAAACTATATTCTATTGTATTGCAGAAAGGAGGTGTGCCCCTGCTTTAGCATAAGAAAAAGCCAGCATTCTTTGTATTTTATTTTTCAGTTCAATAGAGCTTTGTGTCAGCATAACTTCTTAAGAAATAATCTTTTGGCTTGGGCAAAATCTTAATTGTAGTGTCTGTTTTGAATGCCTCTATTGAATGTTTGCATTGCTTAATAAGCAGAGGCTAATCTGGATGTCTAAGTGATTAATTTACAAGCAGGCATAAAGCAAAAAGTGATAAAATAAAGAACTAGGAAGGGAGGAAAACTATGCATTCAAAAGCATGAGCATGCGGTTAGATGGGATGTGTTGGATAGGTATCACTTTGGACCCTCATAAAATGCTATAATTTCAGGATCTCAGATCAGAGCAGGTGAGTTTATGCAGTGTAGCAAACATGCTTCCGATATGTTAGTTTAACTGCCTGGGCTTTCTCAAAGGCATTTAATGAAAGACAGCCCATAGGATTGCCATGTCATTTATCAGTCACTGCTCCTATGGCTTTAACAGAAACCTGTTCTGTTGAAGATATGGAAGGTTGGGGGACAAAATGCAGGTCCTCCAGACTTGCACACATGTTGGTTCTGTTCAGAGCTTCTGATGACACATGAACTTTGGGGTGGGGTGGGAGGCAGGTGTGATCCCATTCTCCTTGCAATCCGGTATCACATGAATAGAGCTAATGTTTACCTCCCAAGTTGTATAGAGTTCCACCTGCTGATTCAGTAGTTGTTGTTTAAGACAAAGAAGTCTAGGCGGATGTTGTTGTTGTCACTTGGAAAACCAAGCAGCTGATGGTGATAATAGTAAGGATTTTCTGCTAGGGCAGCTGATTGATGCTACTGAAGAGAACCTCGTATAAATGCAGGTGTTATAGTCATAGATTATTCCATCACTTCCTGTGTATTTTCAAGGTTCTCCTTGATTGCTTCTGTAGCCATTATCATGCCTGCATACCACCCGCTTCAAGCCATAAACATACAGCCCAGAAGCTGGCAAAGTGCTGCCTGGATGTCAGACTAGTGTTGCATTGCAGCAGTTGTAGATTGATTTCTATAATTTACAGTATGTAGAAGGCCATGTTTCTTAGTCAGTGTAGAAACTGGAAAAGAGAGAAGTTACTGAATTAGCATATTTCACACATACTTAGCAATTTATATCAGGCAAAGGTTTAGTTTGCAAATATGCACAGGGAAAAATGGCAAGGACTGCAAATGATTTATCTGCTGTTTACCATATCCTGAAGCTTAGGACCAATAATACATGGAGAATTAAATGATTATTCTTAATGCGTTCAGACAGCAGACACAAAACCTGGGCTCATCTAAATTTTAGATCAAGAATTAGACTTAAAATGGGGGGGGGCCTTCTTTCTTTTCAGCTGAAGCATAGGGGATAGGAGGACTGATTGTGAAAGGTTTCCACTAACACAATAACTGCAAGCAAATTATAGATTTAATTTTAGATTGTTCAAGAAACTCTGCAGTGGGAAAGTCTATCATGTTGTATCGGGATTGAAAGAAGCAGTTTTGTGTTCAACAAGAATACGGCAAATACTTGGCTGCTGCGGAATGGTCTTAAGTTTATTTTTCAGCCTCTTCAGTTTATTCTGCTTGTTTATATTTATATTTTAATTGCTTTGTTGTATCTTTTCATGTAAACTATCCTGGGAACATGGCTGATGTGTACTCTTCAAATGCCTATAATTAATAACACTTCCTTGCCTCCCCCCTTCAGACCCCGTTGCATTGGCAAAATCTGCTCTGGGGGTGTACCTCAAGCCTCTGGAGCATACTTAGAGGGCGGGTGGAGGCCTGCAAGAAGGGAGGAGAGGTAAGAAAAGTCCTGTTGTGCAAATGGAAGTCTGTTCTGCTTGCATAACAGCAGCATTGGATACTGCCATGTGTGAATATACTAGTGAAATGCCAATCAAATTTGGATGACAGGTGGAATGGAGCCGCTGGATGTTTTGTTCCTTCCTACTCCAAACTCATTCTCTACGGCTAGACCTCCAGACAGGCTTAGTTTGTAGTACAGTAGTACCTCAGGTTAAGTACTTAATTCGTTCCGGAGGTCCGTTCTTAACCTGAAACTGTTCTTAACCTGAAGCACCACTTTAGCTCATGGGGCCTCCCGCTGCCGCCGCGCCGCCGGAGCACAATTTCTGTTCTCATCCTGAAGCAAAGTTCTTAACCCGAGGTACTATTTCTGGGTTAGCGGAGTCTGTAACCTGAAGCGTATGTAACCTGAAGCGTATGTAACCCGAGGTACCACTGTATTAGCCAAAGTGAAAGTATTACTTGAAATTAAGATAGGCTTTGAGATAAGCAATGTCTTACTATTGTGACCAGCTCACCATGTAGCACCTGTTGGCACAAAGCCACTCAGTCCCCCCCCCCCCAAGACACCACTTTGTGTTGAAAGTAGGAAACCGTGTACTGCCAACTGAATGGCGAGATGGCAGGCCATTCATCTTTTCTTTGGTGCTCAGCCCAGAAAGAAGTGTGTGGGAGTTTGCCTCTTCAGGTGTCAGTGGTACATTCAGTAGCAGACTACCTCAGAGCTGCAGCGGAACTTTGCCTGAAAAGCTGGGGTGGCAGTAGTAGGGATAAACCACCTTCCAATTTCTCCAGCCTTCAGATCTTCAAGCTAGCAATAGTAACAGAGCTGAGATTGACTTTTAGCAGACTGCTGTAATAGCTCAATTAGGACCAGTTGTAGCAGCATCCTAAAAGCAAATCCATGCGGAGTTCAGTTGTGCACACCAGATGCAGTTGCATTTTGGGATGCTGTCACTGTCAGTCAGTCAGTTTTATTGCACATAGGCAAAGGCTGCCGCAGTGTACACAGAATCATTCAACAGTTAAAAGGAAATATGCTGGATTAATAAAAAAAACTTAAAATATTTATATTATCAAAACAGAGCTATAGAAGTAGCTCTAGCATCCTGCTCTAGCATCAGCCCTCCATCTGGAGGCTGAGAATGGGTATATACCTAGTGCCTGAGCTGAAGCCTACCTACATCTGTAATTGATAATGTTTTGGCCAATTTTTAATCCCAGAATGTTGTATTGTCCAGTTTTTACATCTTTCCTTGTCTAGGCTTTCACTCCCTGATGTGGTAGTCACTATGCGTGGGTCCACAAAGTGAGTTAGACCTTTGTGATTTTACACATGTAATCTCCCAGAAAGCTGTTTGGAGAGCCATGGATGTAAGTTAAAAAACAAAAACAAAAGTGGTTGTCACCTTATTTTTTTGTAGTGAATTTCATACAAAGTATTATGTAATTCTCTTTTACTTTAGATCAGCTCTTTGTAGACTCTTTCTCAGTTTGTCCATGTGCAAAAAAGGATAGATTTTCCTATCTGTTCCTTGTTACTTGAAATAAGTATTTGCAGATAAATAGGACTGTAATCCACATACTTTTCCAACATTCTTTTCCAAAATGCTCTTTAGTAAACTATTTTTGGGGGTCAAAAGACTGGTTGGGATTCACTGGTGCTTTCTCACAATAATTGAAACCTGGGGTTTTACTGCAGATAGGTTCAGTGAATATAAGGTACTTATTAAAAGACTCGACTTGCTACTAGAGCACAATATCCAGTAAGATATTGATAAACCATAAAAAACTAGACTGAAACATTCTGATAGTTCTATGTTGCTGCTGCTCCTGGTTTTTTTCTTTTCTTTTCAGAATATGAAGCCTTAAATTGGGAACACATTTTTGCCAGTTCAAGGTCAAAAAAGGCACCAGGCGTGTGGCACAAAGTCTACAATTGTGAAATGACTTTTTCTAGCAAAACCCTGTTGACTCCAGTGAGAGAGCAATCCTGACTGGTGCAGGGAGATGCAGAGCAGTGGATTGTGTCAAACGCAGCATTTATTAATGACTAATAAATAAGTTCCTCAATGTGAATGTGAGATTCTAAAGGATAAGGGTTGTCCTCAGGAAGAACTTTTCAGTAGGTCTGTGGAGTATTTTATATGAAATAAATAAACATTTCTGATACCTCTGGGTTTGTGTGGGCAGCACCAGAACTGGGATTTCTATATTTTATTTTTCTTTGTCTTTGCCTTGTAGCACTCGCAATTATACCAACATCACCCACTCAACTATCCTTCTTGTGCATCAAAACATACTCCCTAAGGCCAGCTCTGTGATGTCTTTCTAGCAGTGAAACTTTTATTTGGGTGATAATAACATTGCCTTCCTTTCTAGAAAGAATGTACTATTTCAATTAATGGCTGCTCTTTGATCAACCAAGTAAAAGCAAAATATTTCTTAACATGGCTCTTTCTTTAAATAGATGACATTTCCCTAGACCTCCTGGCAGCTTTAAATATAATTTTAGTCATTGCTTAAATCACCTGGTGTTACAAGAAATCGACTGAATCATTGACAACAGAGAGGAAAAATAAATGTTATATGCTCACCAGTGTTTGACTTAAGAAATGTTAAATTGTCATAGTGGGCTATATCAAATGTTAGTCCTACTCAGAGTAGACCCATTAAATAAATGGGCATGAGTAACTTGAGAAGGGACGCAGGTGGTGCTGTGGGTTAAACCACAGAGCCTAGGACTTCCGATCAGAAGGTTGGCGGTTTGAATCCCCATGACGGGGTGGGCTCCCGTTGCTTGGTCTCTGCTCCTGCCAACCTGGCAGTTCGAAAGCACGTCAAAGTGCAAGTAGATAAATAGGGACCGGTCCAGTAGAAAGGTAAACGGCATTTCCGTGCGCTGCTCTGGTTCGCCAGAAGCGGCTTAGTCATGCTGGCCACATGACTCGGAAGCTGTATGCCGGGTCCCTCGGCCAGTAAAGCGACATGAAAAAATAACTCGCACAGATTTAAAGATGGATCAATCCATATTGTGTTGAATATGATGAGTCACTTAGGGCATATGTAAACTTTTTGGGCCTTTATCTAAAGTAGTTTTCAGAGATTATTTTACTCATGTGTTTGAAAATTGCTAGAAGAGGAAAATAAAGAATTTCAAACCCAACACCTCTTTGGGTGCAGTCCTAAACATATTTAATTCTGAGAGAACATGCTTAGGAGTGTTTTCTTTGTAATGTCTTGCCAGACAGAAGCGTGACATGTGGGGCTTCAAAAACTGCATAGGAACAAGGGGCAGCCTGCAGGTGTGCCTCATTTTGCTTTTTTGTTGGTAGCTAATTTTGGTGGTCATTATAATTTTGGTGGTCAGATAATGTGTCTTCTTGAGTCCTGTTCACTCATTATTGATGCATAGGGCTCTGACCTGGCTAGTCTCAATTTGCAAACACCTGCAAAGGAGCTCCTACCTGTGAGCTGCTTCTCATGCATAAGCACTGCAAGTCTGGGCAACTCTGTCCTGAGTGCAAGGAGCCCCTACCTGGAGTTCACCCATAGGTGTTTCTTTGCAGATGTTTGTGCTCAGTGTGTGAATGTTGGGGGCAGGGCTAGCCCAAGATGGGGCCTCAGGAGTGGGACCACCAGCAGAGTCCTGCTCCTGCTTCACCACATGAGTATGAGTATATGAATGGTGTAGACAACATGATGATTGGGTGGGATGTTACCCTTATCTGAGTTCTAGAAGTAAAGTAACCAGAAATGAAAAGGACTGTCACGTTTGGAGGTTGTTTTCAACTTTTGAATGTGTGTATATGTGTGAGGACTGTTAAGAAATCCTTTCCCCTCATATTATCTCTGAGAGGGAAATATTTCAAAGTGCTTGGGAGGCTGTGTGTACTCTTGGTGGCTAGAAAGCATTGGCGATTTTCTTTTTCCTCTCCTTTTTCCTATTACAGAATAAAGATAAGTTAATGACTTTGAAATATGATTTCCCAGGTACTCTGGCATTCAAATTGCAATGATAATCGGATATTGAAAATACTGTACACATTGTGTATGAGTTTGTGTGTGTGTGTGTATCAGAGAGAGAGAGAGGTGAATATCTCAGCCATTGATAGCTTTGAAATTATTCAAATGCTTAATGCTTTCATTCTAATGCTAAATTAGAATCCTTTTTCTGAACCAGCAAATTCTACTGCTTTTCCACACACCATTTTTCTTTACTCATTGCTTCTGCAAATTGCAGTCTATAGGCCTACTGTCAAATTCCACAGTTACCAGGCAAACCGTTACTACTGTCTCAACAGAATAGTTCTCATGCCCCTTATGTAATCTATCATCACACTGCATCATGTGTTTTGTACTATTAAAGTAGCATACACATGTTATTTAGTAACAGTAAGGAACTCATGATGCCATTCAATGATGCAATGAGAATGTGCAAAAGCGTCTGAGGCATTGTAAATATGAGAAGTATAGCATTTCAAGTTAGAAAATCTAAAACACAGTGCAACGATGGATTAGAGGTAGTAATCAGCAGTACTGACGTTTGGATGCCAATAAGGAATTGCGCCAGGGGATTTCACAAATCTCTTCTTTGTTATTGGTTTTGCAGATCGGAATATTGAAACTCCCTTTACATATGGAGCTATGCAGTACATTCTGATCAAGGATGAGGAATGTCTGCCAGTTTAAATCATTATCTTAACTACATATGATGCGTTTATCATTTCATGGCCAATGGGGAAGAGTTGCCTACTGAAATATTTACTACTACAGTAAACAGGATTATGTAGACAAATTATTTTTACCTTTTCACTGAACAGTCAATGAAATTACTTATTTTTGCTGGCAAATTCAGCTTGCCACCTTCATACTTTATTGCGCTCCCTACTTTCTTGACTGCAGAGTTCTTATGTAAAGATTTCTGTTTCTGAAATACACTTGTGTGCATGTGTACCCCTGTGGTGGATTGACAGGCATGTGCATCGTATGTAAATGCCACACATTGTAGTTGGAGTGGAGAACCTCAGGCTCTGGGGCTCTGTCTGGCCCTTGATATTCTCCCTTTCTGAGGCAACACCCCTTGGCAACCCTGCTCCATGCTTTCCTTGAGTGTTTTTGCCAGACTGGAATGTGTTCTTGAACTGTGATAATGCCTCTTGCTTGCCTGGAGGGAACACGGAGATATTTGTGTGAAAAGAAAACTCTTGGTTGTTGTTTTTCATGGCTGAAATGTAACCTACTGTACAGGGTGGCCGTTTGTGGAATGCCCTCCTTGGTGAGGTGTGTTTGTCAGGGCCTGTGATCCCACTTCTCCTGCCCCATGTTCATTTAATGTGGGAAAAGAGTGAGTGCAAATGCAGTGGGTTGTATCCAACTAAGTTCTACTTACAGTAAACCCATTGAAAATAATGTGCCTAAGTTGGCCTTGTGTGTTAGCTTCAGTGGGTTGTATTCAGTGCTAATCCTACTGAGAGGAGACCCATTGACGTTAATGGTCATAACTTACTTAGGTTCATTAATTTCAGTATGTCTGCTCTGAGTAGTATTTAGTTGAATCATACCCAACGGGACTACTCTCAGTAGGACTAGCATTGGATACAAGCCTGGTCTTTCAGAATCACTCAGGGAGACGGATTTCAGCTGGGATCCAAAGTTTTGTGCACACGTTTTGTCTGCTATTCATTTGCACCAGAATTTCTTTTTTAGAAGTTATTTCTTCCCCAAATTGCATGTTCTCCTTTCTTCCTTTCATGAAGCTCAATGCAGGTTATTCTGCATTGCATTCATGAGGTCTACATCCATGTACCCTCAAGACTTATATTGTGTTGTCTAAGGTACAGATAATTTTGGAATTAACGTAGCATTAGAGAGGTTTTTGTTGGGCTAGAGCCCTGTTCTGTAGAACTGCCTTCCCCAGCCTGATGCCCTCCAGGTCTTTTGGCCCACTCTTAAGAGTTGTGGTCCAAAATACCTGGAGAGCAAAGGCTGCTGCAAACTTTGAAGCACACATAGTGATTTGTGCTACCTGTTAATGCTTCAGACTAACCTTTAAGTTGTTGATTTCTATAATGTATATCTTTGCTGCATTAGCAGAGCTGACATTTTGTCACAAATACTGGATATTTTCCAGCTATCATCCTTCCCCAGCCTGGTGCCTCCAGATATTTCTCATAACTCCCACCAGTGCTGGTCAGCATGGTCAATGGCCAGTGATAATGGAAATTGTTGTTCTAAAACATCTGGGGGCACCATGTTGGGAGAGGTTGCCTGAAATAAATATTCTAGCAAAATGAGCTCTTGTACAATTTCTACAAGCATATTTATATTATATTTTACAGTGATACACTTGCTGCCCATGAGATGTGTTTTATCCACAAACTGTGCATATGGCATAATTTTCTTTCAGAATGCCAAGGCTACATTGAATGAAGAAGATCCAAAGGGAGCTAGCAACATTTGATAAATTGGCAGCTTGATGGCTAATGAAATTCAAGTGCTGACAAATAGAAGATGAAGTGTTTTGTATGGGATCATTTAAATGATTCCTGCACGTTGCTATGTTGCAAATCAACAAAATGCTGTTAGTATTGCCATGGAAAACTCAGTGGAAAATCTGTGCTTACAGAATATTCCAAATCCACAAACTTTTGGAAACAGTAATGTAAAAGGGAAAGATAATTCTACAAAAATGATCTATTTAGTAGTATTGAATAATGAATCAGTGCGTGAATTCAGTGATGGACATGATGTGGTTGAACAAAGTGGAGCTTAATCAAGACAAGACAAGTCTATTGGCTGGGATTTCTTTTGTTATGTACACAGCCTATTTTGCATGGGGGCTGCATTTCTCCTTGCAAGTGCAATTCACAGTAGTGCTCCTGGATCTGTCACTACTTGAGTGCCCAGATGGTATCAGTAGCCAGGAGCAATTTTCATCAAGTTCAGCTGGTGTACCAGCTGACTCCTTTCCTGGAGAAAACTGGCCTGTGGTCAGACATGTTTCTGTAGCATCCAGATTAGATTATTGTAATGTACTCTACATGGGGCTGCTTTTAAAAAGGGTCTGGAAACGATTCAAAATGTAGTGATAACTGGTATGCTGCCTGGGGAAGATATAATCCCCATTCTGTTCCATTGTCATTAGTTGCTTGGAGATTTTTTTATTATACTAAGTGGTATAAAAAAATTAACTAATTCATTTCTTGACTGGTTTTGAAGTACTGATGGTAAGCATTGAAAGCCCTAATCCACAGCTGCAGAACCTGCAATCTTATTTTATGTGTCCCCCCGTAAAGCCACCTGATTCTTACCTCCTATCATAATTCCTTCCTTCTTGTTCATTCCCTCCTTATTTTTATTGGCTTTGTTTGGCTGTGTATCACACTAAAGTAAAAAAGGAATTGCTTCCTCTTGCTTTCCTGAGTAGTAGCTATATTGATTTGTTGTGATAAATATATGTAAGTGTCTGTACAGTGGTACCTCGGGTTACAGACACTTCAGATTACAGATGCTTCAGGTTACAGACTCCTCTCAGATTAAGAACTTTGCTTTAGGATGAGAACAGAAATCGCGCGGTGGCGGTGCAGCAGTAGCGGGAGGCCCCATTAGCTAAAGTGGTACCTCAGGTTAAGAACAGTTTCAGCTTAAGAACGGACCTCCAGAACGAATTAAATTTAACACAAGGTACCACTGTACTAGGAGTTCCAGTCTGAGGTAGCCATAGTGAAAGTGAGGCAGGGCAGTCTTTATTCCAAGTTAGTTGACCTAGAAGACATTTGTCTCTGGTTCCCTTCATTTTCAGGCCTGGCTCTGCCCACTGCTGGCATGCAGTTCCTGGAAGTTTACCCCTGTGGGAAATTAGCCCTCGACATGGGGGAGAAATGTCTACCATTGTCCTAAATGGCCTGGGTATATGAACGGCCATACACTCAGATCTAAACCCGAGGCTTGCAGCATGTCACTTCTAGCACGAGATGAATCCCTTTTCAATTGTAGCACATGAATTGTGGCATATGCTTTTAAGTGATGCTTGTCTGTCCTCACTGCTGCTTGCCTTTCATTGAGCTTGAAAGTCAGGTTTTGTACATGTCTCCAAAAACAGCACTATAATTCAAAACTGCTTTCGTTGTGGTTGATGAAGAAGATGATGATAGTGAAAGTGGTTATATTAGTCCAGCAAGAAAGAGTTCTCACTATTAGTACCAGTTTTGAGTATTTTCCCCTTGAATATCACTTATTGCTTATAATTGCTATTGTGCATTATACCAGTTACACTTTACAACTCTGTCAGCATATACATAAAGCAACAGAGAAAGACGCCAAAGCTGTTCCTTTTGTACTGGTGGCATTTGGAATGCATGATAAACAGCAGTCTACTGCTGGAGCCACTGATGAAAAGGCAAATAGTAATAGTCAGGTCTTAAATCATTTCTGGAAAATCCAGTCACGGTTTAATGCTGTTTGAAAGAAGCAGTACGGATGGCTGTGGAGTAAACTAACAAACAACAACTTTTTCAAAGACAGCATCCTCCATATTCAGTGCAAGGGAGCATGAGACCACAAGGAAGCAGAATAGCTGCAAACAGAATTCTCACTTGAGGCTTTGTGCAAACGTTACATGAATAAAGAACTCTGCTTCTGAGTTAGCTCTCAGCTATTGCTAATAATTTAACCGTTGCTGCTCATAAATAGTAGTTGTAGTTTGTATATAGGTATCTTTCACATAAGACCCATCTACCAGTGAAACAAGTCCATAGGACAATGCTTTGTTACACTTAGGAATGGGGGGGGGGGGAGGGAATTCAGTTCAGTTCACAATTTAATGCAAAGCTCTCTAGTTGTGCAATTTCTGAAACAGATGCAAACAGAAACACAGCTATAATTCAAAATGCTTACCTTTCCAGATTTTACAATGCTGTTCTCCAAATAACCAGTGACTCAAAAACGGCATAAATTAGAGGAACGTATACTTAAAAGTGTATATATTAATGAAAAGAACATACAAAAATGCATTCTATTAGGGGACTGTGTGAATTCAAACAAAATTGCATCCAAGTGCTGATGAATTTTCCTGAGAACATTTTATTTTAAATCACAAACAGATGCAGAATTGTGGAGAATTTAAGACTTAAAAAATGAGAAACTAAGAAGAAACTAAAATTGACAGATTTGTCCAACCCTGGTTACAATGGATGTCCAAAATTTGATGAATCTTGGCATTCATGGGGAAGGGAACCGTAGCTCAATGGAAGAGTGCATTATTTGCATGCAGAAGGCTCCAGGTGCAATCTCTGGCATGTCCAGAACAGATAATGAATGATTTCAACAGCATCTGCCCAAGACCTTAGCATCTGCCAGACAGAGTGAATAATACTGGGCTAGTTCACAATTAGTCTGATGTGGTATAAGGCGACTTTCTCTGTGTCTAATGTTAGCAGTCCCAGAAAAAAGTCTACATCGAAATGTTGGGCTGAGTGCAAATGCTCCACCTTAGAAAAGCAACAGCCCTGTTTATAGAGTGCCAGTCATAGGAGACAAGGGTGCTTTGCCCCCCCAAAAAATATGCGAGGGGGCTGGGCCACCCAAAAGTTGATGAACATTGTCATTCAAATAGTATGCATGCATTGCATCATGTGATTAATTAAGTGGGGTGGGGCATATCTGAGCCGTCCCCCTCCCCCAGCGATATTTTATTCAGGCTGGCAGCCCTGGTGCCAGTCATTTTCAGGGATGAGCAAGTCACCATTTTAAATTCCCTAGAGTGCCTTAGAAAGATGCTATATCATGATACAATGGCATTCTAAAGAGCATTCTTGAGGGAATGGTAGCCCTCACTGCGTGCAAGCAAAACTATTCATCTGTTGAGCCTATATGTAAATGGAGTTTACACCCTTTATCCACAGAATTTTTCTAGGATTCCTAACATTGGAAACACGCAAAACTGTGTGACACCAGGTTAGACTATTTCTCTATCTTGCCAGTATTGTCTGTAAGATGCTTTCATAGGTATACATGCTAGTCTAAATTACTGCCTTCTTTGAGTGTGTACCAACTACCATAATGAACTGAAGAGCTGGCATTTTTAAAAACATGTTAAAACTTCTCGTATGCTTCCCCCCACTACTGGCAGAAATACATTCTGACAATTCATCTGGGAGCTTAAAACTTTAGTATATAATTAGAAGTACCTGCACTGGAGTATTGCTTAGAAGCTCCCCCTCCCCCTCTTTTGCTGGTGTTAAAACCAATTAAAGTGGAGTTACTCATTTTTTAGTCTCCTCAAACTTTGCAAGAAATGTTTGTATTTACTTTATTTCTTGCACTTGAGTGTTCTTCAAACAGCAGGATTTAACCATTAAAACTTAAAGTTTTGTATAGCTACAATTTAGATCAGCAGGGAGAAGTGATATGGAGGGGAAGGAATATCAGTAAGAGCCTCAAAGCCTTTTTGAGAATAATGTCTCACCTGAAGATGGTGCACAAAGTGATTTTGGTTGGAAAATGTTACTATTGTGAAATGCCCATCATCATGACAAATGTCTGTGGATGGGAGACCTGTATGTTGCCAGTACCCCTGGATAGCTGTTGTGGATCTGTGTATTGCTTAGAAGCTCCCCCTTCTATGGCAGGCCCCTCGTAGTGAGAACTGGACCCCCCAATGAACTACTGTCTCCTGGTCCAGGAATAGACAAAGCTGTTTTACCAGGAACAGCTGCTAAAAGGCACTTCTAGCCACTGGTGCTTTCACAGTATGTAGTGACAAAACTGGATCCAGAAACACACCCACACACACACTGGAAACCTGATCCTTCAAGGGAACAGGGTAGGCGATAGACAAATTTATCAGGCTTTAAAACCACTCACCCATAATGAGTCTGTTTTGCCAGGCTCCAGGCTCAGCTTATTTTCCTTCATTCACCCCACCACTGTCTAAGCACCAGTCCAGGGCCCACACAGATCCTCCTGATTCAGTTGTTATGTAGAAACTGTGCTGACTGTTATCAGCGTACTAATGGCACCTGCCCCCCCAACCCGTAATAACCACTCCAGTGGCTTCATGTAGGTGGGATTAAAACTATTGGGAAAATTATTGGGAATAAAACAGTGCCCTGTAGTACCCCATAGTGTAACTGGCCAAAAAGCACTCTCACAAAGCTACTCTCTACATTTGGTTCTATAGCTGGGACTGGAACCACTGTAGCACAATTCCATAGAGCTGGTACAGGAGGATTCCATCCTCAATGGTATTGAAAACTGCAGACAGATCAAGAAGCAGGAGCTAGGTCTCACTCCCTGTAAAGGGCATATATCAGGGTGGCCAAGGCCAACTCAATCCCATGGCCAGGCCTGAACCCAGATTGTGCTAGATATAAATAATATGTGCTACCCAATAATGTTTGAGCTGTCACATCACTACTCTTTCCACCACCTTCAGCCCAAAGGATGTATATGTGACTGGTCAGTAGTTATTTCCGGCCATGGGGCCAAGAGCCAGTTTCTTTAGGAGTGGCCACAGCACTGCCACACACAGTGGAATATTAACCACATTCTGGACCCACCAGTCAAGCATCCTTTGTTAGATTAATGTCCCGATTAATAAGCTAATAGGGACAGGAGACAATAAAACACATGGTTAGATGTATACTTGTCCACATTAGAAACCACTTACTTATATGGCAGAAGGTTATGTTTGTGCACATCAGGACATTCTTGAGTTAGAGCTATATTTACTCCAGTATTGTGTTCAAATTATCAGATAATGACAACTACATATCTCTCAGGCAACAAATGGGATCTGTTCTGACACAGGTTAATATTTTGCTGGGATTGGAAAACTGAGTAAGCAAGAGAGTATATGTAAAATCTAAGGATTAAGGCAGAAATGAGAAACTTGTAGCCTTCAAATGTTGTTGGAGTCCTCACTCCCATCAGTCCAAGGCAGCATAACCAATGGTCAGGGATGGTGGATGCTGTAATCCAACAACACTTGGACATCCTAGGACGAAGGGGGAAAACGATGACACAACAACAGGGGATGCCTTTTACCTTTTATTATCAGACCAATCTATTGGAGATGCCTGTGAAGTAAAGAACTCTTCAGAGAAAACCATTGTGGGATCCCATCAAATTTCCTCCCATCCCATTTTTGGTAACTTTTCTGAACAGATACATACATAAAATTCATGTCTAGGAGAACAAGAAGGAAAGAGATGATGGCCCCAAGACCGGGAAGCTGAATAGAAAACAGTGTTATTCAGAATGAATAATTTATGCAGTGAAACTCTGCTTTTCCCTATGAAGAGGTTGGTAGTTATTCAAAAATAGTCACTGCATAGTATTTATGAATAATTCTTGGCTGGCAGCTCATACGGCTGCATTTCATTCTGAATCACTGAGGATGTGAAAATATTGGGCCTGATCCAGACAAAGGTACAGTCATACCTCGGATTACAGATGCTTCAGGTTGCATTATTTTGGGTTACGGACCGCTGAAACCTGGAAGTACAGGAACGGGTTACTTCCGGGTTTTGGCGGTCGTGCATGCGCAGAAGCGCCGAATTGCAACCCACTGTGGGTTGCGAACGCTGCGGGTTGCGAATGTGCATCCCTCATGGATCACGTTCACAACCTGAGCATCCACTGTATTCCATTTCAATAAGCACTGAATCCAACAAGAGGAAGTTAAGGGAGTATGATGAGACTTCAGGGAGCTTAAGGTGCAGCATATGCCATACTGGCTGAACACAACATTCTAGAATGGGGTACAATCCCATACACACCCGAGAGTAAGTCCTGTTGAAGGCAGTAGAGCTTACTTCTGAGTAGACATGCACATGACTGCTTTGTTTGTCTTAATCATAGTTAAGCACAGTTCTTTTTTTAAAGGTGGCACTCAAAGGTGCGCAGTACCGGCACCTCTTTTTTTGTAGTTAAAAAGTGTGGCACTTGCTGTAACAACTTCATTCTAAGGAAAAAAGCACTGGCTAAGCATCATGTCTGAACATATAGCCAAGAAGTAAACTAAAGTCTGATGAAACAATTAGTGCTTGCCTGAAGTATTTGTAAAATTATAAGGAATTTTGTTAATTTCTTGGTGTGGGGTGCAAATGCCCCCGATGACTGGATTAATGGGGGGGGCCAACATTTTTTGCATTGCCTCTTTTTCTTTTCTGAACAGCAACAATAAAAGCTTCATTGGACTCAGCTGCTCTTTCCATGTTCCTGGGATAGAATGTCACTGGGAACAACACTTCCCTTTAGTTAATGGAAGGTCTCAACTTTTTCATTCAAATAGTCATAACGATCCTAGTGTACACTGTTTTCCATTCATCTGAAGACTTCAAAACTTTATCTATGAGGTGGATATGTGTAGAACTGGCAAACATATTTTTCTCCTTCTGAACATGAAGCAGTTCTCTTGTCTCATTTTTGAAGATAACTGCTGGGACTCAGGCTGAAACTCCTTCTCCACACTTATTCCTAAAGATGAGAATTTAACTCTTTATTATTTCAACCCAGGCTCCCAGTGCTAGATCTCTGCAAATAGACTGGGGCAGATATGAAAAGTTAAGCATGTCCTTTTAAAAATATATATTGTAGATTAACATCACTACTGGGCATATTGTTTCCTGTTCAACAGCACAATATGTCTTTCTGAGCAGTGTAGTGAATATATGACTCAAGTTGTTAAGAGCTTTGACTGAGGAAGCCGGTGGAAACTAGAAAGCCAGCCCGACAATCCTAGTTAAGATGCTTTTTTCCTTCCCATTCAAAAACGTTCAGATATTAATATAGTGTGTGTGTTTAAGTAGATTTGCAAATATTTATTTTCATTTATATATGGGAACAGATGTGCTATATAAAATTAGCATATCTCTGTGTTTTCAAGTGAATGTGAAACAATGCACACTAGAATCTGCATTAACATGCAAATTACCACCATTTGTTTCTTTGTTTGTTTGTTTAGACAGCTTATTAACTGATGTCAAAACAGAAATAAAATTTAATAATATGTAACTTTGAGTATAGATGAGTATATATAAAGAAATATATTTTTTGGTAGTTGAAAGCTTAAGAACATCAACCGGTGCAGGAAGTCCATCCATACTGATTGCTCCTACCAAGAGCGATCAAATCAGAGCACTGGATAACTAGAGTGACTCTTGCAAACGTGAACCAACACTGCTGG
The DNA here is from genome assembly GCF_964270895.1 of Podarcis filfolensis. Lineage (NCBI taxonomy): Eukaryota > Metazoa > Chordata > Lepidosauria > Squamata > Lacertidae > Podarcis > Podarcis filfolensis. Next base: position 75,210,565 of record NC_139605.1, on the reverse strand, counting down.
AGGAAACACGGGCAGCAGCCACAGAGGATTTGATTACTGAAGTTGGAGTATCAAATAAATTACTCATTTCTGTAACTCCTCAGGGGGAACCTAAATAATCCTATTAGAAAACCAGCAGAGCCATTTTATTCCTTTTTCAAAAAATAGAGCTTGATCCCCCATAGAAACTGCGGGCAGACACATTTTAAGAAATTGGAAGATGGTCTGCGTTGCTTCCATGGTGAACCTGCTAATTTCTTTTGTCCCATGACAGTCACTGGTCAGGTTTTTGAAACGTTGCAGAAACCTTTTTAACCAGAGACAGTAGTGCAGAGGAAATAAATGTGTGCCCCTGTGGGTTATTGGACTCCAGCTCCCATCAGCCCCCACCAGCAGGGATACTGGGAGACAGAGTCCAACAACATCTAGAAGGCACAACACCTTCAGTAGTGGTTAAGAAAAATTGAGTGGCTGTTAGGGATGGGAAAGAAATTCAAGTCAGTTCACATTTAAAGCCTAATCTACCAAATTCACACTTTCTGAAACAATACAACCGGAACATAGCCATCCTTTGAAATCCACACTTTATCTGAATATTGCAGTGCAGTTCCCCAGCCAAACCGTGTTTACAAAAATGTATATGTTAAGGGAAACTCTGTATAAAAGTGAACATATTGGGGAAAATAACATACTGAAATAGAAGAATTTCTTACAAAAATGTGTACATTCAAAACTGCAGATAAAAATGTGTTCATTAGAATAAATTCTCACTAAAATGCTGACGAATTTTTGTAAGAACCTTTTTAAAATAAATACACAAATTGCTGCAGAAATGTGAAGAACTGAATTTAAGATTGGAAAACCAAAAACCTGAAAGAAACGAAATTGACAGATCCTTCTAATTCTAGTGGGCTATTACAAGCAATACCATGCCACCTTCCAGGTTCTAAAAAACTCATGTCTGTCTCCAGACATATGCTGGGGAAAGGGCCTGTCTTTACAACTGTATACAAGTTACTAGATGGGAGTAATAATGGTAGAAAACAGAATGCAAAATCTACCACACAGCTGACAAATCTGATTCATTTCTTACTCCCTTCCTCTATCTGGAAGGAACTGCGCTTTTAAAAATCTGTATGCTACACAGTGCCAGATATATTTTTATGCCAATGCAATGAAAATGACTGTGCCTATTATTTCTTATGTGAGGCATCTGAGTGGCTGAAGTTGGAAGCCAACATACTCAAGAATCTTATTGAAATCAATGGATCTGCTTTAGGATTGCTCTTGAGCAAGCAGGTTCATTGTGGCTTGAGTATGTTACTGCATTAGGTGGCACTTGGTGTTCTAGCAATCTTGTTGCCTCCGTCTGGGATAAGTGCCACCACTTTTTTTAAGGAAGCCCAAAAGGTTGTTTCAGAATGATACTCAGTGGCAGTGAAACCCCCACCCTGCTATGCAATATGAATTTTGTTACACAGCTATCTTCTATATTTGTATTCATAGAATATGAATCCTCCCAGTGCTTTTTTTATAGAAAAAAGGTGCCAGTACTCACCATGAAGTTGTTACAGTAAGTGCCACATGGGGAGGGGAGAGTGCCAGTATTGCATACACTCGAATCCCCCCCCAAAAAGAAGCACTGAACCCTCCCATGTGAAATTTGGGGATTCAACAGACAACAGCAATACTGTGAAAGCAGGAGAAAGGTTACTCAGAAATAAAAAATCCCATTACCACCCTCATGTTCAAGGATAGAAACCTGTGTCCTCCAGGTGTTGTTGGACTGTGCCTCCTGTCATTGCTTGTGCTGGCTGATGTTTTGGGAGTTGGAATCCAAAAAGTGTGCCAAGTGCTGTGAACTGCCAAATTTAATAAATAATAAAAATAATAATACAATAGGAAAAAGTTCTGTATATATTCAATAAAGAGCTTATGCAATTTTATATATATATATATATATATATATATATATATATATATATATTACTGACGCATGTGATTTCAGAATTCCACATGGCCATCTCTTACATGTGTAAAGAGACCTGATGCCCTCCAGCTATTTTTCATTCTAATACCCATCAGCCCTAGTCAGCATTGCCAGAGTTCGCGAATGATGGGAAATAGGGAAAGCCACATTACATGAGAGCTTAGTTGTGTGAAATAGTGTCTCTATATCATCTTAGAAATATTTTTCTATTCACAGTACTTTTTTTCAGTGTACAAGGTCCTTTGTAATTCATACCTCATTTATCACTGCAGTAACACTGTGAAGTAGTTACTAGTTTTCTGCATGTGGACATAGTTTGAGTAAAGCAGCCTTCTCCAACCTCATACCTTCCAGAAGTTTTGGACAGCTTCCATAATCCCTGACTATTGGTCATGCTAGCCAGGGCTGATGGTAGTTCTAGTCCAAGACATCTGGAGGGAACCAGGTTGGTGAAGGCTGGTTAAAGTGAGCATGCCCCTAAAAGCGGGGTGGGGGCAGAATGTCAACACCAGTTGTGGCTCTATAGTGTGTCCTATATGTTTACAGAAGTACAGTGGTACCTCTAGTTACGAACTTAATTCGTTCCGGAGGTCCATTCTTAACCTGAAACTGTTCTTAACTAGAGGCGTGCTTTCGCTAATGGGGCCTCTTCCTGCCGCTGCGCCGCTGGCATACGATTTCCGTTCTCATCCTGCGGCAAAGTTCTCAACTCGAGGTAACTCTTCCAGGTTAGTGGAGTTTGTAACCTGAAGCATTTGTAACCTGAGGCATTTGTAACTCGAGGTACCACTGTACATATTCCCTTCAGAAATTACTAGTCTCTTCCATATGATATTCAGGGAGCATCTTTTAAAAATTAAAGTTAAGAAAAGACTGTCTGCCTTGTAAAATATGAAACGGACCTAAGGACCAAAGTACATCTGACAAATGGTTGCATTAAAAAAACAAAAACCTGAAGCATCCCTAGAGGACACTACAAGTTTAAGTAAAGCAGTGAGATGGAAGATCACCTGCTTAACCCATTTCCCTCCACCTGTTTATGCACCTCTAGATACTTTTATATCTAGGCATGCTGGGGTGGGGGGCAGGGTGAGAAAGCAATAACCAGATTTCCCCTATATCAGGAGAAATGTAGCCTGGCTGCAGTTTTGAACAGAAAAACAGCTAGTGAAAACCAAACTTCCTTCCTCTCAAACTGCTAGCCCCTTAAGGCCACTTCTAAGAAGTCAGGAGAAAGAGAAACAGGAGTGTGTGTTGCATCTAGTTTGAACCTAGGTTTAGTGACTGAACATTTGAATCTGGGTCTCACCTCTTAAGTACAAGATGCTATCACTGTATGCAATGGTGGCTACAGTGGTACCTCAGGTTATGAACTTAATTCGTTCTGGAGGTCCGTTCTTAACCCGAAACTGTTCTTAACCTGAGGTGCACGTTTGCTAATGTGGCCTTCCGCTGCGTGATTTCCATTCTCATCCTGGGGCAAAGCTCACAACCCGGAGCAACTACTTCCAGGTTAGTGGAGTTTGTAACCCAAAGCATTTGTAACCTGAAGAGTTTGTAACCTGAGGTACCACTGTATATGAAACTTTGGCTCTTCCTGGCCTTGAAATTTCATGGATACGCATAATCTAAATCAGTCTTTTACTGTAGAGCTGCTAGCCCATTCTCAGGTCTCTTATACAGAAGACAATGGCTAACCACAAAAAGTAAATATAGTGTTTCCTTTTGAATAGATTAGGATAGAGGACCTGTAGTCCCACTTACAGATTGGACATGCTGAGCAATTCTTGGAGGAAGCCTTGATGATTAGAAAACAAAGATCATAATGTGGGGAAAGAGCAAAATTAAGATCCTTTATCATTTCCTTCAGTATCTACCCCCCCCCTTATTGTACAAACCAACAAAAGCAATCAGAAGAAGCATCATTTGGCTGGAGTTGATCAAATGATCCCAAGTGCAAGATAAGTGACCCACAGATGCTGCTGCTGAGGTTAGCAACATGGTGTTAAGTTGTAAATGAGGGGGATAAACTGTAGAGACAAGTGCCCTCAAGAGAGAGAAGGATGGGGGGGAGGTGGAGAAACTAAATCATACATTACTGTTAAAATTTAGAAAAGAGCAGGACTGCGAGAGTGTGGGGTGGGGAAAGGCGGAGGAACAGGAAATACAGGAAAAGGAAAAGAGTGAGAATCACACTCACGCACAAGGAGAGACGGAGAGAACGAAAGAGAGAAAATGAGCCATGCACTTACCCAGCAGCAGGAAGAAAAGCTTCAAACAGCTGAATTTCCCCCTGCTTTCAATCCCTGCCTGCTGTTTTGCTAGCACGCCGGAGGCTACTATCTGTGTGTTATCTTAAAGGATGTGGAGCAAAGGCGAGTCTGAAGGGCTCCAGACTTTAGGAATTGTGGTGGTGATTTGCTCCTCTCTGAAACTTTTGCACTACCTTGGACTAATTGACTTGTCAGATGGTAAGAGACCCTGCAAAGTTCTACCAGCTTGTATACTTTTATGTATATATTTTTTAAAAAAAGAACTATAGTAGCAATCTGAAAGAAATCATAATTTAAAGCACCTTTCTCCTTTATAACTACGTACTGCTTTTTCTCTCCTGCTTGATTCAGCAGTGTGGAAATTTTGCTTTGTTTTGCTGCTAGCTTCCGGAATTCCAGTTGAGGGGTATTTTTACATTTTGTTCTTGAATTACAAAGCTAGTCTCCTCCTGTAAATACTGTTTTGCCATAAATGTAGTTCCTGTTTGGTGGAATATGCCTCTCTTGGGATAACTGGAAATAGTCTCATTCTTAAAACTGTTGGGTTTACTCAGTGCTTGCTGGATGGAAGTAGTTGCTGCATAACTGCTTGAGCCTAACCACATTTACTCGTAAGTAAGCCCCAGTCAGTGCAATAGTGTCCTATTAAAGTGCACAAGTGAAATCCTTATTAGTGTATTTAGATACAAACTTAATTTTAGAAGCTTTAAAAAGCAAGTGATAAATGGAAAAATAGAAACTATACTCCATAAACTAAGATTTCTTTCCTTTTGTTTGAAAAAGATTAGAGTTTGGTTTGATATTATCTGGCAATAGGAAAACAGTTCTATTCTACATATTTAAAGGAAGTTTAGCAGCCAAGACTTCGTATTTCATGATGTAGTCATAAAATTCATTAAAAAGCTGATAATTTCTTGAATCAATTGCTTGACATGTAAAATGTAAAAGTAAGGTGAGTAAGCTATCCCTCCCAGAGTTTACAAAGTCCTTTTGACATACTGATGAATAAATATGGTCATTTTACCTTAGCCAGAACCTGTTTGAAATGAAGTCTGCACTAAAGGCAGTGCTTTCATCACTGTGAGGTTTACTAATAATGTATAAAGCAAGAATCAAATAGGAAATGAATGTTTGAAATATATACAAACATATTGGCTGAGGCTGCAATCCCACACATGCTTACTTGGGAGTAACCCCAGTAAACTGACTGGGACTCTGCACTGTTTCAAGTTTTGTCCCTTTTGTTGCTCTAGAAGAACACTGACAGCAGCACCTAAATTAAATCTATTCTGATATTGGGCTCCTTGCAGGTAAAAAGTTGCCATTGGTGACAAGAAATTAAAATGTCAGCCAATGTTCTATAGATTTTTTTACAGTTATTACATAGCTATATTGCTTATTACATATTATCTGAGTCTTCCCATTTTAAGCATGATTATAGGTCAATTTACCCAGAAATGAAATGAAATCCAATGAGATGTCTTCCCAAAAAAAGCACCCCAGCACCATCAAGTAACCATCAAGGTAGATGGTATCAAGAAAGGGACTCACCTCAGTGTACTATGGAGGAAAGGGAAGCAGTATGAAATTTTGCAGCAGCTTGCATTTGCAGTGCCATCCATGTGAGTGCAAGAATTCTTTTCTGCTTGCTCTTCGCTGTAATTCCGACTGTGAACTTCTGCTGTTTTCAAGAAGATAAATCACTTGTTTTGTATGAGCAACACGGTCCTAGAAAAATCGAATTGCTATAATCAATTTGTAGTGGAAGCTCTAGCATCGTACAATATCAGACCTTTATAAAGTGTACTCAAGACTATAATAGTGTTTTAAAACCATTTACTGGGCTGCTGTCATTATAAAATCCTGGATGAGATGAACATTTGGCACAAGTTTTTGTTTTGTTTTAGCTAACCTATCATGCAGTGGCAGCATTCAACTTCATTCAAGTACTGCAATGTTATCTGTATTAAATCTTTGCAGTAAGCAGTGCACGCTAATCCAGCTTCTCTCTGTGCTAATGGACTGCATCTCTTCTGCAGCTTTGGTTGTTAATTGCTAGTGCCTTTTGGGCTGTAAAACTATCCTCCTAGGACATGGCAGCTTGTTGTGTAAAATGCTGCTAAATAGCTTTAAAGTTCTGAATTTATTTTCCCTTGGGCCCATCAAAACCCCCAACTGAAGGAACTCAGATCCATGTCAATTACTCAAAACAGCACTTACCATCTCCTGAAATAACCTTGCTTGCTATGATGTCACATGAGAAAGGAAATTAATCCTCTAGGCTTTGAGAGTCTTCTAGGTATGACCACCAGCTCTTTCTTTGACCTCCTTGGGGGGGGGGGTGTGATTCTGATGGGGAACAGGTGGCAAACTGTACAAAAAATAAAGTTGGTTGTGTGTGGTTACTGTGGGCTTAATCATAAAGAGGAATGCCACTCTCATATGTTTCCCTTGTGGATATGACTAATTCTGAAGGGCCAAGTTAAATGCAACACCATACATAAAATCAGCAGTGGCATAAAATATTTTGCAAGTGTAAACAGCAGTAAATCTAGTGTCAATGAGCAACCCAATGAGCAACCCAACTGGCACCTTGGTGGAGGACGGAGGGGCTTTACTGCTCCAGGATAGGACCCACATCTCTGTTATTTTCACTGATAAGGAAAGTTGTAAGTTAAACTTGGAAGCTTGATTCCAGTACAAATAGCAGATGCAGGCTCCCCAATTTGGATTGGAACCATAAAGCATTCAAGCCCCTCTCCCTCCCACCCACAACCTCAATCTAGATTGGGGAGGTGGGCTGTAGTTGCTACTTACACTTTAAAAACCACTCATGCAATTCCTGTTTGTGTGACTTTTGCACAACTTAGTGCTGTTGGATAGTTGTTGGCATCTGTCTGTCTCAGGAGACAATGGAGGAGGGCACCTTTGGGGTTAAAGTCAAACTCTTGGAAGGTTACAGCGCCTGTTGTGGCTGTAGAGACCAACACGGGAGATACGTCTTTTATTGCAGCTGGGGCAGATGAAGGAGTCCAGTGGTGCTACTGCTGATGCACTTTGATGTTTCTACTCTCTGCGCTTCTCCCAGCAGTTTTCCTCTGGTCACTGCTATGGAAGCACGACCTGACTGTCTCCAGGCACTGTAGTCATCTGCAAGAGATTCCCATATGGCGGGGTTGATGTTGCCAGCCTTCATGTCACATTTGAAGAAATCATTGTAACGCAAAGTTGTTCTGTCAATGGGTCTGGTGCCTGAAGCCAGCTCCCTGTAGAGTAAGTGTGGCCCTACAAAATCCAACTAATCCAATAACATGCATAATGTTCCTTGTAAGCAGTAAGATGAGACTAACAGAAAAATAGAAAGTACACATCAAGTGTGCTAGATTCACCAGATGGTTTGTACAACATTTAAAAACTAAGACTTATAATGCTAAAAGCAACCTTGTATTAGAAAGGTTATAATTGTAAAGCAATTTTAGGTATACGATATGTGGATAAAGGGAGTTGTATTTCAACAACATCTGGAAGACACTAGGTTCTCCACCCCTGCTATAGAAAAACCAACCTGAGAAAGGATAAGCATGGCTTCTACACTGTCTTGCCAACCTTTTAAGAAATTCCTTAGGCAAATTGGCTTAGTTTTTTTAATTGTTTTTATTAAAGATTTTCTTAGGTTACAAAATTACATACAGCATTTCTGCTTTCAAATCTTGGATCCTTTCTACAGATCAGTTACGTTTGATGTGAGACACTAATGTTATAGACAGTATAAGTTTGGGGGAGAAAAGAGGTGGTGAGAGAGAGCAAGGAAAATAGAAGGGGGATAGTAAACTTTTATTCTTTTACATATTGGCTTAGCTGACTTTGTGTTTTAAATTTTTGTTTTGTTTTAAATGAATCTGCTGGTTATTGTGTTTTTTGCTGTATTTTGCTGCTTATAATGTACATCACCTTGAGGCAATAGTGGAGAAAGTGATTAATAATAATAATAATAATAATAATAATAATAATATCATGCAAATTGCAGTGGTTGTTAATAATGACAAGCAGGATCTGCAATGAAGTGCTGCTGTGTATCTTCACCCGCTAGGGTAAGTGTTTCTATCTTCAGAAAACCTGAAACAGGAGCTTTATAGTGCTGTCCAGGCCTCTTGCAAGGTGATTTTCTGGAATGGAAAGGACACCCCAACCCTAATTTTCCCCACCCCCACCAAAATACTTACTAGAAGCAACTTAAATCCCCCTCCTCCCCCGCCCTCCATTTTTCTTTTGTTTTACTTTTTTCGGTTTTGTTTTAGTTGGCACAGGTAGATTCCAAACATCCAGTGTCTCCAATTGCTCTCAGTCATAGACTTGATTGACAGAAGCACACAGTCCCCCTGACTTCTAGATTCTTTGCTCCCCTGGCTCACTGGAATTTCAACTGCCATCAACATTCTGTAAACTCACTGTTTCCTGTAAGGTAGCTTTTCAGTTTTCATGTAGGTTTTCTGAACAGCCATAGCTCAGTGGTAGAGAATCTGCCTTGCTTGCAGAAGGCTCCAGCTTCAATGCCTGGCATCTCAAGGTACGGATACGAGAGACCCATTGTCTAAAACCCTGGACAACCACAGCCAATCAATGTAGGCAATACTGAGCTAGATGGACCAATGGTTTGACTTGGTATAAAGCAGGCTCCTATGCTCCCACGTGTCTTAATTTTCCAACTTACATATTTTGCATATCTAGGGCATCTCCTGAGTATACAGAAACAACTAGCTTATTTTTGGTGTACCATTTCACTCCAGAATGCTAGACACTAAACCACCAGAGTTTGCTCTTACAGAGAATGATAACTAAATGAACTTTCATCTTTCAAAGGCGGAATACAAGAGATTTGCAAGATGCTGAAGATAAACAAGGAATGATCTTCACCTTTATGGACCTGGTGTTTACCTCTATGGATGTTGGTGATCTGACACTAAGTAAAAGCGAAACGAAAGAAGTGCCATGGTCAGATGACTTCCTGGTGCAAGTGGACTTCTCTGTGACCCATCCCCTCTGCAGGGAGGTGGGACCAATTCGGATGGTCTGCCCCCGCCACTTAATGGATCCAAATGGTTTCCAGAGAGTGGTAGGGGATGCTTTATCCCATGTTGATGGCCTTTCAGCTGATTCCCTGGTGGCCCGCTGGAATGTGGAGTTAACCAGGGCTATTGACTGTTTGGCTCCGAAGCGCCCACTCCGATTGCATGGAGCCCGGACAGCCCCGTGGTTTTCCACGGATCTGAGGGCGATGAAATAATCGTTGAGACGGCTAGAGCGCCGGTGGCGGATAACTCATTCCGAATCTGACCGGACACAGGTTAGAGCTCAACGTCGAGCCTACCAAGTGGCGATAGCGACGGTGAAGAAGAATTTCTTCACCGCCTCTATTGCATCTGCAGAAAACAGCAGCAGGAGACTTTTTCAGGTGTTCACAATTTAGCGGAACCACCTGCAACATCGGGGCCCAGTATGGGCCACATGTTCTCCTGCAATGATTTTGCAAAGTTTTTTGCAGATAAAATCGCTCAGATTCGGGAAGAAGTAGACTTTCATCGTGGGAGCAGGGCCGGGGCAGGAGAGTGCTAGAGTTCTGTCTAGTTAAGTTGAGTGGGATCAATTCCAATCTGTTACCTCTGAGGATGTGGACAAGCTGCTTGGACGAGTGAAACCAACCACCTGTCTCCTGGATCCTTGCCCATCCTGGCTTATAAAAGCTAGCCGGGAAGGACTGGGCGATGGGCTTCGTGGGGTGGTGAATGCTTCCCTCCGTGAGGGAGCCTTCCCAGACCCGCTGAAAGAGGCGGTTATTAAACCGCTTCTTAAAAAAACATCTTTAGATGCGGCCACGATGGCCAACTATTGCCCAGTCTCAAATCTTCCATTCTTGGGCAAGGTGATTGAGCGAGCGGTTGCCGAACAACTCCAGGCACGCCTGGAAGAAGCGGACCATTTGGATCCCTTCCAGTCGGGATTCAGGCCTCATCATGGGACTGAAACTGCCTTGGTCGCACTGGTTGATGATGTCCGGCGGGCTAGGGACAAAGGTGAGAGCTGTTTCCTAGTTCTGCTGGATCTCTCAGCGGCGTTTGATACCATCGACCATAACATCCTTCTGGACCGTCTTGAGGGGCTGGGAGCTGGGGGCACTGTCATACAGTGGTTCCGCTCCTTCCTCCTGGGCCGTGTTCAGAAAGTGGTGGGGGGGATGAGTGTTCAGACCCCTGGGCTCTCACTTGTGGGGTGCCTCAGGGTTCTGTCCTCTCCCCCATGCTTTTCAGCATTTACATGCAGCCGCTGGGAGAGATCATCAGGAGGTTTGGGATGGGTGTTCATCAGTATGCGGATGATACCCAGCTCTACCTCTCTTTTAAATCAGAACCAGTGAGGGCGGTGAAGGTTCTGTGTGAGTGTCTGGAGGCGGTTGGAGGATGGATGGTAGCTAACAGATTGAGGTTGAATCCTGACAAGACAGAAGTACTGTTTTGGGGGACAGGAGGCGGGCAGGTGTGGAGGATTCCCTGGTCCTGAATGGGGTAACTGTGCTCCTGAAGGACCAGGTGCACAGCCTGGGAGTCATTTTGGACTCATAGCTGTCCATGGAGGCACAGGTCAAATCTGTGTCCAGGGCAGCTGTTTACCAGCTCCATCTGGTACGTAGGCTGAGACCCTATCTGCCTGCGGACTGTCTCGCCAGAGTGGTGCATGCTCTGGTTATCTCCCGCTTGGACTACTGCAATGCACTCTACGTGGGGCTACCTTTGAAGGTGACTCGGAAACTACAACTAATCCAGAATGCGGCAGCTAGACTGGTGACTGGGGGCGGCCGCCGAGACCATATAACACCGGTCTTGAAAGACCTGCATTGGCTCCCAGTACGTTTCCAAGCACAATTCAAAGTGTTGATGCTGACCTTTAAAGCCCTAAATGGCCTCGGTCCAGTATACCTGAAGGAGCGTCTCCACCCCCATCATTCTGCCCGGATGCTGAGGTCCAGCGCCGAGGGCCTTCTGGCGGTTCCCTCATTGCGAGAAGCAAAGCTACAGGGAACCAGGCAGAGGGCCTTCTCGGTAGTGGCGCCCGCCCTGTGGAACGCCCTTCCAGCAGATGTCAAAGCGATAAACAACTACGTGACATTCAGAAGACATCTTAAGGCAGCCCTGTTCAGGGAAGTTTTTAACGTGTGATATTTTACTGTATTTTTGGTTTCTATGGAAGCCGCCCAGAGTGGCTGGGGAGGCCCAGCCAGATGGGCGGGGTATAAATAATAAATTATTATTATTATTATTATTATTATTATTATTATTATTATTATTTATACTCTGCCTTTGTGGTCACAGACCCTGTGCAAGATCCATAACACTCACATTCACAATCACACAGTACTCACAATCACAACCTACATATTACTAAGGAGAAGAATACTATACTTTGCTGAGAAGCTGAAATATCTCATCAATACAAGTTCTAGCTTGAGTTGAGTAAAGATGACTGGATCCCTGAACAAAACGAGTGTGCTTATTCTGCTAAAAGGCATCACACGGAGAGCTTCCCTTCCCCAGTCTTAATTAATGATTGATCTAATGAACTTTTTTCTGAACATATTCCTTTTTGATGTGATATTTCAAAGGACTTTCTGGGTGTGGTAAGTGCATGTGGGAGTGTGTTCAGAAGAAATGTTGATTATGCAAAATGAAAAGGTAAGGAGAAGTCACCTTGTGGAGGCTTCAAAATCAATATGAGAATTGTGCCTCTGTCCTGCTGACACAAGAAATTCAGTTTTACTGAATTGTAGATTGGGTTGCTAGTGATTTAAAATAGCAAACTGACAGTCAGAGACATTCAGACCAAAAAATGCATAATTAGACAATCCATTTTATTTTATTGTTCCTCTGAACAGCTCTGCCTGATGAAGGCCCTCCTGTTGAGATTGAAAAGCCTGCAATTCTAAAGAAATATAAATGATCTCTAATCAAATATAACACTTAATAGCATTCTATATACCATCCTATTGAGCTAAAATGGAATAGCGGTGACCATTAATGTAATGGTGAAGGCTTATAGAATCAAGAATAATTTACTTTTTCATTCTATCCCAGTCTATCATTCTACCCAGTCCCCATTGAAGAAGTCTATGAACTTCCCGGATTTGAAGATCTAAGATACATGAACAGAGACTCCCTCTTCTGAATATCTGCCCTTTGAAACCATTTGTAGTAGAAGATAACCCAGGAACTCAAACACTTTTAAAGTCTGTTTGACCAAAGGTGATAATAGCATGGTAGAAGTATTAGGTGAACACCAAAGGAAGCCAAATTTGATTGGCTAAGTAGCATAAAGACATAATTGTCTTCACTATAGGATCTCTTATTGGATGGGATTGTTTATGTGACTCTTCCCAGGAAAAGAAGACCTAATAATTGTAAGGAAAAAATAGTACCGAACCAAGATCAGATCAAGGAACATGAAAAGAAAGGATTGAAAAAAGGTGAGCATTCAAGTCTCTTATAATCTATTGCATCTCTTCTTCCATAATCTTCTCCTTTTTCATAAGCAGGATATAATTTTTCTCTTGTTGGTTCATATGAAGCCATAAAATATTTTTGTCAGCAGACAAGATAAAATAGACCGCACTTTTAAGCCATGAGATTTCTGCAGAAAATGAGGATTAAATTCCAAAATGGTGTTTTATCCATCTGAGTATGTATTTGCACTTCTCTAGCATCATGGTTTTTCCATCAAAGACACCATCTTCTTACATTTCTGTACACATCTACAACCCCCCTCCCCATTTCAGTCAAAATGAATGAAGGAGGTTAATGATCCTCTTAGTGTGCAATTCTTTAGCTCCCGAGAGGGAATTCCAGGAGTCACAGGACAGATTAGATATCTCTTTCGAATATCAGACAAAGCTCAGATGTTGGAGAAGGAGATTCAATGTCAGATTTTCCTACCCTGCCACCATCAAGGGCTCCGACGCCCTGGTCCAACATCAGTAAGGCCAAAAAAGATGTGTGTCAGGTGCAGCTCATGAACCAGAAAACAGCTTGGAACTGAAGGATCCAGAGCCATCCTGGTACCTTGACAAATCCCCAAGCTGGGGAGGAGGAATTTACACTTCTCAACATGCTTCTCAGAATGTCCAAATTGCTTCCTTTCATTGAAAACTTTTTTTTACAAAAAGAAAACCCAAACTACAAAAGCAGACGGAGCAACACAGTACCCATTACTCAAGCTCAGCAGGACTTTGGCTCTGGCAGTTGATGAATTGCCTTTGGTTCTTCTCCCCACTTTAGGATTTCAGCCTTAGTGAGAGCAAAGATCCTCTTACTGGGTCTCTCTCTTATTTAACTGGCATCTAGGAAATGAGTGAATCAGAGCTCTGTACCTGGAGAAAGGAGCATGAGCCCCTTTCATCTATCGAGGATATGTCTGGGCTCTGCTAGATCTGCTTTATGAGCTTGGCTCTTGTTCTGCTTTCTTACTGGAGCCCCCATCAATCACTGGGATAGTTTTACGGTGCTGATGCATTTCATTTCTCCTAAATATAGAGTGATCTGGTTCAAATATGATGTGCATTCTTGGATAGTTGTCAGCATTGATTAAATAATGCCACAACAACAAAGGTCTCCTATTCTTATATAGGTGTCTTCAAGTTTTACTTTTCGAAAAGCAAGACATTCAAACATTCATTTTTATCTCCAAGTTTGTTGCTTCGGTAAAGGACGTGTTCTCCAGAAAAAGAAATAATAATACAGAGATCACCAGATATTTTTTAGGAGGTCTGGATTTTCCATATTCAGAAAGAAAGAAAGAAAGAAACAGCTTCTGAGGCTTAGGTACATAGGAATGGGAATAGAAGAGAATTTCATTCAGTTGGCTTTTTAAAGCGAATCAGCCTAACCCACAGTTCATGGAACACCATTGGATTGCATTTTTCTCTGATTTTGCATTGTTTTGTTTGTGTGATACAGTCTTGGTTCATGTGTACAAAAGTGTACAGAAATGTGTATTCCATGATGAAAGGCATATTTTAGGGGACATGCATAGAAAAGTCTCCTAAACGTGTATTTTTGAAGGGGAAATGGCTGTTTTAGGGGACAGTGTACATATTAGAGATTTTTAAATAATAATAATAAAAAAGGAAATGGAACTGACATGATTAAATGCATGCAGAAATGACATGGAATGGAAATAGGCTGACCCATCCATGTCTACATGGGAGTCTGCATTTCACTGATTCAAACCATTGGTGCACCTAGTTCAGTGTTGTCTCCATATACTGGCAGCAGCTTTCTGTCCTTTCAGACAAAGGGTTCTTTGTCAGCTCTATCTGAAGATGCCAAGGATTGGACCTGGAATCTCTTGCATACAAGTCATATGCTCTACCACTTAGTCCTCCCCTAGTTAATTTGAGTCCATGCTCATTTGACTGGCTAGTCCCACTGTACAAGTGGAAATCCTTGCACTGATGGGACACATTAGTTTGAAACTACACATTGTCTATGATCCAAAGATCCTTGTGTACAAACAGAGAGTCCATCAGTGGGTGCACCAGAGCTTTTCAGGTTCCAGTTCCTTCTGCAACTCTGTTGAACCCTCCCTGCCAACTTGCTCCTGGACGTTTGGAGTGACTCTCCAGAGAAGAATGTGATAGGTGTGTTTCCAGGGGGAAATCACTGACACAGGCACACACACCACTAAGCTTTTGCACAGAAACCTTTAGATTCAAGTTACTATGTTCAAATGAATATATACTACATATAGCATAGAACTATATGTAGAGAAAATTTAATATGTATTGGTGTCAAGTCACCACAAGTTGTCCACACACAGCTGGGTTTATGAGAAAGGGATTCTGGGTGGGGCTTTAGTTTAATTGTAAATCTCAACACAGCTCATTTAGACATCAAGGATAGAAGCAGACAACGATTTTATTGTGGAATGAATCTCACAAATGTACTGACAGTTTACAAAAGATGTTATAGTTTGTCCAGGTTAAATTTTCAGATTTATTTTTTTTTTAGGATGGCATTTTCAATGAAAACATTTTAAATTAAACTAGATATTTCTCCAATATTAATGAAACTTAAACTTTAGTTATAATGTAGTGCAAGTAAGTTGTAACTTAGTTTAAACTCTGGGCTATTGAACTGTAGATCACTGATTTTTTCCCCCTTCCAGGAGTCAAGTTTGCTGATTCATTTGTGGAGATGGTTATTGATCAGCAGCCAGAATACCCTGCTTTTGTTCATTGCCAAGACACTTCTTTGCCCAGAAACAGGGCTGGCTCAAGACATTTTGCTGCCCGAGGCACAACAGCAAATGCCATCTCCACTTGCCTCCCCACCCCGCAAAAAAGGCAAGGTCCATGTTGTCCAAGGTTGGCCGATTAATTTTGACCTCTGAGGCAGAAAATCCTATAAGCATCTATATACAACAACAACAAATTAAATAAGTAACATTTTGCTGCCATTTCTGCCTGAGGCAGCTGCCTCACTCTGCCTCATGGTAGGGCCAGCCTTGCAATATGTTTGTTTTCAATCATCCTCTCATTTTCTAATTATCCAGAGCTTTTTCTTACTGATGATATCTTACAGATTAACAGAGAATAGTCTAAAGGCCCATGGCACATTTCTACTGATTTAACCAAGCATATTTGGCCATGTAAACTGATTATATGAGCAACTGCCTGTAAAAGCTGCTCTGAGCTCCTTGTGGGAAAAGCAGGGAATAAGTCTAGTAAATAAATGTGAACAGACAGTGTTCAGTAAGTGCCTGTGAAAAATTGGCAGGCTTCTGCACACACTTGGGCATTTGCTACTTCCCATTCAGTAGTCTTGCATTTTGCATTTTGCATGCTCTTCTTGATTTTCCTAGCCTGTTCACTTCCCCTGGTGCTCAAACCATCAATTCAGATTAGCTCCTGGCAGCTCCTGATGGCATAGACAGGCTTTCCTTTCTGCATTAGCCATAATAAGGTGAGCTACAGGATGATAGTGTGGATTAGTTGCAGAATCCCAAGCCTGGGATGTGATTTGGTCATTTCTAGTATTTATTTTTCAGTTAATTTAAAGCAGCCTTTTGGAGGGCACTTATTGCACATTGGTATTATTCACATATTGCATATTGGTATTTTCTTGGTCTGTTTATGTCCACTTCTGAAATGCTGTCCTCTGGTGTTCAGTTTATTGAAAGTCTTAACAGCTGGGTTTGGAGTCATTAACGTCTAGTTATGAACATGCTGCACAGAAAATGGTAGCTTTGTGTTATGCCTTTATGTGGTTCCAAAGCACACTGCTGTTAAAGTGGCTATTAAGAAATGCTATGTTAACGGCAGACAAAATGCAAAAGCTATACCCCTGCAGTTTCTACCAGTTACTTACCTTGCTGTGTTGTCTGTTTCAATATATATTTGAGACAGTCGTGGTCAATTAAGTAACTAGCATTTTCTTAAGGGAGAGGAAAAAATATTATTGCATCACCTCTATCATCCACTTCTATCTTTATATAGTCCTGGCATATTAGAGAACACTGAGGTGATATGGTCCCTGTCTACTTTCAGTCTTGGTTTTGGTGTGGTAGCATGATAATGATGATGATTTATTACATTTCTTACCCATGAGGTCCCAGAGTGATCTGCACCAGGGAAGGAGAACCTCCAGTGATATGCCTATAATTCAGCCCAGTACAGATCCCAAATAGTTGTGTAAGGCCATTTCCCCTAAACCACAGCCACCTGCGCACACTTGACACATGTGACATCAGGTGTGGGTCAACTAAAGACCCAGCTACAAAGGAACATCTGGGAGCTTAAAGTGAGGTTTCAATTGTTCCTTTATAAGTGTGTCTTGCTGACAGTGCCAATCCGCTAATTGATGCAGACAGCGAGTCCCACCAAGCTCGGGTCCCCCTAATGTAGCAATGGGCTTCTCTGTCACCATGGCATTAGACATGTGCTGCTCAACAGCGTAATGTAAGCCAGTTTGCATGTTCCAAGTCTGCTATGCAAGGGCTTGGACGACACACTAGAGCAGCATTGCTAACAGCCAGGTCCAACACCAAGGTTACTTCCTTGTGCCCAGTTCACTGAAGCATGCCTGGGCCTAGGCCATGGATGGGGAACCTGTGGTGTACCCTAACTCTCAACCATCTGGGATGGAAGACAGTGGTTAGGGATGTGACCCAGCAAGCTAAATAAAGCCCCCACAAGTGTTGCAATCTCCCTAGGGGTTTTAATAAACCTCTTCCCTGGAACTGCTTTCGAACTCCTGACTGGTCCCAACATGCACCTGAGCTGGAGAGAGCTAAGTGAATAAAAAATCATGTAGGCCAACTCATGCTGGGAAATCATTTCTCCCCTTATGTTTCTAAAAACTTTTCATCTCATTCCAGTGTTTCTGGCCTAAGATTCTTTTTCCCACCCATCTTTTTCTTTTCTCCTTTTTTGTGATATGTCAAACAATTTTTGACACAATATTTCATTACAAGTTCTTTAATCCACTTCCCGCAAGCCAATTAGTTGAAGTAGTCTAATTGGTTTCTCATTAAATAAAAAAGAGCTTCTTCTGCTAATAATTTATTCAGACTTGTAAATCCAAAGCTGCTTTTATGCTCTTTCCTGTCCTCCAAGGATATCATGATCCCATAGCTCTCTTAACAATGAATGCCTGTCATCATAAGGGGCTATCCAGCTATGTGGGCTAGAGCTCTCATTGATTAGCTTTGGGCCTCCTGGAATGGAATATGAGTCTCTATAGATTGCACGTGCACACACACACACACCACTCTGGCTCTTTACCTATTTCTTCTGTCAAGGATATATAAATCTGAACTTCTACTAGGAAAAACTTCACTTCCTGTAATAATCTCCTGGCTTCATTTTGAATAGGAATGGGACTGACCAGTTGGAATTCACTTGGCCTATGATGGAAACGATCTCCCCTCAAGAATCTCAGTCAGAGCTGATGCCTGACAGCTACCAACACGTGAAGACTGCTTTCATTAAGGGATGAGAACCTGCCGCCCCCCCGAATTCTTGGACTGCAACTCCTATTATCCCTGTCTGTTGGCCTGTTAACTGAGGCTGATAGAAGCTGGAGTCCTACAATGTCTGAAGGGCCGCAGGTTCCCCTTTACCTAAGTGCTCAGTGTCACTCTCTTGCTTTAGAGCAGGGATGGAGATCCTGCTGACCTATGGTCAGCTTCAGGCCCGGCTGATGGGAGCTCAGCAACATTTGGTGGGCCATGGCCTCCCATCCCTGGCAGATTATTTCCCCTGGGAGCTGCTCCTGGGTCAGCAGACGATAAGGGTGAGGGAATGCTGTATGGATAATCCTGGTTCAATATGAAGGCAGTTGATTCCTGTACTAGTTTTGAGTGTGGCTTTGTTTGGAGACACTCTTATAAGCTGCTTTGAAGGTTTACTGGGGCTGCAAAATGGAATCTTCAAAGTAAATAAGCACATTCTCGTTTGTATTATATCTTCCATTGCTGTTCTGATTTTCCCACTGTTGCTACAGTCCTCAAGTCATTTGCTTCAAAGACCTCCCACTGAGGTCAGTGAGAGGTTAGTTTGGAATGAACAGTTGGAGGATTGTGACTCCACTACACCAGATTCTTCCCCTTGGCCAGAACTGTGCAAACTAGTATACGGAGACAGTAATCTGATATCTCATGCTGTTTTAACTTCTCGGGCTGGCTTTATTTCACATTTCAATAGCCGCAGGCTTTAATAGCCTATTGATTTCCACGGCACATATATGAAGGCCATATTCTTGATCTCTTCATCTCTGAGGGATAAGCACTTTCTTACCATTACACTCAAAGTATTAGTAGTTAGAATTACTTCATTGCTGCATGGTATAACTATAATAATTTCCTGTCTGTATTAAACTTTAAAAATATACACATTGCTTTGCAGATCAAGTGCCCCTGCCTGGTGGCTGGTTTTGCATTCACTTTATAATCCCCAGCTGTGGATATATTCTCCTGCCAAGGATTTTGTGTGCTTGTGTGTATGTCTGTGTGCGTTGCAGATATGGCTATAGAGATTTATAATTGGCAACACTAGAAACCTCCTTTGAACTGATGTACCGATGTGAGGGACAAACCACACAACCAGAGCTTGTCACCTCTCACACCTGGCCGATGCACAACCAATAGCTGACACTGTGAGTGCATTTACACAGGTGTTTTTTCCCCCATCTGGAAGCAAATAACACAGAAATGAGCATTAAACTTGCACTATATTCTGCTGTATTTCTGGAAATGGCCTCCACATTGAGTGAAAGTTCAGATATAATGCAAAAATCAGAAGTTAGAGAAATGTCAGGAAAACAGAATAAACTGCCATGTGAATGCATTCCATATTACCCTCCAGGTTAGGAACTGGCAAAGCTAGAGGGTTTCCTGCAACTCACCACTGGAGGCAACAGATACTGCTTCTAGGCTCTACCCTCAAATCAAAGTGAGCCTGGGCAGGCCGGGTCGTCCTCTTATATACCTGCAGATAGAGACAAGGCATCTGACCCTCACCTGAATCTCATAGCTCTGCTGTAGCTGCCTCTGATTAGTTACCATTTAACTCTTGGGGAAAATAATTAGCATCACATGTCATGTGCATGGAGGTTGCCAAACCAATTAACCAACTAGAAGGATTACTGTTAATAACACCAGTTTTCCTATAACTTGATATTGCTGGATAGTTTTGATGAAATGCAAAAGTATTTTTAGTTTGCTTTCTGTTGCCACTCTGGAACTCTTCTTTATTAGTGCCACTTTGTCCTCAGTGCATGTGGGCTAAAAGATAAATGAAAAAGATAAATGAAATGTGGATAATTACTGAATTTTTCTCCCACAAGATGATGCGATAGCCACCAATTTGCATGGCTTTAAAAGAGGATTAGATAAATTTGTGGAGGATAAGACTATCAATGGCAACAAATAACAATGGCTACCTCTACCTCCACTGTTGGATGTGATATGCCTTTGAATACTGTTAAGTTGTGGGTGAACATATCAGACGACACAGCGATTCTTCAAACAGCTCTTGTTTATTCACAGGCCAGGACAGAACTGAACTGAAGGGTTCAGTTAGCCTGCTTATATAGAGCTCCAGTACAACGTTACTGTAACAACTTTCTAAAACTATCCAATCACTGAACGTCACTTTCGATCCCTTATTTGCATAACTATCTACAGTATCCCCCTGCTGGCCCAGGGTGAGAACTTCAGTACATAACAAATACCAGTTGCTGGAATTCGCAAGTGAGGAGCTTGCTGTTGTCCTCCTGGGATTCCCATAGGCATCTGTTTGGCCACTGTCAGAACAGAATGCTGGACTGGATGGTCCTGTGATCCAGCAAGGCTTTTCTTCAGTTCTTATGAAAGCCTTCATATGGAAAGACAGCAGCCAAGGAGGAGCTCTGATACCACTTCATATCACACCAACCCTACTGCCGAAGTAAAAAGTCAGTGTTGCTCATGCTCGCTCATTGATGAGGTCAAGCACTGCTGCTGCTTTAAAATCCCATGTCCTCGAAATTTTCATGTACATCACAGTAACACAAGAGCTGATATGTACCAAGTCAGACCACTTAGCTCAGCAGCTCTCCAAGGTTTCAGACCCAAGTCCTATACAGGACCTTCTGCATGCCAAACAGGTGCTCTGCCACTGAACTACAATCCTCCACAGGAGAAGTGTATCAGGGGGCTGATGGTGCCACAGGCAGAATTGTAAGTGACATGCAAGGCCAAGTTTCATCAAGTGGGACTGGTAAAGGTGTTGTAGTTAGGAATCCATTCCTCAACTGCTAATATTTTGGTGGTGCTTATACTTTTGAGCACTGGTTTCAGGCTGATGTTTTATGAGAGAGAGAGAGAGAGTGTAATTGCAATTGCCCTAGGGACTGAGAAAGAGGGGGAATAGGGAGGTCAGCCAGTCATTCTGTTGCCCTGTTGGATGATGTGAGAGCACAAGTGTATCCTATATTCTTCAACTGAAATCAACATTTAGCTTGTGGAACCTAAAAGCCAGTCTCTTGTTTATATGTATTGGAACTATTACTGTTACCACCTGCAGGCAAAGAAATTTCACAAACCCCTGGCCACAGCGTGCCAATTACTGCTCCCTGTACATCACTCTATTCAGGATCTCTTGAACAATGGGGAATGAATCCCAATCTCGATATCAGTATTGCAGTGGGGTTTTCTAAATGCTGCAGCCCAGCTAGTCTCAAGAGCAGGAAAATATTAGCTGAACAAGACCCACTGGGTTGAGAGTCTGGAGAAGAGGTCAGGTCACTTGCTTTTCTGCCTTTGCCTCGACATTCCCATAAACCTTAAAGCTGTCTTCTCTGTCTGGCAGTGTGAATGTGACAGATAGTGAGATGAAAGTCTCGTATCATAGACAAGCAATTCCTCTCTAAGCTAAATCACATTGACAGTTGTTCCCCTATGTTGACAGTGTGATCTTGCACATATCTACTCAGAAATAAGCCCTGCTGTGTTTAATGGAACTTAACCCAATATGAGGGTATCCAGTCATTTCCACATACAGCAACCTTTCGCTGTCTAATAGGACATCAATGAACTTCCACAGTACTTTGATGTGATCTTCCCAGTTCTCTTGATCAACCATGTAACTGGTACCCATGAAGCTATAGCATCCTAGCCAGACAGGTATGGTCTGCAATGATCATGTTTGGAGTAGTGAGTCATCATGCCTTGCATACTCAGGGCTGCTTCGTACATAGGCAATCCTCAATTGAATGGCAACATCAAACAAAAATAGAATATGTAGAAGTATGTATTGTGGACTAATTTTGTACTCATTGAGGGACTGTTACTTTAGTGTAGAACAGCGTGAAGGCAATTTAGAGTTGATTTTGTTAATGTATTAGTGATTACCAATTCCTGATCTAAAGAGCTCTTATGTACAGCCATACCTCATGTTACATTTGCTTCATGTTATGTTTTTTCAGGTTGTGTCCCACGGCGACCCGGAAGTACCGGAAAGGGTTACTTCTGGGTTTCACTGCTCATGCATGCGCAGTGGCGCAAAATCACGCTTTGTGCGTGTGCACAAGTGCCAAATCACGTCGTTCACCTGCGTAGATAAGGCGCTTCAGGTTGTGGGCTTTTCACGTTGTGAACTGGCCTCCAGAACAGATCCTGTTCACAACCAGAGGTACCACTGTATTTCTTATGAGCAGTTTGAGTGGAAGGTGTAGACTGGGTGCAACCTTCTCTACCCCTGTGGCAACGTCATAAGAGAATCAGTAACTGAGGGTCTAGCTACATTTTATGCTTAATGCTTCATATGCAGATACACCTCATGTTTTTCTTAAATTTATTACAGCTGTGCAACATGTGGGAAGGGAAAGGCTCCCTCCCCATGCTATGACACCCGCAAAAAAACGAAACCTCCTCCATCAGTAGTAACCTTGTAGCTGCATAGGGGCAGTGGTTGTGGGGGGTGGGATAAATCTCCCCCCCCCCCCCGCAATCCTGAAAGCAATCTCTTCACAGGTGTAATTAATTCACGAGAGAGAGAGAGAGAGAGAGAGAGAGAGAGAGAGAGAGAGAGCTGTAGCTGCATGCTGTGCAATAAGCGTGTGACATGTAATTTGACCCTCACAAATCCCTTCCTTTGTCATGCATATGTTGACCTTTCAGGAACCCTTTTTAGGCCTTGAGTGGTGGATTCATTTGCACCCTAGTTGGTACCTTAGCACCAGAGGAAATGTAGTATGAAAAATAGGCACAGCACATCCTGCAATCACTTTGGTGTTTGTGAATATCAAAGCCTTGATAACCTTTCTAAGTCAATTCCAGCTGTATGTAGTTTTTAAGGAATAAACATCCTTTAATGGAATAAAACTCTGTGCAGATGTTTTTTGAATGCATCATGAATGCCTGAATGTTTGTGAAGAAGTTCCTGTGCAGTGGGGGGAACCCAGCAATTTGGCACCAATGTCTCTACAGGGATATTTATTGGGCTGAAACATTGAGTTCTCTTTAGCAATAAATTCCTTGGGGTGAGGAAGACACTGCAATCATTCTTGTGATTGAAGGATTTTCCTTCCAAACTCAAGGCCATGACCAATAGTTCTGCATTTCCTCAAGCCCTTCCTCCCACCACCTTCAGCAAAAAATACCATGGGACATGAAACTCCACAATTATTTCTTGACTGAAGCCAAAGTTGGTCTTATGTGAATAGTTTGCACAGATTCTAAGTACCTATGAAAAAAAATCTTCAATTGGAATTTTTTAAAAAAAGAAATATTAGTATCATGAGACCTCTAATCATGCTTGTACAAAACTCTATGAATTCCACTTTAAACAGTATTGTTATGAGTTGGGGGGGGAGTATTTGAGATCTTTCTCACTTCTGGATCAAGCAAGGGTTAAGATATAAGCCAAGCTAGCTTCCTCTGTTAAGGATTGGTGATGAGCCTGGGTGATGAGCCATTAAGAGAACAAAGGAAAGGAAAATGTGTTCTGTGCAAGATGACAGATGGGTGAGGACCCTCCGTCAACTCAAGGGTAGTGAGAACGACAAAGCCTGAGTTGAGAGTTTGTAATGATGTGACCTAGAACTTAGGAAGCAGCAAGCTGGACAGAGGGGCAGAGAACAATGTTAGATGTCTTTTTGAATCCAAGGCTGCTTCTATGAGAGAAACAATGCCTTTTTGGGGTGTTAATGCTATAAACCCCTCCATCATAGGCTCAGGTTGTATATATGTGTAAATAAGCCATATGTCTTAAAGACACCACAGACTCCGCTGTGCCTTATTCCAAAAGGAAACATGAACCCTGAGTAAGTGCCTGGAACCCCTAGAATCTTGCGTTGCTCAGAGATTGAGGTGGCATGCTACAGTATATAGGTTTTCATAGGTGTTGGGCAGGAATATGAAGGCATTTACTTTGAGTGTATTTAACGAAGAGCTGAAGTACTGACTGAGGTGGTGAAACCATCAACCACTTTTCGAATGCTTTGACAAGTTAGTGTCAAAGAGTGAGAGTGCAGTTTACTGCTTTCTTGGGGATTACTTTGATATGTACGGTTAGGCCAGGAGGTTGTAAGACAATTAAGTAGTCTGTATTTTTTACTAGCTTAATCAATAAACCTCAAGTTTTATGAAATGCTAGCTTATTCTGTACAACTGTAGTCCTCCCCCAAGCCTTTATCCATTTAGAGTTATATTACTCCAGCGAAGGAGTATGTATAACTTAATTCAGGAGAAAAGTGTGGACTTTTATGCAGTTACAATTAACAATCCAACTGGCAGTGTCTTTTTGTCTTAGGAACAGTCATGTCAGGAGTAGACACTCTGAGCACTGATCAGCTTTGCTAACTGATTTAATGACTACCCATGGCACCATCCTTTTCAGTCTTTGCCAACGGGAGGAACAGCACATTTAAAACTTATGGTTTGTAAATAGAACAAGGGGACGTGTCTGGAACTTGATGAACCAGGATGGTAAGTGCCCAAAAGCACAGCTGGTTTGGAGCAAACACTTAACAAGTCATTGATCAAACCATAATACTAGAGGAGACTTTATAATGCACTTTATTGTACAGTACTGCATAGATTTTGCCAAAAACTATAAACAGAGGCTACTGTGTTTCAAATTCAAGAGTGCTACAAAGTCAGTTATAAGGTATGATTGAATGATTTGTTTAAACTTTCTGATCATGCCCTCTTTGCAATAAAACCACTATTTCAAGCAAGTATACTATAGAACTGTAAGTAAACTTGGGCTATTGATTATAGGGGAATCCCCACTTTCATGGGGATTCTGTACCTGGACACGTGAAAGTGGGGATTCCCCTGTTCCACCCCTGCCCAGTTCTGCCCCCGCCCCATTTCAGCACCAAAAATGGAGCACGTGTTGATTGCACACAGGTGGGGAGATACCTGTACATCTGTTTCAGCCCAGGTTTGCATCAGAAGTTTTGAGGGTTGGAGTAGAATGAGAAAGAAGCAAGAATTATTCACCCCAAGGGTAAAACCAAATGCACACATGATTAAAATGATTAAAAAATAAATACCCTGAAATAAACCAGGACATTTTTCAAATAGTTTTGTAGCTCGTGTAATTTTCTGGCATTAAGGCAAAACAGCGCATTTCCCCTCTCTGGCTTTTACCTTTTTGTTCCCTTGGGATACTGAATATTCTGTGCAGCTCTACTTGACTGATACATTTAATCAAAATTTATACAGATGAAAAATGAAAGGCATGAACAAAATAAATTCTAAATGCAAACGAAGACTAACAGGCTCTTCTCAGATACATTGGAAGACTTAGTTAAGTGCAGTCTGCAGTCTGTAAGATATTTGAGACCAAACAGCTTAAATTCTGGCCTGATGAATTTTGCGTTACGTGGTAATTGCAAAATGCTAAACTGGTTTTTCTCTTCTTCTTTATGAATTTCAGTGCAATAAACATTTTTGCTAAGACTAACTTATATGAAACATGGAGATATAATACTATGGGGGTTGTGGGATGTACTCTAGATACACCATAATGACACAACAAACATCTTGCTAACAGCTAGGGATGCATGAAATGTGTTCCTTTATTTCTCTGGAGCTTTCTACTTTTCTGCCATACAGTCTTGGATATCTGTAGGAATTCCATGGAATGTATTGGATAAACTTGCTTTTAGGAACTGTGCACATTAATTGGATAAGCATTCAAATTAGATGTTGCCTTTTGCATTCAATAAGATAGATGTGAATTCCCATTTTTTAACAGCCAGATACCATGCACAAAGGTTTGTGCATCCAGTCCCCTTCCTCCTTCCCCCTACAAAGGAAACTAAACTAAATTGGATTGAACAGAATGTGGTTTGGGGGGAGAATAGGCCATACCAGTAGAACTATGATTTCTGGCTTCGGAATCAAAGCTGCCAAATTACTATAGTATCTTTAACATACTACTTAAACAAAGCAAGGTCACTCTTTTTCTCAATTCACGTTGAATATGGTTTGGGGGAAAATCCATTAAAATACAGTATTTCATCAGAAACAACAGGATAGATACAGGATACATATGGATTGTGACTAATGTCTACACACTGCTTCCCAAGCCAGCAATGGGTGTGCAGGTTTAATTTAAATGGAAGTAATGTTCAGGAGGCCTCTCGGAAGTGGTTGTAAAAGGCAAATTTATACAAGCTGCTTTTATTTTTCCAGTGTAATGCATAATCAGAACAATCAGTGGATACTTTTGCATTCATGAACACACACACAACGATTCAGCATGCAGTAGCCAGAGTTGCAATTGTTATATGCACCGCCCCATCAGATAGTCTGCAAGAGTGTCAAAGAGCTGCTTGGGGCAGGGGAGGAGTGAGCACAGCCCAAATTAGCATCATTACCAGGGTGGAAGTGGGGTATATGTTTGGAGCAGGAGAGGATACTGAGGCACAGCACCTATTTGTGCATGCAGTTCCTTATCAAGCTAGGGATATATTCTGAGAGACCTCCAAAGGATTGAAACAACCACTGCAAAAATGTATGATTACCATCTTCTGTCTTTGTGTTGATATAGCATTGAATGTTGGAACAGAGGGTTGGCACTGCCAAGATTACAGGGTGATTAAGGGATTGGAGGACTGGAGAGAAGGGAAAGCACCAAGAGTCGGTGTGTCATATTGTGAAACTACGACCCTAGACAGATTATGCGGAATTAAGCTTTCTGAACTCAGCTGACCTTTGAGCCTTCTAAGAGTTGTTGGTTTGGGTAGTATGTTTATGATTTGTGTGATTTATCCCCAAATTAAACTTACCTGAGCAAACTACTTCTGAGTCAGGAATTTGCTGTTACTGCCTTGTTATGACTAGGTAGTCATGGAGGCAGGAGAAATGGACCTCTGTAATTCATAAAGTTTATTTTAAAAGCTGACAAAATTATCTCAATTTGATGGCCTATATTTCACAATAATTCCATCTTGTTGAGGCATTGTTTACTTTTTGATGCTTTTGCAAGCACTGTTCCTGCTATTGTAAGTGGGCTGTATCCAGTGTTAGTCATCCTCAAAACAGCTCCATTGAAATTACTAGAGATGACTAAGTTAGGTTCCATTGATTGCAGTGGTTTTAGTTGGTTACAACCCAGTATGTTTAAGGCTGCCATTTCCTTTTCTAATGATGCACAGTCTTGTACTATGTAAATTTAAGAGGCATGCCAGTGGTTCTATTTTAAGTTGAAATATTCCATTAATTATTTCCAACACCATCCTCCAATATCTAACTGTACTTTTAAATTTTCATTTCCCTTTGACCTCACTGCTTACATTCCCAGGGAGTATACATGCCACCTGCCAACTGAGTATACAACTTCATGCATCTGATGAAATATACTCCAGTCCATAAAATCCTGTACCATAATAAATGTGTCAGTTTTCAAAGTGCCACAAGAGACATAGTGCAGCATTTGGTCAACTTGGACTAACATAGCTTTCAACACCTTTTTTCCTCCTTCCTCTCCTACCAGTGAGTAATTTCCACAACTTTCAATGCTGTTAGTAGGTAAATTGTGCAATCCCATAGTTGTGTTTTATACTCTCATTATAAATGCTCAGGCCAAGCTGTTTGTGTTCTAGGTACTGCAGAAATGTGTGTGACCAAAGGTCTACTTTTGGCTTAGCCCTACTCCTGTGCAGTTTAGTACCAAATAAATGTATCCATTAATTGCTTCAATTCCATCAACAGTCTTGCCCTCTGGCTGCAGAAACTGCATGGCAAACAGATAAATCCAGTTTTGTTGAGGAAATTTGACTAGGGGGGCTCAGAACAATTATATGGTCAATTTAAATCAAACATGATTGTCTCAAACATCATTACCTTGCAAGGGCTTTAAAACTAAACATTTGAGCCCTGAACTGACAGCAAGGGTCCCTGTTAGCTTAAAGGCTTGTTTAATCTGACTAATCTTTCTTCCTTTCATTGTAAATTGAGACCAATGTAGAAGAAACAAAGAGAAATGCTACAAATGTCAATGGGCACAATCCTGCCAAAGTCAAGCGCTTTTACATTGATTTTTGCTGGGGAGATTCAAGCTCAAGCTTAAATCCCCCACTGAACTCAATCAGACTTAAAAGTGGTTAACTTTGGCTGAATTTCCCCCAAACATTATTTTTCAGGGCCTGCATGGTCACTTTTGGTTCTACCATCCCACTTTCCCTCTGTGCCTGCTTACCTGTGAGGAAATCCCAAAGTTGTGATATTAAAGAAATTCCAGCTCCGTTCTGCATTAACATCCTGGACCAATACTCTCTATTAGTTCAATTAACCACAAGCCTATACTGTATATTGTTGTTAGGGCTCCTCTGTTTGCCATGCCTCTTTCCCCCAGAGAACCTGATATTTAGTGCTGCATTGGAAGAAACGGTAAATGGGTTTTCTTCAGGGAAAAGCAGTGGGGCAAGGGCAAACCCACTTGGACCCATGTGTTCTAGGCAGGGGGCAAGTGGAAGTGTGGATGAGTCCTTAGTCTCTCACTACAGACATTGCGTCTCTCTCTTTCGACTTTCTGCTGCTGACGTCTCTGGCACCTGTATGCTATCTAGTACCATGCCTTTCATTAGTTATTTTGCCTGACCAATAGAAATATGGGTTCCTGAGCAAAATCCCTTTCATGGATGACAAAGAAGTATCCTTTCCTGGCTCTGACTACTAGCTACTACTGCCCCTATCCTGTTCAAGACTAGGAGTTATTTTAGTTACAGAGATGAAGGAACAGCCAACTCACACTCTTTCCTCTCCAGGAAGCAAGGCAACTTGCTTTCCTTACTTTCTTTGTGCTGTGTATGCATATGTCTGGACCATAAAGAAGGCTGATCGCCGAAGAATTGATGCTTTTGAATTATGGTGCTGGAGGAGACTCTTGAGAGTCTCATAGACTGCAAGAAGATCAAACGCATCCATCCTGAAGAAAATTAGCCCTGAGTGCTCACTGGAAGGACAGATCGTGAAGCTGAGGCTCCAATATTTTGGCCACCTCATGAGAAGAGAAGACTCCCTGGAAAAGACTCTGATGTTGGGAAAGATGGAGGGCACAAGGAGAAGGGGACGACAGAGGACGAGATGGTTGGACAGTGTTCTCGAAGCTACAAACATGATTCTGACCAGACTGCGGGAGGCAGTGGAGGACAGGAGGGCCTGGCGTGCTCTGGTCCATGGGGTCACGAAGAGTCGGACACGACTAAATGACTAAACAACAACATGCATATGTAGAAACCTTTGATACAGGTCTGCAATATAGCTAATTGTAGAAAGGTAAGATTTGCATTGGTTGCTCTGCCCACTTTTACTTCTGGCCCCACTCACTTTTGCCTTTGGCTCTGTCTGCCACTGTCATACAGCCCTTTGAAAGTTGCCCTTAGGGAATGTGGCCTTTGAATGGGAAAAGTTTATGCAACTCTGGGATACAGGGACCATATTGATATTTCTGGAGTTCTGTTTCCAGGTCCTTGGGCACAGCCAATCACAAGAGTTGCACCTACCTAGGGAAATTACTTTAACAGCTTTTGTTAAGCTGTCACAGTGCTAACTACTACTCAGTTTCTCTGAGAGACAGCAAGGTTTGCTCAGTTTGTGTGTCAGACTTGGTTGAGGGGAAACATAGTCTCCCCACTCTGACAAGATGGAGGACTAGTGAAGATGGATATTTTACAGAGGCATTGCTGTGAAAGGTTGGGTTACAGTCAGTTGGTCATATCAGTGAGCAGATAACATTCCCTCTGAGAAGTTCCTGGGTAATGCCTGCAATCACTTGTTCTTGATGCAAATGTTGGGTCCCTTCCCATCTGCTTTTTATGCTACAGAGAAACCCTTTTTGTCATCCAGTCTCTCTCCCACATGCTTTAGTTCCTGAGTCCTTCTGTTAATTCTTCCTGTATTTTATTGGAATGAACTTATTTCCTTCCTTGCAGCTGCAGCTCCTCACCCCACCTGCCACATATTTTCCTGAGTGCTACCAAACTGCTCTTTAAGCTTACTTTGTCTTTCACCAGCAAAGGCTATCTTTTCTTTATGATCATATTCCAAGGATAATAATGATTATGATGCTACTCATGTAGGCTAAAAGTGTTCAAAAGATTTCACATACATTATCTTGCTACTCTTTCCTACTGAGCTGGCTACTGATACCATATCTGAATTGGGAGGAGGGTGTTTAAGGCTGAAAACCCCCAGTGGGGGGTTTAGGCTGCTGTATACATTTGTGGCTGAAATGAGTCAGGGTCTTCCCAGCTCACAGCTCCCACTTTTAGCCATTATTCTGTGCTACACCATCTTTCAGTAACAAGTAACCAGCAAACTGGCATATCAAGTCATCAAACTCAGTTACTTTTCTACATCACATTTAGTTTCTGTATTCTCCAATCTTGTTTTATACTGCTCACAAAATAAACTTCATTTCTTAAATGCACTTCCAAAGCACAGATCTCATCTCCCCTAAATTGAGCTAGCTGACATTTTTGCACAGACACAAATAAGTGTAAATGGAGATTTACAAAAGGTATATATGCTTGAGACCAGTTTCCATGTTGCACCTTATTTTTTCATTCTGTTCTTCCAAAGATGACTTATTATTAGGCAGTATTCACCTAACAAACCTCATCAGCGCACAAGAGTTTCCACTTGTGCAACGGGGCTTTCCCATCTCTCCTCCCTGTTTGCCGCCCCCACTGGAGAATTGTTCCATCTGTCAAGCTGAAATGCTTGCATAGGCTGAACATTTATAATAGTGTGACACTTACTTCCATCCATGCTTTTTGTTCAAATGTTAAATTAAGTAAACTTAGCTAATTCAATTTTTGATTATGAATTCTTTAATGATAAAGAAACACACAGTGCCAGTTGGGTTGGAAAGACCAGAGTAGATGCAGTAGTATTTTATTTTATTTATTAAATTTATATCCTGCCCTGCCTCCCAGAGGAATCCAGGGCAATAAATAACAAGTGCTAAAACAATGGAAAACATCATAACCAGTTCCAGTATAGATGTAGATACCCCCTAGGGCCTAGGATCAGACCATACCTAAGTAGGTCCCATGCTGCTGCATTCACTCTCATGTTTCTCCTTTTTTCTCTATGTATGGAGGAGACCCTCCTGACTGAAAAGCCCAACTTCCAATTCTTAGTTTTCTTCTCTTTTATCATTGTTGCATTGTCTTGAATGTTCTGCAGTTAATTTACATCAGTGTGGAGAAAATGCAGAGCTGGTGCTGGAGAACAAAATACCCTCATTTGAGTGAGTTAGAGCTTAATCCACATGTGCTGAATTGAAATGCACCACTGGGAGCTTCATCCATAGCAGGCAAGTTGTCATTACATCCATCTTTGTTCTGTCTGTTGCACAGTGAGATAAAATACAGACGCCTGATCCTGGGTCAGAAATTGACTTCATCTTTGAAATGCAAGTAGAAAGGTGTTCATCATTCCGTCCCTGTCCCCAAAATTGCTTCATTCACAAGAACTCTGATATCACAAAGATTGCCTGCCCTTCGGTTAGGCAATCACTTCTGATGCCTCAGTTCAATCCATTATATTTACCATTTGCCATTTGCTTCCTTCATTTTTCTGCCCAGATGCTTAAAACATGCTGACACAACGAAATCCAAGGCATTAATAAATCAAGAAACTCTACATGTCTAAGGTGCTTTTCAATGAGGTCAGACCCTTATTAACTACAAGAGTTCTGCAGGGAATAAGGCATTCGTTTGCAATGCATTATCTGGGCTCTTCATAGGTAGTTCACCCTAACCTTTCCAAGAAAGTGAAAAACAATTAAAGCTGAATTACTTCATTCATAATTCAGAGTGCTTGGGTGAGGGCTTCATTTATTAAGGACATTGTGGAGAGTCTCTCAGATCTACTTATAAAAATGGATCACAGTTTGAGACCTGTGACCAGCCCTTGGTTGCATACTCTTTTCAGGCTTCCAAGTGCTTTTCAGTTTCTGCTCCTACAGCTCTAGCACAGCCTGAAGTAAGAAGAGGTGCCCTGAGGTCTCTACTAAAATAGAAACTGTGTAGCGCCTGATGGCTAGTTCCCAACTCTATTCATACAGGACTACAACTCTGTAATCTGGATCCCCAAAAATTATTGTATCTGTTCCAGGAGGAGATGGGACCTAATCCTAATCTAAACCACAGATGGGAAAGTTGTGGCCCTTCAGATGATGTTGGACAGTTCCCATCTGTCTGGACCATTGGCCAGGATGGCTGGGACAGATGGGAGTACTAACTATGGAGTGTAACATCCCCTGGCAGGTTACCGTATTTTTCGCCCTACAGGGCGCACTTTTTCCCCTCCAAAAATGAAGGGGAAATGTGTGTGCATCCTATGGGGCGAATACAGGCTTTTTCTGAAGCCTGGTGAGCGATAGGGGTCGGTGCGCACCAACCCCTCTCCCTCTCCAGGCTTCAGAAAGCTCTGCGCAGCCCTAGGGAGCCCAGTGCGAAGCCGTGCCGGGCTCCCGAAGGTTGTGCAGAGCTGCCTGCGCTCCCGGGCTCCGCGCAGCTCCACGCAACCCCCCAGAGCCCGGCGCGAAGCCGTGCCGGGCTCCCGAAGGTTGCGCAAGCTCCCAAAGCGATGACGAAGCTGCGCTCAGCTTCGGCATCGCTCTGGCTCCCGTTCTGGGGGCTGGGGTCGGGGGAAGCTCCGGCTTCCCCTGCCCCCAGCCGCGCAAGCTCCCAAAGCGATGACGAAGCTGTGCTCAGCTTCAGCATCGATCTGGCTCCCGTTCTGGGGGCTGGGGTCGGGGGAAGCTTGGGCTTCCCCCGCCCCAGCCCCGTGCCTGGGGGGGGAAAAATAATTTTTCCCCTTTATCCCCCCCCAATCTAGGTGCGTCCTATGGGCCGGTGCGTCCTATAGGGTGAAAAACACGGTATCTGTTCCCCACCACCAAATCAAACAAACAAACAGAGGTGTTCCACATTGTTCAATTACGTGGGAGGAAAGTGAATATCCACATGGACAGTAGCCTTAGAATTTATTAAATTACTTTTTCAATCAATAGCTGTTAAACATAAATACTAAGAATAAAATCTCCATGTTTAGCGACAGTATCCTAGAGACAACATTACATCTTGGCTGTGGGCTTCCAAAGGATATCTGTCTGACTATAGCTGGAGTCATGCTAGACTAGCCTTCCCCAAGCTGATGTTTTAAACTACAGCTCCCATCATCCCTAACCAGCAAGAAACATGGTCAGAGATTATGGGAATTGGAGCCAAACAGCTTTGGGAGGGCACCAGGTTACCAAAGGCTGAGCTAGATGGATCTCTGGTCTGATCTAGGCAATATCTATATTCTTAAATATACAGAATGTATGTATCTCAGTACAGAATGAGTATAACCCTCAACCCAAGTCTGTACATTTAGGTGGTAGCATTTTTTTTATAGTATAACCTTTAGTTAGTAATTGTTTTGAATCAAGTACTTGCTATTACTTGTACACGGCCTAGCTTCAGTGTTAAAGTGCAACACCTAACAAAAATAATGTCTTCAAAAACCTGTCAGAACTACGTAATGGATCTTAAGGGCCCAGCAGCTTTATTTTCTTCAGTAGCCAGTACATTTTCATTAGCTGGTTCTCTGTCTCTGAAAATCTTTCTGCTCAGGGGCAGAGTTTAGTATCTCTATTAGCTGTTCCTCATCTCTTCCTTCCAGTGCTTCTTCAAATGGTGAAATGAGCAAGCCGCTAAGCAGAAATTACTTCAATAAATGTATTTTATCATTCATGTATATCAATACAAACGTGAAGATTAATTAGGGTTTCGGATTAGGTGACCCTCAGGGTCCTTTCCATCTCTGCAATTTTATGATTCTATACTCAGATCATATCAGCCAATCTGGTAGGATAATACTAGGAATATATCCAAAACAACAACAACAACAATAATAATAATATAATTTATTATTTCAGTTTCTTCAGCACCAGTAGTTGGTGCATAAACTTGGATTACTGTGATGTTAAAAGGTCTGCCTTGGATTTCTGAGGAGTTTCTCCCAATCTATATAAGCTTCTTTAATATGTGAATCTAAGCAAGGAAGCATGAACACAAGGAAAATGCACAGGTGTGTAGTAATGGTGCACACTTTGCACACAAATTCTGATTGCATACTGTGTGGCAGCTCTAAATTGTCCCTTTAAAAAACTTTGGCCTTTATTACATTATATTAGTTATTAGGTGTGCAGTGCCTTTTGTTAGTGGCTCATGAATTGCTGAAGTGTGCTTCAGTGACTGTGTGATCCCACAGCAGATTTGAAAAATGAGCTCAGCAATTTCCAAATATCTCAGAGGAGCTCTGTATAACCCTTGTACCCCTATAATCATTACCTTGGGAGAGCACTCCTGTGGAAAGCAATTCCAGTGTTAGCAAATGAGTCATCTGTAGGGCGCTCAGTGGCTGTTAAAGAACAGCCCACTTCTGAATTCAGGCTCTCTTATGGTAGATTCAGAAGACAGACTTCTCACATTGCTAGACCTGATTTCCATAAGCAGTGATTATCCTTCAGAGATTATGTACCATCAGCAATACACCCATGGACAATG
The DNA here is from genome assembly GCF_964270895.1 of Podarcis filfolensis. Classification (NCBI taxonomy): domain Eukaryota; kingdom Metazoa; phylum Chordata; class Lepidosauria; order Squamata; family Lacertidae; genus Podarcis; species Podarcis filfolensis. The sequence continues at coordinate 75,175,718 of NC_139605.1, read as the reverse complement.
AACAATACAAGTCCCCCTCCAAACATTTTAATATTTCACTCTGTACTTCGAGATAATTTTGAGTTATGATAGTGTCTTCTTGTTTCACCAATGCTGCTGAACTCACATCTTTCACAAGGGTTACGCTCCACAGATGGCACATAAAGCTGAACTAATGTTCCAAGGGGTATCCGTTGGAAGCGCCATGTGAGTTATCTGCGTGTAGAGAATATCTAGGATAGTTTAATAGGCCTAATATCAGCTTTTACACAAACAGTGTGACAAATGGGTAGGTGTAAATAGCACATTGTTTCAATAAGAAATGCAAGTGTCTGTGCTTTGGTAAGATGAATTAACAGCATCATTAATACTTAAGGAATCTCTAGCCAGCAGTGCCCAAAGGGACCAGTAGGTTGTCCTTGAACATAGGTGCCCACTCCCTGGGGCCTTGGGTGCCCGAGCACCCACAAAATTCCCCATGAAGGGGCTGGGCACCCACACATTTGGTACCAGGGCCATGCATGCTGTATTGCACCCATGGCCCTGGGCACCCACAGTTGTGGGGCCAAGCAGGCATTCCAGTCCTTGACAATAATAGCCAACCTCTGAGTCCCCCTGAATCTGAAGGTTGGAGGGTGGCTACAACTGAGAGATCCTTTTCCATAGTACTTCTTCCCCCACAATTCTGTTTAAACCTAATTGTGTAAGATAAGGTAAAGGTAAAGGATTCCTGGACAGTTAAGTTCAGTCAAGGGCAACTATGGGGTGTGGTGCTCATCTCCCTTTTCAGGCTGAGGGAGCTGGCATTTGTCCACAGACAGCTTTCCGGGTCAGGTGGCCAGCATGACTAAATCATTTCTGGTGCACCAGAACACCATGATGGAAGCCAGAGCACACGAAAATGCCATTTACCTTCCCACCATAGCAGTACCTATTTAGGTACTTGCACTGGTGTGCTTTCAAACAGCTAGGTTGGTAGAAGGTGGGGCAGAGCAATGGGAGCTCACCCCATTGTACAGATTCAAACTGCTGACCTTCCAATCAGCAAGCCCAAGAGGCTCAGTGGTTTTGACCACAGCACCACGCACTCCCTCTAATTATGTATGCTGCCTAGAAACTCATGTTATAAGGTGATTGGAAAATGCAAATAATAAGTAAGATATTTTTTGTTAGAAAAGTTTCTGAGATTGTGCATGTGAAATGTTTTGAAGACTTAAAAGGCACACTATGAATGCTGGGCTATGTAAGAAATTGTGGGCACAAAATGTTGGGTGGTGGGACTCCTATAATTGAGATGTGAGTGGCTCACCCAAGTAAAATAGAGTGGAGAGTGGCAGCAACTGCCTCCCAGCCAATTTGGTGTTGCTCTTGTTGTGTCTGTAAAGTCCTGACTGGCTACCACTGTACCCCTCCCTCTGCTGGTATGCAGCAGCAATGCTGCTGCTGAGAGACTACTGAGAGCCTGTCTTAGATTCAGAGGAATGTCAAGAGCGATCACCCACCGGGCACATTGGAATAATTTGAAGCCCATCAAACTACGAATAAATAAATCTCCATTATGTGTCCCCCTCTACACCTTCGTCATCCTTCTCAGCCTCGGCCAAAGGTGTGCCAAAGAGTGACCTTTGGGGGGCAAGGTACTGTAAGTTTTCCTTCTGTTTTTTGGTCCCACGTTGTGGTGTGAGCCAACTGACTCACGCCATAGGGTGGGACACAAAACCCCCCACCCTTTTGATTCTGTGCTCTGGCATGGCCAGAGCATGAAGCCAAAATGGGACGTCGGGGATTGGGATCAGACGTCAGGGCAGCTTCTGTCAATCTGGGATGTCCCACTTAAAATGGGACAGTTGTGCAGGATGACTTTTCTTGGCCTACCAAGGCTGCTACTGTGAGAGGAAGAAACCATGACGCTATCAAATTTTATTGCACTCTGCATTTGTTTGTCCTATCATGATGAAATTTCACATTTTTTGTGATCAAACATACTTTATTCTTTACTAATGAAGTGCAGAGATCAATGAGTCCTGCTGAGTAAATATGAGAAAGAGCAGCAGGGTCACTTGCTATCGTCTTATTTTGATGATAATTTATTATTCACTTAATTAGCTAAATGGTTTTCTTGAGGCAATAGGGAGTAATTTGAAAAATATTCATACTCGTATATTTCAATAGGTCATTTGCAACAATCAAATAATGAAACTGAAGTTCCCTTTATTGGAAATGAAGTGTATTAAAAGTAAATCCACAGATCAAAGGCCAAACCAAAATGTAGTGGCAAAGTGAAGAGCATGGATGTAGTACACAGAAGATGAATATGATAATTCCTCCATGGTTTGTCTATGTTTGCTTGTTGTAAGTATTTTTAAACCGCCCTTCTACCATGTGTCTGTGATAGTATACAAACCAAATAAGAATGTAATAATAATAATAATAATAATGTTTTGAAATTATACTCTGCTTGATATATTGAGAGCTTGATACTGAGAGCTTGAAGAATTTGGGGATTTTGTGACTGGGAGAAACTGGTTTGCTTGTGGTTTTTTCCTGTGGAGTCATTAACAAATCTATTTTGGAAAGAGAGGAGTATTCTAATCATATTGTGCATCTACCGTTCAGGGAGTAGCACAGGGAGTAAATGCTTGCTAATGCATTTTGTATTCTTGGCAGTTCCCACAGGGTTGCACTATGGGGTTAACGCCAGATAAGCTGTGCAAACAAATTGCTCTGCTTTACCAAACTGGTCAGAGGTGGTAGGGGGTTATTCTTCAGGCAGTGCAAAATTAGAGAAGTTATATTCAGTGAGAGAGGCAAGCATGAGACATTATAACAATCCCTTGCTTTTATACAGATGGATAATTCTCATATTTCTGTGGTTAAGTGAAAAAAGCAATTTCAATAGAACAGGAAATCCCTCATGCACGACTTATATCTCTTCATTTATATTTGCTTTAGTCACTGTGTGTACTGCATTGCAATCCTGACTTTTAAAAAGGATCATATCATCCACCCAGGCCATAAAATAAATGTATTAGCTAACAGGGCTGCTGAATTACTGGATTTATTCAGTCTCTTTGTTGGGCTATCTGAGTAATAAGAGAGTGTTGTAAACCTCTGAGAGTTCAATCTATAGGTACACTTTTAAGAGCCAAAGTTAGTTTAGCATTGTATACTGAATGATGATTTCTGATCTCATTCACAGCAACATAAACCGTGTACACCTGTTCATTAGAATATAAAAGATACAGAATTGATAGATTCCAAGCTTTTGACTTGCAATATGGGAATCAAACTAGATATGTATGAGGCACATGTCCAATCCCCTGATATTTTGATATTTTGTTTTAAGCTACTTTGACAATATGTTTGAAAGGTGGTATAAAATATTATTATTAAATTGAAAAGCAGTCACAGGAGGCTGCCAGTTACAGCACAGGACTGCTTAATTGTTTCCCCTCCTATGTGCATAGTTCCTGGGTGAAGGGGAAGTACTTGAAGAGGGGACTTCCTGTAGAGCTGAAGGAGAAGAGGGAGGAGTGTGGTTCTGGAGGCCAATAATACATGCAAAACATGTTCAACTGCGGAAACATTTGCTAACTAAATAGGCTTTTTGTTTCATTTTTGCTTTAGTGATTGGTACACCCCCAACTTACCACTTTGTCATTTTCTTTCAGTATGTGAAATGTAAAGAGTTACTTCCTTAGATTCAGAGGCATAGCCAAGTGAACATATTGTTCATATTATCACTGGCAGCTCCTAAAAATGAGGATTTATTAGTGCCACAAATTATACTGTTGTGACTCCTCTAGGAAAATTCAAGCATATTTAAATGGAGGGGGAAAGCAGAGTAATTGAGATTTTAATTCATTCAAGATAGACCAAAAAGATATAGAACAGAAGGATTTGAAACAGCTCTTTTATGCACAGCCACCTTTCTCCTGCAAGAGAGCAGAGGCCACAGATGCTCATTTTGCGGGATTGGATGGCAGAAACTCTCTGGCAGAATGAAAATGTGCATCTTACAAAAAGTGGTCATGAAGAATAGAAGAGAAAAATATCTCTTATAAAATACAAGGGAGTGTGTCAGAATACTAAATTACCAGCAAACCAATTTCTCTATTTGCCTCCTTCAAAGGAAGGTTCATGTAAAATAACCAGAGCAACTACAGTAGATACCTGACAATTAGGGCAAATGCAAATGAGGTCAAGACACTTCTAGTCCACATATAGACACACACAAACATACATGTGAGCTGAATGTTAAAGAAACCATGTCTAATGCAAATTGGAATGCCTATGTACTATCAGTGCATGGGTGATTAATGGGCTCATCCATTTGCCTCCCTGCTTTCCTCCAGGAACACCCATAGTTTATTGCTGAATCAGACCATTGTTATTTGTTCTGTTTCAGTGGTAAAGAGTGAGTTTCCCAGGGGAAAGCTATGGGGCAAACACAAAAGCACTCAGACCTGTGCTTTCTAGGCAGAGGATGAGCAGAAGTGTGGGCAAGCCCAAGGTCAAGGCTGGGAAGTAGAAGAAGCAGTGAGCTGAATTTCTGCTCGTTGCCACTGTTTGAGCTCAATGAACCAATAGGTCTTCCACTGTAGGAACCGTGGACTTCCACTAGTTGCTAACTTTGCCAAGTATTTATAGATATATAGATATAGATAGTGCGTGTGAAATTGAATTGAAGAATCCTGAGTACTTACTGTTAACTTATTATGTAAATCTTGTTTATTAATATTTTGGGTTTTTTTATTATGTAAATCTTCACAAGGTGAAAATATTACCATTTCTGATTTAGGGAATCATATTTGAACAGGCCTGTCACATGAAGCCATCAAGGACCAATTGGACCAGTACTCCAAAAGCAAAAGCCTCTTCTTCCAGCACCCCTTTCTGAGAAAGGAAGAGGCCTGTCATCCCATCCAGATTAACCTTTGTCCCTCATTTTCATACCGCCATATATATTGTTTTGCTTCTTGGATTTGGAACTTCTTGAGGGCTGAAGAAGAGATTTATTATTACACTTCTTCCATTGGGGATTCTTTCCCCTTCACTGAATGAATCGTCAATGAGGGATCACAATTTAGGTTTTATGCATTAGTATATGTGGGTTTCATAATTTGTAAGGTATTTTTAACCTTCTGAAACCTCTTGGTGTCAGTTTTGATGAAGAGTGGTGTAAAATTGCCAATTTTCAGTCTTGCTGAAACCTGAAGTAGGGCTTCATTGTCTGATCTTAAGCTTTGGGGAAATCCATATGCATGGAGTCTTTCCCTGAAATAATCCATGTTGAGTTTTATAGGTTCAAGCCTCCTTGGGTTAAGGAAAACTGGTAACCTATGCAACTTTATACCACAGGTGTAAAATGACTAGGCTAATTCTCACACATTGGGCAGATGCATTCTTCACCAGTCTAAGTTTCTGAATTATATTCAAGCAGAACACATTACAGTAGGCCAATCCACACATTGTAGCTTCCACAGAGATAATTGAGACCATGATAAAGTATCTAGTTTCCAGCAGGGATTCCTTAGCAGATCTTAGTTCTAATGTTTTACATGAACTCTAGCAATAAGACCTAACTCAAATTAATCTCTGAGCTGAACATTGAACCATGCTAGGGGGTTCTGAATTCCCTCTAACAATCAGTACCTATTCTTACGAATGACCTGAAAACAAAGAAACAAACATTTTTAAAAGCATATCCCTAACCATTTCCAATATATTGTACCTCTCACTGTGAATTGTTTTTCAAAATATTTCCTGACTGTTTCTAGCCTACAGGGAGCTAGAGAAAAATCCCTACTTGGTATTGGTACCGAAATGAGATGAGGGAGGCAGAGATTTGTGAAGAAGTTTATAATAGTCACAAACCTATTTCTGTAAAAACCCACACTAATAGGATTTCTGTATTTCCCCTTTGGAACCTTCATTGCAGTGTTTTTTATTCATACTCCTAGCTAACTTTTCCTATTAAAGGCAAAGTAACTTGACTGACAACATCAGAATTCTGTGTATCTGTTTTGTTTCCCAAAACTCCAAATGTCATGTGGGCTTTTTACCTTAAACTTACTGTAGTATTTCTCTCTCTTTTTGTTTTAGTCTTTGTCCTTATAATCTGCAAAAACAGCAGCTGCAAAAACAACAACAAACCAGGAAATGCACATGTTAAGTAGAATGTCACTGTGTGCGTTATCAGCAGGAATTCAGAATGTAATCTGTTTTATACAGTGTGTTAATACAGCAGATCACATTTTTATTTACCTATTTGTCAAAAAGCATAAGAAATGAGCTGCAGCATGAATGTCGTTATAGCTCAATTAAGCTAGAATTAATCTGATTTTCTCTTTGTTACATGTGTGTGTTTGTGAGTGTGTGCTGGAGGAAACAGAAATAATACTGCAGTACTATCACCCAATTCATGCTTCTCACATTCTTAAAATGGAATTCACACGAGCAATATATGTAGGATTTTGCAAACTGCAGTTAACGGTGCTGGTGCAAAGTGACCTTGCAAATAGCACAGCAGACAGTTAAGAATACAAGTTTTCTTCTCATATCCCCTAACTTTTGACTACACTTGGAGTTTCTTCCACCCTGGGTTAAGACAGAATTTGTTCTTTGTGGTTGATTAAATTGTGTATGCCCCTACTGAGAGTGTTAATAGAATTTTTGTCCAATTCCAAGGGGGCTGTAAATTGCAACACATTCATGCGACACCACAGGTTGCACTCGGACAAATGATGTATATAAGCAATCCACGGGAGACTTATTTAGTGGCTTTCAAGGGATGGGGAAAAACTGGTTGTTGTGGTCTGGAGAATGTGATGAAAGTGGAAACTGAGAAGGTGCTTCATATGTTAAGGGTCTCACCTAACATAAAGTGAAAGGGAGCAAAGCAATGGCAATGAAGTTGGATCTCCACAGAAGTGGACCTCTGTTCCATGAATGCAAGAATGAAAAGAGGTTGGCTCTTAGTATATTGTGAAAGTTGCTGCTAATTCATTGTATTTTTCCCATGGGAGTTGACTGCAATCTAATTTACAGGATTTTGAACTGAGACATGGAATGTTGGGTGTGAATTAACTCCAAAGGGGGGGGGGCGGAAATGGTCTTATCTTTTCTACTTAATTACTAATAATTCTATTTCCCCCCCCCCAAAAAAAATCTGCATTGCACTGAGCTATTGCTATAAAAATGTAATTATTCTGATGACTTTGGTTAGTAAAGCTGAAATCTACCTGGGGTTGCTTCCTTTGCATAAATCACTCTTCCTTCCTACAGCTGCTTAAAAGTGCTGACCAGAAAACAGAAGATTTCTATTCTTTGAAAAGGGGAACCTTTCCAGTTTCTTTAACAGATGTTTCAAATTGCACAACATGTATCTTATGTCTCCGAAAGATTTTTATTAGCACAGTGTCTGGGATCACCGTTCCTCAAAACTCTTCTGCTCTGTCCTCTTTCTTTGTGAGCTTTCCTGCTGATTGCATGGTTGCATGACTAAAAGCATGCTGCCTTCCTGTTTATGTACTGTCATTCATCGTCATATGGTTTCATATGAGGGAGAGGGACGTCTTGCATTTGATACTACCATCTGGGGAAGACGGCAGGGCCATGCAATGAGAAATGTCACACATCCAATGAACAAGAATCAAACATATCATATAGAAAATAGGGTCCTCTTCACATCAAGAATAGATCCCATCCAGCTTTACATTGAAACAAAAAGAAAAAAGTGTATGTAGTCTTTTTTTGTTAAATTGTTTTCTTACTTTTTCCTAGACTTCGCCCGGTGGTATTACCTGTCTCAGAGAGGTAAAATTTAAATCAATTTGACTAACTTTCAAAAGAAGAAGTTTCCCCCATTATGAATTTAACAATGATATAAATCGTTATTGCTGCTTTCCTACCTCTAAGGTTTTGTTTAAACCTGGGAAAAGTAGGCCAGTACTTTGAGGTGACAGCTGCTGACCTCTGGCATTCTACCATGCTCAGCATTTAATACAGAGTGAACTCTTTTGATGTGTTAGTTGCCACAGAATATATTGTGTGATTCTACCTGTGGTAAACTGTTTCAAAATGCTGGAACAAAGACAAGCAGCTAGAGATACGGGGTAAATCAATTCAGGTCTCCCACCATTTTCCTCTACCCCATTATTAAAGCTTAGTCACATTAGCATATCATTAGGAAGCACAACTTAAGAGAACATTTGCAACCACTAAACAAGCTGTATAGTAAATACTCAAAATGTGACCTTATTTCTCAAATGTGCCCTTGGTATCTGTACGCGACCATCCAAAAGAGATTATTGCCCTCTTCAGATGTTCCAGCAGCTGTCTACAATACTAATGTATTGAAGCTCAGCCCTTCATCCCATAACCCTCTGTGAATTGAAAAGTGACCTTATGAAGAGGGGACCCTGCTTCAACTTGTGTAGGTTCCCTCTGTGATGAGGAACTCTGGAAAATCAAGATTTTACAATCCAAGACAAACAGATCCTGTTGAGATCATTATGTCTGGGGCTGGTTCTCACTACTAATTCATCCGTACTGTCATGGATGAGGTATGTGACTTTGTAAAAAAAATATAAATCTGAAGCAAGCCAGGGAGAGCCATTTCTATGGTTGAAGTTGATTAAATACTAGAATAAATTAGAGACTTTGTCACAAAGAGAGCACAATTCAGCAAAGCTATAGCATGCTTTGGAGAAGTACAGATAGCACTGGCGGTTTATTTGAGACTCCTACCACAGCCACTCACTGTTGAAAGGCAGATGTATTTTAAACTAGAGAACTTTAAGGAAACCACTGGTTATGTTGGCCTTAGGTTCTTTGGCTTTAAAAAACTCTGAATATAAGTTGCAGGCAAGTGGGAAGGAACCTTTAGCTAATAAGAAAGCCGCTTTCTAATGAATTTTACCTGTTATATTAGACCTTTCTCCTCTAGTGATAAATCTGCCGTCCATGAAGTTCATGGCAGTTTTACAACTAATGGTGGTCATTTCAAGAACATTCTTTTACATAATTGCTTTTACATGATGAAAAGAAATTTATCATACAGGCAATGTAAAATTCATTTATCCTCACAATTGGTAAGCACCCTGCATTCCTGTACAATCTAGGGATGAGCTGAAAAATTTATAGGTAATGCAATTGAGCAAGGAATCTAAATGCGCCCCATGAAAAAAAATATTTGTTTTTGATAAACCAGAATTTCCCCTAAATAGTTTGAGGAAAATGGTTTCTAATGAATGTGGTAAATCTAGAGAGGGCTTAGTTCACCAAGTGTTAATTAAGTGGGCACAAATGAGGTTCCCAATAATGGCATGTAAGTAATGCTTGCGTTGAAGGAGAAGCAGAGTATACTGATGCTACTGGCAGGAGCCAGCATTATCTGAGATGGTGTTGCATAATCATGAAGACTATTTACATGGCACATCATTGCTGTGAGTCCTGGAAGACCTGCTCCCCTGCCCTCTTGGCATGGGAGGGCAGGGCCCGCCAGAGACCATCTTGGCTGTCAGTCCTGGAAGACCAACATCCTGCTTTGAAGGCCTTTTCCACCTGGGCTGGGAGGGTAGGGCCCTGACTGACCCAGCTACAAAAAGCTTGGGCTAGGGTGGGAGTTGTTTATTTTATTTTTATTTATTTATTTATTTATTTATTTTTAAAATTTATATACTGCCCTTCATTCAAAGATCTCGGGGTGGTTGTTGCTCTTGTTTTTATCTTTCTTTTAGATCTTGTTATTTATGTCGAAATTGTTCAGTTTGTGTCCTTTTAAATGTTTTATTTATTTTTATGACTACTTTTGTTATGTTGTAGCTATGTAATTTTTTCATATTGGAAACAGCCTTGAACCTGGTTTGAATTGTGGAAAGGCAGCATACAAGTAATATAATGAATGTATGCATTATTAAAAGTTGAGGGGCAGTCCATTAAGATCTTGTAACTGATCTACCATAATCTACCCAATTGCCTTGTCTGTAAGTGAAATATTCAAAACCAGCCTAGAATTCCTGGAAAACATGGGCCGATGAGGGCTTATTTTTAAAACAGATCTCACCATGCCCTCCTTTAGGAAACATTAGCTACAGAGGTTATCAAATCAACCATTTGTGTCTCCTACTAATATAATTTTGTTTTCAGCAAAGTCAGTTAAGATTTGAAAAAAAAATATTTTAAAAAACCCACATTAGGTACATATACTTACCCAGTGGTCCACTTAAATTCAGTAAATTGAGCCTATCATCTGGGTCTTTTTAACTGCCAATCCTGATTCTTTATATATATTACTGCTCCTTTTGTTTTTCTCTCTCTCCACATGCAGCATATACTATCCCAAGGAATCTGTTTTTAAGTAAGCTTTCATAACCTTTCTATATATGTGTTTCTTGGAAACAAACAACATCAGTTTTGTCTTTTTTAATTTAGAAAAGACTTTTTTTCCATTTTATAACATCATCGATCCCCCAAACATTAATAGGAAAAATATTTATTTTATTTACAATGAGAAAAAAGTCCAGTAAATAGTAAGAAAAACAGTTTACTGGCAACCCAACTTGGAAGCCTTATTGCATTCAACTGAGTTTCCTATATTTTATAAATTATCATGAGATTTTTTTCTTGGGATTTGTTTCTTCTATCATTTCTATTACCGGAGTCGCCTCTTCCACATTCCAGACAACCACCCATTATTTGTCCATTTGAACATTAAGACTAAAAGGGTACCATATTGGATGTCTCTTTCTCTCAAATATATGGTCAATCATTTTAAATCTCTTCTCTTTTACAATATGTACAAATTCACATTTGTCAAAACCTCAATATTAAGTTTTTCAATTTTTAATTCTTTTCTTGGCCTCGGTTTCTTAAAAATAGCATATTTAACTCAGAAGCTAATATATTTTACAAAAGTGTCGCAATCAAGTTTATTCCATTATGCATAACATGAAATAATTTTGTATGCCTACTCAATGATCATTTCACACATTTGGTCTAATTCTAAGATATCTTTAAATAATAGCCAAACAGATTGTCACCTTCAATTTATTCTGGAAGACCTCTCAGCTTTAATTGTCTCAATTCTGAAACTAATTGTTCAACCTTTATTGGAACTTATTGACCTCTTGTTTGTATAAACTGTGTTCAGTAGTAATTTCTCTTCTTTCTACAACACAATTACTTCCTTTATTTTCTTACCCATTTGCTCTTGCATCCGCACTTGGCTATGCATATCTTGATTTTTTTTATCATAAAAACCATTCCTGACAATTCATTAATCTGTCCCATAAATTTTTGATCTCTCTCTTGAAGCAATTGCTTTAAGTTATCCTTTTCTTGCTCTAGTTTTCCTATATTGTTCTAGTTTCTGAACTCGTAAGTAAGTCCTTTCCTGCTCTTTCTTCATATTTGTATAATTCATTGGAAAATTCCCTTTTCTTCTGCTGTTACCTACATGATTTTGTCTTTTCCTCTATCTGACTTTCTTGTTTTCCTTCCCTATCATAAAAAAATCACAGATTTCCCCTTTGATTTCCTTCTTTCCATCCCATTCTTTCCACTTCTTTAGCTCATTCTATATCATCCTATCTTAAGGAAATTCTTAATCTAATCAACAAGTATTTTAATTCATTTTAAAAGTCCATTCAAATATTTTCATTACTATAATCAGCAATAATTTCTTTAAAGAAAAGATAAAACAATATTTATTAGTTCTTATATCTCTTAAATAATCAATATTGTTTTGATCAGATATCCCAAGAACAGCAAATTTATATAGAAAGATTCCAACCAATATTATTGTTTCTATCATTAGTTTACAATTATATCAGTTCATTAGTTTATACAAAAAGAGGGAATAGAAGAAAATTGGGCAGGGGTGGTGAAGAGAAAGAAAAGGAAAATGTTTTATAGAAGCCACGGCTGTGCAACTAAATAGTGTTAGGTAACAAGATTCTTAAGAGAGGCTAAGTCCCTAAAGAAGACAGGTAATATTGTTGCTATTAACTGTTACTGAGGATCCAAACTGTTCCATTCAAGTTCCTAAGATTGATAGATTACACACAGAGAGACACAAAAAAGGCAAATATTTCAAGGAATATGAAACAGGCTAGTAAATTACCAGCTAATGTATGAGCAAACATGAGGGATTTTATGCTAACTGATTCAGGGAAATACTATATCAATACATAAGTATCCAAGAGATTATACTTTTTATTCTATTTCCCGCACAACTTATTCAAGCGGTGATATGATTCCAATCACTAGTAATTACAAAGATATGTAACACAACAGTAGGACAAGTACCCATGCAGATTATAAATGTTAGTGATAAATATAGGTAAGGATAATATTATTTCCCTATCTGCTGTAATAATTAGATGTGCCAGAAAGAACTCATCAATCAGAAGATATTTCTACAGGTACTGATTGAGATAATAGTAAAACATTCATTAGAGGCCGGTGTGTGTGTGTGTGTGTGTGTGTGTGTGTGTGTGTGTGTGTGTGAAGTACAGGAACAGAATAGGAAAGATTTACTGAAGCAGATTGATAATTTGGAAACAGAACTGCGAAGAAAATGAACTGTAGACTGATTGTATGGACTCTGCTTTTATATTATATGGAAATACAAATATTATCTGTTGGTTTGGGGATTAACGGGGTTAATTTGTTAATCACTGCACCAGAAAACAAAATGGGTGATGGTAGATTTCATTGAGGATAGAAAGCCTCTATCTTCTTGGGGGGGCGGGTGTTGGTATATTTTGGAGGTCATGTATCCAGAAGCTGTTTTCTGAGTGTAGCTGGTGTTCAGAGATCAGATCATGGCATGATCTCAGGGGCAAACGAGTTTGTACAGTAGGGAGAGAGGTGGCAAGAAAGCCATACTGGGATTGTGCAGAGAATAGCCATAGGTAATCAGGAAAGGTTTTACCCCAGAAGTTATAAAGGATTTCCATTATACATTTGCTCCAATCAGAAGCTGCTTACATGCTAGCAACCTCTCCTTGTTATTCTTATATGCTAAGAATCTTTATTTTGTCTTTCAGTAAATGTTTTTTGTCTTGATTCCTTTAAACTGTGTTGACTTCATTTAGAATTCACCCATGTCTTCAGCCAAAGCCCATGCCCATGCTACTTTGAGGTGCTTTTGGGAAGCCACAAGGAAAGTTTTAGGGTGACTGGGTATTTTTTTAAATCCTGTCAGTTTGGACAAGGCCATGATGCAGATAGGTTCAAGAACCTTGCCCACATCTTCAGGCTACAATAAGTGAAAAGCAACCAAGCAACTGCAATACAAGGTCTCATAGCACAGCCCTGAAGACAACCTGGGGTGTAAGTCAATGGAAATGAGAGCGATTTTATTCACAAAGTGTTCTGCAAACATGTTACAATGGGCCATTGAGTATTCTGCTCTAAATGACCACAGCAGTAAGAAGGAATGCTTTGCCACTATAGCTGCCATGCATCAGTCTCTAAAATAAACACAGACTGATGCTTATTTGGATTTGTCCAAAACTTGCCACTACTTATGTTATGACTATTGTACTTTTGCTGGTTTATTGCCTGGAGCTACCTTTTATACCATGGAGCAGTGCCGTCTATTTTCAGTTGGAGAGGACATCTCAGAGTTATATCACCCAGTCAAGCTACCACCCTGTTCCAAATATAAACTTAGACTTCAACAACATGAACAAAAATCCCAGCAGCAGTCTGAAAACCAAGTGGACTCATCAGCCACTGGGGACAAACATTTCAAATACTCCTACTGTGGACTGGAAACTGCTGAAATTACATTTATATCCTCATTTACAAGATTTTTACAGGAATTATTACCAATGATGCCATTGTTGGTGAACCAAGTCATCATCAATTCATGACAAGGCAGTTGCATTATCTCCTCTGCTCCCAAGCAAATTATATCAAAATTCAAATAAATTTGCAGATGAGAGTGCGCAGCACATGACAGTTCAGCAATGTGCTGGGAGTTGGGCAGTCTCGAAAACCTGAGCATCATTGGCAAGAGTGGCCACAGTATGGATTTTGAAGTTATCTGAGACCAGTGTTTTGGATAATCTCAATACTGGATCAGAGACCACCTACAGGCCAGTGAGATTCTACCAGGAAACAAGGAGGGCACTATGAAAGCAAAATCCCCTAACCTAGAGTCCAGCAAACAATGTGATTTGGTGTATGGGAAACCTGTGTAGCCAAGTGACTTCATTCACACTGTTGCCCATCAGTTTTTCCACTAATGGTGTACCAGGAAACTGGTCAGACATAACTGGGTCACATCCAATCAACCTCATCCGGCTAGATCTTCCTAATTGAAAGAGAGTAACATGCAACATTACAACATTGAACCAGGTTACCATAAACCATTATAGAGTGATTGTGTGCATTTTAATCCAAGATTAAATATTGAATCAATAAAAACAAAAAATAAGCATTAAGCAGTAACACTTTTAAGAGATTATAGGTAGTTGATGAAACACACCCCACGTTACTTTGACTAGAGAGGGCCTGGGTCAGGAGATCTTTAATTGCTTTCACCCTGTTCTCCTGGCTGGACCAGTAGCTAATTAATCCCCTTAATCAACATAGGTCTCTCTCTGTCTTCCCACCACCTCAGATGCAACTACTGCCAAATCTACTAAGGTTACAAAGAGGACCTCCTTCAAAGAGAAGCCAACTTTCCACAATTCCTATTATGAGATAACACATAACTTTCAACCATTACTAGCTCCTTCTCTCCAAAGCCAAGATCACCTTGCATTGCATCCCTAAGCAAAACTGCAGATATCAGTAGAGGAACAGCTGAGAATGAGTGTAGGGTAGGAATGAGAAACCGCTGTTTCAGCCATCATCACAGCAGTTGAAGCTGGCAATATCCAAACTACAGGTTGGCTGAACACAGGAGAACTAGATGACCTTTGCTCTCCTCTCTTGTCTGTATTCCAATATGCCTGTGCCGGACCACATCAGTGAAATGAATTTCTTTTATTAGGAACTAGTTTTGAAGACTGATCTGGAAGTGGTAAGTAACTTCTTTACAGCAGCAAAGATTTGTAGTTCGAGTAGTTAGAAAAAGGCTGATACTTTTCCCTTTCATTGGTATTTCTAATTAAGGCACATTATTGTTATGTCAAAATCACCATATTCCATTTAAAGAATTATAATGATGCAGATACAGTGGTAACTCTGGTTAGGAACACTTCTGGTTATGCACGCTTCAGGTTAAGAGTACCACTAACCTGGAAGTAGCTTCTCCTGGTTGCGGACTTTGCCCCGGGATGCGAGCAGAAATCACGCGCCAGAGGCCCCATTAGCGAAAGCGCACCTCAGGATAAGAACGGTTGCAGCTTAAGAACGGACCACCGGAATGAATTAATTTTGTTACTAGAGGTCCCACTGTACTGATACCTGAATGGAGAAATGCATTTGGTTTGTTGCAGTTCTGAATGACAAGTTTCAACATTCTGTTTACCTGTTTCCCTCCACCCCACTACCCCGTAATATGAAGGCTATTGATTGTGGCTTGGATCTGGAGAACTGCTGGAAGAAGGAGGTTGCCAGTAGGTGGCTTTCCCACACACCCTTCTCCAGCAACTTTTCACCTCCCCCCACAAGACTCTTCCAAGGTTTGCAGAATCCATCGAAATGAGGTGGACACAGGGGGCTGAGGGAATTTTTGGCAATTACCCACCTCACTCATCAGGATCCCCCAACACTCAGGAGAGGGTTTGGAGGGTTACCCAGGGGAGAAGAGAGTATGGGAAAGTCACCTTCTCCCCTCCCCTTATGCTGGTGCTTCTTTGGATGCAAGCCATAATGTTTTCTTACTCTGTTGTGTAATTTAGAAGGAAAGAGGCACCGACTGAATGGCTATGGTTTCATATGATAACTGCTTCAAGAGAAGGCCTGGATGCCCACAGAAGATGCTTTATTGCAAATTAGAATAGCTGGAAGTAACCAGATAAAATTATGTAGAGTCAATTAAGACTTGATTGGGTGCAGGAGGGATTAAAGGGCAGGGAAGCTAGTGTTAATGAAAGCCACTAAAGGGAACAAGAAAGGCTTTAATGGCTGTCTCAGGAGTGGACAAGCAAGTATTAAATGAGAGACACTTGAGAGTGTGAAATATCTGAACTACATACTTGTAAAAGATCTAAGTGCAATTAGAAGGAGACAAAAGCTTTGATGGTTTTGCTGATGAGATACAGAAGGTGTGAACATGTTATAAGTGTGAATAAATCAGCAAATACAGCCGATGTTCAGGGTGGATATATCCTAATGTATTTTCAGTAATAGCCCCTGCCATAATGTAATCCCAGGCTAAACATAAAAGTAGGGGTGCATTATTGTCACCAAAAATAAGATAACCATATAATGTCTCACATGTCTCTGTGCAAACAAGGGGGCAACTAGGGAGTGGTAGGGTTGGCCTCCACCAAGGGTGCAGGGCCAAGGGTGCAGGCCCTGGCTCGGCAAACCCTCTCTAGAGAAAGCAGCACTGTCTCTACAGGCAAGTCACTGAGAATGCAGTCTATAATGAATGACAGTGACTCAAATGCCCGATGCATTGTGCTCAGGCCTAAAGCTGCAATGCCTGTGCTGATGAAGGACTATGAACTTATGGGCCATGCCGCATCTATACAGCCACACCTAGAATGAACTGGAAGAACATTACGGTTAGGTACCAACAACTGCTGCTGTGTGTTATGCCACCTACATGGCGTTATATATCCTGTAGCCTAAGTCACCAGCATTGCCTCTTGTGCACTACTTGTGTGACTCCTGTGAATTATAGGGCTGCATATATTGGAAAATGTGTTCTGAATATGGTAGCAGACTGAACATTGCACCCTCTTTTTCACTCCTCTTGGACTTCTAGCTCCATGCTTCATCTAGGAAATCAGAACTGACCTATGCACAGTTCCCTTCTACAGAATTTCAGCCAAAATCTAATTTCAATGAAATCAGCAGGGAGAACAAAGCCATCAAACCTTTTTGTTTGTTTTATTTCATTGGTTTTGCTACTTTCTCTACTGGAAAAGTAAGCTTGTTAACATTTGGTAGCCGGCAAACAGTCAGGTAACTTGTGGGTGGACTCCGACTAAGGGCTTATCCACATTTATGGATGGAACAACTTCCGCACCAGCAACAGAACTTCCCTGTCATCTCATCTGCCAATGCACTATTTACACTACCCCCAAATCTGCTCTGAAGGGTTTGGATAACACCCCAGAACATAGAACGGATTGGGGCGGGGGGTTACAAGGGGAGGAGAGGGAGGGAATGTTTTGCTGTAACTTGTCAGAATTATGTTACTGTAACACACCCACCCCAACTGCAGGAGCAGTGTCTCCCAAACACATTTATGCATTCTGACCATTGCCAGTGCTGGTAAAACACTCATGAGCACAGCTCCAATATATGGAGCAGAACAAACAGCCACTGCACCCACTGTGTTTTGTTACAGACTCAAAGGGGAACATTCTGCTACATTCTACTTGGGCGACGGAGGGCAGGAACCAAGGCATAAGCACTAGCACAGCACTCTAGTAGCCCTACTCTATCTTCCTTTCCTCCCTCTCACAACCAGCTATTGTGTATATAGGTTCAGGGAAAATGTGTTCCCACTGGTGACTATTGTTCATTATTCTTTATGAGGTCCATCTGCCTCAGTCTCTGCAGGTTAATTATCCACATGGGGTAAATCCAACCTCATGACTGGTAGCAGTAACCAGGATGTTTGTTGCTGTTCCTCTTTGGGGTTGTAACCTACTTTTCCAGGCAGGTTCCTGCACCCTTGACAACTGAACACCCATACTGCTAGACAAGAGGTGATGATGTTCCTGACTTTGAGTTGGAGCCACGAGGGACATTTCACCTGTCGAACATTTTTGCTAAATGTTGAACCACTCCCTAAGGCTGGATTGACTACCTGTAAACCCCGCATCTGTGTCTCTCCCCTTTTGGAATTTTCTGCATCCAGACACCTAAATAAAGGCAATGGGGTTTTGATATGTGTTGTTTCTTTGTCGCTAAAGAATCGTAGGGAGGGAATCTCTTTCCCCCCAGCCAACATGATATGATTTTGTTTCAGGACAGGACAAAGGGAAATGGGCAGGGAACTTGATAGGGGCTTATTGGGGACTTGAGACAAATGGTCATTTTTCAGCAATGATTTGTCAGTTTTAAAGAATGGCTTGCTCTTTGCCTGTTGCATTTGTTTCCCTCCATTTTCACCAAGAACAGAAAGGAATCCTCTAAATTTGTTTGGCTCACTTTCTTCTAATGGCACAGCAGGCTATGTCAAAAACCCCAGGGGCGCACATGCAATTTCCCCCTGTCTTATTCCTTTCCTCCCTCTTCTTCATAGCCAGTAGTTCTAGTGGGACACTATTAAATATGAAAATGTTAGAAGGAGAGCAAATGGGATGATTAAAAACAACTGTTCTAGCTCTGAGGAATACCTATACACCAATTTACCTTGGCAGCAAGAAGAACTGCTGTGGCTGGCAAGACAAGCAGGTTGAAGTAATTCTGTGTGTGCACGCATGGTGGAGAGAGGGAGATCTGGGGTTTTACAATGAAAATAGGCTTGGAGAATTAAACGTGCATGTTCAAAGCAAGGGTCAAGAACCTGTGCCCCCCTCAGATGTTGCTGGATTACATCATCCATGATTATTGATTATCAACCCAAGCCAGGCTATTAACTGGCTGGAGTTGATGGAAACAAACTCACTGAGCCGGCAGAGGGTGCAAGGTCAGAATCACCATTCAAAACTACACACATACAAATATTTAGTAATAGACACAAGTACAATGACCCCTGGTCATTATAATAATAAAAAGTTGGCAAATAGTGCTTGGAAGGCAGACCTTTCGGTATAGCAGTGTTCTTGTGTTTCATGTACCGTTCATATCAGTGAAAATATATTTTGCACAGCGTACACTACCCCACTCCATTACTTCCTTGCTGCTTCTGTAAGCTGAAAAATATGTATGTACTTTAGACAGGAACTCGGGTGAATCTCCACTGATCTTCCGATGACATCATGTTGGCTGTGTCTTCAACCCTTTAAATTCTTTTGTTGCACAACAAAAGAAAAAGAGTAATTTCCATTCCTGCTCGGTGTAGGCATTGTTCACCCTGATCCTAAACATATTACTTAGAAGCAAGTTGCACCAGTTTCAGTGGTATATACTGCCATGAAGGTATGCTTGGGATCACAGCTTTTGTCTACTATGTTTAAGCATGTCTGGTTTCATGTTACACCTATTGCACTCTGTGATATCACGATTGTTCTAAAATATTACTGCATGCTGTGGAATATTTTCAACTCTGTGTATTATTGAGGGAAACTATTTTGTCGACAAACTGGAAGCATCTTAAGGTATTATAAAATATCTTTAATGTGTTGGATTGTAACTACTGAAGGTTTTCAACTTTTGAGTACAGTAATGAGTTGTAAAAATACAAGTGAACTTAAAGAGAAATGTGAGGTATGGCTTCTGTCAGTTTTGATTTCATTTCTGATGAAACTGGATGAATACAATGCTGTATTTTATTATTAGTGTTTCATATTATTTTCAATATTAATTAGTATTACATTTAACTCCTTCCATCACTTATTGAAATCCAAGAGTTGTGCCTGAAATAAAGCTTTCTGTCTTTGTTTTAGATAAAGTTGAAGATGAATTGGAAATGACCACAGTATGTTACCGGCCAGAAGGACTAGAACAACTTGAGGCACAAACCAATTTCACAAAGAAGGAACTTCAAGTGCTTTACAGAGGATTCAAAAACGTAAGAATGCAAAAGCACTGATAGTGAAATGATCAGCACTTGAGAATATACCATATTTTTTGCTCTATAAGACTCACTTTTTCCCTCCTAAAAAGTAAGGGGAAATGTGTGTGTGTCTTATGGAGTGAATGCAGGCTGCACAGCTATCCCAGTAGCCAGAACAGCAAGACAGATTGCTGCTTTCACTGCGCAGCGATCCCTCTTGCTGTTCTAGCTTCTGGGATTCAGAATATTTTTTTTCTTGTTTTCCTCCTCCAAAAACTAGGTGCGTCTTATGGTCTGGTGCGTCTTATAGGGCGAAAAATACGGTATATATTTTTTGTCTTGGTTACATGAATACTGCATACACATTAATGTGCTTTAGAGCAGGAGGAATACTTTTCTAATGTTTTTCATGACATTATTATTATAGTGGTACCTCGGGTTAAGAACTTAATTCGTTCTGGAGGTCTGTTCTTAACCTGAAACTGTTCTTAACCTGAAGCACCACTTTAGCTAAGGGGGCCTCCTGATGCTGCCGCGCCACCGGAGCCCGATTTCTGTTCTCATCCTGAAGCAAAGTTCTTAACCTGAGGTAATATTTCTGGGTTAGCAGAGTCTGTAACCTGAAGCGTATGTAACCTGAAGCGTATGTAACCCGAAGTACCACTGTATTATTATTATTATGTTTAGGGAAGCTTTTAATGTTTAATAGACTATTGTATTTTAATATTCTGTTGGAAGCCACCCAGAGTGGCTGGGGAAACCCAGCCAGATGGGCAAGGTATAAATAATAAATTATTAATATTATTATTATTATTATTATACCACCCTTTATCCAAGAATCACAGCACAGTTTACAGTATAAAATCACAAAATACATAATTACTCACAAATTACTTAGCAAATTTTGTCTGTGGCTTCACTTTCCTAATGGCTCAGAACTATTTATAGTTCCAAACTTCTTTTATTTCTTAATGTTCTCACAGTTAATTGTGACTAATTAGAATCTTTGTCAATATTAAATATATTGGATTGGACATCTAGGTAATGTTCCCCCCCCCCCCCCCGGTGATTTAAGAAGTAGGAGCTGCATATTCTATACAGATTGTTTAGGTCTATGCCCAACCTTTAAAAGTGCTAAGAGTTTTGCTATACGGGTTGTGGGTTTGCAGCAGCCAGCCAGAAAACCACCTCTTCCAAGCTGCTATTTGTATTGGGTGCAGGAGTAGAAGCAGTTTGGGGGCAGAGGCAATTTTCACTGGGACCAGAGAAGGAAAGGATTAAACCTCTATCCCACAATACAGCAGCCTCTTGGACCCGTGCTTTCTAGGCAGGGGACAAAGAAGTGAAGTGTGAATGAGCCCTAAGACATTTTCAGAGGAAATAAATTAAAACAATGGACTTAAGGTAATTAAGCCCATTATTTTCACTGGATCTATTCTGAGTATGACTTGTCCTGGCTCGCCCCTCCAAGGAAGGCACACATCTAATAGTTAACTCTTTATCAACAAAATAAGCACTAACAGCAGCTCTCACAGTGTTCCAGATACACACATGCTTCTAGCTTCTAGGCAGCTGTCCACAGGTCTGGGCCCTACAGAGCAATTGCAGCAACAGTGGGACCATGAGCTTATACAGCAAATGACTGATTTACATAAAACCTTGCATGCATGCACGGCACCAAATCTGGAAGTTTTTTTAAATGTCACTAAAAGGGCAGAACAGGTACAGGACAGAACACTTTCTGCGGGCCCACACAGACATGCACGGAAGCCTGGAATGCAACCCCTGTGCAAACAGAGGATGCTTGTATACCCTCCTCTGACGGATTGCATGCATGCAGTCTAGGACTTCTCCTGCATGGAAGTCGTTGCTGCTCTTTCCTCATCAAGTTCCTACTGGTTCTAGGAGACAGTGCGGCAGGGGATGGCAGGGATTCACCTGTCCCCCTCACCTGATCAGCCTCTTCCTCCACCTGCAGCCCCCCTGTCCATCCCTGAAAGCTCTACCCTTTCTTCTTTCCCCTGCCCTGGCTGCTGCTTCATGGGTGGCACTGGACCCCATAAATCCCTGTCCCCCTCTCCAGCTCCCTTGCCTCCAACACACACTCATCCGAGTCCTGTCAGTCTCGGACATTTCCATCTAATCACATATCTGCCTTAGCACAGAACTCTTGAGAACTGAACTGTCGGAAATGAATTAATATAACCAGAAACTGAAAACAAAAGACCAGCTCTTTTATATACCACTTTTATTTGATGAGAAGTAGATTGAGTTGTGGTCATCATGTGACTGATTTACACATCCAGATCCTGATTTTTCTTACAGTAAGGATTTGTTTTGCCATGCTTCATTTTCCAAAGCTTTTCAGTGGCAAGGTAGATCCAGATCTTAATACATGGTAAACCAATAACATACCCACTCCCACCAAAGTAGTAATTCAAATAATATAAACCTCAAATTTGTTACCAAAATGATTTGATTGCTGGGGCAAAACTGGGCACTGATAAAATTGATATTTTTTGAGAATACATTTCTCTCTAGTTTTTATGTCGCATACAGTGCCTCTTCTCTTTGCGTCTTGCTGCAAAATTAACAATCTGATTGAAAGGGTCATGTACTGCAGGAATTATTACTGGGCCTGTTATCTTTAATAGGTCAACAGCATTCATATATGAAAAGATCAGAGTACATTAATAGATATCTCTTTGAGAGATGGAAGTCCCTTTAAGATGCTCTATTGTGTGCCCTTCCACTATTGAATTGCTGAATTGAATTCAAGGCCATGGGACTTAAATGATACATGCCCTGTGCAATGCCTCTAACTTTGGATAAACTAAATCAGTCATCTGACATGGGGCTGGAGGGACATAAAAGCATACAAGCAAAGGAAAACCTAAAACCCTATACTTCCTTTAATTAAAAAGAAAGATCAGAAAAACTTCACAGTACCTGCCATTTATTCAGCACTCAATACCCTCCTAGCCATAAAGCTTAGTGACTGCCCTCTTGTCTCACAATCTACTGTTGTGAATAAAAAACGAGAAGGTGATGAGGCATCATGTATGCCCCTCGAGCTCCTTGGAAATAAGGTGGGATATATATATGGCGAAGTAAAATAAGCAAATCAAGACCTGTGTAGGTGGTGCTTCAAGCAGCTCACGGTCTTAGTTTTGGCTGGAAAGGAAAGGGAGAGAAAATTGTAATAAGATGTGAAGGGGTAGATATATACTAGTTTGACTTTTTATCATGTAGCAGAACGCTGCTAAAAAAAAATTGGTGTGCACTTTAATGGAGATCTGCAGATAAGCCAAGAAAGCCATGCAGTGTAATTGTGCTTTGTTTTGTTTTAAAATTTATGGTCTGTGTGGGACCAGCCAAGGGCCACATAGTCAAAAACAGTTCATTCAAGGAAAACACTGATTGCTGAGGCCAGAGAACAGGCTCCACTCCAAAAATCGAAATTGGTGAAAGAGAGAATAAGCACATTAAGAGGAGAGTATGCAAGTCTTTCATTTTTTTATTCTCTTGCAATACAGTTTCTTGATAAAGGGTTACACACAGGGTTATCAGCATCTGGGACAGGGTGTCAAACAAATAATGACTAAGACAAAACAAACCCTTGGTCTGGGTTTTCAAAAAATGCCAATACATAGTTTAAAAAAACCTAAGACTTGTGAGCAAATAACAAACCATAGCTTTTGGTCATGGTTGGTAGCAAATAAAGCATAATTACGTTCTAGGCAGGGCTCACACATAGTGCTAAACTAAAGTTAATAAACCTTAGTTTGTTGTTGTTGTTGTTTAGTCGTTTAGTCGTGTCTGACTCTTCGTGACCCCATGGACCAGAGCACGCCAGGCACTCCTGTCTTCCACTGCCTCCCGCAGTTTAGTCAAACTTATGCTGGTAGCTTCGAGAACAGTGTCCAACCATCTCGTCCTCTGTCGTCCCCTTCTCCTTGTGCCCTCCATCTTTCCCAACATCAGGGTCTTTTCCAGGGAGTCTTCTCTTCTCATGAGGTGGCCAAAGTATTGGGGCCTCAGCTTCACGATCTGTCCTTCCAGTGAGCACTCAGGGCTGATTCCCTTAAGAATGGATGGGTTTGGTCTTCTTGGTCCATGGGACTCTCAAGAGTCTCCTCCAGCACCATAATTCAAAAGCATCAATTCTTCGGCGATCAGCCTTCTTTATAGTCCAGCTCTCACTTCCATACATAACTACTGGGAAAACCATAGCTTTTACTATACGGACCTTTGTTGGCAAGTGACCCTTCATGGATCACTGCCTTGCCGTGGCGAAGGGGCTTGAATAACTCAGAGAAGCTATGAACTATGCCGAGCAGGGCACCCAAGATGAACAGGTCATAGTGGAGAGTTTGGATCAAACGTGATCCACCTGGAGGAGGAACCGGCAAGCCCCTCCAGTATCCCTGCCAAGAAAACTCCATGGACAAATACAACCTTAGTTTAATAAACCATAATTTATATTGTGTGCGAACCAGCCACTTCTTCCTCCACACTTCTCATGCGATCCCTTGTACACAGTGCATGAACAACAAAGAACGGCAATTTCCAAGTAAATACTACCGCGTTTGAAGCAGGCATAGGTAAGAGTGAATTGGTAAGAGGAACTGGCTTCAAGTTGTTGAGTCCATTGAAATAAATGGGAGGTATCCAGTGGCCATTAGTTATTTCACAATAAAAGGCAAAATAAAGAGGGGCATGTTTTCATTATAAGCTTTGATATCCCAATTCTGTGAATGTTTAAACTATGGAATGATGGAAGAGTACTGGAACACCCTAATTATTTTTTTGTGTTTACATTAAAAAAAAAAGTTATATTAATGCATTGTGTGCTAACCAGACAGAAGATTCATCAAAGTCTTCATAAGCAAGTCTTAAATAGCTATGCAGCCTCCAGTAGAAATCAAACTAAGGGGCATACCTGCTTCGTTTCACAAGAAATAAGCCTGGCAAGTCATCCATATTAAGTTATTCTCCCCTACTAATGAGGTCTCTTGAGCATTATTGGGTCTTATGAGACAAAATTGTGATCATTTTAGGTACAAATGAATTGGAATTAGCAGATGCATCTGAAAGCAGTCCAGTCGCAGAAAGCTGAAACTAGATGATCAATGGCCAGATTGCCTTTTTATACTGTTCCAGAAGGTTTTGTTCAAAATATTGCCAGAGATCATAGTGAACTATAAAAAATGATTTTAAAAATGATGTAGGGAGAACATCAAACATTTTAGTTGTGCATGCATGACAGTGATACTATCATATCAGGAATGTTCTGGACTATGGGATAAATTCAATGTAGTGCTATGGCAATTTTTAGCTTGCCATATGGAACAATACCACCTCTCCTCTTTCTGGGGAATCTCCTGACACCACCACCCCCAGTCAATTTCGGGTGCTGCTGCTGCTTCTGGGAGCAGATAGAAGAAAGCCCTGTTGCACTAGCAGAAGTTCTTTCATGGGCTTCTGCTAGTGGGGCTACTTAGTTGAAAACTGTCCTACATTTCCAACATCCCTGGTCTTTGTCCAGGTGGCCTGGGGCTGATGGAAGTACAAGTCCAAAACGTGTGGAGGGTGCCCGATTGGCTACCCCTGCGGTAGGGCCTCTAGTGGCAAATATTCCTATAAAGTCTGCTGAACCAGCAAAATCTGGGAGGAGCCAGATCTCATTAATTTAATTAATCAATTAACCAGATCTAATTAATTTTCTCATAACAAGTGAGAATATTAATTAGAACTTGGTAGAACAACTTCAAGCTGCAGACTATGACAAGATAACAGATCAGCATCTATCTTTGTTCCATAATGCCACATACACAGACACAGGGTTTTTGGGCTATCAATACAAAGGAAAGATGACTGGGTCACTTAGGCTGCAGCCCTATACGCACTTATCTAGGGCTGAGTCCAATTGAATAACTTCTGATTTTGCTATCAATACTGACATTCTTTTTTCCTGTATCTGAGGGACAAACACACGGGACAGAGTTCCATAATTAACTGAAAGCTTTTTGGGGGCACGTAGCCAGTGTGGAAGCCTCTATCCTTGTGGATGGGGGAGGTGTAAGTGACCCGATTCTGCCTGCAATTGAGGCAAATGATTGTCTCCCTATCCATCATGCTAGATCAGGATCGGCCCCTGTGTTGTCTGTCTGTCAAACCTCTCCCTCCAACTCTGCGTATATGGGTGGATCTATATGACTAATATCGGGGTTTAATTTCACCCCAGATTCTGAATGGCTAAGTTCCTTTATTTTTATATGTTGGTTCATATATGATGAACCAGTGATGTCACAAAATAAATATTCTCTCCCGTTTCTGTTCTGAAAAGTATTTGTTGATTTATTCTGGTTAAGTGTGTCCTTAAGCCTCCCAGGAAAACCAATGGGACTTAATGGTGCTTAGCTTTAGTGGGATTGGGCTCATTGTCTGCTTGTTCCAAAGCCTCTCTTTCACTCCTCAGCGCTTCAATTTTTACTATTGTTATTGTCAGCACTTGTGGTGCCTCCAAGTGAGGGATTATCTTTAATTCCCCTTCATTCTTTTCATTCCCTTCTATTTAAGCATCTTTTGCCCTAAAGATATTTAAATATCTGAAAGATAAAATGCTGCTTTTGAATGCTGCTCCCTAGATATTCAGGCTTCCAAATGTTCCCTAGATATTCAGGCTTATAATAATAACAAAAGTTTTCTTTGAGTGCATTAGAACTCATCCACCTGGATGTAGTAGTAATGGAATAAGGATAGCATAAAAGAAATGCAAAGAGAAATGATAAACGAAAATATTCAGGTTTCATTGGTGGTACTGTTGGTTAGGGCAGGACTTTGGGGCTGCAGAATAAGCAGAAGTGTAAGCAAGGCTGGCTTACCTCAGTTTAAAGTGCAGTACTATGCATTACCATCTAATGAGGTGGATCCTTGTAAGACCATTAAATCCACATCTAAAGTAACCTAACAATAACATTGAATCAGTGGTCAATTCTGGCACGTATATGTGGTACTTTATCCTGAGTCAGTGAGACCAGTGGCGTAGCGTGGGGGGTGCAGGGGGGGCGGGCCGCACCGGGCGCAACATCTGGGGTTAGGGCAAATCCATGGGTTAGGGGGCGCAAATCCACGGGTTAGGGGGCGCAAATCCACGGGTTAGGGGGCGCAAATTACTTGCCTTGCCCCGGGTGCTGACAACCGACGCTACGCCACTGAGTGAGACTGATTGCATTGTGGCACTGAAAGCCCAGCCATACAGCATTCTCCCTAGCATTCCATCTAGAGAACTGAATAAACTGGGCCGTAGTTAATATTGGCATGCCAATAAGAGAAGAAAAAGCAAGTCACTTTGCTAAATCAGACCAAGTCCCACCTAGTTCAGCATTTTTGTTCTAGCAGCCAGTAGAAGAGCATAAAGGTAACAGTAACCACCTGTTGAATGCACCCAGAATCCTGTTAACAGAGGCATGGAGGTAATTTGGGAGACATCAAAATGTACATTCCAGGAGTAGCCAATGTAATGCCCTCCAGATGTTGTTGAACTGCAACTCCCATCATCCTTGACCATTTGCCATGCTGAAAGGAGTTGACGGGAGTTAACATAAGAATGTAAAAAAATTAATCTAGTCCAGAGTCCTGTTCTCAGAGTTGTCTGAAAATATCTGGAGAGAACTGCATTGGCTACCCCTGGTATAGCCAGACAGCCCAACTTGCCTTGATTCTTGTGGTTTTCATTTGATGGAAATCAAATTGAAGTTTGTTGCCTGAGGTGGTGGTGGGGGGTCAAACTCACAGCAGTCTACAATCTTGTGTTTCTTGGAAAAATTAATTTTTTTCATCTTCTCCAGATGAAAATCTCCAGATATTTTCATCTTCTCCAGATATGTGCAGTAGAGTGAATTATGCAATGAACCCCCTTCCACTTAATTTTTTACTCTCTGGTAACCACAAAAGTCATTGCTTATTGATAGAAGGCAGGGGACAGGACTGATTGAAAGTACCACAAGAGATTGCTTGGGTGCTAGCATACATCCTGTACAGAACGTGCTCAGAGGTATAAGGATATGAATGCTGTGTCTGGGAACAGGCAGTATTGCAAATGAAATCTTAACTGTTTTTTACTCATTATTTTCTCCAACAGGAATGTCCTAGTGGAGCTGTTAATGAAGAGACGTTCAAACAGATCTATGCACAGTTTTTCCCACATGGGGGTGAGTGGAGAGCATTCCATCTATGAAGTGTAGCTCAAATTTCAGAAATGATGAGTCACACAAAAATGATGCACATCAGCTTAAGAAAACTGATCTCCCTATAGAGGGGTTGGAATGCAGGGCTGACAGGCACCTCCAGTACATTAAAGTATTGAACCAAAACTGACTCCACATGTGATTTTAAAATGCTCATGATATGGTTGCTGTATAATTTTGAATATCATTTTGGATAATATCAGAATAATTGCATGTATGACTGCAGTTTGCATATGCTTATAAAAATAATTTAATTAGAATTAGAAGTGTCTATCTCAGTGATTTTTGGAGAGGACAGTTGTAAAGGGTTTGTGAATAGTTTTGTGAGCCTTGATTGGCTATGGTCAGCCATATGCATTGGAAACATTGTTCTCTCTCTCAAATTGGCTTCATATTCTGTTTAGTGACTGAAACATAAACAAAGAGCCAAATCTGGCTAGATATCTGATCTCTAACTGGCTGGCATTACGTGGGAAATAATGAAATAGTGGGGGGGGGGAGAGATAGCAGAAGCAGCAGCAAAGGGAGAAGAGGCTGTGAACAGTAGTGAGCAGGTATGAGAAAGGTAGGATTTAAGAGGTTGGGTGTGTCCCCTCTCAAATCACTACTTTCAAGTTGAAAAATTAACCAGGAGAACATTCAGCTCAGCTGTACATATGCTTATTTAAATTTCTTTAACAATATATCCTCTTACTGTGTTTTATTTCAGATGCTAGTATGTATGCCCATTATCTCTTTAATGCATTTGATACAGCACAGAATGGATCTGTGAAATTTGAGGTAACGGAATAATAGTTTGTTCTGATTATTATTGTCTATCATCTTACTGGACATCATAGTTTCCAAACCTTTTCTTTTCCATGTCTCTGAAGAAAAGTGTTGTAGGCCTGGCAGCTTGTACTTAATGTAACCAACAGAAATTGATCCAGTACATGTTGTCTTCTCATTCTTGATACAGCCCATCCCCATGCAAGCCCCATGGAAGTGAAAAGGTTGGCACCAAAGATATGGGGTAATATGGTTGAAAGATCCTGGAAGCAAAATTTAGGTTGCTAGGTAGCATGTTGAAAGCCAGAACCTAGAAGGTAGCTTTCTCTATCACAAATTTGTAGTTTCAATGTGTTGATGAGACAGTGTCCGGTAGCAGGTTTTGGATTTGTTAGGCACTGGGGGAAATCTGGGATAAGCTGGGCCTCTGCAAAAAGGACAGACTCCACTTGAACCAGAATGAAACCAGACTGTTGGTGCTTAAAATAAAAAGGTAGCAGGACAACTTTTAAACATATTGTTGGGGGAAAGCGGACAGGAGCTGAGAAGAGTCCACTTTGGAACAAAACTCTTCCCTGGAATGAAGATGAAGAAAAATGATTAAAATGTATGTGGGGGAGGTATGGAACTAGGCACTGAGACTTGGCTGGTAGGCAGAATCATCAAGTTACATCGCTGTATCCTTAGGATTAATGAAGGGATGGTTAATGGTGTAAATAAATGTTATTGCAGAGAAGGGAATGTTATAATAAGGCAACATATTATAAGACACAGACTTCTATACAGAGACTTGGAGAAAACTTTCTGCCCCAATTAAAATATATTTGTATTCTTCTGTCAAAAGGATTTTGTGATGGCACTATCCATTCTGTTGAGAGGAACAGTTCACGAAAAGCTACGATGGACATTTAATCTGTATGACATAAATAAAGATGGCTATATAAACAAGGAGGTGAGTCAGTGGCACCTATTCAGCTTTTTAAAGGAAATGAAAATGGAGGGTTGGAAAATGCTGTTCAGCTGCTCATCTTAAAACATGTGTATTTTTCACTCTATAAGACGCACCAGACCACAAGACTGTTTTTGGAGGAGGAAAACAAGAAAAAAAATATTCTGAATCTCAGAAGCCAGAACAGCAAGAGGGATCTCTGCGCAGTGAAAGCAGCAATTCCTCTTACTGTTCTGGCTTCTGGGATAGCTGCGCAGCCTGCATTCGCTCCATAAGACGCACACACATTTCCCCTTACTTTTTAGGAGAGAAAAAGTGAGCCTTATAGAGCAAAAAATACAGTAATTCAACCTTGGCACGACAGACTGAAAACACCCCAGCCCAGGTCAGCATGTGCTGCCTATTTAACTATTGCTGGCTCTGAGCCAAAGCCAACTCGCACTCATACATCTTATTTAAAGGAAAAAATAATTATGAGTTGGCTTTTGATACATGTTAAATAATAGGTATTTTCTATGATTTTATTATTTTTTAAAAAATCTACCTGGACCCTCAGCCCAGACCCCAGGAGTTACAACAAATTCAATTATAATATATAAATCTCTAGGTAAAACTGAAGCACTTTAATTTTGGTTGAATCTCAAAGAGAACACATCTATATGACATTAGCAAACTAACAGGAGGAATAAGAAAACAGGAAGTAATGCAATTGTTGGACATACCGTGCCAGAGACAAGACTTTGAGAGAACAAAATGTCTGACTTAGATCTCGCCAACCAGTTTCCTTGGAAGAAGATGAAAGCAGGGAACAAGTTCACAACACATTTGTGGCCACAGTAATAATGAGTCTCACAGATAAATTAACAGCACATGGAACACCATATGCCAACTTGGCCATTTTAGTCCTTAACGACTTCGCCGATTTCATGGCAACAACCTCCCTCAATATGTTCAACAAATTACATGAACTAATTATCTCTTTTGAGCCACAAGCTGTGCCAGGAAGTGTTTGTGTTTCTTTGAAATGGAACAGTCTAAGGTTCATAAGGCTTGCTACATACATCAAAGAAGCCAGATACCTTAGTCGAATTTGATCATGGTGGTGAATGAGACATCAGCAATCTGCAAGAGCAGCCTAGAAAATTGTGTTTCCTTTACAAAACCAGTCAAAGCCAGACCCCTCTACTCAAATGCTAGTGTAGATTCTTGCTTAATGTATGTAATATACTGTATTCAAATCGAACTATTCAAGAGATTATCTAGCCATCTCTATTTAAACAATAGAAACAAACAATTACAATCAGATTCAGGTAGGTAGTCATGTTGGTCTGACGCAGTCAAAATAAAAAAAAAACAAATGGTCCAGTAGCACCTTATAGACCAACTAAGTTTATAAGGTCTACTGGACCATTTTTATTTTTATTTCAATTACAATCGGATTCAAGGAGGTGCACAGTCATGGCCACCACAGTAGCCAATGGTAAAATGCGTGAAGATAATTTGGTAAATTAAGCCTGCTTGTCTTTAGTATTACATTAGAAAAGACTGGTGGAAAAGCACACTTTACAGTCATTAAAAAGTAATGTGTGCATACAAGAAACTGCAGAGATAGATAGATAGATAGATAGATAGATAGATAGATAGATGATAGATAGATAAGCAGTCAGGGAGAGGGGTGTTCATTAGCCTAATTTCACTTTATACAGAGGTCCACAATTGGAAACTACTTTTTTAAAGCTATTGAAACTCTCAGATATATTCACCAGGTCTACCAGATGGCATTTGCAGAGCAAATTTGCTCCCAGGTTAATAATAATAATAAAAATCCATAGAATGCATAGCTACCAAGCATAATTTTTTCCTTGAGGGTGGTTAAGGAGTGGAAAACTCTGTGTATTTTAGATTTCAGAATATGTTATATTCATAGGTATTTAGATCTAAAGCACAGCAACACTATTCCTTTGTGTGTGGGCTTTCAAAAAAAACACAGAATAAGGGTGATGCCCACAAACTAGCTGCATTCTCTTTGTTGAAGGTTAATACTAGAAATGTTAGTGAGTCAACTCATTGCCAGAGCCCTGTTTGATGTCTCCCTTGTGCTTTGATTGTCACAATTCCAGGAAATGATGGATATAGTAAAGGCAATTTATGATATGATGGGCAAATACACCTACCCAGTGCTGAAAGATGACGCTCCAAGGCAGCATGTAGAAGTTTTTTTCCAGGTAAATTTCCATTTGTTAGTGCACATATATCTTCCTTATGTTTGAACTCATACCTACTATATTTTCAGTCATTTTGTGTCTGGGCAGTGGAATCTGTTTAAATCTGCAAAACCACATAGATGTATATGAATCCTATCAGTGCTATATTATACTGCACTTTGTAAATGCAGTAGTGCTATGAACTCAAAGAGTTTGTATTTTTCTGTATTGCAGAAAATGGATAAAAATAAGGATGGTGTCGTTACTCTGGATGAGTTTATTGAGTCATGTCAGGAGGTAAGACTTCCTTTCATAGTAAAGCTAACCAAGAGATTGTCTCATGCCAGAAAGCTCAGATTTCGCTTCACCCAAAAGCTGAGAGCTCCAGGACATCAGGTTTTGATTGGGCCATTATGGCTGAACTTCCTTATGAAGTTCAGGATTCTTTGCTGCACTTCACCACTGGTAGAAAGAACAGGGAAGACACAGTGCACATATTGCATACAATGGGGCTGCACATACAGTTGCAGTTTGGAGATAAAAGGATTGTGTACATGTGCACAGAGAACGCCATATATCTGTATTATCCGGATATGTCCAAGTCATGTTCTCAACTGTCTGTGCAACTGAGAGTACAATCTTATGCATACTTAGAAAAAGGTCTAGTGGGATTTATCCCCTTGTGGGTGTATTTATTATTTCACACTAAGAGTAGCAAGGCTCTCTTACCCATTCTGTAGACCTTCACTTATTGCACACATTCTCCATGTGTTAGGATGATATACAGGTAGAGATTGAGATAGCTATAGCTATAGCTATATATTTACTAACCTAGAAGTGAGAAACAACTCCCCAAATTTCCATCTCTCTGCTCATCTGAAATCACAATTTCCAGATGATTCCTGAAAGCAGTAGCTGCTGCATTTTAGTTTCTATATGAAGAAAAGACTGCAACCATGGCAAAACTAAAAGTTGGTGGAAGGTTCCAATGCAAAACAAGGCATGATACCTTATACTCTCAAAAATGGAAATGGTGTGAGTGGAATTGCCTCAGCATTCCTGAGGGCTCATCCACAATTAGCTTGTCCCATGCCTGGAAAGCCCTAAGTGTAACCTGAAACCTGCACAGCACTCATGAGATCCTAATCTAACTGAGTCTGTAACTGTTTCCTTTCAACAATCTATCTCAAGCATTTATGGCTTTTGACACCAGGCTTTACCCAACCTGCACTTCACTGAAATTCTTTGCTCAGTGAAGAATTATGCAGAACCTGAAGGCTTGTTCACACACACTGTGACATTTTGATTAGTGCTAGTAAAGAGGTTGCTATGGATTTTGAACAGTTCTGTACGGAAGCTACTCATGCAAAGTACAGCAAATCAATCGGAACCCCAGTGTTTGACCCCAAAATGGTTTTAAAATAGGTATAAGTTGGAACTAGTGGCAGCTGCCTAGATATCTTCTGTACTGAAGATTGTATTTGTGCAAACTGGGGGGTGAACTAGAAAAAGTAGCTTATGTGGTTCTTATTTTTGTAAGCTCAAGATAAACGTGAAATAAATGAACACATGGCTTTAAGAAAGAGGATTAAAATTAGACATCTGGAATACCATCCAGCTCCACTGAAACTAATTGACTTTAGTGGAATATTGATTGCTCCCCTGCTCCCCCGTTCTTTAATTCAACATTACACATAGATGTAATGGGAAGTGCCACAGGGAAGGTAAACTATAGGAGGGCCATATCTCAGTGGTACAGCATCTGCTTTGCATGCAAAAGGTCCCTAGTTCAATCCCCAGCATTTCCAGGTAGACCAGAGAATGTCCACTGCCTAAAACTCTAGAGAGCCACTGGGACCCGCTCCATACTCTGCACTTAGTTTGCTTGTAGATTCTATTTTATATTACTATATTAATTGGATATGCATATTTGGATCACCATGGTCACAGTAGGTTAATGTCATTTGGAATAATACGGCATAATAATATGCTTATTAATTAAGAAGTCTTCAGTAGGAGAGAAGGTACCTCATCTTGGAAAGGGAATGAGAGCAGTCAATCCTAATTGACTCCTTATGTACTAATGAAGTCTCTCACAGGTCAAAGCAAAGTTCTCATGCTGGCATTTGCGTCTGCATTGCAGCCCAAGTTGTTTATAGTGTATCACAGTCCAGAAGCAGGGCCTTGAATGGGGAAAAAAACAACAACAACAGACGGCTGGCAGTATATAGCACTGGTAGATATGCAAGTTTGCATAAAAACATGTATAAAATAGGAGAAAATGCATAGCATTCAGAGCTATTTCATATGGAAATTGGTTTTGGCCATAGACACTGGTACATTTGCACTCATTTAAACATGTTTCTGTTATTTTCCAGGGACTTACCGTATTTTTCGCCCTGTAGGACGCACTTTTTCCCCTCCAAAAATGAAAGGGAAATCTGTGTGCGTCCTATGGGGCGAATACAGGCTTTCGCTGAAGCTTGGAGAGCGAGAGGGGTCGGTGCACACCGACCCCTCTCGCTCTCCAGGCTTCAGGAAGCTATCAGCAAGCCTGGGGAGCCCACGGGAGTTCCCGCAGGGCTCCCTAGGCTGCGGATAGCAGCCTGTCGCCCAGCGCGTGGGGCGCCCTGAAGCCGACCGCCCAGCGCGCCTGGCAGACATCCGCAGCGTGGGGAGCCCTGCGGGAGTTCCCACAGGTCTCCCCACACTGCGGATAGCAGCCTGCCGCGCGGGGCGCCCTTAAGCAGAGCGCCCCTTGTGCCGGGCACACATCGGCCAGCCCCACAAGCTCGGGGGACAGCAGGGAGGCGCAGCGCCGCCATACCGCTGTTCCTCGACCTGGTTTTGGGGGGAAATAAAGGAAAAAAAGATTTCCTTTATTTCCCCCCAAAAAAACTAGGTGCGTCCTATGGGACGGAGCGTCCTATGGGACAAAAAATACGGTAACTATGCATTTACAGTACAAGGCCATTTCTATTTTTGTTACCTCTCTCTCTCTCTCTCTCTCTCTGACCTAAACTTCAGTTGAATCGTTGGGGTGGGGAGGCATTCCCAAGTCACCAGAATGGTATTCCACAGTCCCATCTCTCTCCACCCAGGCAAGCAAGGGGCTTTATTACAGTTCAAAGGAACATTCCATCCAAGCGAAAGAACTGCAGTGGTGTGTAAACAGTTGTGTAGCCTAAGGGGAGGTGTTGGCTGGAGAGAATCCTGAAGATCATACAGGGAGGGCCGGAGGGCCATATTTGCTTCCCCCCCCCCAACTTGAAGTTCCTCACCCTGGTATATAATATGTATTTAAATGTAAAGGCAGCAACTTCAAGTCAAGCAATGGCGCAGGTCTATACATAGATTTTAGTTCAACAAACTGATTCATATATATTTACAGTAAGTATATGAAATGGGAAATGGCATTTAGCTTATAGTTTGATGAAATGAACTTGATTAATTGCAAATGATGATTTAAATGACTAGGATCCAGTTGACACTTTAGATTCTATGCAAATTTGGGATAGTTGTGCAACCTCAAGGCTTACTGCCTTGTTCCATTGCTGCTTGCAGGCCACAACATGGACTCGTCCATAGTCAACTTAAGGTTTATTTATGGATCTTCGGGGGGAAATCCATCTCTACCGGTCCTCCAGGCCTGGCAGAGCTGTTTGTGTATGCAATATAAATATGCATGGTTTATTTTCTCATTGCTTTCAGGATGACAATATCATGAGATCCTTACAGCTTTTTGAAAATGTCATGTAACAGCAGCTGAAGAACAGCATAGGAATCTGAGACTTTATATGTAATGAGACCCTGAAGAAAATGAGTCAAGATTTTTCTCCCTGCCACCTTTTTTGATGAAAGCTTTTTACTACTTGGACATACTCAGCGTGCAAGGATTTTATATGCCATCGCAAACTGAGCTGTGTCTCTGAATGCAACAAACTCCATCTCGCCTCCCTCAAGAGACACTGATTAGAATTTATTTCATTTGGAAGCATGCTAATAAAACCTGACCAGAGAGACCTGCTGCTTAAAGTTTAATGAATTATTGAAGTTTAAATGATTAAAACAATATTCAAGTTTCTGTTAGCTAATCACAAAAGTTCTGCTGCTTTTGCTCTAGCAAGCTGGATTGCATATGGTACCACAGCATCAATAGCTTGCTATACATCTGTTGTAAGCAGAAACTCTTTTTGTATCATCACAGGACAAACAGTTGTGCTTATATTTTGCTTTGACAGTGAGATATGCGCTAGAAAAACTCATGCTAGTTTTGCAAATGGACACAAATCTAACATGGTAAATGGCCAGCAAGATTAATTTAGGTCCTGTCTAGATGATCAGTTTGTAGTCAACAAAAGCAAAGGAAATGCTTCCTGTTCAGAGACAGATACTGCATTTCCCCAGAACTTAAAAAGGCAACAGACTGCTGCTAGGGAAATGATTTATTTCCCCCAATGGCAAAGCTGTTGTAAGCTGGAGGGCTTTTCAGCAGTTGGCTGTTTCCTAGTGTCCATGGTATCAATAATAACAAGTGATGCGACTCCATCCTCACCACATAGCCATTTGATATTGCAACTTTAACACCAATGCTCTGTCTGCAAAGAGGGCACTCGCTGAGAGGTGGAACTGACTCTTCCTAAGACAAAGCTTGGGGAAGCCTCTTGTCAAGTTTTACCACCAACACCTCCATAGGAAGTCTTCCCACTTTGCCACAAGGTAGGACTCCAAATCAGCTATGCTGGTGGAAGCTGATGAGTGTTGTAGTCCCAAAATATCTGGTGGGCACTGGGTTAGGGAAAGCTGCTTCGGATGAACTTGCTGATGTGGGAAGAAGGTAAAATTCAAGGGCATGTGCATGGACACGTATTTGCCTTGGAACTGCCAGTTGTTATGTGAGCCCTCCTCCTCCTTCAGGCTGTGTTCTCTTTCCCACACAATAGGACACAAATTATCCAGCATGGGAATAGTACCAGCAATGCCACTTCTATAACTGCCCACTCCCATTGTACTACAATCCCATATATGGATTGTTTTGTGCTCTACTGCCTCTGGACTGAGATCTGAAGGATTATTTCACAATGCCAAGAACGCAGTTGAGGCGTGCTTGCAGCTGATTGTCTTGACATGCCCAACTCATAACTTAACTTCCCTTCTGTTATTAAAAACTCATACTTGTGTCACATGCCGTCGCTCTGACTGACTCCAGTGAAGTTTCTCATTGTGCATACAAGTGAATGAAATTCCTTCTAGTTCATCTGAGTCGAGAGAATCAGATAAAAGCAGAGTTTACTTTTGCAGGCAAAATCTGAAGCATATTCTACAAAATATACTGAACTGTGATAAGTTTCCCCCATTGCTTTCATTGGTTTGAAAGGTGCACAGTCCAAGGCCAAAGCTTCCATAGCGTTTAAAGGGCTGGAATATTAAAAGTCATAAGTTTTCCCCCATTCATTCTCCCTAGTGCACACTGCAGTGAAATGTGGGATCAGCAGACAGTGCTGGACATTGTTTTGCACCGTACCGATTTAACATGGAACGCTAACAGCCCACCAAGTAGTCCCTACCCACCACTCAGGCCCCACTCAGCCCCACTGAAATGAACTGAGATCATGCACAGTTTCCCTGTGTATTGTGCCTAGAGTTTTCAAGCACAAAAGCAAGCACGATGCTCTGTGTGCACTAAAACATGCACCATTTGACCATTTAAAGTAGCTGGAGTCCTGAGCCAATACGAAGCACACACTGATTTCACTGAGGCTGGGAGCACTAGCTTGCAAAACAATGAGGTTGTTTAAGAACAAGATAAAGAGCAGGGGGATTTTGAAGTATTTTAAACCAATTTAATGGTTTTGTTCAAAGCATCTACTTTTAGTGGGGGTGGGGAGTTTTTTTGGGGGGGGGGGTGTAATCTGAAACTTCTATTGGAAGAAAATGACAATAGTTGTAAAGTAAAATTTTATGGTGACTATTTCAAGATTTTACAGTATTTCCAATTATACACACCATTCATATTACATGTCCCAAATCCAGCTAAAGTTATCTGTGTGGTGTAAGGCACAATCATATGTATATTTTCTTGGGAGTAAGCCCATTGAGTTCCAGTGGAGTTTAGTCTGATATAACGTGTTTAGGATTGCAGCCTAAGGTGACAATCATGAACAACTTGCTTGGAAGTAAATTCTATTGAGACCATTGGACCTTACTTCCAAGTAAAGCTGGTTAAGATTTAAGCCCCATTGCCTTCACTTAGTATCACTTAGTCATGGCTAACTTTACCTGGACTGGGGTGAACAGTTTCTCCACACAACTGTAACCATTTGGTTTGGTAGGAAGTTGCAGTCACTGCCCGTGCCTTCTACAAGCCCAAAGAGTTCCTGCCAGTACATTTAGTACAAGAGGAATACACTCTAGAACATGAGGATATTTTGCTTGGGATAGGATCCAACTGTTTGCTATCATGTATAACCCTAGCTGGGTAGTCAGTACTGAAAGAAATAACAGAAAATTAATCTCCGTAGTTATACAAGAGCTAGTTCTTAATTTAAGTCCCCATGCTAGAAAAATAAGATTGTTTTAAATAATTACTAAATTAGTAAATTTAGAGATTAGTGCCAGGACCTTATTTGGCTGCCTGCAAGTGCCATGTGTCCTGATTTGCCACAAGGCCTAGGAAGGTTCGTAGCCTAGACAAATTACTGGCTGTGGACAGAAGAAATAAGGAAGGGCAGGAAT
Source organism: Podarcis filfolensis (assembly GCF_964270895.1). Lineage (NCBI taxonomy): Eukaryota > Metazoa > Chordata > Lepidosauria > Squamata > Lacertidae > Podarcis > Podarcis filfolensis. The sequence continues at coordinate 75,137,024 of NC_139605.1, read as the reverse complement.
GTATTGGGTTACACTGCACACATGCTGACCATCAGATTTCCAGGAAAGTGTTACAGATATTTTTTGCAAACAGATTACATGTTGTTGGCAATCAAATATATTTTAAATATGACACCCATAGTTTTATATTTTATAAATCACATTAACTGTAATGCCTAAACTTATATAGAAATCAATATAGCTAGTGTAACTGGATTTGTGATGTGACAGGTTTGTTCACAATAAGATACTGTCCTTTAAACCTTGAAAAACTGGTTTGGAAAACCCAGCCTCCACTGTTCCTTCTTAAGCCTCTGTTGCTTTTCAGTCCTTGCTCCCCATTCCTTAAAAGATCCAGTGGTTTGTATTCCAAACCCTGATCCCTGTAAATGTGAAGTATGTACAGAGGCCTGTAGCAGCCCTAGTTCAATGGGGAGCTTTGTGTGCAATGTGGTGCTGGTTCCTCTCAAAAAGGCCAGGGCCTTTTTTACAAGCTAAAATCCTGGCAACCAGTCCCCTTGCTTTATCTTCCTTGTCAATTAACCTTTTTTATTTTTAAAAAAGAACTATGCATGAAACACTGACTGATTTGCCCACTCTCCACTAGTTGGGAGTGATTCATCGTGTTTTCCATTTTATGATGTGGAAGAGACTGTAGGTTTGGAATATGGGGAAAACTCAAGTTACATCTTCTGAACTTCTGCTTTAATTATTATTTATTATTGTTGCAGGATAAAGTAAATCTCCTGATCCTCTTCTCCCAGGATGGAGACCATGTGGTCACCCCAGATGTTGTTGGACTGCAGCTCCCATAATTCCTGACCATTAGCCATCCTGGCCAGGACTGATAGAAGTTGGAATCCAACAGTATCTGGAGAACCACATGTTTCCATCCCTTCTCTAGTCCAGTTCCCTAGTTCCCTGTTCTAAAATGGGGTGTACGAATTACCAAAATATCATATAACATCTTTTTATAGCAGGTTTTCCTCAAATGTTTTGAATGGGGGATTTTCTCGCAAAACCAATTTCAGCTTCAGAAAAAGGGCTTTCCTTAGGACCATGGTAGAGGAGGAAAGAGTTTAATTCCCCCCCCCCCCAATTACCTGCTGCAATCTCAATAGTTCTCTACTTCTCCCAGCTGGTGCTATTTGCATTTCAATAAACTTGTGTGTTACATGCAAAAATGCAAAAGATGTCAAATCTGCTTTTGCCCCAAGACCTACTTCTAAACTTACTGTACCTATAAAGCACCCCAGCTAGCTGGCAGCCATTTCACAAGCCGATAAATGCACAGCACCAGCTTGCACAGCTCTCTCTCTTTTTGTGTGTAAAAGTCTGAGGATTGAGAACTAAGGATTGAGGATTTAAAAGAACTAAGAGGGCATCATAGTTTTCCTCTTAAAACTGCTTCTGGGAGACTGACTCTACCTACTTCAGCACCTTCCTCCATGGATCCTCACCTACCACCCAAATTAGGAATACTACAATCCCCCAAATTTGAAAATTATACTGATTGAATGATAAAATAAGTCTAAATCTGTAAACAATAGTAGTTCAGCTAAGTCTACACCCACCACACACACACAATGTAAATTAAAACTTGTGTTATTTGTGCTTACCACCTTCTGAGTCCACTTTAAAGTAGACTAAGGTTTGTGGGAGCTCATGACATTATTAGGCTACTTGGAGCTACTTGGGCTGTCTTTAGCATATGTGGCGCCAGGATGCAAAAAACTGGGGGGGGGGGGGAGAGGCCAAAGTTGTTGAGCTTTTTGTAGGGGGGCAGCTCAGAGTTGTTGAGCTTTCTTGGGGGGGCATGCAACTCTCCCATGCTACTGCGGGAGGAAAGCAATCCCCACAGACGCTTGGGAGGGAAGCTGCGTGCCTTGTGTGAGCAGTGTATGTACGCTGGGTGGGCCTCTCGACGGCCCACCAATCCCAGGCACCCAGTAGGGCAGAGCCAGCCAGCTGCCTCAGTGCCCACAGCAGAAAAGCCTGTGGCACTCTGACGGGCTCTGTGCCGCTCAGCAGCGGCTGGCCTGGCTCTTCAATCCCGGACTCCAAATCTCGGCCACGGACTCTAGGCCTGGCACCCCTGAGAGCCCGGTGCCCGGGTGCCCCGCACCCCTAGCACCTATGGGTAAGCAGGTCCTGCTCAGAATTAAGTCCCATTGTGTTCAGTGGGACATTCTCCTGGGTGAATATGCACAGGATTGCAGTCATTAGTGCATATGCTTTTTCATGCACTGGAACTAATGCTATAAAATGGAAGTTAATGTGTGTATCCAGCAAAAATGAGGACAATGTTGAACTTTGACACAAGCACTAGGAATGAGGCTGTGGTGTCCTTTCCTTTCCCTTCCCTGCAATGATCAGTCTATTAGCACTACCACAGTGTTTCTCCTGGCCAAAAACTAACCCAACCCAACTCCAAATACAGTATTTTGACAATTAAGTTAATTTGCTCAATTTTGTTAGCTTGTTCAACGTGTTATGCCACAAGGAAGCTCTTGCAAGTCAAAGGGAACTGCCATGGATAGAGGTTACATGTGGCATGGCCACCCAATAGCACAGTGGTTCTGCTCCTGCTCCTCTTGACATCAGTGATAAAAACTCAGTGACTCCAGTGGACTTTTGTGGGACAAAATTGATGGTTCAAATGGAGTAAAAGTCTCCCATCTGCAATTAAGGTTACTAGTGGCCATGGTAGCAGGAACTTACCATGTTGCATTTTTACTTTTTATTTTATTTTAAGGTATACTGTAAAAAGAGACTGAAGCCATTCTCTCCCTTGTTACTATCGCTTAACTGTGATGATGCCAGGGTCCTTAATAATCCAGTCTTGTTTGTTGGCTTGTTTTTCATCTGAACCCTTTTATTGTGTTGAAGAAGGTCTCACCCATGGACTGAACCTGTGAATAGAGCATGCAGCCTGACTATTAAGTAAAGAAAACAGAAAAAAGTATCATTCATGGTAATGCCATTTATTATCAGGAAATGGGCTCATGGGAATGAGTGCAAATCAGCCAAAAGTATGCAGTACACCAGAGGAGAAAAAGCCAGGCATCGGCTTAAAACTATTACTGAACTCCATGTTCAAAAGTGCTTTAAAAAAGCTTAACTAGGTCTGAATCATCCCAATCTTTGCAAACGTTCTGGAGCTCAATAGCCTGATCATTTTTCATAATTGCAATATTCATGGCAATGACTTGATAATAAGAGAAAATACTGTGATAAATTGGTTTTACATCATCCTGAATTTTACCAGCATTATTAGAATGTAGTTCTTGGGCTAGGTTTCTAAGTTTTAAAATGTCAATGTTCTCCACTGTACAAATCTGCTCATAACTGTAGTTGTTTCAGCAATGTCCAAAATGTTTGTCTGACCAATAGTTAAGAGTTATTACAATTGTGTCAGAAGTACCTTTTTCCAAATGTTGTTTATATGCATTTAAGGCAGCAGTTCATTAAAAAACCAGTGTATCTGCTACGTTGATGTTAAGTTTTCCTGTTACTCATTGCAATCCCATGAGTAACCCTGAATAATGCTGATTGTAAGATTTCACAGGTGATTTACTAAATGTTCAGTTGGAATGACAGATTAATGGCATCCCTGAAAGTTTGTCATGCTACAAACAAACAAACAAAAACCATCTCTAACTTGTTGACATAAGAAATGTGATTCATAAGAGTGCAGTGGTGTTACAGCTTTTTCCTTCCATAGCTTTTAAGCACATCAGAAAATTAACAAAATTTCATGGTAAGTAAAGCCATTCTGTTGAAGCAGCAATGCATAGCTTCACTTTCACAAATATTATGATCAAACAGCAATTTGTATAATATTTTGTTGAACATTTTCAAAGATTTTGGTTTTAATAATAAAAAATATAATATGTTCATAAGATGATGCACATGTCTATTTTTGTGGCTAATCAGGCCTGACTTCGCTTGAAAAATGGGGGCAAGACCACAGCAATCTCTTCTGGGAAACTGGGACTACTCAGATGCTCACTGGGCAAGGATGACACTGCAGGGTTAAGAAAGAATGAACCACAGAATTGAATGAAGTGAAAAGCCTGTAAGGCCAAGTAGGCTGGTGTCTTGACTACATGATTCCATAAGAGAGGAGTAGTACTGCTAGAAATCTAGACATGAGTAGTCCTCTTCTGGCTCAACCCTATGCATGTTTGCTCCAAAGCAAGTGTTAAAGTGTTCAGCAGGAATTATTTCATGGTTAAATGTGCTCATGATTGCTTCCAGGCAGAGGAATCTTAACTGCTGGTCATGGGGAGAAGGGAGAATCCAGCTCCATGGAGCCTTCCACTACACCTACTGAAAGTGCAACAGGGTACACACTATCATGGCAGCATTTCCCGCCAGTAGCAGCCAGCAAGCACAAGGCTGGAGCAGGATCAGCAATGGATCTCCCAGATCTAATGCCAGTTCATTTCCTGGTGAGGGGCCCATTCCAGACCCCTCTGCTATGCTAGTTGAGAGCTGGTGCAGCAAATAATAAGAATTAACGGCCTACAAACCTTCTGCCCTGGCCAAGAGCAGCTGATGGGGCTACAGATTTGGTGGGGTACCTGCTGCTCGGTCCCTTCCTCACTTTTGAATTGCTGCCTTATTACTCTCTTCAGACACCTAAGTGCTCACTACATCCCTTAGAAATTTCATTCCACCTTTTGTGGCATTGCTGTTACTGAAGCACCCAGCCTCTTTTGTTATCCTGAGTAATACCCTTCAGTATCTTGACTCCCAAAGCATCACTTTTCAGGCGGCTGTATAAAAGCAAGGGTCTTCCACATACAACAGAGAAAATGATCAGTAGTATACTGATCTTCTATTGGAAGTGGGCTCATCTTCATTGCCTATGAGATGGAAGGACACCAGATATTTCTAATTTATCTCTAGACAATGTGAGAACGCCTTTGCATATGGTAAAGACTGTTGGGAAATTCAAGCCCTTCTCATGAGAAGCTGGCAGCAGTCCTAGGCACCCGGCTTGATTCCCTGTTGACCTCCCTGGCTGCATTCCCCAGCAGGCGCAGGCAAGGTCTCGATCGGCGATTCTTCTCAAACGTGAGAAGAACACACCCCTCTTTCCTGCCCCCCCAGGCAGGGGAAAGAGATAGACAGAAACGTATTTACATGCTTTTATTTCTGTCTTTGCAGCGTTACAAAAAACATGACTGCTCTCTCCATACTCCAGCAGTGTTATGACAAACACTTCCTGTACATCCCGGAAAGGAATAAACAGAATAATAATAATAATAATAATAATAATAATAATAATAATAATTTATTATTTATACCCCGCCCATCTGGCTGGGCCTCCCCAGCCACTCTGGGCGGCTTCCATAAAAACCAAAAATACAGTAAAATATCACACGTTAAAAACTTCCCTGAACAGGGCTGCCTTAAGATGTCTTCTGAATGTCAGGTAGTTGTTTATCGCTTTGACATCTGCTGGAAGGGCGTTCCACAGGGCGGGCGCCACTACCGAGAAGGCCCTCTGCCTGGTTCCCTGTAGCTTTACTTCTCGCAATGAGGGAACCGCCAGAAGGCCCTCGGCGCTGGACCTCAGCGTCCGGGCAGAATGATGGGGGTGGAGACGCTCCTTCAGGTATACTGGACCGAGGCCGTTTAGGGCTTTAAAGGTCAGCACCAACACTTTGAATTGTGCTCGGAAACGTACTGGGAGCCAATGTAGGTCTTTCAAGACCGGTGTTATATGGTCTCGGCGGCCGCCCCCAGTCACCAGTCTAGCTGCCGCATTCTGGATTAGTTGTAGTTTCCGAGTCACCTTCAAAGGTAGCCCCACGTAGAGTGCATTGCAGTAGTCCAAGCGGGAGATAACCAGAGCATGCACCACTCTGGCGAGACAGTCTGCGGGCAGGTAGGGTCTCAGCCTACGTACCAGATGGAGCTGGTAGACAGCTGCCCTGGACACAGATTTGACCTGTGCCTCCATGGACAGCTGTGAGTCCAAAATGACTCCCAGGCTGCGCACCTGGTCCTTCAGGGGCACAGTTACCCCATTCAGGACCAGGGAATCCTCCACACCTGCCCGCCTCCTGTCCCCCCAAAACAGTACTTCTGTCTTGTCAGGATTCAACCTCAATCTGTTAGCCGCCATCCATCCTCCAACCACTTCCAGAGCTCATATTTCACTCTGAGCTAATTCTGGTGCTTCGCACTGTGAAATGACTGTCCCTCTTTTTCCCACGGACAGTCCCAACATTCCCATCATGTTTACATTTCAAGCTAGGACTTTGCAGCAGCATTGCTTCATTATCGTAACAAAGACATCCCCACCCCATCAGTGCCCCCTTGGTGTGTACACAAACCGAAACAAATCTAACACTAATGAACCCCTACTGATGTGAACAGCTATGGGGAGCAAGGGAGGTGTGAATTAGAAATGACTTAAGGACTCTGGTTGATGTGAAGCTATTTTAAGAAACAATGCATCGAACAGTACTATTTTATAGGAAAATATGGGATTCCTATGCATTTTTGATTACCTCATATAAACATGGATTATAAACCCATCACTGGAAATTCAATGAGTGCACAGTAAATGGGAGTGTGGAGACAGCTTTAGCCATAGCTGCCACCTAAGCAACTGTAGGTAATGACAGATGAAGCACCCAAAATTGCACACCCTGTATCTAAAGAGGGAGTGCAGCCCTACCCAATCCAGGCTGTATGCTTAATCCTTTGTTATCCCTCCAAAAAACTCATTACTTCAATCTTGGCTGAATTAGTTTTTGTCTTCCCTGCCTGCATTCTGTCCCTCGCCATTTATGATAACAGTTCAGGGTGTCTTCTGCCTTACTAGCTCTATGCCAGCACTCCAATAATAAAACCTACATGCAAATTGGGGAAGGAGGGATTAGCACACACAGCTCCACCACACAAAAACCAACAAATCATGGGGAATGAAGATGCGAAACAAGGATTTTCCTCTACTCACACCCTGCATAATCAAGTTTACAAATCACACAGTGAGCCTCCATGCATACAGGAAGCTCTGCACTTCATGCCTTCATCATTCATGGGTTGAAGGGCACCAGGAATTATGGCGGAAGTGAAGCTTAGCACACTCCTCCCCACTCTCCCTCCATTTTACACAGAACCTTTTCAGAGCTCCTGGTATCTGATGTAAGTGAGAGACAAAATTTCATTCCAAATCCAATCCAATTCACCTAGAGATAGATGTTAAAAACTATGGGTTGAGACCCTGTGGCACCACACATCATAAACTAGAGAGTACAGTGGACGCTCGGGTTGCGAACATTATCCGTGCAGGAAGCACGTCCGCAACCCGCAGCACCACGTCTGCACACGTGCGGGTTGCGATTTAGCACTTCTGTGCATGCGCAAGCGCTGAAACCCAGAAGTAACGTGTTCCGGTACTTCTGGGTTTGGCGCAGTGCGCAACCCGAAGCATCTGTAACCTGAGGTATGACTGTATAGAGAAGCACAACAATCCTCTTGCAGTATCTTCTGGGACCTGCCCATGAAGCACAACTGAGCCCACTTATGTATAGTACCCACCATCCTGATCCCTGCAAGGCAGCTTAGAAGGATACCATGCTTTGTCTTAACAAATCATAGAATTTTAGAGCTGGAAGGGACCCTAAGGGTCATCTAGTCCAGGGGTGCGGTGGGGGACACACATCAGGCATTTGTAATGTGCACATGTACATTCAACACAGCCCACTTCTTAGCACTGGAACTGAGCACCTACCCAAAAGGCACCCAGCAGGGGAAATGGCAATACAGTTTTAAACTGGCCAGGACACAGCTCTATTCTGTATCCAAGTCTTAGAGAGTTCCAGGTTTTCACTTCTGGATTTCCGAAGATCCCAGGATTTCCTTTGCTTTGGGCACCACAGTGTGGCTACTTTAGGCATTGCTACTAAAAAAAAAACCCCCCGAAGCTCTGTTCTGGTAGATTTTCTCACAGAATATATTCCTTACTACCAGCCTCCTGATGACAATATTCATTTGGAAGGGCAGCCTCCTTGATCCAGTGTTACCCAAAACTAGAGAGAACAACTTCCAAGCATCACTTCTGTGTGCCTTCCATTTATGTCAGCATAGCTTGCTATTATGAGTAGGGATAGGTAAGTATTCTGATTCAGTTTGCATTTAGAACCTACCTAATCTGCACCTTCCAAAACAATACGTGAACTGAAACAAAGCCATGCTTTGAAAGTTGCACTTCTCCAAATTTTGCATTGCCAATTATGAGCCAAGAGGCCTTGGGGGTACTATCTGAAATATGGGGATAGTGTCCTAATTGAGAGTATTTTGGACTGCCTTTCTTGCATCCAAGAGTAAATCTAATCAGTACATAGACAGGTGGAAACTACATTTGCATTAGCCACTAGTCATAGCAGTAAGATAAAATATACTGGGGATAGAACTAAATAGTTAGCTATACAAAATACATTCCGGAGATTTACATCAATACAAATGACAAAACTTATACATGATCAGTACATAATTGCTCAGCAGATTTTTTACCAGTACACCCATAAAGAAAATTCTCGACACATCATATGAATTTAAAAAAAATTCATTAATGGCTGGAGCAACATTCCCTGAATGTCAGCCAAAAGCAGACCCAACCCCTTCCTCCGGATATGGGCGGGAAAGAGTGAATGAATCACCACCTATGGTGGAAAAGGCATTTCAGAAACAAAAGAGGGAGAAATCGCTCAACCACAGTACACGTTCTACATTTTTCACCAGCGCCATAGCTTCAGTCCGCTTTTCTCGTCCTCTGCCAACACCACTGGAATTGTTGCGCTCTCAGGTACGTGGTTTGTGGTGCAGTTGTGGGTAACTGGAAGCTAGGAGATTAAATTAAAGCTGAAGCTTTCATTCTCATGTATCCATGGTTAAATCTATAATTTAAGCGGTAGTGTCAATTATAAGTTGTGATGAGTCCTCTGTTGCAAGGGTTCTTTAAAGTAAGTGCATTTTGCGTATGGGAGGAGGGCCAGTGTTAATCTTGTGGACTTGGTTCAGGTTCTTTCTAAAGACTGAAGAAACGGTTTTTCACTGGGCTTTCAGGAGTCCTTTTCTCATGTGGCATGCTTGCTGCAGCGGTGTTCTCCATTGGCAGATATAATTTTGTTTGTGGCTCAACAAAGGTATTAAAGGAAGGAAGACATATTTGTCTTGCTTCTACTTCTACTCAATTCATTAGATTAAGACCTTGATTTAAATGCCACCTGAAGCTCCAACTCAAAAACAGATCAAAAGCTTTACACATACGATGAGCTGTGGAAAATCCAAGTTTTTTTCCTTCCTGCACCAACAAAAAATGCTAACACGCATATCCCCTTGCCAACAGCTGCTGCAATCAAGCAGCTAGAATGAGGATCACCAGGGGCAGGGGCACTATGAGCAAGGGTTTTGTGGTCCACCAAGTTTAAATCATCCTCCCAGATAAGGGCTGGGAGACAAATGACAATAAACAGTGTTTCACAACTCCAGCCAGGAGAGGAAAGAAAAATGGTGCTGCAGAGCATGCCAAAAGGAAGTAGTCAAAACTTGCTTCCCTTGACTCTGCTCTACGAAGCCATCCCACAATGATGGAAAATGCTTTCTGAAGTTTGACTCTGCACAGAACAGCTGGCTTCCAGAATTGCTACACAAAGTACTTTAAAGAGGCCAGAGTTGAGAGAACGGTGGGAGGAAAAGATGAATAAAAGCTACTGAACTTCAGCATTCCTTGTTTTCCCATTGTCATCTCTGGGTTTACTAAAGTAACTTGCTTTTTCCATTAAGCCTTCTGTGCCTACAATAATGGATAGCAGAAGTCTCGCGCTGCCAAATAACTCCAGGTGCCTGCCCCTCCTCCCCACAACTATGGGTGGACTAATCTGTCAACTTCAGTTTACCCCACTTTCTCATTTTTCCAGTCTTAAATTCATTTCACTATTGGATCAATCCATCAACGTCTGATGGGTGATTTAGAAGGATTGGGTCCGTCATCACTTTCACTTCATGTGTGTGCTAGTATCCGTACTCAGCAGAGTTACATCTCAACGCAGCTCCTTCCTTGGGGTTGAAGTACACACAGTAGGAATAAACACTCATGGATGCCATAAAGATTCAGTCACGTGTAGAGGCTTACTTGACAGGCATAGAAGCATGTTGGTAGCAGGTTTCCGGCTGACGTCATGATTTATGGTGGTTGAGCTCTACTGCCCTCCGGGGCAGTGGAGTTATTCAGGCAGGGGAAAACCAGGATTTGTGAGGTAAATTTCCTGGTAATGCTCCTCAGTGGGTTTAGGGGAGTTCACTGCATCCTGCGGTGTTGCTTAAGCCCGTATCTACCAACTTGAAAGGCAGAATGGGTGCAGAAAATGTGTCCCTGCCATGGACAAACCTCTGTCTCTGGCATGATTTGTGGTCGGTTCCTCACTCATTCAGAATATTGGCGTTAATTATGAGGTGCTCCTGAAACAGCGCATGATAACGGGGTGCAATCAATCAGCTGCCGAAAGGACTGGCTTTGGTCTTTGAAGGTATTTGAATGATTTTTAAGAAGCTTGAAACCCCTTACAACAGCCAGGAAGGAAGCGGGAGGACAAGACACTGTCTGCTTATGGTTTCCAAATGGTCTTTCTCTTTCTTGGACCCCCCCCCCCCCCGCCGGCAAAATGAATGAGTCATGTGTAGTTGTAGCTATGTTATTCTGTTTGGCACTGAGGAAAAGAGAGGGGGAGGCATTTGATTTATCCTCAATAAAGGATTTAACAATATTTTATTATGCCCTCCCCCTTTGACCGAGGTTGAATGGACTTTATTAAAATTATATTTGGACTGGACCAGGAATGTGAGGGAGCAATTCAAAGTAAGAAGAAGAATGTCTGCTAATTAAAGCTGGCAAGAGCTTGCATTTGTGAAAAGGCTTTGTTTTTTGTAACTGAGTACTGAGGAAGAACCCCAGAGATTGGACATCTTGTCTGGAGTTTTTTATAGCTACAGCCACAAGTTGGTGAACAGCAGAAGGAATGATCTCAAAGCAATGGAATGTGACTTTGCAAACACTGAAGAGAACCGAACAAAGGAGGAGGCAATTAACTCCCGCAACAAACCAGGTTTGAGTACATTAATGAAGGACTACACACATGAAAGGCTGGGCTGGATGAATCCCAAGCCGGAATTAAGATCGCGGGAAGAAATATCAACAACCTCAGATATGCAGATGACACAACCTTGATGGCAGAAAGTGAGGAGGAATTAAAGAACCTTTTAATGAGGGTGAAAGAGGAGAGCACAAAATATGGTGTGAAGCTCAACATCAAAAAAACGAAGAACATGGCCACTGGTCCCATCACCTCCTGGCAAATAGAAGGGGAAGAAATGGAGGCAGTGAGAGATTTTACTTTCTTGGGCTCCATGATCACTGCAGATGGTGACAGCAGCCACAAAATTAAAAGACGCCTGCTTCTTGGTAGAAAAGCAATGACAAACCTAGACAGCATCTTAAAAAGCAGAGACATCACCTTGCCAACAAAGGTCCGTATAGTTAAAGCTATGGTTTTCCCAGTAGTGATGTATGGAAGTGAGAGCTGGACCATAAAGAAGGCTGATTGCCAAAGAATTGATGCTTTTGAATTATGGTGCTGGAGGAGACTCTTGAGAGTCCCATGGACTGCAAGAAGATCAAACCTATCCATTCTTAAGGAAATCAGCCCTGAGTGCTCACTGGAAGGACAGATCCTGAAGCTGAGGCTCCAATACTTTGGCCACCTTATGAGATGAGAAGACTAGCTGGAGAAGACCCTGATGTTGGGAAAGATTGAGGGCACAAGGAGAAGGAGACGACAGAGGACGAGATGGTTGGACGGTGTTCTCGAGGCAACCAGCATGAGTTTGACCAAGCTGCAGGAGGTGGTGGAGGACAGGAGTGCCTGGCATGCTCTGGTCCATGGGGTCACGAAGAGTCGGACACGACTAAACAACAACAACAACAAAGGCAAAGCATAAAAAGAAGCCCCTGGTCAGATCTATGCAATGACAAGTTTCTGGGCTTTACCTGGACTTTAGAATGACTGCCTCCTTCTGGTTTGTGTGTGTAACTGACAATGGGTTAGCCTTTTTTAAAAACAAAAACAAAAGCAAGGGTGAGGCAGCAGCAGCACAACTACCTTCCTTGTGCAGCAATTCTATTCCTTTAGCAGGAAGACTTCAAGTTTCCTAGCACCCAGTGATGAACTGAAATCATGTCATTTCCTTTGAACTATAATTTACTGGAAAGTTCAAAATGCAATAGGAGCACACTTCGTTTGGTACACTCTTTACTCTCTGCATGGTGATGCCTTGAAATATATCAAAAACAATATGTGCAGTGTTCCCCATTTCTTTTAAGACTGTATAGCGGCTGAGAGCACTATTAACAGCAGAAACAAAACTCTGAACCAGTAAGTGATTTGTGCGCAATCATTATTTTGAAAATGTAAAAAGTGTAACATCTTCATACGGCAAAACTGCACTGATAGCAGGCAACAATGACTGATACAGAGTGATCTGGTGTTGTATTCCCCCATCCCCATAACCAAGGTGATAGTTTTGGATTTTATTTCTGCAGGGTATATAGTGCAGAAATGTGATGATGATAAGATGTGCATAGGTACACATCATGAACCTTCCCTTAGATAAACTTCCTTCTAGTGCAACATAGCAAGTAGAAACCACCATCGTCTCCCAACCCAGCACTTATGTGCATGCCTAGACAGTATCAGGGAGGTGGGAGGGGTGTTGAAAAATAAGGAGGTAGGAACAAGAAGATGATTCTCAATGACAAAATGAGGTCAATGAGGACACGCAGCCAATGAGGACACGCAGGGACTGATTCAAGCTGTTCTGCAACATCCAATATTCAGGTGTGTGGAGTACAGGTCCAAGTCCAAACAAGGAAACTGTGTATTTGCATGAGACAGGAGAATGAGGATGAGCTCAGTGTCTGGTGACTGAATTCCCAACTTCCCACTGAACTCCAAAGGCAAACACCTGGCTTCTCTACTATCATTTGTTTGGGGGAGGACACAGCTATGCTGAAGTCCAATATTTCTCCATTGTTTTCTATAGACAGCTCTCGATTCCAGTATGGCAGTGATGGATTTAGGGTGGTGCTGGCAGGTTCTCCACACTGGGCACTGAGCTGAAGGGGCACCCTGAAACCTACCTCCGGATGAGGCATTATGGTGGTCATAGCTGGTGCAGCTCCAGTCATTACTTAGTCCTCTTCCCCTTCTCCTGGGGTTGCTGCTGCATGCAGGACACTCACTTTCCCAGACCAGACACAAGTAGTGCTCAGGGAGGACTAAAGGAAGTTGAAGGAATTGGAGTTGTGACTTGCTACCTCTATAAATCCTATAGAAGTTGCTTGCTCTGGCTCTAACAGCTTGATGCGGGAATTGGGGTTGAGAGAACCCTACTGTGGTTATAAAACCTCCTCTCCTTGCTACAAATCAAGGCTTGAACAGTGAGAAAAGAATACTATTTTAGGCTAGTGTAAGAAAAAAAAGTGAGGGTGACTTCTGACTCTGGTGGAAGAGTGTTCTACAGCATGAGACCAATGACACTAAGTGCCTAACTTCTGGTTGACATGGGGGACAACTAACAGCACTCCTTCACAAGATCTCAGAGACTGAGCTGGGATATAAGGACTCAACAGCAGAACCCTGAATTTGGTCCAGTAGCATATGGGCAACCAGTGCATGTATTTTAGCAGAGGTGTTGCATGCTGTTGGCACTCTGCACCAGCTGCAGTTTCTGGACCAGCTGCAAGGGCAGCCCCACATTGCAATTAAAACAACATTGAGGATACCAATGCATGGACTACTGTAACCAGGTTATCCTGATGCAGTTATTGCAGTAGCTGGAATAGCAAAAGAAACTGGCAACACTCCTAGCAACAGAGGTCACTTAGGCCTCTAATGACAAAGGTACATGCAGGAGCTTGGGAGGAGGAAGCTTAGAACAAGCTCTGCTTTGATCCCAGTCTACCCAAAGGAAGAGGGCAAGATGAACAGAGGTTTCTGCTCCTTCCTTCTTGGCTCTGTCGCTGCTCACTTGCTTAGAGGGGATCAGGAGCCTCCAGGGGTTGGAAGTGGCCCCCCCTTTGCTGGGGCAAGTGCTAAATATAGCCAACCCCTGATGGTGGATGTACTTAAACATCCCTCCTCCCCAGCACAACTTTCCTGGTTTTTTTCAGAGCAGCCCCCTGGGCATATTAGGTAATTAAACAAAAGTTTCACATTTAGTTTGCCCCCTTCCAGGTCTGTGTACAAAATTGCATCATATTAGGGAACATTGGTGGCAAAAATGGCTACACACTTCAAAATGTGAGTTTTAAAAAAGAAGTTTGCAAACTGAAGTAGAAATGAGATGAATGTTGGATATTCTCTCTTGTGTGTGAGAGAATCATTTGTTCCAGAAACAGAGAAGTTTCAAGAAGCAGCAGAAGGCTGAGATTGTTTTGTCTATGTAAGGACGTTTTATGTGGGAACTGTTCTTTGGACATGTGCAGTGTGACAGGAAGTGGTGATAACAATGGTTCTGTGTAACTTGTGAGACTCTTGCTTTCGTCTTGAGGTGAGAGAAGCAGAGAGTGAGTCTTGGACTCTTGTTGGACTCTAAGCATGCCTTGTCCACGGCAATGGTGAATGTCTGTATATATTTGCTATTAATAGGCTTCTTCTCTACACACACACACACATACACACACATAATTGTTTTCCCAAATTATTACGAATCAGTCCAAATTATTTAAATTTAATACAATTTCTTTTAACAAAATCAAATTTCCTGCTCCTGTTGCTAACATATGTCCATTACTTCCTGGTGTAGCCACTTCATTCTTATTTAATCTCTTCTTCATCCTTCTCTTGATGTTAGTCCATTCTCACAACTAACCTTTACAATTTCCTTACAACAGCACCTCTGTTGCTTTACATAATTGAAAAAAATCCATTTCATGTGTGTGTTGTTGTTGTGTGTGCAGAGAGTAAAGAGTGTACCAACATCACTTACGTCTGCTCATCAGGTTTAAATGGATACTTTTCAGTTTGTTCAGCCTGACGATAAGGACAAAATATTTGGGGGGGGGGGGCTCAGACTTGCTCCTTGAATCCATGCACATCTTGACTTCATTAGGTAAGGTTGTGGGGAACTGGACAAAGTTTGACAAGAGTTGTCTCCCTTAGAGAGGGTTGACTCCCTACAGCCTTGATAGTGTTATTATTTCAGATTTACTATTGAATAACTTATCCTTGGACGTCAGAAACCTGAGTAACCATCAACCAGCCTCAAATCTTCTGCTCTTGGATAGGTAATTCCTGGGTGGTAGATAGTGAGGCCCTGGGTGCCCAAACACCCAGAAAATTCCCCACGAAGAGGCTGGTCACCCACAAATTTCTGTACCAGAGCCACACTGCATGGCACCCATGGCCCCGGGAACCCACGGGCATGGGGCCAAGTGGGCACTCCTGGTGGCAGAAGTAGTCCCAAACCAATGGCTGTGAACAGAGGAAGACAGGATGTGGACTATCGTTTGAAGCTTTTATTTATTTGGAGTTCCATAAATGCTGGGCCACTGCTGAAGAGGCCCTCTCCTTTGTGCTTAATAACCCCAAGTTTTTTTGGGGTGCAAGCATAGCTCACTGCATCACAACCTGCTTGCAGAAGGTCTCAGGTTCAAATGCTGGCACCTCCTCTGAAATAATGGAAAACTACTGCCACTCTGAGTGAACAAAACTAGTCCAGATTTTATTTGGTACTGCATTCCTAGACCACCTTTCCTCCAAGGAGCTCAAAGTGATTTACATGGTTCTCCTCCTCCCCACTGTATCTTCACAACATTCTGGTGAGGTAGGATTAGGCTGAAAGACAATGACTCACCCAAGTTTTTCCTCTGAGTGGGGGTTTGAACCCAGGTTTCCCATGTCCTAGTTCAATACCCTAACCACTACACCAATGGTATAACTGAATACAATACAGCCATTTATTTATTTTTCTTTCTAAAGTGGCTATCCCAACCTTTATTGGCAAGCAATCCCTGGGCAGGTCAACCTTAAAACCAGTATGACAATATACAATTCACTTCATCTGTCCCTTCCCAAAACAAGCAAGGTAGACTCAGATGCTACATATTTCATCCTCTATCCCCAAAGGCCTGGAAGGTGAAGGTTTTCAGCTGTGCCAGAAATGCTTGCCTCTTGCCAAGAGAAAGCATTTTCTATAGCTGGGTGCCACATCTATTCATGTAAAACACAAACACAAACACACACCCAGACAAGTACTGCTGGCTGGTGATGGAATCGATCCAGGCTTAGGGGTTTAACTTACCTTTAAAGAGGTTGCATTTCCCCCCAAAGCGCAGGCTCACAGTTTTGGACTACTTCTGGAGGCTCAGGTCACAGAGGTGGTCAAGAGTACCCTTTATCAGCTTAGGTGGTTAACCACTTGTATCCTTTCTTTTCTTTTCCTTTTTTTAAAGAGCTGATCTGATCACTGTCATCCATGCTTTTAGAACATCCAGGTTAGACTGCTGTATGGGGCTGTTTTAGGAAGTATTTGGGAGCTTCAGATTGTACAAAACGCCATGTTGAGAGTTTTAAGTGGAACTGCAAGGAACATATAGCACCTGTATTTTGCAATTTTCACCTTCCAGTTTGTTTCAAGAGCCAGTTCAGAGTGGTGGTGGTCTTGACCTAATTAACCAGGGACCACAACGATATCTGAAGGAATGCCTCCTTTTTTAAATTTTTTTTAGCTCAAAGGAGAAATTGGGGATAGGTGGTTTCATGAACTCGCTAACCTTCTTCACATCTTTCACTTCCCCATCCTCTTCATTTACCTGACACTGGAAAGATTACACTCCCTACTGCTGCTAGGTACATTTTTCTTTCACCCACACGATGCTAGAGTAATGACAGGAAGTATTGCCCTCACTCTGATTTAGCTTAATGACTGACACCACAAAGCCAATTAAATTTGAAGAAAGGAATAAGAAATACTTCCTGCCTCCATGCTGGCATCTTGCACTTAAAGAAAAGGAAAATAATTGCCCCAGGAACATCGCCACCACTGATGAGCTTCAGTCCACCACCTCAGTTTCACATCCTGTGAAGAATGTCATCAGGTTTCGAAGGGACATTTCTGCACAACCATATATATTGTGAATTCGGCACAGTGGATTAAATTTCCCTGAACTAAAAGTGCTTCCTTGCAGGAAGACAACTGACTCCAATCCAATCAAACAAATGAGTAATTATTCTAATGGGTCATGTGGGAAAGCCTTGGGCCCTCTTCTCTTTGTATGACATAATAGATTTATATGGAGAATGTGATTTCACTTATTGCAATATGCAGGATGTTGTAATGAACCAATGGGGAGTTTTCTTGGCCAACCCCAAGTTATGTGTTCAAATGTTTCCACTTTCCTGCCACAGGAAATGGAAACTGTCATCTCCACTGCAGGAACATTTTTGCACTACTGGAAGTACATGCAATCTCCTTGAATGATGTTTAATTCCATTGATCTTTATTAAACTTCCTTCAATGACACACCTTTTTGCTTATGGTGTGTTGACAACAATGCCCAGGTCTGCCTAAGCCCATTTTATGTAATAGAATAGATTAGGAATAGATATTTTTTCTCACATTCTAGATAAAGAAAAGAGGGGAAGGATTCACTTCAATCTCCCAGTGAAACCCCTGGTATATTTGCGAATATGCAAGATAGAACTAGAATAAAACCTACAGAGGGCAGCTTTAAGACATTATTGGTGGGGAGCAAGAGGAAAATCTGGATTCTACCCTCAACAAATATAATTCCTTATTTTCAGGAGGACATGTGATCTGAGTTGCTAGAACAAAGGCCCACCTAGGGGCAAGAAACTAAATCTGAAATTTAATGCCTACATACCCAAGTATAAGCCTCACTGAGCTTAGTGGGACTTACTGCTGAGTAGACATGTACAGGATTGCATTATAAAGCTACTACAGTGGGAATGGAGAACCTGTGGTCCTCCAGATGTTGCTCCATCATTTCTGACCTATGACCATGCTGTCTGGGGCTAATGTGAGTTGGAGTTCAATAACATCTAGAGAGCTACAAAGGCTCTTCATTCCTTGTTAGAGACATCTGAATCCCATAGCTAAGTCAGAAGCCCAACTGAAATGAGCTCAGCTAAGAACCAATATATTTATTTAAATGTTTGCACTTGAGGAGCCCTTAAGGCTATTTACAGATTCATTTAACCTAAAACATCACTTAATAAAATAAAGCCACAGGCAACAGCACAGCTAAAGTAGAACAGGAAAACACAGTAGTGCTAAAAAAAAAAATCAAACATCAAATCCAGTAAAACAAAAACAAAAGAGTAGGATGTGCCATTAAAAAGTGCAAGTGAACAGGGCAGGATTGAGTTCACAAAAGTGGCACCAAGTGAACATTTTTTCGGTCAGAACTCTACTACTGCAGACAATCCAGATGTGCCTTCAGCTGCTCCACTACCTGTATGTTCGATTATTTTATTTTATTTATTAAATTTGTATACCACCCTTCATCCAAGGAGCTCAGGGGGATTCTCAGAATAAAAATTCAAAATAAAAACACAAAATACATATTAAAAACAAGAGCAAAAACGAACCAATAATCCCCCCATAACACATTTAAAAGGCTATTAGATTATAATCAGCCACAAACCCGGTTGAAGAGGAATGTTTTTGCCTGGTGGCTAATAGTGTATAATGATGGCACCAGCATTTCACAAATGGGAAACCGACACAGAAAAGGCCTGTTCTCACGTTGCTACCCTCAAGACCTCTTGTGGACCATCTGTAGGTTTCACGCACAACCAGAGCATCCAAATGTGGCTACTGCTTCAGAGAAAACAGTTGCAGAGTGAATGAATGCAGTGAATTATGTTACAGCAGACAGAGATGAAGCAGTGAGACTACCACTGCTGGAAGGCATGCACAACCTGAGCTTAGCCAAGAGGGTCTATTATTTACAAGCAAGGCTGATTGCACTTCATAGGAGCAGCTGTAATCAGTTCCAAAAAACCAATCCGGCCTGAGTTCAGCACACACCTACCAGCCACCATCAAGATCCATTTCACACAATCCTTTGACAAAGCTGGCAAAAATCAGCCCCTGCATGTTGACAAGGGTTCAAAAGATTGACCTTTAGCCTTTTGATGAAATCACTTAGGTACTTTGCTTGCTGCTATACACAGATCTCATTCTGACTAAAGCACAGGCCTGCCCTACCTCCATTAGCAGTGGCAGCCCCCCAGATATTGCTCAAGAGCCCCCCACCATCGCCCTCTGTTAGAGGGCAGAGGGGTATTATCAATCAATTAATTAATCATTCACTCACATTTTACGTACATCTCAAGGCAATTTACAAACATACCATGAAACAGTTTTAAAAACACTACATGTTAGATTGAAGTTGAAGTAAGATTCAACTGCTAGTCCAGTAAGCTTTACTACACAGAATGTGAGGAGGCCCCATCTTGCCTGCACCTCAGTAAGATGTCATGAGCAGCCCTGCCTCTAGGAACACTATGGAGGAGAGGAGAGAAAGTATCATTGCCTGTCTGTTTAGACCATACGTGTTTATTCCTTGGCAGGACCTGCATCCCTAGTTATCATGAGGTACTAAAAGCTAACCACAGTAAATGTTCCCAAAATATTCTGGTTTTTTAAATTTATTTTGAACCTGCCGTGTCTGTCAGCTCCTCACTCCATGTTTCTGGAATCTCTTGGTACCCCTTTCTCCCTGTGCCAAAAATGGTACCCTAAACTGCTGGCGATAACAATCAAATCTCTCTTACCTGTTGTAACCTTGTCACCGCAGGCCAATTCTTTCAAGCTTCCTCTGAAGCATAAAATTCCAGCTCAGCCACACCTCTGCTGTATTTTTGCATGCAGTGGCATTCTTTGAGGTATGAAGAAACTAGCAACTTATAGGAAGGACTCATCTGTGAAATGGGCCTCACCACTGCCAGCATGGCACTCCTATTTTTAAACATTTTCAGGGATGATATTTAGGATGACTGATAATGTATTAGATTTAACTGCCCAGCTGGAAGCAACATGCCTTCTTCACATTCAGAGTTCTTCCAGTCCTTACTGCACCACCACATATTGTCAGGAACAAAGCTGGATCCTACACTCTTCAGGAATGAGTCCCATAACCGATTATGAATGTGGTGGAGACAGGCCAGAGGTCAAATTCCCTAAACCTAGCCAGTCCAAATTGTTTATTCAGGGGCATAAAGTTCAATGAAGCAGTCCCAAGGAAACAAGCAGGAGAAGATGTGAGTTAGGTGCAGTAGCAGCCTAGCATTAACCTTGTGTGGGACTGTGAAGAGGCCTCAAGCCGCATAGAGTGCAGCTGCTCTGGTTGCCATGCCAACCCTCCTAGCACAGGTGTAGTGAGGCAAGCCAGAGAGAAAGCCTTACCTCACAGTTTTCTTCTGACAAAAGTTGCACAATCTTGGAAGAAGCCACCCTATGCTATGTTTAGAAAAAGGGCTGTGCCTTGAAATAGGCATAATGTTTCTCTTGTATCTGCAAGTCTTAACACCACTTTAGATAATAGTATGTGTTAGATCAACACATACAGGCTGCTCTTTAACCATATTTGAATCTCCTTGAAATCACCAGAACTCAATTCTAAATATGGTCAGAGTTTAGATGGCTTGCCACATTCAAATCAATGGCATGAATCCATATAATGTGTTTAGTACTGGGGTGAACATTTTTCATTCGTTTGATAAATTAGTATGAATTTTGCATACCTCATGGCAGAGCTAAAGGGTATATTCCCAGGCTGCAATCATCATGATTACTTACTTCATTGTTTATTTCACTGGATTTACAGCATTTCAAAACTTTCAACTTAATTACAAATTAAAATATCACTTTCTGTTACTGAATTTCATTTCATTTTTCACACCCTTGATCACCTGGCATTTAAAAGTTGCTGCCTCTGAAGCCTAATTCAAATTTTTGGATGACTACTAAAGCAATAGGATTCTGTGTAACTAAATTAACTGCTGCCATGGAAAACAGTTTGATAAGCAGAAATCATCAAGTGAGGCTTTTCATAGCACAGACATCCATGAACATCTGTAAATCACACTGTTGCACAGTCTGGTAAAAAAAGAAAATTTGGTAACCCTGTGCTGACATTTTAGTGGCAGAAAATGGAATCTGAAAGTGTTTAGTTTGCTAGTTCAGGGAACTGTAAAAGACAGACTTCTTATTTAGCTTCTTAAAACTCTCATATATTTCCATGTCATACTAAATCCAAATTCTTATAGTGTATTGGCCTGATGAGGTCAGAATGGAGTTTTTCAGCTTCATGGTTTCCTTCATATTAGAAAAACGAGATCCTTACAACAGCAGTGACAACACATGATATGTCCTCAAACATGAGTATAGCTAGTAAAAAGCTCTTGACATACCAACACATAACATCAAACTCAGGCATGTAGTCCCCCTCTGGTTTAGAAAGGAAGATGCTCATCTAACTCAAATTAACTGGTCCATGCACATTTTTCCAACGCAATGAGGAAAGGAGGGCAACTTCCCAAATAATATGGATTTCTAAGGTAAGGAAGATAAAGCAGCAAACTTCCAAAATTATAGAAACTCTTACTTAAGAAAAGGATTCCAGAAATTAAGTTCCACTAAATATTGTTGGAAGCTGCTGCCACACAACTCTGTTAGTGGGATTGCCACCTAAGGCAGCTGCTAAGGCCGCTGCTTCAATCTGCCTCATGGGCAGGCCAGCCCTGATGGCTAGGTATGCCAGACCCCCTGGGCCAACCTAAAGTCTCCAGGTTTGTCTCTCCCCCACAAGGCACAAAGAGGGTTTAACTCTCCAGGTAGACAAGAGCATCTTCCCTACCAAAAGTCCCTAAGCAGTTGAGAAGGAATGATCCCCCCACTTCAGCTAGACTTGAGGACACCCACTTTAGCTAAGGCTTCTATTTTAATTTCCAACCAGTGATATATTCATTCATTTTTTTAGACTTCGTGCTTTGTATTTGACTGTGATTAATGTTTAATGTGCTGTGCTTAATGACATCACTGAGACCTGCCCCCATGACATCACCAGAGGCTGTCCCTAGGTCTCAGGTTTGGGCCCTGAAATCTTGTGGTCTGGGATGCTCCTTACCTGGCAACCCTACATATGGCTGGTCCACATGTGCAAGCAACAGGAGCCCCCTTAGAGATGGTTACTGGTAAATAAATGTGCATTATAACATCTATAACAGCTGAAGAATTGCATTTATCTACCCACTTTTAGAATGAATGCTATAGGTTGAAGGTTTGGGCCTACTACCACCATCCTTGCCACACGTGTCCAGTTGAACATCCCAGACCCTCCAAGTGTCCCTATTTTCCAGAGATGTCCCTGATTTAGAGAAGCCATCCCAGTTTCTGATTTGATCCCGGAATGTCCAACTATTCCATAAGATGTCCCTATTTTCTTTGGAGAAATGTTGGAGGGTATGACATCCCTGCTTGGAGAAGTGTTAGTATGCAAGGGAGCGGATATTGCCTTTGCATGGCAAAAGTGTTCGGGGCATAAAATCTTTGGAAGGTAACAGAAATGTTCTGCCTTACTTTACTAATTAAGTATCCCTTGCAACTGAATGCTAAATGTTAAAGTAAAGTAAAATGAAGTAAAGTTAAATTAAAGCATATTATATATTTGTATTGATGTGTTTTCCAGGGCGCTCAATGCAGTCAGTACAGGTTATAGCATGCCTGTGAGGAAGGTTAGGGTGAAAGAGTGAATTTCATGTTTGAACAGAGATTTGACCCTGAGTTTCTTTAGCCACTGTACCATCCACATACCATCTTGGTTGTTTTCTCCTGTGAACCCCACCTCCCACAGCCCAATAAGAAAGAGCCGGTGGGAGCTTGTGATGGTAGAATGATGACAATCCCATAAATTATCAGATTTATATTTCCTTACTTGAGACCCCCAACCCTCTAGAATAAATTTGGGGGTGTGTGCAGGTGACTGAAAGCCGGAGGAGAAGAAAGGGAATTCCCATTTCATGGGCAGAAGTCCATTGTACAGCTGGGCTGATTTCTTTAATAAAGAAGCTGACATAGCTTTTATTTTATTAAATCGGTACTTGCTGATTTAATTCATTGGCCCTGCAGAGTGTGGCAGGAATATGTATTTTATGCAAGAATATATGTTTCAGGTTTGTACATCCAGTTTTAAAGTGACTGTCATGATATGGATGAATTAATCTGAGGTAATATTCTCAAAGCTGGTTGACAAGCAACTATTGTCACATATAGATGAGGAGTCCTAATTGGGTTTTTTGGCTTCTCTCTGTCCATAACTGCCTTAAAATGATCGTAGGAAAAGTAATATTGTGGAACTTCCAGTCAAGGCCAAGTTTCACTGCCTGAGACGAGACATCTGGTTATCTAGAGTGGTTCCTTCCGTCAAAAACATCTCCATTGTTAAATTTGCATAATTAGTGGGGGGAAATGCAAGTAGCAAAAAAGGAAGCTCTCCTTATACAGAACAAAACAGGAACACCATAGAACAAGACACAAAGTTCCATACACATTGTAATACTTCCTCTGGAGGCATTTACAAGTTTCAATACTCTGACCACAGAATCTCAAAGAACAAACTTGCCTGCTCAGTGTTGCACAAAACCAAGTTGTGCTAGCGGTTCTATGCCTATAATCTATAACACTGGGTTGTATCTAACTCGGACACCCCCAAACTCAGCCCTCCAGATGTTTTGAGACTACAATTCCCATCATCCCTGACCACTGGTCCTGTTAGCTAGGGATGATGGGAGTTGTAGTCCCAAAACATCTGGATGGCTGAGTTTGGGGATGCCTGAATTAAGTTATTCTCAGGGGAGACCTACTGAAATTAATGGTTCTAAGTTAGTCATGTCCATTCATTTTAGTGGGTCTACTTAAATTGCATAACCTCCAACATTTCCCCAATGAAAATATGGACATCCCATTCCATAATGATAATTTTAGTATTTATACCCTACACATCTTACTGGGTTGCCCCAGCCACTTTGGGCAGCTTTCAACATTTACAGGATTGCCTTCAGATGGCTCCAGGGTCAGATAACTCCAGACCCCCCAACATTTCTCCAGTGAAAATGGGGACATCCTACCATAACCATCAATGACCCACTGGGCAATGGATATGGGATACAATATAGAATTAAATCTCTGGGAGAAACTTTGGAAGAATTATTTGAAATTCACTGCATGCTACACACTGAAGCAGAACGATATGAAAATGATTCATAGATGGTACTGAACTCCAAGTAGATTGGCTAAGATGTATAATATGGAATTGGACTTGTGTTGGAAATGTAAAGAAGTAGAAGGAAACTTTTTTCACATGTGGTGGACATGCAAAGCAGTTAAAGAATATTGGGAAATGATATATAATGAGATGAAAAAAATGTTTGAAATAACTTTTTCCCCCAAACCAGAGGCATTTCTGCTAGGAATTGTTCGGACAGATGTTCCCAGGAGTCAGAAAAAAATTATTTATGTATGCAACAACAGCAGCTCAGATTTTGTTAGCCCAAAAATGGAAAGTGAGAGAGGTCCCTAGATAGGAGGATTGGCAATTTAAGATGACAGAATATGCAGAGTTAGCAGGTCTAACAAGTAGAATAACAGAACAAGAAGAACAGGCATTGAAAGAGGAGTGGAAATTTTTTATCGAATATATTGAAAATAATTGTGCACAGTTAAAAACACTGGCAGTATTAAAGTAATTCAACAGTATAACATATTTTGAAGTGATGTAAGAAAGGTAAATTGAATTAGATGGATATATTAAAATACACAGCAAGTCAAACGAACCTTGGAAGGGGAGGGCGAGAAGTCAATGAATGTTTCATATAATAAAAGATGTTAAATCTGAAGTAAAATTTAATAAAAATTATATATATAAAGTAAAATAGGGATACTTGGGGGTCTGCAATCGCTGTATACAACTCACTGATCTTAACTTGATAAGTAATGGCTATCATCTTTTTGAAATTTCATTGAAATATGCAGACAGTGTTTATCTGAGGAATCTTTGAAGAAGCCATTCAGATTATAACATATGTAACTTTTTGTTTTCACTATTTATCGTCTGCGCTAATTGAAAAGTTTTGCTGACTAGTAATAGCTCTTTTAAGTCAGAATGAAGGATGAGAGAAGAAACTAAAATGATAAGTAAGGCAAAAGAGCATATGAAAATATGGCTCTGTTATGGAGCCATATGGCTCTAGATGGGGACCTTATGTGGCAAACAGGTCATAAAGATCTGATTTCCCCCCCTGTGAGTTTTTGGCACTGTATCTCTCACACCTTCCTGTTTTTTCAGTCATGGATATTTGTTGCTACTCTTCTTCATGCCACCCACATCAGTAGGTGTGCTTTGTTCATCTGGGCAACTTTCCCAATATTAATTATCATGCATGGGAGTCCACTAACTAGTCCCACTAGCATAAGCCCATGCAAAGACTTCTGCCAGCGCAGTGGGGCTTTCTCCCTGAAATTGGCTCTTGGGGGTTGGGAGAACTCCCCAGAACAGCGCACAGGTAGAAAAGAGGGGGGAATCATAACATCTGACAAGCTGAAAAACTTGCACTGACAGAACACTTACTATAGAACTACATTGAATTCCTTCCCATGTTTCACAACAGGCAAAATTGAACTAAGTCCCCTTCCCCCCCAAAAAAAACCAACTAGAGCAGGGATTGGGAACCGACTGCCCTCCAGATGTTCTTGAACTATCACTTCTGCCGACTGGTAATGCTGATGGGGGCAAGAGTTAAAATCCAAGAACATCTGAAGGGCCAGAGGTTTCCCAACACTATGGGTAGGCAAACTAAGGCCCAGGGCCTGGATCCGGCCCAATCGCCTTCTAAATCCGGCCCGTGGATGGTCTGGGAATCAGCGTGTTTTTATATGAGTAGAATGTGTCCTTTTATTTTTAAAATGCATCTCTGGGTTATTTGTGGGACATAGGAATTTGTTCTTTTCCCCCCTTCAAAATATAGTCCAGTCCCCCACAAGGTCTGAGGAACAGTGGACTGGCCCCCTGTTGAAAAAGTTTGCTGACCCTTGCCCAACACTGTTCTCAAGGTAGTAAACCTTGATGGTCCTTGGCATTTCAGAAGATGCAAATAAAACCAGTGGTACACTGGTGCTCTCTGGGCCAAAGCAACACACCTAAAACTGGAACCATGCCAGGGGTAGGGAACCTACAGGCCTTCAAATGTGGTTGAACTCCCATCATCCTCAATACTCAAATGCTGGGAGCTGTATTTCAGCAACATCTGGAGGGCCACAAATTCCCCAGCCCTGGTATCGGGAAAGTGACAAACCTCAGAAGAATACCAGGTCCTTTAAAAAGTTTTTAAAAACCAGGTTGTAAACTTCATGGAAAAAGCCGAGTGAGAAATGAACCAGCCACCTAACACTTCTAAGCTGAGCATCCAATGGGAAACAAGGGACCACAGCCCACACTCTTGTTACTGGGTAGTCTCAGTATAAGTCAAGGCCCAAAAGGGTAATGAGACTTAAAGTCTCTGTCATCCATTTGTGCTCTCTCGACTTCAGGGCAGGCTGAGTCATAAGGAAGAATGGGGAACTTGCAGTCGGGACTCTCAGCCTATGGTCTTTGCATGCTCCGCAAATAACAACAGGGCTCCCCAAACATCAAATCTGTGTTATGTTTCAGATGAGAGGTAAAGTTCACTTTCAAGGAGGGACAAATGTCCGCATGAAATGAAAAGAAGAAGTGAACTGCACCACAAACACACAGACTTGCAGTGTTGCTCTGACTGTTGTTTGGTCTGACTCAGTGCAAGGCAGTTTCCTTTGTTTCTTTGCTCAGAGGTAAGTCCTACTGAATCAAACAGGGCTTATTCTCTGGTCAGTGGGGTTAGGATTGTAGCCTAACAATGTGAAACAACAGTTTTGCCCTCAACCGTGTCTCCCATTGACCGTATCAAGGATCTTAAAGCTATTCTTGAGACAACAGTACCCTAGCCTCAGCATGCCGGAGGTGGAAATCAAATAATAATAACAATAATAATATTTATTTATTTATTTATACCCCGCCCATCTGGCTGGGTTCCCCAGCCACTCTGGGCAGCTTCCAACAAAAGATTAAAAATACAATAAAACATCAAACATTAAAAACTTCCCTAAACAGGGTTGCCTTCAGGTGTCTTCTAAAAGTCAGATAGTTGTTTCTTTCCTTGATGTCTGATGGAGGGGGGGGGGGCGTTCCACAGGGCAGGCACCACTACCAAGAAGGCCCTCTGCCTGGTTTCCTGTAACCTCACTTCTTGCAGTGAGGGAACAGCCAGAAGGCCCTCGGAGCTGGACCTCAGTGTCCGGGCTGAACGATGGGGATGGAAATGCTCCTTCAAGTATACTGGGCAGAGGCCATTTAGGGCTTTAAAGGTCAGCACCAACACTTTGAATTGTGCTCGGAAATGTACTGGGAGCCAATGTAGGTCTTTCAGGACTGGTGTTATATGGTCTCGGGGACCACACCCAGTCACCAGTCTAGCTGCTGCATTCTGGATTAGTTGTAGTTTCCGGGTCACCTTTTGAAAGCTCCCATATGTAAAGCAAGCAAAGCAAAGCAAAGCAAAGCAAAGCAAAGCAAAGCAAAGCAAAACAAAACAAAACAAAACAAAACAAAACAAAACAAAACAAAACACACCTCCCTGCAAGTAGAAACCTGGCCTTCAGGGACCATACTGGATTAGAACTCCCCACCTCATTCCTCTTTAAGCAACCTCAGTGCACAAGCTCCTGCTCATGTGTAAGGGCACAATAAGGGCAGCTATGTAACTGAGCTATGCACACATAGTAGAGACAACCATGTGAAACACAATGCCAGGGACTGGGCTTAAAAGTACGGACCTCCTCCCACATAAATACAGCTATGGCCTGCATGCAGGGATGTCAGGTGGCAAGGAGCCTGTCCTGCTCAGATTTATCACTGCATTTGCACCCAAACTCCCACTTGGCCAGCCCACAACAGTGGTGGCAAATGGTGGCAGCAACAGCAGCATGGTGGTGGTTGTAGATAAGAGGACTGATATGTCATGGGCTGGTTTCTTGCGCACACCTATAACGATACTACATCCATAGTCACTAGCCATATTGGTTCTGAATCCCCTGTATGATTTCATTAAGGTGAAATTCCGGTTGCATCTTTTATAGCAAAATACTGTACTTGTCTATTGAGAAATGAGTCTGGATGAATTGTGACTGTTTCCACATAAGCTAGTATATGTAGCTGTCGATAGGATTTGTTGTGGAGCAGCAGAGCTGCCCTTCCCACATTAGTATTACCGCAGCTTACATAGTCAAGGCTGGAGTACAGTGATAGCAAGGTCAAGGGTGTGTGGACACACAGCAGCAGAGCCAATCCAGCATTACTACTAGTGCGTCTGCCTAGCCCTGACCTCGCTACCATTTGGCTTGGTCCCATCCAGGTGAGATGCAAAGACACTGGTGTCAGAAGGGTGACTCCACCCCAATGCACATGCTTCAAACAGGATTCTGTCTGTGGAACAAAGGTGGTTTATTTTATAGAAAACACTCAATTAATTAAGGCTGATTTGTAAGTTCTAACTTCCTTTTTGAAATTAAGCAATATCAGAGAGCAGGGCCGTCTTACCCATAGTTGCTAGGGATGTGGGGCACCCGAGCGCCAGGCTCTCAGGAGCACCAAGCCAAGAGTCCAGGGCCCAAGAGTTGAGTCCGGGGAAGAGCCCACCCGTCGGTCAGAGCGCCATGGTGGGCTTTTCTGCTGCAGGCGGCTCTGCGCCACGAGTTTGGGGGTGACCGAGCCAGCAAGACGCTGAGGTGGCCAGCTGGCTCCGCCCTTCTGTGCACCTGGGACTGGGCTACCTGGGAGGGGGGCCGCCGGGCGGATCTTTGCACCCCACTGCTGCCATCTATTGAGATCAAGCAGGCTCATTCACTGTACACTTTTTGGTGCCTGATAAAAACATCCTGGTTTAGACAACCCTACTCAGGTGCTTAGAAAACATGCTAAAATGTTTTAGCACTTTAACTTTTGTATGGTTTAAAGTATGTTTGTGAATTTTTCATGATTTTCTTGTTTTATCTTTTTGCAAAACACTTTGAAGTGTCACACAATCAAGTGGTATATAAATTTAATGAAATAAATACATAAGTTCAGTGCTTTTTTTCTGGGGGGGAATCTAACAGGAGAGGAAACAATTTTTTTAAAAAATGTTTCTTCTCTAGCACGGTGAATTGTCAGTTCTGTTGCTAACCCCGATGGCGGCCTCATTTCCTGTCATGGTGTTTCTTGTGTCTCAGACGGAAGCGAGCGTTTAATGTGTGAAGTAGGAGTTGGAATCTAGCATGGTGATTGGTCAGTTTCGTTGTTACCACCTCCAATGGCAGCTTCATTTCTTTCCCCAGTGATTTTCTTGAGTCAAAATGAGAGTACCCCTAAACATTTTTTTTAAGAAAAAAAAAGCACTGCATAAGTTGATGATGCTCTTGGTGCTTTTTAAGTTTTTATTTGCAAATACAGTAGTACCTCGGGTTACATACGCTTCAGGTTACAGACTCCGCTAACCCAGAAATAGTACCTCAGGTTAAGAACTTTGCTTCAGGATGAGAACAGAAATCCCATGGCGGCAGCGCGGCAGCAGCGGGAGGCCCCATTAGCTAAAGTAGTGCTTCAGGTTAAGAACAGTTTCAGGTTAAGAACCGACCTCTGGAACGAATTAAGTACGTAACCAGAGGTACCACTGTATGCTAAATTGCATAAGGGCCTGTAGTTTGAGGGCAAGAAAATGTGTCCCATTTGTGTGACTTTGGAAGTCTGAACTTTGGCACCAATGAAATGAACAAATGTTATTTATTTGTTTTAATCTTTAAACCAAACATGCATTCAGAAATACAGATGTGAATGTATCAAAGATTTCAACATTGTTAGGAATGGTAATACATTTTTGGAGAAATGAAAAATCAGAAGAGAGAAAAACAGTAGGCAAAGGAAGATTTCATAAGCATCTCTACCCTTTTTTGAAATGAATCAGCATTTCAAGAAAACTAATTTAACAATCATAAAGCTACTTTTGAACTATTTAGTTAGCATGGTGAACTAAATAACAAAGAGTAGATAAGAGAAAATGTGAGGACAACCTTCATTAGAACACTAAATAATCCAGATCTCAACTTGGATTAGAGAAAAATTTTTCCAAACAGGAAAGGATCAGAGTAAGTTCTTTGTAGAGCTCAGACCTTAAAAGTTACTAGGTGGCAAAAGAGGGGCCAAACCCACAGGCAAATATCTGAGAGAGGACTCACTGTCCTCTGCCAGAGCTGTTCCATGAAGCCATCTTTTTCACTCTCCCAAAAGCTCCAAATTGTTCATCTAAGAAGAACACTAAGCCATTACTAAGAAATCATATGTAATGGAGAGAGGCAACTATGAATATTCTTGCAGAACGTACCATTTTCAGTTCCTATGAAAATTCTGGGACAATAAGAAACCCTGAGTATCTTTAGTAATATATCTAATTCCCGGTAAAACAAAACAGCTGGTAAGATACTCTTTATGACAATACCTTGGCCTTCTTTAGATCAGAGGTGAGAGACAAAGTAAGAGCATGAGATACCAAACCCAATGATTTAGGAAGTGCAGGAATGCTTCCGGTGGGATGTCTGCCAGTGGTAGCCAGCAGAAGGCCCTGAAATGGGGCAATATGTAGGTACAGAAGGAGTGAGCCAGTCCAGGATCTGTTGGATCCCAAACCAATCTCACTGCCATCATGTGACAGCAAAGTGGACTTCCTAGCACAATGACCTGGAGGCACTGATGTTCCATTAAGACCCATTTATGGAGGGGAAAGGAATGGAATGGAAGGTTTGGAATGCCTAAGGCAGGGGTCAGCAAACTTTCTCAGCAAGGGTCCGCTCCACTGTCCCTCAGACCTTGGGGGGGGGCAGACTGTATTTTGGAAAAAAATATGAATGAATTCCTATGTCCCACAAATAACCCAGAGATGCATTTTAAATAAAAGTACACATTCTACTCATGTAAAAACATGCTGATTCCCTGAGCATCTGCGGGCTGGATTTAGAAGGCGATTGGGCTGGATCCGGCCCCCAGGCCTTAGTTTGCCTACCCATGGCCTAAGGTCTTTAACGTGAATACTTCTGCATGTTGAATCTGTGGCTGAACAACAGCAGATGGTTGAGACATCCCTAGGACAGAAGAACATGGAAAACCACCACAACCACTTTCCTCACTCTTGCTGTACAGATTTAGGGTCAAGAATGGGCAGGATAAGCTGGAGGTTTGCTTTTGATGAGGGAGTGGAAGCCTGCCACACACCAATCCCCTCTCCAGGGCAAGAAACTAGAGGTGTCACCAGAATCTGAGCCAAGCAAATGCCCCTTCTCAGCAAGGTGGAAAGCAAGCCTACTATGTGAAGCTGTGCTTGATTTAATTCTAATCACACTTCCATCCTCCACCATTTGCTACCCTGTTCCCTGAGAGGAAAATCACCTGGTGAGGGACAAGAACGTCCCCCCCCCCCAAAGATGAGAGGGTCCTTTTACCATCACTCCTCCAGCTGTTTTCAGAGATGCCACCAGTGTAGAAGAATTCAGGTTGCGTAGACAGAGAATCCCAAGTTACAGTCAGATCTTTTTCTGGAGAAACTTGATTGTATGGTGGATTACTAAAAAATACTTCCTGTTAGCAGCAGAATTTATTGCATACATACATACATACATACATACATACAAGCCACACTTCTTTCCCCCACCTTGGTTAAAATCAGACATCGGTTAAAATCAGACATCCAGTTGTTGTCATGGACACTCAATAACTTGCATCATCATAATTTATTCTTTATATGCCACCCATCTGAATAGGTTGCTGCAGCCACTCGGGGCGGCTGCCAACAATTTATAAAACCACAGTAAAACATCAAACATTAAAAACTTCCCTATACAGGGCTGCCTTCAGAGGTTTTCTAAAAGTCGGACACTGTCCTGTCCTGAGCCAGTGTAGTGTAGTGGTTAAGAGCGGTATAGTAGTCTCGTAATCTGGTGAACCGGGTTCGCTTCTCCGCTCCTCCACATGCAGCTGCTGGGTGACCTTGGGCCAGTCACACTTCTCTGAAGTCTCTCAGCCCCACTCACCTCACAGAGTGTTTGTTGTGGGGGAGGAAGGGAAAGGAGAATGTTAGCCACTTTGAGACTCCTTAGGGTAGTGATAAAGCGGGACATCAAATCCAAACTCTTCTTCTTCCGTTTGGACCAGTTTTGCTTGTTTTATAGTGGTTTTATCTTGTTTTATATGATATTGTGGTAACCCATTCAGGGACTTTGTGGTAAAGAGTGGGCAAGATATCATATACAGTGGTACCTTGAGTTACAAACGCCTCAGGTTACAAATGCTTCAGGTTACAAACTCCGCTAACCTAGAAGAGTTACCTCGAGTTGAGAACTTTGCCCCAGGATGAGAACGGAAATTGTGTGCTGGCGGCGCAGCGGTAGCAAGAGGCCCCATTAGCAAAAGCATGCCTCTAATTAAGAACAGTTTAAGAACGGACCTCCGGACCAAATTAAGTTTCTTAACTAGTGGTACCACTGTAAACAGTTTCCTCAGTTTCATGTACTCCTGTGAATCTGGGAAGCTTCTGAATCTCCCCCCAAAAATATACTTCCTTCCTCACACTTAGGTCTTGATCCATGTTGTGAAGGTGCTTTCACCATGTATATAATAGCATCCTTGTAAAACTGCCAAGTAGGGACTTAAACCACAGAGCCTAGGGCTTGCCGATCAGAAGGTCGGCAG
The DNA here is from genome assembly GCF_964270895.1 of Podarcis filfolensis. Classification (NCBI taxonomy): domain Eukaryota; kingdom Metazoa; phylum Chordata; class Lepidosauria; order Squamata; family Lacertidae; genus Podarcis; species Podarcis filfolensis. Next base: position 75,104,092 of record NC_139605.1, on the reverse strand, counting down.
TTCGAATCCCCACGACGGAGTGAGCTCCCGTTGCTCGGTCCCTGCTCCTGCCAACCTAGCAGTTCGAAAGCATGTCAAAGTTCCGGCGGGAAGATAAACGGCGTTTCTGTGCGCTGCTCTGGTTCGCCAGAAGTGGCTTAGTCATGCTGGCCACATGACCCAGAAGCTGTACGCCGGTTCCCTCGGCCAATAAAGTGAGATGAGCGCCGCAACCCCAGAGTCGGTCACGACTGGACCTAATGGTCAGGGGTCCCTTTACCTTTACCTTAAAACTGCCAAACAGAGACTCTTATTCTTATTATTAGAATTTATATAGTGCCCTGTACCCACAGGTCACAGGGCAGTTCACAAGATAAAATTACAATATAAAAACGTAAGTATGCTTCTCTTGTTCCTTATACAGTAGTTGTCACAGCTAATAATTAGCTGTTGGATTATTATTATTATTAATTTTGTTTAACTATGAAATAGTTCCATTTCCTCCTTCAGCCAGAAACTTCTCTTTCTATCTCTTTATCCAGTATTAGTATTATTAACACAGTTCAGAACTCCAGGAGAGCTAATATAATTTCCCAATGAATGTCATTATTTTTAGTCAAAAAGGGAACAGCTGACAAATTTTCCTAATTGTGGGAGGCTGATGTAACAAAGCTTGCATGGTTTGTAAAACAGTTCTTAATGCTATTGAAATGCGAAGCCAGTTATGCTTTGACTAGGTTTGACAATGTCATAAGGAAGCAGGATAAAATTGAGGTTTTGTCTGCTGTCCTCCAAATTTCCCTGTAAAAATTTGTGATGTCACAGTGGAAAACTAGCCTCTCACATGGAGATCTTAATAAGACCTATGCTTTCATATATGAGTGGAAAATCCACCCTATGGATCACAACAAACTTTCTAAGAATCCAGGAAGTTCCACTCTCACAAAGAAGCCGAAGGATATGTGAGGCTGACTCTGAATTCATCTACAAGTAGGAAATGCATTGTTATGTGCTGTAATAACAACCAGAACAAAGCCTATATATGTATATATGAGGTCATAATCCACAAATTGCGTAAGCTTCCCCTCAGTCTTATTTTTTTATTGGAGCTTTTTCATAATACATTACAATAAAAAGCAAACCAATCTAAACGAAAACAGAAAGAGGAAAAGGAAAAGGAAAATGCCAAGTCCTCTCTCAAAAGTAGCTCTTAACTCTTGTCTCACACAGAAAGTGGGGACCCTCCCAGCTCTCACCTTGGAGTTCTCCTTTATTCTCTCATCCTACCACCCTGGGAGATCTGCTCTTCCCAGCCTCTCACTCAGGGTCCTTCACCAACCAACCATTACCTTCATATGTGTATAATACCAATAGTGAGGTGTATAATACCAGTAGTAGAGGGCACTAAAAATGACAAAAAGAAAAGAAAGAAGAAGAAGAAGAAAGAGCAGGATAAAAATAATGAATGAATGAGAGAAGAAAAGAGAAAAAGAAGCAAGAGAAATAAACGGCCTTCCAATTCTCAGTCAGCTGCATACAAAAATATGTTCAAAGTATTCATTCCAGGATGACATCCAACTGTTCCTCCTTCCACTAAGCAATATTTCCCCTATCTTCAGACCAAACGTCTCAAATCCATTCATTTTCCCTTCCACACAAAGACGGGGGCTGCCAGGCCATGGAACAACCCTGAATGGTGTCCTGGTGGGATTTCCCCATCAGATCTGCATCAATGGGGGCATACTCTCACCAGGATTGACCCTGATGGAGATATCAGCCAGCAACCAGGTTGACTGGACACATGCCCAGTGCCTATGCAAAATCCAATCTACACCTGTAGTTAATAAAGTTGTGGCCAGTGCTTTTTTTCTAAAAAAATATGTTTGGGGGTACTCTCATTTTCCTACTCATATTGAAATACTGCCCTTCAATGAGGCCAAACTTAGATTCACAAAATGTCTACCCCTGCATCCCCCCAGAAAAAGCACTGGTTGTGGCCATTTCAATTCCAAGTCGGCTTCATGTCTTTCTTACCAAATATACACCCCCTTGGGGATCACTGGCTTGCTATGCTATGACCCATGATGTAACTTTTTAAAAATAATAATCTTGTTTCATGATTAAATCTTTACTTCCCAGTTCCTCTCAGGTCATATTGTTGCATATTATCAGCTATTTATGGCTGAAGCAAACCATTATTTTCCTCATTATGTGTAGCCACAAGACAGTGATTAACCAGTAGTCCAGCCAGGGCTGGGACAAAATATGTTGCTGCTGAAAGTGAAAGCACTCCCCTGTTCCCCCAATTCCATGTACAGAAGTCAACTGGACTGCTAGCGGAACTATAGTTCACTGGTAATGGGACAGGAGGTAGCAGGAAAACTTGAAGGATGTAGGGCAGCCTACATGGCACACACAGAGAGCTCTCTCCAGCTGCTTGCTTCTGCTCCCACACCCAGGACCTGCTACCTGAGGCCCATACGTCACTCTACCTAATGGAAGGGTTGGTCTGATGAATCATGTGCCCACTTACCTCAAGGGCAATGCCAATATGTAGGGAGGTGGGTGGCGTTATCAATTCCTGGCATTTGCAGGTAAGGCTGGGAAAGACTCCTATTCCTATAAGTCAGCACAGTGAACCAGATATGGCCAGGAAAGTTCAAGCTATGCTTTGCCTTCTGTGCTTATACAAGTTGCATTCAAATTATCAGTGCTAAATATAGTGCCACATCAACATTTAGTCATTCACATTGTTCTTCAGAAATTAACATGTTACATACTTTAAATGTTTTCACATTATCCTAGATACCATAGATAGTTTCTGATTGCAAAAGGGGGGAAAAGATTTGCAAATGACATAATGTATCCTATATTTGAGTTTTATTTCCTCTTGTTTTTATCCTGAGCCAGAAAATTCCTTATCTATTGCATAGTAGTATATTCACTGTTTTCCATTTCTCTTATTCATAATATATTCTGGATTTCCGATGAGGTCACGCTAATGTTTCTTCTGATTGTGTTTTTGAAGTCTGCAAGAGAATGAAGTAGGAAAGGAATTTCCTGTGCACAGCATAAATGTCCATCAAATAATCCAATTTCCTCTTCAGTGATTACTTGTGAGTCCCAACTTTTACTCTGTGGTTTCTTCACCAATTAAATTGTATTGCTTCTAAAACAGGAAGTGAGTCCACGTGTTTGTTTTTATGTGGCACTGTGGTTAAGCAAGGTATCTGGTTTCGGGATTTAAACATATAAAAGGCAAGCAACTCTTGGCTTCATTCATAGATTTGGATTCACAGTAGCCACACACCACTTCATGACAGCTGGTTGCAGTTGAAAAGGTAAGGATGCATTTTGTTTTTCTTGCACTTTATGACTCTGTATTAACAGGTACATCCAAGGTGATGCTGGTAGTGTAAAATATTGCAAAAGTAATAGGACAACCTTAAGGATATTGGTCCAGGAGGTATCCAAAATGTTTAAAACTAATACATTTTTCTCTATGTAGCTATTAAAACTGTCAGTGATAGCCTTATGATTTAAATACATCAGGGAAGTATAGAAGTGATCCAGAATGCTGCACTGTTACAGTGAAGCACATTTGAGAAGCTGTTTGTGGCTCACGTTCCTTAACATTTTGTAACTTCAAGAAGGCGCACTTAGGTAATCTGACAGGCTATTTATCTATGTAAATAAGTGGCTAACAAAACAGATAAAAGCTTAATATTATTTTGTTAGAGATGCTTTCACTTATGCTACATACGCTCTTCCAGCTAAGTAACTAGTAAAAAACATAATGGTTAGTTAGATATATTATTAAACTTTGTTTTATAAAAAGAGCACTGTGTGGAGGGAGAGGAGAGGGGAGATTGTTCCATCTGGTAGTAAGTAAAAATGCTTACACTGATGAAATGATTATATTAGTGTGATTGTGAATTCCTTGCTATGTGTTTGGCTAATATAGAAGTCTCTATGTGCTGTCTATAAACACTTGAATGTAAGCTGATGGGCACCCTAATCCAGCAGCATCCTAAACAGAATTGGTTTATCCATTGTCTTGGAAATTTCCTAAATAGTCTTTTAAAACACGTCTTCATTAATCAATAAATTTTTCTATTTTTATTTTCAGATGCTGCTTATAATGCAACTTTTTAAAAGCTTTATTTTAAAGCACTTATTCAAAGTACTGTTTGCAGAACTGAACAAGAAGTAATTTTTATGATAAATTGGATAAAATACTATTTAGCACATCAGTGTATTTTATGCAGATCATCCCGTTTTAGACCGAATTTTATCCTAAGCCTACATCTAGTGAATTTTTGTGCATAAATTCATTTACACTATGCAGATCACCCAGACATCTTGTTTTAGACTGAATTTTAACCTGCGTCTAGTGCATTTTTGTACGTAAATTCATTTACACTTGTGTTTCAATATAAGCAGGCACTTCAGTCCTTCAGCATTACATTAAAAAACGGTATTCTGCTCAGTTGAGTCAGCCAATGAAGTTGAGGGAATGCCTCAAATAAATAAAGCCATGAATTTTCACAAGCCATAGTCTACAAATATCTAGGCCACTTATGTTGCGTCCTTTACAAGTGCAATAACCAGTCATTCATTACTCCGTTCCTTATATAACTTTTTATGTTCCTTTCATTCACAGATGGCATGCCTTTTGCTCATTCTAATTTCTGTCCTGGGCCTGATTATTCATTCAGAAGGAAAAACAGAAGAAATAAACAATAGTGAGTAATCTGTATCAGCAAGCTGAACTAGCATTTCTGAACTGTATAACCAGAATCCAAGGCACCGTGGCGTGTTTTGGATTTGCATCGTGGCTTATCAGCTGCAGCAGACAGTGATTAAAGATTGGAAGACCTCTGGAAAGAGGCTTCAGAGATTGCCCTTGGGAAGTGTAAAACAATCTGATTCATCAGCCCCAGACCACAACACAGCTATCCATCTGATTACTCACTTCTCCAGGTTTTATCATGCAGATTCAGTTCAAAAATTATGGGGGAAATGTGTTCAGAAATCGTATTTCATGGAGAACTACACTGAAAAGCAAAGGGGGGAATGTTTTAGGGGGAGAATGTATGTAAAATGTGTACAGAATGCATACAATTTACATGCATTTTTTAGTTCACACAAAAATGGAGCAAAACTGGTCCATAATGTGGAAATGAAATAAACTGACCCTTCTCTCCATACATATACTAACCCTAACCATAAGTATGGGTAAAGGGACCCCTGACCATTAGGTCCAGTTGTGACCGACTCTGGGGTTGCGGCGCTCATCTCGCTTTATTGGCCAAGGGAGCCGGCGTACAGCTTCCGGCTCATGTGGCCAGCATGACTAAGCCGCTTCTGGCGAACCAGAGCAGCGCACGGAAATGCCGTTTACCTTACCTAAATACTAGGAGTACAGTTGCTGATCTTCTACAAAACTATATGAGATAGCCCTGGAAGTTTCTGCAAGTCTCATGTAAGAGCTGACATCAAAACTACTCAATTCTCTATTCACAGTTCTCTGTGAAACCAAAAGTGTCAGTCCATTTCAATCAGAGAACAGAAAGGCTCATAGCAGACTCTATACCAGCAGCAAACCTCAGAGAGTCTGAGTAGCCAGTTCACACACAAAATGAAAGGAGGGGAAAACCTGAACAAGATATCAAGGGTATAATAAACATTTGTTCATGTTCATTCATCCTGCAAAATAGACAAATTGGTTTCCAAAAGTATTATTCATTATTTTGTCATTTATTAAATTTGTATACCGCCCCATACCTGTAGATCTCAGGGCAGTATACAAATGAAAGGCCAGTTTTGAAAAGCTTTTGAAACGTTTGCCAGTGAAGTAAAGAGCAGAATAATTTTAAGTGTTTATCATAATCGTAAAAAGTCTAGTGTATTGCAGTGCAGCATGTTTGAATCCATATTGTTTCCCAGAGAAATGAAACCTAAAATGCCATTCACTGTAATTTCTATATTTTCAGATATTCATCTTCTAAGGTAATATGAATTCCCATAATTAGGCAAAATCAGTGTTGGGAACCCATGTTTGCTCAAGTAACATGTAGTTCTGATCACCAAGTAGTAAGACAATTTTTACCACACATCAGCTTGCAATCCGAAGCAATACGGTGTAGCAGAATGGATGAAAAAAAACGTGGTCTGTCTGTGAAGTGCACCTTGACTCCTTGCTTGTTACAGCAGGTGGATGAGGAGGATTGATGAAATAAATGAAGAAAAGTAGTGGCTGTCTCCTCTCCTGACTGGGAGACAAATTTAAATATGCAAGAGGGGATTTCTGGGTTGCGACTTGGGAATGTACACAGCATCAAGGTACCCTGGCTGCCTTTTCCCAGGAGCCAAGGTGTATAGTGGCAAGGAAGAGTGGAAACTCGCCCTGTTTTATTCTCCAGACATACAGCAGTAGTTTCCTCACACGGAATGAAAACCATTGCAGTGGAAGATTCTACAGCTAAATGTCTGTGAAAGTAATTTACAGTACTTGTGTTTTGTAAAGACAGTATGTGCAAACAAACCATGGAATTTGAATTGTATGCCACAAAGGGGGTGGGTATTCAGATGGACATTTTCCAAGCTGCAATTTAACACATTTTGCACTTCAGTACTTAGTAAGCTGGTTGTCTGTAACACCTTGCCAAATGTTTTTTTAAAAAATTCCGAAAAGCAATGTGGGCTAAAAATGGTGGTTGACATCCATGCGAAGTATTCTCATTGGCCAGAAATATGCTAATCCAACTAGACACCCATCAGCACAACCTCATGAAATTCCTCTGAAGCAGCTTCCTTCCATTCAACTGATTCAGATGGACCGCTTAAAGCAGTGATGGCCAAACTTGGCCCTCCAGCTGTTTTTAGACTACAACTCCCATCATCCCTAGCTAACAGGACCAGTGGTCAGGGATGATGGGGATTGTAGTCCCAAAACATCTGGCGGGTCAAGTTTGGCCATCACTGTCTTAAAAGAAAACCACATCTTCATATGTATGTGCTTCTTTTGGTCTAAGTTTCCATTTAAGTAATAATAATAATAATAATAATTTATTATTTATACCCCGCCCATCTGGCTGGGCCTCCCCAGCCACTCTGGGCGGCTTCCATAAAAAAGTCTTTCAATTATATCAGTAAATCTAAAAATGAAGTTGATTTATTAGTATTTTCCAGGAGGATGGTACCTTTCTGTTGGGCTCACCATTCTTTCCTTTCCACTTTTCCTTTTTGCAATATTCAGTGCACTTTGTGGAAGCCACAGCACTACCTGAGAAAATAACGCTCACCTGCAATACATCTAAGGAGCCAAGTGCATTGGTTTATTGGGTGAAAAATATGAAATTGGAAGGAAATGGCAAGAGTTTGGAAAAAACCATCCGGGGATACCCAGATGCTGGCAAATACGTTTGTAGGAGCAACACCACAGATGCTATTTTAAGTTACAGTACCGTGTATATTAATAAGAAAAATGACAACGGTGAAGTAGCTGAGTCAATTCTCAGTCCTTTCAAAGGTAAGCCTGTGCGCAATCTATTTTAATTATACACAGAACGCCCATCAGTACTGCTATGTAAGAAGCAAGGTGCAAAAAGAATAAGAAAAATGATTCTGCCATTGTTGACTATTGTATATCATTAAACAGGCAGCTCAGCAGCATGATACTAGGTATGCCCTCCAACCACAAGATCCAGTTTGGATCCTGATTTGGTGCTTCAAAAGGCAACATGCTTTGATTCAGAGCACTTGGGATGCCCTTGTTGGAAGTATAGTTTTTTTACTTTCTGAAATATGGCAACCCTAGATTACATGCAAATAGATTGAGGGTGTGTGTGTGTGCTGGGCACCTTTGGATTTTGATATATACATTTAATTTTAAGGAAATTTATATAACTTTTAAAAAATTGGGGGCAGAATTGAATTAAATTGACAGCTGTGGTAATCCCTTTTTAGGGGATGAAGCCTGGCAAAATTCAGGTGGATAATCAGCAGTTTTCTACAGCTTTGAGGCAGTTTTTAAAAAAATCATTTAATCTTCCTCTTTGTCTCATGGCCAATTTGTATGAAAATAGCACATATGAAAGAAATACATTTAGATAAGAAACTTGCTAAATTACAGATAGATAGGCTCAGGTTTTTTGTGTAAAGTACCTTTTAAAATTTATTTTGGTCCTGTCAGTTTATCAGTAAAAACTGGTTATGAATATAGTAGCCATGAGTAGCTACCAGGATCTGTTTTCCCATCATTTCCCATCCCCATCTCACTTAAATGAATGCTGCTTTTGAAACTTTGTGTACGTACGCCATGCTCTAAAATGTGTTGTCTGTTTTGCTGCTCTTAGATGTGTTAATTCTTTGTTTCATTCTAGAAGAAAGCAATAGACCCTACTTCAAATGTACAGCAAACAATTACTCTGGGGACTTCAAGTGCTTTTGGAAACCACTCGAGCAGAATTCAAATTTGAACTTTACAATTAAGTAAGATACTGTTCTCCCTCCCCCCCCCCAATTGTTTCAAGCAACATTTCGTAGAGAATAGGCCCAAGAAATTATTGTACTATTGAGGGTGAAGCTTTTGTGGCAGAGAGTGCCAACGTGGTGAAATTACTCACCCATTAATTAAATAGATCTATAGGATAGAGAAAATACCATTTTCAGTGTCTTGGTGCTTCTTGGGATATTATTTTACAATAACTTCTGAGTTAGGAAGTTGTGCTTAGAACCTCACAGGGCTTCCTTTTATTTCCAAATCTCTTCTCCTAGATATTTCAATGAGAGTGAGAAATCTGGTAAATGATCGCAAATGGCTAATTGCTTTAGAGGAAGTATTTTTTTGGGTGGGGGACTTAATTTGATTGGAAGATAATAAGCTAAAAACATTTTGCAATAGCAATGATTTTCTGAAACAGTGAGCCTTGTGGTACCTTAAAGACTAACCTTCAAGTTTATTGTATAATAAGCATTTACATTTGTGAGTTAGAGGCTGCTATCATATACACAAAGTCTTAGCCTCAGTATACTATAGGGAGTTGTGACTAGTGGGACCAAAAGACTACAAAACACAAGGTATACCATCTCTAGGTAAAGGTAAAGGTACCCCTGCCCGTGCGGGCCAGTCGTGTCCGACTCTAGGGTTGCGCGCCCATCTCGCTTAAGAGGCCAGGGGCCAGCGCTGTCCGGAGACACTTCCGGGTCACGTGGCCAGCGTGACAAAGCTGCTCTGGCGAGCCAGCACCAGCACAGCGCACGGAAACGCCGTTTACCTTCCCGCTATAAAGTGGTACCTATTTATCTACGTGCGCTTAAGGGTGCTTTCGAACTGCTAGGTGGGCAGGAGCTGGGACCGAAAGACGGGAGCTCACCCTGCCGCGGGTTTCGAACCGCCGACCATACGATTGGCAAGTCCTAGGCACTGAGGTTTTACCCACAGCGCCACCCGCGTCCCTCGTATACCATCTCTATGGGATATCAATTCAAAGCTCAACTATGTACAGTGGCTATTCAGAACCTAGTATCTTCCTAGCTTTGTTGTGTTAACAACTGTAATCAGGGATAAATCCCTGGTTCCAATTAAGTCCCAACTTAATAGAATCAAACCTGCTGAAAATGTGAGCAAGCAATTCCAAGACACTAAAATTCCACCAAATACACTAAGCATGATTTACTTTTATACAGGTGCTATTTATATAGTGTACCCATTACTGTTCTGATGTAGGTGAGGGTGTTCTCCCAATTCATTCATGTTATAGCCACCAACTCAGCAGCTGCCTTTATGAGCACATAGTCTAAGGAATGCAGAGGACACAGGTGCAAAATGAGTTCATAATAACTTTGATTTAAACTGCAAGCGGAAGACCATTTTCACCAGCAAGGGAGCTCACCCTAAAACAGATTATTAGTACATTGTGAGTCAAAGAAACTGACATGGCAAACCAGATATTATGAATTTCTATGCCATTGCTCTTCTGTTGCTGAATAGCAGTGAAACTCTCAGAGTGTTCTGGGAAATTGAAATGTTTCCTTGCCAGCTTCTGAAAGTTGCCATTTCTGATGTCAGATATGCAGTTATGTATTCTTTACAGCAGGAATGGGAAACTTCTAGCTCTCCAAATGTTGCTTTAGGGCATAGAGCAGGGATGGGGTGCCTTTGGTCCTCCAGATGTCACTGAGCTACAACTCGCATCATCCCCAGACTGTTCATGCTTGTCAGAGCTATGCTTGTCAGAACCAATGAGAGTTTAGCAATGTTTAGAGGGCCAAAGGCTTCCCATTTGTGGTGTAGAGACACTGAATTGAAGTTGGAAATTGTTGGCAGATGGTAGATGATGCGACCACCCACAAAGAACTTCCTCTTGCCAGTATATCTCCTCTTAGAGGATGAGAAGGTGAATGAGCTAATGGTGGTATGGCTGATGTTGTCAGTTGTGTTCCTTGAAAGGATATGAGGACAGAGTCAGCATCTTGGTTTCTGGCACCGCGTAGTTCCTTCTAAATGATGACATACTTTATACAAATAGGCCCTAGTCCATGAAAACTGATGACGCAATAAATCTGACCTATTAGTTTTTGAAGTGCCAGAATACTCTTTCTTGCCGTATATTAAATTGGCTATCCCTCTGAGGAAATATTTTCTGAATACCTGCCCTGCATTAATGTGTTATTGCTGCTAAGGTTGGGAAATAGAGTTACAAAGTCATTTTTCTAAATTTGGGAGGAACTACCCATTCAATTCCATCTCTGTTTTGAATTCAGAGTCACATCAGGAAATGCAGTCTGTGATGTGCCCGTCGGACCAGAGGCAGGAATGTACACTGCTTCCTGCAGAAAAGGAATTCCCTGCCCATCCACTGAGGAGTACGAAGAAATTGGGATTGCTCTAGAGGTTTTCCATGGATTTGAATATGAAGAACATACTCACAACTTCTTCATCAAAGATATTTGTAAGTTATGCAAAAAGGTTTGGAATGGGGGTAGTGGTGGTGGTGAATAAATCACCGTCAAAGAAATTGGGCTAGATCCAGAGCAACATATTTGAACTTAGTTCCCATCAAAATTATTAGAATTTCACTGTCATGATTAACTTGCTGCATGGATTTCAATGGGACCTAAGTTCAATTAATTTACTCTGCATCTAGCCCACAGTAATATATAATCCTTCATCTGTAGCACATGGTGTTTTGGCGCTAGAAGGCAGCATGGGTTTTTCCATGAACCATCATTGAATTGCATCCTGATAAAAGGACTCTCATCTCCAAATCAATTTAAAAAGCAGGGTGGGGGGTATAGTAGTATTTTGAAAGAAGAACAATCCACCATAAATAATGACGTGGGAATAAATAATTAGATATCCAAATTCAGTGATTCCACATAAAGAGTGCTAAACAACCTAATTTGAGCAATTGTTTCTACATCTGGAAGGGCTTACTAACATACCTTTATTCACATACTGAATCCATTAGTTGATTCCTTATAAAACTTTCACCATCACTTTTGCTCATATAGTAATAGTGGTTAAAAGGGTATAAAATGTCAGGCACATCACTTGCTCTACAACGTACTTGAGTCATTTGGTGTGGTGATTCTGATCTTTTCTAATGATTACTGAGAGGCCAAACCCACCTCTGTTAGATGCCAGGGAGTAAGGCACACCCAAATCCAATAAAGAAACAAGGAAATGCAAAAACAAATAATTATTGACCTCAGTAACCTATTAGTAGCTTTTAATCTGCACTGCCGCTTGAGCTTGAAAGGAATAGATGAATCACTAAAGAAAGGTTTGCCAACCGTAATTATGTAGGCTATTCATAGCTTCCGTATTATTACTGCTAATTAGTATACTGTTCTAATGGTTACATTGTTGTAAGTTAATTGTAAGACGGTTAGTGGTGCACAGTGTGGTTAGAGAATTCCTCAAGCATATGCATATAGTTTGCATCCAACATTCATTCATTAAGTCTTTATTGGCATAATTTAGACAATAAAAATCATTTTTTTAACAGGAAAAGAAAACATCCATAAAACATTGGTAATCCAGACATATTAAACACATAAAACATAAAAGATTCAGAAGCCACCTTTAAGTAAAATTAAGTACTTTTAAATTTGACTTTTAAAATCTTGACTAAAGTATCCTGAAAAAATTTCAGTAGCGATTATTGAGTAGTGATAGAGTATTGGACTAAATTTAGGTCCATTCTCTAGACTAGTTTATCAGTGAGAATGCAATCTCATAATGGCCCCCTATTTCCAATTCTATACTTCTGTTCCTATGATAGTGCCTAGCATAAGAAAGGAGAAGAAAAAACAGTAAGTTAATTTTCCTCATTAAAGCAGCTAGGGGCCATTTCTCCAGCTACAGTCTTTTATTGCTGCGGTTAGAAAAACAAAATAGTGGTGTGTTTTTCTGATTCCTGTGATTCCCTTTTGAAACATTTGTATTTATGCACTAAATCTAGACCTCAGCTCATGAGGGAGCACTCAGGCAATGCTCAAAAGCCTTGTCTTCCATCTATGACCACTAAAAACAGTCACTACTGCATAGTCCTATTCCATAGCTGGGAAAAGTCTGGAACTTGAATGAACATTGATGGATGCAGATGAGCACATTCCCCATGTGTTTTCACTTGACTTCACAGTATTGTCAAGGAAGGCTAGACTACCATTAGCCACTGCCATTAGTCACCAGTGGTCACCTGAGACAAAAAAAAAATTTGGGTTTCACCCCCACTCTCCGAGTGGTAGGAAGATTCCAGGGGCTTCCAGGCACTCATCCAGGGTTTGCGCTCCTTTGGAGAACTGAAGACGTGGAAGAGACTTTTGTAGCTTTAAGAAATATGATTTATTCACATACTGTATTTGCATGTTCAGTCTGCATGCAAGGAGTCCAGATCTCAAAGCATGGTCTATTACAATGATCTATTACAATATCAATGTAACAAATAAATAAATAGATTTCCTCACTTGTCCTGCAACCCTTAAAAGCAATGGAAGCTTTTGGTGGTCAACCAATGATACTGCTATCTTGAAGGGACAAGATGTAGTCAGATAGCTTACCCTGGATAGCAGGCCCTTCTGCTAAGCAATACATTCCTAGGCTTTAACAGGCAAGACCTCATTTCATTTGCCCATTTCACAGCATTGTTAGAGGTTATAATTGCACTTACAGATTTTGGGAGTTTCTTAGTTTCTGCTTCTTTGGTGGCCAAGGTAGCAAACAGATAACAAATATACAGTACACGTATGTGCACACGCACACACACTCCAGCCTTAACATATCTGGAGCCTCAGAACTCATCCAAATAATAAATGACAGGATACTGGTGGAGGCATAAAGCCATCATTTTAGCAGTATTATACAGTTAAAAATTATGCTGATCTCATTACCTCTTTCAGTAAAGCCTGATGCTGTTGAGTGCCAAATGGAGAACAGCCTATTGACTTGGACACCACCCAAAACCTGGAGCACTCCGGCTAGTTACTACAGGCTGACATACCAAATCAAGATGGTTCAGCATCCACGGAGAGACTGGGTAATTGGTGTTTTTCCTTTTATTGTTATTATTTTTGAAATTTATATACCGCCCTATAGCTGGAGGTCTTAGGGCGGTTCACAGAACAAAATCAAAATATAAAACCACAAAATAGATAATTGAAATAAAAAGAACAACCCAGTAACCCCCCTCCCCATCAAACTTTAATGTTCAACCCACATTCTATCATGGAACGAAACAACTGAAGCTATAAACTGAGGAACTGAGAGAATGAGGATATAAATGAACTTGGTGGTCTTATAGGCTATCATAGACATATTTACATTCTTGCTGTATTAGGCACCCAGATCCATTCAGTCTTACTTTTTATTTGCGTTCCAGCACTGTTCATCCAGATGCAATTAGGATGCTCACAAACAAGGAAGTTGCTGTTCCTTCTTTTTTGTTTATCCACAGCTGTATATTCAGAGGAACATTGCATCACAGCACAGCACACAGTCTAAAGATATTTCACCCTCCCTTATTGCTGATTTCTCCAACAATGGGATCTAGCAATAGTGGTCCAACACTGCGAGCCCGCTGCAATATGGAAGCGGCGGGCTCCAGTGGGTGAGTGCCCCCCCCAGTGTGTGCTCTCCTGGCACACCCCACACATTCCCCCCACATGGGCGTGCACCCCCAGCACTTGTCAGCCCTCCCCTGGCAGCGATTGGGGATGCTATGCTGCTGAACCTCACCACCTATTCTCATTCTCAGTTTATAGCAAGGATGGAGAGTCTGTGGTCCTTCCATCAGTCATACCAGCATGGTCAATGTTCACAGATGAGGGAAGTTGTAGTCCATCAACATCTAGAAGGCCACAGGTAGACTAAATACAGTGGTACCTCAGGTTAAGTACTTAATTCGTTCCGGAGGTCCGTTCTTAACCTGAAACTGTTCTTAACCTGAAGCACCACTTTAGCTAATGGGGCCTCCTGCTGCTGCCGCACCGCCGGAGCACGATTTCTGTTCTCATCCTGAAGCAAAGTTCTTAACCTGAAGCACTATTTCTGGGTTAGCGAAGTCTGTAACCTGAAGCGTATGTAACCTGAAGCGTATGTAACCTGAGGTACCACTGTATATGTTTGCGTGGAGGAGGATAGGAATCTGGTGGCACATTGTATCACTGACTATCCATGTTCAGTTCCTGCCTGCAAACTATAGGCACAGATGTTTGCCTGCTCCTTTGGGGATCCTTTCTAGTTCACTAAAGTGGGCTGTGCTTTTGTTCTCAGATTTGTGAGGTTGACAATGCTATGCAGCTTCAAGATGGAAACTCCTTAAGCTGCCACAACAGATTGTTCCATCGTGGAACAATTTATATCCGTTCAAGGGATCACTATAAGAGAAATTCAGCTTGGAGCGACTGGTCTGAGCCTTGCAGGTATCTGGTTGAATACACAATTGATTTCAGTGACTGAAGTTGTTTTGGTAGTTATAAGGATGTATTTTTGGCGCTCTTATCTGCATTTAATTCAAAGCTTGTGGTATATACTTTATATTGATAAGGAAATCTGAACTTAAATGAGGCCTGGAGAAGCTCAGATGTGTACAAAAGTTTAGTCCAGTTAACCTTGTAACAAAACCTTGTCTGCTCCATAGAAGCCTACTTCCCTACACTTATTCTCTTAATGTTGCCTCTTTCAACAAGGCAGATAATTCCTCCTGATTTATGATGGGAACACATACAGAGCCACACTGAGGCCATGTTTGGGCTTGCTATTTTGATATGTATGGGTGTTTGTGTAAGAAGGATGTTGGTTTAGGCATCCACACCAGCATTATCATTCTCCCATGTCCTCCTGTTTCAAAGCCTTCCAGATGGCCAAAGTTTCCAGTGCCCTATTATCCTAGATCAGAAGTAAAGAACTTTTACAGACCCTTCCTGGGGCCACATGTAAGTGGTGGGCTTGGCCATAAGGAAAAGTGGGACAAGCAATGGATGTGATTCCTACCTTTGGAGAGTAGGCTGCGTCACACAAAAGCCAGAGGTTTCTATACACACATATGCCTCCGTCCTTCAGGCAGGAAGCAAGAGCCATTTTCACAATTCAAGGCAATTAGGCAAAAGCACTTCTGTTAAGTTGCAGACAACAGCAAGATAGAGAGAACTGGAAGACTTCATTCAGCCCCTGAACGTGAAGTTTTCCCTTTTTTGGAGCATTGGCAGACAATACCCCTCCTTTGTTGTGGTTTTCTCCCTTCAAATTAGGGAAAGGCAGAGTAGGAGGTGGCAGCCATCTCTCTGTTTCTGGAAAGGAAGTACTGGGAGAGCCTTATCCCAACGCAGCTTCTCTGAGTTTAGGATATGGTTCAACTTTCAGTTTCTCTCCACCTCCACTTCTGCTCTGAACATTGAAGGTGGTATAATTCAGCCATCATTGCACACTGACTGTGTATACTCATCCCACTAATGTATCTATTGGTCAAACTGGTTCTGCAAGTTATTGGGGTGCCTCTGAAAGAAATGAACGTGTCATACCATCTTGAAAAACCCTCTATCCAAGCTGGATGTGCTTTCTCTTTTTATAGTAGGGAGGGTATTCATGCTCCCCATCACTTACACTGCTTATAAGCAAATGTAGATATGATTGCACAGTTAAGAAAATTCCGTCATAACATTCTCACGACCTCTGCAAGGTATCAGATTAAAAGCCAGGGAAGAGAAAGAACATAACTGAACAGAGAAAACACAGAATGATCAAATCTGCATGTAGCAGGAATGCTGCTTTAACAATGGTATTTGTCTTCAATGTTTCATTTTACTTTTCAGAAAGCAATCTGGCAAGCAGGACATACATGAAGATGGAATTAAAAATAGGCAATGCGAGTGTAAGAAGAACTGAAGCAGAAATTGACAGAAGAAATGTGTTTAATGAAGTACTATTTATTATTGGCTGTGGAAACCAATTAATATTATTAATATAATTTATTGTTATTAATTTATTATTAATAAAATTATTATTATTATTTATCATTTTTTACATTGTTTTTATTAAAGATTTTCTTGGGTTACAAAAGTACATACAGCATCTCTGCTTCCTACAGATCAGTTCTATTCAATGTGAGACACCGATGTTATAGACAGGTTGGCAGAGAGAATGTGGGGCAGGGAGAGAAGGGGGGTGGTAAACTTTCATTATTTTACATAGTGTACGTGTGAGGTTTTTGTGTCAGCGTCATGTGGGTAGGTTCTCTTTCTATTCATTTATCAGTTTTCATTGGTGGTGAGTGATATGGGGTGGGGACAGGGCATGGCTGGTTGCCTTCAGTTGACTGCAGTGAGTTTTGCTTACGTGTGTGAGGGGGAGGGGTTGTTATGTCAAGTTTTATATTCGTATTCAAAACAACTTTTGAAATTGAATGGTGCATTTATCAGTTCTTCTGGCTCTCAGGAAGAGCAGAGTTTAGACTGCAACACATTCCTCCTGGATTGAGCACCTTTCCTAAAGACAGTGGAACATCATAATGGATGCAAAGGATACTTTCTCAGCTACAGAAATACTGAGAGTGAGTTTCATTGGAATCCACTATGCTTTTGAAAATGTGCTAAGCATTTGTGCCTTCAATTATTCTGTACCAGCCATTTTGATTTTTTGATTTTTTAAACATGTAACCAGGAACAATAATAAGAAACTGAATGAATGACAAGCTATTTTTTAATGAAATGATGATGATGGTCACCGGATGGTCTCTGCATGTACAAATCAACACATGGAAGGGGGAATGGAGCTCCTTATGAGATTATGCCCTGCAAAATGGAGGGCTAGAGGCCATGATTCTACCACCACCACCACCATACTGCTTGTGTCTATGGTATCTGTCTGTCTATCATCTATCTATCTATCTATCTATCTATCTATCATCTATCTATCTATCTATCTAATCAAGGATTGGGAACGTTTGGCTCTCCAAATGTTGCTGAATTACAATTCCCATCCACCTTAGGGCCAATAACCAGGGATAATGGGAGTCACTGTTCATCAACATCTGGAGGGCCAAATATTCTCCATGCCTGTTTCAGAGTATAACCCAGAAGACAGGGCCTGTATCTTAACAACTATTTTCTTATTTAAATTAGTTTGAGTCAGATATGAATTATCATTGATTGCAAATGCAAGATAATTAATAAACTCCTGCAGCCAAGCTGGTGCCCAGGACTTCCATACACACTGCCCAGTGACTTTGGTGCTGCTAGCGCAACGGTTTGTTGTCACCCCTGGAGGCATACTCCATTGTCTTTCGAGACAGATGGATGCCAACAACAACCATTGGTATGGACATAAACTCAAAAAAAAAAAAAAAGATTTCCATTTCAACATTTTCAGAATATTTTTCCTATATCTGTTCATATTTATTATGTAATTATGAATTTAGATGTGTATTTATGCATGCTTTTAGAACTTTTCAAAAACTTTTTTTTTAAAAAAAGCACCAATATTTAAGGAGCATCTGAATAGAAATGATGAGTCCTTTGCAATGACATGTCAAACTGGAAAATAATTGAATAATAGAGTACATTCGATTATTATTATTCTTAGAGTTGATATTCATGATTTCCCTTCAGAAGCAACCCAAAACAAAAAGTTTACTCTGAAGGAGCAGACCAGAATACCCTGCATTGTAGTTCCCATTGCATTGAAGCCATTCTACCTGAGTATATGTCTAATTCCATTCCTGCAATAAATGGGCTGCCTGCCAGTAACCATGAGGCTCTGCCACTGGGATGGGAAAAGCAAAAGCAGGAAGCGACTACAGATGTGTTGACTTTTGTTTAATGAACAAGCAGGTTGTGGAACTGCAGCATTCTCAATATCCAGCATGCAAGATCAAGTAGAATTAGTCAGCACAACCAAAAGTGATATTTTCATGGAGTACTTTTTCTGTCAATACATGGGCCAGGGTGTCTGTATCTCACTTTTCCACAAGAAGCTCTAGAAAAGAAATCAGTGTTAAACAAAAAAGCATCACTGAGAAGCTCTGGAAGAACAAACCATTATTGACCACAATAGAACACTGGGCTCAAACAGTGCCTAATTCTGTGTTCAGTTGGAGCTGTTCTAAGTTTTGCTAGATAATGATTAACATGAAAGAGACTGGATCCTTTGTGGTTACAGTACATGAGCTCTATGCACATTTGCAGACTCACAAATCCTGAACTGTAAAGAACACAATGCATTCTTTCATCAACATCCCATTCCCACGTAATAAAAATAAACTTGCATAAAACTGGCTCTGGCATAAGTATTAGTAACTTCTTTACAAAACATGCTGCATCATATACACTGCAAGCACCAAATGTAACCATCAGCACCACAGATTTTAATCAGCGGCCATTTTGTTATCAACTTGAAAAACGAAAACATCCTCTCATCAGAAAAAAATGCCATCTGTGAACTTCAGTAACTGTTATCATGGTATTTTAACAGTGTCAACATACTATGACAATTTTGTTTCTATGAAAAGAAACAACTGAACAGCCCTTCTTTTGAGAGTAGAATAAAATTCCTTCAGTTCCTCTTTAGACCCATCTATTTTCTTTCTTTTTATGGAATGAAATCTCAGCTAGTCTGGAAACTGACCACTGGAATCTGTGACTTTGTGGTATTGTTTCCAAACCTAGAACCTAGCTCTTTTAAAGCTTGTTACATGATAAGCCAAAATGCTCCAGAATATAAATTACATACCCTCCAACATTTCTCCAATGAAAATAGGGACATCCCATTCCATAATGATAATTTTACTATTTATACCCCACACATCTTACTGGGTTGTCCCAGTCACTTTGGGCAGCTTCCAACATATATAAAAACATAACAAAACATTAAACATAAAAAAAACTTTGCAGGATTGCCTTCAGACGGCTCAGTATTTCTCCAATGAAAATAGGGACATTCTAAGGAAAAATGGGACTGGGGAGGCTTCTCTAAATCAGGGATGTCCTTGGAAAATAGGGACACTTGGAAGGGCTGAAATTATCAGGTGTTAACTTTCAGAGACATGGCCAGGTAGTGTTAAAAAACATTACTGCTTGCTGATTAACTGCAACCTCACCTCATAGCTTTGCCAAGAAAACATGTATTCTTGTATGTTTTGCCATCTGAGCCACAAACAAATGACTCAACTGGTGGGCACGCAAAATATTCTTCGTTTTGATTTATGATGCAGCTCCTCTGAAAATTAAAAAAGACAGTATTAATAAGGTGTAGCATCTTATGGCTGATGCTAATGTCTCTGTCTCAATCACTGATGCCCCCTTGCCCCACCTCTATGAGCTTACTAGGCAATGGCACTGTCAAGGAGGGAAACTGTGAAGATGGGTCCTGACAGACAGCCCAGGGCATAAACCTATAAAGCACCTGCAGAAATGGACATCATCTGAATTCCTCCAGAAAGCTTCTGGCCTCTGTGTCCAGGCCCAGGGGTACCCTGGGAAAATTATGGTGATAGTGGCTGCGACCATCTCAACCTGCACTCTTCTTCAGAGCACCAGGCCATTACAAAAGTTGTTTTTTAAAAGGACGCTAGTGTCAGCAGCAAAAGCTTCCCTAAGGCCCTTAGCACTAATATGGTGACAAATTCAGAAGTTCAAGGTCTATTCATGATAGTCACGCACCCCAAAGCCCAAAGAAGATCTGAGGCTTGTTGAGGCTGCTCAGGTGAGGGGAGGGGAGCCTTCCATGCCTCAGCTGAGCAGTTTAATGAGCCCCCACTGCGCCTCTCCAGCTCGAATGAGCCAGATCAGTGGAGAGCGGGGCTTTCTCAGGTGAGGCACAGAGAGGGTTCCACATCTCAGGTGAGCAGCTTACCGAGCTCCCTCCCCTATTCTGCTTCAGCTCATGGTTGCTCAGCTGAGGTGTGATAGCTGGGAGGTTGAAGAGATTCAGCAAAGCCCCTCTGTGCCTTTGGATCATGAGGAGATCCTCTCTGGAGCACCTAGAGGATGTCCCCTTGGGGCTCTGGGGAGGGTCTCCTCATGAGCCGGAGGCACAGAGGGGCTGGTCAGGTCTCTGCCTCCATTTCCAGGGCCCAGCTGAGAGGTGCTGGAACCCTGAGTTCCAGCTGGAAAAAAACTTGTCACAGCAATGCCCCCTCAGAGCCACACAACTTCTAAGATTATGCAACCTACTAAGATTATACAAGAACATTACAATCACACAATAATAATTAGGGATTCATGGCAATGCTTGATGCAGATCTCTGTGTGTTTCCTTTCAGCTAGATCAACCATTTTCTGTGCAGGTCCATGGGGAAATGATTTGGAGTGCTCCAATATCTTCTTTCAGAGTGACATCAGCTGTGTTTTCTGCCATGTTCTATTGTACATAACAGAACTTGCACACCATTCTCTTGAAACAGAAGTGCCTTGTGTTTTCAGTGTTGATAAAAATATTTAGCTTTGGAACATAACAGCACCTAAAAACGCTTATGTCCCTGTGGAGATGGCAGCACTGAATCAGTGATGCATGCCCTCCTGGCATGCACTCTTTACAAAGACCTGACGAACGAAATTATCACCCCTCTTCTATTGTCCATTCCGGGTCGCCCACCCACTGCCACAGTGTCTTTTCTCCTGGCAGATCGAGAGGAGCAGATGACAGCAAAGGTCGAAAGGTTTTTTAGCTGAGGCAATCGGAAAAAGGTCCACTATTTGACTGCTGATTCAGGACTCTAAATTGTGTTTTATATAATCAACATTTTATGTTGTCCTGTGTATACTGCAATGTTCTTTTGTTGCTATGGCTGTTGGCTGACGCAAATGAAGTTTTATTCATTCATTCACAGCACCTAAAAAGCACACCTTGATTGTGCAGCTTTAGGACACTGGAGACAGGGCTGCAGAAATAGCAAAAGGTCTTTGATCCCTTGCAACCCTGGACAACTGCACCACTCATCCTTAGGCCCCAGCATTTGCCACCACACCATGCCTGGTGCTCTCTAATGCCAGGTCTGATGAAGCTAAATAGGCAGCCTTGAGCAGCTTGTTACTGGCATCCTGACTTTGCCTCTTTGGAGCGGGGACATGACCCATGCAAGCCAGCCCTGTCACATAGTACTCCCAACCTTCTTACATGGATTGATCAGGTTCCCTACTACTGTGAACACTGAAGAACCAACATGGGTAGGTTCGGAGGAGGAGCTGGCTGAGTTAATCTCACTTGCTTCCACAGATACAAATTCAGAATGCCTATAGAGGGCTTATTGGTTAAACTAGGGATGGGGAACCTCAAGCCCATGGGCCAAAAGTGGTTCTCCAGGCCTATGTGGTCCATGGCACTGTCTGTAGGCCACTGCCTATCTGCATCCACACCACTGAGTGGCCTGGCCTTGCTTTGCACCCTCCTCAAGTGTTTTCCCCCTGGCCAGAATGTGTCACTGAATGCTTATAATGCCACTTGCTTGCCTGGATGGAGGATAGAGAGGTATGTTTCAGTGTGTGTAGAAACTAGCCTACTGTAAAATCTGTATTATTGCTCCAAGCACCACAGGCATGTAGTCCTTGGAAGGTTTCCAAGGCCTGTGGGCTGAAAGGGTTATCTGCTCCTTTCTTAGCCTTACTTACTTCACCTCATTGTACCAACACAGCTATAGTGGCACTCTGAACTCCTGAAAAGAGGATGACACAAATATTACAAATAAATGAAAAATCCCTCAGCAGGTGGGAATATAGATTTAAAAAAAATTAAAAATGAATATGCCCTCAGCTGGTGATTTCTGGTATTTACCACACCAGGAAAAGAGGAAAAACCACAAAGTACTTTAACAGCTGGTATCATAAGTACCATCTCTTGCCACATGATGGGGTGCTGTCATAAGAAATATTCACCTTGTACATTAAACTGATGGACAGCCAAACCAAATGTTTGAAATACATTTTGGATTGCAATATTTTACTCATAAAAATGTGAATCATATGCAAGAACTAGTGTGTGTATTTGGGGGAGAGGGGGTGCATTTTAATGCTTCAATCCTGGACAGAATTACTAGGACGTAAATTCCGTTGAACTCAGTGGTCGCTTAGGATTGTTCTTTAAAAGTCCATGTGAAAATTAGCAAGTGAAGAATGCAATGTTGGTCCAGTAAAGTTTGGAGCAGGAGAGATTAGGCAATTTGCTCCTAACTAAATGGGATTTCAACAGTTTCTCCTCAAATAAGACAAAGAGTAAAATGAACTCACCTTTGTTTCTTTAGCAGTGGAACCTAGAATTAGAAAATAATAATAATCCTCAAATGAAAAGAAGATAAAATATAAGAGATACATTAAATTAATGTTTCATTTTGCTTTAGAAAAACTAGACTTGTGAAATCAAATCCCCAATCTATAATTTACCGATGTGACATTTTTGGACACAATATCCCATTCTTTGAAGTTGTTAATATTGTGGGCTTTCATATTTATTCACACAATGAAATTGTGGGCAGTACGTCAAGGCTCTAATCCTCGCCGTATGTGCTGCTGTGAAGCTTCCTTTGATCTTGATCCAGAAGCTGTGATTAGTGCAGAATTCTGCAGCATGATTGCTGACAGGAGTGAGACAACCACTGGTTGCCAACTTGCTACGGGGCTAAGTTCAAGGTGCTACGATTAGTATACAGTGGTACCTCTGGTTACAAACTTAATTTGTTCCGGAGTTCCGGAAACTGAAACTGTTCTTAACCTGAGGTACCACTTTAGCTAATGGGGCCTCCTGCTGCCGTCGCACCGCCAGCACGTGATTTCTGTTCTAATCCTGAGGTAAAGTTCTTAACCCGAGATGCTACTTCCAGGTTAGCAGAGTTTGTAACCCGAAGTGTTGGTAACCCGAGGTACCACCATATAAAGTCTTTAACAGCTTGGGACTAGTTTACCTACAAGGTCGCCCTACCCCATATATGACCCCTAGATTGCTTTGATCAGTGGAACTGGCACTTTTACAGGTGCCACATAATACTTGTTCCACATTTGTAAGAAATTGATCTTTCAGTGTGGTGGCACCCACAGTTTGGAATTCCCTGCCTATTGATATCAGGCAGTACTGACTTCACTTCACTCTTTTTGGCACCTGTTAAAAACATTTTTGTTTAGGCAAGCCAGTGCAGACATGTCAAATGCTGCCATGTGCTTTAAGCGAAGTTTTAACTTATTGTCGATTTTAATTATTTTTAAATGTTTTAATTAATTATTTTTACCTGTTTTTACTGATAATTTCACTGCTTTATTCTTTTTGTAAACCACTCTGAGGCTTTCCCCCTCACAACCGAGCTGTATATAAGTTTTAAAAATAAATAAATTCACAGTGTGCCTCCAGTTGACATGTTTAATTGACAAACATAACTGTGTCTGGATTGTACTACCCAAGAGCTATTGATTCTCATTGCATATCAGAAAAACAGAAAAAGAATGTGGTGTCTACAGTTCACACCTGTGCAGATTTTAGGGAAATAACCAAACATATGTACAAATAAATATGTAGGCCAGTTGTACCTTAATATTTCAGTTATACATTTTCCTGCAAAAGGATTTAGGAAGTTCCTCTCTGGTGAGCCGTTACTTGCCGCAGCGTTTAGATTTTACTTCAGTCCTGTTTAGGTGTTCACATGGACATATGCCAAGGGACTGATCAGGCTCACACTTGCAGACCTCATTTCTGTCCTCCATAACATTTGCACAGTGCCTGCATACAGAGACCCAAACACGCACAGGTTCCAGTTCACACAACCCAAGACCCTCTAGTTCCATGGTTTAGATACTTGCATGCAGGAGCATCTGCAAGTTTGAGTAAATGTGAGAGAAAATGGTACCCTTGGACATATGAGCATACAGAATGAACAGGGATCCACTGGGTAGTAGGTTACGCACCTGAGAAGCAGCACAGGATCAGAGCAAGAAGCACAAAGGCAGCTGCAAATTTCATAGTCTTGAAGAGTCTGTCGCACATTAGTGTGTTTCTCTTAATAAATCCCTAAGACTGGCTAACCAATGTGTATCTGCAGCTATATAAGGAAAGACGAAAGAGTGGGTGGGCAGGTTTTGCACATATATACCTTATTTGCAGTAGAGTCCCTACATGCTGAAACGGCACATAGTATTGTGAAATCTTTGTGATAGGGTGGTAGTTTCAGAGAACACCCAGAAAGTTCTTCAAAAGAAGACTCAAGAATGCTTCTGTGAAAGCAGGACAAACATGAATTTCATTCTTGATCTTTGCACTGTGTATCTGATTAACAAGACTTGGATAAATGGGTGTGATAAGCAACTGCCATTTATAATGAAGCTCAGTATTTATATGGTGATTGAATCTCTAGCAAAAAGTCTCTGGCAAAAAGTCACCCTTAGCATGGAGTAATATGCCTCCTTTTTGTGGTGATGAATCCCTGACTAATATTAACAGATTCATATTAGGCATGGTCCAAGTAGTCAAACTTTGTGGTTGTAGCAGCAACAAAAGATGTGACTGGATAGGAGGAGCTAGAAGCTGGTGACTGACAGAGCCCTCTTATCTTTCAACTGTAGCTTAGAAATTCTAAATATTAAGTGGTATAGAAATACTTGAAGAAAAAGAAGTAATGGGGCATGTTTAATTTGTTGAAACTTTTAAATCTTTTTAAAAATCCACTTTGAAAAATTCTACCTTCTTTTTAAGATGCAAATAGAAACAACAACAAATTAGTTATCTGAGTTATAAACATCTCATTTTCCAATTTAATTCAAACCAATGTATTACTTACCACTGGCCATTGGGGATGGGATAAAGTATAAATAAATGTGAAAGGAGAAGCATGGAAGAAATTGAAGGAGATGAGTAAAAGTGGATTGAGAGGTGTAAGGGCAGGGAAAGTATACACTGAATTGCCTTCTGGATCAGCAGTCGTTTCCCTAAAACATGAGGTTGTCACATTACCCCCCAAAGCCAATGTCTCTACTTAGCTTGAAGAAAGCTGAACTTTGGGATTCCTTGCTGCAAAGAAATAACTGTGGCAAAGAATTCAGCAATTTCCAAAGAGAGAAAACTGAAAATTGTCAGTAATTGCCCGCCAATTATGTTAAATTCTGCCTTCATCCACGTGCACTGCCATTTTGTGACCAGAGAGCTCCATTTTTTAGCCTCCCCAAGTGGGCCCTGGGTGGGAGGCAGAAGGTTTAAGAGCCCTTGAGTTAGAACAAGCACAGAACATTTGTAGGTCCTACAAAATCCTGGAAAACAGAAGTTTTGTTTAGCAAAGTGACATTTCAGAAAAAGATAGGAGAAGGAGACTGAATAAGAACCTAAAATTAGACTTGGGCAAAGAAGGTTTGTAGGGCATTGTCAGGAAGGAGGTAGCAAATCAAGATGTGGAAGGGAAACCCACCCTCCTCACTCTAAGCCCAAGGTAGGAGTAAGGAATATGACAGCTAACTATGAGCTCCTTACTATTAGCTGATACCACCTGTGTGTAACAATGGGAGAGGGGCATTAACAGATGGAAAGGGAACACAACTAGATAGAAGGTGCAAAACTTAAGAGGTCTGCCTCACAGGCCATCTGGCTACTAATGGAAAGAAAAATGGCCTGAAAAATGGCAAATATTGTTCTATTGAAACAACAGAACCTGTGTCCCACACCAGATGTTGTTAGACTACAAAGTCCATCAGCTCAAACCAGCATGGCCAATAGTCAGTGATAGATTGGGGCAGCAGATTCACCAACTCTGTCTTAAATAGTTAGGCCATGATTGAAGATTTTTTGTTGCCCTCTGTGTTCTCCAAAAGTTCTCCACAAGGGTCAAGTCACTGAGCCACTGCTACCACAGTAACAAGGGCAAGAGTTTCTGAAGACCAACTCCTGGACAGAAGGATGTAGGCCTGAAGAGAGGGATTATCTCAGCTAGCTGTCGCTGCACAATTCTGGATCATTCATATTATGTATGGAGCTACCTTTGTTTTTAGGGGAAAGAATGAACCTCACTCAAATTGTTATGAACAGGTCAGAACCAAAATATACGACAAACGGAATAGGGATGGAGAAGTTGTGTCCCTCCAGATGTTGGACTCTAACTCCCATCAACCTTAGCCAATGGTCAGAGATGGCCAATAGTCAGAGATGATATAGTTCAGCAACATTTGGAGATGTTAGAAGAAATGAAGTTAGAACAAATGCAGGTGATTGCTGACTTGGATTTGTACAGGCAATGGATGGACAAATGTTTGGTTAAATATACAGTGTAATGTCTCTCACAAAACCAAACTGACACAGAGAGCAGCAAGGGTTTAAAAGAAGGAAGCCATTCAGTTTTGTCCCAATGTACTACATAGGATCCCAAACTGAGAACATACAGAGAAAAACCCTTGGGAAAAAACATGTCGAAAACTTCTTTTTATCCTGCATGAAGAAGGTTAATACAATCCATGGTATTGGTACCATCCTATCATGACTAGACAGCAGAGCTCGAAAACAGCATTACCAAAGGCGCCACGGACTTTGAAGAAGCACGAACTTAAGGCAAAATGGAGAAACGAGCTAATAATAATAATAATAAATTTTATTTATATCCCGCCCTCCCCAGCCGAAGCCGGGCTCAGGGCGGCTAAGAGGAAGACAAGTTTACTAAACCCTCACCGTGATCAACTTCCACCCAGAAACCTATGATCCCACTGTGGAAGGACGTGTGGATCCAGAATTGGCCTCCACAGTCACATACAGATACATCATTAAGACTGTGTTTGTGGAAGACAATCTTACTTGGCTACGAGTGATTGCCAAAGAAGAAGATCATGACCGCAGGGCTCAAATGAAGAATCTCTCATAAAGCTGGTTATTGCTTAATAGCCTAATAAAGAAAATAACCTGACGCTCTCTATGAAAGTAAACTGGGGGGAAATGTTGAAGGAACTGGATGATCCAGAAAATCCAGTTTGTAGAGCAGAGCAATACATAAAAGGCAATAGGGTTTTGAATTAGAAGGATGGGTCCTCTGATTTTCAGTATAAGCAACATTTGAAGATTTGATCAAAGCTGTATTGCCTCTTCTGTTCAACTGCCATCATTCAAGTCACTGTCACTGTCTCTGTCTCTAGCAAGGATTCAATCCTGGGCTCTAGCTCAGAAAACATGCTGCAAACATTTATACTAACACTGCACCTCCTGGATTTCTCTAAGGCCCGATACATAATGGTTAGTGCTTTCCCTGGGTAGGTGCCCGATGTGTTCTCTGAAAGATGTGACAGTGTAATTTGTGGAGGAGATACATAGGCTGTTGTAATGCTGGTTTGGGTACATTTGAAATTCAGCTCAGCCTTAGCAATTGTGAAGGAAGGCACTGATTCTTTTCACTAGTTGAGACGAGGGCGGGGGAACAGCCGCGATGGCACCCCACCGGGATTGCGCTGTCGGGGGCGGTGGGCTCCCCCTGCACTCCTCTTCCTCCACCAGTGGCTTACACACCAACACTTCACCTTTGCAGATGTTCACACCAATGCAGAAATGTCTGGGCTAGTCAGCATAGCTCCCCCCCCAGCCCCAATGTATTAACAATGCTAGCTAGTTAATTAATTAATTTACCGGTATATACTGCTGCATATTTCAATGGAAATCTCTTCTGAAATGAGCTGATAAGCTGCTAATATTTACTAATATTTAGATCAGGTTAATTTCTATATTTTCTGGGACTTTATTCTTAGAATAAGCCTGAAGGCCATCAGTTGATCATCACTGATCTTGATAACAATTGTTCAATCATTCCATCTCTTCTGGGCCAGCACAATAGAAAGAACACTACATTGCCAAGACTAAGCAGCAACTGTTGTAAATCCCTATAACGTACAAAGTATGACCTATGACGCCAACTTCCCCTGTTTTTTAGTGGAGCTGGTTGGGAAAGGAGTAACCTTGTAACCTGGTTGGGAAAGAAGTAAACCCTAGCATACCATTTCTGGTTTATAATGTCAGTGAAGCATGGGAAGGTGATTTCAAAATGCTGAGAATCTGACCTTTGTATTGTTACGTGCACTGGATCCATGGCACTTGCTGAAAGCGCAGCTTTTTGCTGGGGATGGGGTGGTGGAAAGAAAGATACCAGTCACATTCTAATTCAACATTCCAGTACAAAACAAGCAGCATCAGAGATATACCAAATATACTATGAATAATATGTCTTGAGGTTTGGGGACGGGGGAGAAGCTACATTAGGGGACTATCAGAGGAGATGAACCATCAGTCACTTTGAGGAGGATGAAAGGAAGCCAACAGAAGAACACCAGAAGATTCTACTGGATCAGGCTATGTGCCCATCTAGCCTGTTCCCAAAGTGGCCAGCCAGAAGCCTATGCAAGCAGGACCTACATGCAACAGAATTCTCCCCACTTGTGGTTTTTAGCAACCCGTTTTCAGGGGCACACTGCCTCTTTATAGTGGAGGTAGAACTTAACCATCATAGCTAATAACCATTGATAACCTTATCCTCCATGAATTTGTTTCATCCTCTTAAAGTCACCCATATTGTTGGCCACCACTACCTCTTGGGGGAGTGAATTTAGCTGAACTATGCATGGTATGAAGTCATAGTGCCTTTTGTCTGCCCTGTATCTTCCAACATTCAGTTTTATAAGAAAGGAAAACTTTCTCTGTCAGCTTTCTCAAAACTAAAAAGCCCCAAATGTTGTAATCTTTCCTCATGGGGAACTTGTTCCAGCTTCTTGATCATGGGTATGCAAACTAAGGCCCGGGGCCCAGATCCAACCCAATCACCTTCTAAATTGGCCCACGGACGGTCCAGGAATCAGTGTTTTTTTTACATGAGTAGAATGTATGCTTTTATTAAAAATGCATCTCTGGGTTATTTGTGGGGCATAGGAATTCGTTCATTTCCCTCCCCCCCCAAAAAAATATAGTCCGGGCCTCCACAAGGTCTGAGGGACAGTGGACTGGCCCCCTGCTGAAAAAGTTTGGTGACCCCTGTTCTTGATCATTCAAAGAGACAACTGCCTTCTGACAGCTCTTTGGCATAAGATGAGAAGCCAGTCAAAAAGATAGTTGAGTTTAGATAGTTGAGAAGATCGTTGAGTTTAGAGCCAGATTTAGGCACAACAGTACTAAATTGGATGCAATACCAATCAAATGGGGCAATTTCAAACCTGTAGTTAAACTGTTAATCTACTGTTACCAAAAGACAACTCATGTTGATGATAACTACATAATCCTGCTGTTGAATTCAAAGGGCTGCGAGATGAATGGAAACAGCCACTACTCCTGTTCTGCAAGCTCATTTGCACAAAAGTTTGCACAGAGCTATAAAAGATATTGCAGTTCATGAGTCACAACCTCTTCTGCAAGCAGGAAGACATGCCTGGTTTTATTATTTTTTTTATTGCATAACTCTCTAGCACTGGCAGTGGTGGACCTTCAGGTCTCAAATTTTAGTGGCACCCTGTGTGATGCCAAGATTTGGTGCCCCCCCCACCTCTTGCCTTCCATTCTCCATCATAGTTGTCACATACACACACCAGAACCCCTGAGGCTGGTGCAAATCGGTTGCACTCCCCTAAATCTGCCTCTGGCACAGGCTTCCTCAACCTTCCACTCAGCTTGCTTAATTCTTCAACTGTACATGCTCAATCTGTCCTCTGAAATCAACAGGGATTAAAAGTTTATTGGTTGGATCATGCCCAATAACTTTAAGAGCACTAAGATGCTAACTTGCAAGCAAAATAAAAATCCTTCCAAGTTTTTTCGGAAGTTACAGTACAACCCTATTCATGGCTATTCAGAAGTTGAGACTGGTTGAATTCAGTGTGTCTCACAGGATTTAAGCCTTAGTTACATTTGTAGGGCAGGGGGAGGAGCGGGGAATGCATGTATCATAAAGGAGATTCCTTACAAAAAAGTCAGTTTGGAATAGATTAGGTGAAAACAAGTGTCCCAATCTGAAAAATATAGTGCATTTCTATAAACCTTTGCAACCAGATCTCAGCCCTGATGTGAGAAAATCTGTGAGTACCCAGCTCCTGAGAATAGAAGCATTACAGATTGCTATTATTAATCCATGAGGGAAAAAATGATCATTGTCAGAAACCTATCAAAGTGATGAGAGTCAGAAGTGATTATCCAGCTGCCAGTGTGATTGATGTGAAAAAGCTTGTGTTTTTTTTTAAAAAAAGACTAAATGTTATTCAAAAAATGTAATTAGCATTTCCGTTCTCACTGGGAGGGATTTTCCCTTATCCATTCTTAATACGTCACATGAAATGTGGTCTTTGGAAATCATACTCTTATCATGATGAAGGATGTGCCCAGAAGAATATATATATGCCAGAACTTTGCAGAGTTTCATGTGTTCATTGTCTGGGTTTAGTACTAACCGACAGTGTACATACCACCATGAAGACGACACACGCCTTCACCCTCTTCAGCTTCCTTGCATTTTGCTTCTTCTTCTCAGGTGAGTAGCCTTTAATTCTATTCCCTGATGGTTGCAGTACCTTCTGGCCTCTTTTTGTTAGCTCAGGGCCATGGATTCCATTAGATACATTTCTGTGTAGCTTTAGACCAAGAGGTGACCCACCAGACCCTCAAGGCTTGTAGAACTCTGAGCACAAGTAGCAGGTTTGGGGACATGGCCCTGGAGAGGCCGGGAGCACCTGCAGCTACAAATGTGGTTTGCAGAAAGGTCTCCTCCTGACACTTTGAACAATCTGTGGGAGGAGAGGGGCAATTAAAGGAGTTCCTCTGAGCTCAGGTACTGTGACATGTGGGCTGGCGTTCAAGAAAAGTTATTTAGACATTTTGCAGGTTCCGTCTGAAAAAGCTCACTTCCTTTCCACCTTCTCTGAGTCCATCAATTTCTATCATTCACCTGCCCCCCCCATCCCCAAGAGGGAATGAAATGCATCATCCTTCACAAAACAGACAGGAATAGGATGCTGATTTGCTTTTGCTGGTTTATATGTATAGCTGCACATTTAGCAATAAGAACTTAATGTGCTTATTTCAGTGGGAAGACAATGCATTGTATCATTTCAGGGAAGGCTGTGACCAGGTGATAGGTGTGCCTGCTCAGTTTCCTCCCCAGCTGCTAAGCATTGATGGGCAACCCCAAGGCCCTTACTCTCCCTTCTTTATCATCAATTCAGTCCTGAACCAGACAGCACTTTGACGAAAAGACTGTTTCTAACACAAGGCTATGGCAGCCCTTCACATACAGGGCTGTCTTCCTTGCTAGATTCCCCAAGAAGAAGGAAAAGCCTCTCATTGAGAAAGGCGATAACAAGAGGTTTATTCCAGTTCTCCTTTGGGGGACTACAAATCCCATGATGTCTAGTGGGAAATGAGTCACAATTTGATATTTCCAAACTATAGGGAAGCTGTAGGGGTAACCCCAGAAGAATGGTAGGAAAATGAGTCAAGGATGGGTCCTACACAGTCTCTCTGCAGTTTGAACTTACATTCTGTGTATCATTTCCCACCATACATGATGGGACTAGCAGCAAGAAGCAATGAGCACAAGCTCAGCTTGCACTTCCCCATTGTCAATCACTGAATGAAGTGCACGAGATTCCCTTATATAACATGTTTGATCTACCAAAGTTAATCAGTTATTGAAATATTGACAGCAGGGGCTATAAAATATGCAGAGAGAAAGAGAGAGAGAGAGAGAACAAAAATGAATTCCACATATCCCCTATGTACTGCAGCAAATGTACCTTTGAATCTATGGAACTATGGATCTATGAATCTAGTTTTTTGAGTTAATGCCTATAACTCCATTTTATATAGAAATATGTTACATGAACTGTATTTCCATTCTAGGGATTTCTGGTGATCATGGACAGAAGGTTAGTGCCAACCATTTTTTAAATTAAGGTTCATATTTGCTCAAAGCTCATTTAGGAAGCCCTTGGAGACTACTGACCCTTCCTCTTCTGTTCTTTCATATGCACACAGATCCTGATCCCATCTAACAATGGGCTGCTTTGCATATTCTAGTCCTAATCAGACTGTTGGTGATGACACCAATAATTAAAGATTATTTTGGAAAAGCAAAAGAAAGGAACAGGGAAGCTAGATTCATTCCCGCACCTCCCCTCCCCCCCAAACCCCCTGTTAATGCTTAGGCCAATGATTTGGTCTGAGTTACTGGCAGTAATACTTCTGCTGCCCACAATGTCCTGGAAGACAGCTCACCTGGGCATTTTGTGCTCCACTGCTTTCTTTTCCTCAGGGAGCAGAAGAGGTTACTGATAGGCTAGACACCTGCTTACCATTCTGTGACTGTTTCTTGAACCTCTTTGTAAAGGTAAAGGTAAAGGGACCCCTGACAGTTAGGTCCAGTCACGGACGACTCTAGGGTTGCGGCGCTCATCTTGCTTTATTGGCCAAGGGAGTCGGCGTACAGCTTCCGGGTCATGTGGCCAGCATGACTAGCCACTTCTGGCAAACCAGAGCAGCACACAGAAACGCCATTTACCTTCCTGCCGGAGCGGTACCTATTTATCTACTTGCACTTTGACGTGCTTTCGAACTGCTAGGTTTGCAGGAGCAGGGACCGAGCAACGGGAGCTCACCCTGTCACGGGGATTTGAACTGCCGACCTTCTGATTGGCAAGTCCTAGGCTCTGTGGTTTAACCCACAGCGCCACCCACGTCCCTTTCCTGGCTCAGTAGATTTACCCTAATTAAATTGGGGTCTGCAACTTTAGACCACTTCTGAAACACTCCAGGGGCCTTGCTCATTTGCACTCTCACCATTGGCTTGCTCTTTTATGCTCACTCTTTTGACAGCAATGAACCATCTTTCCATGCTCGAAAAGGAGAGGTTGCACAATATTTTAAGGGGAAGATGAAGATGTGTACAACAACAGGCTGTGCTGGTTTGCAGGAAGGTTTCACAGCAGAGGAATAGACATACTGAAATATAATAAACATATTTATCAATGTGAAATAATACTTATAATGCCTTCGGCAGGATGAATGCATCGAGTTTCCCAAACCAGAGAAAGGTGGCCAGATTTTCTGCACAGATGATTATAAACCTGTCTGTGGCACTAATGGTGTGACTTACCCTAACAGATGCGCACTCTGTGCAGACCAGTGAGTAAATCTTCACACAGCTGTTTCCACCATTTCCTTGATAAAACATGTCATTTTATTCATTTATTTTATTTTATTTTTATATAACAGTGTCAATTTATTTTTAGGGCAGCAGGAGTTCACGTTCATATAAAACATGATGGAGAATGTAAAGGAAAGGTAATCACTACTAATAGGTTACTTTTTAACAGCAGTGATACTGTTGCAATGAAGAACACAGGACTGTATATTTCTCCAACCTGTGTGCAAAACTGCAATCTGTGGAGAACTGGAATCCCATATTACCTCAGTCATGTTCTTAAAAAATAATAATCCCACCCTGCCATCACATTTTATCTGTTCCCACATGGCCAGCAATTTTAGGCAAATGCTCCCCTCTGCTCTGTATTACAGCCATTGGGTGCCTTTTCCTTCTGAGCCCCTTTCTCTCCTGTTCCTGGTGTTCCTCCCTTTTACAGCTTCCAAATCATGGCTGCATCTGCATTGTGTTCCATGTTTGTGCATCGTTTCAGCCATATGTTTGAGAAAGAGATATTCCATACGTCATACCTTTGATTCCAAAGACAGAACCCTGCTGAACTGTGCAGAATTTAATGGGCTTGGGAAACTCGCTGCATTCATTCTGCAGCAACAAATTAAATGTTCCAAGTTAAGCAACTGAATAACTGAAAGAGGACTACGTATTGTGTTTAATTCCTTTGATGGTTACGTAAATTACTTTGGCAAAGACCGAGCTTCATCATAGTCTGTACTGTTAGTTCCAGATATTTGTTTGTGATAAGGAAAAGTAGCAGATTGTTGTTCCGGTTTCTGTCACATCTTGCAAATTCAGAAGTATTCAGGATGCACACAGCCTAGAAAATGGCCATTTCTGCACCAAGAAGTGTTTGTTAAAGGGACCTGAAACACAGCCAGCTTTCAAATGACAAAACCTTGGGAAAGGTTCTTGGAAGCTTGGGGTTGGGGTAGTGGCGTAGCGTGGGTTGTCAGCACCCGGGGCAAGGCAAGTAATTTGCGCCCCCTAACCCGTGGATTTGCGCCCCCTAACCCGTGGATTTGCGCCCCTAACCCTAACCCCCAGATGTTGCGCCCGGTGCAGCCGGCCCCCCCTGCACCCCCCACGCTACGCCACTGGGTTGGGGTGGGCTGCTTCCTTCCCATCTTGGGACTGTAACCAGATGCAGATTGCATTGCTTCTCCAGTAGCCAACTCCGCCCCCCCACGCACTTCCCTGGTTCTGTTTACCATCCAGCCTGGCGAAAAGTTCTGGACAACTTGAAAGCTTGCACATTTTGGTGGCATTTTGGTGCTGCCTTAACATGGGCTTTGGCGGTGTTCTTATGAGCCAAGATAGCTACCCTTATTTTTGATGCCAAGACAGTCTAAGACAGACCTTCTAGCCTACATGCCGACACACAACAACACTATCTCATTTCCTCCACTGAGTCCCAGCGATTCTGCTGAAATCCTGAGCAGGTGTCAGCAGGCTGTTTGGGATGGAGAAAGGAAAAGAAGTTGAGGCTTACTCCAGTTCAGTTGGAGGTAACTGGGGGTGGATAAATCTGATTTGGATGAAGGGGACAACTGGAGTTGCATGTGGGTGCACCCCACCCCTGTAAAAGATTGGGCGTTCTTCAGGTCTTCTGTACTCCTGTACTAGAAGTACAGTATAGGTTTTCTGTTGCTACCTACCAGGGACGCTTTCACAGTAGATTTCTTGCATCAACAGCAGCTTGGACTATCTTTTTTTTTTTTTTTAAATAATTTTTTATTAAAGGTTTTTATAACAACAACAAACATATAACAAATACATAAACAGACAAAAACAAAAACAAAACAAAAACATGTACCATTTCATATCTTAATTTCTTATACCTTTCTTCCCCGACTTCCTCATGCCTCCCTTTTCTGTATTCCAAATTCTTATCAATTACTCAGCAAATCTTCCCTTATTTTAATTTGAATTTAATCTAATCTTCCTTGTTCTCCTTGTCTTAACCATTGCTAATAGTAACCATTTACTTTCCAGTCCAACATCATTCTAACTTTCATTAATTTTGTAATATTTCTTTAGATAATCCTTAAACTTTTTCCATTCTTCTTGCGCTGCTTCTCTTCCCTGGTTTCGGATTCTGCTCGTCATTTCTGCCAAACCCATGTAGTCTATCACCTTCGTCTGCCATTCTTCCAGTGTGGGTAATTCTTGCGTCTTCCAGTACTTCGCAATAAGTATTCTAGCTGCTGTTGTGGCGTACAAAAAGAAAGTTATATCCATCTTTAACACCCCCTGTCCGACAATACCCAAGAGAAAGGCCTCTGGTTTCTTAGGGAAAGTATATTTAAATACCTTTTTTAGTTCATTATAGATCATTTCCCAGAATGCCTTAATCTTCGGGCACGTCCACCAAAGGTGAAAAAATGTACCTTCCTTTTCTTTACATTTCCAACATTTATTATCAGGCAAGTGGTAAATCTTTGCAAGCTTGACTGGGGTTATGTACCACCTATATATCATTTTCATAATATTTTCTCTTAGGGCGTTACATGCCGTAAATTTTATCCCGGTGGTCCACAACTTTTCCCAATCAGCAAACAAAATATTATGACCAATGTCCTGAGCCCATTTAATCATAGCTGATTTAACCGTTTCATCTTGTGTATTCCATTTCAGCAGCAAATTATACATTTTTGACAAATTCTTAGTACTGGGTTCTAACAATTCTGTTTCCAATTTTGATTTTTCCACCTGGAAGCCAATTTTACTGTCCAATTTAAACGCTTCATTTATTTGATGATAGTGCAACCAATCTCTCACCTTCCCTTTTCAGCTTGGACTATCTTAGAGCTCCCTTTCAGATCTATGATTCCAGGATTTGATGACTTAATTCTATGTGCTGCTTTGCTTCAAAAAACAGATGAGATAGGCATGTCCTCTTGTATTGATATAACTTGTATAAAGCACCACAGTACAAACTTCTGGCAATGAATGGATATTTTCAGAATATTTTCTGTTTGCTCTTTCTTATGGAATGCTATCATGAGCTTCATTTAAATAGTAGTACTAATCCAAGGGTTTTTTGAGTTCCAACCAACTAAATATGAGATCAAGAAAAGGATAAGGAAAGTATCTGGCACTTTCCATAATAGCAGTCAGTGGATACGTTGTTCTTCCTTCGAAGCAATATACTAATATCAGTAGTGCATGTACAATTTTCTTTCTTTACACGTATTGTTGATATTAGTAAACTGAATTAATATTTGGGTTTGTTAATAGTATTTTGAATGGCATGCTGCTTTGTTATTGTACTACTGGGTGATTGACAATGGCTTTTGGCTGAGGAATAAAGATGTGTTATTTGTAAAGATTGCATTCAATCACTAAGTGCTTTGCTACTATTTCCTTAGCCGGATGTCTGCAGTAAGTTCCCCCAACAAGAGAAGGGCAAACCAGCGCAGTGTACCCTGGAATACCGTCCCGTCTGTGGTACCAATGGCGTCACTTATGCAAACTTATGTCTCTTCTGTGCGGCAAAGAGGTCAGTGACTTCCCCAACTTTTTGACAGGTGCTGAAATGACAGATCCTCCAATGTGGAGCATGTATTATAGGCATAATGCCACAGGCTCATTCCATGCACAAATATTCTGAGCACATGAGATAACTTACCATCCTATTTGTGGAGTTACCTATCCAAACAAGTGGGTTTTCTGTGCAGCAATGAGGCCAGTAAATTTTTCAATCGATGGAGCTCTAATGGCAGATCTCTCATTGTGTGCTGGCCATACAGTGCTGCAAGCCACTTCCATGCATGAACATTACGAGGATTTTTGTTATGGGCTGGTGGCTCTAAGCATTTGTTTATTTGTTTGTTTGTTTTAGGGACAGTGAAGTTCCTCTTGACATAAAGCATGGAGGAGAATGTAAGGTAAAGGTGAATTCTGGATTTACAGATCATTGGGTAGGATTCACCTAATGAACCTTGTCAGCTTGTGCAACAGTATTCCCTTCCCCCTCCCCTTGCGCTCCCTTAAACTGGCTGCACAGAGGGTTGGGAGAACCCCAAGAATAGCATGTGGGGGGAACAAGGGGGGATGATTCCATTTGGCAGACTTGCACAGACAGAACGTTCATAATAGTGCAGCGTTGAATGCTGCCCAAAGGTTTTAAATACTCTTAATAGTGCCATACGGTAAGCTTCTGTTACGGGGGGGGGGGGGGGGAGGGAATATTCTGTTCTCCAATTTCTTTTATTTCTTATCCGGTATTGTTTTAATCTATGCTGACACTTCCAACCTCCTTTAAATAAAATTCTTTTCCTGACCTTGGCCTTCTTCTGGCACTGTTTTCTATATACCTCTGGACTGACCCCCTCTTTCACTTGCGTCAGCTACCTGACTGTTTGACTAAACAAAGTTCTTCCAGTTAGTTTTTACACGGCTGCAGAGCTTGCGTTAATTTAATTAATACAAAAAGTCATTAATACCGTTTTTCAAAGTTTAGTCACACTAACCAGATATCTAAACACGTCGATGTTCTGTGGAAGTTCTGCTGCCAGGTCAACCCAAATATCAGGCTTTCTCACTGGGGGGAGGGAACGCTGTTACCCACGCCCGTGATCTCCTTCCCAAACCTCTTGGTCCGCTTTTGGGATACCTTTTCCACGCCACAGCAAATTCTTCTAGGTTCTGGAAGCCCTCCTGAACCTTCTGAGGGGTTATGAAGCCTTACAACCCCCATTTTCACCCCTTCGGTAAGTGTGCATCTCGTGGAGCCCAAGAAACGCGCATCCGGAGTCAAACTGTGGCAAACCCGGAAGCCTTAGATTGGCCTTAGAGCTCAAAACCCTCAGTATCTGGCACTTTCCATAATAGCAGTCAGTGGGTATGTTGTTCATCCTTCAAAGCAATATACTAATATCAGTAGTGCATGTACAATTTTCTTTCTTTACATGTATCATTGATATTAGTATACTGAATTAATATTTGGGTTTGTTAATAGTATTTTGAATGGCATGCTGCTTTATTATTGTACTACTGGGTGATTGACAATGGCCTTTGGCTGAGGAATAAAGATGTGTTATTTGTAAAGATTGTGTTCAATCACTAAGTGCTTTGCTACTATTTCCTTAGCCGGATGTCTGCAGTAAGTTCCCCCAACAAGAGAAGGGCAAACCAACTGTGTGTACCAAGGAATACCGTCCTGTCTGTGGTACCAATGGCGTCACTTATGCAAACTTATGTCTCTTCTGTGCAGCAAAGAGGTCAGTGACTTTCCCAACTTTTTGACAGGTGCTGAAATGACAGATCCTCCAATGTGGAGCATGTATTATAGGCTTAATGCCACAGGCTCATTCCATGCACAAATATTCTGAGCACATGAGATAATTACCATCCTATCTGTGGAGTTACCTATCCAAACAAGTGGGTTTTCTGGGCAGCAATGAGGCCAGTAAATTTTTCACTCAATGGAGCTCTAATGGCAGATCTCTCATTGTGTGCTGGCCATACAGTGCTGCAAGCCACTTCCATGCATGAACATTACGAGGATTTTTGTTATGGGCTGGTGGCTCTAAGCATTTATTTATTTATTTATTTGTTTGTTTGTTTGTTTGTTTGTTTGTTTTAGGGACAGTGAAGTTCCTCTTGACATAAAGCATGAAGGAGAATGTAAGGTAAAGGTGAATTCTGGATTTACAGATCATTGGGCAGGATTCACTTAATGAACTTTGTCACTTGTGCAACAGTATCCCCTCCCCCCTCCTCTTGAGCCCCCTTAAATTGGCTCCACAGAGGGTTGGGAGAACCCCAAGAATAGCATGTGGGGGGAACAAGGGGGGATGATTCCATTTGGCAGACTTGCACAGACAGAACGTTCACAATAGTGCAGCGCTGAATGGCGCCCAAAGGTTTTAAATACTCTTAATTGTGCTATTATTAATTACTCAAGTGCCATACAGGTATTTAGACAGATTTTATACTGGGAACATGAGCAAAGGCCACCTCCAACAGTATGCATTCTTTCACAGGATGTGTGCAGTAAATTCCCAGAGCCACCTAAGGGTCAGGCTCCTAAATGTACATTGGAATGGAAACCTGTTTGTGGCAGTGACGGTCAGACATATGGCAACTTGTGTGCATTTTGCCATGCGAGAAGGTGAGTAGATCAAATAAAGGTCCTTCTGTAACAAAAAGTGGCCTGCGGGTTAGTGGAATCACTTTTCTAGTTCAAACTATGTACAAACTATGTATGAAATACGTACAAAATATGTACAAAACATGTAAGAAATTCAATTTTACATTAGAGCTCTCAGAAGGCGGAGGCAGTTAACCCCTGGATGCATCTGAGAAGGATGCAATAAAAACATCCACTGTCAACATAACTGACCAGATCATGTATTGCATGTTGAAGTTCCACAAATTTATCTCATCTTTTTCAGACAAAGTGGAAACACTATCACAATAAGCCACAAGGGTCCATGTAAGGGAAAGGTAAATCAACTGGCTTTATAATTCTCTGTGGCAGCTTATGCTTTTCTTACTAAACACTTTATGCAAGAGGCTGAATTAGTACAGGAGAATTCAATGGAAATACAACCTTTTCCAAAAGGAAAATAGTAGTGAGAGTCTGGAGAGATCACACAGATGTGCATTATTTTGCAAGTGTGGCTCTGGAGAAAAAGTCAGTAAGTATCTCCTTAATCCATTCCCATTTTAGCAAAAGAATTTCCTATCCATTTCCACATATGATGCTGGCCATCT
Source organism: Podarcis filfolensis (assembly GCF_964270895.1). Taxonomy (NCBI): domain Eukaryota; kingdom Metazoa; phylum Chordata; class Lepidosauria; order Squamata; family Lacertidae; genus Podarcis; species Podarcis filfolensis. Next base: position 75,063,767 of record NC_139605.1, on the reverse strand, counting down.
AGATGAGTAAATTACCTTCTTTGTAAATCATAATCTTTGACCAATGCAATTCAGTGTATCAGGTTTATGATATGGAAATGTTTTGTTGTGAAGGGATGGATGTCTTTAGAATGCTCTGTCATGGCTTTGAAAAGACAAACCTTTTTGCTTCTTCGTGGAATCTACTTGCTTCCTCACGGAAAATCAGGGGTTTATATTAAAATGTAGAATTCACAAATCTTGTGTTGCACATCATGAACCTTTTCATGTTAATAAGGGATGTTTGAGGAAACATTCTGTATTTGGTTTCACAGGACGAGTGCAGTGACTTCCCAGTCCCACCTAAGGGCAAGCCTGCTATATGCACATTTGAATTAGCAGAAGTCTGTGGCAGTGATGGTGTGACATATCCAAACAAGTGTACATTTTGTATTGCCAAAAGGTGGGTATATTTCTGTTAACCAGTGTATGAAAATATTTTAATGTAAGTCACTTTGAGCTACTTGGTAAAAAAACCCCATCTAATAAACAACAATAATAAAAACAACAACAAGAGAGTAATAAAGCTGTTGTTGGAAAGAAAGCATACAATTTATACATTTCAAAATGCCTAGCTATGAATTCAGTACATGAATATGCTGTTTTTCCTGGAGAAAAAAGGAAGACTTAGATTAATGCAAGCTAAATCACTGGGATTTACTTAAGGGGGAGGTCCTTGGTGCATCTAAGGATGCTCTAGTGAAAATAAGCATGTAGTGTAAAGGCCCTTGGGAAAGGGGGGAAAACAGTATTTGAGTAAATGGGACTATTTTTCCTCTTAAATTTTTAGACATTTCCTAGAGAAGGATCAAAAGGGAAACGGTTGGAAGATAAGTCCTTGGTACATCTGGGAACAATACACTGCAAACATCTCTTGTCAATATTACTAACTGGACTGTGTAGTCTCCATGCCAAAAAAATTTCATTTTCTTTTTCAGGAAAAGTGGTGGCAAACTAACAATAAAGCATGAAGGGCGCTGTGAGGAACAGGGGCAAAAGGTGAATCCACTTGCTAACATAATTTCCTGATGTGGGATAATGCTCCTCAGTACCCCTTCCAAATGTAATCTCCTAGGCATTCAAGAAATAAAAACTTCCCCTCCAAAGAGGGTCTCAAAACACGACAAAATACATATTCACTTATTATGAATAATAAGCCTCAAGGAATATGGCGCATTCTAATCCTTAAAAAAAAAAAAAGGTATTCAACCATTATTCAGCCTTACATGCCTTCAAGTCATTTGGCTTTGAGTTGTTATCTGAATCCTTAGGACTGAAATGAAAACACCACTCTTTGCATATGTCAAAAGTTCAGACACGTGTTGCCACTTACAAAACACTTACACATTTGTAGATTTCTCCCTTGGAGAAATCCTCCAGTTTCTCCAGTTTTTGTGCCAACATAACACATGAACCTTGGTAGGCAATTGCATATAGAATCTTGCCTCATGGTGGTTAAATACCCAGGCGATGAGGACTGTGGCCATGAAGCATGCTTTTCCCCTTTTTTCTTTTTTGAGGAGCAAGCCTAGTCATTGCATGGTCCCACAAACCCTTCAAACTAATATTATTGTTCATTATAAAACAGCTAACTACAGCTGAAAAACCAGGACACATCTACACTTATTTTGGTCTTCGATTTCCTCTGTTTGTCCCATGACTTCTAGGTACAGGTCTGAGCAGGGGTTGTTGTTATTCTGGTTCTGCTGTTTTCTCTGGGGAAACCTGTGGTTTAACACTGAATTGGAACAAATATCACCCTGCTCAGTCCCATGTCTAGAAGTCACGGGAAAAACTGAGGAAATCTCAGACCAAAAAAGAAGTGTGAAGGAGCCTTCAGAGTGTGAGAGAAGAAAGGCAGGGTGAAAGGAAGAGGAAATAAATGAGCTGAAGGCTCAATCCCCGTTTTCCAAACTACTATGTATCTGAAATCTCTTAACTTGGAACTGAAGGATTGGATGGATTTATGTCTGGCCTGACCTCTCTGATATAACAATGCTAACATTTTATTTTATTTTCCCAGGGCGAATGAAAGAAGACTTAGTGGAAAGCAGCAAGAATTACTTTTAAACTGAAGAAAGATACTCTCTGCAAATATCTTTATTTTCTAGTTTAAAGAAAAGTTTTTCCTGATCTGCTAATAGAATAAACTCAAAGCAACTAAATTCTCTGCCTTTGTTTTGTTATCAACACTACCCTGAGAATGAATCATTCCATGAAGTTGTCATTTTTATGCATTCACCATTTACAGGTTTTGTTCAAAAATTCTTGGTTCTAACTTTTAAAAAATATATATACATAAAATATAGCAAAACAGCTGCACCTGTCTTCCATTAGCATTATCCGTTGACTTGAAATCAGAATCAAATACATACAAGATTACCCCTTCAAAATGTCTATTAGAATGGGAACAGCATGATATGTCTCTTAGAATGAGAGTCAACCAAGAGACACGACTCCTTCAAAATGATTTTAAAGTCTCATTTAACTTAACAATATATATCTAACAATATCAATATTATCCTGTTCAGAGCAGCACTAGAGTACCATCAATTACCAAAATACAAGTTACAGCTGAACAAACAATTAATGGCAACGGTAGCTAGAACAAGTTGAGACTCCTTCAGCCGAGAGCGACAAAGAATTGCTACTCACTCACGTAAAATAATACATCCACTTAACTCTTGGAAGGAGAGGGCAAAAGAACTCATAGAATTGTACCTACCATGTCACCATGCTCTCACCATGAGGTCACAACTAAAAAAAGGGAGAATTTCAAAATGGATGCATCCTCTGTGAATCCCACTCTGATTGGCAGGAAGGGTCAAACAACAATAAAGGGTTGGCCTTCATCCAATTTCCAAGCACACTATCTGCCAGCAGTAATCTCCCATCCCTGATACATTTGGGTGAAATAACCTTTCACTGGAAAAAAATCAAAGTCCAAAGGGAAGGACATGGGGCTGCTGGTCCTTACAGCTCTTTGATAACTCACATGCACTCTACTAACAGATCCATTAGGATGATGGTGTTCCTGTTGTTATGCTCCTCCTTCTGCCACTTCTGCCTGATGGTGAAACGTTTCCCCTTTCCCACTTTTTCTTTTTTGTTATTTTAATTGACCCAGAGAATTTTCATGATTTCATGATATGAAACAGTTCTGTTAAGAGGTTAACAATGCAGCCCTACAAATTTCCTTGTAGCTGTTTATTTAAACAAAAAAGGAGGGAGGAGACATCCTTCTTTGAAATTTGAACTTTTTATCACAAATTCTGTACTGCAAAAGTGCAAGAGGGAGAAAAAACCCATAGTAAATCACTTCCAGCTTTATTGAGTGGGTAATGAGACAAGAGGGGTACCAGTTTCCAAGAGAGAATGTTGGCAACTCTGAAGGTTAATATTCCAAGGCAGCTCTCCTCGCATAATTTCTTGCCTTCCAGTACCATCCATAAGCCACTAATCAATCAAGTGCACTATCTTACCATTCAGTGAATTGGGACCAACTTACCTGACTAAGTATCCTTAGGTCCATACTTACATAGGTGTGATTCATGCAACCTCCCTGCCTTTTCTACACCAGTGACAGACCTTGGGGTCTCAAATTTCAGAGGTGCTCTGTGTGAAGCCAAAATTTGGTTACCCCCACCTCTCACCTTCCATCCTACGTCATAGTTGTGACACCCCCTGTGACACTCCTGCAGGGGGTGACGGTTTGGGGGTGGGAGAAGAATCACAAAAAGGTCCAACTTGTGTACAGCCTACACTTGGGATGAATACCTTATTGTGTGCTGGAAAGAGGCATATGTACCCTCACTACACAAAGTGGTCCTTTCGTTTCTCATTGTTGCAATGAGAATTACTGCAAATTCTTTATTATAAGTTCCAGTTGTTATTTATCAACATAGTAATCTTTTGTGGCATTAACATGGGTTATCTCAAAACTGATATACCATGACTGTTGACAAGACACCAGAGCTTTGATGTGTCTGTGTGGGGAGGGGGGAATGTTCAAAATCCCATTATATAAAGCTATTGTCTTTGAAAAGCAGTAGTCTTCTTGCTGCCTTACGTCTGCCACAGGTGAAATAACGTAAGAATGTTCATTGTTAGAGAGCATTGAGATAAACCATGTTTTGATTTAGGTAAAGGAATGTGATTGCTTCTATAGATATCAAGCACTATAAGTGTGCCCATAATTGCTGCCAATAAGTTCTTGGGCTGAGCAAACCGCTAGCTGAATCTTGAGAGAAAAGGACTGTCTTCATTAACCATGAAGATAAAAATATCTGTGATTCTTTCCCTAGCAAACTGTTGCTTCCTTTTAGGTAAGTATACTCTCCAGCTCTCTGTAATCAAGGACCACTTTAAACATTTCTTTTTGTCTAGATGAGGCAAAGAAAACAGGAAAATGGGTGTTTTACAATGGATTTTAAAATATATGTTTTTGCCACTTTGGGCAAAGCCTTCAACAACCTGGAGTTCTCCAGATGTTTTGGACTTCAACTTTGCTCAACCAAACCCATCATAGCTGTGCTGGCTGGGGCTGATGGGAATTGTAGTCCAAAGAGTCTGGGCAGCACCAGGTTGCGGATGGATTTGGTAGCTGATACATTCTCTCTTCCTGGTGGCCGGATCCACGATTAGGAAAATGGGGGTGGAGAAATATGTGCACTAATCTTCAGATTTGGGGGAGGTGGGTAAAGGAAAAAGTAATATATAAACTGGCCCCAAGGAACAATTGATGTATTTATTTCAAAATGCTATATTAGATAATGGGAGAAACCCATTGCATGCATGTGTCACCATACAAAATTGTATTGTAGTCTTGTATCGCAGTTCCCACTATGTATTGTATTGTACTGTGATGTAATCCCCATTGTGGGAATTCGCTGGAGCAAATACAAGTTCAGATTGCAGTTAATTGCTCCAAGATCCTTATCAATGAAGTCTGAATCCAATATCGTACAAATACTATCGGGCCTTTTTTATTTTATTTTATTTTACAAATGTGTAGTTGTAGCTGTAGTAGTAGTAACAGCAGCAGCAATATTACACCCCACAGCATCAAATCGCATGCTGCTTTACAAAGTGACATAGCAAAAAAAAAAAAATTAAAAATCCCTGCCACAAGGAGCTTAAAATCTAAATTCTTGCTTCAAATTTATCAGAACATTTTCTTTGCCAGAGATAACATTTTAAAATTCTGTGAAATTTGAGTTAATCATGTATTTACCACATTTGCATATTGTGTTTCTGTAAAAGGCAAAGCATGGGAGAGCAGGGGGAAGAAATTCATGTGCCGTCTCTTTTATAGCATTATGTAAGAAAGTTACATACTGTAATGGCCAAAAGAGGGAACATTCTGGGATGAGAGGAAGGTCGCACCAGCTCACCTCTGAGATGGCTGCTGATGGAGGCAATTGGGTTGACTGGAGCCTAAGAGCAGCTGGCTTCAGGGGGGGCCTTTGGTGTTTCACTTTATCCTCAGGCCATGTACATACCATACATTTAAAGCGCCCCACCAAAGTATCCTGGGAACTGTAGTTTGGTAAAGGTGCTGGGAACTGTAGCTCTGTGAGGGGGTAAATTACAGTTCCCAGGATTTGGAGTTGTTGCTTTAAATGTATACTGTGTATGCAGCCTCTGATGCAGCCAGATAAAGGGATTGTGTTTTTTTAAAAATACAAGTCAATCTTTTAGAGCAACAGGCCATGTAAGACCACAGAGTATTCAGCATTTTTTAAAAGGGTCAGAAATGTGAAATGCCAAAGCTAATTTTCAACTTCTGGAAATTAGCCTTTCTTGTTGAAAACTCAAGAATGTAATAAAATACAGGAGATGATTGCCGGTACATAGGTGATGATTGGTTGTTCTTAATACATTCTCAAATCATTTTACAGGATTGGTTGTTCTTAATACATTCTCAAATCATTTTACAGGTACCGGAACTGCAGATAAGGTCAGTTAACATGTTTGTGAATACCATATTTGTTTTTGTTTTGGAATCACGTGGTCTCTCATTCTGCATATCATGCTGTCATGAAAGAAATGTGTCTCAGAAACGAATAATGGAAACAGATTGCACCCAGAGAATATAGCTGCTCTTTAGAATACAGTAAAGTTCTGCCGTCTTTTAATTACATGTGCGGCTGGAATGAATAGTTGGCATTACACCCATTCATTTCCTGCTTCTGCATTCAACATTATAGATTTTGACACATTAGGTGACTTAGCAGCTGATTAAAATTGCATATATACATATTTTGTGCAACAAACGGAACTGGGACAAGAATGGATCTGAACAGAATACCCGTTCAGCCATGTGGAGAGGGCAGAGTTGAAGGCTATGCAGACTTTTCTGAATAAATAGACTCTTTCTGAGTCTAAAAGTGAGTAATAACCCAAATCCTCTACCACCTCTTACAATTGTGTACCCAGTTAGAGAGGACACAGCTGGAGAAAAGCTTCCTGTCGGTTTCCCTTTGCAAACTCATTTTACCTTTGTTTTTCAGCTGGACTGCAGAAAATACCTAAAAGGTAAACGAGCCCAGATAAGCTGTGATACAACGTTTGCACCAGTTTGTGGAACTGATGGTCTTACTTATGGCAGCGAATGTATGCTGTGTGCCATTATCAGGTGAATATCTACATAACCTGTCCCCCACATAAGCTGGGAGAGTGGTTTGTAATAGTAACAGGTGAATTTCTTTTCGGAGGCGGGGGAATAGACTCTGCCTGCCACTGCCTCATTACTCCATGATGTCATCAATGCTTCTGGTTAGTTTTCAGGATGCTGCTCTTCCACTTCAGTCTAAAATAGTGATTGCAATCCATTATTATGTCACAATAATGTTAGCATGTGTTGCAGTGGCAGACTTCCAAAATGTGAAATTACGTACCTCCATTCATCATCTTTATGTTACCCCACCAATGAAAGAGAACCAATGAATCAATGGGGGGGGAGGGGGGAGGTATGATCTTAAGTATCTGCCTTTGAATGTTTCATCTCCATGTTAAAAATATTTACTAATTCCAGGCTCTCTCTTTCTAGGTGTGGAAAGGTTGTAGATCTGGCACATGAAGGAAAATGTGTAAATATCATTGTTCATTCACTTGAAACCAAATCATTTCTTTGAAAGTGAACCTAATATTTGTAGTCGTACTCTGGCATGTGACAATTCATTCGAATAACAGTTGAATGCAGGGTGCAAATACATTTTTATTTTAAATAAATTGCACCTCAGATGTATACATGTGTGTAGCTCTGATAATGCAGATTTGATCCGCAGTTTAATTAATGGGTTGATCAATTGTTTAATTTCTGCTATCTCTTTGCAAGTGTCTTGACTTTCAGAAGACATCTGAAGGCAGCCCTGTTTAGGAAGGTTTTTAATGTTTGATGTTATATTGTTTTGTTATTATTATTATTTATATTCTTCTGGGAGCTGACCAGAGTGGGTGGGTAAACCCAGCCAGATGGGCGGCGGTAGAAATAATAAATTTATTATTATTATTATTATTATTGATCTGCTCTTTCTCATGGGGCAATATGATATATTTCGCTTAATGCTTTATATACATACAACTTATATGAATAATTGCAGCAAAATGTCCTGCTAATGAACAGATGTATTGGGAAACATTCTCTGCTTGGTTTCACAGGATGACTGCAGCGATTTTCTAGAACCAATGAAGGGCTACCCTCCCAAGTGCACAGCAGGACATGGACCTGTCTGTGGCAGTGATGGTGTGACGTACCCAAACAAGTGCGCTTTTTGTATTGCCAAAAAGTGAGTTGATAACATAAAGTCCTTGTGTAAATAAAAGTGATCCTGGGGTATCTGGGAGTGCAGTTCTGCAGCACAAAGTTGAGTACTGCCTTAGGTGCTGCTTGAGAAACATACAGTACACGAAAACATATATATTCTGTGATGCCAGGAAATCAATGACTTTTTTTATTTATTTTTTATCTCAAGATACCAAAATGGTAGATCCTCCTGAATGGGACACCATGGGTTTTTCCTTTTTATGAAGATGTTGTTTTATTCTGAGAAGGCATGGCACAGTATTATTTATTAGCATGTTTTGATTTGTTTATAGGAAATGTGGATGTCCTCTGGAGATAAAATATCCTGGAAAATGCCAAATACAGGCAAGGCAATTTTGATTCCATGAAACATTTGTTCTGATTCTATTTGTTTTTTTAAAAAGTTATTTTCATATTTGTATGTATACATATATAAAAATTGTGATATTCCAGAATTTTCACAAAGTTTATAAGAAATAAAGAGAAAGAAAAGAAGGCCATGGTAATCCCCATTTTATAGGCAATTTTTCAGAACCAAGTAAACAATATTTGGGAGTCTATCTAGCTCATTGGTCCATTGATTCACCCTCTCCCTATTCAGTGGAGTGAGGACTATACAATTTCTCTGATTTTCTGGAGTAATATACATATGCTGTGATTAAAACTAGCTGGATCCCAAGTTGGTCAGCTTCATCTCACCACCCACTTTGGTAGGAATCCCTCATCCCTCCCTTGGGAGAGACAGCCTGCTAACACTGGGCATTGTCCCATACCTGGAAAGAGGTCGCTAACAATGGAGGAAGGAAACAAGTCAGAGCTTAAGAAAAGATGGAGCTGGTCACTTTCTACAGAAATCCTGCCCAGTACCAGAATGGTGCTTTATATCATTCCAATCAACCTAAAGGATTTAACAAGGGGAAACTCATGAAATAAAAGGAGAAGGAGCAGATACCCTGTTGTAATTTTATTTATCAATGAAAAAATACACTTGCTTAATATACAGTGGAACCTCGGGTTACGTACCATCCTCCTTCCGAATGCTTTGGGTAACGAGCTCCACTAACCCAGAAGCAGGTGTTCCTGGTAGTGAACTTTGCCCTGGGATGTGAGCGAAAGTTGCACGGTGGCAGTGTGGCAGCAGCGGGAGGCCCCATTAGTGAAAGCGTGCCTCAAGTTAAGAACGATTTCGGGTTAAGAGCAGACCTCCGGAACGAATTAAGTTCGTAACCAGAGGTACCACTGTACTAATAAAAAGGCACTTATAAAGCACATTTACATTCTATTTCTAATAACAGTTAGGTTAATATTTTTTCCCAATGGTTTTCTTTTAGCCACATGTCTGCAGTAAATACCCAGAAACAGTGAAGTGTGATGACGAGGACAGTCCTGTCTGCTCCAGCACAGGAGTGACATACACTAACAAATGCCTCTTCTGTGTAGCATGGAGGTTAGTGGGTTTAGTTTAATGCAACAGCCACAAGAATGGGGAAGTACCTGATGTGAGGCTATATCATCCATCTAGTTCAAGCTGACTCTACACCAGTAGTTCCCCAAATTTTTTTGGCCATGCCCCAACTAAGCATCTATAAAATCCAGATGCCCCCCTCCCCGTGACATGAAATTCTTATTATTCAAAAAGTGAACTCCTATTCATGTGGAGGAAGCCTAAAAGACCACTAACTTGGTCTAAACAAGCTTTGAAATTGCTCCCCTTAAAAATCAAATTGCCCCCGTGGGGCATGTGCCCCACATTGGGAACCACGGCTCTACACCTAAATGCTGTGGGGTCCTTCACTCAGCTGTGAAACTCCTTCCCCACAGAGGTGCCAGATGCACAGTTTTGCTGGATTTTGAAGGCACACCTCTTGATTCTAGCTTCTTATTCCTGAGGTATTTTTTAAAGGAGTCATCCTACTTTTCTGATTCTAAGTTGTTTATACCACTTTTTAAAAATATTGTTCTATTCAGCCCAGGTATCTGATTGTGAAGGGCAGGTAAGAAGTTCAACAAACAAACAAACAAACAAGCAGAAGAATATTTGTTCATTTTCTGCCATGTCGTAAGTGTGGTAGGGGTAGGGCATGGATATAGGCCGCTCATATACACAGTTTAAACCAATGGAATCAAGATGGTTCCTTAATACATCTTCTGTCTGTATTGTCTTATTTGTGTGCCCATGTTCTTTACAATGCTGCCTTTTGCATGCCTATTGAGGAAAACACTTCCTCTTTATTACATGGCAACTTGATTGCATTTCTTTTTACAGGAAAAGTGGAGATGGCATAACTATTGTTCATGAGGGTAAATGTAAACCAAAGGTAAATCTTGTTATGACGTCAAATCTTCTCCTATTATGCTTATATTAAAACTTCTGTGACAACTGCCCCTGTTACCACAGGTTAATTCTCTGGATAGCTGGTATTTTTTAAATAGTTTGTCTTTTTATGTTGGTACAGTAAATTAACACTCAGTAAGAAACATCTTTAAAAGGAAAGGGGAAAACCCATTACCAATGGTGAGAGATCCACTGACCTTGGTGGTGGCCAACACAGCAGTGGTAGCTATTCTCTCTCTCCTCCTGTCTGTCCAAGAGTTAGGTCTCCTCTTCTCATCTTAGGACCCCTGCGGTCTCAGCCACCCCCTTTCCAATCTTTTTGGGGTTTGCTTCTCCAGAAAATTCCTGCAGATAATATGCTGGAGACGCAGATCCCTGCACCAACTGGTAAACAGTGGATTCAGTCCTGCTAAATTTGATGCTGTGTGTTCCCCTGCTGATAAGAGGCAGAAGCTGCCAAAAGGTGTCTGGATACATAGAACAGAGAAACAGACCACTTTCTAAAATGTATGGAAGAGATATCATGAACCATAAAACCTTAACTGGAAGGCAAAACAGTAACCAAACTCCCACTCTTGCCCAGTTACGTCATCCCAAAGCTTGTTAAAGCATCATGCAGAGCCCTCTTTCCCATTGGTCTTAGTGGTTCGTTGTGCCGGGGCGCTGGCCTCTCAGGGTTGCCCCAGCAAGTGGGGGAGCTGCGCGGCTTTGCCGGCAGCCTCCCCTTTCCCTGCACGCCCACCAGCTGCGCCCCGCCAACTATATGGTTGGCATGCGTGCAGCTTCCTTCCCAAGCCTCCGCAGGAGGAGAGCGATCCCCACGGATCCCAAGCCTCTGCATCTGCTAAAGATGGCCCTGCTCCCGGTCGTTGTCCTCCTCCTGCTTCCTGGCAAAAAGCGGCATGCAGCCTTCCTGAGAGCCAGTGTGGTGTAGTGGTTAAGAGCGGTAGTCTCGTAATCTGGGGAACCGGGTTCGCTTCCCTGCTCCTCCACATGCAGCTGCTGGGTGACCTTGGGCTAGTCACACTTCTCTGAAGTCTCTCAGCCCCACTCACCTCACAGAGTGTTTTTTGTGGAGGAGGAAGGGAAAGGAGAATGTTAGCCGCTTTGAGACTCCTTAGGGTAGTGATAAAGCGGGATATCAAATCCAAACTCTTCTTCTTCTTCTTCCTGGGCTGCCGTCTTGTGCCCCCGATGCTGGAGAGCATGTCCACCAGCACATTTTCCTGCTTCATCGCCGCCACCATGCTAGGGATCGAGGCGGTGGGGAAGGCAGAGGACATTTTCCACCGCCCCCTCCCTTGTTTTGGAGTTGCTGGGGGGGGGGGCGCTGGAGGGATCTTTGCACCATGGCACCGGATATGCTTAAGACGGCTTGGCCTCATGTATAATATATCATGCTCTTAAATACCATGGGGAAAGTCAAGTGTTGGCACAGTACTACGGACATATTTCAGAATATAAGGTTGTCTTCAAGCTGCAGTTAGAATCAGAGAATTGTAGAATTGGAATACACCCTAAGTCCAGCCCCCTGCAATCCCTGACAGATGTAGTACCCACCCTCTTAAAAAAAATAAAAATCCAGTGAAGGAGATTCGGCTGCTACAGGCAGGCAAGCAGCCAGCCCAGGTGGTGGGCAGCACAAGCAAGCTGTTTAGTGAAGGGGCAGGGGCGGGGGTGCTTCACAGACTGGTTTGCAAATTGCTCTGTGAAGTGCCTGCCCTCTTCTGTTAAATACAGCTGCAGTGAAGTTTAATGGAGGGGGAGCAGGTGCTTCAGAAAACTGCTCTTTGGTGCACCTTCCCACCACCACCTTTAAAAGGTTAAGTATTGGGGTGAGGTGTAAAGGAAGGAGGTTGGTGAAGTATAAAAGGGGGAGGGATTGGTCAGGTGTGGGGATGGCAAGAGAAGCAAGCCAGGGCAGCTGCCTCTAGTACTTGCAAACTTACGTATTTCATCACTGATTTCTCCATGGAAACAAAGGGATCGTATTTGGAAATATTCTATATTTTGTTTCATAGGATGTGTGCAGTGACTTTCCATACGATGTTTGCACAATGATAGAAAACCCTGTCTGTGGCAGTAACGGTGTAACATATATCAATTTATGTCTATTCTGTAAGGCCAAAAGGTGAGTACATTTGTACTGCTGTTTACCTTCCCGCCACAGGGGTACCTATTTATCTACTTGCACTGGCATGCTTTTGGACTGCTAGGTTGGCAGAAACTGGGGCAGAGCAACGGGAGCTCACCCGAGCGTGGGGATTAGAACCGCCAACCTTCTGATCAGCAAGCCCAAGAGGCTCAGTTGTTTAGACCACAGCGCCACCCACATCCCTCCATGGCATTTGCCTTTACCTACATTTGTATTAACCAATGTATGGGAAGGTAGAAAATGAGATATCCAGTAGAGCTTTCTGAAATATACAGGCAGGAGTAGCAACAAGATTTCCTGGGCTCAGTACACTGGGTGGGGAATGGGGTCCTTGCACACACACCCCTGTAATCTATTGATGAGCTGCTGCTTTTGTAGATATATTAACTTAGCCTAGCCTGCATCACACTTACAAAGATAAGATGGGGGTGGGGGGAGGAAACAGAGGATAATGTACATAATCTTGAGTGTCTGATGTTACAAGTCAATTCACCCTCATTGGTGGGTGGTGCTGCGGCCAGGCCCCAGACCCATAAGTGATTCAACAAATAGCAGGCTGGATCGCCCAGCTGCCAGCTATTGGCCATTGGGCAGGCATTCCCCTAGCAGGCCCAACCAGCCAATGGGGATGCTTGGGCCCACTCTGTATTGCCTGGTTCCTGCATCCATTTTCCAACCCTCCAAGTGTCCTTTTTTCCAGGGACGTCCTTGATTTAGAGAAGCCGTCCTGGTTTCTGATTTGATCCTGGAATGTCCCACTTTTCTTTAGGATGTCACTATTTTCATTGGAGAAATGTTGGAGGGCATGGAGTTATCTGACTCCTGAGCCATCGGAAGTCAATCCTGTATAGGGAAGGGTTTTGTTTTAATGTTTAATGTTTTATTACCTTTTTATATATGTTGGAAGCTGCCCACAGTGGCTGGGGCAACCCAGTAAGGTGTGTAGGGTATAAATATTAAAATTATCATTATGGAATGGGATGTCCCTATTTTCATCAGAGAAATGTTGGAGGGTATGCATTTTCTCTACAATGCAATTCTATACATGCCTACTGAAAAGTAAGCCCATGGGTTAAAGTGGATATGTTTCTTGTCTGTATTGCCTGATGTGTCTGTGTTCTTTACAGTGCAATACTTTGGATGTCTATTGAGAAGTAGACCCTTAGTCTCTCGAAACACAGCTTTATTATTTTTCTTTTTCTAGGGCAAGTGGAGGTGTTCTAACTATTGTTCATGAGGGTAAATGCAAGCCAAAGGTAAACCTCACTATTGCATTGTGATAATTTATTATTTATTATATTTCTTACCTATCCTTCACCGTGAAGTCCCAGGGTGGTTTACAATATAAAAAAACACACGATATATTGTGGTTGTCCACCACAAAAGCCTTTCCACTGCTTTCATTGCAGAGTCATATCTATTTCTGTAGAGGCACATCAGGCTAAAGGCACTGGGTGCATGTGTTTGTACATTCACATACCAATTCACTCCCACAAAAGTTGAAATGCAGGCAAAGGGCTCTTTAAATCTCCTCTTCCCTGGTGTGAGCAGCTAAAGAAACTTTGGATGAACCCGTCCTTTGGGTACCTCAGATGTTCAGTACCATTTCTCTCCACTTGTCTCCTGGCTGAGAAACTTCAAGGAGACACCCAAACACCTCTTGCTATTTGAAATATACTGAGAGTCGCAAAGTGATTTCATGCTCTTTATTCAGCTCATAGTGGTGAGGAATGAAAGTCCCCTCAAAGTATCTGCTTTATATACATTATTTACACAATGGGCTGCACGTGATTGGCTAATTCCGGACTTCTCCTGTAGGCCAATCAGGTTGTGGATTCACTTCTATCTGGAGCTGGATTGGGTGGCTCCTGCCGACCAATCATACTGCTGCATTGTTCTAGGACCAATCAGACTGCTGCATTCTGAATCCTATTGTTCTAGGACCAATCAGACTGCTGCATTTTGGATCCTATTGTTCTAGGACCAATCAGACTGATGCAGTTTGGATCCTATTCAATTCAGTACATAACACTATTCATACTGCAAAAACTATTTTCTCTATGTGTTAGCTTGGAAGAAATAAAAATCTGAAATGAATAATATTGTGGGAAGGGGGGGGAGCTGAGGTTGTGCTGGAAGTGGCAGCTGGAAAGCCTTTGGAGGCTAGATTTGGCACTTGAGCCTTCAGTAGTCTATCCTTCATGTCAGGTATGGCCAAACTTGGCCCTCCAGCTGTTTTGGGACTACAATTCCCATCATCCCTGACCACTGGTCCTGTTAGCTAGGGGTGATGTGAGTTGTAGTCCCAAAACAGCCAAGTTTGGCCATGCCTGCTTTATGTAGAGCAATTGTTCTGATTCTCTTGTTCTGGGTTTTCTTTTTCTCATGTGCATAAATGTAAACAAAATCAGTAGCAATTGTTATATTAAAGACAGTAAGCTTTGTTACTGAGTGTCATTTCAAGCACCATGTAAGAAAGTGACCTGTTCCATGGAGGGATAAGTGAGACAGCCTGTCCAATCAAACATCTGTATTAATTGGGAGATAAAAAAAAAATACGATGTTGATACCCCTTTGCAGGAGACTTGGTTTAGCATACATTACAATACAAGTCCAAGGACTGATATGAGAAAAGCAAATGCAAGTTTTATTATGTATATTCTTAAACCAACTTTTAACACAACTTTTCTTTTCCAATTTATCTAGGAGGTAGAAGAGGAAAAGGAGGAGAAGAAGGATGAAGAAGAAGAAGAGGAAGAGGAGGGGGAGGGGGAGGAGGAGGGGGAGGAGAAGGAAGAGGAGGGGGAGGAGAAGGGGGAGGAGGAGGAAGAGGAAGAGAAGGGGGAGGAAGAGGAGGAGGGGGAGGAGGAGGAAGAGGAGGGGGAGGAGGAAGAGGAGGGGGAGGAGGAGGAAGAGGAAGAGGAGGAGGGGGAGGAGGAGGAAGAGGAGAAGGGGGAGGGGGAGGAAGAGGAAGAGAAGGGGGAGGAAGAGGAGGAGGGGGAGGAGGAGGAAGAGGAGGGGGAGGAGGAAGAGGAGGGTGAGGAGAAGGAGAAGGAAGAGGAAGAGGAGGGGGAGAAGGAGGAGGAGGAGGAAGAGGAGGGGGAGGAGGAGGAAGAGGAGGGGGAGGAGAAGGAGAAGGAAGAGAATGGGGAGGAAGAGGAGGAGGGGGAGGAGGAGGAAGAGGAGGGGGAGGAGGAGGAAGAGGAGGAGGAGGAAGAGGAGGGGGAGGAGGAGGAAGAGGAGGGGGAGGAGAAGGAGAAGGAAGAGAATGGGGAGGAAGAGGAGGAGGGGGAGGAGGAGGAAGAGGAGGGGGAGGAGGAGGAAGAGGAGGAGGAGGAAGAGGAGGGGGAGGAGGAGGAAGAGGAGGGGGAGGGGGAGGAGGAGGGGGAGGAGGAGGAAGAGGAGGGGGAGGAGAAGGAGAAGGAAGAGGAACAGGAGGGGGAGAAGAAGGAGGAGGAGGAAGAGGAGGGGGAGAAGGGGGAGGAGGAAGAGGAGGGGGAGAAGGGGGAGGAGGAAGAGGAAGAGGAGGGGGAGGAGAAGAAGGAGGAGGAAGAGGAAGAGGAGGTGGAGGAGAAGGAGGAGGAGAAAGAGGAAGAGGAGGGGGAGGAGGAGGAAGGGGGGGAGAAGAAGGAGGAAGAGGAAGAGGAGGGGGAGGAGGAGGAAGAGGAGGGGGAGAAGCAGGAGGAGGAGGAAGAGGAGGGGGAGAAGAAGGAGGAGGAGGAAGAGGAAGAGGAGGGGGAGGAGAAGCAGGAGGTGGAAGAGGAAGAGAAGGGGGAGGAGAAGAAGGAGGAGGAAGAGGAGGGGGAGACGAAGAAGGAGGAGGAAGAGGAGGGGGAGGAGAAGAAGGAGGAGGAAGAGGAGGGGGAGGAGAAGAAGGAGGAGGAAGAGGAGGGGGAGAAGAAGGAGGAGGAGGAAGAGGAGGGGGAGGAGAAGAAGGAGGAGGAAGAGGAGGGGGAGGAGAAGAAGGAGGAGGAAGAGGAGGGGGAGACGAAGAAGGAGGAGGAAGAGGAGGGGGAGACGAAGAAGGAGGAGGAAGAGGAGGGGGAGACGAAGAAGGAGGAGGAAGAGGAGGGGGAGGAGAAGAAGGAGGAGGAAGAGGAGGGGGAGAAGAAGGAGGAGGAGGAAGAGGAGGGGGAGAAGAAGGAGGAGGAGGAAGAGGAGGGGGAGAAGAAGGAGGAGGAGGAGAAGAAGGAGGAAGAGGAAGAGGAGGGGGAGAAGAAGGAGGAGGAGGAAGAGGAGGGGGAGAAGAAGGAGGAGGAGGAAGAGGAGGGGGAGAAGAAGGAGGAGGAGGAAGAGAAGAAGGAGGAGGAAGAGGAGGGGGAGAAGAAGGAGGAAGAGGAAGAGGAGGGGGAGAAGAAGGAGGAGGAGGAAGAGGAGGGGGAGAAGAAGGAGGAAGAGGAAGAGGAGGGGGAGGAGAAGAAGGAGGAAGAGGAGGGGGAGGGGGAGGAGAAGAAGGAGGAGGAAGAGGAGGGGGAGAAGAAGGAGGAAGAGGAGGGGGAGGAGAAGAAGGAGGAGGAAGAGGAGGGGGAGAAGAAGGAGGAGGAGGAAGAGGAGGGGGAGAAGAAGGAGGAGGAGGAAGAGGAGGGGGAGAAGAAGGAGGAAGAGGAAGAGGAGGGGGAGGAGAAGGAGGAGGAGGAGGAAGAGGAGGGGGAGAAGAAGGAGGAAGAGGAAGAGGAGGGGGAGGAGAAGAAGGAGGAGGAAGAGGAGGGGGAGAAGAAGGAGGAAGAGGAGGGGGAGAAGAAGGAGGAGGAGGAAGAGGAGGGGGAAGGAGGAAGAGGAGGGGGAGAAGAAGGAGGAGGAGGAAGAGGAGGGGGA